>NC_064627.1:980017351-981267351 GCF_023864275.1 Schistocerca cancellata
CTCAGGCGTGCAATTGCTTTACGGCCATACGGCCAAGTGTAATTTCAGGGAACCTCAGCTGGAACCATAGAATAGGAATTATATTCATTTGTTGCTGATTCCACTGTTACTACCGCTACCACTACTGCTAGTACTATAGTACTACTGCTGCTACTACTACTCGTATTAGTACTACTATAATTACATCTGAGAGGGTTCTTTCATCGTATTGGTCCCGTGTTTTCGAAGTCTTCCGTTTTTCTTTTTTTTTGTGTCTTAGGTCTGTAGGCAGTCTAGTTGTTACTAGGAAGTCTTCTCCTGACTATTTTGTTGGTATGATCTTTTTATTCCTTCCTACTTTCATCTATTTTTGTTTCAACTTCAATACTTTTATTTCCTCCATATCTTATGTTTGATAATGCCATCCATCTCATAGTATCCGTTGAGTTTTATTAGAAACTTCGTTTCGATGATCATGAATTCCATAATTCAGGGTTCCAAAAATATGGAAATCCCATGGGGAGAGATCGTGACTGAATGGAGGATGTGTAAGGGCTTCCGAAAGAAACTTCTGCAGCGCAGTCTAAACGACCTTGGCAAGACGTGGGCCCATCCAAAGGCTGCTGTGAGTAACGTTTTTATACCTGATAGTGATAAGATGGTCGAAACCGGTGGTTAATAAAGATTTATTTCGCTAGGAGTTAGGGCGGTTCTGAAATACGAATTGTCTCAAACGCGAAGAATACGCTAGAGACCGACCATACAGGTAAAACGCGACCTTCACGTCCGGGACTTGCAGCGTTAACGTAGCGTTACAGGCACAGCCGTACCCAATTTAACAAACACAACAATAAAACACATACACGCCGTACTACACACAGTAACACACAGATTCTAAGAAATCTCTTCAGTCAATAACGTGAATCAACTTACTCCTTATTATAGTTTACTAGCATGGTCGTAATATAGGAAATGCTGGTCAGGAGTATATAGCTCTTAGACACAATTCCGAGGTGTCTTCCTCTTGATCGGGGCAACAAATAGTGTACATAGACTAATAAGAAAAAATAGTAAAAAGTTTGTACATAGTGACCCGCTGTTGTTGTCGAAGGGTCACTCTAATATTTTTACAAAATAGTTCAAGTTCAGCTGCAGATACTAAGAGTAGTCGAGCTGAACCAACAACGGTTTAAGATTCTTACAAGGGAACCTCCCCATCGCACCCTCCTCAGATTTAGTTATAAGTTGGCACAATGGATAGGCCTTGAAAAACTGAACACAGATCAATCGAGAAAACAGGAAGAAGTTGTGTGGAACTATGAAAAAAATTAGTAAAATATACAAACTCAGTAGTCCATGCGAAGATAGGCAACATCAAGGAGAATGGGAGTCTAGGAGCGCCGTGGTCCTGTGGTTAGCGAGAGCAGCTACGGAACAAGATTCAAATCTTCCCTCGAGTGAAAAGTTTAATTTTTTATTTTCAGTTTATGTGACAAACTCTTATGTTTTCATCACTTTTTTGCGAGTGATTATCACATCCACAAGAAAACCTAAATGGGGCAAGGTAGAAGAATCTTTTTACCCATGTACAAGTTAGGTGGGTCGACAACATATTCCTGTCATGTGACGCACATGCCGTCACCAGTGTCGTATGGAATATATCAGACGTGTTTTCCTGTGGAGGAATCGGTTGACCTATGACCTTGCGATCAAATTGGAGAGGCACGTCCTTTCGTCTACTAATCGCACGGTTTTGCGGTGCGGTCGCAAAACACAGACACTAAACTTATTGCAGTGAACAGAGACGTCAATGAACGAACGGACAGATCATAACTTTGCGAAAATAAAGAAAGTAAAATTTTCAGCTGAGGGAAGAATTCAACCAAGGACCTCTCATTCCGCAGCTACTCACGCTAACCACGGGACCACGGAGCTCCTGAGCTCGTATTTGCCTTGATGTTCCTTATCTTGCACATGGACTACTCAGTTTTTATATTTTACTAATTTTTTTCATAGTTCCACACAACTTCTTCCTGTTTTCTCGATTGATCTGTGTTTAATTTTTTAATGCCTATCCACTGTGCCAACTTATAACTAAATCTGAGGAGGGTGCGATGAGGAGGTTCCCTTGTTAGTATAGAGACTGGGAATCACTACGCGGATGTACACTCCTGGAAATGGAAAAAAGAACACATTGACACCGGTGTGTCAGATCCACCATACTTGCTCCGGACACTGCGAGAGGGCTGTACAAGCAATGATCACACGCACGGCACAGCGGACACACCAGGAACCGCGGTATTGGCCGTCGAATGGCGCTAGCTGCGCAGCATTTGTGCACCGCCGCCGTTAGTGTCAGCCAGTTTGCCGTGGCATACGGAGCTCCATGGCAGTCTTTAACACTGGTAGCATGCCGCAACAGCGTGGACGTGAACCGTATGTGCAGTTGACGGACTTTGAGCGAGGGCGTATAGTGGGCATGCGGGAGGCCGGGTGGACGTACCGCCGAATTGCTCAACACGTGGGGCGTGAGGTCTCCACAGTACATCGATGTTGTCGCCAGTGGTCGGCGGAAGGTGCACGTGCCCGTCGACCTGGGACCGGACCGCAGCGACGCACGGATGCACGCCAAGACCGTAGGATCCTACGCAGTGCCGTAGGGGACCGCACCGCCACTTCCCAGCAAATTAGGGACACTGTTGCTCTTGGGGTATCGGCGAGGACCATTCGCAACCGTCTCCATGAAGCTGGGCTACGGTCCCGCACACCGTTAGGCCGTCTTCCGCTCACGCCCCAACATCGTGCAGCGCGCCTCCAGTGGTGTCGCGAGAGGCGTGAATGGAGGGACGAATGGAGACGTGTCGTCTTCAGCGATGAGAGTCGCTTCTGCCTTGGTGCCAATGATGGTCGTATGCGTGTTTGGCGCCGTGCAGGTGAGCGCCACAATCAGGATTGCATACGACCGAGGCACACAGGGCCAACACCCGGCATCATGGTGTGGGGAGCGATCTCCTACACTGGCCGTATACCACTGGTGATCGTTGAGGGGACACTGAATAGTGCACGGTACATCCAAACCGTCATCGAACCCATCGTTCTACCATTCCTAGACCGGCAAGGGAACTTGCTGGTCCAACAGGACAATGCACGTCCGCATGTATCCCGTGCCACCCAACGTGCTCTAGAAGGTGTAAGTCAACTACCCTGGCCAGCAAGATCTCCGGATCTGTCCCCCATTGAGCATGTTTGGGACTGGATGAAGCGTCGTCTCACGCGGTCTGCACGTCCAGCACGAACGCTGGCCCAACTGAGGCGCCAGATGGAAATGGCATGGCAAGCCGTTCCACAGGACTACATCCAGCATCTCTACGATCGTCTCCATGGGAGAATAGCAGCCTGCATTGCTGCGAAAGGTGGATATACACTGTACTAGTGCCGACATTGTGCATGCTCTGTTGCCTGTGTCTATGTGCCTGTGGTTCTGTCAGTGTGATCATGTGATGTATCTGACCCCAGGAATGTGTCAATAAAGTTTCCCCTTCCTGGGACAATGAATTCACGGTGTTCTTATTTCAATTTCCAGGAGTGTATTATGTCTTCATAAATAGTTGCTTCGTAAATAATTACTTGTAGGCCTCGGGAACGAAATCTGTCTGCTCTTCCCACTGTATCATTTAATATATTCTTAACCAATAAAATGTATATTTAAGGAGCTCATAACATTTATTTTAAAATGGCGATAAAAAAGTACAAAATCCGCTTCCAAGACTGGTCCATCTTCACAAGCAGTGGAGCACGATATTTTGCAAACTACTCAAACTGCTTGGGTTGGGGAAACTGTTACGGCGAGTAAGAGACAAAAAGTCGTAATCACGACACATTGTGTTACATTGTTGCGGGTGTATTTGTATGCAGTTACGAAAAAGAAGTGTTTGCCTCACAACGGGGAGTTTACGAAGCTTAATGGATCTTCCCTGGTGGACGCGCTGTGATTATCTGCGTTGTGGACAGTGACGTGTTTCTTCTTTCATTTCCCCGCAAAACAGCTATCACAGGCCGAGGAGAATCCGTCACCTGTTCCGAAGCCACAGGAATTTAATACACCTGGCATGAAGTCATGGAACCTTAGTAGAGGTTGAAGCGCAAACCGATAGATTATAATGAATGCAATGCCTCTGCAGTCTTCACTCTGAACAGTTGCTGCTGTAATATGTAGGTTGTTTAAGCTAATAGAAAACAAAATATAAATTTGAAATGAGTTGTTCCTTATCGCAACATAGGTTGTTGTCAGCTATATGGCGGATGCTGCAGGGCTTTTTTGCGTCATACAAAGAGAAAGTGTTTGTGCCACGTTTATAAATGTGAAAAATAGGAGCAACAAGAAGCAGAGATAGAGACCGCTGTAGCGTCCAAATTGCAGTCGATGTGTTCGAGGATGAATGAATATTACGCCATCTGAAGATGGGCAAAAGTCCGAAACGCAGATTCGTATATAAAAAAAAAAATATGTGCCCGGTATCTGTGTTTCTTAAAGTAATACACTCTAAGAAAAAATATGCACCACGAAATAATCATCCAAATGCGATGGGAATCGGTAGATGTGACGCACATATAAAGACAAGCAAATGCTTACAATTTCAGGTTGCTGTCCTACCGCTGTTCGGGACATCTCTGGTCATGGGGGGTCGATTCGAAGCGGGACCCATCACTGACGACAATTCTGCTCTAGTCAATGAGATTATAGGGAGACGCGACGGGAAGCAGTAGGATACCAACTTGACTTTAGCCATTTCTTAGCATGACCTCCCTTGGTTGTCATCTGCGGCACCCTTACAGCAAAGCCGTACGTCGACAGCATTCTACGCCTCGTTTTATTGCCATCCCGGGCTTAAATTTCAACAAGATTATACCTGCTTGCACAATACCAGAATTCCTACTGCTTCTCATGCGCTGGCCAGCAAGGTCACCCGACCTCCCCTCAGTTGAGAACGTTAGAAGCATACGGGTCGGGCGCTCCAACCAGCTCGGTATTTTGACGATCTGACGCCACAATTGTACAGAATTTGGGACGATATCCCTCAGGAGAACACCCAACGATCTACAAGTCAATACCAGGCTGAATGACTGCTTGCATAAGGGTTAGAGGTGGACCAACGTGTTATTAAGTTGTTCAATTTGTGAAGCTCTTTCTCGCCAATAAATCTTTTTGAAACTGTAATCATTTGTTTGTCTGTATTTATACACCATTCACCGATTTCCGTCACATTCAGATAATTCCTTCGGGACGATGCGGTTTTTCCCCCCTTAGTTTATATAATCCATAAAAAATGGTTCAAATGGCTCTGAGCACTATGGGACTTAACATCTGTGGTTATCAGTCCCCTAGAACTTAGAACTACTTAAACCTAACTATCCTAAGGACATCACAAACATCCATGCCCGAGGCAGGATTCGAACCTGCGACCGTAGCGGTCGCTCGGTTCCAGACTGTAGCGCCTAGAACCGCTCGGCCACTCCGGCCGGCTATAATCCACATCCACGGAATTCGGATACCAGTAGGTTGGTAGATTTTGGTCACTGCGCAGAACTCAAAAGTTCTGTTAATCAAAGGTAAGTTAACCATTTCGTTGTTGACGAGATACATATATCCCACTACAGTAATACGCAGTTTTGAGCGTTGGGATTACTATATCTCATATCTGTCTAGTGCCAGAATGCTGCGAGATACTTTCGGAACTTTGAGAAGAATACTGCGGACCATAGGCTGGATATACACTCCTGGAAATTGAAATAAGAACACCGTGAATTCATTGTCCCAGGACGGGGAAACTTTATTAACACATTCCTGGGGTCAGATACATCACATGATCACACTGACAGAACCACAGGCACATAGACACAGGCAACAGAGCATGCACAATGTCGGCACTAGTACAGTGTATATCCACCTTTCGCAGCAATGCAGGCTGCTATTCTCCCATGGAGACGATCGTAGAGATGCTGGATGTAGTCCTGTGGAACGGCTTGCCATGCCATTTCTACCTGGCGCCTCAGTTGGACCAGCGTTCGTGCTGGACGTGCAGACCGCGTGAGACGACGCTTCATCCAGTCCCAAACATGCTCAATGGGGGACAGATCCGGAGATCTTGCTGGCCAGGGTAGTTGACTTACACCTTCTAGAGCACGTTGGGTGGCACGGGATACATGCGGACGTGCATTGTCCTGTTGGAACAGCATGTTCCCTTGCCGGTCTAGGAATGGTAGAACGATGGGTTCGATGACGGTTTGGATGTACCGTGCAGTATTCAGTGTCCCCTCGACGATCACCAGTGGTGTACGGCCAGTGTAGGAGATCGCTCCCCACACCATGATGCCGGGTGTTGGCCCTGTGTGCCTCGGTCTTATGCAGTCCTGATTGTGGCGCTCACCTGCACGGCGCCAAACACGCATACGACCATCATTGGCACCAAGGCAGAAGTGACTCTCATCGCTGAAGACGACACGTCTCCATTCGTCCCTCCATTCACTCCTGTCGCGACACCACTGGAGGCGGGCTGCACGATGTTGGGGCGTGAGCGGAAGACGGCCTAACGGTGTGCGGGACCGTAGCCCAGCTTCATGGAGACAGTTGCGAATGGTCCTCGCCGATACCCCAGGAGCAACAGTGTCCCTAATTTGCTGGGAAGTGGCGGTGCTGTCCCCTACGGCACAGCGTAGCATCCTACGGTCTTGGCGTGCATCCGTGCGTCGCTGCGGTCCGGTCCCGGGTCGACGGGCACGTGCACCTTCCGCCGACCACTGGCGACAACATCGATGTACTGTGGAGACCTCACGCCCCACGTGTTGAGCAATTCGGCGGTACGTCCACCCGACCTCCCGCATGCCCACTATACGCCCTCGCTCAAAGTCCGTCAACTGCACATACGGTTCACGTCCACGCTGTCGCGGCATGCTACCAGTGTTAAAGACTGCGATGGAGCTCCGTATGCCACGGCAAACTGGCTGACACTGACGGCGGCGGCGCACAAATGCTGCGCAGCTAGCGCCATTCGACGGCCAACACCGCGGTTCCTGGTGTGTCCGCTGTGCCGTGCGTGTGATCATTGCTTGTACAGCCCTCTCGCAGTGTCCGGAGGAAGTATGGTGGGTCTGACACACCGGTGTCAATGTGTTCTTTTTTCCATTTCCAGGAGTGTATATAAAAGTCAGTGAGCGATTAAATGGGGCGGGGTGTGTTTATAGTGTATGTGTTCCTCGAAAATCAGATCAAATCATCATCTTCTCCAGTCTAAGAATTCTGAAGTAACCACTTGTGTTCTCTTATATATCATGGACATTGTTTTGAAACATTACTACTCAGATCAGTAATTCTGCTGGTTTGCACGTAATTTGTACGTAGTGAGACTTGTATGCTCCAGAACAAATGCACAAAATACGAACATAATTTTCAAACTCCAGAAAAGAGCCATAAGAATTATAACCGAAAATACTAGTCGAGCTCATCGTAAAGATCTATTCAGAACACTGGCGATTTTATGCTCTATGTGAATACCAGTCAGTTGTACACATCAAAAATAACATTGGTAATCACTACACGAACAGCTCTGTCCATGACCATGCAACAAGAGATAGACTCAACTTACATTTACCAAGAAAAGTAAACATAAAACTCAAAACATTATTTTCTACCAAGGAATAAAACTCTACAATAAATTACCAAAAGAGATTAAAGAAATTGCAAAAATACACTTATGTAAAAAGGCAGCTAAAAAGTACCTGTTATGCAATACATTTTATACATTGAAGGATTGTTTAGCTAAAACAGAGTAGGGCTTTGATAAAAATCTTATACAAATAAATAAATAATAATAATAATAAGGATCATAAAATATGCAACATTCCGCATAGCACCTTCACTTTATGTTGTTTTCCTTCTTTTTTTCCTTTCTAGAAATACTTACCCCGAAGCTATGCATAGCACAATACTAACACCTGTTCCTCTTTCTGAGCTCAACATCTCACTCATTATGGAGGGATGCTGACTCAGTTTTTCAGGATAGCGAATGGGAAGTTGCGATACAGAAAATGGCCCAGAGATCACCAGTGTGTGCGTGTGTGTGTGTGTGTGTGTGTGTGCGCGCGCGCTTGTGTGTGTGTGTGTGTGTGTGTGTGTGTGTGTAGTGAGTGAAGTGTTATGAAACAATGTGTGTATAGCGTGTGCAGTGACTGATAGTGAGATATGAGTGAACAATGTGGCATTACATTATTTAATAAGTTATTTGTAAAAAAAAAGTATTGTATACCAGGAGTAAATCTAATGATTGTCTCTTACTAGAAGTCTGTAAATACATGTGTATACGAATTAGCTTATTTTAAATTGATCTAAATTTGTAAATACTTTGACATGTCCTATATCCTTGTGAAAAGAGATCTACGGATGAATAAAGCTACTATTACTACTATTACTAAAACTTTAGAATATAGATATCACTGGTTTGTGGTATGTCAAAGGCATCATCAAATGGTATGTTGAAAAGTTGTGTGCGATATTTCATGTTTTTCACTGCCAGGAGAATAAATGTGTAAAACCAGGAGGTTAATTTTTGCAGCGCTCATTCACACACGTAAAACTTATTCACAGTAACCGAGACCGTTTCCGCTTTATTTCACGTTTTACAGCGGACAACGAGCCTGATTACGCGTTTACACACTAAATATCAGCTTCACTACGGTCCTACGATCGCTCGCGCATTCATCTGCTCGCCATGAAAGCCATTCATTACGTGTCTCACCTCAGCGTTCTCGTCCGAGGTGTTCATCGGTAAGTCTTCTGCTCTGTACTTCACGGAAACTGCTACTTCATATGCAATATTTCTGCTGCGCTCTTCGCTAGTCATGTGTCCACGAATTTCTCGCTCTGCTTCGCCCTGGATTTTGCAGCGCACCAGTGAGCACGTAAAAAGTGAAGGAACAGGGGCAGAGGTAGTCGCGAGGAATGACTCACGTGGAGATGGGGGGATAAGAGGACCTCACGTGGGAGCGAATTCCAGTGACTGTGGCCCGCTCCTTTAAAGGGCTACGAGACTCCTCTATCTCGTCGGAACTTAGTTATGGTAATTTCGAAGAGCCATGAATGCCTTCCGTTACATCCGTCGTACATACAAAGCAGGCATTCATACATAACAGTGGCAAGTTGCGGAAATTCAGTTTCCGGTCTCCTACACTTAATCGTATGACTAATTTTCTCTGCGTGTGCCGTGAATAAGACTGACGGAAACATTTCGCTGGTTTCTAAAATAACGTGTAGTAAAAAATAATGCACAGTGATGCATGAAAAAAAAAGGATCAAACTTACCGTAGAGTATTTTTCAGGGACTTCTTTTTTCACAAGTGTGTCTGAGGCTTTCACGAGGGGAGGGAACTGTGTTTTCAATTTTTCCCCAGTATTTGTTGCGATTATACAGGGTGTTCGGCAATTCCCGTTACAAATTTGTAGGACTTGTATAGGGGAAAGAGTAGATAATCTTTTGAACTGGAACCCATATCCGGAAACGTACCGTTTCCGTACTACGCTCATTTGAAAACATGTTTGTAACGCGACCACATTTACCACAAATTGATTAGGCGTGACACAGTACATCACTTGTTTTACTGTTCCACCCATTAACAGTCAAAGAAATTGCTCGTGTTCTCGTTGACGAATTCTCTTCACGGACTCTTCCAACTCGGGTGTGCGGCGTCTGCTTGCAGCATCACGGTCACGCCTACTGCCGGTGAAGCTACTACTTTTCAAAGACGTTGAGTAATTGTGGCGAAAACGGTATGTGATGGAGTCGGGAGTTGTGGAGGACGATCTTGATAAAGAGGATGAGCAGCTCTTTCACTACCGTGATCGCCGTCATTGAGAAGGATCATGTCGGTGTATCTGCAAACGTGTGCTCGACCATGTTGCTCGAACACTTGCAGATACGTGAAAGAGGCTCGAACTGGGTGAGAGAGGTAAGACAGACATCGAATGACATCAGCCCATCCGACGTAACCACTCCCTATGATGATTACCCTGTTCCATACCTACCTAGCAAACATATTTTCAAAGGGCTGTAGCACAGAAACGGTACGATTCCGGACATGGGTTCCTATTCAGAATGTTATGTATTCATCCCCGTGTACAGGTCCTAGAAGTTAGTCAACCCACCTGCACAAGTCCTAGAAATTGGTAACAGGAATTTCGGAGCACCGTGCAGAGACTCTTTCTCTCTATTGCAACTGCCATAAAATAATGCTCTCTTTTGGTACTGGCTGTGTGATACCTACGCAAGTAAAAAACATATGAAATTTCTTGTTATTATTGAATTTGTGTTACAGTTATCTGCAGAAATAATGTGTTGTATGTCCCAGCGTAGCTCCGGAATGACTAGGGCAGGGGTCGGTCAGCAAGTAGTTTTCAGTGTGGTCCGGATTTGGTGTAAGATTTTTTATGGAGGTCCAGAAAAAACTAATAATTAAAAGGTACTGTTTTTTATTTTGTTTTTAAGTCGAGTTAGTTTCCAAAAAAGGGTAAACAAAGTAAAACAAGTAATTATCAGTTAATATTGTGATATATTCAATGTGAAAAATTACATCGACGGGCTTGAGTCAATTTTTTAAAGTTCGGTGCAAGAGGTGTACAGGAAATGGGAAGTATGTCTTCGAGGTGGGCGTCCGTCAACCTTGACCAATATGTGTTCTTCGAAAAATTCATTTTCGAGAACAACGATTCGCATATATACGTCAAACGAAACATAGTGGCCAGATTAATAACTACTTTCTTACAATTTTCATATTTTTCTGAAACATGTTTACCCCCAAAATTCTTCAGTGGATACAGTTTTATACATTTACAAAGAAATATCTTCTTGCGAGTCGATTATCTCCACTTGAAGACTTTGAAACGCTGAACAACTTAGCAGCCACATCAGTCCATTCTGCCGAATCGTCAACTTCATAAGGAAATTTTAAGAATTCAGACAGCTTTGCAATTTCTGCAAACTCTTGAAATCTTGTAGCAAATTCGTCCCTTAGATCGGACAGAAATCTTACAAACACTGCAATTTCTCCTTCAGAGTTCTCTTTTTTATTCTCAAGAATTGTTGGGAAATGAATAAATTCGTTCCTTGCAATATCTCTTTCAAAAATACCCAGCTTACTACGAAAAGCTGACACGCTTTGTATCAGATCACATATTAATTCCCCATTCCCTTGTAACTCTATGTTGAGCGAATTTAAATATTTCAGAATATCCTTCAGAAAAGCTACAGCTAGCATATTACGCTCACTTTGTTATGAACTCTAAGTGCTTCTTTGCTCCCTGCGTATCCAAGATATGCAAGAAGTAGGTTACTTCTTCCTTTATTAGCCAGAAACGTTCAACAACTTGACCTTTACTCAACCAACGAACATTGTTGTACTGCAAAAAGTCAGAATACGCGGCATCACATTCTGAATGAAACTTCTTGAACTTTCGGTGTCTAAGAGAAGAATGAGATCTCATAAAATTAATCAACTGCACCAAGCTGTCCATTACTACTTTTAGTGTAGCACTGAGTTGTCCACAAGGGGCAGTTTGATGAATTATACGCTGATACGATATTAGACCTAGATTCTGATCCCTGATTTTCTTTACTACACCTTTTTCTTTGCCAATGATCGCTGGGGCGCCGTCAGTTGAAAGCGACACTATTTTATCATAACGAATGTTGTAATTATTAATAAATTCATCTATAGCTTTGAATAAATCTTCTCCTCGAGTGTTACCTTTCAAAGGCAATATTCCGAGCAATTCTTCCCTGAATATCTTACTTTCAGTGTCGAAAAATCTCACGAAAATAGATATTTGTTCATCATCAACAATGTCACATGATTCGTCAGGTGCAATGGCGTAGCATGGTGCCTTTTCCAAAAGTTCAAGTATAGTGTTTTAATATCAGTAGCTAAAATTTCCGTTCTTCTTGTATCACTTCTTGCCGACATTGGAATACTTTGAATTGCAGCGAAAACATCCTTTTTTTCTTCAAAAAGAGCCGAGGCTACTTCCAACATACATTCTTTCATTATTTCAGAAACTGAAAATGGTTTTTGGTGTTTACTAAGTGTCCAGTAGACACGTAACGCTGTTTCTGCCGATTTTTCTTGCTCACTCATGAAGCGAACCAGCAATTTCGTGCTTTTTTCGTAAGAAGTGAGATAGTCCTGTAATTTAAATTTAAATTTTATCGTGATAAGTTTACAAAGCAGTTACACATATCACATTTATACATTATCTAATAGAATTATGTTACCTGTAGTTTTTCTTTACGAGCCTCACTGCCAAGAGGACAGTTTTTGTGGAATTGCTGATGTGTTGTTTCATAGTGTCGCTTTAAATTGCCACTTTTAATAACAGCGACAGTTTTGTTACATATTAAGCAAACTGGAACCGCTTGAGGCCTATCAGGCAGCGTAAAACAATGTCGTTCAGTCCATTCAGTCAAAAATATCTTATTTTCAGTGTCCACTTTTCGCTTTTTAGGACCCATTATTGATGAAGGTATTTATGTACGAAAAGGTTTTTCACGCGACAAATTGTAAAACAAATGAATAATTTCTCTGCGGCCTGCGTGCGATTGGCAAAACGAAGTAAAGACCGACCGCCCACTGTTCCCTCTTTGACTGAAACGATGGGTTCGGACTTGCTTCACAAATGAACGAGTGAGCAGTGACGCGTGGTGGGAGGCGCTACTCGCCGAGAAAAATAGAACGAAGTGGATCGACTCGACTAAATGATTTGAAAATCTACTCTATTAAATTTTTGTTTTTCAGTCACGTTTAGTAACTAAATTACTCAGTACTCGACTGAATTACTAGCCTAGTGCGAACGAGGTTCCGGGATACTTAGCTGGACGTCAGACAGTATTTAAGAATATTTGGCGGTCCGAGGTTCGACCTACCGCGGTCCGTATGCTACCCATCTCTGGACTAGAGCAATTTGAACCACATTTGGTACACACACTATATGATCAAAAATATTCCGACACCTCCCAAAACATACGTTTTTCATATTAGGTGCATTATGCTGCCACCTACTGCCACATCAGCGACCCCAGTAGTCAGTGGACATCGTGAGAGAGCAGAATGGGGCGCTCCGCGGAACTCACGGACTTCGAACGTGGTCAGCTGATGGGTCTCACTTCCGTCATACGTCTGTGCGCGAGATTTCCACACTCCTAAACATCCCTAGGTCCACTGTTTCCGATGTGTTAGTGAAGTGGAAACGTGAAGGGACACATACAGCAAAAAAGCATACAGGCCGACCGCGTTTGTTGACTGACCGAGACCGCCGACAGTTGAAGAGGGTCGTAATGTATAATATTCAGACATCTATCTGACCATCACACAAGAATTACAAAGTGCATCAGGATCCACTCCAAGTACTATAAAAGTGAGGCGGGAGGTGAGAGAACTAGGATTTCATGGTCTAGCAGCTGCTCATAAGCCAAACATCATGCCGGTAAATGCCAAACGACGGCTTGGTTGCTGTAAGGAGCGTAAACATTGGACGATTGAACAGTGGAAAACGTTGTGTGGAGTAACGAATCACGGTACACAATGTGGCGATTCAATGGCAGGGTGTGAGTATGGCGAATGGACGGTGAAAGTCATCTGCCAGCGTGTGTAGTGCCAACAGTAAAATTCGATGGCGGTGGTGTTATGGTGTGGTCGTGTTTTTCATGGAGACGGCTTGCACCCCTTGTTGGTTTGCGTGGCAATATCACAGCGCAGGCCTACAATGATGTTTTAAGCACCTTCTTGGTTCCCGCTGTTGTAGAGCAATTACGGGATGGAATTTGCATTTTGCAACACAATCGAGCACCTGTTCATAATACACAGCCTATGACGGTTTGGTTACACGACAGTAATGTCCCTGTAATGGACTTGCTTGCACAGAGTCCTGACCTGAATCCTAAAGAACACCTTTGGGATGTTTTGGAAGGCCGACTTCGTGCCAGGTCTCACCGACCGACATCGATACCTCTCCTCAGTGCAGCCTCCTTGAAGAACGGGGCTGCCATTCCCCAAGAAACCTTCCAGCACCTTATTGAACGTATGCCAGCGAGAGTGGAAGCTGTCACCAAGATTAAGGGTGGGCCAGCACTATATTGAATTCCAGCATTAGCGGTGGAGGGCGCCACGAACTTGTAATTCATTTTCAGCCAGGTGTCCGGATAGTTCTGATCTCGTAGTGTATGTAACTCGCAACGTAAAAGTGGCATGTAGTCTGCTTCTCTAAAATAGAACGTTTGGCTGAGCGTCATATGGCTGGCAATTTGCCATGAAGTGGTTGGGTCAGGTAGGTAAGCGGGTACTCAGGTGTGTTCCGAGTCACTGCAGCAAGCTGTGGAATGAAGTGGGGTATATATCTGCTGGAGCACGGTGCGGTCACAACTTGAAAATCCTTTCTGGGTATACACTACCGACAGGTGCGTAAGAAAGCCGAGCAACACTGCCAGTCTGTGACTGTGCTAAAACTAATAGCCTCGCATATTTATTAAGAACCTGAAAGGCAGTTCCAGGCATGCTACAGCAAATCTAATGACAGCTTTGAGATCGCAACGAAGAGTCGAGTTCACTAAAATTTAATATATTTGTTTAACAGAAAGAATTTTTCACGCTGTAGCGGAGTGTGATTTGATATGAAACTTTAAGTGGTTTAAATGGCTGTGAGCACTATGGGACTTAACATCTCAGGTCATCAGTCCCCTAGAACTTAGAACTAATTAAACCTAACTAACCTAAGGATATCACACTCATCCATGCCCGAGGCATGACCGTAGCGGTCACACGGTTCCAGACTGTAGCGCCTAGAACCGCTCGGCCACCACGGCCGGCGATACGAAACTTCTTGATACATTAAAACTATATGCCGAACTTGGAACTTTTACCTTTTGGCGACAAATTCTTTTTTAATTTCTTTTCTAATCATTGCTAAGTGTTGGCGGGGGGGGGGGGGGTGTCGTGGGCAAAATGGGCAGGGGTCACAACCCAAAGCTTGGTCATGGTGTCCCGTTCTCTCCCTCGGAACTAAGAAGGGTGGAGGGCACAGGGTCTAAGAGGGCCAAAAAGCATCAACGAAAAGGAGAAAATATTTTATTAATTTATTTTGTACCGTAACCAATGTGTCGCAAAAGGTCTTGCTATGGCGTGCCTCATAATATTGAGGGAAGATAAATTAAAGCCGTTCGTCGTCGGCTACCAAAGAGAAAAAAAAAAGAAGAGCGAAAGAGGTCATCTCCTTATGGCGTCAGGACGTACCATGGTGCTACTTGCTGCGGAATTGTCAATGCTTGTCTTCTCGTATCAGTGTGGGAGCAAAAGAGGTCATCTCCTTATGGCGTCAGGACGTACCATGGTGCTACTTGCTGCGGAATTGTCAATGCTTGTCTTCTCGTATCAGTGTGGTCGCCTTTGGTGTGTGTGTGAATTCCTAAGGGTCCAAACTGCTGAAATCATCGGTCCCTAGACTTATACAGTAATTAAACTAACTTACGCCCGAGAGAGGACTCGAGCCTCCGGCGGGAGGGGCCTCGCAATCCGTGACTGGCGCCTCAAACCGCGCGGCCACTCCGCGCGGCTCGCCTTTGGTGGTTCACCTTCTCCTGTCATGAATAATTTAGCTGCGAGATGGGTTATGGAACGCGCTCCAAAGAAAAATTATTGCTGGTACTTGGGGTTCCGTACCATCGCATAGTGTGGTTCGTTTTAGTGCCAAAAATCGAGGA
Organism: Schistocerca cancellata; assembly: GCF_023864275.1. NCBI lineage: Eukaryota > Metazoa > Arthropoda > Insecta > Orthoptera > Acrididae > Schistocerca > Schistocerca cancellata. The sequence goes on from NC_064627.1 coordinate 980,033,125, forward strand.
CTATGTTGTCACCGTCACCAAACCAGTAGTGGACGGCATGGCACCCTAACGATGTGACAGAATTCGTTTTTGCTCTTGGAAACTACACCTCACCTGGGAAGAGGAGCGATTGTGCAGTTATCCGGTCGGGAGTCGCGCGCGTAAGGAAAACTAACGTCTGGCGCACAGAGAGCCAAATATCCTTCGTCGATCCGCACCCAAGGCGATGGTCATCCGTGTCCATCACTCCGCGAGTGACACACAATGGAGAGTTCGCGAGGTGAATTTGACGTAGGTGAGACTGGCACACACATTCTTCCCGTGGACCGTTATGTACCAAGCGGACAGAACGTCCCTATCAAGAGCGGCAGCACTCACCGCCGGCCACAACACGCCACTCTGTATGTGGGTATTTCCTCTCAGTCACTGTTGGCGCCTCTCTCTCCGACTGAGCTATCCGGGCACAACCCAGAAGCCTTCCTCCAGCTGGACTTCCGCCAGTACCTCATTTCCTACCTTCCAAACAAAAGTGAAAAACTCATTCTGGAAACAATCCCTCAGCGTGTGGCTAACCCATGCATCTGTAATGTCTTTTCTTCCCGGAGTGCAAGTCACGCAAGTTTCGAAGGAGCATGAGACGCTCTGCTAAATCCGCAGCAGAGGACAGGTAGTTTAAGTAGTGGAAAGGGGCCAAAATAAGCGGCTATCAGCTACACTCGAACGTACAAACTTTTATTTGATCAAACATTACAAGAGCCAAGAAAAAAATTTAAAAAGAGACACAGCTTTAGTTTTGGAACTTAAATAGCGGCTGAATGCGCGTACAATCTCATGCCTTAAGAGCAAGACCACTTAAATTTAAAAACGGCTGAAAGACAATAACTTAAAGCTCAACCGGAATCAAAAATTAAAAAGGCAAAGCCTTATCTTAAAACAGTTCCTTAATTAGGCTGAAGGCCCAAAGAATATGACACTTTAAGAGCAAACAAATTCAAAATCGGCTGAAGGCCCAACACTTAAGACTCAATAACATTAATTTCAAAATATGCCAAGGGCTTTACGTAAAACAGTTCTTAAATTAGGATGAAGGCCCAAACCATCTGACGCCTTAAGGGCAAAACAACCTTAATCTAAAAATCGGCTAGAAGCTATACGAGAACAAACAACAAGAACAAACAAGGAAAGGCAGTACACCAAAGGATCCTCAGAAGTTCCGAAGGTCGGCCTGAAATTCAAACACTAACGCTCGCTTAGGTGAGACAGGCAGTCGGCTCAACAATTGTCGGTCCGACGACAACCCAAGCGACAGACAGTCAACGGACCCACAGACAAGATAACCTTCACTTCACCCGACCAGTACCTACAGTTGCCTGGTTAGGTGTAAGAGAGGGCCTGAAGGCCCTAATCTTGCCAGGTAAAATAAATGCATAAATAAATAAATAAAACAAGGAGTTCAATGGAACAACGTAGGAGGTATTGGTGCCCACAACCAATTATACATTGAGCTGTCAAACTACACACCGTGCTGCACAGCTACAACACGATGAGGAAAATAGACTGCCTGAATTTACGTCAACGGCCAGGGCAGGCAACCGGAATATTAACGGCCACAAGGCAGGAGATTCTGCTGGTGCACTTCAATTCAAATAACCAAGTACAATTAAACTCCACCGGAGGGTGGCTAAAATTTCTCAACTTGAAAACACACGTCGTTGCTCGCGGGAATATCCCAACGAACTCCAAACGACACGATGTGAACAGTCGTGACTTGCTGGTAGATTAAGTCAAAATTCAACTTTCATATCCATGATCGGTGAACCACGAACATCGTAGCGATGGGAATAGCACCACACACTCCGACACCGCATGGAGGCCGCCACCGGCCCGGCCAAACTACGCGCCGAGTAGGTTTCCTCGCTGCTCCATGCCAGCCGACCAACTGCCCAGACCCGGAAATGGTGAAATGACCAAACGTACGTCGGCCGATGAGACGTCCAAGCGAATGACCAACCAACGGTCGTCCCGCTCCAATCTCCCTTCGTCGGACAGTTTATGTTGTCGCCAGCGGTCGGCGAGCACTGGCTGTCGGCGCCTCTACAGCGCTCTGTCCCAGACTTCACTGCTGCTGCGTCCCGATTTCACTGCTGGTCCGTCCCGAACTGACAGTCAGACACACGACCACCTGGAAATACTATCGGTCGCTTCAGAGACGGTACGACAGTGTTGTTATCGATACGCGCTGTTGCTGCCGATCACGGACAAGTAAGGCAGGAAGTTAGTGACGCCAGTAAATGGAATAAGAAAACGAAGCGGCAGTACCGTAATAGAAGATGACAAACAATAAATGGGATAAACGCGAGCCGTGCACGGCTCAGAGAAGTGTGAAGTTTGGAAGGTAGGAGATGAGGTACTGGCAGAAGAAAAGCTTCGAGGACGGATCGTGTGTCGTGCTTGGATAACTCAGTCGGTAGAGCACGTGTCGACGAAAGGGGAAACTTATGAATCTGAGTCTCAGTCCACAACACAAGTTTAATCTACCAGTAAGTTTCAGAGTTTATATATGAAACTGTTTATAAATCAATAACAAAAGCCACAGACACGCTACGTGGACGTGCAACATATAGCTGGCTAGGTGTTAATGCCAGCTATAAAATGACCAACTTTATCTTATTGTTGAACGGAGTCACAAATTTCTATAAATAAATTATTTCGTATCTCAGAAAATAATGTCAAAACAATGAGTTGTCTACAGACACGTCATAGGTTAGCATCAGCATGAATGACTTGTCCAATTAGCATAATTTGTTTAGCTTTATTAATGAGATTTTAATAAGTTAGTATTTATAAGATGCCTATTTGAGTAACGTTGTACTGCAGTGGCAAGTTAAATAGTAACGTGAATTTCACTAGCTTTTTGCCGTTTCGTTTATGATCTCAGCTTGGGACAAAACCCCGCACCGAGAATTTGAATTGACTGCCATCCATTTAAGAGTTGACCACCAGTTTGGCAGGTTTGTCTTACTGCAACTTATTATCCCATCTTATCCCACGGAAGTTCGTCCCGGCAGGTCGATCCAGAGGGAAAAAATGAGGTAAGCCTGTTTTTTGCTACTTACATGTAACTTTTCTCACGTTTTACGTAGGGTTTGGAAAAATGTATCAACGAATTACTCTATGACACTACTGCATTTAAGCTTCACTTTCGAGTGGAAATATTTGTTCCAGTTGGTCCCCAAAATCAGCAATGGCACATTGGTTAGCACATGGAATGGAGCAAATCCTCACAGATGTTTTCAGGTAAATCCCCGCAGCTCCAACAAAGTGACAATTTTTCAATATAACTCCCGCAAAATATGACATTCAACACACTGCCTGAGATGATCTCACCTGAAGATATAATTCTGCTGCCTAAAATAAAGATTTAGGGAGAATTTTCTGGCAATGCATTGAAATCTGTGCTTCTAACGAAGACACCCAGTAACGAACGAATGGAAGACGCACGGGGAAAGAAAAGCCTGCTACTGAGAAGGAAAGACGTGCCAAAGATAGAAAAGAGCATGCTATAGCGACAAACGAAGTAAGCTAGATTTCACTACATCAATTCCAAGAAAAGGAAGGAAAAGAGCAAACAGGCAGTTGATTATTCTTCATTGTCAGACTTCTCACTTCAAGACAGAAGATACACGGGCTTACTATTTGGCGAAGAAGTATCCAAAGAAAAAGAACAAGAGCTTAAGACTTCAAGAAAGAATCAGAGCACCTAACAAAGTACACTATTTACTAGACACATAGATAACTTAGCCTCAGGAATTGAACTCTTTTAGGTTACTCCACTAGCCTCAGGAATTGAACTCTTTTAGGTTACCCCACTAATACTTTTTTTCATGCAGAAGGAAGTATTATTTTTATACAAGTGATTTTAAGCAATGTGTTCATATTCGAGAATTTTCAGTATTGTGTTCAGATTACGAGACTTTTCGATATTGTGTTCAAATTACGAGACTTTTCGATATTGTGTTAAGCAACTCGCTTACAATACAGAAATGTTATAAAGAGTTATTTCAAGGATTTTCATTACGCGGAGAACCATTTTTATCGATGTTTATCTCAAATGGGGCAAAAACCCGCACTGCGGCGCTTTACCGCATTTTGTGAAGTGAAACCCCGCAGTTTTCGTTTTAGCTCAATTCTAAATTTCTCTGTAATTATCAGACATTGCTGAAATTCGGATGGGCAATAGGTAACAATCCCACCTGTGACTTTAAACTGAAATCACAGGAAAATCTAACCCTTAATGACCTTAGTATTAGAAAATCTGAAAATTGCAGGGCTTTACCCCACCTTTCCTACGTTTTAAGAACGTAAATATTGTAAAATACGTAATCATAACGACGGTGACCTAGTTAGAAGTTGACCTTCTGACTTTAGTGGTTGGTCGCGTGGCGAAGATTGTAAATAGACGAACAGGCATATTTCGTAGCCTTTTGATGTTTCTGTTTTGGTGGTTGAGATTGTTATGGTAGAAACGTTTGCGCGGGCGGTAAGCCGCATGAGTGTAAGTGTTGTTCGGGGCATAGAATTATTACGGTATGCGCTTATTCGGGACTCAGAAATATTTCCGTTTAGCAGTTCTCCACTTGGAAAATATTTCAACATTGACTGCTGCTAGTGTAGCTATCAGTGACTGAACTTTTGTCATGATGAATTAGTTATTGTATGTAGTCTTACTGAACTTCAGGAATTTGATTCGGTTTGAGTGATTCGATGTACTACACGATATATTTGGCGTACATTCTTTGCTGCCTACGACCGCTCTGCTTGCTCTGTTAAGTGAATCAGTTGATCTCTTACTGCTTTACTGTCTTTAAAAATCATCCTTTGTAAGGCCACCACTCGAAGCAACTTTGTGAATGATCTGAATAAACAGTTAGTGAACTTTAATCAAGTAGTTAAGTTACATCATTATCATGAGGGACCATTCGTACAGTATCTTCTTTCTTTTATTGATCTATTTGCTAACTTACGTTGTTACAAAAATTTTTGCTCGTCGTCTCTGCTAAATTAAAATGTTTCATGGAACATCGATGCCCCTATAAAGGCTTAAAGCAACAGTGCATAACCGAAACCCAGGTCGTGTCCTCGCCCTTCGGTAGTTAGGTAGCAACAAATTGATCACAGCTGGCGATTAATTCCATATCATTTTATTGGTTACCAGCCCCAGTGCAGTTGCAGGCTTCCTGTATCGAAAACTATAAAGTTGACGAAAAAAACGTCAGAAGTCTGGTGGGGATACAAATAACATAAAACCAAAATGAAAACAGAGTGAAACAGAGTGAAAATCTCATTCTGGAAACATAATACCAATCGAAAACGTATCAGTTTACGGAGTCACAATGCTGATGGTGACTGTCCCGATCGTATTTATTTCCTAAGAGTCCAGATGATGGTGGGAAGGATGGTATGTAAAGCAGGGTGTGAAATACTATGTGCAACTTCAGCCAAATTTGAGATACCGCCTGAAAAAAGATGCTATGGAAGTAAAACAATTCTCGCATCCCTAGGAATCAAAATAGGGATAAGGGAAGGAAGATGATAACGTGTAAGGATAAGTCTGGAACAATTAGAGTAGTGTCAGCCGGACTTTAATCTGTTAAGGCTTGCTATATTGAAAGAAATTGTGTAGGGTGACACCCCTAGCCTGCCAGGAATAAAGGAACTTTAGGTTTCTTGCTCAAAAGTGTGTTACCCCAGCAGTCTATTTATACCCGCACCTGGAGGGGAAACATAAAATATTGTTTATAATAAATTTTGGACAAATTAATATTAGTGTTTTGTACTGATGACGGCTGTCAGTTGTGTGACATTTGATGACGGTTATGACAGCTGTCGAAGGTTCTACGATTTGATTTGTTTTGAAATGAACTGCAAACACAGGATGTTATTCAGCTATGAGATACAACGGGTCAGGATGAATACCTTGTAAATGGTTACAGTTACATAAAGGAACTGTAAATGTGCGTCACGCTATTCGTTTGAAACAGGCGTGTTAAGGTTACACGTAAAAATCTGTAAATGACCACTGAATACCCTGTGTCGTTGTCTCGCAGCAGCAAACATTGCATGAATAATCGTTACGGTGGAGAACGTCGTGTGACCACCATGCTGTACGATCGAACTTGGCGGTGAGTTAAAGAGAAAGGAGAGGGAGAATGCCATTAAAATGCCTTTGTAATACTATGCTAATGTAAAGCTAATGCTGTTATGAAGAGAATGCTACATCATTCCAGATGAAAGTTAAAGCAGTTTGTCATTCTGGACGCTGAAAAAAATCCTTGTACTGCAAACAAATGAAAACTCATGTTCGTTACCCTGTTCTATAATTTCGTTGTCTTGAAAATGACCCATTGTACTACGTCCACTTCTAAAGTTAGATTGTTGCTTTATCCGACTAAAATCCATTGCTTCCCTCAATCCTTGAGCATAATACAGATTTTTAACTCAGTTTCAACGAATATTGATAAACGAGGCTTTGTTTAAACTTTTGTTAGTGTGCTGGAAAATATACTGCACTGAGAAAGAGAAGGAATTCGTTTTAGAGGAACATGTCACAATTTTCTTGTTGAAATTGTAATATTTTCTTCTAGAGCTGAGAAACTTCTATCGTAATAGCAGATAAACTGTGGAAATACGCCAGAGAATCAATGACAACAAGAAAAATAATGTATAATCAAGACACTGCAAAGAAAAGGTTACAAATTAAGTGTAATCATACAACTAGTTGATGAGTTTTTGTATCAAGAGCTGATGATGGACAAGGAGAGAAAGAAATAAAAGAGATCAAAATATTATGGAGTGGTTCTGATAAACTACTTTTGAAAACAAAGATTCTGATCTATTCTATGAAGTTTCGGTATTCGGTATTACGTAGACTTCTTGCCACGCCGGCCGGAGTGGCCGTGCGATTCTAGGCGCTACAGTCTGGAGCCGAGTGGCCGCTACGGTCGCAGGTTCGAATCCTGCCTCGGGCATGGATGTGTGTGATGTCCTTAGGTTAGTTAGGTTTAAGTAGTTCTAAGTTCTAGGGGACTGATGACCTCTGGTGTTACGTCCCATAGTGCTCATAGCCATTTGAACTTCTTGCCACGATATTTCGGCTGAAAACCATTCAGCCATTGTCAGATGAGTGCAGAACTGTCACCTGATGATGGCTGAAAGGTTGGCAGCCGAAATATCGGGGCAAGAAGTAGACCTAATCCGGGTGGGATCCCGAAACTTCACGGAATACTTTTTACGCGGGGAAATTGTTATAAATCGCAAAGAATCTAATGTGTCTGAAATGGAAAACTGACGATCACTATGTAGTACGAGTTTCAGCTTATGCCAGTCAAGTATGAACTTCTAGTGTGGAAAACAGTTCAAAAAATTTGGGTACATCAGCTGGCAATGGAGAGATACCTATTGTGAAGTACTAGTAAAGTCAGGGAGACAAGCAAGTGAATCGGCGAAAGCCTACTGAGGGAGACGTAATTGTCAATGCAATGAAAATTGAAAGGAGATGGTGAGACGTATAACTGGCGAATACAAAAGATGAATCTCAGTTGGAAGAGCACTTTCCCACGAAAGACAAAGGTCCCGAGTCAGAGTCTCGGTCTGTGTTCCGCTCTCAAATAGCGCGAGGACATATGACTGTCTATGTGCTTCCTTATGTGCCCTCGTTTCTCTTACCCTACGTTCGTGATCCTTACGCGAAATGTGCGTTGGCAGCGTTAGAATTATTCTGCAGTGAGTTTTAAATGCAGGTTACCTAAATTTTCTCAATAGCATTCCTCGGAAAGAATGTCGCCTTCCCTCCAGGGATACCCATTTGAGTTCCCGAGACTTCTCCGTAATGCTTACGTGTTGATAGAAACTGTAACCGCTCTTTAGAGAGTGGTTATACAGAAACGAGCATTAAATTCTGTAATACGAAATGACCTAAGAGCCAAAAACCGGTAGAAGTATTTCGAAGTAATAGTTAGTTAAAATTTTCCAAAGAGTAGATATTCGAAATAGAGTAACACAAAGCAGTACAAAGGGAATCCAAGGAAGACATAACAAAGCTGCGTTTTGTTTTGAATGTAATACATAAACCAATGCACAGTATTGTTAGGTCTCTTGAGTTTTAGTTTTCAGCGGTGGCGAATGTATTCGCAGTTCTTCCATGGTAGTCGGGATATTGGGATTATAAGCCTAATTAAATTGCTTTCTTCGAACTGAATTAGACATTGGAGTGGTGGAGAATAGATTATGTTGGGATAAGGTCAGAGACGGAGTCAATTAGTGGTGACTGGGTGTACGAACATTGATATTTAAGTGAATGGTGATTGTACGTGTTAAACGTAACTCTAGGGCCGTATACGTATGGTTGTGAAGAGTTTGTAACGTCCCCTTAGAAAAATTTATGAATGATTGTGCTGATAAACCCCTTACGTTATTTGATTTTCAAACAGCTGAGCAAAACTGAACATACTCAGACATTTCGCTCCTTACTTATTCTGATCAACACTAAACTGACGACAATAATTTTAGCGCAACGCAATCTGACTTTCAATAATCCCTACAGAAGAATGGCCCTGCCTAACAATAACCTATACCTTTCATGAATCAATTACCTCACAAAAATCTTCGTTACTCGAACTACTGCAATACAGCGAGCGCCAATACTGCCAGCTAAATAAAAGATTCTAACTACTGAAGTCACTAACTACTGATAGGCATAGTTAGCAAATGATAGATTTTGATAGATAACAAACAATGTATTTGCCTTAATAGTGTTCAAAAGTCATAATATATATATATATCAGTTCATGACATCCAGTCTTACAAATTTCCTTTTTCTGACGGACACACGTCCAGATCGTTCGCTCTCAAAACTCTGCCATCTCTCTCCCCACATTCACCACTGCTGGCGGGTCACCTCCAACTGCGCAACGCTACGCGCTGTTCACATCCAACTGCCCAACACTACAATAGCGAATATTTCAACAATGCCAACCAGCCACAGTTAGTGATTTTCATACAGAGCGCTAAGTGACGTTACCAATATAAAAACCTAAACAGCCTACTTACAAGTTTTATTGACAATACGGAAACTTTTATGTTGAATTAGGACTTTATTCGCTGTATGCGAACTATTAAAGAGTATTCGGACCGAAAATAGTTTGGACCTTACCACACTAGTATCTTTGCCGCTCGTTGTCAAGGTGATTCCGCTAATAAACGAGAAGTGAAAAATAGTGCCCGTTAAAAGATTAAACTTGTGCTGAACAGACATTGAAAGGATTCGAACCCTTAATTAATATCGTGTCGTGAGAATTGAGAAGCTTAGATACTGTAAGGCCCAGAGACATATTTATAACTCATCGGACATTAATGGCAAAGGACAGTTTCATGGGAAGGCATATATTTGGTGATATGTACACGAAGGAAGGTAGCACTGAATGACTGTTATCATACCGTAACAATACACACTAGGATCAACTCTCCTTTCATTGATCCCCCAGTGCCATCTCTCATTAATTGAAGAACCTAACTGTGTCAATAAAACAGAAATATACGAGACATTCCCAGTGTTTACTAATTTCGATAATCAGCTAGTACATAGACAATAATATCTGTGAACATTCAAGGGTTATTGAAGGAAGCTGATAAACCTTTTTACAAACAGATTTAATAGGATTCAACGAATGCATACAGACTGCTAAAGTAACTAAATCAAATTACTCATGGCCGATCGGTTCTAGGCGCTTCAGTCTGGAACCGCGCGACCGCTACGGTCGCAGGTTCGAATCCTGCTTCGGGCATGGACGTGTGTGATGTCCTTAGGTTAGTTAGGTTTAAGTAGTTCTAAGTCTATGGGACTGATGACCTCAGATGTTAAGTCCCATAGTGCTCAGAGCCATTAGAACCATTTTTTTCCAAATGACTCAGGGAAACAAATTAGTAAAAACAGGCTGGAACGCAATTGATATCTTACTCCAGAGTAATAAAAGTAAAACCAAAACTGTCTTTGGATCCGTCGTGGTTGAAAGTGTATGAAATGTCTCTGGAAAAACATGATCAATTATCAACTGCTAGTTCACATGACTAGATTCACAACGTGATTCAGAGATGTTTGATGCCCGACCCACACGGCAGGGAATAGTTCTTAAGTGGCAGGGATAATATATACACAAACTTTTGAGATCAGGGGGGGGGGGGAGGGGGGGCGAAGCGATATCTATGCAGTGGCAACGACCGACGGTGGGTGTGAGGGCATAAAACTTACCTTTAACAAATCTAGCAGCCCTACTCTGAATTGCTTCGATGTATTCCTTTAATCCGACATGATGGGGATCTCAAAAGAGTTGAGCAGTTCTCAAGAATTGGTCGCACTAACGTTCTGTACGCGGTCTCGAGGTGTCCTTCACAGCTGAATCATACTTTGCTAAGACTCTCTCAATACACCGAAGTCGAATATTCGCGTTCCTCGCTATAATCCTTATATGCTCGATTCATTTCGTATCACTTTGCACTTTGCTTTCCCTACTCATCTGCATTAACTTAGGCGACATTTTCCCACATTTAGAGCTAGCTGCCATTCGTCACATCAGTTAGAAATTTGATCTAAGTCCTCCTGTATCCTTCGACAGTCACTCAAATACGCCACCTCCCCGTACAATGCAGCACCATCAGCAAACAATCGCAGTTGGCCGCTTGACTTGTCCGCCAGATTATTTGTGTGTATTGAGAATAACGGCGGTCCTATCACACTTCCCTGGCGCACTCATGACTATACCCTTGTCTCTGATGAATAACTCACCATCACGGACAACGCACTGGGTTCTGTCACTGAGAAGCCGGCCGCTGTTGTCGAGCAGTTCTAGGCGCTTCAGTCCGGAACCACGTGGCTGCAACTGTCGCAGGTTCGAATCCTGCCTCGGGCATGGATGTGTGTGATGTCCTTAGGTTAGTTAGGGTTAAGTAGTTCTAAGTCTAGGGGACTGATGACCTCAGATGTTAAGTCCCACAGTGCTTAGAGCCATTTGAACCAATTGAATCTATCACTGAATAAGTCTTCGAGCCACTCGCATATCTCGGAACCTAATCCGTATGCTTGTACCTTCGTTGACAATCAGCAGTCTGCACTGCGTCAAACGATTTTCGGGAATCTAGGAATATCAAGTCTGCCTGTTGCCCTGCATCCATAGTTCACAGAACATCTGTAAGTAGGCTGTTTATGTTTTCTTATTGGCAACGTTACGTAGCGCTCTGTACGAAAATCACTGGCTGTGCTGTGTGCAGTCTGTGGCTAGTTTGCATTGTTGTCTGCCATTGTAGTGTTGGGCAGCGGCAGCTGGATGTGAACAGCGCGTAGCGTTGCGCAGTTGGAGGTGAGCCGCCAGCAGTGGTGGATGTGGGGAAAGAGATGGCGGAGTTTTGAAATTTGTCATGAACTGCTATATATATTATGACTATTAAGGTAAATACATTGTTTGTTCTCTATTAAAATCTTTCATTTGCTAACTATGCCTATCAGTAGTTAGTGCCTTCCGTAGTTTGAATCTGTTATTTAGCTGGCAGTAGTGACGCTCGCTGTATTGCAGTAGTTCCAGTAAGGAAGATTTTTGGTGAGGTAAGTGATTTGTGAAAGGTATAGGTTAATGTTAGTCAGGGCCATTCTTTTGTAGGGATTATTGGAAGTCAGATTGCGTTGCGCTAAAAATATTGTGTGTCAGGTTAAGCACACTCTCGTATACAGTTCTTCTAAGGGGACGTTACACATAATGTGAGAAAAGGGTAAGCTGAGTTTTCTAAAACCGTGCTGACTCACGGACAGAAGCTTTTCAGTCACAAGGAAATTTATTATATTCGAATTGACATTATGCTCAAGAATTCTTGAGGGGCAGATGTTAAGGGTGTTTGTTTGTAATATTGCAGCTCATTTCTCTTACTCCTCTTACGTACAGGATTCACGTGCGCTTTTTTCCAGTTCGCTAGGGATGGTGGTTATCGCTGAAACAACAGCTTTTCCGTTACACCGATTCTTTTTATCTCCAGTTTAACCTGAGTTTTAAAGCCACTCAAAATACGAGGGTTGTCCAGAAAGTAAGTTCCGATCGGTCGTTAAACGGAAACCACAGTGAAAATCAGAAACACTTTTTTTTTTTTTGCAAGAGTGAGCTACACTTTCCAGATACTTCTCTACATAGTCGCCGCTCCGACATTTGTCGGAGCGGTATACCAAATTTCCAACGTCATCGTCATAGAAGGCAGCCATCTGTGCTTTCCGATAATTCTCTACGCTGGTCTATAGCGCGTAGCCTGCGCCCAAGTATTCTCTTCGTATCCAGCATTTCATGTGAACGGAGATAATATTCAGGACGAGTCAACCAGGGCTGTGTTGAGGGTGACCAAACACTTCCCTTCGGAAAGGCTGCAGGAGCGTCTTCACTGCCCCTGCGGAGTGTGGCTGAGAATTGCCATGAAGAAGGAAGTGCGTGGCAGTTGTGTTAGGTGGGCTGCATTCATTAAGGCGAAGCCTCTCAGCTGGCCCTCCTGCTTGGCGGGAGACATCGTTGTTCTAGGCACCTTTACTCTCTTACAGTGCGGAACTGAGAAGAGTGTCTGGATGCCATCGACGGTCATACTAGAGACACTACCCAACACATCTGTGCAAGGCTTCATCGGGTTTTCACTGTCGTTTCCATTTAGCTACTGATCAGAACTTACTTTCTGGACAACCCTCGTACACGGTTTCTGAAATAACCGTTTTCCCGTTTTTGATTGCTGTTACTTCCAATAATAGAAGCAGATTTCGAACGAAGGTTGAAAAATTCTAATGAAGGTGAAAGAGTGGGATATCACGATCGCAATGTGGCTGTCTCTGCGGCAGAAATCGGTTTCACTATCTCCATCAAGGAGTCCGAAGATGAAGGAGACAGGTGCGGGGAAGCTGAGAGCGAGAGGTCACAACCTGACGACTTCCTGTATCGTCACCTTTTGACGGTATCAATTTTTCACCCTGAAGGGTTCAGCATGTCAATAAAACTATAGGAACATCACAACCTGACGACTTCCTGTATCGTCACCTTTTGACGGTATCAATTTTTCACCCTGAAGGGTTCAGCATGTCAATAAAACTATAGGAACATCACTACCTCCTCTTCTAGGGAACAATGTGGATGTTTTCTATTTGTATGATGTCACAGAGTTTCAGGGAGAGCATAAGGGAACAATTGACAGGAATGGGGGAAAGAAATACAGTAGAAGAAGAATGGGTAGCTTTGAGGGATGAAGTAGTGAAGGCAGCAGAGGATCAAGTAGGTAAAAAGACGAGGGCTAGTAGAAATTCTTGGGTAACAGAAGAAATATTGAATTTAATTGATGAAAGGAGAAAATATAAAAATGCAGTAAATGAAGCAGGCAAAAAGGAATACAAACGTCTCAAAAATGAGATCGACAGGAAGTGCAAAATGGCTAAGCAGGGATGGCTAGAGGACAAATGTAAGGATGTAGAGGCTTATCTCACTAGGGGTAAGATAGATACTGCCTACAGGAAAATTAAAGAGACCTTTGGAGATAAGAGAACCAGTTGTATGAACATCAAGAGCTCAGATGGAAACCCAGTTCTAAGCAAAGAAGGGAAAGCAGAAAGGTGGAAGGAGTATATAGAGGGTCTATACAAGGGCGATGTGCTTGAGGACAATATTATGGAAAAAGGAGAGGATGTAGATGAAGATGAAATGGGAGATATGATACTGCGTGAAGAGTTTGACAGAGCACTGAAAGAGTTGAGTCGGAACAAGGCCCCCGGAGTAGACAAAATTCCATTGGAACTACTGACGGCCTTGGGAGATCCAGTCCTGTCAAAACTCTACCAACTGGTGAGCAAATTGTATGAAATAGGCGAAATACCCTCATACTTCAATTGGAATATAATAATTCCAATCCCAAAGAAAGCAGGTGTTGACAGATGTGAAAATTACCGAACAATCAGTTTAATAAGCCACAGCTGCAAGATAATAACACGAATTCTTTACAGACGAATGGAAAAACTAGTAGAAGCCGACCTCGGGGAAGATCAGTTTGGATTCCGTAGAAACACTGGAACACGTGAGGCAATACTGACCTTACGACTTATCTTAGAAGAAAGATTAAGGAAAGGCAAACCTAGCATTTGTAGACTTAGAGAAAGCTTTTGACAATGTTGACTGGAATACTCTCTTTCAAATTCTAAAGATGGCAGGGGTAAAATACAGGGAGCGAAAAGCTATTTACAATTTGTACAGAAACCAGATGGCAGTTATAAGAGTCGAGGGGTATGAAAGGGAAGCAGTGGTTGGGAAGGGAGTAAGACAGGGTTGTAGCCTCTCCCCGATGTTATTCAATCTGTATATTGAGCAAGCAGTAAAGGAAACAAAAGAAAAATTCGGAGTAGGTATTAAAATCCATGGAGAAGAAATAAAAACGTTGAGGTTCGCCGACGACATTGTAATTCTGTCAGAGACAGCAAAGGACTTGGAAGAGCAGTTGAATGGAATGGACAGTGTCTTGAAAGGAGGATATAAGATGAACACCAACAAAAGCAAAACGAGGATAATGGAATGTAGTCGAATTAAGTCGGGTGATGCTGAGGGAATTAGACTAGGAAATGAGACACCTAAAGTAGTAAAGGAGTTTTGTTATTTGGGGAGCAAATAACTGATGATGGTCAAAGTAGAGAGGATATAAAATGTAGACTGGCAATGACAAGGAAAGCGTTTCTGAAGAAGAGAAATTTGTTAACATCGAGTATAGATTTAAGTGTCAGGAAGTCATTTCTGAAAGTATTTGTATGGAGTGTAGCAATGTATGGAAGTGAAACATGGACGATAAATAGTTTGGACAAAAAGAGAATAGAAGCTTTCGAATAGTGGGGCTACAGAAGAATGCTGAAGATTAGATGGGTAGACCACATAACTGATGAGGAAGTATTGAATAGGATTGGGGAGAAGAGAAGTTTGTGGCACAACTTGACGAGAAGAAGGGATCGGTTGGTAGGACATGTTCTGAGGCATCAAGGGATCACCAATTTAGTATTGGAGGGCAGCGTGGAGGGTAAAAATCGTAGAGGGAGACCAAGAGATGAATACACTAAGCAGATTCAGAAGGATGTAGGTTGCAGTAGGTACTGGGAGATGAAGAAGCTTGCACAGGATAGAGTAGCATGGAGAGCTGCATCAAACCAGTCTCGGGACTGAAGACCACAACAACATGATGTCACAAGTTTGTTGTGCCTCCTCCCGTTTTTAATCTTTTAAGCAAGCGGAGCCGGATGGTGCCGTTCTGCAGTACAATCGATGTTCGAGGACGACAGTGAGAAACTGCCGTATAGACCAGGTGGGGGCAAGTCCTGTGACTTACGTCACGTGTTTGATGCTGGTTTCTAACAGTGGACATTTTTATTAAAATAGAGCAGATCTATTGTCTCCTTTTCTATCATAATTCAATATTTCAAAGCAACGGGAATTTCACGAACAAACATTACTCGATTTTTAAAAAAGATGTACAGTAGAGCGTCGATTATCCGAACGTCGGTCAACCGAACCGTGGCTTGAGCGAACTGTGTACTCGGCCGCACCTGCTACTCTCCCACCCTACCGTCCATCATCCCCCCCCCCCCCCCCCCACTCCCAAACCAAGTTTCCCACAGTAGCCGCCGCAATGGGCCACCGCTAGCGGAACATTGCTTCTAATGGGCCTTCACAAGGCGCTGCTGACCGGCCAAGCCGCCAGTCGCTGTGTTTCAACAATCAGCACACTTCTGTCGGCTTGGCACTGGCAGTAGAAGTAGCGGCAGTATCAAAGCTGTTCACAGCAACAGCTGCGCCAGCTTAGCGTTGAGGCGTGCCGCTCCGCGTAGTTTGAAGGATTGCGAGCCCCCGAAGAAGAGCTTCCCACCAAAATAAAGGATTTTTTTAAACGTTCATTTTGTATACTGTGTACATTGTTCATGCAAAATGCGTATGTAATATGTATATATTTTTGTTTATTAAACTGTGCCACATACTATATGTTCCTACTGAAGTTGCCTTTGTATGTTACTTTGTAATACTAAAAGATATGCCTGTTTTTATGAATAAATTTACTGTACAGTACTTCTTTTTGGCAATTAAACATGTACAGTTCGATTATCGGAACAAACCAGTTTTCCGAACACCCATGTCCCCCAATTATTTCGGATAATCGACGCTCTACTGTATTTGAAAACCAAAAGTTTTAACACTGCTGCTGTGGCAAATTGATATGTTGGATTTTTTACCCGGTTATTAGCAAAAAGCGAGAAAAATCTGTTATAACTGATGTAATCTCCCCACGGAAAATTACCCTCTACCCCGCAATAATTAATAATGGTCAATCAAATCATCCACATTTATTTACGTTTGAAAAGTATCTGAGCAGATTTCCTAGTAATATATGCGCCGACAGCTCGTCGACGCCAAGGTATTTTTCTAGTACGTTTATTCTTTGGAACAACAGAGGTACAGAGATGTATGCTCCATGGTCATTATAGAGGGAGAGAGAAAGGAACAGCTTCGGAAAGTATCGGTTGGAAGATTTTCGGATTGCAAAAGGAGATTTTTATTTACTCTTCTTCGCGCTAAAGCGAGACAGGAAAGTTTGTGCCGCTAGCGTGGTAGATAAAGAGAAAGAAGGACTTGTAAAAGTAAATTGCATGAGACTTAAAATCCACGGAAACGGACCATGTACGGAAATGGATTCAATATACAATTTTCCTCAGAAATAAGGTTTGTGACCATTTTATTCTAGAGTGAATGACGAATGCGTTCTCTGTCTGAATCATTGATGATTGTCTGGGCCCTGTAATTAATTGGGAAGTTTCAGCTGTGACGAAGAGAGCCTGCAATCTCTGAGTTTTTTTGAAATCGTCCAAAAAGGCTTCGTCCACATCTGAAATTTTAGATCTGTCGTAAACTGAACGAAGTGTTCAAAAGATCGATTTTCCCAACTGAATGCAGCGCGTAATAATAATAACGTATGTAAAGATCTTTTCTAGCAAGCCAGCCGCTGAATATTAAGACGAAGGGCTCCACCAGAGATTCTACTAGGCTGATTTCATGTAACTTATATTTGAACTGTACACAGATAAAGGACAGAGAGAGAGAGAGAGAGAGAGAGAGAGAGAGAGCGAGAGCGAATGGAAGTCTAGAAGTTACTCAGAATCCTCCCATTAGTATAATTTTTTTGTCTGTCTTTGCATGGATAAGCCTGATAAGAAAACCTAAGCCCTTGACTTTATTGTACAAAATTGTGTGTGAGGGTGAGAGAGCGATAAAGGCGACAGATACACTTCTGTACAGACAAAACATTACTGACCAGGTTAAAAGCAAGCTGCATTCACACACATACAGACTTTCATCAAAACCAAAGTAGTAAGAGAATTCATTAGACTGAGACCAAAGAAATACCGAAAAAACCTGTTATTCAGAAACAAAATACTGGTATCGGTTTTAACCGTCCTGTTTTTTCCACCCCTACTTACCTCTGGGCGAGAGATTACCGACAAATTCAAGCTAAGTATCGCCAGTATCGACGTATTAAAGGAATACGGAGAGATACTTTCCGCACCGGGGTTGAAGAAATTGATGTGCAAGGTCGAATTAATTGGTAATTTATGAATTGCTTCCGGGAGAGAGAGACAGCCAATTGCGCCACAAATTGTTGAAGAATTTACTGTTGCCATGGCTGGGAATGCTGGACGCAATGTCCGATCTTTAAGTTGTAGCCGGCCGTTGTGGCCGAGCGGTTCTAGGCCCTTTAGTCCGGAACCGCGCTGCTGCTACTGTCGCAGTTTCAAATCCTGCCTCGGGCATGGAGGTGTGTGACGTCCTTAGGTTAGTTAGGTTTAAGTAATTCTAAGTCTAGGGGACTGATGACCTGAGAAGTTAAGTCACATAGTGCTTTGAGCCATTGGAATCAATTTTAAGCCGTACATGAGCAGTGTCACGACAAGTGAACATTCCATTATCCAGTGTTATTTCGGGGAGCAATAAAGGAATCTCAAGTGCGGTTCCGGACTGTCGTGGATGTATACAGTCGTCGCATTGAGCAAATGTTTGTAATATGGAATGTTAACGTGGTACACAACTAACAAATGTTACCCTCTCATGTAGCAATTAAAATGTGTTTATTTCGAGGGTTTTTTCTTTCTCTTCCTCATGTCTCTGAAAACATCTCCACAATGTTTCATTGTCATATCATCATACTTTTTCACTGGGATCTCCTCAAGTAGCGAAAGTTAATTATGGGCACCCTGTACATTCTAAAGAATTAACTGGAGCAACAAATCGTCGGTAATGTTTTACTCTTGAGATTAATTTGCCACTGTTGTCCAGAACCTGTTTTTTTACGTTTACTTACTATCAATGTACACGACGACGTGCATCAGTGTCAGGAAGTCATAGCAGTAAATTATGACAGCAGAGTGTTACTTCCTCTCTGCCCGAAGTAACAAGGAACATACCACACTGAGTTCGATATCATTAAGGGGGGTAGGACGTCAAACGGGCCGACTTGGAGCAGGAGAGGCACCACAGGACATTTTAATTTCTACTATCTATACTTTTACAAATAAAATCATAAAACTTAGTCAGCATGACCAGGAAGGATTGAGAACTCACACTCATAGCAGTGGAAGTTCAAAAACGTAGCAAACTACCTTTTTTTACATGTAATTTTTTCACTTACTACTGGCTGCATTTGTTTCTATAGGTACACTTTTCTTCCTAAGTAAGAGAGATTTTTCGATGAATTTTGCACAGCATACAAGCAGTACTTACAGGTGTATGAAACTCTAGAATTTTCCAAATCTATCAAAAACTGTGGTAAAAATTAACTATAAAATTTGAGTTTTTTCTAAACATGAAGTTGAAAATGTAACAGTTCATTCATTTTTTCATAAATTAAATATTCTCTATAGTCATGTAACTATAGTTTGTATGCTGTGCAAAATTCATCGAAGAATCTCTCTTACTTAGGAAGAAAAGTGTACCTATAGCAACAAATGCAGCCAGTAGTAAGAGAAAAAAAATGATGAAATTTCACATGTAAAAAATGTATTTTGTTACATTTTTGAGCTTCCACTGCTGTGAGTATGAATCCTGAATCCTTCTTGATCATGCTTTCAAAGTTTTGTGACTTTATTTGTAAAAGAATACACAGTGGAAATTAAAATGTCCTGTGGTGCCTCTCCTGCTCCAAGTCGGCCCTTTTGACGTCCTACCCCCCTTAATCTTAGTCACTCATGGTAAAATATCTACATGCAGGGGGCGGCATGGCATCCAAGGACATCCGCACTGCGATCTAGAGATGCTCACCGCAGCTTTACAGGTGTGCATCACCGCAGTAGAGAGACGATGGAGCTGGAAGGTGTCTGCGAGAGTCGCTGTACGGGCACCTTACCATAACAAGAAGACTGCAGATAGGCGAGAGACACCTACTTACTTTGATGAACGAAAACATGACCACTGCCCACCACGAAATTTAATTCCGCTTGGTGCCGAAGCCGCCACTTCACATGAGAAGGAAGTTAGAGTGTTCAGTCGCATTAATGTGATCACGTGTCAAAAACCTCAATAACCACCTTTCGCAGAGGGGGACGTGCAGGAAGAGAATCAGTGAGGTTCTGGAAGGCACCGAAAGTGATGTGGAACCCTGTCAAATAAAGTACTGTGGCCAGCTGCGCTAGGTTTCTCGGTCGAAGGTCCACGGCGCGAACATCTCGATGTATGTGGTCCCTACAAATTCTCGATTGTGTTTAAATCCGGCATGTTTGGTGGCCCTAGGAGTAAGGTAAACTCGTCTACATCTACATCTACATTTATACTCCGCAAGCCACCCAACGGTGTGTGGCGGAGGGCACTTAACGCGCCACTGTCATCACCTCCCTTTCCTGTTCCAGTCGCGTATGGTTCTGGGAAGAACAACTGCCGGAAAGCCTCCGTGCGCGCTCGAATCTCTCTAATTAGTAGGGGGGTAGCAATATATTCGATACCTCATCCAGAAACGCACCCTCTTGAAACCTGGACAGCAAGCTACACCGCCATGCAGAACGCCTCTCTTGCAGAGTCTGCCACTTGAGTTTGCTAAACATCTCCGTAACGCTATCTCGCTTACCAAATAACCCTGTGACGAAACGCGCCGCTCTTCTTTGGATCTTCTCTATCTCCCCTGTCAACCCGACCTGGTACGGATACGACACTCATGAGCAATACTCAAGTATAGGACGAACGAGTGTTTTGTAAGCCACCTCCTTTGTTGATGGACTACATTTTCTAATGACTCTCCCGATGAATCTCAACCTGGCACCCGCCGTACCAACAATTAATTTTATATGATCATTCCACTTCAAATCGTTCCGCACGCATTCTCCCAGCCATGCACGTACGCTGCGAGCTTTGTGGCACATTGCATTGTCGTGCTGGTAGGTGCCATCATATAGAGGAAAAACAAATTGCATGTAGGGGTCGACATCGTCCCCAAAGGTAGATGCATACTTGAGTTAATCCATTGTGCCTCCCACAAAGACGAGATCACCCAGCGAATGCCACGGAAACATTCCGCAAACCTTAACACTCCCTCCTGGTCGCAGGGTGTTTGCCTCCGGACTTTCCACTCCGTACACACAAACGGCTATCCGTCCGATGGAGCATAAAACGTGGTTCGTCTTGAAAGGCAACCTGTCGTCAATCTGTGCACATCCAGTTGCGGTATTGGTGTGCTGATTCCAGGCTGCCTTCATCGAGGGTGAACAGCAGTCACCATAGACGTGTGAACCAAGCGCCTGCTGCAGAGGCTCATAAGCAGCAACGTTCGCTGAACGGTTGTTGAGGAGGCACTCTCGGTAGCCTCTTGGTTCATCTGAAACGTCAGTTGCGCGTCTGTTCGCCCATACACGTCTCCGCAGCCGTCCTTCATACCTGTCATCCATTGCCCGAGATCACCAGACTTGCCTCGCCGCCGGCTTTGAATAGCACTTTTGCAGTGCACAGTGGCACGTGATCAGTTTACAGACTTAGCCGTTTCTGAAATGGTCCCTTCCTTCGCCCGAGAGCCAAGAATAATGCTCTTTTGTATGCCAGGTAAATAGGTCTGTTTCCGGCTTACGGCAACGAGACTGCATTGTTCCGCCCCCCCACCCCCCTACCCCCCCACCCCCCCTCCACCCCACCCGGCGTGCCAACACACTTTCTATACAGGGTGAATCACCTAAAGCTTGCACCGCAACTATTGTGAAAATGGAAAGTGCTATTGATGTGCAGTTGTGTGGAATAAAGGAGAATTATTGTGAAAGTGGTTCGATGAACCCTCTGTCAGGCACTTAAGTGTGATTTGCAGAATATCCATATAGATGTAGATAGATGGCTATCCAGCCTAAAATGCATGAAGTTCGACAGCATGTCTTCACGAATTGTTTCCAAATCATTGGACTGGACGCAGAGTACCTGAACCTCGGTCGGTCTGTTCCACGGATTTGACGCCTGTAGACTTTTTTCTGTGGGGAAAGCTGAAAGACGCTGTCTACAAGGACATGCCAACTACACTCGATGATATGCAGCGACGTATTACTGCAGCCTGCTGGGACATCTCCGCTGAAACGCTAGCACATGAGCAGCAGTCGTTCCGTATTAAACTGGAAGCTTGTATTGACGCTGCCGGTGGTCATTTTGAATACAACCTGTGATAGTCAATTTCTCGTTACTGGTCAGAATCTACATAACTTGTGTATGCACTGATGTTGTTCTTTAGTGTGCGCTACTACAGGTATTGTATAAGTGTCGGTGTGGCAACTTTTCAAAGTGCCATATCTCGTAAACGACTCGCTCTAGAATCCTGCAACCAACACCATTGACATTCTAATTTACCCTACTTTTAGTTTGTTAATGTGAATAGGTATCGTTCTTCTTAAAAAGATTGTCTTTGCATAAAACACACTTTAGAAGTATTATTACAATCTGTTTATTGGCTATAAAATACGAGCCCCTGATTACCAACCCATTCTGTGAACACCGAACATTAATAGCACTTCTCGATTTTTTCCGACGTATTTCTTCTTCCAATAATTTCGGGCGTGCAGCCAAATCCAGTCGACATTCTGCTACGATATTTCGGACCAGAGACTTCTGATCACTTTTAGGTCAGTAGACAACTACTGAAGAGCCCAGGCGCATTCATGCTATTATGCCGAATCTCGCGCATGCGAAATGTGCTGGCGTCTTTCGGCGCATGCGGCGGTCAGGTGGTAGTTGTCTACTCACCTGAAGATGGCCAGAGGTCTTTAGGGCGAAATATCGTGGCAGTATGTCGACGGGCCCCTGCTGCACACCCAAAAATTATTAGAAGACGAATAGCAATTTTTATTTCCGCAATATCTGCGGTTCAAGTTTTAAGTGATTCAACCTGTGTACCCTCCACTGCTAGTGCTGCCACCTGTGGATAGTTGCACGCTGACGTCGATTTTTTTCTTTATTGGATTTCGTTTCTCCCCCAGGGAGGAGAGGGGGGGGGGGCTGGCAGCAGCACAATATGCCACTCTGCAGCTTACAGAAAAGTTAAAAAACGGAATTAGGAGATATGAAAAACAAAACAAAAGCAGGCGATAAAACAGTGACTGTTAAAAACTGAAACATGGAGAAAAAGATACAAAGAAAATATAAAAACAAGACAGTCGGCGATGCTGATTAAACACACAGTAAATAGACAGGCACAATTAAAAATCATGGCGACAGTGGTTTCTGTTCACACAAGAAAAAAAAATACTACCAGCGACAGTATGGTGGCTGTTTCTCACACTGACAGGGGACGCACTACACTGAACACTCACTTAAAACAGCACTATACAGGCGACACGGTGGCATATGGGGGGGGGGGGGAGGACCTGGACCGATGAGGGGGGAAAAGTGGGGGAGGAGAGGAAGGGATAAATGGGGGAGCCGATGGAGGGATGGGCGGACACGAGAAGAAATGGGAAAGGCATTGGAGGGGAGAACAAAAAGGACTTGGGGGAGAGAAGGGAAGCAGAGAGAGGGTAGGTGGGGTAGAAACAGGATGGAAAGGGGGGGAGAGGGAGCCCGAGAAAAGTACAGAGGAAGGGAGGGGAGCTGAGGATGAGAGTTGATAGGAGGGATAAATGGAGGGAGAGAGGGCATCATCCAGAAGGGGAAGTCAACAGAAGCCACCTTGGGAAGGGAGATGAAGGGTGTAGAAGTGGAGGGTAGGGGGGGGGGACACAACAGTGAAGGCAGAGGGAGGGGGGGTTGGAGAGGAGAGAAACAATCAGGCGATGAGGGGGATCAAGGTGGCGGGAGGTGCAGGGGACGCGGATATGTTCGAGGAAAAGGAGCAGATGGGGGAAAGGAATCATGTCATAGAGGATCCGTGTGGGCTGACGTCGAACGTAGGCGGTGGTCACATTAATATGACTGGACTGTGTATGTACGAGAGCAGAGACGAATGAGGATTCATTCTAGTGACGATGCGAGACGCAAATGATGAAGTCCTCTGACTAAGTGGCTTTGTCGAAGGGCAGACTGTTACGCCCCAGCGCCTAGAAACGGACATCTCGGAAACGGCGGATCGGGTCATCTGTCCACGTGGACATCAACGGTACGTTACTGAAGGAGCATTAAAAGCACGAGTAGATGACATGTTGCGTGACCTCAGAACGTGGATGTCGGGACTTGCCCACTCTGCAAAGTAGGATGGACCGCGGTCTGAAGCACGTTTAACGACAGATCACAATGCTGGTGCAGGCTCAAGTGTTTTGTAGCACACTCTTCAGCACAAAGTGCTGAACACGGGGTTCCACATAAGACGACCACTACGAATTTTCATGTTGACGTAAAGACGTCATCGATTGCACTGCGAGAGGGATAGTCAGGGTTGGAACGAGAATCATTGGAAATGTATTCCCTGGACCGATGAATCGTTTCTTGTTACTCCAGATCGACAGCCGTCTCCGGAACGCCGTTACACAGCGAAATTCTACTCGAAACGGACTCAGGCCGGTGATGGCAGTGTTTTGCTGTCGGGCACGTTCATCTGGACACGGGACACCCATGGGACTTGTGATAATAATCGAAGCCACCATGACAACTGTGGGCACGCGAAAGGTATTGTGGGCCACCTGCATCGTTTCAGGCTTGATGTGTTTTCCTTAGGGTTGGCATCTTCCAACAAGAAGGCCAGAATTGTACCATAGTCACTCGAGGAGCATGAATGGTAAATGAAGTTGATGTCTTGGCCACCAAATGAGCCTATTCCAAACCAAATGGAGATATTTGGGCTCCATATCATCGTCTGCAGACGTCAGACTCGTAACGTAAAGCATTAGGGTGATGTGTGTGTAGATATCTGCTGCTACTTACCTACTAAAGTGTACCAAAGACTCGTTGAATCCGTATCACGCACAGTGACTGGAGCATTGTGTTCTAAATGTGGATTAACAAGTTATTAAGCAGGCTGTCACATTGTATTGTCTCACCAGTGGAAACGGTCGTCTTGTCCGTTGCTCAGAAACACAAATTATTTACTCATTACTAGGCTGCATTATCATTCTTTATCAATTTCTGCCGATGATAAAAGCGATGGAATGTATGTAGTCGAATGTGCATTGGAAACATACATTAAAATTTATGTTAAGAGTACGCGCTGTTATCTTGGATTGTCTCTTTCGGTCAAGTTCGTTCTTTGAACAGAGGTCTTCCTTCATATTTCCCGCACAGTACGTTCGTAAAAAGAGTTGCAGAAGCTGCTTTAGCAGTGTTACACGTCTCCCCAACCCTGCACCGCACTTCACAGAAAGCAATGTTGCGTCACTTTCTTCAGTAGCGTACTTACATTTATTAAATGATGCAACAAGGCATAAAGTCTAACACTATGATGACACGCTTCCTTTTGGCGTGATAAGTGAATTTAACTGTGTTTAAATTCGTGGATGCGGACTCAAGTTCCTGACTTACTTTTAGAGAGACGCTTTGGCAGCAGCTGCACTGTTTTACATATAACGTTTCAGTGTATGGATAGGTTTTCTCACTTCTTCACATATATTCCCGAAGAATTATGAGCCAGGAGACACCAAAAGTGAAACTGACTGGGCAGATATTTGTAAATAGTGCATATAAAGTATTTTTTTAAATGGATGTTCACTATGAAAGTCAGAGCTAAGTGCATACCGATACTCCGATACTGAACGCTAGGCTCCGTCCTCATCAGAAGGTACTTCTTTGGAAGGATAATAGCGACCTGCCCGGCTTTTTCTTTTCTTTTTTTTTTCCTCCTCGCCCCATTCGGGGGCGGGTGGAAGGGGGCTGTTAGCGGTACATTTAACTCACTCTAGAGCCAAGGGACAAGTAAAAACTGAGACGAAAATACACAGTAACATAAAGGCGAGATATTTACAAGAAATTAAAAATTTATGAAGGTTAAATAACATGGATATTTTTATATAGAGCAGGCATGACTTACTTCGTTTTTAGTTACACAAAGTATTAATAAAAGGTAAAAACGAGAAAAATAAGACTAGGCCCACATTTAAAAATTTAAAACCTGTTGCAAACGCCACTTCACTGGAACTGCATGGATCTACCCTGAGATATGTAGGCTGTTGTTGAACGGAAAGAGGTTGGTCATTGAGGAGGGTAGGAGGGTGGTGGTGGAAGGATGGAAGAATGTTGCATAGTGACGAAGGGGTGAGGTAGCTGTTGGGATATAAGAAGGGAGGACTAGATGAGGAAATCGCTGAAGCTGTAAGCTCAAGGGGAAGAGTGGCAGAGAATGAAGGGGCAGAGTAAAAGGGGTAGGAGGATGTGGGAACTGGAGAGAAAGGGAATCCTGATGAGTTATAAATGGGTGGGGGGAGGGGATTTAAAGTTGGCAGGGTGGATCAGTGTTGGGCTGGAGTTCATGGACTGAGAGAACGAGATGGTTGACATTTCTTTGGGAGAGGAAATTGGAAATTTGTGTTACAGCCCTATGTGACAAGACTACTGAGGCATCGGCCCCTAGGCTTACACACTACTTAATGTAAGTTAAACTAACTTACGCTAAGGACGCACACACTCATTCCCGAGAGAGGACTCGAATGTCCGACGGGGCCAGCCGCGCGAACCGTGGCAAGGTGACCTAGACCGCTAGGCTACCCCGCGCGTCTTTGTGAGAGGATGTGGAGGGTGTGCAGATGCAGGGTTGGTGGGGCACGTCAGAAGAGGGACGGCAACGCACTAGGATTGGAAGTTAGAGGGGAAACAGTAGGATTATTGGAATCAAGTATGCAGATGGTGTAGGTTGTTTGGAGGTGGTCAGTGTGAGTGAGGAGAGGTGAGAATTTGATGAGATGGTAAAGGAACCATGTAGGGGAAAGGTAAACAGAAGCTGAAAGCGAGGAAAATTATAGAATGTTCAAGGGTATGAAAAACCTTACGGAACTTAAGTGAGGATGATATCGTGAGTCATTTGCATAGGGAAGGATGGTTCGTATCAAGGTTTCGTAGCTGTGGAGGGCTGTGGATGGATGCAGTCCCAAGTTCGGCGTGTGGTAGTTTTAGTAATATTTATGTTTATTGTATCTTTCTGTTGGAGAATAATAGGTGACGGTCCCATGTTTGTTACTGCTCGATTTTTAGCCCAAGATATTTTAGTTTATTAGCTACCTTGATAAGGTGGACGTAAATAGTAAGAAAGAAGTTATGGACGCAGGAGGTGCAGTTGGTTCATCTTATAATTATTACCTGCGTTTTGGAACGGTTGTTCTTGAGGTGCCATTGGTTACATTAGGATTGAGGTGGGTTTGAAAGGATCATTGGCATTTCTGGAGTGTAGGATGGAGGACAAAAATAGTGTCATCAGCGTACTGTAGGAGGTAGACTGTTGGAGGAGGTATTGAATACCGGCAGTGTACAGGGATATAGGAGAGGCACGCTTGCAGTGCGTTGGAAGGTATGGGATTTGGTTTTGCTAATAGTGGCAAGGGATGGGCGATTAGACAGGAAGGAAGCAATAAGGTGGACATAATTAACTGGAATTTTAAAAGGGAGCCAGAATGCATACACCCTCGTAGGTTTTCTCTAAGTCGAGGGAAAAAATAGCAGATATAGCAGATATATTGGTGATGCGGTAGTGGGATACGATATGGGAGAGCTGCTAAAGACTGAGATGAGGTAGATGGAACTGCAGGAGTAAGTATCAGTAGGGGTTTCATGCAGATTGAGGTTTTCCACAGTTCATGGTAGTAACCTCTTGATATGATAGTGGTATAAGGGTTGCAAAGTGACTGGAAAGGAGAAAGGGGTATTCTTTGAGGTTTCACTAGGATATGTGGTTGTGACCAGGGCAAGTGTTGCGTATTTTGTGGAGTACTTTTTTATGTTGTCTGCTGTGATTCGTGCATTTCATTCTGTTTGTGGTGTGCTGTCCAAGTACTGGATGCTGGGAGCTAGAGATGGGGCAGTTGTATTTGTGCGTACATGGGTGGTAGAGAGTAAGGAGTAATCGAAGTGAGGGTCATCAGGGACTGAGAACATTTCAGGGAGAGAGAGAGAGAGAGAGAGAGAGGATGTAAAGTCGACCGCTACGCTCATGTTGTCGGGTAAGGAAGGAAAGGATTAACTGCCACTGAGTCAGTGGAATGCTTCCCAGAACTTGGAAAAGTTAATGCGGAGTGTAGCGATGAGTCTGATGCATGTCTGGCGCCAGTCTCAGAATTATCTGGTAATCAGAACGTCATCGGTCCCGGGTTTGAAACCCCGCCACTACTTAGATTTTGAATAATAATCAATGCTGGCGCCCGAAGACTTCCGGCATAAGGAGCCACCCTCATTCTGCCAACAGCCTTGTAAAAGAGGGCGGAGGAGTGGACAAAGGTTCGTGGCACTCCCACCATTGGGTGGGAAACTACTGAAGGCGGAAGAACCAACAATGATCAACGACATGAGAATGCAGAAGGCAATAGAAAAACTGCGTTAAAGACACAAAGACACATAATGTGTATCCACAGGACATTGGCAAAAGATTCCAGAAGATTTCCCCCCCCCCCCCGCTTCGGATTTCTGGGAGGGGACTGTCAAGGGGGAGGCGACTATGAGAAAAAGACTGAATAACCAACGAAACAGTAACGTTCTACGAGTCGGAGTGTGGACTGTCAGAAGTTCGAACGTGGTAGGGAAGCTATAAAATCTGAAATGGGAAATGCAAAGGCTCGGTCTAAATATAGTGGAGGTCAGTGAAGTGAAATGGAAAGAAGGCAAGGATTTCTGGCAAATGAGTGTAGGAAATATCAATAGCAGCAGAAAGTGATGTAGCGGAAGTAGTAGTCGTTATTAATAGGAAGGTAAGGCAGATATTGTGTTACTGTGAACAGTTCGGAGACAGGGTTATTCTTGTCAGAATCGACAACAAATCAACACCGAAAACGATAGTTCAGGTATACGTGCCGACATTGCAGGGTGAAGATGGAGACACAGAGGAATGAGGGTATTGAAGGTTAATGCAGTACATAAAGGAAGATGAAAATCATATAGGGGACTGGAATGCGTTTGTAGGGGAAGGAATAGAAGGAAGGGTTACAGAAGAATACGGGCTTGGGACTAAGAATGAGAGGAGAAAGACAATCTGAGCTCTGTAATATATTTCAGCTGGTAGTAGCGAATACTCTGTTCAAGAATTACAACAGGAACAGGTATACTTGGAAAAGACCGACTATATGGGAAGATTTCAGTTAGATTACATCATTGTCAGGCAGAGATTCCGAAATCGGATACTGGATTGTAAGGCGTACCCACGAGCATGTATAGACTCAGATCACAATATAGTGATGATGAGGAGCAGGTTGAAGTTTGAGAGATTAGTCAGGAAGAATCAGTAAGCAAAGAAATGGGATACAGAATTACTAAAGAATGACGAGATACGGTTGAAGTTCTCTAATACTACAGATACCCCAATAAGGAATAGCTCAGTAGGCAGTACAGTTGAGGAGGAATGGACATCTCTAAAAAGGCAATCACAGAAGTTGGAAAGAACAATATTGGTACGAAGAAGGTAACTACAAAGAAATCGTGGACAGCAGAAGAAATACTTCAGCTGACCGATGAAAGAAGGCAGTGC
Organism: Schistocerca cancellata; assembly: GCF_023864275.1. Taxonomy (NCBI): domain Eukaryota; kingdom Metazoa; phylum Arthropoda; class Insecta; order Orthoptera; family Acrididae; genus Schistocerca; species Schistocerca cancellata. Next base: position 980,062,282 of record NC_064627.1, read on the forward strand.
AAAAATGTTCAAGGAAATCGCTGAAAAAAGAAATAAATAAGAAGTGTAGGGAAGCTAAGACGAAATTACTGCAAGAAAAATGTGAAGAAATCGAAAAAGAAATGATTATCGGATGGACTGACTCGGCATCAAGGAAAGTCAAAACAACCTTCGGTGACATTAAAAGCAAGGGTGGTAACAGTAAGAGTTCAATGGGATATCTACTGTTAAATGCAGAGTAGAAAGTGGATAGGTGTGAAGAGTACAATGAAGACCACTATGAGGGGGAAGATTTGTCTGATGTGATAGGAGAAGCAGGAGTCTATTTTGAAGAGATAGGGATTCCAATATTAGAATCAGAATTTAAGTGAACTTCGGAGGATTTTAGGTCAAAAAAGGCAGAAGGAATAGATAAAATTCCATCAGAATTTCTATAATCTTTGGGAGAAGTGGCAACAAAACGACTGTTCATGTTGATGCGTAGGATCTATGAGTTCGGCGGTATACCATCTGACTTTCGAAAAAGTATCATCCACTCAATTCAGCCGTGCCCTTTCAAATGAACCATCCTGGTATTTGCCTGGCATTTAGGGAAATCACGGAAAACCTAAATCAGAATGGCCGGACGCGGGACTGAACCGTCGTCCTCCCGAATGCGAGTCCAGTGTGCTAACCACTGCGCCACCTTGCTCGCTTGTGGGTAAGAGGTGGAGAGGTTTAAGGGAGGGTATCAATGAAAATGAAGAGGACTTGGTTTTGGCGATAGTTGACTTGGGTGTTGTGGAATTTGTCATAAGGTATGTGGCTGTTGGAAAGGGTGGACGTTTTGAGGATGATGGGAAAGGACCTCACATTTTTGTCAGTTGGGGCTGGGTGGAAATTGTTGGTAGGATGTACAGGATGATCAACAGGATGGACAGGCAAATCTAATTCTGGTTTGACGAGTGGATTGGCTTTGCATCTGATGGAGTAGGTCATATGGGTATGAAGGTGGTAAGGAGGTGGTTAATAGTGGAGGCAGACTGAATGAAGACTTGCATATGAAAGGGGGACAGGGATGAGTCGTTCTAGATACAGAGGGCCATGTGGATGTCTGAGGCACAAAAGGTCTTGAGTTCACATATCACATCCTCTGCTGTGTTCTTAGGGCCAACCAGCATTATCATGGCAGTGAGGGTGGGGTGAGGGGGGAGATGGTGAAGAGGCTGGGGTTATTTTGACTGGGAGGTGGTTCTGCAGAGAGCGAGGGAGACATGATGACTGAAGGTGATACATGAGATTTCGAGGAAGTGGTCTGGATGTAAGTTTGGATTCGTGGAATTAATAAGGACTGAATCGTTTTGGGGGGAATGATTTGGGTTATGCGACTGTGAGGGACATACCTCCTGATTTTGAGAGTGAGCTATTTGGCATTTTGGAATTTGGAGTCAGGGTGGGATAGGATAGAGGTGTGAACAGCCAGGGAGGAAAGTGCAGGATAAGGTGCGGTGTCCATGTATTCAGTGGGATTGGGATGGGTGTGGAGCTCTTAGGTTACAGTGCCAGTGGTGGAATCTGCATTAGGGCTCTTCTGTGGTTTTGAGAGAGAGTGGGATGGAGTGCGGTTAGATAATTGGAGAAGGTTGGATATGTACTTTTGTAGGTCCTTCCATTTGGCTTGAGTTGGTTCCCTTGCTTGTTGACTTGGTGTCAGGTGTGTGGCTTCTGGCATTGGCGTGGTAGCATGGTGAGAAATCATAATTGTGGGCGTTGCAGGTGAAGTGGTCGATGTGTTGGAAGTGAAAAATAGGCAAAAAATAAGTGGTAGTAGGTGGGGAAGAGGTTCTGGGTAGGGTAATGTCAGCTAAGGAAGTGATTGCAGATGGGGACGAAACTGTGGGGAGGGAGCGTGGACGTATAATGTCTTGGACATGAGGTAGTGCTCCAAGTAGTGACAAATGGAGCAGATGAATGAGTGGTATAATTCATTAAGGTCGTAGGAGTGTTCATTGTAGGATAAAGGGAGGGAGACACAGTTGGTGGTTGATGATTTCCGGCGACGAAGTGTCGCTGAGATGGCGGGGGAAGACAACTGCCGACATCTGGGGTCATGTGATGAAGACAGCAGAAGGTGGCGGCAGTGGCGATGAAGACGGAGGCGGCAAGTCCATTGCGGCGGCGGCGGCGGCGAGGACAGACACTGCGAGACGATTGTGGCGGTGGCGAGACGGAGTCGGCGGGAGTGCTGCAGTGACAACGACGGCAATCCAAAGGGCGACTTGAGGACGGTGATGAGCACACACGCACACACGGAAGAAGACTCGAAGATAGACAAATACAACAGATACTATGGGAAATGTAGGGGAACGCTCCTACCAGTCTGCACAGGACAAGAAGGTGGATAAGCGCAAACTATTGATATACTACTAAAGAGTATCTTAGCCAGCTTATCCAACAGCAGCTGGAAGTGAGGGATTCCAGCCCTTGGATGCTGCCCGGGCTTAGTACCTACAGCACTAAGTATCTAGGACTGGATGACTTGATTGGCGTAGCGGTAATAAACTATATACACCGAACTTCCTTTGAATCAGTCCATAAAAGTAGCGAAACCTGTATCAAAATCCCTACGGCAGTACCTGAGAATGTCCTGCAAATAGAGTGAATCGGGAAAGACTGCACTCGGGTATGACGTCTATTTGCTCGTGTTTACTTCACAGTGTCAAGAGAGCACAGCACTCAGTGGACCACTGCTTCTCCGAGTCCAAGTCTCGAGCGGCAAGCGGAAGGTGCAGCTGTAGGAGCTATTTTTCGTCTTTGGGAGCAAAACTACAATGCTACATATTATAATACACACTGTAAAATAATCGCAGATACATTTAAAAACAATAATGGTGATTTCTATCCATTTTATGAAATGCAACTACATGTCTGTCACGCACCCTATACTCTATATCTTTAAGTATGTGAGCGTCCAGTTGCTTTCTGTTTGTTGCTATATTAGAACACGTATTTCAATTTGTATCTCACCCTGATACCTGAGAAAAATCCCAAATTTTCTTTGGGGTAAGACAGACACTAGTAGTGACTACACTCCTGGAAATTGAAATAAGAACACCGTGAATTCATTGTCCCAGGAAGGGGAAACTTTATTGACACATTCCTGGGGTCAGATACATCACATGATCACACTGAAAGAACCACAGGCACATAGACACAGGCAACAGAGCATGCACAATGTCGGCACTAGTACAGTGTATATCCACCTTTCGCAGCAATGCAGGCCGCTATTCTCCCATGGAGACGATCGTAGAGATGCTGGATGCAGTCCTGTGGAACGGCTTGCCATGCCATTTCCACCTGGCGCCTCAGTTGGACCAGCGTTCGTGCTGGACGTGCAGACCGCGTGAGACGACGCTTTATCCAGTCCCAAACATGCTCAATGGGGGACAGATCCGGAGATCTTGCTGGCCAGGGTAGTTGACTTACACCTTCTAGAGCACGTTGGGTGGCACGGGATACATGCGGACGTGCATTGTCCTGTTGAAACAGCAAGTTCCCTTGCCGGTCTAGGAATGGTAGAACGATGGGTTCGATGACGGTTTGGATGTACCGTGCACTATTCAGTGTCCCCTCGACGATCACCAGTGGTGTACGGCCAGTGTAGGAGATCGCTCCCCACACCATGATGCCGGGTGTTGGCCCTGTGTGCCTCGGTCGTATGCAGTCCTGATTGTGGCGCTCACCTGCACGGCGCCAAACACGCATACGACCATCATTGGCACCAAGGCAGAAGCGACTCTCATCGCTGAAGACGACACGTCTCCATTCGTCCCTCCATTCACGCCTGTCGCGACACCACTGGAGGCGGGCTGCACGATGTTGGGGCGTGAGCGGAAGACGGCCTAACGGTGTGCGGGACCGTAGCCCAGCTTCATGGAGACGGTTGCGAATGGTCCTCGCCGATACCCCAGGAGCAACAGTGTCCCTAATTTGCTGTGAAGTGGCGGTGCGGTCCCCTACGGCACTGCGTAGGATCCTACGGTCTTGGCGTGCATCCGTGCGTCGCTGCGGTCCGGTCCCAGGTCGACGGGCACGTGCACCTTCCGCCGACCACTGGCGACAACATCGATGTACTGTGGAGACCTCACGCCCCACGTGTTGAGCAATTCGGCGGTACGTCCACCCGGCCTCCCGCATGCCCACTATACGCCCTCGCCCAAAGTCCGTCAACTGCACATCCGGTTCACGTCCACGCTGTCGCGGCATGCTACCAGTGTTAAAGACTGCGGTGGAGCTCCGTATGCCACGGCAAACTGGCTGACACTGACGGCGGCGGTGCACAAATGCTGCGCAGCTAGCGCCATTCGACGGCCAACACCGCGGTTCCTGGTGTGTCCGCTGTGCCGTGCGTGTGATCATTGCTTGTACAGCCCTCTCGCAGTGTCCGGAGCAAGTATGGTGGGTCTGACACACCGGTGTCAATGTGTTCTTTTTTCCATTTCCAGGAGTGTATTTTTTCCATTTATTTATTTGCAGATGCTGCTTATAAATTACTTAAGAACCACATATACAGGACAGTGGAGTAAAGAAAGGCTCCAGTTAGCAATGGAGCATGTAAAACTGGTGGCATGAACTCTTTTCGAGAGCTTCTCAGCTACGGGATTCCATATCGTACATGTGTAACCACTATGCTGTAAAACAGTAAATAATAACCCGTAATGAGATTAATAATTGCAGTCCAAACTTTTATTTTGTAGTACTTAACAATAAAATATATAGTAAAATCGGTGATGGTATCAAATTTATTTCGCCATCTCATCGCGATCTTCGGAGCATTGTGGGTTCTGGCGCTGCCTCGGTAGCACGGTTAGATGTTATTTTGGCAGGTGTTGCAGTGGGAATGGTCGGTGGGAGATCAGTTGGGAGTGGGGGATAGACAAAGGAAGTGGCAGAAAGTGGGTAAGGAGTCATGGGAAATGTAGGGTAGGCGAAGGAAGTGACTGGCTAGTAGTCCAACCCGTAAAGAAAGCTACTATCGGACATAAAAGTTGTGACTTAGTCATATTTGTCACTTTTCAATTCGAGGAAACGTTGCTAAACATGTGTGATTAATCTCGTTTGGAAAATCTCAAAATTTCCAGTCTAATTTCACGCAGACGCAAAAAAAATGGCATCGTCCTTCGATGCACTATGTACACAGAAAAACGTAGCAAGGGACTTAAGTTAGTAATATATAGTAATAGGTTCTGGTCTATCTTCGCTGCTCTCTGGATTTGAGCCGATTGTTTAGCTTACTGCTTTACTCGCCAGACACGGCTTCCTTCGCAGCTGACCAGTTCGTAGCCCCCATCACTGTGGTCAGATGTCACCCCAAACGGCAATTAAATATAAAAAAGATAACAATAGCCGTATTACACCATCATCATCACTGTAAACATAAATTAAACACACAAACCCTTCTCATGTTCATAAGGTAAGCCTTCACATACAGACAAAAAACGTAAACAAAAAAAGCAGAGGGGGACTTTAATTTAGTAATATGTGTTGATTATTTCCTCCAGGCTCCTACTTTCCGTATTTGGTGCTGGTTGATGAAATATGATTTTCAGTGCCCCGCAGCTTTGCAGATAAGTTTAAGGGCTAGCGTAGCAGTCGGTACCACAGGCTAGAGTGTTGCAACGCTCCATGTTTGACCGGTCACGGCTCGCCTGTTGACGGGGGGACCGAGCCGCTCGTGTCCGGCCCCATAAGACTCGGGTCGGCCACGTACTCGCCCCATGTCTGTTGTCCGGATTCCGGACACGCGGATAACCGAGCATGACCGGTCACCGCTGACGTCTCACCTCGCCTCGCCCCGGCTCTCTGCTCTGCACTGTACTGTACAAATACAACGCCTCTCTCTCTCTCTCTCTTTTAATACAAAAGTAACGTTTCCAAGAACGGGTACGTTACACAGCTAAATTCATAGAGCACTTTCTTTTATAATATTTACTCCCGTCTTCCTAACGTCCGGGAATTTTGTTGTAAATAAAACATTGATCAGAAGAGACCAATCTGTATTAATGTAATGAAATGTAAGCGTCAAATAGTGCACCTGATTATGCGAATCAGTCCACATATCAACTGTCGCAGCACATGTTTTATTAATAACTTCCGCAATAACAGAAGGCATTATACTGTTTTGTATTGCATCAGCTTGTTCTTTGACATGTCTGCTTATAGTAGAGGGATGTGGCATGGCATTTGCCACGTTAACTTTTCCATAATGCGCACCTAGATGTATTAATTCTTGGCCTAGTTCTCTGAAACCTTCACCGCAAACAGCATTAAAAGGTCTCATATCTTTAGCACACATTGCAACACACTTTGCTGTAATATTATTTTTTATTACTGCCGGTATTCCTGAAGGAGCTGTATCTTTGTGAGGTTTCTTGCAACTGTGTTTCTTTAAAAGAGTGGTTCGCGATTGGAAACACAATAATGTGGAGCAGTTTATGCACGATACGTATCCAGTAGACGCACTGTTTTCGTCTACAACCACCAAAAATATGCTCCGTACTTGGCTTTTTAGACCTTCCCGTCTCTTCAACGTGTAAACATTGATTTCAATCTTACGTCTTACTGCACTGGTTTCCTCGCACTGCATGATTGCAGATAGAGAGAGAGAGAGAGAGACCACAAATGAGAAGCCCGTACTGGCTGCAGTCTCACACGGATAATGACACGTGTAATGTGTTTGAAGTTGCGTGCTACGTATTCGGTCACAACTTCTATGCTCGGTCACTAGAACTAGTGCGGGCAGCCTATCCAGTTAGGGTGTGCTCGCCCCATCTCGTATTTTGTGCTCGCTTACTCGGTCATGCAGGACTCTACCACAGGCTTTAAAGGTGGATAGCCATCTGTTTTTGTGAAAACACAAGATATAGTGTTCGCTGGTGTTATGATTAGATAGATTTTGTCGTTCTCGTGTTGAACAGATACTCAGGGCGCTGTAACCCTTCCCATGAATCTGAATTAATTACTTCTCGTCTTTGCTACGGAATGAATGAGTTGTCTTCGTTTAGGACGTGAGCGTGATTTAATTGGATTTCATAACCCGAAAGTAATTAAAATAATTGCTCCCAGTCAGAATCGAGTTCCTGCTGTTTGCTTTGTATTAAGTTTTCTTTTCTTACTGATCTATACGCCATAGAAGATTGCTGTTTATTTAGCAGGAAGGGAAAAGAAAAGTACGACGTTTTCTCAATCACGACGGAAAATTTAATGAATGTATCAACTAGTAAAACAAGCAGTCGTTCTCCTTTTAACTTTTAAGAGACGGATGCCTCATACTTTGCCTTCTCCCCTCTTTTTACCAGTTCTTTCTTTTCTTCACTCTGTTAGTCGGCATAGACCTGTTTGCAGGAAAGGACGAAAGTGAACACGTGCCTTTGTGTGTGTGTGTGTGTGTGTGTGTGTGTATGCCTAAATGTGGAATGTTTTGGTTTCGTACTTGTCGGAAAGCATAAAGTTACCTCATTAACAGAGTTCTCTGTCGGTGCTAATTAGAACATGACGATAATAACCAAAAGAAAGAAATCACTTTCTTGATGTTCTGCAAATTTTATTTATTTGCTTAAGAACGTATTTTCGGATGCATGGACCTTAATCTGGAGACAGCTGATCTGCAGACAGCTGATCTGTCCTCAGATAAAATAACTTAAGACTTATGGAAGTGTTTTTGAAACAAATACTGAGCTCTTACACAGAAAATGATTATATTTAAAAAAACTGTAAAGAGACTCGTTAAAAACTCCTTTGAAAATTGAAACTGTGTGTCGGGCCGGGATAAGTACACGGAACTTTTGTTTTTCGCGGTCAGTCTCATAGTTTTAGCCTGCCTGGGATTAACAAAACAGCGCACACTCCACTGCAGAGTCAGAGTTAATTCTGGAAATCGTTAAAGTTTAAGAACGAATGATGAAGTTGATTTTGCTATTGTAATCTAGTTCTCTGAAATATGCATAACTGAAACTTAATTTAGCCGGGCGGAGTGGTCGTTCGGTTTGAGGCGCTATGTCACGGATTGCGCGGCCCATCCCGCGGGAGGTTTGAGTCCTCCCTCGGGCATGGGGGTGTGTGTTGTTCCTAGCATAAGTTAGTTTAAGTTAGTTTATGTAGTGTGTAAGTTTAGGGATCGATGACCTCAGCAGTTTGGTCTCTTAGGATTTCATACACATCTGAACATTTGAAACTTAATTTAACACAGGTAATAAAGAAAGGACATTATTATAGAAATGGAAGAGAAGGTAGATGAAGATGAAATGGGAGATATGATACTGCGTGAAGAGTTTGACGGAGCACTGAAAGACCTAGGTCGAAACAAGGCCCCGGGAGTAGACAACATTCCATTAGAACTATTGACAGCCTTGGGAGAGCCAGGCCTAACAAAACTCTACCGTCTAGTGAGCAAGATACATGAGACAGGCGAAATACCCTCAGACTTCAAGAAGAATATAATAATTCCAATCCCAAAGAAAGCAGGTGTAGACAGATGTCAAAATTACCGAACTATCAGTTTAATAAGTCACAACTGCAAAATACTAACCGAATTCTTTACAGACGAATGGAAAAACTGGTAGAAGCCGACCTCGGGGAAGATCAGTTTGGATTCCGTAGAAATGTTGGAACACGTGAGGCAATACTGACCCTACGACTTATCTTAGAAAACAGATTAAGGAAAGGCAAACCTGCGTTTCTAGCATTTGTAGAATTAGAGAAAGCTTTTGACAATGTTGACTGGAATACTCTCTTTCAAATTCTGAAGGTGGCAGGGGTAAAATACAGGGAGCGAAAGGCTATTTACAATTTGTACAATAGCCTATCCCCGATGTAATCAATCTGTATATTGAGCTAGAAGTGAAGGAAACATAAGAAAAATTCGGAGTAGGCATTAAAATCCATGGAGAAGAAATAAAAACTTTGAGGTTCGCCGATGACATTGTAATTCTGTCAGAGACAGCAAAGGACTTGGAAGATCAGGTGAATGGAATGGACAGTGTCTTGAAAGGAGGGTATAAGATGAACATCAACAAAAGCAAAACGAGGATAATGGAATGTAGTTGAATTAAATCAGGTGATGCTGAGGTAATTAGCTTAAGAAATGAGAATCTTAAAGTAGTAAATGATTTTTTCTATTTGGGGAGCAAAATAACTGATGATGGTCAAAGTAGGGATGATATAAAATGTCGACTGACAACGGCAAGGAAAGCGTTTCTGAAGAAGAGATATTTGTTAACATCGAGTATAGATTTAAATGTCAGGAAGTCGTTTCTGAAAGTATTTGTATGGAGTGTAGCCATGTATGGAAGTGAAATGTGGACGATAAATAGTTTAGACAAGAAGAGAATAGAAGCTTTCGCAATGTGGTGCTACAAAAGAATGCTGAAGATTAGATGGCAAGATCACATAACTGATGAGTAGGTATTGAATAGAATTTTAGAGAAGGGAAATTTGTGGCACAACTTGAGTAGAAGAAGGGATCGCTTGGTAGAGCATATTCTGAGGCATCAAGGCATCACCAATGTTGTATTGGAGGGCAGCGTGGAGGGTAAAAATCGTAGAGGGAGACCAAGAGATGAATACACTAAACAGATTCAGAAGGATGTAGGTTGCAGTAGGTACTGGGAGATGAAGAAGTTTGCACAGGATAGAGTAGCATGGAGAGCTGCATCAAACCAGTCTCGGTACTGAAGACCACAACAACATAAAGAAAACCGCTACGTTCATTTAAAAGTATACGAGGATTCCGTGTCACATGTCAATTGATCAGAATTGCTTCCACTAGGGACATCTTTCTGCTTTCCTTGACACAACGTAGAAAGACATAATGCACATCGCATGAGTATGTTCAGATAAAATATGTTCCGCGAAGTCCCAGTCTTTCCTGTCTTCCTGTTTCTCGAATGCTCTAGTCCACTCACAGTGATGTGACCACCGGCTATATTCCAAGTCAACGTGCAATAACCAGTCACTGACGGCAAGTGGCAGCATAACCCATCCATGGTACATAAAGCGTGTTGGAGGGTGGGTGTGGGGCAATGCGGACAACAGAGCAGTCGTTGTCGTAATGTGGAAACGGAGCCATGGACGAAAGCATTTCCTAAATGGCCTAGTTGGTAAACTGCTCGCGTGTCGCAGTGGTTAAAGTATACCAGTCATGGCAAAATGGCGGTGGTGATCACGGGCCGCAGGTGACAGGAGTGAACCACGGCTGCAGAGATGTGTGCCGGCGAAAAGACATGCAACCGTTGAACAAGTGACCGCCCAGGTGAGCCAACGGGGCACCAACAGCGTCTCCTCAATGACCTCTGCAGCAAGCGTCTGGTTCATGCACCAGTGCTGACTGCATTTCACCGGGAACGTGGGCTGGAATTTGAAGTCCAGTACTACGACGGACGTCCATTGGGTGGCGACAGATGGCCTTTTCAGGTGAATCACGTTTTATGCTCTATTGGACGGGTGACCGTTCGTGTGTACGGCGTGAAATGTGTGAAAGGAAATACCCTGCAACAATCGGGATAGCGTTACGGTGTGGGGGACGTTTTCGTGGTATGCCCTTGGTGATCGCGCCTTCTTGGAAGGAACAATAGATCAACACAATCGTGCATTAATCTTTGGCGACCATGTCTACCTCTACATGCAACTTGCTTTTCCTCGAAGAGATGGTATTTACCAGCAGGACAATGTAACGCGTCACACAGCTCGCAGTGTACGTGCATGGATCGAAGAGCACCTGACGAGCTTGGTGTGATCCCCTGGTCATCGGGCTCCCCAGATATTAACCCACTCGAGAATCTGTGGGACCACTTCGATCAGGCTGTTCGCACCATGGCTCCCCAACCCAGAAAACTACCACAGCTGGCCACGGCATGGATCCACATCCAAGTCGGTACCTTCCAAAACCTCATTGACTATTTTCCTGCACGTCCCGCATAGATGCGCGCTGCAAAAGGTTTTTGGCAGATGGTTATATTAATGTGACTGAACAGTGTACTTTCCCACAATGCTTATAGATGATCGTATGGACACCACTTTGTGGCAAATGTTGATTGTGTTTCGCACTGCTGAATCCTTAGCTAGCTTTCTGTAAAATGGATATCATTAGTTGCGAGAGTTTAACTGTTTTCGCCAAGGTTATCTGAAAATTTGCCGACATACAGAATGGTGCACAAGTTTTGGTCTTCTAGTGACTGGCCCCTTATGTCAGCGTCCACTTACGTAATTCCTTTTTTTTTTTTAGTCTTATCGATTAAGTCAAAGTTATAACCATGTAATGCTCCTCGTTGTCAAAAATCTTTTCAGTTTATTTTAGATTAATTTTACTGCTATCAGGCTCATTTATGGGAAGTTTATATTGAGAACACATTTCTCTACGAAGTAAACCTGACCATGTGCCTAATATTAAAAGTTTCTCGTGCTTTCCAGATATTAAGAGTCATTTTGTTAAAGAATGGGAAAAGTCACTTTGAAGAAATAACAGCAGAAGTCAAATCACTTTGTTTTCTTATCCATTTGGCACGTAACACACTTTCCTACCAATGCTACCAGTTATGCTACTTTCACATTAAGACTGTGCTAACCACTGCTGCGTTGCCTTTCCAGGGTTAATCAAATAGGTATTCACTAATCACGGAAGTGTTTCGATTTTCATTTTACTATCAGTATGTTCCTCCAGCACAGTTACTTGTTCACAAACGTTTCAACCATAAATCTCATCATTAATGCCTTGCGTCTTTCCACGAAGTAATTGAATATTACTCAAGCAACTTCCTTCCGCGATGCGACTTAACACTTTTAACTTTTAAGTATACTTTCCAGCAACTTCTTCATACTGTTTATCCGCGACGCCACACCAAGGCGCCGCGTGACCATTAGCACCGTCGAGTTATGGTCATTATACAGTAAGACGGTGTTCGCTTAGAGAAAAGAGCCAGTGATTACTGAGGAGTACAAAAGTCGATACGTTACAATATCAAAGTTAGCAGTAGAGCTTACAACCATTAGTGAAAGCGATACGTTTGTTAGATAATTCAACGTGGTAAAGGTCTTCCAATGACGCACAATATCCAAGAATTGGTTGAGTAGGACTGTTGTATGTGAACTCTTTAGCGCGTTAATTATACACACATCAAATAGTTTTGCATCGCCTCGGTTCCGAGAGTTACGGAACCTGTAGAGAAAATTGGAATAGAGATCAACATAAACACCATTTCCACCCTTTTCATTGCTCATGAAAACCACACATTGCACGTTGTTCCACCATACAGTGAGACCTCCAGAGGTAGTGGTACAGATTGCTGTACACATCGGTACCTCTAATACCTAGTAGTACGTCCTTTTGCTTTGATGCATGCCTGTATTCGTCGAGGGCACACTATCCACAAGTTCATCAAGGCACTGTTGGTCCAGATTGTCCCACTCCTCAATGGCGATTCGTCGTAGACCCCTCAGAGTGGTGTTGGGCCACGTCGTCCATAAACAGCCCTTTTAAAATCTATCACAGGCATGTTCGTTAGGGTTCATGTCTGCTGAACATGCGGGCCACTCTAGTTGAACGATGTCGTTATCCTGGAGGAAGTCATTCACGAGATGTGCACTATGGGGGCCCGAATTGTCGTCTATGAAGACGAATGACTCGCAAATATTCTGCCTATATGGTTGCACTATCGGTCGGAGGACGGCACGTATCGCACAACCTTAACGGCGCCTTCCATGACTACCAGCGGCGTACGTCGGCCCCAGATAATGCAACCCCAAAACATCAGGGGACCTCCACCTTGCTGTACTCGCTGGACAGTGTGTCTAAGACGTTCAGTCTGACGGGGTTGCCTCGAAACACTTCTCCGACGATTGTCTGGTTGAAGGCATAATGCGACACTCATCGGTGAAGAGAATGTGATGCCAATCCTGAACGGTCCATTCGTCATGTTGTTGGGCCCATCTGTACTGCGCTGCATGGTGTCGTGGGTGCAAAGATGGACCTCGCCATGGACGTCGGGAGTGAAGTTGCGCATCATGCAGCCTATTGTGCACAGTTTGAGTCGTAACACGACGTCCAGTGGCTGCACGAAAAGCATTATTCAACATGGTGGCGTTGCTGTCAGGGTTTCCCCAAGCCATAATCCGTAGGTAGCGGTCATCCACTGCAGAAGTAGCCCTTGGGGGACCTGAGCGAGGCATGTCATCGACACTGCCTGTCTCTCTGTATCTCCTCCGCACAACATCGCTTTGGTTCCCTCCGAGACGCCTGGACACTTCCCTTGTATAGAGTCCTTCCTGGCACAAAGGAACAATGCGGACGCGATCGAACCGCTGTATTGACCGTCTAGGCATAGTTAAACTACAGACAACACGAGCTGTGTACCTCCTTCCTCGTGGAATTACTGGAACTGATTGGCTGTCGGACCCCCTACGTCTAATAGGCGTTGCTCATGCATGGTTGTTTATATCTTTGGACAGGTTTAGTGACATCTCTTCTGAACAATCAAAGGGACTGTGTCTGTGAAACAATTTCCACAGTCAACGTCTGTCTTCAGGAGTTGTGGGAACTGGGGTAATGGAAAACGTTTTTTGATATGTGTATTTCTTCACGATTCTTCAAATAAATCTTCCTTCTCCTAGGCTCGATCTGTCCGGTCGTTTCATCGTAAGTCGTTCTGAACAGAAAGTCGTAGATATTTGAAGGTTCTGATTGATTCCAGTTACTGGCCGTCGAGTTTGTTGTCAAACGATACTGGATCATTTTGTCTGTTTACGTGAAATACATCGCTTTTGATTATGTTTATAGCCAGCTGCCATTATTTGCACCAGTTGCAGATCGTCCGTAAATTCCTCTGCGATTTTTAGCAAGTTTCTGTCGATGTCACTTGCCGGTACAAAATTTAGGCGTCTTCGAAGAGCCTCATAGGGTTACTAATGGTATCCACTACGTCATATACAGGGTGGTGCATTGATAGTGACCAGGCCAAATATCTCACGAAATAAGCATCAAACGAAATAACTACAAAGAACGAAACTCGTCTAGCTTGAAGGGGAAAACCAGATGGCGCTATGGTTGGCCCGCTGGATGGCGCTGCCATAGGTCAAACGGATATAAACTGCGTTCTTGGAAACAGGAACCCCCATTTTTTATTACATATTCGTGTAGTAAGTAAAGAAATATGAATGTTTTAGTTGGACCACTTTTTCGCATTGTGATAGATGGTGCTGTAATAGTCACAAACAATTTTAGACGAACAGTTGGTAACAGGTAGGTTTTTTAAATTAAAATACAGAACGTAGGTACGTTTGAACAGGCTCATGCATTCTTGATTTTGAGCAGCTGTAAATCCTCTTGTACATTAAAATCGAATTACAACAAACACGTCTCGCAAACTACAGAAGCAACAATTTTTACAACCACTATTGTTTGCTTTTACACACAGTCAAACGACAATTGAATGAAGACAGTCAACAGATGGCGCGACAGTTGTGAAGCTTTGATCTGAATAGCCAATACTTAAATACAAGCAAACGGGCCTTTTCGAGTAGTCCTCATATCAAATGCTCCACCCTGTTATTGTCTTATTTAATTTTTTTGATTAATCTTGTGGTGTCACCGCCAGACACCACACTTGCTAGGTGGTAGCCTTTAAATACAGGCAAACGGGCCTTTTCGAGTAGTCCTCATATCAAATGCTCCACCCTGTTATTGTCTTATTTAATTTTTTGATTAATCTTGTGGTGTCACCGCCAGACACCACACTTGCTAGGTGGTAGCTTTTAAATACAGGCAAACGGGCCTTTTCGAGTAGTCCTCATATCAAATGCTCCACCCTGTTATTGTCTTATTGAATTTTTTGATTAATCTTGTGGTGTCACCGCCAGACACCACACTTGTAGGTGGTAGCCTTTAAATCGGCCGCGGTCCGCTAGTATACGTCGGACCCGCGTGTCGCCACCATCAGTGAATGCAGACCGAGAGCTGCCACACGGCAGGTCTAGAGAGACTTCCTAGCACTCGCCCCAGTTGTACAGCAGACTATGCTAGCGATGGTTCACTGCCTACTTACGTTCTCATTTGCCAAGAAGATAGTTTAGCATAGCCTTCAGCTACGTCATTTGCTACGACCTAGCAAGGCGCCATTATCAGTTACTATTGATATTGTGAATCATGTACCGTCAAGAGCGACGTTCATCATTAATGGATTAAAGTTAAGTATTCCACCAGCTACGTCCGTTTTTCTAAATTCTAATTTCCTTGTCATGTTCCAGACCTCACGCTAGCATGCGTGAGCTAAAACGCGTGCATTTCGGCCTCCTTTAGTAAAACGGTGTTGGCTCTCTTGCCAATCACAACAAATCTCTCAATAGGAACCTCAGAAACTACTGCTGGAAGAAAACGTCGGCAATAGTCACGTGCTACATAACTGAATTAAATTAGTTTTTCCAAAGATAATTTAACATAAAGATGTTCATAGATTTCCAGTTTTTAAGAGAGAAAGAAATGCAGCTGTTAGAAGATAGCACGTACTGCATGGCATGATTGACTAACAGTCGGATACCTTACTTTAGGATGCATGTCCAAGTATATTGCATTTCCAAAAAATTGTGAATGAAATATTTTGTAAAACTTCTTCATAAACGCTGCCACTCGTGAAGAACGTAGTGGAATGAAACGTCCCGGCAGATTAAAACTGTGTGCCGGACCGAGACTTGAACTCGGGACTTGTGCCTTTCGCGGGCAAGTGCTCTGCCAACTGAGCTACCCAAGAACGACTCAGGCCCCGTCCTCACAGCTTTAATTCCGCCAGTATCTCGTCTCCTACCTTCCAAACTTCCGCCGAGGTACTGGCGAAATTAAAGCTGTGATGACGGGGCCTGAGTCGTGCTTGGTAGCTCAGTTGGTAGAGCACTTGCCCGAGAAAGGCGTAGGTCTCGAGTTCGAGTCTCGGTCCGACACGCAGTTTTAATCTGCCAGGAAGTTTCATATCAGAGCACACTCCGCTGTAGAGTGAAAATTTCATTCATGTAGTGGAATGTTTACTAGCTATATGAAAGCTGGTTCAAAAGTGCTTCTTCTATTTTTCCAGTAAACTTAGAGATGTTAGTGGAGTCAGAACATGAAAAATCACAGATTTACCAGCAACACACATTCAGTATAGAGATGTATGCCAAAGAAAATAACATCGCCTTCTTTTAACCAACAATGAATACAACACTTTCATTGCAGAGGTGACGCTAAATAATTGGATACTGACCAGTGTTTGCTAACTGCCGATTAATTCCATTAATGACGCCCGCTGATGGAAGTGCTTTGATTAGTGGCAGCAGCAATGTACATAACACACATACTCCGCGTGTCTAGCAAAATGTACTATCGTGCTCGAAAGCATACCAAGTGTCTGAAGTGCGTTCAGCTCGATTTTCATGTAGCACATATAACGTTTCTGTCTCGCTGGTTCTCTAACATTTTATCGGTACAATCGTTTGACTATACAAAATGGTTATCATAAGAGACTCCCTCAGAACATTGCTCACAACGGCAATCAGTCCAGATGTAAAATAATACCAAAAAATTGCAAGTATCAGGAAACACGTTCATAGAATAAGACAGTCTCTAACGCTAGTAAAAACAAATTTATTATACGAACTGACATTTCAGACATGTTAGTAATCTACACTACTGGCAATTAAACTTGCTGCATCACGAAGATGACGTGCTACAGACGCGAAATTTAACCGACAGGAAGAAGATGCTGTGATATGCAAATGATTAGCTTTTCAGAGCATTCACACAAGGTTGGCGCCGGTGGCAACACCTACAACGTGCTGACACGAGGAAAGTTTCAAACCGATTTCTCATACACAAACAGTAGTTGACCGGCGTTGCCTGGTGAAACATTGTAGTGATGCCTCGTGTAAGGAGGAGAAATGCGTACAACCACGTTTCCGACTTTGATAAAAGTCGGATTGTAGCGTATCGCGATTGCGGTTTATCGTATCGCGACATTGCTGCTCACGTTGGTCGAGATCCAATGACTGTTAGCAGAATATGGAATCGGTGGGTTCAGGAGGGTAATACGGACCGCCGTGCTGGATCCCAACGACCTCGTACCACTAGCAGTCGAGATGACAGGCATCTTATCCGCATGGCTGTAACGGATCGTGCTGACACGTCTCGATCCCTGAGTCAACAGATGGGGACGTTTGCAAGATAACGACCATCTGCACGAACAGTTCGACGACGTTTGCAGCAGCATGGACTATCAGCTCGGAGATTATGGCTGCGGTTACCCTTGACGCTACATCACAGACAGGAGCGCCTGCGACGGTGTACTCAACGAGGAACCTGGGTGCACCAATGGCAAAACGTCATTTTTTCGGATGAATCCATGTTCTGTTTACAGCATCATGATGGTCGCATCCGTGTTTGGCGACATCGCGGTGAACGCACATTGGAAGCGTGTATTAGTCATCGCCATACTGGCGTATCACCCTGCGTGATGGTATGGGGTACCATTGGTTACACGTCTCGGTCACCTCTTGTTCGCATTGACGGCACTTTGAACAGTGGACGTTACATTTCAGATGTGTTCCGACCCGTGGCTCTACCCTTCATTCGATCCCTGCGAAACCCTACATTTCAGCAGGTTAACGCACGACCGCATGTTGCAGGTCCTGTACGGGTCTTTCTCGATACGGAAAATGTTCGACTGCTGCCCTGGCCAGCACATTCTTCAGATCTCTCACCAACTGAAAACGTCTGGTCAATGGTGGCCGAGCAACTGGCTCGTCACAATACGCCAGTCACTACTCTTGACGAACTGTGGTATCGTGTTGAAGCTGCATGGGCAGCTGTACCTGTACACGCCGTCCAAGCTCTGTTCGACTCAATGCCCAGGCGCATCAAGGCCGTTATTACGGCGGGAGGTGGTTGTTCTGGGTACTTATTTCTCAGGATCTAAATTGCGTGAAAATGTAATCACATGTCAGTTCTAGAATATATATTTGTCCAATGAATACCCGTTTATCATCTGCATTTGTTCTTGGCGTAGCAATTTTAATGGCCATTAGTGTAATTATCACGTTAATCACTTACACTTGCAAACCCTATCACATGAATCACTCAGTAATCCTTACTGAAACCCGATTTTTAAGTGAATAAGAGATTTTGTAAGAATGTCTGGACATACAAGGTTCTACAATACTTCATGGTGAGCTTGCCCTCTAAAAGGCTTCACTACCGTCTACTAGACGATGCTGGCTTGGCCAGTGGTTTTGCAGAATATTATTAATGAACTAAGCGGTTTTAAAAACTGCGATAAATAGCTTCAAGAGATCCATGGAAACTTCAACAGCGTATTAGTTGTAATTTCACTGTACTCCTGATGGCATGTGGATGTAGGCTACGTGCAATTCGAAAGTCACGTATCGCTCTTGTTATTTGCCACAAATGACCTTAAATTTCTGAGGTTTTCTGACATGCCGAAGTACTTTTTCTGAACGGGGATTCAAACACGGCAGCTGTAGCCAGTGCCAACCAAGCAAACCTTTCGTACTCGAAAGAGGCTCTATCGCCAATCGTCTTTGGAGACTAGGCGTAAAGAGGCGTGAAACATAATGTTAGGTCAAAATTAGCTAGCTAGTCGCAACCTGAAGTTACATGACGATAATTTTGGCGCTGGTGACGGTTGTGGATACTCCCCTCTGCGACCTCGAGTTATTAAAGTATATGCTGTATGTAAAATGGAGAGCCTTTTCTTTTTGGATTTGATGTCCGCCAGTTACCCAAAACACCGTTTTTCTCAGTATCGAAACATGTTTCGGCTCCACTGTGCCATCGTCAGCGGGTTTTCGTTTTTATTTATTCTGCAATGTGAACATTTTTGTTACATGGTTATAAAATTATCTGCATTTTTAGTTCAAACAACAGATCGTTCCTTTTTGTAAATACCTTTACATTTGCTGAGCATGAATTTTCTGGACCACTTTTGTGTTAATTATTACAGGTAGCTTGTCATCTGCAACCAAACGATGTTGATGAGAAAGTCTTCTTGCTGAGAATTAACCTATCTTCTAGAGTGTAATTTAGTTCTTCGCGATGTTTTCGCGCCTATTTTCGTATTTACTTACGTTTTCGTTGGGCAAGTACTTCCATTCTCCGCATCATGCTGAGATGCTGTGATGCATACGTTGCTATAACTAGTATTTTCCACAAATAACATAGTAAAACGCTTTCACAAATTTGAATTTTATTTGCATTTTATCTGTGTGTGTGTGTGTGTGTGTGTGTGTGTGTGTGTGTGTGTGTGTGTGTGCGTCTGTGAGTCTGTGTGTGTGTTTTCTGTGTGTTTCTTAGCTGTGTGTGTTGTCTTTTATATGGTATTCCTATTTGTGTGTAAATGGTGCGTCTTTGTAGATTTTAGTGTATTTAGTTTTCGTGTGTGTGTGTGTGTGTGTGTGAGAGAGAGAGAGAGAGAGAGAGAGAGAGAGATGTATGTGTGTGTGTGTGTGTGTGTGTATACATGCGTGCGTGTGCTTGTGTGTAGACTTTATCTGTTTGTGCTGTTTTTATTTGTAAAGTTCCTTTAATGTGTTAAATAGTGTGTCCTTGCAGAGTGTAGTGTATTCGTTTAAGACCTGTTTTCCTTCCGCTATTGCCTTCTGTATATAGAAGTTTTGCTCAATGCAATGGTCAGTTTGCTGTATAGGCTGTGGCTGCGTTTTAGTATTCTTAAGTCTATTTCTATTGTGGTTGGGTGGTGGTTGTTGGCTATAAGGTGGTCAGCAATTGTGCTATGGGAGCTGTTGCTTTTTAAAGCTCTTTTTTTGTTTGGCCACCGTGCAGGGAGATTTAAAAACGAAAATACATAGGGAAGCAACGAATTACGTTAGATAACGAAATGATTAATTTAATTCATGTCACATACCAGACGATAACATTCCCTTAATAGCTTTCGACCTGTTAACGACTGTTTCAAGTTACTTCAAGGTGATGTCATGTCAGTGTGAAATTCCCTGGAACCATACTAAGAGCAAGATGCGCCAACACCAAGGAGCCGCATAGATATTCTGTCCAACACTCAAATAGGTGAAACCTTTCCTGTTACTTTGGTTTCTCTCTATCTCAAGCGTTGTGAAAGTTGGAAAGCTCATTCAAAGATTTTATTGACAAAACATCGCCAATACTTATACTGTAACCATTACGATTGTATGATACGTTTCGTTCCTTTGTTTTCTATAGACTCACTGACACTTTTGTTTAGGCATGACATATTCGAGATACTACTGTCGGCGTTTTGCATTCCCTGTTCCACATGCTGATTACTACTGTTTCTTCTTTCATGTTAGAAGAAGCTAGTATCGAACTTACAATCATTTGCACTCATTAGCTTATTTCATTCTTCGCGGCTTTTTGTGTTACTATGGTCATTGCACAGTTGCTTTTTCCATTCGAAACTTTATGTTTTTCGCAAATTATTTCTTTGTGAATGTTCGCATTTTGCAATCAGAGCTCTGTTGTTTCTTTCATTTTCGTTTTTCTTCTTTTAGAGTTGGCGTCAAAGAAAGCGTTCTTAAGGAAAATGCTTTTAAGCCTACAGTACTCAAAGGAAGAAAGATATTTCCAGAATGAGATTTTCACTCTGCAGCGGAGTGTGCGCTGATATGAAACTTCCTGACAGATTAAAACTGTGTGCCGGACCGAGACTCGAACTCGGGACCTTTGTCCGCGAGCAAGTGCTCTACGAACCTTTTTTTATTTTTTTATTTAACGCTTATCGCGAGCAGTCGCCTTACCAATTGGCTATCTTTTTTTTTTAACAAAGAAAATAAAAATCTCTGGTGTTCTAAAATAATGACGGCCTTCTGCATAAAATAAAAATATATTTCTCGAAAATGTAAATAAGGATACTTTTTCGATATCAGGTTTTTGTTTTCAGAGCATGTATCATACTAATTTATTTATTTATTTATTTTTATATATTTGTTGAGATCACATAGGACGCCCTCTAGGCGAAAGACAATTATGCGTAATTACCATCAATAACAAACAAAATAAAAAGGGATTTATAGAATTTAGAGAAAACGTCTTCCTGGCAGAAGAGACAAAATCGCATCCGCGTCCAGCCAACTTGTGGGCAGACGCACACTGTATCCCAAGGCAGTCAGACATGTTCCAGGAATATTTACCAATATTCTGGATCTAGTTCTGGTATTACACAATCTCACTGAAATCGCCTTCTCAGACCTGGGACACCCCAGCTGCAGGGGGGATCTAAGAAGGCACTACCCAAAAAGTTGGCATAGTACTGACGGTACCGCGGATGGTGTACGAAAAAAGTAAATCGATCTTGCAGGAACGTCCAAAAATCAAGAACACTCTTATCACCTTCATGAAACAAATAAGAGACCGAGAGGCCTTTTATCCAGATCACAGTGTTGGTCTTCGTACGTGGGAAGTATGTCTCATCTGGGAACAGAAGAGACTGCAGTGTAATGGCATGGGGAGCCGTACGTAGAAGAAAGGCAAGCATGTTCTGAATCAGTTTCCACACCTCTGCAGAAGCTCCACACACCAGTTGATTTTCGTCCTTATCAAGCGTGTGACAACGAGGACACAGCGGCGAATCTGTCATTTTTATGGCATGTAGACGAAGTTGTGGCATGTATTTTCCTTTAACGACCAGATACCAGGTCGCACGAGCGCTCGATATGGTGCACAGAACGCCAAACCACGGGCCATGAGATCGTTGGATGTCGGCTTTCCACAACATTCCTAGTATGATTTCTCGTCATTAGGCGGTAAACATCACGTGCAGTAGGGTTTTTGGTATTAGGCAAGTCGGCATGGACGTATCTGTATTCGATGAAAAAGGTCCTGTGAGAGCAAGGAAGAAATATGGGCTACTGCAACAGGTGTCACTCGAGAGGGAGGGGCCAGTGCGTCAATCAGGCTTCCCGATAATCCGGTTCGGCGGCGGTTCCAGGACTTAACCATCGTACTTACATAAAGGGCACCTGCTCTCGCTTGGACGTTGACAAGGCCGAGGCCGCCATCTCGAGGAGGAAGTGTCAGCATGTAGTATCGGACTTTGAGGATAAGACCCGCGCTTACAAAGTAGCCGAACGCCGCCTCAAGTCTGTGTACCACTGCCTTTGGCATCATTAAAATCTGTGTTAAATGTGGCAGTCGCGAGACTAGATGAGTGTTAACAAAATCCACCCTTTGTAACATGTCCAATGCTCTCAGGAGGTTGCCACGAAAGTTCGCGAGGATAACCTGAAGCAGGCGTTTATAGTTAAGTGAGATCGTGCGCTGTATATCGCACGTGAACGTGATCCCCAAACATTTGAGCTTGTTCACTAATGGCAATGGAGCCACACTCTCTGCTGGAAGATCTCTACCGACGGACATAGCACTAGATTTCGTCAGGTTCACACTGCTGCCCGCAGCAGTCCCGTACTGTTTGATCCATGCCAGTGCCTCTCGCACTTTATCCTCCGATAGAACCAAGAACACCACGTCATCTGCACAGGCGCGGCAGATGAAAGCATTCACTCTCATTGTTATCCCCGTGAGCGGACATCCTTGACGGATCGACCGCATGACATAGGGCCCGCCACATGGCCATTGACCAGCACTCGCGATGTGGAGCCTCGGAGGAGCCGCAAGACGATGTGTATAAACCTGTGGGGAAAGGCCATCCTTCTGAGCACGTTTTCTAGAAAGGCATGACTCACTCTATCAAAGCCTTGGTCGAAGTCCACCGCGACGGCGGCAGGTCGTAGTCAGTGCTATGGCGTCACGGTAATCGCTGAGTGCCGTCTGAATGTTACTGTCACCACCAAAGCACGTCTGATCCAGAGAGATGACTTGAGGAATGACGCGCCGAAGGCGAGCGGCAAGAATCCGGGTAAAAATCTTGAAGTGACAATTTAACATGGTCAAACTGCCGATAATGCCTAACTCCCCGACCTCCAGATGGCTTGGGGACCGGAATAAGCAAGCCTTCTACGAACTCGGGTGGGAGGGGAAGGTCAGGGTTCATCAGTTCTTCATACATCGCAGTCCAGCGTGACCCCATGATGTCGTGGAATGTGTGGTAAAACTCCAGGGGGAGTCCATCTAGACCTGGAGCTTTATTCGCCGCACCCTTATGAAGAGCATCGGCGACGTCATCAGTCGTAATTGTCGCTGTGAGAATCTCCGCAGCAGCCTCATCCAGGGTACCCGTCAAGAAACGGAGGGCATCAGTTGTTACCGCCATGTTCTGGTCCTCTGCTGCATATAATTGGTTGTAGTGATCCACAAAGGCTTTTACTATGTCATTCTGGGACGTCAATCGACGACCATCTGGCATGTTGAGGGCGCTGACCAGCTTTCTCCGACACCGGATAATATGATGCACGGACGGGGGCTCTCCTAGTACACAGTCGTGACATCTTGCGCGTACTATTGTGCCTTCAAGGTGGTGACGCGTAAGAGAAATTATCTTCGCCTTAATATGTTGAATTTCAACCTGCCCGCTGAACAGAGGGGGCATGGTTTGAGAGTTCCCGGAGAATTGTGAAGTAGTATTCCATGGTATGTCGTTGCCACAGCATTTTGTCACGACCGTAATTCATCATCGGACGACGTAAAGCAGGCTTGGTGCAATCGAGCCACCACCGGAGTGTTGAAGGATACGCTGGAAGACGTGTCACACAGTTGTTCCACGTAGTTTCTACGACCTGTCTGCATTCCGGATCCTTGAGATGGGCGACATTCAGCTTCCACAGGCCTCGACCGCGCCACTCCTTTTGCCTCTGGAGCGTAACAGTGCAAATGTAGGTGATATGGTCGGAAAAGTCGATAGGCGATAACTCAGCGTCAGCGTGGCAGTTCATGGGAAACGTAGACACGGTCAAGACGACTTGCTGAATGGCTGTTGACGTACGTGTAACCACGCCGATCACCATGCACGCGGTCCCAAGTATCGGTGAGGTTCAGTTCATGCACGAGGATCTTGAGTTCCTGGCATGTGGTGAAATGCGGATGTTGGTCCTTCTGGGATAACACACAATTGAAGTCGCCGCCAAGAATAATATGGTCGTAGCGGCCTACAAACAAAGGAGCGACCTGTTCTGAATAGAATCACGACCGTTCCCGTCGCTTGGCCGTGCCCGACGGAGCGTAAATATTGATGACTCGGACACCGTGGGAAGTCACAGCAAGACCACCTAGCCGATGGTAGGTAAATCACGTCGTCTACCTCAATGCCTTCCTTTAAAAGAATAGCTGTCCCACTGCCTCCGTCGGCACACGGCGTGAGGTAGGACACATAGACATAGATATTAGGAAACGTCGCCAAGCGAACTTCATGCAAAAGGGCAACATCGAGGTCCGACGCCCTCAACATTTCACGGAGCAGTTGTAGCTTGACAGGAGTGCCAATGGTGTTGACATTGATGGAGCCAACCCTGTAAGCTTGTCGTGGAATTGGGACTACGGGGACGCTCATGGAGGCACGAAGAGCAGCAGCGAACAGGAATGTTGTCCCAGGAGGCTGCACATCCCCATCCAGCAACCCTGTCGATTAGCAGTCGTGGGCTGGAGCAGCAGCATTCACTGCTGTCTCAACGGTGGGTGTTTCGTCGTCTACATCGTCAGACCACGCAAAGGTGCGTGGATGGTGCGCGTCCGGTGGAGTACCTGTGGAGTCCGAAGGCGGCGTCACGTCTATTGTGGAAGAGTGGTGCTGGCTCAGCTGCTGTACAACGTCCATAGGTACAGCGTCTGGTGCATGCAAAGATGGTTGTACCTCCGACGGGGTGCAGACTGGTGCTTCCACCACGGAATCGTCCATCGGGGCAGCATCTTGATAGGTGTGATTCTCATCGCCTTGAGACTGCGCCCTGCAGGTGTCATACGGGGCGATCCGCCGTTTCCGACGTCTCTTCGGCGACCGTTGCTTGCGCAAGCGGTCTTCAGTGTCCGGAGACGTCGGGGGATTCGGATGTTCGGGCACAAAAGGATCGGTAGACACAACCGCGGAGTCAAGGGCCGTCCCCTGTCCCACAGATTGCTCACCAATGCACATGTCGGGAGGGGGAGGCAAAGGCGACGGCCCTACCGCAACAGCCTGAGACAGTACCGGAGACGACGAAGTGGCAGTAGTAGGAGCCAGTGGTGATCGCGGTCGGGGTTGTTATGGAGAACTTCGACAAACGTCAGCGGTAGTGTCGTCGGGGCGGTCGTGGCCGGCAGGTCCCGAGGCGGAAACTATGTAATTCTGCGTTGCAGACAGCTGGAACGGAGGTGTCATTCTTTGCCACATCCCGAGCATGTCTTCGACTGGCCATCATAAATAATAATTGCACGGCAGCTACCAATATACAGGGTGTTACAAAGAGGTACGGCCAAACTTTCAGGAAACATTCCTCACACACAAATAAAGAAAAGATGTTATGTGGACATGTGTCCGGAAACGCTTAATTTCCATGTTGGAGCTCATTTTAGTTTCGTCAGTATATACTGTACTTCCTCGATTCACCGCCAGTTGGCCCTATCGAAGGAAGGTAATGGTGAATTCGGTGCTTGTGTTGACATGCGACTCATTGCTCTACAGCACTAGCATCAAGCACATCAGTACGTAGCATCAACAGGTTAGGGTTCATCACGAACGTGGTTTTGCAGTGAGTGCAATGTTTACAAATGCGGAGTTGGCAGATGCCCATTTGATGTATGGATTAGCACGGGGCAATAGCCGTGGCGCGGTACGTTTGTATCGAGACAGATTTCCAGAACGAAGGTGTCCCGACAGGAAGACGTTCGAAGCAATTGATCGGCGTCTTAGGGAGCACGGAACATTCCAGCCTATGACTCGCGACTGGGGAACATCTAGAACGACGAGGACACCTGCAATGGACGAGGCAATTCTTCGTGCAGTTGACGATAACCCTAATGTCAGCGTCAGAGAAGTTGCTGCTGTACAAGGTAACGTTGACAACGTCACTGTATGGAGAGTGCTACGGGAGAACCAGTTGTTTCCGTACCATGTACAGCGTGTGCAGGCACTATCAGCAGCTGATTGGCCTCCACGGGTACACTTCTGCGAATGGTTCATCCAACAATGTGTCAATCCTCATTTCAGTGCAAATGTTCTCTTTGCGGATGAGGCTTCATTCCAACGTGATCAAATTGTAAATTTTCACAATCAACATGTGTGAGCTGACGAGAATCCGCACGAAATTGTGCAATCACGTCATCAACACAGATTTTCTGTGAACGTTTGGGCAGGTATTGTTGGTGATGTCTTGATTGGGCCCCACGTTCTTCTACCTACGCTCAATGGAGCACGTTATCATGATTTCATACGGGATACTCTACCTGTGCTGTTAGAACATGTGCCTTTACAAGTACGACACAACATGTGGTTCATGCACGATGGAGCTCCTGCACATTTCAGTCGAAGTGTTCGTACGCTTCTCAAGAACAGATTCGGTGACCGATGGATTGGTAGAGGCGGACCAATTCCATGGCCTCGACGCTCTCCTGACCTCAACCCTCTTGACTTTTATTTATGGGGACATTTGAAAGCTCTTGTCTACGCAACCCCGGTACCAAATGTAGAGACTCTTCGTGCTCGTATTGTGGACGGCTGTGATACAATACGCCATTCTCCATGGCTGCATCAGCGCATCAGGGATTCCATGCGACGGAGGGTGGATGCATGTATCCTCGCAAACGGAGTACATTTTGAACATTTCCTGTAACAAAGTGTTTGAAGTCACGCTGGTACGTTCTGTTGCTGTGTGTTTCCATTCCATGATTAATGTGATTTGAAGAGAAGTAATAAAATGAGCTCTAACATGGAAAGTAAGCGTTGCCGGAGACATGTCCACATAACATATTTTCTTTCTTTGTGTGTGAGGAATGTTTCCTGAAAGTTTCGCCATACCTTTTTGTAACACCCTGTATAAGTAGGACGGCACATGTTTGGTTAGCTTTATGCGGATCTGTCGTACTCCATTGAGAACCGGGTATGTAGTGAACTGAGTCCTCTTGTCAGCTGTATAACTTATCACCTTGCCATATGCGCGGAATGCAGATACCACTACCTCTGAAGGTACCTCGAATGGGAGTTCAAATACACGTATCGTCCGCAGTCCAAGTCCCGCATGTTCCACAGTTACGTCACCGATGTGTCCATCAGAGTGACGGAACTTAAGACCACTTCAAGTCGCACTTAGAATTTTGTCACATATGTCTCCGTTAACCAATTTCACGTAGACCACACTGCTCACTATAGACGGGTGGATGCCAACGAGATCGTTGTTATCAATCTTGACTTCATCTCTGACAGACTGTTCGATTTCCAGTGATTTTGGTCGGGCATATTCAGGTGCAAAAGTAATTTTCAGTGTGGGTTTTCTGTGGGCATGAACCGTTTTCTGTCGAACGAAATATAGCACGCTAAGACTGCAGAATCACGTAAACAACTCCGCGAGCGAGCTGCGCGGCGAGGACCTAAACAAGACGTCCGTGCCCCTAGCGTGCCGAAGGGCGACTGTGACCAACTGAGCTACCCAAGCACGACTCACAACCCGTCCTCACAGATTCAATTTTGTCAGTACCTCGTCTCCTATCTTCCAAACTTCACAGAAGCTCTTCTGTGAACCTTGAGCACTTGCCTGCGAAAAGCAAAGGTCCCGAGTTCGAGTCTCGGTCCAGCGCACAGTTTTAATCTGTCAGGAAGATTCAAGAAATGTGTTATTTACTCATAATGTTTCCTGTATAGCGTCTAGTGATGCTACAAGTAACGAATCGCCCTCTTCGTATCAGGTTTTTATTTAGCAGTTGACTTAAGGCAGAAAAACGAAAACTGCTACAATAGCTATTGAAAAGAATAGCTGTCCAATAAACTCCTTTGTTAATTTCCGATTGCAGACGGGCGTATAGTTATTATTTGCAACTACGCTTTAGATCCGTATCCTCATTCGAATAAAACTCAGTGCCTTACACTTTAAGTGTTTCGGTTTGCCAGTCAACACGGCGGCAGTTTTCCAAGTGCGAGCCAGCTCAAAAAACATTTCAGGTGAGGACCTGATGCTGGTGTAACTAAGACATGACAACATTGTAGAATACGCCTGGCCGTTATGTGATAGTCGACTCACTTCCCGGTGTGGAACAGAATCATCCTTCTAACTTGTTTTGATATTTTCTTGTTATTTCCATTAAATATTATGAATGATGTTCACGTAAGGCATAACATTGGGTTATCAAATTTATGATTTTGATTTCAGGACGTTCTTGTCCCACACACGATCCTACAACTAATCTCATATTTTACACTGGAATTTATCTGTGTTATCAATCACTATGGCAACGAGAGTGAAGTGCAGGCAGTACTGGCTCGTTAGGTAAGTGGAAACGTAGGCGTTTTGCGAAGCCGAATTTCTTTTGCTGTTGGTTCCGATCTCGCTGAAGACCTCGATAGCTTGTCAGATTTTACTACTTATCATAACGAGGAGAAAATATTAACTTAGCTACCTTAAATCTTTTTGTAATCTCGAGTTAGTACCTCCTAGCCGTAAAGATCAAAAAATTAAGAAATTGCGACATTTTACTATTGTTAAAACTCGGAAGTTTCTGCTTATACTGGCACAGTTTTATTTTTATTTTGGTAGTCGTGTAAGGCTACCTGAGTATAGCACAGGACTGTGCCATTGGACTACACTGACAATTTCAAGGTAAATATGTGTCATGTCGTATTAACCCGTGGCGATTTGGACACACTTGTATTACGGCTAGTTTATGTTTTTTTATTAGATATAATCTTCTGTTATAAGGTTATCAAGGTAAGTTGTAGTTCATTTGCATCACTATAGTACATTTTAACTTTTTTCTGCAGCGTTGTCTCTTGATTACAAGTGTCGCACGAATTTAAATGCTTGCAGTTCACCACAATTGCCAACTATCGCTACACGGACATGGACCATAGTGATAAACAGTAAAAACATCCCATCAGATTCTTCTTTAATGTAGCCTTCGACTCTCTATTGAATCCAATGAGAACGAAACGTCACAAATGTTAATACTTTTTCCCTGTTAGGCTGCGCTTTTTAAGGCTTAAACAATGCTTCCCATAACCTTCAAATATGCAACATCTAATAAGTCACCTTGAGGACAATATCAGAATCTCAAATAAAAAGGATGACTGATGAATACAGATGTAACAATCTGCTGGCAACACGACAAACAAAATCTCTACGAACTTCTCCACCAACCTACATTTTTCAGGTAAATTATGCCCTCAGACGGCGGATTATATTTTTCAGTGTTCGGCGCGTTATATGCTGCATGAGAAATGGTCACAACATTGTTGCCCACGCAATTGTTCCAGTCGAAAAGCATTTCAAAAATAAAGTAAGGAATGCGCAAGGTATCCCGGCTTTGCACTTAACACTACGTGACGCTTACGACACCCCAAGTACAAGGTAACACCTCCTATACACAGGGTTGCCACCGTTTTTCGACCAATTGTAGTATATTCGTCGTTAAAAGTAGGAAAAAGAATACATTGTACCAAAATAAAGTATTATTTACATTCCTTATTATTTTGTTTAGATATATTTTTATTGCTTTTAGAAAGATGTAACAAATATCCGTCACTGCTAAACAGAATCACAGCAGCTTTTCATTTTATATTTAAGATAAGTAAATAATTCTCTTCTACCAAATTTGAAGACGCTTTGCTTCTTTCGTCCCGCTACTAAATATTCATCACAAAAAAATCCTCTCTCTGTGACTGCTGTAATTGTGGGAATCGAGAATAGAAATGAAATTTTGGTACTTTCAACATTGCATCCCAGTCAGCAATGGTGATAATATAATATATAAGAAACTATCAGCCTGGATTGCGGTAATGAAACCAACCTTTACCTAGGTTTCAGCGGAAGCAATTGAGCCTTCTTCAGAAGATTAACCTGATTCTATAATATGCCTACGAGGGCATGGTCTAAAAATAAAACTAAAACAGCCTGAATGTGACTACGCCTATTCAGGCCGTTTTAGTTTTATTTTTAGACCATGCCCTGGTAGGCATATTATAGAATCAGGTTTGTCTCCTGAAGAAGGCTCAATTACTTGGGCAGAAACCTAGGTAAAGGTTGCTTTCATTACTGCAATCGAGGCTGATAGTTTCATATACAGGGCAGTCCATCTGAAGTTTCAGATGAGAATATCTCGAAAACTATACATCGGGTAAAAATAGTGGGTAAGACAAGTTTTTAAGCTCAAAGGGGGACATCAAATGATACTACACGTGGCCTACAACCCCCACCCCCTTTGATGCGGTGGAGGGCAACTTTTAAATCTTAAACGGAAACCCCCATTTTTATTGCAGATTAGGATTCTCCATAAAAAAGTAACCAACTTTTGTCTACAACATTTTTTTAAACCATTGACAGATGGCACTGAAACCGAGAAAAATTAAAATTGGAGAATAACTCCACTTAATTTAGAATGATCCGAGAAGGACGCATCAAATCGATACAAAATGTGCACCACTGCTTTCATTACGCCAAATTAAGCTCTCTTTTTACAGAATGTATCCTACCTGCCACAGTTTTTGATGGAGGGGGAGGCGGAATGATATTAAAATCTCGTTAGGGAACTCTTCACAATTGCATTACTCACCTGACTGTGGTGCTACCGTGGCCAAACTGAACTATGGCTCAGTATAAAGGTCGTTGCAATGCTATCAGACATCACTTCTCTTTCAGATTGTGAACCGTAAACATCAACTGACGAAAGTAAATGATTCTTTAGCGAAACATGGCTCACTGTCCCCCTACAGAGATTATTGATATGAATCTTAGGTGAGTGCCATAACAATTACGCTGCAGCTGCGCAGTAGTACGCGGATCGTTTCCCAAACAGACGACATCCAAGCGAAAACATTATTCGAAATTGCACTCAACGAGCTCGGAATGGGTTCATGCACCATCCACCTCATCATCGCGAATACAATGAAAATGACGCTCGTACCCTTACCGTTCTCGCCTGTGTTCAGCTGGATGCTGAAATGAGTAGTCGTGCGATTCAGAGACAAACTGGAATACCGAAGTCAACTGTTTTGAGGATTTAGAAGGCATATAAATATCATGCGTATCATGTCACACTGACACAGGCATTAACGCCGAAAGATATGCAAATAAACGTGCATTTCAGTCTATGGGCCTTGGAAATGATAAGAGGTGACAATGATATATTTTGATACGTTATGTTCACCGATGAAGCCATATTCAAAACCAATGGCGAACTAATTCGTCTTGATTATCATTATTGGTCCCCTGTCAATCCACACTGGCACAGACCCGTTGATAATCAACACAAATGGTCGTTAATGGTCTGGTGTGGAATTTTAAACGATTACTTGATAGGACCGTATTTTTGTGACCGAAATGTTACTGGTGAATCTTATTTACAACTTCCCGGTGATGATTTGTTGGACCTAATGGAATATGTTGATTTAGAAACTAGGCAACGAATGTGGTTCCAACAGGAGGGAGCAGCTCCCCAACATGCTAAAAATGTGCGGAACGTTTTAAATTTACGGTACCCTGGTCGTTGGATAGGACACTGCGGACCAATTCAGTGGCCTCCACGTTCACCAGACCTAACATATACTGATTTTTTTTTCTTGCGAGGTTATTTAAAAATTATTGTTTATGAAAGACAGCCCACAACTCGAAACGGTATGGAGCAACGCATTCGAAGAGCGTGTGCAGCCATAACACGGGATCTGTTGTTCGAAACTGTGGACAACTTTCGCAGATGATTGACTTTATGCATTGAAGCAAATGGGGATAATTTTGAACAATTTCTTCGTGGCTAATTTCATTAATTAAGCACCCCAACATGTGAGAGGCAAGGGGATTCACACTAATGAAGCACCCTAACATGTGAGAGGCAAGGAGACTCACACTAATGAAGCACTCCATGGGAACATCATTCTACTACGTCCATGTCGATGTTCCTGGGTAACGCTAAAAGTAGGATACAGTACATTTTGTACAAAAATAGCTCAATTTGGTTTAACAAAAGAATTGGTGCACATTTTTCATCGATTAGATGCGTCTTTCTCAGATATTCTAAATAAATCTGAGTTCTGTCCCAATTTTACTTTTTTCTCGATTTCAACACCATCCGTCAATGGTTTAAAAATGTTTCAGACAAAAGTTTATTACTTTTTATGGAGAATCCGAATCTGCAATAAAAAATGGTTGTTTCCATTTAAGATTTAAAAGTTGCCCCTCGCCCACCCAAGGGGGGGTTGGAGGTCACGTGTAGCATCATTTGTTGTCCCCTTTGAGATTGAAAACTTGTCTTACCCACTATTTTTACCCGAAGTGTAGTTTTCGAGATAATCTCATCCTAAACTTCAGATGGACCATCCTGTATATTAGAAATGAAATTAATTTTCACGGATTTGTAAAACCATCATTTTTCTTATTAGATATTTTGTGTAGTGGATAGTTCCGCAAAACTTTCAAAAGTATGAAGTGGATTGTATACAGGGTGGCAATTATTGAACTACATGAAACAATAACGTAAATTAGTTATAAACTACGGCGATCACACATTTTTTCAACGTGTTAATGTCACTACAGATATTCGGTCATTAGGTTATGACGTATTGGATATGCCTGCCATCGTTGGCAATAAGGGGGCGCAGATGAATAGCGAAATTCCTCATGACCCTCAGAAGTGTCGGAACATCGATGGTGTAGATGACCTCCTCAATAGCTGTTTTCAGCTCATCAATGGTTTTGAGGTTATTGCTCTACACCTTGTCTTTAATATAACCACACAAAAGGAGTCGCATGTGTTCAGATCCGGAGAACACGGCAGCCAATCGAGACCCATGCCAGTGGCCTCAGGGTGCCAAAGAGCCAGAATGCGGTCCCCAAAGTGCTCATTCAGAACATTAAACACTCTCTTGCCTCGATGGGTTCGAGCTCCGTCTTGTCTGAGCCACAACTTGTCGAAATCAGGGTCACTTTGGATAATGGGGATGAAATCATCAACCTTCACGTACCGTTCGATAGTCACCGTGCCACCCAGGAATATCGCACCTATTAAACCGTGACCGGATACTGCATACCACACAGTCAGCCGTTGAGGGTGAAGAGAATATTTGATTGCGAAATGCCGATTTTCAATTCTCGAAATACGCCAATTTTGCTTATTTCCGAACCCATCCAAATGAAATTGGGCTTCGTCGCTAAACCAAACAATGCACGTGCATGCTAATTCCCATCATGCCTCGCGGCCAACCGTGAAGTTTGAACGTCCTAATGCAAACCGTTCAGAAGATATGGCGATTTTATTCAATATAGTTCAATAATTGTCACCCTGTAATTTGTTTAATAATGCAATTTACCCATATTTAAGTTAGGTTTTGGAAGCTTTAAATATTGAACTATGTTAACAAAATGGTCAAATTTAACACCGATTTTTAAATTCATATGGCTTAGTGTAACTAACACGTTTGTGTAATTAAAATCAGCTCATTCATTTAGGTAATCTAAAGCGTTGTCAAAAAAATAAAAAATACCTGAATTTTTGTGTTCAGTTCGGATGAAGACAGTTTAATTTCCTTTGGCTGTTTTATATCCAAAGAAAACATAGTGTTTCATTTTTGTTGTTCCATTTTGAAAAATACCGTATGCTTCCAAAATTGATATACAGTTGCGTTCCAGATAGTTATGGTTTTATTATACAAATTTAAATCGTGGATGCGAAAATACAAGTAAATTTCTATCAGTCATCGTCAGTGTTAACCAACAATAAGTGTTGCATAATCATTAAACAGCTTGCAAAATAACTTCTGATGGCTCTGAAATTTAATAATGATGTATCTATCCTGTGTAAGAGAAAGTGAGTCATCTTGTTCCCACATGGCGCACCACCACTTCCTGAAAGTCTCGATCCGCTTCTTCTATAATTTCTTCTGTTCTGTTCTTTATACTGCAGAGAGGAAAAAAAAAGAGCATAAATTTTCAAAATTACAGTCCTTGCGTCATCTGGTGTAAAAACTAATAGCATATGTCATGCAGTTGCGCGCTATGCGTGCACGACAGTTTCCCTTAATTAAATTTGATACAAAATGAATGAAAAACAGTTAGTTTCAGAGTTATCATTTGTATTGTCAGCACTTAGCCGATACATTATGAAAAGAAAATTTATATTTTCCCACTGACTTCTGAATTTCTTGAAACACGTCACCAGCGGATTCAACATTGTTTTCACAAAAATCTATCAACATATTTCGAACGCCATGTTTGGCTGTTGAAATTGTGTCACTAGTGGAAAAAGCTTTATGTTTTGCTTGTTATAAGCATCAAAGTGCAAGCAGTGAAATCATCTGTTGCATTCTGAACAACATATGGCCCCAAAACCTTTGTAAATGGGGCTTCTAGCCAAACTGTACTTTAATTAGCATAAATAATTACGTTCAGTCTTGCAACACAGTTGACACTATTGCGGGGCAAATTATGTTCTACAGCGTGATATGTTAAGGCCAGTTCAGCCGCAACAACATTTTCGTAATCACTGCAAGATGAATTCATAGGTGTGGAAGCCAAAATGGAGTCCAGATATTTGTCAAGCAGTTCAAATTTTTTTCCATTTTTAATTTAGATATGTTGTGTTTCGTTTCCACGTGTTTCAAGCTGAAAATAGCAAGAATAAACCGTTAAACTCACCTATCATCAAGCACCACCTCATTCAACCATCATAACCACAACAAAACATAGACACACAACACAAGCATGCACGAAAGATTTTTCCACTCACGGTCCTACTCTATCCGAAGCAATTGTAAATGTAACTTCACATAATTCGCATTTCATATTGCATTCGTTTCGTGGATCACTAGCTAACCAAGCACCATGTTCAATATCTCATTTAATTTTATAATTCTGAAATCGTTCTGCATCTACAATACATCTACATCTACATGGTTACTCTGCAATTCACACTTAAGTGCCTGGCAGAGGGTTCATCGAACCATTTTCATACTACTTCTCTACCATTACACTCTCGAATGGCGCGTGGGAAAAAGAAATACGTAAATCTTTCCGTTCGATCTCTGATTTCTCTTATTTTATTATGATGATTGTTTCTCCCTACGTAGGTGCGTGTCAACAAAATATTTTCGAATTCGGAAGAGAAAGTTGGCGATTGAAATTTTGTAAATAGATCTCGCCACAAAGAAAACCGCCTTTGTTTCAGTGACTGCCACCCCAACCCATGTATCATATCAGTGACACTCTCCCCCCTATTGCGCCATAACACGAAACGAGCTGCCCTTCTTTGCACGTTTTCGATGTCCTCCGTCAATCCTACTTGGTAAGGATCCCACACCGCCCAGCAATATTCCAGCAGAGGACGGACAAGTGTAATGTACGCTGTCTCTTTAGTGGGTTTGTCGCATCTTCTAAGTGTTCTGCCAACAAAGCGCAGTCTTTGTTTCGCCTTCCCCACAATATTATCTACGAGGTCTTCCCAATTTAAGTTGCTCGTAATTGTAATTCCTAGGTATTTAGTTGAATTGACAGCCCTTAGATTTGTGCGATTTATCGTATACCCAAAATTTATCAGATTTATTTTAGTACCCATGTGGATGATCTCCCACTTTTATTTGTTTAGTGCCAATTGCCACTTTTCAAACCATACAGCAACTCTCTCTAGATCATTTTGTAATTGGAATTGATCGGCTGATGATTTTACTAGACGGTAAATTACAACGTCATCTGCAAACCAACTAAAGGGGCTGCTCAGATTATC
This sequence comes from Schistocerca cancellata, assembly GCF_023864275.1. Classification (NCBI taxonomy): domain Eukaryota; kingdom Metazoa; phylum Arthropoda; class Insecta; order Orthoptera; family Acrididae; genus Schistocerca; species Schistocerca cancellata. Next base: position 980,098,100 of record NC_064627.1, read on the forward strand.
ACCTAGATCATTTATGTAAATCAGGAACAGCAGGGGGCCTATGACACTACCTCGCGGAACACCAGATATCACTTCAGTTCTACTCGATGATTTACCGTCTATCAATACGAAGTGTGACCTCTCTGAGAGGAAATCACGAATCCAGTCACACAACTGAGAAGATACTCCATATGCACGCAATTTGATTAATAGTCGCTTGTGAGGAACGGTATCAAAAGCCTTCTGGAAATCTAGGAATATGGATTCTATCTGAGATCTCTTGTCGACAGCACTCTTTACTTCATGGGAATAAAGAGCTAGCTGTGTTGTAAAAGAACAATATTTTCTAGATCAGTGTTGGTTATGTATCAATAAGTCATTCTCTTCAAGGTGATTCATAAAGTTCGAGTGCAGTATATGCTCCAAAATCCTACTGCAAATTGAGCTCAGTGATATGGGTCTGTAATTCAGTGGGTTACTCCTATTTCCTTTCTTGAATATTGGTGTGACCTGCACCTGTGTTCTGCGCCTTTGTACCAATCTCTTAGGCGCATTTTTTGGTGTAACATGCTCGCTATCTATTTCATCCGTTTCACGGTAAAGATTACCTTTTATAGGTGCACAAGGGATAATCAGTTTACTTCAGTTGCCTTTATCCATGATTCACTATTACATAATGCTATAAAATCGACTAATGGAACTTCATTAGCCTCATACAATACTAACTGAAACACACAAAAAAGGCCCTGCCACACTGCAGTAATGATACAACTGTTAGATCGATACTAGCAGTCGTCTCGTAGCGACACAAAATTTTGTGACAACTGCCGATACGTGACGGGCAGTATTTTGATGTTGTCGGCCAACTTCTCATGAAATAAATAATTTACAGAGATGTGTTAACTTACTTCACACAGACTACCAGACTCATATACGGTACGGGTTCTCACACTTTCTCAGTTAAAACTTTGACAGGAAACAGTGACACTAGAGTTTTGACGTTAGGCTGCGTTCAACGAATACTCACCTTATGGTTCAGTTATTTAGGCAATCCTTTATATGCAATATTACGATCAATTTTTCTGGCCTTTTAATGTTTATGTAAAATGAATCCTAGAAAACAAATCAAACTACACTACTGGCCATTAAAATTGTTACACCACGAAGATGACGTGCTACAGACAAGAAATTTAACCGACAGGAAGAAGATGCAGTGATATGCAAATGATTAGCTTTTCAGAGCATTCACACAAGTTTGGCGCCGGTGGCGACGCCTACAACGTGCTGACTTGAGGAAAGTTTCCAACCGATTTCTCATACACAAACAGCAGTTGACCGGCGTTACCTGGTGAAACGTTGTTGTGATGCCTCGTGTAAGGAGGAGAAATGCGTACCATCGCGATTGCGGTTTATCGTGTCGCGACATTACTGCTCGCGTCGGTCGAGATCCGATGACTGTTAGCAGAATAAGGAGTCGGTTGGTTCAGGAGGGTAACACGGAACCGTGCTGGATCCCAACGGCCTCGTATCACTAGCAGTAGAGATGACAGGCATCTTATCCGCATGGCTGTAACTGATCGTGCAGCCACGTCTCGATCCCTGAGTCAACAGATGCGGACGTTTGCATGAACACTTCGACGACGTCTGCAGCATCACGGATTATCAGCTCTGTTACCCTAGACGCTGCATCACAGGCAGGAACCGCCTGCGATGGTGTACTCAACGACGAACCTGGGTGCACGAATGGCAAAACGTCATTTTTTCGGATGGATCGAGGTTCTGTTTACAGCATCATGATGGTCGCATCCGTGTTTGGCGACATCACGGTGAACGCACATTGGAAGCGTGTATTCGTCATCGCCATACTGGCGTATCACCCTGCGTGATGGTATGGGGTGCAATTGGTTGCACGTCTCGGTCACCTCTTGTTCACATTGACGGCACTTGGAACAGTGGACGTTACATTTCAGATGTGTTACGACCCGTGATTCTACCTTTCATTCGATCCCTGCGAAACCCTACATTTCAGCAGGATAATGCACGACCGCATGTTGCAGATCCTGTACGGGCCTTTCTGGATACAGAAAATGTTCGACTGCTGCCCTGGCCAGCACATTCTCCAGATCTCTCACCAATTGAAAACGTCTGGTCAATGGTGGCCGAGCAACTGGCTCGTCACAATAAGCCAGTCACTACTCTTGATGAACTGTGGTATCGTGTTGAAGCTACATGGGCAGCTGGACCTGTACAAGTCATCCAAGGTCTGTTTGACTCAATGCCCAGGCGTATCAAGACCGTTATTGCGGCTAGAGGTGGTTGTTCTGGGTACTGATTTCGCACGATCTATGCACCGAAGTTGTGTGAAAATGTAATCACATGTCAGTTCTAGTATAATATATTTGTCGCATGAATGCCTGTTTATCATCTGCATTTCTTCTTGGTGTAGCAATTTTAATGGCCAGTAGTGTATATGAAATAAAGTATTTTCACGTAATTTATTTTTCTAATAAAGTATAAAGGACAGTTGCAATACTTTATTACGAATTGCTGGTGGCAACCCCACCTGCAGTCTTTCCCACATCCGAGAGCGAGGGCCGCACAGAGGCTAAGGTGGGATGGGCCCCCGCCAAGGACGAAGGGACAGAGGGGGCGCAAAATCTTACTAGTTGAAAAAATGTGGTTCAGAATTAACCAGGAGAAGTACGCGGCTCCTCCCCTCCCTCGTACCTCAGTATCTGCTTTGCGATCAATTGGGGCCCAGTGAACACAGCTCACACCATTCTGAAGCCAACACTAATTGGCTCAAAACCTTGTTGACAAACTGGGTCCATGGCTTCGTGGGGTATGCACCACAGTAGAGCCCTGCTATTATCTCTTATCAACTAAAATCGGGAATCGTCCGACCATGCCACGAATTTCTAGGCGTCTAGGGTTCAATCGATATGGCCACGAACCCAGGAGAAGCGCTGCGCCTTATGTCGTGCTGTTAGCAGAGGTACTCGCTTCGGTCGCGTACTGCCATAGTCCATTAACGCCAAATTTCGCGGCACTGTCGTAACGGATACGTTCGTCGTACTTTCCACAGTGAGTTCTGCGGTTATTTCACGAAGTATTGCTTGTCTGTTAGCACTGACAACTCTGCGCAAACACCGCTGCTCCCGGTCGTCAAGTGAAGGCCAGAGTTCGCAGCGTTGTCTGTGGTGACAGGTAATGCCTGGAATTGGTATTCACGGCACAGTCTTGACACTATGGATATCGGAATATTAATTCCTCAAGCATTTCTGAAATGGAATGTTCCATGAGTTTAGCCCCAAAAACTATTCCGTGTTCAAAATCTGTTAAGTCCTTTCCTTCGCAGGGGATCACAGTCACAAGAATTATGTGAATTTGGTTGCTAATTCTTCATTTTATTTTACACGATCATAAGTACTGCTTTTAGCCATTCTCAAATTCATGCTGAAATGTTAAAAAACGTTTGACATGTCTCTGACTCGTCGTCGTCGATAAAACACATTTCCGGTCTAGTAGACTAGTATTCGTATTACAGAATACAAGAACATATCGAAAATACATAATACGGCTGACATTTTACATTACGCCTATTGTGTATCTTCGATATGTACTCGTATCCAGTAACGACAACTTGTTTATAAACAAAAGATAAATTTTTTCGCCGATGACATGTCACAAAGAGGTCAGATATATTTTAACATTCCAGCATCCACTTGATAATAGCTATAAAGCCTAAATCGTTATGGAGTACAATAAATGAACAATTAACTGTCAAAAGGCGATAATTTCTTTAAAAAACTGTTAACTCCCTTCATGCAGTCATAATCACCTGGGAAACCCTTTCACATGAATCACCCGGGCACAAATAACATCCCCGCCGATGCGTTATCCTTTTATACCTTATGTATGCGATTCTACCGCTGTTTGCAAATGTGCATATAGCTATCCGATTGGGTTGTCATATCTAAATGGGACCTCGTCGAGACACTCTGAAACGGGGGTATAGATATTAAGCAAAAATTTATTTAATATAATTACTTTTTATTTAGAACGCAATTATATGTTGCTTGTTGCAGCGGTAGTAGTTGGTAGACGATATTTTTCGGAAGATTTCACCTTTTTCAGCAAGTCATTTTTCCCTTTTACGTACTTATAAAGCTCGAAGCAACTCATCCTGTACGGTTGATTTCGTAGTCCTTGGCAGCAATCGATTGCTTTCATCGGTCCACTGGGCCGACATCAGAGAAAATACTCTTTCCACAGTGTCGTTGTGTGCGGCAATAGAAAAAATAAATACTTGCATAATTTTAGCAGTTGGCATTCGCGATCGTGATTTTCGGTTTCCTTAAGTAAGCAACTCCAGCTTTCTTCCGCGGAGTATTTAGACTACCATTCCTTCGAGTCACGCTTGTTTTTAAAACCTCTTCAGATACATATATCCACGAAAACAATCGTCCTATGAAATCTTCACTTCATTTTTAGTCAGGTATATTATAGTATATTCAATCGTCACCCAATCTGCGATTTCAGATAGCATCGTCCGATCAAATACTTCATATTTACTTCATAAAACAAATAGCCCATTTATCTAATTAATCAATTGTTGTGGTATAGAAAGCCATTGTCTCTTTCTCAGATTTCAAAATCAAATTAATTATATTGTGCTTAGTGTTCTCATTCTTTAATTTGTTTAAGTTGATCTCGGTTTGCTTGCCAATAAAATTGGCAGCCTTTTTTTCACTCAGACATGTCTGAGTGTCTATTAACATATTTCCTTTTTCAGTTAGCCAGACTTTATTCTTCTTCACGCCTTCTTATATATTTTGGTAAACAGAGCCAAGCTTGGCTGCAGAAACGTGAAGTAAATTTCATTAATCCGACTAATGAAAAAAATCTGAAATTATTTTGGATGGCCAGTCTTTGGCGTCAAATATTGTTTTTATGGAACTCAAAGCTTAAGAATTCTGTCAACTACGGGCAGTAACGACAGGCATATTGTCTCTGAGTGAGACAGAAGAGTCTGATAGTTGACATCAACATATTAAGAAGAACTCTTTCAGCTTCTCTGTCCTTACAATGCATATTAAAAAATAATTAAATATTTTTATGACGATTATTTCAACGTCGACAGTTAACACTTCAGCAGAGCTTGATATATAATTGTGGAGAATATGCGCAGGGCATCCAATTCCTTCTACATTTTTTTCTAGTTCTTTTTTAATTTGGTGAAACACATTCTTCTGGCGGCGTCGATGAAGCCCCCAAAAGTTGGCATTGATATTGTCTCCACAAAAAGCAATTAATTTGTCTAATGGAATTTGCAGCTGTCTTAAAGTGTATAGGCAAAACAACGCAATTGTCTCCGACGTTTCGTTATTCAGCGTTATTCCGTCAGTTTCAGTGAAGAACTGGCCAAATTAAGGAAACATCTATTCAGCCTTGTGGTTCGATACGTCAGTGCCTAAGCCCGTAAAATGAAATCTTTTGCAATTTTTTATGTATTCGGATACGGAGTGTGGTGCGAGAATATTCTTAACAATCGCTGTAGCTTTGGTCCTGGCTGTAGACTGCTTTGCGGCGACTTCGCTGTCAGGAACATTGCGACATCCAGGACTGAAGATGCTTGACAACTTTATACGCTGTTATTAGTTCTGCGGCAGTAACGAGAAATCCTTCCTGGGTATCTTCTTTAATCTTGATTGTAGAAATAAGGTTTGATGACGATGCTACCGCGAATCTATTTGTATGATTCTTCGTAGAAATGTGACGCCACACATCTCTCTTACCTACGTAAGTTATTAAGGTAAACCAATTACAAATCTCACGCAATGCTTCCTCGTCCGTACGTACAAAAGATTACTCTTTTGTACAATCGTCCGAAAGGTGACACTTTCTCCATCATTAGGCATCTGTGTAATCTATGATAATACGCGTTTATTAGATGGTAAATAGTCGACAACAGCACTTAAAGTCACCGAAGTAAACGTCACTATACATTTCACGCCCTATATACCTGCAGTAAACACTTCAAATATTAGTAACTTGGAGTCGTTATTCGTTTTAGTTTTAGAAAGAAGTCTTATCAGATCGCTATTCAAATGGAACGTGCCAGATTCTTCCGCGTGGCGCTGTTTAAATAGCTCCAGCGCCGTACTCTTGTAGAACTCTGGTATTTTCTCGAATGATGGCGCTAGATCTAGAAAGTGCTTCCATCATCGATACAGGATACGCAACATGCAACGCCATATGTGAGATGACCTTGTCAACATAAACTTGCTGAGATAAATAAAACTAACTGGGGCTGCCTTTACACGTTGCGCTAACAGATGGCGTTACTTCAGTACTTGAGCCAAGTTCGCAACAGTATTTTGTGAAATCTGGACAAAATTGGGTCTTATTGGGATGTCGGGATAAGAGGATGGCAACCCTGCTGCCAGATGACTTTTGTTACCTCAGTCTAACTGCACGCTGTTGTCACAGTGTCATTTCCACAGCGTTACTTCGTCCAAGCCTATCATGCAGAAACGACCAGCCCGGAACAGTAGTCTCTCGGTAATGTCTCCAAAATTCCGCAAGAAGAGTGCACAGGACGCGCTTTTTTCTGCCCTCAGATCCAGATCCGCAAAACCTTCAAACTGCCTACGAGAACTTGTATTTTTACGGCGGAGACAGTGGCAGTTTTGGAAGCACTTAAGTTTGTCTCTAGCACTTCCTTCCCCAAGATATTGATAGTATCTGACTCGCAAAGCGTTCTTAAAAACATTCAGTACAGTCGATGGATCAAAACAACCAACAGTTATATCTTGGATGTGATATCTGAATATATTCGCAGCACACGTACGGGCCGGACGATCCATTTGTTGTGGGTACCTCCCCACTTTGGTATCCTCTATAATGATGAAGTCGATGCATTAGCCAAACAAGCGGCAACGTCAGGCACCGTCCTGGATCTGCAGCTTCCTTATACAGACTACTTCCGTGAAGTCAAGGATCACGCAAGACAACAATGGCAGGAAATGTGGAACGTTTCTCAACAGGCGGTTATTACGCAGGGCTACAACCTCGGTTTCCTTCACAGTCGTGGTTCATGAGGACACATCTGGACCGATCCACGATTTCTATCATCATAAGACTCCGCTTCAATCATGCCTCTTTCCCACAACATCTACATCGGATCAACGTTTACAGTTCACCAGCATGTGAGTGTGATCCTGAGCCGGAAGCTGATGTCAACCACATATTATTTATGTGCCCCAAATTTGACCGTGAACGGTTGGTCTTTCTGAAGACATTGCTGAGTATGGACTACCATCTTCCTCCATCAGCTTCTTCTCTTTTGTGTACTGCAGACGTTCGTCTATATAAAATGATAGTTAACTTCATCAAGAGTACTGGTTACAATCTGTAGGTTTTAATGGTGTAAGTAAATTATAAATATGTCTTGCTGATGAAGATATTTCAGAATTGGTGTGAATTGTAAGCCAAGACACTTTTAATTATTTTCCAATTGAATTCAATTCAATTTTTAAAACATTATATACAAGACTGTAACAGTTAAGCTTTTTATTCTTGTAAATACGCATTTCTGTATTTGTTTATTCAATTATGTGTACATTGTCACTATGTGTTGCCGATGGCTAAATTGAGTACACTCTCAAAGGCCAAATAAACAAAAAAAAGTGGTTTACGTGGCAACAATGCATCGGTTCCCATAGATTCCACCTACACAACCCTCTCGTGTTCAACAATGCAGCTCTTGGTGCAACAGTGCAAGTACGCTACGGCATCGTATGGTCTCAGACGTTAGCGAGCTGATGCTGGAGCCAGTATACTATCTGACGGAAGGCACGCGATTTTTGCTGACGGAAGACCGGAGCGAGACTGTTCCAGCTAGAGTGCTGTAAACTGTTTAACAGCATCGTAAATGCAATGGAAAACGCATTAATTGAAAGTCTGTGCCTTACACTGAAAAATGTGCAACCGATTTTGGTGCGAAATATAGCAGAGATATTGATACACAGTAGCTAGTGAATGTAACACCTGGTTTCATAGAAGATTACGAGCATTGAAACGGGTTCCCATTTGGATATTTTGAAGATGTTTCAAAGCACGCTTATTAAAATGTTAAAATAGCTTCACCACGGACTGCAATATAGTGGGTAAAATAGAAATTTAATGTCTTGTCCATCGGATACGACGCCCGGGTTCCCGGGTTCGATTCCCGGCGGGGTCAGGGATTTTCTCTGCCTCGTGATGGCTGGGTGTTGTGTGCTGTCCTTAGGTTAGTTAGGTTTAAGTACTTCTAAGTTCTAGGGGACTGATGACCATAGATGTTAAGTCCCATAGTGCTCAGAGCCATTTGAACCATCGGATACGACACAGTTATTAAACTTGACTACACTGACTTAATGCCAACAGCCTTGCCGCACTGGTAACTCCGGTTCCCGTTAGATCACCGAAGTTAAGCGCTGTTGGGCTGGGCTAGCACTCCGATGGGTGACGATCCGGTCTGCCGAGCGCTGTTGGCAAGCGGGGTGGACTCAGCCCTTGTGAGGAAAACCGAGGAGCTACTTGATTGAGAAGCAGCGGCTCCGGTCTCGGCTACTGACATACGGCCGGGAGAGCAATGTGCTGACCACATGCCCCTCCAAAATGGCTCTGTGCACTATGGGATTTAACATCTAAGGTCATCAGTCCCCAAAAACTTAGAACTACTTAAACCTAACTAACCTATGTGATGTCCATCACACACATCCATGCTCGAGACAGGATCCGAACCTGCGACCGTAGCGGTCACGCGGCTCTTACTGAAGTGCCTAGAACTGCTCGGCCACTGCGGCCGCCATGCCCCTCCATATCCGCATCCAGTGACGCCTGTGAACTGAGGATGACATGGCGACCGGTCGGTGTCTTTGGGCCCTCGTGGCCTGTTCGGGAGGAGTTTGGTTTATATTGACTTAATGGATGAGCTTTCTGCGCTTAAAACAAAGAAATGGAAAGTAAAATTATAGTAAAATCATATTTATTGAAAGGGATATCTTCTCAAACCATAATTAAGCCCGTTTTCTTGTATTTATAACTAATTATGCAGGGACTATTGATAACTTATAAATAACAAGTAGAATCTCTTATTTATTATTATCATTGTTGTCGTTATTATTTGCGTGTGGACCCAGTTGGATAACACGATGTTTTTAGAAAAAATGGGTCAAATGGCTCTAAGCACTATGGGACTTATCATCTATGGTCATCAGTCCCCTAGAACTTAGAACTACTTAAACCTAACTAACCTAAGGACATCACACAACACCCAGTCATCATGAGGCAGAGAAAATCCCTGACCCCGCCTGGAATCGAACCCGGGAACCCGGGCGTGGGAAGCGAGAACGCTACCGCACGACCATGAGATGCGGACGATGTTTTTAGATTAATTTTCTTGATCTTCCGTATGGCTCTCATTCGCTCTCTGTAGCCTACTTTTCTTTCTGCAGTTTACTTGATTCCTACTTGTTTTGGAACCTCAATCTAGCCAACAGTTTATCTTTTATGTACTGTATTGCAGTCCATGAGTTGTTCGGAAACCGGATGCAAAGTTCCTTTTGACATGTATGTATGTCCGACGTAACTTTGCATCGTATTTATGTAGAACACAGGCACTACAATACCTTATTTAACCGCCTTTACTGGGCAAGCCACTTTCAATTAAAATGTCTCTCCTGTACGGGAATATACATAATGATGTACGAGTGCAGGTTGTAAACTCATAGTTGACGACATATGGACGTTTGGGTTTGGTGTGAATAGCGCCCGGATAATGGCAGCAACCTTTAGCGACGCAGCCGTTCGAATCGTGATTATGTTCCTGCCACACGTGATGCGCGCCAAGTGTTTACGCGAAGTGTGTAGCGCTGTACGGCGGTAGTTCATACAACGAATCTTGGCCCTGTCGTTACGCAAATCGACATTGAAATTTAATTTTGCTACTAAATATGCTGGACCGAAGGCTTATGGAATAGAACGATTTTTACTGGATGAGGTAAAAATTGAATCTGACTTATTAGTTGGAATACACTTATCCATAGTGAGTATCATGGTCTATGTCAAGCTCATTGATGAGGCGGCGTATGACGAAATGCTACTCTAATAGAGAGAAGGAGTTTGTTTCTGTCATTTGAACAGAAATGTTTGAGCAGTTGAACACGCTGTCATGGGACTACGAACAATCTGAATCCCTGAGTTGCCGTTCGAGGTGCCACAAGAATTGGTATTAACGCATTGCGCACTTACAGGATGGTTACCATGTGGCTTAAAAACGGGCGAGATTCAAAGTGTAAATGAAGATAGTAACTGTTCTCGAAAGAACAGATACCACTGATGACCGTGCAGCTTCTCTTGAATAAATGATAATTAATTGAAACCCTCAGCTGCCAACAGGTGTTGTTGATATACCTCGATGGGGACAGTTGAAAATGTGCGCCCCGACCGAACTCGCACCCGGGATCTCGTGCTTACATGGCAGATGCTCTAACCATCTGAGCCACCGAGGACACAGATCAGTAGCGCGACTGCAGGGACTGATCCCATGCACGCTTACCGTAAGACCCACATTCCCAACTGTCCAGAATCTACACACGTAATGTACCTAATAGATATTTGCCCATCCCCTCATTACCCGCACCCACTAAGGTGACGAAAATACGCATCGTATAAGTCCTTACAGTCTCGCTATTCATCTGTGTCCTCGTTGGCTCAGCTGGATAGAGTGTCTGCCATGTAAGCAGCAGATCCCAGGTTCGAGTCCCAGCCGGGGCACACATTTTCAACTATCCCCATCGAGGTATATCAGCAGCAACTGTCGGCAGCTGAGGGTTTCCATTAATTATCCCTTATTTTAGAGAAGCTGCACGGTCATCAATGGTATCTGTTCATTCGAGAAGAGTTACTGTCTTTATGTATAGTAAGAGGCTACCCGGCCATTGACCTTCTTCTGAGCGAATGCGCACAGGTTGCCCGAACTCTTACAGGAATCGTCACCTTAGTGGGCTCGAGTAATGAGTGGATGAGCAAATATCTATTAGGTACATTACGTGTGTAGATTGTGGACAGTTGGGAATGTGGCTCTCATGAGAAGCGTGCAAGGGATAAGTCCCTGCAGTCGCGCTATTCACCTGCGTCCTCGGTGGCTCAGATGGATAGAGTGTCTGCCATGTAAGCAGGAGATCCCGGGTTCGAATCCCAGCCGGGGCACACATTTTCAACTGTCCTCATCGAGGTATATCAACAACACCTGTCGTCAGCTGAGAGTTTCAATTACTTATCATTTAACTAGTTTCAAAGTATTTCAAAACATATCCTGTCCTTCATGGCGTCAGACAAACACGTATCGAACTATGAAAACATGTGTTGTCATACCTATACATCGCCGGTTGTTGGGCGATTGTCATCTGTGACGGACAAACACGAACGTGTTCTGGGGTTGGATGTGGAAAGGAGGGAAAACTTACATTCCGAGTATGCTCAGAGAAGGTTGTTTATAGCTGACATAGAGGGACTCCCCACTCTCACTCTGCAACTGACGGCTCACCGTGACCTACGACGCGGCATTATCCGATGAAGTAGGACAAGCGACAGATACGTTCCGGAAGGTACAGACGGTGGCAGATCACGGCGGACCCTGAAGGATGACGGCACACAACTGACGGAGTACGCCGTGTCTTTCGATGCTGCTCGCGGCACCCTCGGATACGGCAGGTATGGACATAGACCATTCGACGGAGCTTGATGCCGAAGTCCCCCACGAACATAAAGGGACTATAAAGACGTCTGATTCAGAGGCTCTGCAACGGACGCAGCGACCATTAATAAAACGCCGAAGAAGCGCCGACTTACGGTGGAGAACGATCAACAAGATACAGAAGGGAATGCTGAGGCGTTTCCCTGCACAGATCAGGCGAACTTTCCCGTCGGCAAGGAGAGATGTTTCCAGAATGATATTTTCACTCTGCAGCGGAGTGTGCGCTGATATGAAAATTCCTGGCACATTAAAACTGTGTGCCGGACCGAGACTCGAACTCTGGACCTTTGCCTTTCGCGGGCAAGTACTCTACCAACTGAGCTACCCAAGGGCGACTCCCGCCCCGTCCTCACAGCCTTACTTCTTCCAGTATCTTGTCTCCTTCCTTCCAAACTATACAGAAGCTCTCCTGCGAACCTTGCAGAACTAGCACTCCTGGAAGAAAGGATATTGCGGAGCCACAGCCTGGGGGATGTTTCTAGAATGAAATTTTCACTCTACAGCGGAGTGTGCGGTGATATGAAACTTCCTGGCAGATTAAAACTGTGTGCCGGACCGAGACTCGAACTCGGGACCTTTGCCTTTCGCGGGCAAGTGCTCTACCAACTGAGCTACCCAAGCACGACTCATGCCCCGTCCTCATAGCTTTAAAGTTTAGAAGTTAGGAGACGCGATACTGGCAGAAGTAAAGCTGTGAGGACGGGGCGTGAGTCGTGCCTGGGTAGCTCAGTTGGTTGAGCACTTGCCCGCAAAAGGCAAAGGTCCCGAGATCGAGTCTTGATCCGGCACACAGTTTTAATCTGCCAGGAAGCTTCAATGAGAGATGTGCTTGCCGCGACGACGTCCTGGAGGCAGCAGAGGAGTACGAACGATGGTACTAGGACACTGGGAAGGCAACGGTGCCTGCAACGACAACGATGGGACGCTAGGGGACTGGTCACGAGACTTGCCGCAGTGGGGATCAGGTGAAGCCGAAGGAACTGCTCCCACACTCTGATGGTGTAAGACGTGCTTTATCTGCGATGACAGCCATGCAGCAAGCTTATTGGATAAGGTCCTTTACTATCAGTAGCAATGGGACATCTGCGAAGATCAAGATGCTCCGTGACATGTTGAGTGGTGCTGTCAAAAACAACAGTACACCCACTTCCCCACTCCTGCCGCTTCCCCACTTCCCCTCCCCTCTCCACTTCCCCTACCATCCACCAACTGGTGGGAAAAGACTCAGTATGTTCGCATCTGCTGGAGAGGAGGGATGTAAGGTAATGTGTTTGTTGTGTTGGCAGAAGAGCCAGCACCGTGTTACGAGGGGAGGCCGAAATTCACGCGTTTTATCTCACGCAGGCTGGCGTGAGGAGGGAAGAACTATACTGACGTGAGGTCTGGAACATGACAAGGGATGAGAGTTCAGAAAGCGGACGTAATTAGTTTGATACTTAACTTTAATCTATTAATGATGAACGTCGCTCTTGACGGTACATGATTCACAATATTATTGGTTCAGAATACATTCATATTAACGGAATATGGCGCCTTGATAGGTCGTAGCGGATGACGTAGCTAAAGGCTGTGCTAAACTGTCGTCTCTGCAAATGAGAGCGTATGTAGACAGTGAACCATCGCTAGCAAAGTCGGCTGTACAACTGGGGCGAGTGCTAGGGAGTCTCTCTAGACTAGACCTGCCGTGTGGTGGCGCTCGGTCTGCAATCACTGATATTGGCGACACGCGGGTCCGACGTATCCTAACGGACCGCGGCCGATTTAAAGGCTACCACCTGTGGTGCCTGACGGTGACACCACAGTGTTTATTTATTTTTGAGAGTTCTCACCTTCAGCTGGATTGTCCTAAAACTGCCTCCACACTTCGCTGTCCCCGCCCCCACTTTCTGCCACGCAACACCATCACTTTTTGCGTTCTATCGTATATATCGTATATCTTTGCCTCGAAGTCTGGAGACTGGTTGCTCTAGCAAACAGAACACAGCATGTTGTTCTCAATGGAGAGACATCTACAGACGTTAAAGTAACCTCTGGCGTGCCACAGGGGAGTGTTATGGGACCATTGCTTTTCACAATATATATAAATGACCTAGTAGATAGTGTCGGAAGTTCCATGCGGCTTTTCGCGGATGATGCTGTAGTATACAGAGAAGTTGCAGCATTAGAAAATTGTAGCGAAATGCAGGAAGATCTGCAGCGGATAGGCACTTGGTGCAGGGAGTGGCAACTGACCCTTAACATAGACAAATGTAATGTATTGCGAATACATAGAAAGAAGGATCCTTTATTGTATGATTATATGATAGCGGAACAAACACTGGTAGCAGTTACTTCTGTAAAATATCTGGGAGTATGCGTGCGGAACGATTTGAAGTGGAATGATCATATAAAATTAATTGTTGGTAAGGCGGGTACCAGGTTGAGATTCATTGGGAGAGTCCTTAGAAAATGTAGTCCATCAACAAAGGAGGTGGCTTACAAAACACTCGTTCGACCTATACTTGAGTATTGCTCATCAGTGTGGGAACCGTACCAGATCGGGTTGACGGAGGAGATAGAGAAGATCCAAAGAAGAGCGGCGCGTTTCGTCACAGGGTTATTTGGTAACCGTGATAGCGTTACGGAGATGTTTAACAAACTCAAGTGGCAGACTCTGCAAGAGAGGCGCTCTGCATCGCGGTGTAGCTTGCTCGCCAGGTTTCGAGAGGGTGCGTTTCTGGATGAGGTATCGAATATATTGCTTCCCCCTACTTATACCTCCCGAGGAGATCACGAATGTAAAATTAGAGAGATTAGAGCGCGCACAGAGGCTTTCAGACAGTCGTTCTTCCCGCGAACCATACGCGACTGGAACAGGAAAGGGAGATAATGACAGTGGCACGTAAAGTGCCCTCCGCCACACACCGTTGGGTGGCTTGCGGAGTATAAATGTAGATGTAGATGTAGATGTAGCCCACAATTCCGCCACCAGAGGATGCTCCAAACTGCCCTGAGGTCACCCCTACCTGCCCTCACTACTCACTGCACCCTCCCTCACTTGTGAATTGACAGGAGAAAGGCTGGACAGGAAGGTACTATTTGTTTTGGTGAGAAATGTGTTCAATCGGTTGGTGTGGACAGAGAGGAATTTAGTAAGTGTGTTACTTTTAAGCATACAGCTGAGAACTGTATCCACAGATTCCTATGTTAGGAATCGAAGGAGGTGATAATGGAAGAGCATAGGGGGAATACTTTTTAACAAATAATGGTGATGGCGCAGGATCGACTGAGGATGCATTTTGCTACAGCCTGTACTGGAGCTGTTCGTGTTTTTTGAAATGGCTGGTCATTTCAGGATGCTGGATAAAACGTCATCCTATTCCATTACCCCAGACTGAGTGAACCAGAGATGCTCACCTTGATGAAGGGGCTTAACTGAGGACGCTTTTGTTTACGTTTCTGATTGTGCTCTAGTCCACAATACCACTCGAAATTTGCGGGAACTGTCCTACAGCCACTGCTGGAAGAATTACCTCCTAACGATTTATAAGTGTATAGGTGCTGAGAGTATGGTGTTGGTCCACCCTTAGCCTTGATGACAGCTTCCACTCTCGCAAGGCCGCGCGGAGTGGCCGCGCCGTTACAGGCGCCAAGTCACGAAACGCGTGGCCCCTCCCGCTGGAAGTTCGAGTCCTCCTTCGGGTATGGGTGTGTGTGTTGTCCTATGCGTAAGTTAGTTTAAGTAGTGTGTAAGTCTAGGGACCGTGACCTCAGCAGTTTGGTTTCTTAGGGATTTACACACATTTGGACATTTGAACACTCTCGCAGGCATTCGTTCAATCAGGTGATGGAAGGTTTCTTGGGGAATGGCAGACCATTCTTCACGAAGTGCTGCACTGAGGAGAAGTAACGATGTCGGTCGGTGAGACCTGACACGAAGTCGGCTTTCCAAAACATCCCAAAGGTGTTCTATACAATTCAGGTCAGGATTCTTTGCAGCCCAGTCCATTACAGGGATTTTATTGTCACGTAACCACCACGCCACAGGCAGTGCATTATGAACACGTGCTCGATCGTGTTGAAAGATGCATTCGCCATCCCCGAATTATTCATCAGGCCTGCGCAGTGTTAGCGCCACGCAAAACAACAAGGGGTGCAAGCCCCTCAATGAAAAACACGACCACACCATAACACCACTGGATCCGAATTTTACTGTTGGCCCTACACACGCTGGCAGATGACGTTCACCGGGCATTCGCCATGCCCACACCCTGCCATCGGATCGCCACATTGTGTACCGTGATTCGTCACTCCACACAACGTTCTTCCACTACTAAATCGTCCAATGTTTACGCTCCTTATACCAACCAAGGGGTCGTTTGGCATTTACCGGCGTGTTGTGTGGCTTATGTGCAGCCGCTCGACCATGAAATCCAAGTGTTATCACCTCCCGCCTAACTGTCATAGTATTTCCAGTGGATTCTTACGCAGTTTGGAATTCCTGTGTGATGGTCTGGATAGATCTCTGCCTATTACACGTTACGACCCTCTTCAACTGTCGGCGGTCTCTGTCAGTCAGCATGTAGCCTCCCCACAGAAATAATAAAAATGAACCACGAACCAAGTGTAACATCCACACAAAAATAATAATTAAATGAATTTTATATATTGTAACCTCTGAACAAAATTGGCTCCCATTTATAGTCTCCGTGCAGAAATGCATTCACATTTAATGTAACCACAAAATTCAATTCGTAAACGTGGAAACAATAAGAAATTCAGTAACCTGGTAAATTTTATGACGACAGCAGCGCTGCGCCTCGACCCTGTATTATGAATAAAAAAAGTAAAAATTCTTACCTCAATAAAAACTGCGGATATATATATATATATATATATATATATATATATATATCTGCTCTTATATAGAGATTTTTTTTGGCACAGCTTCGTGCAATGCTGGCGTATATAATTCGTATATAATTTTCTGATTCTTGGAAGCAATGATCATGCATTGGAAATATTCTTTAAATTTAAATGAATACTTTTCTTTAAAAAATTACTTTATATTATAAAAATTATTATTGGGAGCATTTTTTTTAAAAGCAAATTAATTACCATTAACATACATTACCAGATATGCGCAAGGCTGCTTCTTTACCTTCTACAATAATACTCATCCTACAGAGACCCGACCAGAGCAGACTGCCGACACGCGCAGGCATGCGCCAACTCCTGTCGACTACTGCTTACTAGCACGGACTGAAGACTACTGCCGACTCACGCCAACTAGCGACAAGCAACAACTAACTACATACTACTCTCTGGTCAGAGACTCTGCCATGCCTTGCCCATCGCCGGCAATGCATACGTCTCACAAGCAGACGTGGTCGGCCTGTGCGCTTTTGTGCTGTACTTGTCCCTTCACGTTTCCACTAGAGATCGGGGATCCGCTCCTGAACTAATTCATAGAGTTGAATCTTTCAAAGGAGTGAACAATCAGTGATTCAGAAAAAAAGAACGGTAGCTCCAAACGTTTCCCACGACAGAGAGAGAGAGAGAGAGAGAGAGAGAGAGAGAAGGAGAATATCAGCGGCGCCTCTGCTGGTCAGAGCACAGTGCGCGCCACACAACACAGCCGGCGCCGGCCTCTGCCCAGCTTCTACCTTGGCTGCCTGCATTGTGCAGTGCCCCATTGGATTTTGTGTTTCACATATGCTGTGCTGTCTCTGTGCGTCCTCTGCCGCGTGCAGTGTCTGGCGCAGCTTAACTTCGCATCACACTCTGTCGGCGATCATTTCAGTCGCACGTCCTGCCCTCTGGGCAGTTGATGCGAGCAACAGGACAGAGAGCCACCTAGCGGTTAACATAGGAACTACTTGCAACAACCTGCTCGCAAGAGAACGGACGATTTGTCTCGGAGCGGGTGACTGGTGGCCGTTCACCACTCCCCCCACCCTCGGAACTCGCCCGCTCAACGCTCACCCCACCGTTCTCGACTCTAGCCAGAATGTTGAGCAAAGCAACTCAGGTGTCACTCCGGTCTCTGCGGTCTTAGCTCACGCAGTAATACAGCTCGCGGCTTGATCTGCTTGACTCAGCGCTTCTGCATCGTAGTTCGTCTCTACTGGATATTGTTCTTCATAGTAATACCGCTATATATATTACATTATTATGTTATGTATACATCATTTGTTTTTATTTTATTTTTATTTGTTTAAACTGATCAGATTAGGTTCCTGACGACTCCTCTTACTATAGGATTTTTATTATGGACACTCGAATTTACGCTTTAATTACGAGCGAACCGATAAACGTATCGCAAAATGTGATACACCAATATTTTCCTTGTTTTATTCTGCGTAAGGCTATATGCAGCACTTTAGTCTTCCAGTCAAATTTATATATTTTTTTCTTATTCTGGTACGGATTTTGCGATTTTAGGCGTCTTCGGAAGGAAACGTTCACTTTAAAAATATATGGCTTGTGATGTATTTGTACGAGGTTAATGAAATTTTAATACATTATAGCCAAATATATTGTTAATGTAAATCTCAAGTTACAAAATTTTCCGATCACCCAAAAAACCACGATAGTGCAAAATAAATGAATAATTAAAAACTTTGTCATATCGTGGAAATTTCAACAAACAATACAAAATTCTTACTCATTATCTGTGTTACTTCAAAATAGGATCAAATAAGATCGAAATACAGGTATAGTACTGGAATAAACCAAGTTTAAAGGGCAATGTGCCTTCCATTTATTTTCCGTTGTGAATGAGTGGTGAGTCATGAAAAAGAGCTAGTTCATTTCAGGGAGTGAATAGTTCTGATCCGATCTCTGAAAAGAACAGTTTTGCCCATCTCTAGTTTCCACTTCACTATATCATCGGAAACAGTGGACCTAGGGATGTTTAGGAGTGTGGAAAACTCACGTACAGATGTATGACATAAGTGACACCCAATCACCTGAGCAGTTTCGAAGTCCGTGAGTTCCGCGGACCGCTCCATTCTGATCTCTCACAATGTCCAATGACTACTGAGATCGCTGATATGGAGTACCTGGCAGCAGGTGGCAGCACAATGCACCTGATATGAAAAACGTATGTTTTTGGGGGTGTTCAAAAATTACTCTAAGCACTATGGGACTTAACATCTGAGGTCATCAGTCCCCTAGACTTAGAACTACTTAAACTCACTCACCAAAGGACATCACACACATCCATGCCCGAGGCAGGATTCGAACCTGCGACCATAGCAGCATCAGGGTTCCGTACTGAAGCGCTTAGAACCGCTCGGCCACAGTGGCCAGCTTTTGTGGGTGTCCGGATACTTTTGATCATATAGTGTAAGAGGCGATGGGACAATGAACTATCAGTGGAGTGTAGGAAGAGTAGCCTCCCACCGATCTACAAGTAAGATAACTACTGAGGAAGTTGTACACACACACACACACACACACACACACACACACACACACACACATGGTAAGAAGGGACAGGACAAAAAACTGTCACTGAAGTGTAGAAAGAGGTGCCGCCTACCAATCTGCAAGTGAAATAAGTGCTCAAGAACTAGAACACAGATACCTGCTAAGAAGGGATAGGACAGCAAATTTCACAGAAGTGTAGGAAAGCCAGTACATGTTACCAAAACGATGTGAAGTGCTTCAATGCTCTAATTACACATGGAAATGGCCATGAAGAAAACCACTACTTGCAAACAATTTTCCATAATGCAACATACAGATTGGAAACTGAGAAAAATAATTGTAATAACACAACTATCACAGAAACGGACCACAAAAGATCTCACCAGGAAAGAGTGGCAGCAGCTGCATATGTGTTCACCTCGATGCGCGGATACAGACTAACAAGCTTACAACCAGTCTGATGATGATGATGATGATGTTTGGTTTGTGGGGCGCTCAACTGCGCGGTTATCAGCGCCCGTACAATTTCCCAACCTTTGCTCAGTCCAATTTCGCCACTTTCCTGGATGATGATGAAATGATGAGGACATCACAAACACCCAGTCATCTCGAGGCAGGTGAAAATCCCTGACCCCGCCGGGAATCGAACAACCAGTCTTACCTCCCCTCCTACTCCACCTGCTCCCTCCCTCACCTCCTCTTGTAGATAGCGATACCGGTTTTCCAGACCTGTTTTAGCCTCTTGCTGATGCTACACAAGGTGACCCATCTGCTGGCAGTGTTATACTTTTTACAGTCAGCAGAAATCAGTCACAGATGGACCAAAGATTCAAGAACAGGACGTTTCCTGAAACCGTTAAGACTGCTCCCCCCCCCCCCCCCCCCCGCCCCTCCGGAACAACAGCGAAATGCTAGACTATTCGTCTCGGATGTAGAAATGGACAGTCAACAGCAGCATGAGCATGTTTTCCGACATTATGAATGTGCCGACAATTTCTGAAAGTGTTCCGTGGTTAGCTAAAATCAATCTCATGTAGAAACAACACTGAAATATGACACTTCTGGCCATTAAAATTGCTACACCACGAAGATGACGTGCAACAGACGCGAAATTTAACCGACAGAAAGAAGATGCTGTGATATGCAAATGATTAGCTTCTCAGAGCATTCACACAAGGTTGGCGCCGGTTGCGACACCTACAACGTGCTGACATGAGCAAAGTTTCCAACCGATTTCTCATACACAAACAGCAGTTGACCGGCATTGCCTGGTGAAACGTTGTTGTCATGCCTCGTGTAAGGAGAAGAAATACGTACCATCACGTTTCCGACTTTGATAAAGTCGGATTGTAGCCTATCGCGATTACGGTTTATCGTATCGCGATATTGCTGCTCGCGTTGGTCGAGACACAATGACTGTCAGCAGAATATGGAATCAGTGGGTTCAGGAGGGTAATACGGAACGCCGAGCTGGATCCCGACGGCCTCGAATCACTAGCCGTCGAGATGACAGGCATCTTATCCACATGGCTGTAACGGATCGTGCAGCCACGTCTCGATCCCTGAGTCAACAGATGGGGACGTTTGCAAGACAACAACCATCTGCACGAACAGTTCGACGACGTTTTCAGCAGCATGGACTATCAGCTCGGAGACCATGGCTGCGGTTACCCTTGACGCTGCATCACAGACAGAAGCGCCTTGCGATGGTGTACTCAACGACCAACCTGGGTGCACTAATGGCAAAACGTCATTTTTTCGGATGAATCCAGGTTCTGTTTACGGCATCATGATGGTCGCACCCGTGTTTGGCGACATCGCGGTGAACGCACATTGGAAGCGTGTATTCGTATCGCCGTACTGGTGTATCTGCCGGCGTGATGGTATGGGGTGCCACTGGTTACACGTCTCGGTCCCCTCTTGTTCCCATTGACGGCACTTTGAACAGTGGACGTTACATTTCAGATGTGTTCCGACCCGTGGCTCTACCCTTCATTCGATCCCTGCGAAACCCTACATTTCAGCAGGATAATGCACGACCGCACGTTGCACGTCCTGTATGGGCCTTTCTGGATACAGAAAATGTTCGACTGCTGCCCTGGCCAGCACATTCTCCAGATCTCTCACCAATTGAAAACGTATGGTCAATGGTGGCCGAGCAACTGGCTCATCACAATGCGCCAGTCACTACTCTTGATGAACTGTGGTATCGTGTTGAAGCTGCATGGGCAGCTGTACCTGTACATGCCATCCAAGATCTGTTTGACTCAATGTCCAGGCGTATCAAGGCCATTATTACGGCCAGAGGTGGTTGTTCTGGGTACTGATTTCTCAGGATCTATGCACCCAAACTGTGTGAAAATGTAATCACATGTCAGTTCTAGTATAATATATTCATCCAGTGAATACCCGTTTATCATCTGAATTTCTTCTTGGTGTAGCAATTTTAATGGCCAGTAGTATACGTCCAGCACAACTAAGGTGCACAGAAATATTATACTAGTCATCTCACAGTGCACCAATTCACCCATTCTGCACCTGACAGACAAGAGCAGCGCCCGCCTGCACTCCCTAGCCTCTGCTGCTGCTGCTGTGCTGCATGCAGTTAGGACCTGTCATTGCATTTGTCTATTTTAGTTATTCAGGTCAAGTGTCCAAAGGCTGTCTGATAGAGGTTTCCGACTCTCCACTGTACTCTCTCTCTCTCTCTCTCTCTCTCTCTCTCTCTCTCTCTCTCTCCCTCTGTGTGTGTGTGTGTGTGTGTGTGTGTGTGTGTGTGTGTGTGTGGGTTGGTGTGTGCGTGTTCAAGTGTACTTTGGAAGAGTGAGATTCTTTCTGTAGAGCCAGAGGAGGAATAGACAGTGGAGGAATTTTACACAGATCACTTGCTCCTCGTGGGGTAACAGACTGCATGTCTGTCTAAAGGGTTGTAATTCTTAGCAGCTCAACTACTGTAATGTCAGTCCTTTATTTATGCTTGCTACAACGAACACTGTACTGACAGACGTCACCACGCATCGTGTAATGGATGTAATCTTACGCTTTTAAAACGAATTCTATGATGGCAATAGTGCAAATAGCAGATTTAGTACTAAAATCAATGAAATCTTCAGCTGTATAAGTGTAAGCGCACAGTCATGGTATGAACTTATGCCTGCTAGAATGATTCTTGGATCGAGAACATTGAATCTTGTGTTGAATATACTACAAAATAAGAACCTAACACCATCCACCAGTCCTTAAACATACATTCAGCTAGCAAGTTCCACACACTATGGTGAGTAGAAGACTTCACCAACAACGTAATGCTCGTGGATCCAAACAACAATACGATAGTCAAAATTGAGTGAACATTCTGGGATGGATAGATGTGTTTCTCCTGCGAGTGGCACCAGTGTGCCTTTGTAGGACAGAAATGTGATCCTCTTATAAGCGGGCAACTATTAATAAAAAGCACAACAATGGCAACGAGTGTAATGTTGATGCATTAAGTTGTTCTGAATGCGGTGCTGATATTCAAGATGATAAAAGCGGGTTAAAAGTTGTGAGCTACCTGGGGAAGTTACCCTTGCATTACTGATCAACTGTTTCATCAGGTATTCAGTCTAGTTTACAAAATTGCCAACCAGACTAACATTAATTATAATCTTTTAATAGTCATCTTACGACAACCGCTGATATATAAATAAAAATAGAATTTAAATAAAAAGAAATAAATCAGTTTATATTTAGACATTTATTTTAACATTGATCATTGTTCCGTTAAAATTTCAGCATGTTAAACTTGATTCATAAATAAACTGGTGCCTTATTTAGGATTGTGAAAATGTGAGTTTGTAATCTTATGGAACACATCAAATATGGAGCCAAGATTGGGAGACTGCATACAACACTGCATTCATAAAATAACACACGAAGAACGTTGAAACATATGCAAGAGGAAATTAACCACAACCAACTGATTCAATTTTCACCCAAAGAAGTTACGTTCGTAGCGCAATCCTGTCCGTCATGAAATTACCACACACTGGTATACTAAATTCATACTAACTCTCCGTGAAATCTTCCCGTAAAGAATAGCTGAGGGCTACTTTGATGACTACACCACATGCTTCACGTGGTCAACTTGATTTACACAAATAGTGTAACTCCACAATAAAATTGATAATTAAAATAAATTACATCGAAACGCAATTTACAAAAGAAAAACCTCGAACTGGTTACTATCGTCTTACTATTAGCCTGATGGGTCAAACAATTGTATAAGCACGTGGTACTGCTCTCACAAAGTACATCCCACGTGGGTTGAACATAAAAAAAAGTTGCTATATCGAAATATATTGTCAGGACGAGACTTTATAATCTCACGCACATTCGCATTTGAGATTGATGATCTTAGTTAGAGTTACGGATCATCAACACGTGATTCCACTTTACTCACAAAGTAGTGACAAAGCAACTACTGGAAGATATTCTGAACTTCACATTCGAATTACATTGCATTGCAATTTAAGATAACATTAGATATTTTAGATCTAAACCTGAAATAAAAGTGATTAAATTTTCAGTTAGGCTGAACTTCAGAAATCCATTGTCCTACAGACAGCAGAGACGCACTTAGCCAGAGATCTTACCACTTCAGACGCTCGCTGTGGACAGACTGGCGTGGGCCCCTACTGAGGGTGCTGCACAGATACAAACGGAAGTGACAAGAGAGGCAGCTTCCTATACCAACATGACAAGGGACGGACAGGACCATACTAAGAATAGAAACCTCTCTGCTTTTAGAAAGTGTAGCTACCTGTTCTGACGTTGGTCCTACTGTTCTCTAGCAGACAGGCTTGTCTGCTACCATCAATCATGCAACTAGAAATACATTTGCTCATTCATTCTTTCACACAGAAGGGAAGGGGGATGACAGTATCTTATCATATACTGTATATAAAAGAAAGCTGATGTAGGTTCCGTATGAGACTGTGTGACATGAATTACATATGAACTGTGTTTTAAAGTGTAGTAGTGTGACAGATCGTTCTTGATTATGTGTAAAAGTAACACGTTCCACTGCTCAGTCTCCACCCAGATAGAGTCAGAAACACCACAGTAAATTTAGAAGTGGAATGTATGCCGTAAATCACAACAGATTTAAGAAATTAACATGAAAGGAATCCAACAGAGACCTTTCACGTGTATGTGACGTTATGAGTGCATCCCGCCCTCGATTCTACAGGAAGACGAAACACGCTGCTTTCACAGGCTTGCTCTATCCTCCCACTGATAGTCCACAAAGTGATCCATCTGCTGGCTGTGCTCTGCTTTGGTCGGTGTTGGGCCAACAGCATGCTACGGCCCCCAGCCCGGGGGAAGAGGAGTCCTCAACAGAGGGGCGGACGCCGTGGCGGGGCAGGTGTATTGACCAGAGGCCGTTGAGGCCGTAGCGAGTGGTCGTTATTCAATAGGCGAAGCCGACCACCCCGCTGCCGCCGTCCACTTCCAGCAGCCTCCTGTAGCCTGAACACTCGAAATCTTTGTCTGTGGAAGTGAAGAGGTTGAAAAATCAGCGAACCGGTTGCAAATAAAGGTTTATTAGCCCTTGACCATGGTTAGATATTTCTAAAAATACCTTTTTCAGAAGTAGTGGCCTTATTACATCACATGACGACATAATAGATTAGATGAAGGTGAGCTGCTCTTGTTATAAACAAAATTGATAGAACAAGAATTATTGCAAGCCATGGCTTGAAACGTATGGTGTATGCATGATGGGGCACCAGATGGAAGTAGTCGGTGGAAGTCATGTAAATGAATTGTTATGCATGCGGCTATTATTAACATTTCAGGCGCATAGTGGGCAATACGAGAAAGCGGCTTTCACACTATCTATTCGCATGTCGAACGAATAAAGAAAAAAGAACACAGACTTTTTACACCCAACAGCAAGCTACAATTCACATCTCTCCGTCCACGTTATTTCGTAAACCTAACTGATTGAAACTGTCGTAGATGACGGATGAGCAAACTGATGAAGTCGGAGGTCTAAAAAAACTTTTTAGTCGTATTTTTTCCTCGGTGTAGCGGAACTTTGAATTTCGCCGCGCTACACTCGTTCCCTCAGATAAAAAATATCCCGTCGCAGCGGTATGAGCGCTCGACGGCAGAGAAAATACTAAAATTGTAACTCTTTTTTTGTTTTCTATCCGTTTCTTGATTGTCTCTTGATAGCCGAAGCTTAGGGCAGACGTGATCTGATGAAGACGTTAAAAAAAAACTTATTAGATAGTCTTGATATGATTTTAATGTGTAGACATATTGTGGAAGTTGTTAAGAAATTCGGAGGATGGAAGTAGCAAAGTAAAATAAATTGTATACAGTATCAAGATGATTTTAATTGATATAAATTAGTGATTCCTGGACGATTGCAAGATTTCGGAGCAGACTTTTCACGCCGAAATGAAGGAGATTTTTGAAGACCTGGGCGCCGCGCGAAAGAAGACAAGTTAACCTGGTAAAGGATGAACTCTTATCTACGCCACTTCCCCCTGTCAGTTACATTTTGTTATTCTCTGTTTCTTTTCAATAATTTTTGTAGTGGAAATTGCTTTAACTTTTGCTCAAAAACGCCACAAGGACCACCCCAACTATAGCTTTTCTGTAATACGAAGGCCGATCTGCATTTCTTTCTTTCTTTCCCTTTTTTCACGGTCATTAACGATTTAAAAAAAAACCATTTTGACTTACGAGTTCTTCCCACATTTTCAACCTTTTTTCTTTTTCTTTTCTTCTCTCTTTTCTTTTTTTTATTAACCAATACAACTGGCGACCAACAGCAAGCTACAATTCACATCTCTCCGTCCTCGTTATTTCGTAAACCTAACTGATTGAAAATGTCGTAGATGACGGATGAGCAAACTGACGAAGTCGGAGGTCTAAAAAAACTTTTTAGTCGTATTTTTTCCTCAGTTTTACGTGTTTGACATCAATTTCGAAATTTTACCAGGTTTTTAGGTAACTTCAACCTCTTTTACCAAATTAATAGAGTTCAAAACAACTGCTCTCGACGACCTATCACATCAACAAAATGTCTCATCGCGTCGATCTCGTAATGGTAGTAGCCAATCACATGGCAACATGATTCTCAGTTTCTGTATCACCGCTAAAACACCCCCTCCATTACTTTGCGAGTGCTGTATACATATGAAATTGTCGTGAACCTACATCTACATCTACATTTATACTCCGCAAGCCACCCAACGGTGTGTGGCGGAGGGCACTTTACGTGCCACTGTCATTATCTCCCTTTCCTGTTCCAGTCGCGTATGGTTCGCGGGAAGAACGACTGTCTGAAAGCCTCTGTGCGCGCTCTAATCTCTCTAATTTTACATTCGTGATCTCCTCGGGAGGTATAAGTAGGGGGAAGCAATATATTCGATACCTCATCCAGAAACGCACCCTCTCGAAACCTGGCGAGCAAGCTACACCGCGATGCAGAGCGCCTCTCTTGCAGAGTCTGCCACTTGAGTTTGTTAAACATCTCCGTAACGCTATCACGGTTACCAAATAACCCTGTGACGAAACGCGCCGCTCTTCTTTGGATCTTCTCTATCTCCTCCGTCAACCCGATCTGGTACGGATCCCACACTGATGAGCAATACTCAAGTATAGGTCGAACGAGTGTTTTGTAAGCCACCTCCTTTGTTGATGGACTACATTTTCTAAGGACTCTCCCAATGAATCTCAACCTGGTACCCGCCTTACCAACAATTAATTTTATATGATCATTCCACTTCAAATCGTTCCGCACGCATACTCCCAGATATTTTACAGAAGTAACTGCTACCAGTGTTTGTTCCGCTATCATATAATCATACAATAAAGGATCCTTCTTTCTATGTATTCGCAATACATTACATTTGTCTATGTTAAGGGTCAGTTGCCACTCCCTGCACCAAGTGCCTATCCGCTGCAGATCTTCCTGCATTTCGCTACAATTTTCTAATGCTGCAACTTCTCTGTATACTACAGCATCATCCGCGAAAAGCCGCATGGAACTTCCGACACTATCTACTAGGTCATTTATATATATTGTGAAAAGCAATGGTCCCATAACACTCCCCTGTGGCACGCCAGAGGTTACTTTAACGTCTGTAGATGTCTCTCCATTGAGAACAACATGCTGTGTTCTGTTTGCTAAAAACTCTTCAATCCAGCCACACAGCTGGTCTGATATTCCGTAGGCTCTTACTTTGTTTATCAGGCGACAGTGCGGAACTGTATCGAACGCCTTCCGGAAGTCAAGGAAAATGGCATCTACCTGGGAGCCTGTATCTAATATTTTCTGGGTCTCATGAACAAATAAAGCGAGTTGGGTTTCACACGATCGCTGTTTCCGGAATCCATGTTGATTCCTACATAGTAGATTCTGAGTTTCCAAAAACGACATGATACTCGAGCAAAAGACATGTTCTAAAATTCTACAACAGATCGACGTCAGAGAGATAGGTCTATAGTTTTGCGCATCTGCTCGACGACCCTTCTTGAAGACTGGGACTACCTGTGCTCTTTTCCAATCATTTGGAACCTTCCGTTCCTCTAGAGACTTGCGGTACACGGCTGTTAGAAGGGGGGCAAGTTCTTTCGCGTACTCTGTGTAGAATCGAATTGGTATCCCGTCAGGTCCAGTGGACTTTCCTCTGTTGAGTGATTCCAGTTGCTTTTCTATTCCTTGGACACTTATTTCAATGTCAGCCATTTTTTCGTTGGTGCGAGGATTTAGAGAAGGAACTGCAGTGCGGTCTTCCTCTGTAAAACAGCTTTGGAAAAAGGTGTTTAGTATTTCAGCTTTACGCTTGTCATCCTCTGTTTCAATGCCATCATCATCCCGGAGTGTCTGGACATGATGTTTCGAGCCACTTACTGATTTAACGTAAGACCAGAACTTCCTAGGATTTTCTGTCAAGTCGGTACCTAGTATTTTACTTTCGAATTTACTGAACGCTTCACGCATAGCCCTCCTTACGCTAACTTTGACATCGTTTAGCTTCTGTTTGTCTGAGAGGTTTTGGCTGCGTTTAAACTTGGAGTGAAGCTCTCTTTGCTTTCGCAGTAGTTTCCTAACTTTGTTGTTGTACCACGGAGGTTTTTTCCCGTCCCTCACAGTTTTGCTCGGCACGTACCTGTCTAAAACGCATTTTACGATTGCCTTGAACTTTTTCCATAAACACTCAACATTGTCAGTGTCTGAACAGAAATTTTCGTTTTGATCTGTTAGGTAGTCTGAAATCTGCCTTCTATTACTCTTGCTAAACAGATAAACCTTCCTCCCTTTTTTTATATTCCTATTAACTTCCATATTCAGGGATGCTGCAACGGCCTTATGATCACTGATTCCCTGTTCTGCTCTTACAGAGTCGAAAAGTTCGGGTCTGTTTGTTATCAGTAGGTCCAAGATGTTATCTCCACGAGTCGGTTCTCTGTTTAATTGCTCGAGGTAATTTTCGGATAGTGCACTCAGTATAATGTCACTCGATGCCCTGTCCCTACCACCCGTCCTAAACATCTGAGTGTCCCAGTCTATATCTGGTAAATTGAAATCTCCACCTAAGACCATAACATGCTGAGAAAATTTATGTGAAATGTATTCCAAATTTTCTCTCAGTTGTTCTGCCACTAATGCTGCTGAGTCGGGGGGTCGGTAAAAGGAGCCAATTATTAACCTAGCTCGGTTGTTGAGTGTAACCTCCACCCATAATAATTCACAGGAACTATCCACTTCTACTTCACTACAGGATAAACTACTACTAACAGCGACGAACACTCCACCACCGGTTGCATGCAATCTATCCTTTCTAAACACCGTCTGTGCCTTTGTAAAAATTTCGGCAGAATTTATCTCTGGCTTCAGCCAGCTTTCTGTACCTATAACGATTTCAGCTTCGGTGCTTTCTATCAGCGCTTGAAGTTCCGGTACTTTACCAACGCAGCTTCGACAGTTTACAATTACAATACCGATTGCTGCTTGGTCCCCGCATGTCCTGACTTTGCCCCGCACCCGTTGAGGCTGTTGCCCTTTCTGCACTTGCCCGAGGCCATCTAACCTAAAAAACCGCCCAGCCCACGCCACACAACCCCTGCTACCCGTGTAGCCGCTTGTTGCGTGTAGTGGACTCCTGACCTATCCAGCGGAACCCGAAACCCCACCACCCTATGGCGCAAGTCGAGGAATCTGCAGCCCACATTGTCGCAGAACCGTCTCAGCCTCTGATTCAGACCCTCCACTCGGCTCTGTACCAAAGGTCCGCAGTCAGTCCTGTCGACGATGCTGCAGATGGTGAGCTCTGCTTTCATCCCGCTAGCGAGACTGGCAGTCTTCACCAAATCAGATAGCCGCCGGAAGCCAGAGAGGATTTCCTCCGATCCATAGCGACACACATCATTGGTGCCGACATGAGCGACCACCTGCAGATGGGTGCACCCTGTACCCTTCATGGCATCCGGAAGGACCCTTTCCACATCTGGAATGACTCCCCCCGGTATGCACACGGAGTGCACTTTGGTTTTCTTCCCCTCCCTTGCTGCCATATCCCTAAGGGGCCCCATTACGCGCCTCACGTTGGAGCTCCCAACTACCAGTAAGCCCACCCTCTGCGACTGCCCGGATCTTGCAGACTGAGGGGCAACCTCTGGAACAGGACAAGCAGCCATGTCAGGCTGAAGATCAGTATCAGCCTGAGACAGAGCCTGAAACCGGTTCGTCAGACAAACTGGAGAGGCCTTCCGTTCAGCCCTCCGGAATGTCTTTCGCCCCCTGCCACACCTTGAGACGACCTCCCACTCTACCACAGGTGAGGGATCAGCCTCAATGCGGGCAGAATCCCGGGCAACCACAGTCGTAGTCCGATCGGGGGATGCGTGGGACGAGCTGGCCGTCCCCGACAAACCCCCATCCGGACCCCCACAGTGATGCCCATTGGCAACAGCCTCAAGCTGTGTGACCGAAGCCAACACTGCCTGAAGCTGGGAGCGAAGGGATGCCAACTCAGCCTGCATCCGAACACAGCAGTTGCAGTCCCTATCCATGCTAAAAACTTGTGCAAAGAACGTCTGAACTAATCTACAGAGAGCTCAAACAAAACGACAAAATTGAAGCGGTTATTAAAATACAAGATTGCCTAGTAAATGCAGTAATGCTGCCACTTGTGCACTGCTGACACACTGCTCGGCGGCGGAAGGAGACTACGCGATTTAACACTATTCGAGTACTAAAACGTGATGCTACAACTCTCAAATACTATAATACGCCCGAAATTTATGTGGTAGAGCTAGGAGTATACGACTTGCTGCTGCAGCTGCTTATCCAACGGCGGCAGGGAGCACACTGACTGACCAACCGACACTGGCCGTTCAAAACGAAAACAGATGACAGACGACTACGCGAATTTACACTATTCAGGTACTAAAACGCGATGCTACAACTCTCAGATACTATAATACGCCCGAAATTTATGAATTAAACAATGCAAGTACCAAAAACACGCAAAGAAATTAAGAATTAAACTATGTAACAAATGAGTGAGCTAGGAGTATACGACTTGCTGCTGCAGCTGCTTATCCAACGGCGGCAGGGAGCACACTGACTGTGACCAACCGACACTGGCCGTTCAAAACGAAAACAGATGACAGACGACTACGCGAATTTACACTATTCAGGTACTAAAACGCGATGCTACAACTCTCAGATACTATAATACGCCCGAAATTTATGAATTAAACAATGCAAGTACCAAAAACACGCAAAGAAATTAAGAATTAAACTATGTAACAAATGAGTGAGCTAGGAGTATACGACTTGCTGCTGCAGCTGCTTATCCAACGGCGGCAGGGAGCACACTGACTGTGACCAACCGACACTGGCCGTTCAAAACGAAAACAGATGACAGACGACTACGCGAATTTACACTATTCAGGTACTAAAACGCGATGCTACAACTCTCAGATACTATAATACGCCCGAAATTTATGAATTAAACAATGCAAGTACCAAAAACACGCAAAGAAATTAAGAATTAAACTATGTAACAAATGAGTGAGCTAGGAGTATACGACTTGCTGCTGCAGCTGCTTATCCAACGGCGGCAGGGAGCACACTGACTGACCAACCGACACTGGCCGTTCAAAACGAAAACAGATGACAGACGACTACGCGAATTTACACTATTCAGGTACTAAAACGCGATGCTACAACTCTCAGATACTATAATACGCCCGAAATTTATGAATTAAACAATGCAAGTACCAAAAACACGCAAAGAAATTAAGAATTAAACTATGTAACAAATGAGTGAGCTAGGAGTATACGACTTGCTGCTGCAGCTGCTTATCCAACGGCGGCAGGGAGCACACAGGAAAAAGGGGAATTTTTGGGATTTTTTAGTAGGTTGACAAATATTACTCAAATAAAAAAAAGTCACACCTATGCCACCAATATGAGTACACATATATCGAAAAAATGTGAAAAAATGACGTATTATTGGTAATATTACGAAAACTGACAGAAAATACGTGTAAATTGAGGGAAATATGACAAAATTCTGGAAAATTGAGGGGAATGAGATAGCACTTACATGTCTGCTTGGTGCAGGAAAATTCTTATACGTAGGAACGAGTGTGTGACAGCATCAGGAATACGAAGTAAAGTCTACTTCGAAACCAGGGAAACAGTAACAGATCGTGGGTAGCGATAAGACAGCTAGAATAGACTGTTTAACGTTGATGACCTCCAAATTTAGAATAATAATTTGATAAATGGCGGATCACAAAACCCATGTGTAATCCCAAAGTTTTCGGCAACAACCTTATATGTTTTCATAAAGTGGCCACATATGATACACTTTATGTCCACCTTACCTAAAAAGTATTGCATTACCAGCCTGGGGTCTGCGATGTACTACGGAATGGATCGCGTGTTTGACCCTATGCAAGACTGTTTAAGTGTTTTAAACTTTAATAAATGGTAATTACAGTGTGCTTCTCCGTACTCGCTACCAATCACAGCCATGTGGTATCAGCTGACAAATACCTTACAGAACAGTTGCTGCAAGGTTTTTAACAATGTTCTCCAGCATGTCTACTAAGGTAATAGGAATACAAGCAAGGTGACTGCTGTGTTGGATGCTTTACTAGAAAAGAGAACCATCTGCCTCTAAACTGGCATACATCTGAGTCAAAGGATGATAGAAAGTAGATGGAGAGAGAGTTGTTTTGGCAGGTCATATATCGCACATGTAACCATTTTTTTTCGTTTTTCTCATAGGCGGTATCAGTTTTGTGGTATACCCTGTGTTTGACTCGTATACAGTTCGTTTGTTCTGGGTGTGACTTAGAGTGCTATCTACCTGTAATCATCAACAGCAAACCTTCCCCGTACCGCATTCGGTAGCCGACTTACAACGCTTGTGTGATGCATCTTGTCTACCACACCGATGGAAAACCTATCTCGGTACCCTCCTCTACGCGATCAATGGCGTATGCCACGTACACCATTTCCTGGCTACGTAAGAATCTGTGTCTATTTTTCCGTTGGTGTAGAAGGTAATGGTTTTATCATAGCCATAGTGAGGATGCATGTATGTCAGGTGTTGGAAATACATTTCCTGCATTGGAGTATCAACTGCGCTGTATTCCACTACTAATACATTGCAAACCACCCTGCTTTAACATTATAGCATCTTTAAGTGCAGAGCCTTAGGTGTGTGTGTGAGCCGGCCGGAGTGGCCGTGCGGTTCTAGGCGCTACAGTCTGGAGCCGAGCGACCGCTCCGGTCGCAGGTTCGAATCCTGCCTCGGGCATGGATGTGTGTGATGTCCTTAGGTTAGTTAGGTTTAATTAGTTCTAAGTTCTAGGCGACTGATGACCTCAGAAGTTAAGTCGCGTAGTGCTCAGAGCCATTTTGAACCTTAGGTGTGTGTGTTGCGACGGGTCGGAAAATAAGTGCGGTTGAAGCGGTCTCACGAATGTACATATACAGATGTTCGTTAAAAAATGTTAGTCCAAATTTTGGCTCTCACGTAAGTCTCAGGGGATGAGTTCCACACTTGGTGCATTAGTACATTGTTCCACACCCGCGCATTAGATATAGTTTTTGATTTTATATTCACTCAGACATGAGTACAGTTTACGCTAGGGAACAAAAATTAAGCGGTTATTATAGCGAAATCAATTTTCACGACACAGTTCAATTAACTTTTTATCATCACTGTTTATTGACATCGTCCTTTTCTTTCACACAATGAAATCAGCACTGGTGAGACGGTTTACAGTTTTACTTTAATAATAATTTGACTGAGAGCCCCCAGCAGCAGTAACGTAGGCTACTATAATCGAACGTTACTCAATCAACTCGCACAGAACCACAAGTCCCACTGTCCTCTTTGTTCTAGCAGTTTTGTCGCAAAATCACAGATCGCCATATGTTCACTTACGTCGATGTATACCTCGTAATTCGTACTCACACAAATAGTCGTAGCACTTCCAGTTCACCAAGTATGTGCTTGCACACTTGCACTATTAAACAATACTCTTTGTTGAAATAAATTGGTGCGAAAAAATTCTTCTCAAACACCACATGCGCCACCCACGAGTGGGGCTGGCTCGCCACCCACCGGTCAACTCCGCCAACGACTCCCCAACGACCCACCCCTGGCCAAGAGGACCACTCGGTTATATAGGCTCGGATGTCTACCCCCCTCCCACCCTCCTCCTGGTTATGCCAGTACCAAACTCACCAGTTAAGGTTACAAATTTTGACACATACATCCCTCAACAGAAATAAGTACACCATCGGAACCACGCTAAAAAGTACATCTTATTTACTGTGTTACATTAATTTCTAGGATTATTCTATCGCCCGTGAATGAAGTTTTAGTTTTTGCAAAATTTTGCCGCTTAGAGCATATTTGTTTCTTTAGATCTGTGCTGCAAAGTTTTAACATAGAACTATATATAGCTCTGTTTTTAGACGTAATATATAGCGATCTACACATTGCACTGCTCAAAATCTCCATACATATAATAATTAATTATGGGCGATAAATGTTAATAATAATTTGCAAACAATGAAAACTATTGCAAGTTAAGTGTATAGTATAGCTTAATTAGTTTAAAATACGTGTGGTGCCACCCAAAATATAATATAGTGCCGTTCTTTACGTCATGAATTTTCTGTTGAATTTTATAGACAATTTCCCATCAAACTTTGTTTATTGGTCTTTACGAGCTTAATTATTTATGAATCTTAACATATGACTACGGCACTCGATCCGCTATGGCGAGACGTTTTTATGGGCGCTCTCTCATCCCTGTAAGTTGCTATTTACTATTTTTATTAATTTTTCAGTATTCGTGTTATTAAGCAAGTTTCATGTTACTATTACTTTTGCGTCTCGTGACTTGAAATGAAGATCGATCTTTCAGAAGGTGCATATTGCTGACCACAATCCACTGCCGCATCGCTCTTCACCGTAAATCACGTAGTTTTCGAGTAGTGCGCGAAAAACCAAACAATGCCCCAAGCTACGGGCCACGTGGCCGCCTGCGGCGGAAGTATCCCACCGACCCGTTGCAAATCTCGCGCGAGCA
The DNA here is from genome assembly GCF_023864275.1 of Schistocerca cancellata. Lineage (NCBI taxonomy): Eukaryota > Metazoa > Arthropoda > Insecta > Orthoptera > Acrididae > Schistocerca > Schistocerca cancellata. The sequence continues at coordinate 980,132,931 of NC_064627.1, forward strand.
CGCCACGCGCTTTCGCGAATGGCAAACAATGTCGCAAGCTCGCTCTCCACAAAGCAATCCTTGCATACTAGACCTGGGTACCGTCACAGTGTTTATGTTTTACGACCATTTCTTTCTTTCTAGTACATTCTTGGATGGACTCCAACCGCTAGAACTAGATAGCACAAGTAATTTGTAAATGTCCATCTAGAGCTCCATCATGAATAAACCATACGTTTCTCCTTCTTCTTGTAAATCCATCATATCACCACACACATATGTACCAGGCTCGCGTCTACATTCTTTGCAGAATGGCAGCTACGGCATTGGAATGAGAATAGTGGTCTAAGTCACTAGCGTCGGTCGGTTATGCTACTTTGGAACATGTGTTATGCTCTTTCTGACATCAAAATATCGAAGTATACTGATTATGTCCCCCCCCCCCCAGCCCCCCCGTGAACCATGGACCTTGCCGTTGGTGGGGAGGCTTGCGTGCCTCAGCGATACAGATAGCTGTACCGTAGGTGCAATCACAACGGAGGGGTATCTGTTGAGAGGCCAGACAAACGCGTGGTTCCTGAAGAGGGGCAGCAACCTTTTCAGTAGTTGCAGGGTGCAACAATCTGGATGATTGACTGATCTGGCCTTGTAACACTAACCAAAACGGCCTTGCTGTGCTGGTACTGCGAACGGCTGATAGCAAGGGGAAACTACGGCCGTAATTTTTCCCGAGGGCATGCAGCTTACTGTATGGTTAAATGATGATGGCGTCCTCTTGGGTAAAATATTCCGGAGGTAAAATAGTCCCCCATTCGGATCTCCGGGTGGGGACTACTCAAGAGGACGTCGTCATCAGGAGAAAGAAAACTGGCGTTCTACGGATCGGAGCGTGGAATGTCAGATCCCTTAATCGGGCAGGTAGGTTAGAAAATTTAAAAAGGGAAATGGATAGGTTAAACTTAGATATAGTGGGAATTAGTGAAGTTCGGTGGCAGGAGGAACAAGACTTTTGGTCAGACGAATACAGGATTATAAATACAAAATCAAATAGGGATAATGCAGGAGTAGGTTTAATAATGAATAAAAAAATAGGAGTGCGGGTAAGCTACTACAAACAGCACTTGTATGAATATCAAGAGGTCAGATGGAAACCCAGTTCTAAGCAAAGAAGGGAAAGCAGAAAGGTGAAAGGAGTATATAGAGGGTCTATACAAGGGCGATGTACTTGAGGACAATATCATGGAAATAGGAGAGGATGTAGATGAAAATGAAATGGGAGATATGATACTGCGTGAAGAATTTGACAGAGCACTGAAAGACCTGAGTCGAAACAAGGCCCTGGGAGTAGACAACATTCCATTAAAACTACTGGTACCCTTGGGAGAGCCAGCCCTGACAAAACTCTACCATCTGGTGAGCAAGATTTATGAGACAGCGGAAATACCCTCAGACTTCAAGAAGAATATAATAATTCCAATCCCAAAGAAAGCAGGTGCTGACAGATGTGAAAATTACTGAACAATCAGTTTAATAAGCCACGGCTGCAAAATACTAACACGAATTCTTTACAGATGAATGGAAAAACTGGTAGTAGCCGACCTCGGGGAAGATCAGTTTGGATTCCGTAGAAATGGTGGAACACATCAGGCAATACTGACCCTACAACTTATCTTAGAGAATAGATTAAGGAAAGGCAAACCTACGTTTCTAGCATTTGTAGACTTAGAGAAAGCTTTCGACAATGTTGATTGGAATACTCTCTTTCAAATTCTGAAGGTGGCATCGGTAAAATACAGGGAGCAAAGGCTATTTACAACTTGTACAGAAACCAGATGGCAGTTATAAGAGTCGAGGGGCATGAACGGGAAGCAGTGGTTGGGAAGGGAGTGAGACAGGGTTGCAGCCTCTCCCCGATGTTATTCAATCTGTATATTGAGCAAGTAGTGAAGGAAACAAAAGAAAAATTCGGAGTAGGTATTAAAATCCATGGAAAAGAAATAAAAACTTTGTGGTTTGCCGATGACATCGTAATTCTGTCAGAGACAGCAAAGGACTTGGAAGTGCAGTTGAACGGAATGGATTGTGTCTTGTAGGGAGGATATAAGATGAACATCAACAAAAGCAAAACGAGGATAATGGAATGTAGTCGAATTAAGTCGGGTGATACTGATGGAATTAGATTAGGAAATGAAACACTTAAAGTAGTAAAGTTTTGCTATATGGGGAGCAAAATAACTGATGATGGTCGAAGTAGAGAGGATATTAAATGTAGACTGGCAATGGCTGGAAAAGCGTTTCTGAAGAAGAGAAATTTGTTAACATCGAGTATAGATTTCAGTGTCAGGAAGTCGTTTCTGAAAGTATTTGTATGAAGTGTAGCCATATATGTATGTGAAACATGGACGATAAATAGCTTAGACAAGAAGAGAATAGAAGCTTTCGCAATGTGGTGCTGCAGAAGAATGATGAAGGTTAGATGGGTAGATCACATAACTAATGAGGAGGTACTGAATAGGACTGGGGAGAAGAGAAGTTTGTGGCACAACTTGACTAGAAGAAGGGATCGGTTGGTAGGACATCTTCTGAGGCATCAAGAGATCACCCATTTAGCATTGGAGGCCAGCGTGGAGGGTAAAAATCGTAGAGGGAGACCAAGAGATGAATCCACTAAGCAGATTCAGAAGGATGTAGGTTGCAGTTGATGCTGGAAGATGAAGAATCTTGCACAGGATAGAGTAGCATGGAGAGCTGCATCAAACCAGACTCAGGACTGAAGACCACAACAAACAAAAACAACTGATTATGTGGAAGTCAGCTCGTTCTGTTTCTTCATGAGACGTCGAATGTAGCGGGTGTGGTGCCCCCCTACTTCTGGTCAGGTCCAAATTAAATCGGAGACCATGTTGCAGAGAGGGTTGGGTAAAGACAGAGGAAGAGTTACTCCAAGTGCATAGAGAGAAACCATCTTCAATTTTGCTCAGGATCCTTAGCTGATAGGTTAAATAGCGGGGTAGCTGGTTTCAGTATAGAGGACAGAGTGCGGCTATGGATATGATACTTTTTTTTGGGGTGGTAATCGTCGTAAGTATTGATGAGATTTTTCAATGTCTGACTTTATCCTACGAATGCGAGAATACTTTGTGATTCCCGTCTACATAGGGTGAGGCGGCCAACCGTAATTAAATCGTACGGAATTTATTACGTGTTTTGGCTGAGGAAGGTAGTTTTTGTGCCTCCTCCCTGCGGCTAAATATTTCTCACACTGGAAAACATTAATTGTGTCATGCGATGTAGGGAATGTAACATGGTTCACGATAGTTCCTCATGCATATAGGATGGATGTTTTTGTTTAAACTCTGTTTGGAATCCTGCTCTCTCCGTTCAAAAAACAGAGGGACAGAGTCAATGTTACCTCACCTGCTAGTTCGTAGTCTCACTATCGATATCTCTGACTTTGGTCATCTTTGGTGGCACTAGTGTTCAGTGTGTGTGTTATCTTTCCTGCTTTAGTCCGAGAACCGAGGTTTTAAATTTGCCTGTCCGTTGCAATTTGCTTTGAAAATGGTGAGGTGTGTTCCCGCCGAAATATCGGCTGTCGCTGTTAATACAACCTGGCTGAATTCCCGTCAGTTCTTTGAAAATTTTAAGGAGGGCGTTGACAGGTTATGGGAAGGAGGCTTCCCGATGGCAGCGCACGACTTATAACTTTCATTCCACGGCCCTCTTGGAACTGTTCGCCCAACAGGCTTAACTGGATCGACATAGAGCCGTCCACTTTCGACGCTAAGGATTGTGGGTATAGCGGTGCGCGCGATCGCACGACTGCCTGCCTAATGAGCTACCGTCGATGCTTTATGTGGTACGGCAAAGACGACGTAGCCGCAGGACGTCAATTCAGGAGATCGATGTCAGCGAATGGCGTTATTTTACAGCGCAAACGGACACAGCACAGGCGTTCACGGATCATTTTACAGATTCTGTGGGACCGGTGAGGAGCACCAGAGAGAGCTGGGGACCGTCCTGGACGAGATTCCAGACGCGACAAATGCGAATGAGGAAGCAGACGTCTTATCCGAAACTGCGAGTGAGAAGCTGGAGGAAGCGAATACACGAGGCGCCTCTACCAAGTCCCCAGGCACTGACGGGTTTCCACCGGAATTTTACCCCGCCTTTGTGATCGTCATGACACCTATGTGCCTATGCATATTTAATGAGTTTCTGAAGCGAAAACTCTCGGTTCACGGTGAATTTGTGGAAGTGCTCATGATCCCACAACCCAAGTCGCAGCAAACAACAATGGCAGCAAACAAACATGCGACTATCGTCACAGCCCTCCTGACTATAAGATATTGATGCAATGCTCGGCGGCCGTATCAAAAGTCATCGGTGGATCATATATATGCAGCTCAGACGTGTCTCAGCAGCACAAGCAATATCCGTACAGCATCGGTGGACTATCGTGACGTCCCCCTCCTCCCCCCCCCTCCGGGTGCCCTGTAGCCTCTGGGGTCAATGGCCGCTATAGATTTCGACCATGCCTGTGATCTGGTGGATCATGCTTACCTCGAGGCAATGATGAACAGGCTGGGTGTCCCACTTTTACTGACCACGGCAATGACGCGGCTGTTGCATCGTGCCAGATCAGCAATGATAATCATCTGAGCAAGAACAGAGTACTCTAAGATTCTACGATCTGTCAGGAAGAGTTGTCCCTTTTCGATCTTCCTGTATGCTATCGCCTTAGAACCAAGGTCCACAGGCCATCGTCATCGACTTACAGCGCTCTCCCTATGGCTTCTCCCGTTCAAATTTAGAGCATACGTTCATGAAATTGCTTTTGTCGTCCGGACTGATGGGGAGGCCCACACCGTACTGTGTTGGCTATAGACGAATTGGATGGCAACTGGTAGAGAGGTCAACTTCCGGAAATCACAATACATGTATGTGGTGTGTGGGCTAGAACCAGAAACGGAAGTACCCTGACCTGTGGTGCGATGTTTGGGTATCACTTTTCAAAAGGAGACTGCGGCAACAGCTGTTGTCAACTACTGCTGGTTGTTGAACGGAGTTCGCACTTCTGTACGAGTAAACGCCCTAAGTCGAAACAAGGCGCCGGGAGTAGACAACATTCCATTAAAACTACTGGTACCCTTGGGAGAGCCAGCCCTGACAAAACTCTACCATCTGGTGAGCAAGATGTATGAGACAGGGGAAATACCCTCAGACTTCAAGAAGAATATAATAATTCCAATCCCAAAGAAAGCAGGTGCTGACAGATGTGAAAATTACCGAACAATCAGTTTAATAAGCCACGGCTGCAAAATACTAACACGAATTCTTTACAGACCAATGGAAAAACTGGTAGCAGCCGACCTCGGGGAAGATCAGTTTGGATTCCGTAGAAATGGTGGAACACGTCAGGCAATACTGACCCTACAACTTATCTTAGAGAATAGATTAAGGAAAGGCAAGCCTACGTTTCTAGCATTTGTAGACTTAGAGAAAGCTTTCGACAATGTTGATTGGAATACTCTCTTTCAAATTCTGAAGGTGGCAGCGGTAAAATACAAGGAGCAAAGGCTATTTACAACTTGTACAGAAACCAGATGGCAGTTATAAGAGTCGAGGGGCATGAACGGGAAGCAGTGGTTGGGAAGGGAGTGTGAGACAGGGTTGTAGCCTATCCCCGATGTTATTCAATCTGTATACTGAGGAAGAAGTAAAGGAAACAAAAGAAAAATTCGGAGTAGGAATTAAAATCCATGGAGAAGAAATTAAAACTTAAAGGTTAGCCGATGACATTGTAATTCTGTATGAGACAGCAAAGGACCTGGAAGAGCAGATGAACGGAATGGACAGTGTCTTGAAAGGCGGATATAAGATGAGCGTCAACAAAAGCAAAACGAGGATAATGGAATGTAGTCGAATTAAATCGGATGATGCTGAGGGAATTAGATTAGGAAATGAGACACTTAAAGCAGTAAATGAGTTTTGCTATTTGGGGAGCAAAATAACTCATGATGATGGAAGTAGAGAAGATATAAAATGTAGACTGCCTATGGCAAGGAAAGCGTTTCTGAAGAAGAGAAATTTTCCTACATCGAGTATAGATTTAAGTGTCAGAAAGTCGTTTCCGAAAGTATTTGTATGGAGTGTAGCCATGTATGGAAGTGATACGTGGACGTTAAATAGTTTAGACAAGAAGAGAATAGAAGCTTTCGAAATGTGGTGCTACAGAAGAATACTGAAGATTAGATGGGTAGATCACATAACTAATGAGGGGGTACTGAACAAAATTGGGGAGAAGATAAATTTGTGGCACAACTTGAATAGAAGAAGGGATCGGTTGGTAGGGCATATTGTGAGGCATCAAGGGATCACCAATTTAGTATTGAAGGGCAGGGTGTAGGTTAAAAATCGTAGAGGGAGACCAAGAGATGAATACACTAAACAGATTCAGAAGGATGTAGGTTGCAGTAGGTACTGGGAGATGAAGAAGCTTGCACAGGATAGAGTAGCATGGAGAGCTGCATCAAACCAGTCTCTGGACTGAAGACCACAACATCAACAACAACGCGTTCGATGGATGTGCTGCAGCGAGTGTCACTCGTCAGTGTCACTCGTCAACCTGTATTTCACTCCCACGATGTACCACTTCACACATCTTCTCCGTATAATGTCTACGATGGTTACGAGGATTCAGACTAATTTTGGGTGCTATGCAAGCTTGGGGCAGCTCTTTGAAATACAGTACGACACACTTACCCTCCCAAGGCGAGAAGAGGGTGTTGGCTTAGTCAACGTCCACGAGAAGGTGTGGGCCATGTGTAGTATTAATACCATGCACAAATGGTAGCACAGCAGGAAACACTGCCTTATGGGGAGAGGTAGTACCGACATCGTATCTTCCCCAGGCCAGTGTCGGAAATATATAACCTCCGTTTATGTACGGGCAGACGTTAATCACTCAACACAGTTACGCTCGGGCACGTTTTCCAACGTCCCGACCGGCGACATCGAAAGACGTGTACGACCTGCCTCTTCGACTGTGCGCCCGGAACAATGCGCAACAGCAACATCCTGCCGTTAATTGGAGAGTGGTGTGGCGTACGGTTCACTACCACCACCTACCTCCATCAATCAGGTCGATATGGCACATCGTCGTGAACCGGAAGTATACGAGGAATGACTAAAGATTACTTGGTTGATTCATCCATGTGTGAACGATCGACATGCTTGTTACTGACGGAAAATACGAAAATCTCTCCCGACATAGCGATTTTTTTACAGAGGAGTTGTATTTATGAATTGTTGAAGGATGCTGCAGGTGGCCCCATCTTGTTATTTTCCTGCTGTATGGTCTGACGGCAGTGGGCTACCTTACAGGACTCTTATAAGGTGATCAGGATGTACTACAAATAATAAAGATTCCTGTTTTTCCTACTTCCTACACCCAACAGGCTAGATGGCGGTGAGGGGGAAACTGCGTCCAGGCACTACCGCTCTGCGACAGCCCCCCCCCCCCCCCCCCCGGTCGCGATAAGTGGGAAATCGGGTTCGAGTCCCTTCCGACACAAATATTCATCATACAGCTGATGGTTGTCCATATTCGCAACTGTTTATCTTTTAACTGGACAGATTCCTGTCCAGTACTTGCACTGTTTCTATTGGGACTTTCTCGAGGTCTTTTTTTAACCAATTTGATCCATGGTATATTCTTTAACTTTCCGATGTATGTTGAAAGATTACCGTCAGATCTCCTTGCCTAGGGACACCAGATGAAAGTCGATGTCGTCAAGCCCTGAATGAAAACTGCGCAACGGATAACTGAGGAGGGGAGCTTGGCTACCTAGAGAGCGTGCCCTTTCTGTACGATATTAGGCAAAGGGCTGTAGGGCTCACACGCTGATGTGTGGGTTCCTACATTCTACATCTTTTATCTTAAATGAATTCCTTTAACTTGTCTTCTTTGTGATTTTTGAGGTATGTTAAAGATTGATGACAATTGATTGCCTATTTATTTTAAACATTATCACTCGATTTTACAGCGATTGCAGCAATTGTTCCAGTTTACAGATATTACAATTTTACAGCTTATATCTCTGGTATATTATATACACTCCTGGAAATTGAAATAAGAACACCGTGAATTCATTGTCCCAGGAAGGGGAAACTTTATTGACACATTCCTGGGGTCAGATACATCACATGATCACACTGACAGAACCACAGGCACATAGACACAGGCAACAGAGCATGCACAATGTCGGCACTAGTACAGTGTATATCCACCTTTCGCAGCAATGCAGGCTGCTATTCTCCCATGGAGACGATCGTAGAGATGCTGGATGTAGTCCTGTGGAACGGCTTGCCATGCCATTTCCACCTGGCGACTCAGTTGGACCAGCGTTCGTGCTGGACGTGCAGACCGCGTGAGACGACGCTTCATCCAGTCCCAAACATGCTCAATGGGGGACAGATCCGGAGATCTTGCTGGCCAGGGTAGTTGACTTACACCTTCTAGAGCACGTTGGGTGGCACGCGATACATGCGGACGTGCATTGTCCTGTTGGAACAGCAAGTTCCCTTGCCGGTCTAGGAATGGTAGAACGATGGGTTCGATGACGGTTTGGATGTCCCCTCGACGATCACCAGTGGTGTACGGCCAGTGTAGGAGATCGCTCCCCAAACCATGATGCCGGGTGTTGGCCCTGTGTGCCTCGGTCGTATGCAGTCCTGATTGTGGCGCTCACCTGCACGGCGCCAAACACGCATACAACCATCATTGGCACCAAGGCAGAAGCGACTCTCATCGCTGAAGACGAAACGTCTCTATTCGTCCCTCCATTCACGCCTGTCGCGACACCACTGGAGGCGGACTGCACGATGTTGGGGCGTGAGCGGAAGACGGCCTAACGGTGTGCGGGACCGTAGCCCAGCTTCATGGAGACGGTTGCGAATGGTCCTCGCCGATACCCCAGGAGCAACAGTGTCCCTAATTTGCTGGGAAGTGGCGGTGCGGTCCCCTACGGCACTGCGTAGGATCCTACGGTCTTGGCGTGCATCCGTGCGTCGCTGCGGTCCGGTCCCAGGTCGACGGGCACGTGCACCTTCCGCCGACCACTGGCGACAACATCGATGTACTGTGGAGACCTCACGCCCCACGTGTTGAGCAATTCGGCGGTACGTCCACCCGGCCTCCCGCATGCCCACTATACGCCCTCGCTCAAAGTCCGTCAACTGCACATACGGTTCACGTCCACGCTGTCGCGGCATGCTACCAGTGTTAAAGACTGCGATGGAGCTCCGTATGCCACGGCAAACTGGCTGACACTGACGGCGGCGGTGCACAAATGCTGCGCAGCTAGCGCCATTCGACGGCCAACACCGCGGTTCCTGGTGTGTCCGCTGTGCCGTGCGTGTGATCATTGCTTGTACAGGCCTCTCGCAGTGTCCGGAGCAAGTATGGTGGGTCTGACACACCGGTGTCAATGTGTTCTTTTTTCCATTTCCAGGAGTGTACTAATCTGCACGCACATTTCTACGAGCAAGACGGAATTGCGTTGTCCAAATGTATACCACCAAAGTCTCACAATATTTTACATAGGACATCCACTACATGAGGAGGATAATGGGCGAACTGGGGACCAGATACATTAACACTGGGGGTCAAATTTTCGAAATTAAACGAGAACATTCATTTCTTTACACAATCCGAAGCTGGATATAAAAGAGTTAGTACAAATATTCAAATACCTCTCTTCCATGCTTGAACATTGAGACAGACGCACTGAGGGCACGTCTGCTCACTTACCCGTCTTCCGTAACACCCCCCAGAATATGCCTGGCACCCGGAGGTCTTCCTGGGCCCCGGTGGAGGGGGTGGTCGAACCACTTGGCCGTGACCAACCTCTCCACCCCAAATCTTGTGACACTGGAAAGTCTTTGACTTTTACCTGCCTGTGCTGCCTCTCTGATCCCCTACCCAGGAGTAAGGTTGGCACTACTATGCTACAGAACTACTTCCCAACAAAGATTAGTCCACGCTTTACGGAAAGGTGTGAGGAGGACTAGGAAAGTTCATGTGCAGATTCACATTCACGCACAAGAAATGCATAATACACGACACATATAAATACGTATTATGAAGCCTGACACATTTCTTTCCACCCGTCCACATGGGTTCTGTAGCACCCGCGGCCGGCCGCCTCGTGCAATAAAATTGGCGGTGGAGCCGCCTCTGTATTTCCCGGTGCGAGCGAGCAGTGAAACCTGCTGCTTATGGAGTGGGGAGCGGAAACTACTGTACCGTTTCAATGTCATTAACTTGTGTGTAAGCCTCAATTTGGGAGTCTTGTAACATGCACACAATATTTGTTTTCTGATGTCTGCTGACGGGTTTGATAATTCCTCTGTTGCTTTACGGGACTCTCTATTTGTCCTACGTTATGGGTAGGTCAAGACTTTTCCTTATACAGTAATTCCTCATTCTTTCTTCAGGATGTTCTCCGTGGAAGTAGGCTGTTTAGGTTTTTATGTTGGTAACGCGACGTAGCGCTCTATATGAAAATCACTGACTGTGCTGTGTGAAGTCTATGGCTGGTTTGCATTTTAGGAATATTTGCTATTGAAGTGTTGAGCAGTTGGATGTGAATAGCGCGTAGCGTTGCGCAGTTGGAGGTGAGCCGCCAGCAGTGGTGGATGTGGGGAGTGAGATGGCGGAGTTGTGAGACGTGTTTCCATCAGAAAGAGTAAATTTGTAATACTGTATATCATGGTGCCTTCAGTAGTTAGAATCTTTTATTTAGCTGGCAGTATTGGCGCTCGCTGTATTGCAGTAGTTCGAGTAGCGAAGACTTTTGTGAGGTAAGTGATTCATGAAAGGTATAGGTTATTGTTAGTCACGACCATTCTTTTGTAGGGATTATTGAAAGTCAGATTGCGTTGCGCTAAAAATATTGTGTGTCAGTTTAGTGTTGATCAGCATAAGTAAAGAGAGAAACGTCTGAGTACGTTCAGTTCTGCTCAGCTGTTTCAAAATCAAATGACGTAAGAGGTTTATCAGCACTGTAATTCATAAATTTTTCTAAGGGGACGTTTCATGATGATGCCCTTTTCTGTTGAGAATGAAGTTTTCACTCGTGTACGAAGCTTCAGGACTGATCACCGCGTTGTAATGTCTTATCTTTGTGCGTGCAGATATATACTTTTAGTTACAGATAACATCGGTTCTGCAGCACGATCGCTGAGGTTTTGCTCCCGAACTCCCAGTGCCTTGATTTTCCTGTGATCTCACCGGCATACCTGAAGTGTCGACACTTTTGAGTTACCGTACTCCGTGTTTAATTTCCGAATGTTAAATTTAGTACAGATCAAGTCAGTTTCTTTAAAGCGATTCGTAAGATAGCCCTTGCATCGTTTTCTTTGAGTACTTCGGTCTGTCCACTAGTATCGCTAAATCGTCTGCGAAAAGTAAGTAAGATATATTAACGTCATCTTTGTTCGTCAAAGTTGTACAGGTTTCCAAAGATTTTGATTTTTTTTTCTTTTTCCCATTCACTAAGGACTTTATGTGAGATTGGAATTAACTGAGTGGTGACAGCCCATCTCCTTGGTGAACACCTGTTTTAGTTCCACGGCGTTCTGATACTTCTCACTTAGGTTGTACTTTGAATGCTCTGTCCGTGAGCGTTTGATTAATGAGGCTTATTGTCCTTGGGTCTGGTCAATGGCCTTCTAGAATATCAAACAGTGATTATCCGTCATTCAGGACAATCATGTCTTCTTTAAGACGACGAAAGTGTAAATCATGCCTTATATTCCTTTATTTCTTTAGGCTGAAGATCTGTTCTGCGCATGAGTACCCTGGCAGAAAGCTAAGTTGGTATTCACCATTCTTATGTTCACGCTAGGGGTTGTGTTCTTTGGCATGAACATGAAGAGACCACGCATCAGTGGCGGCTTTTTTCGTTGCCATTGTCGGAGAATTATCTTTAATAACTGATGGTACGCGGCATTATCAATTACAATGGCTGACCTCCTATTTAAGGGTACCAACTGTTGCCTTCTTGAACTACTTCAGAAAACAGTCGTGATTTATTTCGTGGTAGTCGCTTGTTTTCCTCGATCTGTAAACTGCTTTCCTAGATTTGTAAACCAAGCTCGGTTCGTCAGGCTCAAAATGGCTCTGAGCACTATGCGACTTAACTGCTGAGGTCATCAGTCGCCTAGAACTTAGAACTAATTAAACCTAACTAACCTAAGGACATCACACACATCCATGCCCGAGGCAGGATTCGAACCTGCGACCGTAGCGCTCGCTCGGTTCCAGACTGTAGCGCCCAGAACCACACGGCCACTCTGGCCGGCTGGTTCGTCAGGAAACGAGATGAAGTTCCAGCATGCAACACAATAATTTTTGCGACGTTTCTGACGATAACAGAACTGCTTCCACATGTCTTGTCTTCCCTCCAATCTGTTCTGAAGGAATGACCGAGCGAGGTGGCGCAGTGGTTAGACACTGGACTCGCATTCGGGAGGACGACGGTTCAATCCCGCGTCCGGCCATCCTGATTTAGGTTTTCCGTGATTTCCCTAAATCACTCCAGGCAAATGCCGGGATGGTTCCTCTGAAAGGGCACGGCCGACTTCCTTTCCCATCCTTCCTTAATCCGATGAGACCGATGACCACGCTGCCTGGTCTCCTTCCCCAAACAACCAACCAACTGAAGGAATGAACGGTGCTTATCCACATTTCGTCGAGCCACACAATATCTTCAAACGGCACTTCAACGATGTCTTTTAAAAATCGGCAACGTCACGCTACCTTATCATTTCTCTCCGTTATAATTTTGAGTCCTTTTTTTTCTGGTATCTGAAGCCGAGGAATCTGACAACCGATAAGCCTCGTACACACTGCTACATGAAGTCGACCGATTTTCATATCTAGACAGTGTGTGTAGCCAATAGAGCGATTTTGTACATAGACAAAGAGGGAAATTTCTTGTCTGTAGGCACGCTTTTTTGTCAACTAAAGCGCTGAGCTTCTGACTAGCATTCGGAATGAGAGACATGAAACAATTCTTAGGTAAAATTTTCTAGTGTGGACGTGTTGGTAGACATAGCCTCCAATTATTCCCTTTGTGCCGTGGAAACACTTCCTCGCTTTTTATTAAATTTGTTTTTCTTTATCTCAATCATCGCCTATCAAGATGATGGCAACGAAGAAAGTGTTGCACCAGATTGAAGATTTTCACGTGGTATAATGTTTGTAGGAAGCTGGTAATTCTGAAGATAAAAACGCAACAAGAAGAAGTTGGCTATCAAAAAGCTGGTCAAATAAATACTAAGTATCAGTGAGTGATGTTAGAAAAGAGATATGCTGTCTTCTACTTCCAAAGTCGAAAGTAAATTACTGCCGAATAGAGTGCCCTCAGCAACCAGTTCACGTTTCTACCACCATCTGTTCCTTCGATTTCGTTTCGCTATCCATTATTGTCGCTGTGCAAGGCGCGATCCCATCAAGGTTTGTCATATGTATCTAGACTGTCTATATACATTGTCTTCCTGCACGCCTATAGACAGACCCTCTAAAGTGTCTATAGACAATCACTCGTTTTTGTGCGCAAGTGTGTTCTTACCTTTAAGAAAGAAGTCTTGCCGCTACTGAATAGTTCTGCGTCGCGGAGAGTAGCACTTATTTTTTATATATATATACTTGGATATTCTTTTATCTTGCAATATCCGTATATGTGGCGACGAACAGTATCTTCTTGGAATGAGTCCATGTTTGTTACTCGTTGTTCTGTCTTCTTCTTTTTCCCAGGAGTCTGCAGCTTAAATGAACCAACCCCCTTCCTGTCATGTGCAATATTTTCCCTCCCATACTTACACGACAGTGTTTTTAATTCAAAGCGGCTGCCGTTCTTGCTGCTACCTTCGTTAGAGGCAGCAGAGTCGCACTATTGTCTCCCTTCTCCTCGACATATTCCCGCACCGAGCACAAAAAATTCACGTTTCTGACCACACAGAGCGCGAGCGGATTGCTGACCTTTCCGTTTAGCAACCACACTTTTCTGCACACTTGTGCTGCAGGCTACAGAAATTTTGTAGCACTAAATAAACACGCTGCACAGAGAAACAAAACACACTACTGTTAGCGTGTCCACACGTTGTCTTACTGTTCAGTCTTCTAAGCATCCATTTCTTTACTCAACGACGTGTGCTGCGTTTATTGCTATGAAAGGAGACAGAAAAAGAAAACGCAAGGCGACCATGGGTGAAACAGTAACTAAATAACATAGATACGAGAAATACGAAGTGATGGCGACTGTTTGTTTGCAAAATTTCAGAGTAATGTTACAGCTAGATATAAGATTTTTTACTTACAAGGGAACCTCCCCATCGCACCCCCCTCAGATTTAGTTATAAGTTGCCACAATAGATAGGCCTTGAAAAACTGAACACAGATCATTCGAGAAAACAGGAAGAAGTTGTGTGGAACTATGAAAAAATAAGCAAAATATACAAACTGAGTAGTCCATGTGTAAGATATGCAACATCAAAGATACACTGAACTCAGAAGCGCCGTGGTCCTGTGGTTAGCGTCAGCAGCTTCGGAACGGAAAGTCCTTGGTTCAAGTTTTCCCTCAAGTGAAAATTTTAATTACTTAGTTTCAGACAATTATGAAAGTTCAGGCACACACACACTCTCCACACTTCGCTCTCCAAAATTCCAGGACATGTTCAGATTTGCTTGGACATATGCAGGATTTGACGGTCTACACACGGAAAAATTTGAAAACGTTTTGACAGAGCACAGGGAAAACTGTTGCATTCATTTGGTGCAGTTTATGTGACAAACTCTTATGTTTTCATCACGTTATTGGGAGTAATTATCACATCCACAAGAAAACCTAAATCGTGCAACGTAGAAGAATGTTTTTACCCATTCGCCAAGTGTACAAGTTAGGTATGTCGACAACATATTTCTGTCATGTGACGCACATTCCGTCATCAGCGTCGTATAGAATATATCAGACGTGTTTTCCTGTGGAGGAATCGGTTGACTTATGACCTTGCGATCAAATGTTTTCGGTTCTCATTGGAGAAGCACGTCCTTTCGTCTACTAATCGCACGGTTTTGCGGTGCGGTCGCAAAACACAGACACTAAACTTATTACAGTGAACAGAGACGTCAATGAACGAATGAACAGATCATAACTTTGCGTAAATAAAGAAAAAATTTTCGCTCGAGGGGAGACTTGAACCACGGACTTCTCACTCCGCAGTTGCTCATGCTAACCACGGGACCACGGCACTCCTGAGCTCGAAACAACCTTGATGTTACCTATGCTACACATGGTCAACTCAATTTGTATATTTTGCTTATTTTATCATAGTTCCACACATCTTCTTCCTGTTTTCTCGATTGATCTGTGTTCAGTTTTTCAAGGCCTATCCACTGTGCCAACTTATAACTAAATTGAGGGGGGTGCGATGGGGGGTTCCCTTGTTAGGAAGCTGCAGCGATAAGGCTGGCAATAACATTTCAGTAGTTGGCAACCAGTGACTTGTACACCAGTCTGAGCTATTTATTTCGCATTTCAAAACAATATGTTCCTGTCATTATTCCTGAAATAGAAAAATAATCAAGGGAGGTTCTTAGTCGTTCTGTGAAGCTTAATTGGAGTTCAGTTTGTAATTTTTATTGTATTTTATAAAAAGTTGTTTGCACAGATTTAGACAAAAGAGATTATACATAGATTAACATACTCGTGCTCGACAGATATGGTGAGGCCATGGATCCCAGAATCCACTAGAGCGGATATTGTGTTTTCCAGTTTTGTATTTTTTTGCATCATAAGTTTCATTCAATTCAAAAACTAGTAATTAGTTTCTAAGAGCTCCACATGTCTTGTATTTTCTTTCGTTCAGATGTCACGCTCCTCAAATGGTTGTGCTATAAGTCGCCACAACATGAATATTCGCCCACAGTTTTCATATACGCTGCTCTTCTTCACTGTTTCCCTACTTCGAGACTTATTTTATTCTTCAACGTGGTCTGATCGGAGCCTTTTTATCTAATATTCGAAACTCGGGGCATCAAATCTCACATTTTTATTCAAATAACCTTTAGATGCGCATTCCATATTACTTTTAATGTTTCTAGCCAGCAATAAATTTCAGCGTGCTTTCTTTGGAGTCAGCTGACGTTACTACATATGAATCACCTAAAAGCGTAAACAACACACTACGCAACGAAACACACGTGATTCCCGACTGCCTGTCGCCTGCTAAACAGTGCAAGAGATTCCTACCGGAACTAGGAAACAATGCGCTCTTACGTACCGCTTCCATTTCGGGAAAATTAACGCTTGCACAAATGCGGATGCGTAGTTGCGTCGTTAGAAATATAAGTGCATGTGCATAGTTGAACGAAAAAAAAAACATCACGTGCACGTACTTGACGTCATTCACTTTGTTATTCTGATCCAGATACAGTTTAACCTCGTTAGATGTGGTAAGTTGCAGAAACACTGATGCAAAGAACCAATCAAAGAGTGCAGTGGTAACTGTTCTCAACTTCTCCGTGACATTGGCTACAAGTCTAAAGGTTCGAGTTCTATTCACACTTGCCACAATCTTAATGAAGAGACAAATACACTCCTGGAAATTGAAATAAGAACACCGTGAATTCATTGTCCCAGGAAGGGGAAACTTTTTTGACACATTCCTGGGGTCAGATACATCACATGATCACACTGACAGAACCACAGGCACATAGACACAGGCAACAGAGCATGCACAATGTCGGCACTAGTACAGTGTATATCCACCTTTCGCAGCAATGCAGGCTGCTATTCTCCCATGGAGACGATCGTAGAGATGCTGGATGTAGTCCTGTGGAACGGCTTGCCATGCCATTTCCACCTGGCGCATCAGTTGGACCAGCGTTCGTGCTGGACGTGCAGACCGCGTGAGACGACGCTTCATCCAGTCCCAAACATGCTCAATGGGGGACAGATCCGGAGATCTTGCTGGCCAGGGTAGTTGACTTACATCTTCTAGAGCACGTTGGGTGGCACGGGATACATGCGGACGTGCATTGTCCTGTTGGAACAGCAAGTTCCCTTGCCGGTCTAGGAATGGTAGAACGATGGGTTCGATGACAGTTTGGATGTACCGTGCACTATTCAGTGTCCCCTCGACGATCACCAGTGGTGTACGGCCAGTGTAGGAGATCGCTCCCCACACCATGATGCCCGGTGTTGGCCCTGTGTGCCTCGGTCGCACGCAGTCCTGATTGTGGCGCTCACCTGCACGGCGCCAAACACGCATACGACTATCATTGGCACCGAGGCAGAAGCGACTCTCATCGCTGAAGACGACAAGTCTCCATTCGTCCCTCCATTCACGCCTGTCGCGACACCACTGGAGGCGGGCTGCACGATGTTGGGGCGTGAGCGGAAGACGGCCTAACGGTGTGCGGGACCGCAGCCCAGCTTCATGGAGACGGTTGAGAATGGTCCTCGCCGATACCCCAGGAGCAACAGTGTCCCTAATTTGCTGGGAAGTGGCGGTGCGGTCCCCTACGGCACTGCGTAGGATCCTACGGTCTTGGCGTGCATCCGTGCGTCGCTGCGGTCCGGTCCCAGGTCGACGGGCACGTGCACCTTCCGCCGACCACTGGCGACAACATCGATGTACTGTGGAGACCTCACGCCCCACGTGTTGAGCAATTCGGCGGTACGTCCACCCGGCCTCCCGCATGCCCACTATACGCCCTCGCTCAAAGTCCGTCAACTGCACATACGGTTCACGTCCACGCTGTCGCGGCATGCTACCAGTGTTAAAGACTGCGATGGAGCTCCGTATGCCACGGCAAACTGGCTGACACTGACGGCGGCGGTGCACAAATGCTGCGCAGCTAGCGCCATTCGACGGCCAACACCGCGGTTCCTGATGTGTCCGCTGTGCCGTGCGTGTGATCATTGCTTGTACAGCCCTCTCGCAGTGTCCGGAGCAAGTATGGTGGGTCTGACACACCGGTGTCAATGTGTTCTTTTTTCCATTTCCAGGAGTGTAGTTGAGTGACCAGAGAATTTCTGTTCAAGGAGACAGCCTCATTCAGACAATTCCTGCCGCTAAAGAGTGCCGAAAGGCGAGAAGCGGCTAGATGTTCAGGATAATCTTACGCTCTTGAAGTGATGAGTCTTAGATGTAGTTTTCAGATATTTAAACTCGGAAAATCATGGAAGAATGCATGTTAGTGAAACATTACTGATCCACAAACCATTTTCTGAAGACATTCTACTGTTTAATATTAGCGCAGATAAACTTCAAAAACTGACTGCAAAACTTTGCAACACAATTAAAATGGGGTTAATGGATTGTAGGGAGTGATATACATTAGGTTATGGCATGTCACACGTTTAAAAAAACGCGACAGTTTAATGATTACAAAACAAGTGGGAGTGTGAGGGCAATGCTGGAATCTATATGTCTTGGTGTTCAGGCGTTTTGTTTTGTATGTGAATCTTTCTGCTCCTTGCAACTATTTATAATTTTAGACGGTATTTTCAAGACTCTGTCATGTGGAAATAGTCATAGTTCTTCCATAATTTTCTGAACCTGAAACTAATATGCCTAAAGAATGGGTGCTATTACTTTTCGAAAAGAAAAAAATCATGATCCTTATGGTTGTGTAATTCAACAAACATGAAGTTAATAAAAATGTAACGCATGTGCGAGCGTGAAAACACACACGCACACAAACACACACACACAGAGAGAGAGAGAGAAAGAGAGAGAGAGAGAGAGAGCGAATGCAACGTAATACACAAAAAGCAACGTATTTACACAAGCATTATGATAAATGAAGTAAGGCAGACAAACAATTCTTAATGCGAAACTGTAATAGAGTTCTCATCTTAAAGGGGTTAGTTGGTTGCCAGACCATCAGTGAAATGTTTAAATCAGACAGTACATATAGACTGAAGGTCTGAAAAAGAAGTGAACAGCTGCGACCGCGAATATGCCGAACACTTTCATAAATGTGACTTGCGATCTGTGAGCACATGGAGACAAAGCACACAAACCGCTAAGATATGTTAAATTAAATATAAGAACCAATTCATTAACACAAAAAATCAGGACGTGAAGTTTTATGACCACAATTAACGTATGTAAAACTAAAACTTCTGAATACCCACTGAAGATTTCTTGCACCTGAAAGCTGAACTGCGCTTGCTGTAATAAATATCGAGATATCGACACTGAAGCACTGAAAAAAGCGCTTTTTTGTAGCGATAAGGACCACTCCAAAAAATTTGTAAATAAATGTTTCCATCGTAAGATAGCAAAAAAAGCGTCCCAGATTTGTTGTAAAACTAGCGATACCGGAAATGTTTCGCAGTTTCTAAATTTGTAGGTCCTTCTTCCTCCTCTCTGAGTCTTACAAGACGCTACTACAGGCGGGTGTGAAATGAATGTGCGCAACGGAAAATAATAAACGCTAAATTGAAGATTTGGCCTTGTCTGACTACCTCCTGAAGCAGATCTTAGGATCTGTTAATTCTATAAGTTATAAGCTAAACATACATGAATGATGAAGGCAACTAATCCTACTAAATGATAAACATTGTTCCGGCTTATATATTTATTGTAGATTAAAAACAAACCCTTCATATTACAAAGTCTACATTTCCTAAGTAAAATTACTGATCAGTTGCCCAACGCCGCCCCTTATTATGACTGCGCGGTCTAATATCAGTAATGCGGAATGACTGACTTCATCTACGTAACAAACACTAGAAGACACTACTTTCAAAGATGATCTACGGTGGTGTGGAACCTCAGTGGAAATAAACTAACGTGATCACAGCTGTTTAACTCTTATAGCCCTAATAAGCCGAAGCAATTTACGATATCACCGTATGTACTGCGTCCGGTGCGTCGAAGTGATGGTTCTTGTACTCGTCTCCGACGATAGAAGAACTCCAGCCACAAATAAACTCTTTCAAACACTAGGACGGCAGCAGGCGGTCCTCTGACTAATATACTCTAATACTGTCTTCTCCTCTCTGTGTTCTACAGACGAGAAACGCGAACTCCCAACCACAAGAACGGAGCTCAGTTAACGTCTCAACGTTAAGTATAGGCAGAGGAAGTGCTCTCACTTACTGAATTCTGCGTACTCAACGACGACTTCCAACCCGGAGGTGAAGTCCAGAATCGTATAGGTTTGCAACAGTACAGTGCCTAACTGTTCTAACTACGAACTCTCCTGAGAGCAAAGACAGCAAGTTCGTCTGTATCAGCAAAAGCTGATATCGAGCGACCGTCACACACGGGATATCACAACGGAAGACTGCGTCTCTCCACTACTGGCTTCCCAGCAAGGTCTGGCTCCCCACCATCGTAATTCCGAAAACGAATCATATTTCCGAAACCACGGAATATTCACCCTTTCTACATATTCTTCCGAACGCCGACCAACCATATTTCAGTCTTTTGTCGTCCAGCGCGGAAAGTTTGCGTACATTGGTACGTTTCTGAGTAAAAATCCTTGGAAATAACCCAGCCTGCGTCGTTTTCGAGGTGCTGCTTCTTCGTTCCTCTCACATGCGTACAAGATTTTCAGTGTCCGGAAGTATTACCAGATTATCGTTCCGGCCCCTACTACAACAGTTGTCGGCCGTCACCCTATTGTGCTCCAGAGCTCAGGTGCCACGACATCTAGCTACTTCCTGTGTTTAAGCAGGACCAAAACCTGTGCGGGCCTTCCACCCAGAGCTTGAGTTCCGCCTGCCGTTTCATCTCCACTGGCGTTCCAACCTCTACTAGTATAGGCAATCATTCATTACGCCGTTTTTATAATAAAGACACTCCGTCACCTTTCATGCAATACGCGTTAACAATTATTTACAAGACGTGCGTGACAATGTCAGTCTCCTTTGTATATTTATATATACGATATACAACCTGTCACATGATACCTAATTGTGTCTGTAGATCACGGCAAAGTATGTGGATGAGTTCTTGTAAGGTGCAAAATTATAGCCACTCTACAGTTTGTCTTCTCCTCTCCCTCCCTTTGTTCATCTCATCCACCTTTCCCTGTATCTCCGTCCATCACCTCCTCAACCGTCTCTCGTTCTTTGCCCAGATTCTCCACCCCCTCTCTCTTTGCTATCTCTTTCTCCTATGCCCTTTGCCTCCCCTTCCCACTCCGTTCATCACCTCCTCTTCCCACCCTCCTCCGACCTTCAGCCTTGTTTGTTGTTATTTTAAACCGAATCTTTATAGGAAACTGGGACCATTGGTATACCTCTCCAGCTGCTGGAACTGTGAGAATAATAGTTTCAATTACAGTATTTCGCATAGCTTTAATCTGGAATCAGGTAGAATTAGAAAGTTTTGGACTATTCAGAATGTGTACTTGTATTCTAAACATAAGCCGATAAACAAGAAATAGAACATTTTTTCTGTTAAAACCGACTACCAGAACGAAAAAAGCAGTATATTGTTATGTATAGAGTTTTTATTCAAAATTACGTAAAAGGAAAAAGGGTAGTATATGAGAGAAACAATTTGTCCAGTGGTTTAAATCACCCACTATCGTAATTGAACCGGACTACAAGACAGATGGTTCAAATGGCTCTGAGCACTATGGGACTTAACTTCTGAGGTCATCAGTCCCCTAGAACTTAGAACTACTTCAACCTAACTAACCTAAGGACATCACAAACAGCCATGCCCGAGCCCCTAGAACCGCTCGGCCACACCGGCCGGCGAACTACCAGAAAGAAACTAAACCAGTTTTCACAGCACAGCACAGAATTTTCTTTCCCGCAACAGCTTTACATTTAAAAATTATTTTTTATGCTATCGCGTAAAAATCTGAAGTACATCGATCAAGAATTTTTCGAAATTTTTGCTAGCAACTTTTCTTCTTTAAACATACCAAAGCTCTTTCGTTGGTGTTTCAGCATATATTTGCAATTTACGCAGCCGGGGTCAGCTCACACAATATTAATGCTCGTCACGTCTTTCATGCGATGCCCAGTGACAACAGAAATCATCGGTTAGTTTCCCTTTACTAAACAAAAATATTGTTAAATCAGCATTTTAGAAGCTCATTCGACAAAGCACTCCCAATATACACTACTGGCCATTACAATTGCTACACCACGAAGGTGACGTGCTACAGACGCGCAATTTAACCGACAGGAAGATGCTGACCGGTGTTTCCTGGTGGAACGTTGTTGTGATGCCTCGTGTAAGGAGCAGAAATGCGTACCATTACGTTTCCGACTTTGATAAAGGTCGGATTATAGCCTATAGCGATTGCGGTTTATCGTATCGCGACACTACTGTTCGCGTTGGTCGAGATCCAATGACTGTTAGCACAATGCGGAATCGGTGGGTTCAGGAGGGTAACACGGAACGCCGTGCTGGATCCCAACGGCCTCGTATCACTAGCAGTCGAGATGACAGGCATCTTATCCGCTTGGCTGTAACGGATCGTGCAGCCACGTCTCGATCCCTGAGTCACCAGATGAGGACGTTTGCAAGACAACAACCATCTGCACGAACAGTTCGACGACGTTTTCAGCAGCATGGACTATCAGCTCGGAGACCATGGCTGCGGTTACCCTTGATGCTGCATCACAGACAGGAGCGCCTGCGATGGTGTACTCAACGACGAACCTGGGTGCACGAATGGCAAAACGTCATTTTTTTCGGATGAATCCAGGTTCTGTGTACAGCATCATGATTGTCGCATCCGTGTTTGGCGACATCGCGGTGCACGCACACTGGAAGCGTGTATTCCTCATCGCCATACTGGCGTATCACCCGGCGTGATAGTATGGGGGTGCCATGTCTCGGTCACCTCTTGTTCGCATTGACAGCCCTTTGAACAATGAACGTTACATTTCAGATGTGTTACGACCTGTGCCTCTACCCTTCATTCGATCTCCCCGAAACCCTACATTTCAGCAGGATAATGCACGACCGCATGTTGCAGGTCCTGTAGAGGCCTTTCTGAATACAGAAAATGTTCGTCTGCTGCCCTGGCCAGATCTCTCACCAATTGAAAACGTCTGGTCAATGGTGGTCGAGCAACTGGCTCGTCACAATATGCCAGTCACTACTCTTGATGAACTGTGGTATGGTGTTGAAGCTGCATGGGCTGTACCTGTACGCGCCATCCCAGCACAATGCTCAGGCGTATGGAGGCAGTTACTACGGCCAGATGTGGTTGTTCTGGGTACTGATTTCTCAGGATCTGTGCACCCAAAGTGTGTGAAAATGTAATCACATGTCAGTTCTAGTGTAATATTGTAAGTAGGCTGTTTAGGTTTTTATATTGGTAACGCCACGTAGCGCTCTGTATGAAAATCACGGGCTGTGCTGTGTGCAGTCTGTGCCTGGTTGGCATTGTTGTAATATTCGCTATTGTAGTGTTGGGCAGTTGGATGTGAACAACGCGTAGGGTTGAGCAGTTGGAGGTGAGCCACCAGAAGTATTGGATGAGGGGAGAGAGATGGCAGAATTTTAAGAGCGGACGATCTGGACGTGTGTCCGCCAGAAAGAGTAAATCTGTAAGACTATATGTCATGAACTATATATACTGATTTTTGAACACTATTAAGGTAAACACATTGTTTGTTCTCTATCAAAATCTTTCATTCGCTAACTATGCCTATCAGTAGTTAGTGACTTCAGTAGTTAGACTCTTTTATTTAGCTGGCAGTATTGGCGCTCGCTGTATTGCAGTGGTTCGAGTAACGAAGATTTTTGTGAGGTAAGTGATTCATGAAAGGTATAGGTTATTGTAAGTCAGGGCCATTCTTTTGTAGGGATTATTGAAAGTCAGATTGCGTTGCGCAAAAAATATTGTGTGTCAGTTTAGTGATGATCAGAATAAGTAAAGAGAGAAATGTCTGAGTACGTTCAGTTTTGCTCAGCTGTTTGAAAATCAAAGAACGTAGAGGTTTTCCAGCAGTGTCATTCATAAAATTTTTCGAAGGGGATGTTACAATATATTTGTCCAATGAATACCCCTTTATCATCTGCATTTCTTCTTGGTGTTGCAATTTTAATGGCCAGTAGTGTAGTATAGATCAATATTCGTTCTGTCGATATGTATTAACAGCGAAAGCAACACGATGAGTAAAAAACAACAACAACAAAGAGTAATCAACAACCCGGCAGTGATTCAGTATCGTTGAATGCTAGGCAGCAACAGTCAGCGCGGGCCAAGGCAACGCTGTCGCGGCTAGAGTACTGGATATTCTTCGAATTACAATGTTCCAGGTAATACGTATCCATAAAATGAATGTCTGACTAGACTAATCTGCGACCACGTCATCGAATGGGCAACTAAAATTCTGCTTTTAAAAAGAATTTTGTCTGTAAGGAGATAAAACCGGTGCATTCCTTCGACAACGGGCTTCACATGAAAGACGTGTTGAGTACTATTTGTGTGGGCTGACTCCAGTTACACAATGCGAAAACGAAATTGAAGACATCTGCTGAAGCAGCGGAGAAAAAGTGTCTGACGACTCTTAGGAAAGACATCATGTATACATATTTATACAATAAAAATTTGTAGGCCTAGGTCCATATGAATGTTTATTATAGAATTCTGTAAATATTTTAAGGAAATCGATCAAAACCTTTCGAGATTTTTGTTAACAATATTTTCGCTATATATATCCTGTTTCAGACTAAATGTCTATTAGAGCATTGTGTACAAACGTTAAGTGAATTTTAAACTTGCAGAAACTTTCATATATATAGGGTGAGTCACCTAAAATTACCGCTGGATGTATTTCGTAAACCACATCAAATACCGACGAATCGATTCCACAGACCGAACGTGAGGAGAGAGGCTAGTGTAATTGGTTATTACAAACCATAAAAAAATGCACGGATGTATGTTTTTTAACACAAACCTACGTTTTTTTAAATGGAACCCCGTTAGTTTTGCTAGCACATCTGAACATATAAACAAATACGTAATCAGTGCCGTTTATTGCATTGTAAAATGTTAATTACATCCGGAGATATTGTAACCTAAAGTTGACGCTTGAGCACCATTCCTCCGCTGTTCGATCGTGTGTATCGGAGAGCACCGACTTACGTAGGGGTCCAAAAGGAACGGTGATGGACCTTAGGTACAGAAGAGACTGGAACAGCACATTAGTCCACATGCTAACACCTTTAGGAACAGCACATTACGTCCACATGCTAACACCTTTTTATTGGTCTTTTTCACTGACGCACATGTACATTACCATGAGGGGTGAGGTACACGCACACACGTGGTTTCTGTTTTCGATTACGGCATGGAATAGAGTGTGTCCCGACATGTTAGGCCAATAGATGTTCAATGTGGTGGCCATCATTTGCTGTACACAATTGCAATCTCTGGCGTAATGAATGTCGTACACGCCGCAGTACATCTGGTGTAATGTCGCCAGGCTGCCACAATACGTTGTTTCATATCCTCTGGGGTTGTAGGCACATAACGGTACACATTCTCCTTTAACGTACCCCACAGAAAGAAGTCCAGAGGTGTAAGACCAGGAGAACGGGCTGGCCAATTTATGCGTCCTCCACGTTCTATGAACCGCCCGTCGAACATCCTGTCAAGGGTCAGCCTAGTGTTAATTGCGGAATGTGCAGGTGAACCATCATGCTGATACCACATAATTCGACGCGTTTCCAGTGGGACACACTCTTTTCCACTTCGTAATTGAAAACGGAAACCACGTGTGTACGTTTACCTCACCCCTCATGGTAATGTACATGTGCGTCAGTGAAAAAGACCAATAAAAAGGTGTTAGTATGTGGACGTAATGTGCTGTTCCAATCTCTTCTGTACCTAAGGTCCATCACCGTTCCCTTTGGATCCCTACGTAATTCGGTGCTCTCCGATACACACGATCGAACAGCGGAGGAGTGGTACTCAAGCGTCAACTTTAGGTTACAATATCTTCGGATGTAATTAACATTTTACAATGCAACAAACGGCACTGATTACATATTTGTTTATATGTTCAGATATGCTAAAAAAACTGACGGGGCTCCATTTAAAAAAACGTAGATTTGTGTTAAAAAACATACTTCCGTGCATTTTTTTATGGTTTGTATTAACCAATTACACTAGCCCCTCTCCTCACGTTCGGTCTGTGGAATCGATTCGTCAGTATTTGATGTGGTTTACGAAATATATCCAACGGTAACGTTACATGACTCACCCTATATATATATACACTCCTGGAAATTGAAATAAGAACACCGTGAATTCATTGTCCCAGGAAGGGGAAACTTTATTGACACATTCCTGGGGTCAGATACATCACATGATCACACTGACAGAACCACAGGCACATAGACACAGGCAACAGAGCATGCACAATGTCGGCACTAGTACAGTGTATATCCACCTTTCGCAGCAATGCAGGCTGCTATTCTCCCATGGAGACGATCGTAGAGATGCTGGATGTAGTCCTGTGGAACGGCTTGCCATGCCATTTCCACCTGGCGCCTCAGTTGGACCAGCGTTCGTGCTGGACGTGCAGACCGCGTGAGACGACGCTTCATCCAGTCCCAAACATGCTCAATGGGGGACAGACCCGGAGATCTTGCTGGCCAGGGTAGTTGACTTACACCTTCTAGAGCACGTTGGGTGGCACGGGATACATGCGGACGTGCATTGTCCTGTTGGTTCAGCAAGTTCCCTTGCCGGTCTAGGAATGGTAGAACGATGGGTTCGATGACGGTTTGGATGTACCGTGCACTATTCAGTGTCCCCTCGACGATCACCAGTGGTGTACGGCCAGTGTAGGAGATCGCTCCCCACACCATGATGCCGGGTGTTGGCCCTGTGTGCCTCGGTCGTATGCAGTCCTGATTGTGGCGCTCACCTGCACGGCGCCAAACACGCATACGACCATCATTGGCACCAAGGCAGAAGCGACTCTCATCGCTGAAGACGACACGTCTCCATTCGTCCCTCCATTCACGCCTGTCGCGACACCACTGGAGGCGGGCTGCACGATGTTGGGGCGTGAGCGGAAGACGGCCAACCGGTATACGGGACCGTAGCCCAGCTTCATGGAGACGGTTGCGAATGGTCCTCGCCGATACCCCAGGAGCAACAGTGTCCCTAATTTGCTGGGAAGTGGCGGTGCGGTCCCCTACGGCACTGCGTAGGATCCTACGGTCTTGGCGTGCATCCGTGCGTCGCTGCGGTCCGGTCCCAGGTCGACGGGCACGTGCACCTTCCGCCGACCACTGGCGACAACATCGATGTACTGTGGAGACCTCACGCCCCACGTGTTGAGCAATTCGGCGGTACGTCCACCCGGCCTCCCGCATGCCCACTATACGCCCTCTCTCAAAGTCCGTCAACTGCACATACGGTTCACGTCCACGCTGTCGCGGCATGCTACCAGTGTTAAAGACTGCGATGGAGCTCCGTATGCCACGGCAAACTGGCTGACACTGACGGCGGCGGTGCACAAATGCTGCGCAGCTAGCGCCATTCGACGGCCAACACCGCGGTTCCTGGTGTGTCCGCTGTGCCGTGCGTGTGATCATTGCTTGTACAGCCCTCTCGCAGTGTCCGGAGCAAGTATGGTGGGTCTGACACACCGGTGTCAATGTGTTCTTTTTTCCATTTCCAGGAGTATATATATATATCCACTGTCCGTCCGAATGTGTATTAGAGTGTCATATACAAGTGTAATGTAAATCAGTCAAGGACTTTCCGAGATTTCTGCTAACAACATTTCTCCTGTATAAAAATACGCAGGAACCGCCCAGCCGAACGTTTATTATTTTATTATCTGAAGAATTTGAGAGTGAGTTGGACGTTGCCTTTGTCCGTCGAGATGTTGATTACAGTATCGTGTTAAAATCTGAAGTAAACTGGTAAAGATCTTTTCGAAATTTTTGCTAACAACGTTCCTCCTTTAGGTAGTATATATAAATTTATATATCATACGTATTAGAAAATATGTAGCCTACGTCCATCGGTACGTTTCTTAGAGTGTCGATAAAAATATGAAGTAAATCAACGAAGAATTTTTCGAGTTTTTTCACAACAACGTTAACAGAGACTTGTCTTTATATAGTAGTATACTCTGACCCACTGAGGCGCGTGCTATTGCCTTAGGAAGCAAGAGATGGAAAAGTTGTTCTAGGCGCTTCACTCTGGAACCGTGTGACAGCTACGGTCGCAGTTTCGAATCCTGCCTCGGGCATGGATGTGTGTGATGTCCTTAGGTTAGTTAGTTAGGTGTAAGTAGTTCTACGTTCTAGGGGACTGATGACCATAGATGTTAAGTCCCATAGTGCTCAGAGCCATTTGAACCATTTGAAAAGTTGTTGCAGTTGTACGTGCGCCATTTATTGTCTTGCAAATTGACTTTCCCTTTTTACTGCTGTAAATATGATGGTCCCGCAGATTTAGGAGCAAAACGTTGCATGGCACAAGTCTTTTCGTCGCATTGCAGATAATTACTGGCAGTCCTGTGACAATTTAATTCCTAATTACCTTTTAAGATACATGTTTAATTAGTCCGACTGATAATATTCAACTCCTTTTGAGGTCCTATCCGAGTGATTTTAACTATTCAGGCAAACTATTAGATAAATTACGAAAGAAAACAAATTTATTTTTGTTTCAGGGCCATGATATCTTCATCAAAAAAATTATATCATCATTCTTCCGCCTAATCATTTTAGTTTTTGTAGAGTGTTTTTTTTTTCTTTTTACCAGACGTGTTTCGTTTTTATTTACAAAGGATTTCAGTGCTCATCTCTCTCTCTCTCTCTCTCTCTCTCTCTCACACACACACACACAGACACATACACACACACACACAGGTAACGGAAATATACAAATAAATGGATTCGGAAGATTGCTAGTACTCAGAACCTAGACGAAAAAACAAATGAAGAAACAAGGACACTGTAGTGAGTGCAGAACAGGTGAAACGACGGCAATATTTCTACGACGGCAGAGTTTCGTGGAATTTTATAGAAATGAAGTGCAGTGCAAAAAAATTAAAAGGAAAAGCTATTGCGTAAAAGCCGAAAATTCGCGATAGGTGAAATTGAAACGAAGTTTTATTCGACTCAATCTTCGCTAACAGCGAGGAGAAAGTAATTCACTTTACAACACGCAAAAAGAGAAAAAAAACCTTAAGTAAATTGCACGTCAGTTGTGTAAAGAAAAAACTGGTTTCAATCTACAAATAGCAAAATGCAGAATCGTACCTCACCGAGTGGACGAGTATGTTGTGCTGTCTAGGGCTGGCATCTCTGCTTGCGTCGCCGTACGGGAGGGCCGTGTTTTTTCGTTTTTTTTTTTAATTTCTTTATTTAGGCTTTGGGTTACAAGGACCCCACAGCAAACAACGTTTATGATGTATCAAAGAAACATAACGGCAAAAAACCGAATAACACAAAATTACGAAGTCAGCATACAAACACACTCTTAAAGTAAAATAAAACCGCAATTAGACAAACACTAGACAGCTGGCGGCAGTGATGACAAGAGACTGGAGGAGAGTTACAAACAGCACTATACAGCAACATTATGACGAACTTGAAAGGGCAAACATCATACTTCATACAATAAGTACAACAATAACTGAAGAACAAAATTGCAGATAACATTAAACAGCAATGTGAGAAGTGTAGCAGGGAGAGCCGTTCAGCAATGCCGATCGGAAACGCGGAGCCGCGAGAAGTTAACTTAGCGACAGGCGGGAGCAACGGAAAGAGCAGAGCTTGGCTCGTGTCGGCCGCCTGTCCCAGCCGCCAGCGCATTCAGACGTGGCAGAAGCAGCAGGCAACTCTAAGACTGGTATTACACTATCAAATTACTTTGTCAAATATCCTTGTCCAATATCTTTGTCAAAGATATTTGATGGTGTAATAGAGAACTTTGTCAAATGTCGTCCAATATTTGATCAAATCTAGGGCCTCGCTGTAAATTTGATCAAAGAAGTCGCTTGTCTTCTGTCCACTGCAATGTGACATGTTACCACATGGAGCGCTAGCATCGCTGCATTCTGTCGCCTGTAGTGTTTTTATAAACATTGCGGGTAAATACAATTGGTGTGTGCCGACAACTACAAAATTAATAGAGATGTGTGAATCTGATGAGGCACTTTACAAGGTCAGGCACGCTGAATACAAAAATAGATTACGAAGATTGGAGAACTGACCTAACCTAACCTAACCCTCTCCTGTATCGGAATCGGAGTGTTACAGTGAGCCTGTCTTCTGCAGATGTAGCAGTTCTTAAGTGAATATTGTGCTATGTGATATGAGGATACACTTCGTTGAGCACATACAGAAATGTATGCTCATCCATTCGTAAGTAATTGATGTACGACTTGACGTCCTCCACTATAAACTCATGTAACAAGTTTTGTTGAATGCTTTTATTGTGCCGTCGTAAAACCCACGGCTTGCCCTCGCTTCTCTTCGGCATGTGCACACAGTGCAATTGTGGTACATGCAACTGCTGCGGTTAATAACAAGTTGTTGTCGGCCATCTTGAACTTTGACGAAAAATATGATGACAGTGTAATATCCCTTCTAGCACTACGTCAAAGATCTTTGTCAAATATATTTGACGGAATATCTGATCACATCTTTGATCCAATCTTTGACAAAGAAATTTGATAGTGTAATACCGACCTAAAAAACAGTAGGCCCTCAGCATCATCTTGTTTTAAAGCTGCATGGGAGGATTTATAACTTTTTACTGAACACGATGGTCGTGTAAAGTGTCACAAATTATTAAACCGTACAAGGAAATTCAAGTTAAGAAGTCACGTGGCAGTCTATGTCTACGATAAACATGTCAAAGACTAAAGAAAGGCAATAATCCTCGAACTGAAAGCCAGTTTTTCAAGCGAGATAACTTACCACTTAATAACAAGTTTTATTCGTAATATAGTGGCAATGGAAGGATTAAGACAAAACTGCTTCGTTTCAACAACGACCATTTCAGTTTTGAGTGCTAGTGCTGTGGCGGGTCGGGTTATGAATGATTCGTTCGTCGAAAATGTTTGATCACTGTCTCTCGTCGTACTGTTCACTACAAAAGTTCCATCTACCTCAGTACGGCGTCAGATCACCAGCCCCTTTCTCTGCATACGTAGATACTGTTCAGACGATGTTAAATGCAGCGTTGAAGAAAGCACTGTCAATACTTACGTTTGCAAAGTCCGCGTAAACTGTGGCGGCAAGCTATCCTGTAATATAACACAATTTTCGGGTGGAGGGCGACGTCTTCATCTCTTTAGAAAAATGACAAAATTCTGCAACGAGTTCTTTTATTTCTTTAGGTTCAAAAATTAAACACTTTCCATCAGCCCGAATTTAATCAACAAATAATATCACTGTCCTCAGCTCACAGTTCATACAACCCAGTACACACACAAGGCAGCCAGAAATATATTTAAGTCTGACCCGAAGAATTACGCCATTTCAGTCAGTACTCCGCTACTATAACTGAATTTCACATTCAGTCCTTTTCAGTGGATTTCTATTAAAGAAATTGTTCACCAAATATTCCATATACGGATACGAAATATGCCACGCGGAATTTTACAAAGGCCGAAAGTTCACACGCGTTTATCTTTCCAACAAAACAACTTTAGAACTTCCAAACTTCACAGAACTTCCCGTAAAAGCAACTGCTTCTGCGGCAACACAATCTGGACGCGAAATTCCAGTAACTTCTTCATTTTACACATTATTCAGACGGACACGTCCGACTCTACCTGCACGTTCAATAGCTACCCAGCGACTCCTCAATGCTGCTCCTTCCCCACCCTATAACTACCTGGCAATGCGCGGGAACTGCTAAACTCTGATTGGTTGATCAAAATGACCAGCCAATCAGAACAATCGCTCGAGATCATTCTCGCGCCAAAACTGTCCTACGCCAATCACTATTCGCAGTTGCATTCACGTCATTTCAATATGCAAATATTAATATAATGTTTAACAACACCAAACAAAAGGAAAACTAATCTGGGAATTTATTTAGAAAACTGTTACTCTGACAACGGCTATTCTGGCTGCCTTCTTACAAAAGCAAGTACTCTTAGACATTTATCATCAGCAATGAGGGGAAAACACAACTTTCCCACTACACAGTTACGGAATGTGGTACAATATACAATGTTGAATTTCTACATATGTCCCACTTACACACACTCTCATTCTCATTCATTCCATCACAACAAAACAAATAGATATTAATTAAATAATAATCTTTTCTGGATTTTATATTACGAAAGTGAAAAGCAGTTAACGTTTTTAATATGAAAATTCAAATAAATTGACCTCACATTTTGTGAACTCCAGTAATGATTTCAAATGATAGTAAAAGGCAAACTGTTATTATTCCTAACTGAGTTTTTTAGTCTAAGTGTTGGTTTGGGGAGCTTTAGGTAATTTCCTCTAACTCTGAACCTATGACAGATAGAAGGCCGAAATTTCTTTACCATATTCTCTTGAAAAACAAAAGGCAGTGCATCGACTTTGAACAATATTAAATAATATTTAATACAGTTCATTTAGATTCTTAGGGGTTTGAATATTCAGTTGCTCGAAGTGACACAGATACCGCTTCCCACGGCTAGTATAGTGACAGGTGCAAATGAGTCATTGCTAACACACAACTGGCTGTCTCCTTCACAGCCAACGGCTCCAGTGGTACGGGATGTTCTTCAAAGTAGCTTACTGCAATAAAGTTATCGCGTATTGACTCGCGACGTTACAGTGCTACTGGTATTATTGGATTAAAAATATTTCATATTATTTGCGGGACGTTGATCACCTTGATAGAGACTCTTCTGTGGGAATTAGCAGCAGAAGTCCTAATAAAATAACTGCGCACTTGAAGACGTTTGATGGAGGTGAATTTATTAAATAATGGCTTGTAGTAGCGGCGGAAGAGCTGTGTCCACAGCTGATTCCGCACCTACAGTCCGTGTCACATTCTCGAGCCACTGTAATTGAAAAATTGGCAGGATATTTGGAAGCTGAACTGACAAAGAATATAAAAGAGAGTGATGCATTTTCCTCACCTCTGGATGACTTCCCGGAATTGTCAGAAACAGCATTGCTGGTAATTTTCATTAGGACAGTGAACAAAATGCTGGAAGTTCGCTAGGAGGGATTAGAGCTCATCCCATTCAAGGACACAAGAACAGGTCAAGACACGTTCGGTGCCCTTGAAGCGGTTATGGAGAAGTCTGGTAGTAACTTCCGTAGCAACGGACGGTGGTCCAGCTATTTCTGGAGAAATCAGTGGCTTCGTACGGCGCGTCCAGAGAAAAATGAAGAATCGTGATCTCCTGGTTATCCCTGACTCGTCAACATAGTTTGTATTCCACAAGGGTAAAACTGGATAATGTAATGAGTTTGATTGTGAAAATCTCTAATTCTATTCGAGCAAAAGGATTCAATCATCGCTTGTTCAAAGCGTTTCTGGTCGACGTCGGTTGCGTCGGATCACTGTGAGGTTAGCTGAATCAGTAGTGAAACTGCGCCAGGAAATATAGTTATTTGTGGAAATGAAGGGGGAAAGTATTCTTGAACTGACGGATGGTACATGCGTTTGTGATTTAACCTTTTCAGCTGATGTAGCAGGGCATCTTCACGAGCGTCTTCGAGATATTTGTGTTACTTCAAGGGAAGGATATTCTCATTATCCATTTCTGTGAAGAAATAAAGGCATTCAAGATGAAACTGTCAGTTTGGGAAAGGCATCTGGAGGCTACAAACGTCTCTTACTTTCCGAAACTGTCAGCTGTAACAAATGTTACCATTGCTGTAGATTTTAAGAAAATTGTGTACTGAATTTGTAACAAGATTCACTGATATTTCGCACTTGGAAACATATTTAGGAATTTTTGCTGCTCCATTCTCTCTGGACGTTGAATGTGCAAACCATCCTCTCCTTATGAAAATCGTAGTTCATCAGTGCGAGTCAGAAGTGAAAGATAGTTGTTAGAGCAGAAAGACTTTAAATGCTTTTAGAAACCTTTCGCAGAAGCGTCACCAGAAAATTCATAGAAATGCATCACGGACACTTAGTCTGTTCGAACCAACTTTACAAGTGTGAGTAGCTCTTTTCCCTAATGAAACTGTGTAAAACACAACTGGGATGCTCCATATCAGATTATCATCTGGAGTAGGAGATTAGTGTCTAACGTCTCTTCCACAACGAGGTCATTAAAGTCTGAGCACAAGCTCGGATTAGGCAAGGATAGAGAAGGAAATCGAGCATAACCTTTCGAAGAACCTTCCCAGCGTTTGCCTGTAACGATTTAGGGAAATCACGGAAAACATAAATCAGGATGGCTGGACACGGGTTGAACTTTCGTCCTCCCGAATGCGAGTCCAACGCGTTAAACTATGATCAGAAATGTGTTTTGAGACTGAGTTTTGCTGTATCAGTCATTCACAGCATTGAAGTAAATAAATGTAAAAAACAGCAATAGGAAACTGAGGAGGATTAATTTCATATATTTTCTTTGTTGCTCAGTTTCCTAGTTGTCCTTCTACTTTCCCACCGTATTTAGTGCTTATTTACAATCACTTTGTCCTTCGTTATTTTTTTGGCAAATTTTTTTCCTGAATTCGGAAATCTGTTTGGCATTAAGGCTATTGTAATGAACATGTCACAACAACAGAAGAATTCATCAAATAATGCCAATGCAGAGAGAGAATACAACAGAAAAGAGTTGAACGAAGGAGGTTTATCAGTTCCTGAATGTGGTCCCTACCGTAGCTGTGGGATGCCTGGAAGGCCATATGGTGTCGCTTCTCACATACGCCAGGTCGTAGGAGAAGAGATAAAGCATTTTACGACACCCAGAACTGTCGGGCAGAGTATGCAAGAGTTAACGGTCATGGCCGTCGACCCCATACGTCATGATGTAATAGAGAATGTTGAGGAATTGGTGAATCTGTCATTGGCACCACCAGTCGAACTCCGAAGAATGGACTCGGCCATCTCCCATTTAAGCTGCCGCTGTCAGACGAGAGCACAGGTCCGACCAATGCATGTACAACGCTCTCCTCCAGCAGGTAAAACGTCCCATAGAAGTAGAGACATTTGGAGGACGGAGAACAACATGCCGTTATGTCTTCGCTGTGGGTATTCTGGACCCAAGTGCTACTTCAGAGGAAGAAGACGAACGTCCAGCAGCTATGACACCGCAATACGTCAGCCATCACAAAAGATCCATTCACGCGAGTCAGTTGCAAATGATTATAGTCAAACCGTGCGCTGAAGCTCACGCTAGACGAGGTTGCTGCTCAAAACGTCATAGCCCTTTTCCATTACCATGCAGAGGAATCAGCCGCTCACCTAACCACCAAATTTAGGAATACTAAGCGGAGATGAATCAGCGAAAAATGAAAATCCTCCAAGGACGACAATTACCAAGATGGCAGGGAATCATGGCATCATCATCATCGACGGCCAACCAGTCCAGGCGCTAATCGCCTCAGATGTTTCGTTTCTGTAATGCCAAATGCTTGTCACCAGATAAAGAAGACTATATGTTCTATGATACGAAAAAGGTTGCGCTGAAGGTCGCAGATTGGAGATACATCCAGCCGACAGCAAAATGTCTTGCTAGAATAACTATCAGTGACAGAACACAACCCTTCAGAGTTATCGTTTGAACAGAATCTATTAATGGTGTTATTTTCAGATGGGACTTCTTGCAGGCCTCACAAACAATCACAGACTGAGGAAGATCAGAGCTTCAGATTGACTAATCTACTCCAACAAGAACACATAACACCGACTGTCCTGGGCGGTTGACAGCCTTTGAAGACGTTGTTATCTCACCATCAACAACGAGACGAGTTCCAATCGTCGATAATTATACACAGTTAAACTGTGAAGCTTTTGTCGACTGCAAAACGCTCCTCAGACTAACGAAAGAAGTCTGCGTGCCAGTAACGATCATAAGCATTGGATGTGGTCAAGGAGAATTTCGTACCAATACGAGGTGCATTCAAGTTCTAAGGCCTCCAATTTTTTTTGTAATTAACTACTCACCCGAAATAGATGAAACTGGCGTTACTTCTCTACGTAATCGACCTGCAGACGTACACATTTTTCACAACGCTGACGCCATGATTCCATGGCAGCGGCGAAGGCTTCTTTAGGAGTCTGTTTTGACCACTGGAAAACCGCTGAGGCAATAGCAGCACGGCTGGTGAATGTGCGCCCACGGAGAGAGTCTTTCATTGTTGGAAAAAGCCAAAAGTCACTAGGAGCCAGGTCAGGTGAGTAGGGAGCATGAGTAATCACTTCAAAGTTGTTATCACGAAGAAACTGTTGTGTAACGTTAGCTCAATGTGCGGGTGCGTTGTCTTGGTGAAACAGCACACGCGCAGCCCTTCCCAGACGTTTTTGTTGCAGTGCAGGAAGGAATTTGTTCTTCAAAACATTTTCGTAGGATGCACCTGTTACCGTAGTGCCCTTTGGAACTCAATGGGTAAGGATTACGCCCTCGCTGTCCCAGAACATGGACACCATCATTTTTTCAGCACTGGCGGTTACCCGAAATTTTTTTGGTGGCGGTGAATCTGTGTGCTTCCATTCAGCTGACTGACGCTTTGTTTCTGGATTGAAAAATGGCTTCCACGTCTCATCCATTGGACTAACCGACGAAAAGAAAGTCCCATTCATGCTGTCGTTGCGCGTCAACATTGCTTGGTAACATGCCACACGGGTAGCCATGTGGTCATCCGTCAGCATTCTTGGCACCCACCTGGATGACACTTTTCGCATTTTCAGGTCGTCATGCAGGATTGTGTGCACAGAACCCACAGAAATGCCAACCCTGGAGGCGATCTGTTCAACAGTCATTCGGCGATCCCCCAAAACATTTCTCTCCTCTTTCTCGATCATGTCGTCAGACCGGCTTGTGCGAGCCTGAGGTTGTTTCGGTTTGTTGTCACACAATGTTCTGCCTTCATTAAACTGTCGCACCCACGAACGCACTTTCGACACATCCATAACTCCACCACCACATGCCTCCTTCAACTGTCGATGAATTTCAATTGGTTTCACACCATGCAAATTCAGAAAACGAATGATTGCACGCTGTTTAAGTAAGGAAAACGTCGCTATTTTAAGTATTTAAAACAGTTCTCATTCTCGCCGCTGGCGGTAAAATTCCATCTGCCGTACGGTGCTCCCGTCTCTGGGACGTATTGACAATGAACGCGGGCTCATTTTAAAACAATGCGCAGTCCGGAGAAAAAAAATCGGAGGCCTTAGAACTTGAATGCACCTCGTAATTCTCATGTGTAGGCACAACTCACACCTCAAGGTATGAGTATGTGTACAGGGAGAGTGCTCATATAGTGTCCCCAGCTGAACGACGGATAACCTGGTAGGAAGTGGAGAAGATACTGCAGGATGACAGCATGTAACCTTCACAGATTCGTTGTCCCCCTCCTGTGGTCCTTGTGTAGTAGAAATTTGGCGTATGGTGTTTCTGTGTCGACTACCAATAATTGAACAAAGTCACGAAGAAAGATGCCCCTTCATATTTTTGCATGGTCAGCTGGAAAGAAACAAAGCATTTCTCAACTATGGATATGCATGCAAGCTACTCCAGATTGAGGTAGCCGAGGATGACTGAGCTCCTAATGGCCTCTATGATTTCAATGTTATGCTTTTTGAACTATGCAACACTGTAACAACCTTCTAACGTCTGACGGACAACTAGCTTAAAAACCTAAAATGGATGACTTGCCTTTGTTGTCGGAGTTTTTGCTGTTCGAGTTTTCTTGTACTACGGGAGTTTCATAAAGGACTTACGTACAAGGTACGTCCGTGCAAGAATTACTGCAGGGAGACGACAAATTTTGCTTGTCCTTAAGGAAGGGATAATATATTCTCCAGTTCTAGCATTGCATGACGAGAATGCCGAGACAGAACTTCACAGTAAAGCTAACTGTTTTGGAGAAGAAGCTGTTGTAGCACAAATTCAGGCAGGTGCTGAAAAGTTCATACTATAAGCTTTTAAATTACTCTCCACGTCTGAGAAGAACTACCTACAACCGAGAAAGAGTGAATGGCAGCTATTTGGGCCGTCATCAAATTTTCAGCAGTTTTTAATTGGTAGATCAGTCACTTGTGAGGTGGATCACAATTCCCTCTGCTGGCTGACTAGCCTGAACGATTCATCGGGTTGACTTGCGAGATGGGCACTGAGGCTTCAGCAGTACAACGTCACTATGGTAAACAAAAAGGGCGCAAACGTAAGAACGCTGACAGCCTTTCAAGGAATCTTTTGGTGGAACGCAGCAATGTGGACGAAATCTCTGTCATTGCTGGTGAACTGGATGACATTTTTGCTGGAAAGAGGAAGCATT
The DNA here is from genome assembly GCF_023864275.1 of Schistocerca cancellata. NCBI lineage: Eukaryota > Metazoa > Arthropoda > Insecta > Orthoptera > Acrididae > Schistocerca > Schistocerca cancellata. The sequence continues at coordinate 980,171,376 of NC_064627.1, forward strand.
TCGCATTGCTGAAAACCAAAAACACTGAATAATGAGGAAACTACCAAATAAGGATTCTAGTTAATAAGCGGAACATTGTGCAAGAGGAATTATGATTCGATGGGACTGAAATAATGGCTCGTCATCCCAACTTGTCTACTGCCATTGATCCTGAAGTATTTCCGTGGCACTCGAACATCTGGTCACTTGCGATTCGTGAAGAAATTACTCCGAATCTGATACAGGTAGCACTGACTAGGTCTCTACAGGTCCATTAGACACCATGTGAGCCATAGTAAGAAATGCCAATGACGGAAGCACATGCCACAATTATCCGTGGGGTAATTGGAATTGTCCTCTTGGGGAGCTTTCAGAGACTGACGAACGGGAATCGTTGGATAATAGTCTGCACTGATTATCTTTCCCCCTACTCTGTTGCCAAAGCTGTCCTATAACACTACTTTCCGCTACAGCTATACCATAACCTCAAAACTGGAGGTAGTTCGTATAATGGAACTATTTTGTTCCGAGTAATTATGGTATAAAGCAACAGAGCAGTGTTACCCTCTGAGAGGAATTTTATTTGTGTTGACCATGAAATACCTAACGGAGGTAGCTTATCGGAAGTGAAAGCCAGAATTACGTAAATATTTAAACAGTAACAAACTAAAATTTACTTATCTACAGCGTTCAAATGATAATAAAGAAAATGGTAGCCAGCCTAATTAGACGTGAGAATGTTTGACATTCTTGTTCAAGAAAATAAGTATGAGCAACTTTAACGGACAGACACAACCTATACTTTGCCATACGCGAGTGCAATGAAATCTGGCACACGCATATATTAACTTTAAGCTTGGAACTAACAGCTAGAGCAGAACAAACTATTTACATAAATATAACACATAACAAAACACATCAATACCTCGAGGACTTAGTCAAACTGAATGCTCTCAATAATGTTACTATTAATATTCACTGCAGGATCGTAAATTGGGCTTAAGTCCAATATTACTTTTCAAACATTTTCCTATCTGACAAAAAATTGTAAATATATTTCACTGCAAAATTGTAAACTGGTCATAGGTTAAGTCTCTCTCAGCTAAATACCTTTTTATTTAAAATGAAAATTAAATGGAATTCACTAACAGATTACTTCTCACTGTCTTTTGAATAAAGAAATTATTGTTTTCATAGATAGTGGTCTTTCTATTAATCGTTATCTAGTATGAGCACAATAGACAAACTGTTGATCCTGTTACACCATTAATATGCACTTTTAATACACAAGGGGAGTCGAATATTGTACAGAAGTTCTCTTGAATAGGAATAGTAATTGAAACTTGCTATAATTAAGTAACTTTGTGCATTTGAACTACTTTCAGTGGAGGGGGGCCCTTGATCTTGACCACTGTAGCAGAGCATACCAAACACACTTTCAATATACTAAAGAAACAAGCCCTTAACTAGTATGTACATGTTACCTTCAACAGTATTAGTTCTCAACTCTTACTGAAGTAGAACACAACTTGATGTGGTTATAAGACAATAGCTCACCTTTGGTTGATTTTCAACAGACTGCACTGTGATCACTTACTAAGCAAAACTTTGTAAACCTCAGTTTTGAGAACTTTCACTTTAGAAGTTGGCAACAAAATTTTAATAAGCAGTTTTAATAGAAAAATTATTTTCAGCCAGCATTATTCACTAAATTACTCAGTTCTGCTAAAACACTGAGCTTTAATGTTCTTTCAGTAAGGACACTCGGTAATCACTTTAGCATGGGAAGGACCCTAAGTGATTGTGTGGTAAATCAAGGTAGGTATAAGAGTTCGAGTATAAGTTACCTTATATTTTTGCATACTAAAACATCCAATGAGCTGATCCTTTCACCATACATTTCTACTGTTCCTTGGTTCCTTTTCAGTGATTGCGCAATGTGGTAGCGATTGCATATTGGCAGGTGGATTTGCAGGTGGAATTGCTGGACTCTGTCATTTTTTGGTGGCGATGATAGACATCAATTCCAGAATAGTTCCAGCTTTTCATCCATCCATCCGAGGCATTGGAAAGCGGTACGGAAAGTCTCTCTCGGCCCCAGCACAATATACAACGTTTACATGAGTAGTTGATAGTTTGGTAGCTCGTCCCCGACTGACTCTTGGTTCCACCTTTTCTACCTGTGCCAACCACAATTTGCGCGCGCTACACAGTTCCGTTCCCGAGGGGAGCCACAGCACCTTTTACATACAAAATAACAAAGAACTCTAAGTGTAAGTCAGCAGCAAACATTTTAAATAAAACAGAACATTTGCATATATTGGTAGTTCTACACAAAATTATTTAAATAAAATTATTTAATTTTAAAGATAACCGAAGAAATTATGTGAGGAAGACAAAAGATCATTACAGAGATTATACTTCATTACAATATCGAATTAATCGTACACTAATTACGGAAGTTCAACGATGGGATGTTGAACAAAATAGAAAGCTAAATGAATCAGCAAAAGGTATGTACTCGTAGTGTCTAAGCTATGGTGTTACAGTCCGACTGATGTAACTCCGTAAATTGCAACTTCCCTTGCAGAAGAGGTCAGTTTGAAGCATGGAGCACCCCACGTGATGACCTCTGATCGTGGAAACGTTTTCCAGTCGAGACTAGTGCCAGAGAATTTCACGCTGCGACATCACCCACCGGACGACAACTATCATCCACAGATGAATGACCTCACAGGACGCTTTAGTTGGCAGTTATGCTCTCTATTTACGATAATGTCGAAAAGAGAGATTGTCATACAATACTGCCCATTGTGATATTCAAACAGAACACCGCGAGGTAAAACACTGCAGACTTTGCACTGTTTTTTCTGCTCCAAGTTCACGAGATGGAAACGACAGTGGACACACTATTCCCGTTTGAATTGGACGATACTCAGGGTAACTACACGACACACCACATCACTAGAACCAAAGGAGTTTGGCAGCTGGACTTTTACACTTGTGCGGAAGGTGAGGCTGCTGGAAAAGTCACTAAGGCGCTGCTTTTTGCAGTATCGTTATCCTTCACCGCTGGTCGGGCGTCACTTATGAAGTCGACGGTTACAACCTTTATCAAGAAGACGAAACTGCAGAGACGTCGACCCCTGTCTACTGATGTCGCAGCTCGACAGTTGGAAGTTTAAGAAACTGAAGATCGTCTGAACGATCGTCAAGGTTCGATGAGAGGTGTTCAACATCGTGCGCGAATATCCGCCAACGCCGTCACACAGAGGTCCATTGACAATCTTTAGATCGAAAGGGATATACTGCACTCCAAATGAGGGTTTCTGAAACAGCGTGTCGCTTTTTCTACAGGAGACAGAGCAAGTTTCCAAGTTCTGGTGTACGCAGTGTGATACAGTGGTTACTGTCAGAGATAGTCGCCCTGTGGGTCGCCACGTAAGACCTGTCTGCCACTGTAAGCTTATTTGTCCGTCGCTGACATAGAAGACCGCAAACCTTCTTTCCTTCCAGTCTGGGCAAGCTGTGCACTTATTAGAAAACATGTGGAGCTTACTGGGACAGGGTAAATGTTAGCTACAATGAAGTCGATAATTCGATAGTAATATTGGCATTTTAATTTGATATCCTCCACAACTGACAAAATTTACAAAAAAAAAAGTGAATTTCTTTGTCCACCCACCCACTCCTAAGAATGGCACATTAACAATTTGCAATTACGCGCCCCTATTACCGGCAGCTGCGTTGATAAATACTCGGCACCTCGCAAGGATAACTACCAGATCAAGAATATTAGGTAAGTTGTTGAAAGTGGTTAAGTGTTGGTGAAAATCTCGCTTCTCAGCACACAAAGAGCTCTAACCGCAGAACCCTGCACGGAACACTCGTTGGTGCAGTGCTGCGATAGAGACCGTATATCTCCCTTCGAAGACAATGCCAAGTTGCCGTCTCCAAGTCCGTACCGCTCGATGGCTGAGGGCGAAGTCCTCTCTCTCCACAATTCTTCCCACGCGTACGAAAACGCGGCGGAAGAATACTCAGTTTCGCCCAATGTCGAACGCTCTGTCATCGTCGAAATCCCTCCAACGGCATTTCTGAGATCTACCCAATGACTGAGTAGGTTATAACACCCCTAGGCACATTTTGGAATATTCTGTGTTTGTATAAATAACTGCATTCTCTGTCAAGGAGATCAGCTCTGTTACTGCTCTAAGTTGGTGGCAGTAATTAACGTGCTTTCAGTTCTGAGTGTTGCACTTCACAGGCGACCCTGCCTTTGGAATTGGACGTGATGGTGGTTGCAAAATGACAGTATTATGTATACTATATTTTCAGAACTACCACTGAAGATGCACTTACATAAACGTGAAATGCATCTGCTGAAAAACACTCCTAAAACTGCAATAAAATTAAAACAGAAAAACAGTAATAATTGAGTTGTAACAGCTTTTAGGAAGATGAGCATACACACAAACAAATTCATAGTTACTGTTTTATTACATTCTAATATGCATACATGATGCAAAGTTCAACAAAGGTAAAACTGCGAGTATGGTAAAAATGACAGAATGGGGCCAGGCTATGTTGTCCCAGCTTTCCGGTAGCCTGTGTTGCCCAGCACAGGTGGCTCCAGATGCCGGGCTATCCCCAAAACCGCCGTATTGTCCGGCGTTTTCGGTGACCGCTGCCTGCCGCCCACGGCGGCCCGGCGAGCTACGGCCATCTGCAGACTTTATATTCCACAATTCTCAACTTCCGACACTTTTCACCAAAGCTTTAAGTTAGTGACTTAATCATGCAGACATGCAGGAAATACTGCTCGAGAGTGCTTCACATTTATCATAATTCAATAGAGTCATAATCTGAGGCCGTTGCCAGTCCCTTTATTATTAATACCAATGTTGGTAACCTAACGTGTAAGTGCCCACGTCCTGGCGCCTTACACCACTAACGATTTCATATTTCGTATTTATTATTTCTCGAAGGTTCTTGAAATATCAAATGTTTCAAATGTTAGAATATCTGGAATATTCGATGATTGTATAAACAATAGCATTTTGGAATATTCTATGTTTGTACAAATAACTGCATTCTCTGTCCAGAACATCATCTCTGTTATTGCTGTAAGTTGGTGGCAGTAATTAACGTGCTTTCAGTTCTGAGTGTTGCACTTCACAGGCGACCCTGCCTTTGGAATTGGACGTTTTGGTGGTTGCAAAATGACAGTATTGTGTATACTTATTTTCAGAAGTACCACTGAAGATGCACTTACCTAAAAGTGAAATGCATCTGCTGAAAAACACTCCTAAAACTGGAGTAAAATTAAAACAGAAAAACAGTAATAATTGAGTTGTAACAGCTTTTAGGAAGATGAGCAAACACACAAACAAATTCATAGTTACTGTTTTATTACGTTGTAATATGCATACATGATGCAACGTTCAACGAAGTTAAAATTGGGAGTATGGTAAAAATGACAGAATGGGGCCAGGCTGTGTTGTCCCAGCTTTCTGGTAGCCTGATTGTCTTCCTGTAACTAAATCCTCTTACGCCTCCCTCACGCTCCTCCCAAGTTCAAGAGTAAGGGTGAGGATTTCCTGTGGGACACTACTTGCACAGGCTACATAGTTGCCAGATCTCCCAAGGGCCTCAAAAAACCCCACTCAAACGAATTGGTACGCCGAAGGACGCTCAAGGTCATTGGGCTCCCGAGAGGAGGTCGGGCGCTCTGAGTGGACTGGTACCCAATAATCTCTCATTCCCTGCCCCTCTCTCACCTAAACGTCCTATATGTGCCATCCCTCCTGATGGGCAATTCGACAAAAATTCCAATAGAAACAGTGTTATAAACAATTTATAGCTCCGCCGCAAGTCGAGGGCCTTGCCGCATCCAGTATAATCAACGAAGACCTCTTTTGACAAGCGACAGGAGATGCTGGGAGAGTCCACCTCGGTATCTGCATGGTCAGCGCGGCGGACTGTTAAGCGAAAGGGCGTGGATTGGATTCCCGGCCAGGTCAGAGATTTTCTCAGCTCGGGGATGCGGTGTTGTGTAGTCATTACTTTCGTATCCTCATAACTCACATTACTATTGAGATGGCTTAATGGGGACAACCTAAAAGCCAATAAACTGAAAAAAGAAGCTGGCGGTCTTGCAGTATTTATGGGTGAGAGAGTACAGTCGCTGGGACTGCTCTGGGTGCAAGACATACAACTGAGCAGCCCACTGCGGCTGTATCAAACTGCACGTTCACCACCAGTGACACGTGCAGCCATGCATGATGGCAGATAAGTTCCTTCCCACCTTGCAGATGTATTTTTTAGCTGGAGTAATAATAGTAAGACTTTTGTTACATCTGCCGTCTGGCACTACCCTTATTACCTTGTAAGACTTTTTCCTGCAAGTTGGCAGCACAATACAGACCTCCAGGCTGCTGCTTCAGGCTGCAGCGGTGGCGGAGAAGCTTACGCATCACATGGGGCACCTCAGGTGGAGCTTGTTTTACCGACGGGCTGTGCTGCTGAGGCACCTCCTAGGCGTACCCGACACAGTGGATCCGCCCTCATTACAGGGTGGTAACGCGTTACGTCATTCGAGTTGGAGGGCCAATGTGAAGACCGAACGTCTGGCCTCGCCAATTCGCCCTGTGAGTGGACATGTGGCTGCTGCTTCGTCAGCGTGCGAGCAGGCCCACGGGGGAAGGTTATACCACTTATAGGGAGCTCCAACGCTAGGCGTGTTATGGAGCGACTTGAACAGATTTCGTTCAGGCCTGGAAAAAAAGCCAATGTGCACTCGATATGTCTGCCGGTGGGCCTCATCAGAGATGTGAGGCGGCCCTGCCTGCGGCTATCGAGAGTGCAGGGTGCTGTCGACACCAACGACTCCTGTCGCATGGGTTCTGAGGCCATCCTCAGTTCGTAGAGGGGGCTGGCGGAGGTGGTGAAAACTGCTGGCCTCATGTGCGGGGTGCAAGTAGAGCTCGGAATTTGCAGCATTATTCCCAGAGTTTATCGGTGTCCTTCCTACATCTACATAGATACTCCGGAAGCCATGTTCTTTAGTTTGGAGCTGAGAGGAGGGTCTCAACCAAAGGCTTTGTCGACTCTGTGACAGTCTTGGCTGCAGGTTTCTAGACCTACATTATTACATGGGGATTTGTAAGACTCCCCTTGATAGGTTTTTTGCTGATGATGCTGTGGTGTACTGTAAGGTGTCGCAGTTGAGTGACTGTAGGAAGCTACAAGATGGCTTACACAAAATTTCTAGTTGATATGATGAACGGCAGCCAGCTCTAAATGGAGGCAAATGTAAGTTAGTGGCCATGAGAAGGAAAAACAAACCCGTAATGTTCGGATACAGCATTATTAGCGCATTACCTGACACAGTCGCGTTGAAATATCTGTGTATAACATTGCAAAGCGTTAAGAAATGTAATGAGCATGCGAGGACTGTCAAAGGGAAGGCGAATGCTCGACTTTGGTTTATTGGGAGAATTTTGGGACGGTGCAGTACATCTGTAAAGGAGGTCTCACATAGGAAGCTGGTGCGACCTATTCTTGAATACTGCCCCAGTATTTAGAATCCATACCGAGGCGCACTTACGGTGGACATCGATGCGATTCACAGACGGGCTGTTAAATTTGTTACCCGTAGGTTCGAACAAAGCGTGCTATAGAAATACTTCCGCAACTCGAATGAGAATCCCTGGAGAGAAGGCGACGTATTTTTTGAAGAACACTATTGAGAAAATTTAGAGAACCGGCATTTGAAGCTGACTGACGACTGATTCTACTGCCGCGAGCACACATTGCGCGTAAGCACCACGAAGATCAGATACGAGAAATAATGACTCATATACAGGATGGCCCATTGATAGTGACCGGGGCAAATATCTCATGAAATAAGCATCAAACGAAAAAACTGCAAAGAACGAAACTCGTCTAGCTTGAAGGGGGAAACCAGATGGCGCTATGGTTGTCCCGCTAGGTGGCGCTACCATAGGTCAAACGGATATCAACTCCATTGTTTTAAATAGGAACCCCCATTTTCTATTACATATTCGTGTAGTACGTAAAGAAATATGAATGTTTTAGTTGGACCACTTTTTTCGCTTTGTGACAGATGGCGTTGTAATAGGCACAAACGTATAAGTACGTGGTATCACGTAACATTCCGCCAGGGCGGACGGTATTTGCTTCGTGATACATTACTCGTGTTAAAACGGACGGTTTACCAATTGCGGAAAAGGTCGATATCGTGTTGATGTATGGCTGTTGTCATCAAAATGCCCAACGGGCGTGTGCTATGTATGCTGCTCGGTATCCTGGACATCAATCATCGAAGTGTCCGGACCGTTCGCCGGATAGTTACGTCATTTAAGGAAACAGGAAGTGTTCAGCCACATGTGAAACGTCAACCACGACTTGCAACAAATGATGATGCCCAAGTAGGTGTTTTAGCTGCTGTCGCGGCTAATCCGCACATCAGTAGCAGACCAATTGCGCGAGGATCGGGAATCTCAAAAACGTCGGTGTTGAGAATGCTACATCAACATCGATTGCATCCGTACCATATTTCTACGCACCAGGCATTGCATGGTGACGACTTTGAACGTCGTGTACAGTTCTGCCACTGGGCACAAGAGAAATTACGCGACGATGACAGAGATTTTGCACGCGTTGTATTTAGCGACGAAGCATCATTCGCCAACAGCGGCAACGTAAACCGGCATAATATGCACCATTGGGCAACGGAAAATCCACGATGGCTGCGAAAAGTGGAACATCAACGACCTTGGCTGGTTAATGTATGGTGCGGCATTGTGGGAGGAAAGATATTTGGCCACCATTTTATAGATGGCAATCTAAATGGTGCAATTTATGCTGATTTCCTACGTCATGTTCTACCGATGTTACCACAAGATGTTTCACTGCATGACATTATGACGATGTATTTCCAACATGATGGATGTCCGGCACATAGCTTGCGTGCGGTTGAAGTGGTGTTGAATAGCATATTTCATGACAGGTGGATTGGTCGTCGAAACACCATACCATGGCCCGCACGTTCACCGGATCTGACGTCCCCGGATTTCTTTCTGTGGGGAAAGTTGAAGGATATTTGCTATCGTGATCCACCGCCAACGGCTGACAGCATGCGTCAGCGTATTGTCAATGCATGTGCGGACATTACGGAAGGCGAACTACTCGCTGTTGAGAGGAATGTCGTTACACGTATTGCCAAATGCATTGTGGTTGACGGACATCATTTTGGGCATTTATTGCATTAATGTGGTAATTATAGGTAATCACGCTGTAACAGCATGCGTTCTCAGAAACGATAAGTTCACAGAGGTACATGTATCACATTGAAACAACCGAAATAAAATGTATTTTTATTTAAAAAACCTACCTGTTACCAACTGTTCGTCTAAAACTGTGAGCCATATGTTTGTGACTATTACAGCGTCATCTATCACAAAGCGAATAAAGTGGTCCAACTAAAACATTCATATTTCTTTACGTACTACACGAATATGTAATAAAGATGGGGATTCCTATGTAAAAAAACGCAGTTGATATCCGTTTGACCTATGGCAGCACCATCTAGCGGGCCAACCATAGCGCCATCTGGTTTCCCCATTCAAGCTAGACAAGTTTCGTTATTTGTAGTTTTTTCGTTTGACGCTTATTCCGTGAGATATTTGGCCCGGCCACGATCAATGGACCACCCTTTGTAGTAGCTTCATGTAAGAGACTGTGTACATCACGTTTGTCAAGATGCGTGAGTTATAACATACATTTCATCCGTTCCATTAAGAGTGTATTCTGTCGACAGTCGTTTACTGATTAATAACTTCCCAGTTCATCGCTTAAGTTAGTAGTTATTATACAAAGCATAGTGTGTTTCGTGTTCTTAATAACATCCCTACATGAGACAGACCACAGCGCCTGCACTAATGTGTACACGGATTGGGCGAAATATCGTGACTATCCTCTACTTTGGGAACATTAGTCTCTCGGTCATGTGGAAAGGCATGTAAAAATGATGTTGCAAAGATAAAAATCTCATTTTATTGGCAGAACACACAAAAAATGTAGCAAAGGTACTAAAGTGAGTGTGTACACTGTGCATGTTGTTCTCTTCTGGAGTATTGCTGTGCAGTATGGCACCTTTTACCAGGTAGGACCGATCGTTCCCCAGATGAACACTGGGGAACTGCCAGTTCAATTCCGAATCTTTATCTAATCCGCATCTCTGCTCTCTCTCACCTACATAGTGAAGAATGACTACCACAGTAGGCTATAACAGGGTGAAATCGACACAGGTGTAACGATAATTTTGGCTCAGTGGGCTGTTGTGAAGTCATTACAGTTTACGTTAAATAGATAAGGTAACACAGGAAGGCCCATAAATCATTTCCACATAACGCTATCACCTACATGGAGGCTGCAACGTTAAGAGACTGTACTGAAATACAGGAAGACCTGCAGAGAAAATTATGTTTGGTGCAGGGCCTTGCAGCTGACCCAGAATACATGGGGTATTGCGTATAAATTAGTGAAAAGGCTTTCAAATATTCGTCTTACTCTCCTGTGGTTTTCCCCATCTAGAAGAAGTGGTAGCTTCACTCTGACGCTGTGTCTACCAAGATGAACTTGGAGAGTTTACGACCAAGATAACTGTTAAATACACCATATATTGCCTTCTTTAACATTACAGACCAACCCTTCTTTAATTGTTCTTGGAAGTTCACTTAATCATAAGCTTTAACCACTATAATGTTGTCACGAAACGGTGCTGTAATCTGTGTAGGCGCATTTAAATTTTTTCCTGGTAAGAAGTGTCCGGTTTTCAACGTAATTTATGCTACCAATATCAGTAACATGATTGTCCAGGTGTTCCAGTAATAACCACAAACCAAAGTATTTGTCGCTTGGTCTCGTTCTCTTCCGTATTTACTGAGGCATGTTCAGCACTTTGGAGCAATAAATGTTGACAATTTGAACCACCTCGAATTGCTGGTCAACTGCAGTTATCAAACCTTTTTACATACTCGAAAGGTTTAAGTTTGGGACCCTTCTGATCACATGATCAAGACGACCCTTCTATTTACAACTCACAAAATTAAAAGACTGCTGGGTGATGTCCCCCCCCCCCCCCCCCCCTTAGTTCTGTGAATTTAAAACAGCGTTATGCAGTGTATGTGGAGACAAAATTTATAAAACAGCAGGAAGTTTTTCGAAACGTTTCATTACTTTTTAATGAAACTTCCTCCACGTATGACTCCCATGTCACTTAGCCGGTGCAGGGGACAAAATTTTGCACAGGTCTTCAATATGTTTATGGAATTGACTCTTATCACATGCTGTCTGATGGCGTGGACCAATACATGTAGTATGGTATGCAAAGTACCAATCAATTATTTAGTGAGGTTATTCACCTTTTTTCTGAAAGTTGTACTTTCTTAATTGGACAAAGTAATTGTATGGGGGAAACAAGTGTACGAGCAGATATTTTTATTGGTGACTGAGAAGAGTGTACTCAACAAAATTACATCATTATTTACTTAATTTGCAGACTAATAATTATGGCTATTAGGAGTAATATGTTTTCAGGTTTGTTAGTACCTCCAAGTGCATGTGGTAACAGCAACCTTATAAAGCTTCATTTTTCTGGGCAGCAGGTCAGAGGTGTTGAGCTGTGGACACAAAAAGGTTAACCTCTACTGACAGAGGTAGTCCACTTAGTGGTCCAGTTAAGAATATGTAGAAAACATAAGGTAGCAGAATGGCTCTGAGCACTATGGGACTTAACATCTGAGGTCATCAGTCCCCTAGAACTTAGAACTACTTAAACCTAACTAACCTAAAGACATCACACACATCCATGCCCGAGGCAGGATTCGAACCTGCGACACATAAGGTAGCAAATCATATGACGTGTTTCTGGGAAGGCCGTGTGATTCAGGAAGAAGACAACCAACGTTGTGTTGTACAGGTGCCTGAATTCAGACAGATCTGGTGACTGAGCAGCCAAGGCAACTTGTCGACACTTTGTAGAGCTAGTTGGGTTACAACAGCGGTATGTGAGCGAGTATTCCTATTGGAATATATCCCCTGGAATGCTGTTTATGAATGACAGCACAGAAGATCGAACACCAGTTTGACGTACAAATTTGGAGTCAGAGAGCCTGGGATAATATGCTGTCATACGAAATTAACTACGGGCCATTAAAATTGCTACACCAAGAAGAAATGCAGATGATAAACGGGTATTCATTGGACAAATATATTATACTAGAACTGACATGTGACTATATTTTCAGGCAATTTGGGTGCATAAATCCTGAGAAATCATTACCCAGAACAACCAACTCTGGCCGTAATGACGGCCTTGATACGCCTGGGCATTGAGTCAAACAGAGCTTGGATGGCGTGTACAGGTACAGCTGCCCATGCAGCTCCAACACGATACCACAGTTCATCAAGAGTAGTGACTGGCGTATTGTGACGAGCCAGTTGCTCGGCCACCATTGACCAGACGTTTTCAATTGGTGAGAGAACTGTAGACTGTGCTGGCCAGGGCAGAAGTCGAACATTTTATGTATCCAGAAGGCCCATAGAGGACCTGCTACATGCGGTCGTGCATTATCCTGCTGAACTGTAGTGTTTCGCAGGGATCGAATGAAGGGTAGAGCCACGGGTCGTAACACAACTGAAATGTAACGTCCACTGTTCAAAGTTCCGTCAATGCGAACAAGAGGTGACCGAGACGTGTAACCAATGGCACTCCATACCATCACGCCGGGTGATACGCCAGTATGGCGATGAGGAATACACGCTTCCAATGTGAGTTCACCGCGATGTCGCCAAACACGGATGCGACCATCATGATGCTGTAAACAGAACCTGGATTCATCCGAAAAAATGACGTTTTGCCATTAGTGCACCCAGGTTCGTCGTTGAGTACACCGTCGCAGGCGCTCCTGTCCATGATGCAGCGTCAAGGGTAACAGCAGCCATGGTCTCCGAGCTGATAGTCCATGCTGCTGCAAACGTCATCGAACTGTTCGTCCAGATAGCTGTTGTCTTGCAATCGTCCCCGTCTGTTGACTCACGGATCGAGACGTGGCTGCACGATCCGTTACAGCCATGCGGATAAGATGACTGTCATTTCGACTGTTGGTGATACGAGGCCGTTGGGATCCAGCAAGGCGTTCGGTATTACCCTCCTGAACCCACCGATTCCTTATTCTGCTAACAGTCATTGGATCTCGACCAACGCGAGCAACAATGTCGCGATACGATAAACCGCAATCGCGATAAGCTACGATCCGATCTTCATCAAAGTCGGAAACGTGCTGGACGCATTTCTCCTCCTTACACGAGGCATCACAACAACGTTTCACCAGGCAACGCCGGTCAACTGCTGTTTGTGTATGAGAAATCGGTTGGAAACTTTAATCATGTCAGCACGTCATAGGTGTCGCCACCGGCGTCAACCTTGTGTGAATGCTCTGAAAAGCTAATCATTTGCATCATCTACGTCGTGTAACAATTTTAATGGCCAGTACTGTAGGAACTCAGACCGTAACTCCAAATGTAAATCCAGTGTGTCTGTCACGCAGACAGGTTCGTTGCATTCCCTCAACTTTTCTCCTCCTAACCGACACACGGTCATCACTGGCACCGAGGCAGAGCCAGCTTTCAACAAAAAACACAACGGAACTACACGCTTCCCTCCAATGAGCTCTCGCTTGACAACACTGAAGTCGCAAGTGGCGGTGGCTTGGGGTCAGTGGAATGCACGCTACAGGGCCTCGTGCTCGGAGCTATCCTTGAAGTTAGCGCATTGTAACAGTTCTTTGTGTCACTGTGGAGTCAACTACTTCTCAGATTGCTGTTGCAGATGCAGCGCGATACAACAGAGCCATACACCGAACACGATGGTCTTCCGTCTCGAGCCGGCCGCTGTGGCCGAGCGGTTCTAGGCGCTTCAGTCGGGAACCGCGCGATCGCTACGGTCGCAGGTTCGAATCCTGCCTCGGGCATGGCTGTGTGTGAGGTCCTTAGGTTAGTTAGGTTTAAGTAGTTCTAAGTTCTAGGGGACTGATGACCTCAGATGTTAAGTCCCATAGTGCTCAGAGCCATTTGAACCCTTCCGTCTCGGTAGTGCCACGTGGCCGTCTGGAAACTGGTCCCCGGGCGACTGTACATTCTCGTGAGCACCGCTGCCAGCAATCATGTTCAGTGGCTACGTTCCTGCCAAGTCTTTCTGCAGTACCACAGAAGGAACATCCCCCTTCCCGTTACTCTATTACAGGAAATCGCTCGAACTCAGTGAGGTGTTGACAGTGGCGTCTTTGTCACCTTAAAGACATTCTTGACTAAAACCGACTGAACACCTCTAATCTCAATGGCAACTGACGCTCACGACCGTTATAGTGTGTATTGAAAGCAAAACTGATTTGCATCCTCATAGTGACACTACTCTTATGCGACTGGTGTGAAATGTGAGCAGACACCATCTGTAAGATGTATAAACATGTCTGCGAACTTCCATTTATGTCGCACAACTTCTTCTTGGTGTTGTGACGTTTTTTTCCGACAGCAACAGTGTGTTGGTGGGTGTCTCTCTTATGAGTCGTCAGGCGCATTTCTTCCAGTATTTCGACAGATGTTTGCAGTTTAGTTTTTGCAGTGTGTAGCTGGATTCAGCCCACACAAATACTGCTCATTACGTCCTCCACGTTGTCGACAAGAAGTGTCAATTATTTTCCCAAGCCGGCCGGAGTGGCCGAGCGGTTCTAGGCGCTACAGTCCTGAGCCCCGCGACCGCTACTGTTGCAGGTTCGAATCCTGCCCCGGGCTTGGATGTTTGTGATGTCCTTAGGTTAGTTAGGTTTAAGTAGTTCTAAGTTCTAGAGGACTGATGACCTCCGAAGTTAAGTCCCATAGTGCTCAGAGCCATTTGAACCATTTTATTTTCCCAATACGAGAACAGTTATTTGTAGTGTGGAATTTTACGTGCCCACTGGACTGTTGTTGTTGTTGTGGTCTTAAGTCCAGAGACTGGTTTGATGCAGCTCTCCATGCTACTCTATCCTGTGCAAGGTACTTCATCTCCCAGTACATACTGCAACCTACATCCTTCTGAATCTGTTTACTGTATTCATCTCTCGGTCTCCCTCTACGACTTTTACCCTCCACGCTGCCCTCCAATACTAAATTGGTGATCCCTTGATGCTTCAGAATATGTCCTACCAAACGATCCCTTCTTCTAGTCAAGTTGTGCCACAAATTTCTCTTCTCCCCAATTCTATTCAATACCTAGTCATTAGATATGTGATCTACCGATCTAACCTTCAGTAGCACCGCAATTCGAAAGCTTCTATTCTCTTTTTGTGTAAACTATTTATCGTCCATGTTGCACTTTCATACATGGCTACACTCCATACAAATACTTTCAGAAACGACTTCCTGACACTTAAATCTATACTCGACGTTAACAAATTTCTGTGCTTCAGAAACTCTTTCCTTGCCATTGCCAGTCTACATTTTATATCCTCTCTACTTCGACCATCATCAGTTATTTTGCTCCCCAAATAGCAAAACTCCTTTACTACTTTAAGCGACTAATTTCATAATCTAATTCCTCAGTATCACCCGACTTAAATCGACTACATTCCATTATCCTCGTTTTGCTTTTGTTGATGTTCACCTTATATCCTCCTTTCAAGACACTGTCCATTCCGTTCAGCTGATCTTCCAAGTCCTTTGCTGTCTCATACAGATTTACAATGTCATCGGCTAACCTTTACGTTTTAATTTCTCCTCTATGGATTTTAATTCCTACTCCGAATTTTTCTTTTGTTTCCTTTACTGCTTGCTCAATATACAGATTGAATAGCATGGAGGAGAGGCTGCAACTATGTATCACTCCCTTCCCAACCACTGCTTCCCTTCATGCCCCTATACTCTTATAACTGCCATCTGGTTTCTGTACAAATTGTAAATAGCCTTTCGCTCCCTGTATTTTACCCAAGCCACCTTCAGAATTTGAAACAGAGTTTTCCAGTCAACATTGTCAAAAGCTTTCTCTAAGTGTACAAATGCTAGAAACGTAGGTTTGCCTTTCTGAAAGGTCCCACTTTAGCCTAGTGCTATTTTTGTTTTGTTTTATTGCTCTGCTTTAACAGTAACAGTAAAAGACTTAGAATAACCAATGGCGTCATTCAGGATAGAGTCCGTGGCTTGTGGTCTAGTGGCTAGCATTGCTACCTCTGGATCACGGGGTCCTGGGTTCGATTTCCGGCCGGGCTGGTGATTTTCTCTGCCCGGGGACTAGGTGTCTGTGTGGTCTCCATCATGTCATCATTATCCTCATCGTTCGTGACAGTGGCTAGATTGGACTGTGAAAAAAACTGGACCGTGAACGAATTGGGACTTTGTACAGGCGCTGATGACCGCGCAGTTGAGTGACCCACAAACCAAACATCATCATCAACTCAGGATGGAGCTGATATCTACTGGCTTGCAACAGCGCTGTTCAGTCGCTGCTAGGGTACATGTTATTCTTCGTGTTTCACTGGCCCTATTAATACATTTCGGTAAAACAAATATGGCACTAAAACAAATATGACACTAAACTACTTAGGGATAACTCAGTCATAAGTGTACATGCAAAATAATTTTTTTGTAACAGGAAACAAACTGATGTTTTCCATCAGCACTGGGCTTTGCATGAAAGACTTGATGAATAGTATTTGTTTGGGCCGACCTATGCATTTAGGGGAGGGGGAAGTGAAACATAGCGAATCACAGTGAGCAGAAAACTCCAAGTACATGGAGCTTTGTAACAAGTAGGACATTAAAGTACTAGGATACAATATAGCTATACACATACATTTTAAGCATGGGTTCATGTGAAGAATCTGTACTTTAATAACTAACAAAATTAAACATGCTCCCTAAGTAGAAGTTTTGTGGTAGAGAGGAACAGTATACATTAAAAATCCATGCAGTTTGCTTATCATAATCTGCAAGTATGATTATAGATTTCTTATCGTGTACGAAAAATTCTACCTTGCACCAAAATAAAATTGTCTGATTTTCTTGCAAAATAAGTAAGATTTGAAATACAAAAGACATGTGGCACTACCATCGTAACTTAATTCCTCTGTAGCAGTAAAAATTACACACACGTCTCACATTTTGGCACTACTGTTGTAGCCTACAGATTAAGTAACACTTGTCGACAAGCTTGGATTGATCTTTGAACCACACTTCAAAAACAAATTGACCGTATTATTTATCAAAGTACACTAAGATTCTTCTATAAAATTACAAAACTCAGATGACACTAATGTTGATCTAACTGACCAATTAAAGTGTGCTTGCCGCGAGCGATTAGCCGAGCGGTCTAAGGCGCTGCAGTCATGGACTGTGCGGCTGATCCCAGCGGAGGTTCGAGTCCTCCCTCGGGCATGGGTGTGTGTGTTTGTCCTTAGGATAATTTAGGTTAAGTAGTGTGTAAGCTTAGGGACTGATGACCTTAGCAGTTAAGTTCCATAAGATTTCACACACATTTGAACAAAGTGTGCTTGTCGATGAGAATAAAGTAATTTTCGTACCAAGATAAGCAATGTTATTCCCACATCTAAGCTGTCTGTATTATTTGTCTAAAATTCGTCTACGTTCAGCTAAAATCGATGTCAAAGTAACCCATTGTGTATTGTGTACTGAACCTGGGATCTAGAAACGACAGAAAGGCTTCGTCCCCACCGTAGCCCTCAGTGGTACACAACCCCACAACAGGCTACAGCAGTCCACTCACCCCACCGCCACCCCACACTGAACCGAAGGTTGGTGTGAGGTTGTGACAGTGTTTGTGTAGCAATCGCTGACATATGTGAATGAGGCGGAATAAGAGGAACCAGCCCACATTCGCAGAGGCAGATGGAAAACCGCTTTAAAAACCGTCTACAGGCTAGACGGCACACCGGACCTCGACACTAATCTGCTGGGCAGATTCGTGCCGGGGACCGGCACGCCTTCCCTCTCGGGAAGCAGCGCGTTAGACCGCGCGGCTAGCTGGGTGGGCAACTAACCCATGCATTATGTAACCCCATGCTAGGGTACAAAATTTGTGTAGCAGTGCTAAATATTTGTTGTTTTCGGCTATAATGCAAATTTTATACTATCACATATTGTAGAGTAAATGACAGTTCACATCATACATCATCAATTCACAGCCAAATTTTAAGAAATTATTCCTTACAGTACCAGCTATAGGGCCATAAAAGTATTCTAAGTTACAGCGAAGTATCAAACAAAATTGCAATAAATTGCTTCATACATCAACACGTTACAGTAAAACTGTCATAAATCTTCCCTTATTCAAGGAAAAACTGTAACAAACAGCTCCATTCATTGCTATGTTACAACAAAACTGTAGCAAACTACTCTGCATTTCACACACAGATGCTTGACATTGTTCTTGCTGTGGTCTTCAGTCCAGAGACTGGTCTGATGCAGCTCTCCATTCTACTCTATCCTGTGCAAGGTACTTCATCTCCCAGTACCTACTCCAACCTACATCCTTCTGAATCTGCTTAGTGTATTCATCTCTTAGTCTTCCTCGACGATTTTTACCCTCCACGCTGCCCTCCAATACTACATTGGTGATGCCTTGATGCCTCAGAATATGCCCTACCAAACAATCCCTTCTTCTAGTCAACTTGTACCACAAACTCCTCTTCTCCCCAATTCTATTCAATACCTCCTCATTAGTTATGTGATATACCCATCTAATCTTCAGCATTCTTCAGCAGCATCACATTTCGAAAGCTTCTATTCTCTTCTTGTCCGAACTATTTAGCGTCCATGTTTCACTTCCATACATGGCGACACTCCATATAAATACTTTCAGAAACGACTTCCTGACACTTGTAACCTCCCCACACAAAATGACAATGAAAATGAGCCAAGTGTAACCTCGCCACTAAAAATAATAATTAAATTAATTTTTCTAATTGTAACCTCTGAAATATTGTAACCTCTGAAAAAAATTGGCTCCCATTTATAGTCTCTGTGCAAAGAATGCATTCACACTTAATATTCCCACAAAATTCTTTTCTCATTTAACGTCAAGTTCGAAATAGAAAAATTCCTAAACACCAAAAATAATAAAAAAAGTTCTGTAACCTGATAAATTTTATGAGGACAGCAGCGCTGACCCTCGGCCCTGTATTCTGGATAAAAAAAAGCAAATATTCTTACCTCAATAAAAACCGCAATTATATCTGCTCTTAAGTTGGAATTTTTCGACACAGCTTCGTGCAATGCTGCCGTATATTTTTTTGATTATTGGAAGGAATGATCATGCATTTGAAATATTCTTTAAATTGAAATGAATGCTTTTCTTTAAAAGAGTTGCTTTATATTATAAAAATTATTATTGGGGCATTTCTTTGAACAAATTAAATTACAATTAACATACATTATTAAATATGCGCAAGGCTGCTTGTTTACCTTCTACAACAATACTCATCCACCAGAGTCCTGACCAGAGTCGCGAGCAGAGCACACACCCGACGCATGCCGACTTCCGCCGACTAGCACGGACTGACGACTACTGTCGACTGCTGTCAACAGACAACTACTACTGTCTACTCGCGCGGTCAAGCGCAGGCTAGCAACAGCTAACGATAAACTACTCTCTGGTCAGAGATTCTGTCATGCCTCGCCCATCGCCGGCAATGTGTGCGTCTTTTATAACCCTCAAAAAATTTGGCAGCGATGGTGAGTCAATTGGACTTGCCACGAGCAAGAAATTTTTCTTAATTAACTAACTTTACAATCTCAGAGTTTTATACGTATATATAGTTACAGAACATGAAATAAAATATAGTGCACATGCACTGAGTACAGAACATATCAAGTAATGACAAAATGTATACAGAATGAGTACAAATCATATTAAAAAATGACATAAAGTGCATACGCACTGTAGTACTGAACATATGAGGAAATCACAAAATGTAAAGGCAATGAATACAAATCATATTAACAAATGACCTAAAGTGCACACGCACTGTAGTTCGGAACATATCAGCAAATCACAAAAATGTATATGCAATGAATAGAAATCATGTAAACAAAAGGACGAAAGTGCACACGCACTGTAGTACAGAACATATCTGGGAATTACAAAATGTATACGTAATGAGTACAAATGGCATAAAGTGCACACACACTGTAGAACTCTTTAGCATTTTTACAACAAATAAACATAATGAGTACAAATCATATTGACAAATGACAAAAGTGCACACGCACTGTAGGTCAGAACATATCAGCAAATCACAAAATGTATACGTAATGAACACAAATCATGTTAACAAAATGACGAAAGTGCACACGCACTGTAAAACTCTTTAGCATTTTTACAACAAATAAACATATCAAGGAGTAAAATAAAGTGCACACGCACTGTAGAAGTCTTTAACATTTTTTTGTACATAACATATCATGGAGTGAAATAAAGTGCACACGCATTGTATAAGTCTTTAGCATTTTTAGGACAACTAATCTTATTAACAAATGAAATGAAGTGCACACGCACTGTATATGTCTTTATCATTCTTACATAACACATCATGGAGTGAAATAAAGTGCACACGCACTGTATAAGTCTTTATCATTTTACAAGAATTTAAACGCATTGTATAAGTGTTTACCATTTTACAAGAACTAGGAAAGGAATGGGAAGGATTGCGTCATGGTTGTATCACTTTAGGTTGCACACAGCTGCACTGAAAGTCCATATCTTTTTACAGAAGCACAACACCAAGTGAGACAATCTGAAGTTCTTTTCCTTGAAGTATTAATCAGTGTAGCCAAGACACTGAACTGTCGTAGTAATATTCATGTTATCATTTTGGTAGTACATTAGGTACACCAATTTGTGGGCCCAGAATAACATTTCCATCGCTCAAGGTGGTGGACAGCATGTCGTGTCAACACCACGTTCTTGTAAGGTACACCAACGTAGAATTAGTGCAAAAACCAAATATAGTGCTCCATGATCATGAGGATACACAGGACAAACGGATATTGCAGTAATTCCAGGTAATTAGGTCAGAAGGTGAAGGACATTAAGTCACATACTAGTCTTCATTGAGAATTACACTAGTCTAACAACTGATTTGAGTAATTGGTGGCACTCATCGCCCAGTTACTGAACATTTCCGTACCATGTATGTAGTATTACAGAATAATGTTCATAAATCATCTGATTACAGTGAACATTGGCACTCATTGCCCAGCTACAAACCATCAGAAGTCATCATTCAAAACAGGAGCTAATAAATGGCATAGTATTACAGAATAATGTTCTTAAATCGTTTGTTTACAGAGAACATTGGCACTCATTGTCCAGCTACAAACCATTAGAAGTCATCATTCAAAACAGGAGCTAATAAATGGCATAGTATTAACATAATTCACTTAATTATAGTAATCATTGGCATCATAGGTCATCTTATACAGTAATCAGTGGCATTCATTGGCCAGTTACAAAGCATTTTTTTGTGTATTATTCAGAAGTGATCATTCAAAATAAGTTAATTATTGGCATAGCATTTATACATAATTAATATAATTATAGTAAACATTGCCATCATAGGTCATCTTATCACAGTAACCAGTGGCTTTCATTGGCCAGTTACAAAGCATTTTTTTTTTGTGCTAGCAATGCATTGCGTTGGGATCGATAATTAACAACAATATTTGCTTTTGAGTTATTGCTGCAAATGAAGATGTGTAACGTCATTCGTCATGAGTCAACTGTGGCAAGGTTATGAAACAAGTAGAGTATATGTGATCACATTCATAAATGATGTAGGTTTAATGAACAACTGCTTATAGCACATTTATTTCGTGAATAGCTTCTCCTGCAAAATATACAAAAATGGATTATTAAACTGAAAGAAGAAACGCATATTATGCTGAAAAGTAGTGAACTTCGAATTAACAGGTAGTGAAATGTGTATAAAAATATATATATGTTCTCTAGCTGTCCTTTCCAAAACCTTCAGTCATCATACTATGCGATATAAGACATACTGTCAAAACGGACTGCAACAAATACTTAAATAACTACATAGCATTTCTTAACTAATAGTAAATATATAAACTTCATCATTATCCTCATCTGTAAAGAAAAAACTTCATTATCCATATTATCATAACTTCATCATTATCCTCACCTGTAAAGAAAAACTTCATTATCCATATTATCATAACTCCATTATTATCATCACCTGTAAAGAAAAACTTCATTATCCATAGTAGCATATTCTTCATCATTATTCATCACCATTCATTATCATCTGCAAAAAAATCACTTCATTATTCATTATACCACTATTCCTTATTTCTAGCATATTTCCTCACTAAAACTAAGATGTGTAGTTCTGTCTGACAGCCTGCATCAATCGCCTCGTATTCTGAAAGAAAAATTAGTTAAGACTGCTATTCTACGTTGTGTATAGTATATTCTTGTTAATGCTTGTTAATTCTGATCCATTTACTCTTCCTCACGAGGTATTGCATCTTCTTTCGTTCATTCCGAAGGTGAAATTCCCATGTCTGTTTAATTTATATATATATATATATATATATATATATATATATATATATATATATATATATTACACGTTATTGCTTTCTGAAAATGATGAAAAAGATTAATGCCTTGCATTTAAATCACATACCCACTAAATAAAAACTGGTTTATAGTAGCATAATTGAGCATACAGCATAGCATGTCAGAAAACGTAATATGTTAAAAACATAGACAGTGTTCAGATGCAAAAAATGTACACGGAGTATCACAATGTAGCAGCAAAAAAAAAAAAAATTAAAGTAGTCACGATGTTGAGATATCATAAGGCAAAATGTTAAAGTCAACTGGTGTTTGTTATATCTTAAATATTTCATAGTACATACAAACAAAACAGGAAAACAATCATACATACATAAAAAATGGAAAATATGCACAGTCTGATATATGATGACAAGAAATATGACCTTCTCTGTGTTCAGCTTGTATGTTGTGTAGTTAATAGAGGCGAGAATTGAAGACTTTAATGCAGAGAAAATTTAATAAAATTAATATGTCCCTAGATAAAATTGCATAATTATTCATAAGATACATAAGTTTATCTGGAAAAATGTGCACGGTCTGATGTGTAACGACAAGAAAAGCGACCTGCTAACCTTACCTTGCCGGGCACTTGCCAGGAAAAAATACGATAATCATCAGTAAGTGTTCATGTGAATATAATTGCATAAGTGATCATAAAAAAATTAGGAAATGGCATTACAGTGTGATAAATCATAAAGTATGTTAATTCAATAAAAGGTTTGATGTTGGACACCTGGTGGTTCCCTTTGGTTTTTCTGGTTCTCAAAGTTTCGACGTGTACTATAGTGGGGTGAGGAATGCTGCGAATCCGATATGGACCTGCGTATAGAAGCTCAAATTTACTGCATCTACTCTTTCCTCTGTTGGATAAATAGTGTGTACGTACTAATATCACCTGTCCAATGTGAAAGTCACGACGTGTACAAACCTGTTTTTGCTGTCTTCCCCGGCGCTCTGCGGCACGTTTGATGTTGTTGAGCGCAATATCAATTATTTCATGGTGTCGTAGTCGACGCGATGTAGGAAAGGTTACTAATTCTTTACTTTTGTTAGGTGGTTCAACATGTTTCAGTATAACAGACGGAGATAGCATAGTAGATTCATTTGGTATGGAATTAATTACATCCTGGAATGAGAGCATGTGTGTGTCCCAATCAATATGTTTTTATGGCAGTATATTCTACATAATTTACCAATTTCTTTCATTAGTCGTTCACAAGGGTTCGAAGAAGCGTGTTAGCTGGATACATAGATCGGAGAAATGTTTCTAGGTCGTAACATACGTGTCCATATAGCAGATCGAAACTGTGATCCATTGTCGGAAATTACTTTCAACACATGCCCTACATGAAATAGAAATGCTTTACAAATGCTTTCGAAACAGTTTTAACGGTAGCTTTGCGTAACGGAGTGAAGGTAACAAATTTTGAAGTGAGTTCAACAGCGACAAAGATGTAGCAAAAACCTCTATTAGTTCTGGGAATCGGACCAACAATGTCTACAGCGGCCATGTGTCTTAATTTAACAGGTACAAAGGGATGTAATGGAGGAACATGTGAAGTCGTGTCTGACTTACCTTTATGGCAGATTTTGCATGACGCTAAAACTCGTCGAATACGTTTCTCCATGTTGGAAAAATAACAGTTCTGTCTCAGTATAAGAAAACATTTTCTGGCTCCATAATGTGCGTAACTTAAATGAGTATACCAGATTAATTTGTTAACAAGTTCATCAGGAATGCATAATAACCAATTGTTGCTGTCAGGATGAGAGCGGCGAAACAGAATGTCATTGCGTACAGTGTAATGGTTTCTAATGGTAACATTATTCTTATCTTGCCAAAGGTGTTTAATTTCTTTCCACACGTTGTCTTTAGTCTGCTCTTGTGCTATGTCTTGTAATGACGACGAAATGAAATTTTCAAATGCAACTTGTTGAATGTACATGACGCTGAAATTTGCTTTGCAGAAGTTGGTTGCGATGTCATGCTGATTGTTGCTGAGAGAACGAGATAGTGCGTCTGCTACAATATTTTGTGTGCCGGGAATGTGAACAATTGTGAAATTAAATTCCTGCAAATAAAGTTTCCATCTACTTAATCTGTCGTGTGTAAATTTAGCCGAAAGTAAAAATTGTATAGCTCTATGGTCTGTGTAAACGGCAATGTGTCTTCCATAAAGAAAATGCCGAAATCTCGTAAATACCCATACAACACATAATGTTTCAAGTTCTGTAACAGAATAACTGCGTTCAGCAGGTGACATAATGCGACTCGCAAAGGCGATGTTTTTAATTACTGTAGAACCATCTTCTTCAATTTCCTGAAAAATGTGTACGTCTCAAGTGGTGTTAGAACTGACGGTGGCAATGGAAAAATTTCTAGTAAGATCTGGATGTGATAAAAGAAGTGCATTCAACAAAGCATGTTTCAAATAACATTTCGTGAACAAGATACTGCGTGTCAAAAGTATCGCTTACGTTGCTGGAAGATGCAATCTGTACCGTATTTAGTCAAATTCTATCTGACGTGCTATTATTTTCGGGATGATGCTGTGGCATTTCCACTATTTGTACGGTTCTGTTATTTCTTCCTGACGTATTACGTTCGGGATGATATCTACTGTCTGGTTCATTCATGATAATATGTTGTTGCGGATCTTCTTGCTGCTGATAAGATCGACTATTATTAAATGTACGCTGAAAATTGTGCTCATTATTTTTACGTCTGTCATGATAGTCATTTCTATACGGTGCATTGCGATAGGAATTGAAGTAGTGTGTTTTCTGTACGTACTGATTCCCTTGTTGCTGTGCGTTACTGTTTGTTGGGGCCGACGCTATACGCGTACGTGGCGAAACATTAAAGCTTGGTTGACCTTGTACATTACATTGTTGGTTAGGTATGCTAACCGGTTGGTTTTGTTGCTGTTGCGGAGAAAAACCTCTATTGTTACCAAAAATGCGTTCGCTATAGCTGATAATTTTACACATAATGATGATTAAAATTTTTATGTCTGTTATTAAAGTTCTCGTGGTTGTCATTTCTGGAGCGTCTAATGATAACTGTCACTTTCGGTAAAACTTGTCTTATCGGGTTTTCTTTACTCATTCTTAATCTTAGATAGAGCGATAGTTAAAGAGCTGTTTTGATAGATATAAAGGATAGTAGAAGAGAAGGCAGCAGTGCAGAAAACTAAAGATGAAACAGCACTACTACGGCTCGGGGCCCTGTGCACGCTACGGCACATATTCATTAAAGCGTAATGAATCCCCTGAGGTCTATTACGCGCTGCAAATAAATTTTAGCTTTTGCGTTACAGGCAATGCCGGTGAAAATTCGAAAGAAAATTGTAGTATCCAGTCCAAAGCTAGTTTCTGCATTACAGGTAATGGCGGTGAAAGTACAAAAATAAATTGACGTATCCAGTTCAAAGCGTGTACCTGTGCTCTGTCATTTTCAAATACCTTAAATTTTCTCACTTATAGAAAATATTTGTAATCAAAATTATCGTCTCTGTATGTCTGAACAGGTTCAGGATTGTATGAGAATCTATTCGTCTGTGACTGTTCGGAATCTAACTCACGTACTCTCTGTAAATTACCCAAATTATACTGGCTGTGTGAGTGTGAGAAATGTTCGGAATGTGCCGTATGCTGTGACGTGTTATTAACTGAAATATTTTTTATCTCTGTCACTTTTTGCTGTAAAGTTGACAATTTTCTACGTAATGTATTATTAGACGAATCTATCTCACTGATTG
This sequence comes from Schistocerca cancellata, assembly GCF_023864275.1. Classification (NCBI taxonomy): domain Eukaryota; kingdom Metazoa; phylum Arthropoda; class Insecta; order Orthoptera; family Acrididae; genus Schistocerca; species Schistocerca cancellata. The sequence continues at coordinate 980,197,836 of NC_064627.1, forward strand.
TCTGCTGTAGATTTTGTAATTCAGGTGTTTGATTAAACGAAATCGGTGAAGTATCGTCTGATTTGTTGTCATTATTACTTACAATAACGTCAATACGACTGGCCAATTCATCATATTTTTCAGTCAGTATTTTTACCTGATCATCGTTTTTAGTGTCAAAAGCATTAATTTGTTTTTGTATTTTACGTGTGGTTTCGTTCAATTTTTTAACGTCTGCTTTGATGACATCGGAATCCTGTATTAATTCTAATTGTTCAAGTCTGTCGGTCACTGTCTGAAAGTCTACTGTGTGTGTATCTGTTTTTGACTTAAGATCGGAAATTTTATCACGCAATTCGGTGTTCAACTATTTGATAGTATTAATTTCGTCTGATACAGTAGCAATATTGTTGTCTACGTATGTTTTTGCTTTCGTAAACAATTTGCGTTTATCTTCCTGTCTCTGTGCGGTAATTGTTTCCATAACTTGTCGCTTTACTTTATTCTGTTCCTGTATAAATTTACGAAAACGCGTTTCACTGTTTTGTAGGTGATGATTAAAAAGTTCGTCAATTTGACTGTTCTGTTGGTCGAATTTCGCGTCTACTTTTGCATCTAGTGTGCGCGAAAGTTCTGCTGACATTAATTTAAACTCTTCGCGTAACTGTGTTGCGTTTTCAGAGCATTGTTTACCGACTGCACTAATTTCGCCTCTAAGTGATTCTGTTGTAGCTGTTTGCATATCCCTTAATTCTTGAGCAACAGCTCTAATTTCTTCACTACTTTTCCTAGCACAAGCCTCAATTTCCTCACGTAATTGTTCTTTACAATCATGACATTGCGCAGCAACGGCTGTAATCTGTTCACTAAGCTGTCTGGAATTGTTGTCTAATTTTTCATTAGGGTTGTCATGTTTTTCACTAAGTTGTTTGAAATTTTCATTAAGTTTGTCTTGTTTTTCATTAATTTCATTAATTTGATGTTTGAGAATTTCATTATTTTCATTACATTGTTTGAAATTTTCATTAAGTTGTTTGTTCTGTTCACTAAGTTGTTTGTGATTGTTGTCTTGTCTTTCATTCTGTTGTTTGAAATTTTCATTATGTTGTAGCAATATTGCCATAATTTGATCCAAGCCAATATTACCTACTCTATTCTCTGTACTGTGTGATGGTGTATTTGCATGTGTCACATTATATGTAACCATTTGGTCATTCTGTAATTCTTGAAAAGGTTTGCTCATTGGATGTGCACTGTTGATCACTACACCGGAATTAAATAAATCTGACGTATTCTGATTACACTGTTCATTTTCGTTAGAAAAATTTGTCTGTTCATTACGTAAATTTTGCAAACCGGGTGTGTCAAGCTGGGCAGCGTTCATTGTAACAGAAGGTGCCGCGTTATCCATTGTCGTTAAATTAACAGACGACACAATTGAATTTATTTGCTCATCACTAGGATCAAAATCAATATTAGTGGTCAGTACGCACTGATTGTATGTAAATGGAGGACTGTCACTATTACACTGAGTGTCGCAAGTGCTATCGGTCAAACTATGCGAGTCGGCTATTTCACTCATTGTACATCGCAATGTACTGTTAAGAGTTTTTCGCGGCATTTTCTCACAAATCGAAATTAAGCACAAATGAAACAAGGACAATGCAAAAATGCAACAAACACAAATACAACAAAGAGCAACAAATTGCCGATGATCTGTGAAAGAAAGAGTGACAAATTAGTAAAATGCGTTGCGCCAGATGGAAACTACATTTAAGTAAATAAGAGCAGATATATGACTACTTATCAGAAGATTCACAAAGAAATACGATCCTGGCCGGATGTCGCGAAGTGTAACCTCCCCACACAAAATGACAATGAAAATGAGCCAAGTGTAACCTCGCCACTAAAAATAATAGTTAAATGAATTTTTCTAATTGTAACCTCTGAAATATTGTAACCTCTGAAAAAAATTGGCTCCCATTTATAGTCTCTGTGCAAAGAATGCATTCACACTTAATATTCCCACAAAATTCTTTTCTCATTTCATGTCAAGTTCGAAATAGAAAAATTCCTAAACACCAAAAATAATAAAAAAAAGTTCTGTAACCTGATAAATTTTATGAGGACAGCAGCGCTGACCTTCGGCCCTGTATTCTGGATAAAAAAAGCAAAAATTCTTACCTCAAGAAAAACCGCAATTAGATCTGCTCTTAAGTTGGAATTTTTCGACACAGCTTCGTGCAATGCTGGCGTATATTTTTTTGATTATTGGAAGGAATGATCATGCATTTGAAATATTCTTTAAATTGAAATGAATGCTTTTCTTTAAAAGAGTTGCTTTATATTACAAAAATTATTATTGGGGCATTTATTTGAACAAATTAAATTATAATTAACATACATTATTAAATATGCGCAAGGCTGCTTGTTTACCTTCTACAACAATACTCATCCACCAGAGTCCTGACCAGAGTCGCGAGCAGAGCACACACCCGACGCATGCCGACTTCCGCCGACTAGCACGGACTGACGACTACTGTCGACTGCTGTCGACAGACAACTACTACTGTCTACTCGCGCGGTCAAGCGCAGACTAGCAACAGCTAACGATAAACTACTCTCTGGTCAGAGATTCTGTCATGCCTCGCCCATCGCCGGCAATGTATACGTCTTTCACACTTAAATCTATACTCGATGTTAACAAATTTCTCTTCTTCAGAAACGCTTTCCCAGCCATTGCCAGTCTACATTTTATATCCTCTCTACTTCGACCATCATCAGTTATTTTGCTCCCCAAATAGCAAAACTCCTTTACTACTTTAAGTGTTTCATTTCCTAATCTAATTCCCTCAGCATCACCTGACTTAATTCGACTACATTCCATTATCCTCGTTTTGCTTTTGTTGATGTTCATCTTCTATCCTCCCTTCAAGACACTATCCATTCCGTTCAACTGCTCTTCCAAGTCCTTTGCTGTCTCTGACAGAATTACAATGTCATCGGCAAACCTCAAAGTTTTTATTTCTTTTCCATGGATTTTAATTCCTACTCCGAATTTTTCTTTTGTTTCCTTCACTGCTTCCTCAATATACAGATTGAAATACATCGGGGAAAGGCTACAACCCTGTCTCACTCCCTTCCCAACCACTTCTTCCCCTTCATGTCCCTTGACTCTTTTAACTGCCATCTGGTTTCTGTACAAATTATAAATAGCCTTTCGCTCCCTGTATTTTACTTCTGCCACCTTCAGAATTTGAAAGAGAGTATTCCAGTCAACATTGTCAAAAGCTCTCTCTAAGTGTACAAATGCTAGAAACGTAGGTTTGCCTTTCCTTAATCTATTTTCTAAGATAAGTCGTAGGGTCAGTATTGCCTCACGTGTTCCAACATTTCTACGGAATCCAAACTGATCATCCCCGAGGTTGGCTTCTACCAGTTTTTCCATTCGTCTGTAATGAATCCGCGTTAGTATTTTGCAGCAGTGGCTTATTGAACTGATAGTTCGTTAATTTTCACAACTGTAAACACCTGCTTTCTTTGGGATTGGAATTATTGTATTCTTCTTGCAGTCTGAGGGTACTTGCCTGTCTCATACATCTTGCTCTCCCAAGGCTGTCAGTAGTTCTAATGAAATGTTGTCTACTTCCAGGGCCTTGTTTCGACTTAGGTCTTTCAGTGCTCTGTCAAATTCTTCACGCAGTATCATATCTCCCATTTCATCTTCATCTACATTCTCTTCAATTTCTATCATATTGTCCTCAAGAACATCGCCCCTGTATAGATCCTCTATATACTCCTTCCACCTTTCTGCTTTCCCTTCTTTGATTAGAACTGGGTTTCCATCTGAGTTCTTGAAATTCATGCAAGTGGTTCTCTTTTCTCCAAAGGTCTCTTCAGATTGCCTGTAGGCAGTATCTGTCTTACCCGTAGTGATATGTGCCTCTACATCCTTACATTTGTCCTCTAGCCATCCCTGCTTAGCCATTTTGCACTTCCTGTCGATCTCATTTTGAGACGTTTGTATTCGTTTTTGCCTGCTTCATTTACTGCATTTTTATATTTTCTCCTTTCATCAATTAATTTCAATATGTCTTCTGTTACCCAAGAATTTCTGTTAGCCCTCGTCTTTTTACCTACTTGATCCTCTGCTACCTTCACTATTTCGTCTCTCAAAGCTACCCATTCTTCTTCTACTGTATTTCTATCCCCCATGTTTGTCAGTCGTTCCATAATGCTCTCCCTGAAGCTCTCTACAACCTCTGGTTCTTTCAGTTTATCCAGGTCCCATCTCCTCAAATTCCCACCTTTTTGCTGTTTCTTCAGTTTTAATCTAAGATGCATAACCAATAGATTGTGGTCAGAGTCCACATCTGCCCCTGGAAATGTCTTACAATTTAAAACCTGGTTCCTGAATCTCTTTCTTACCATTATGTAATCTATCTCATACCTTTTAGTATCGCCAGGCTTCTTCCATGTATACAACATGCTTGACATAGGGATAACAAAACCAGTTCCAGGGTATTTCTCACTATTCTACTTTTGAAGAGCGCATAGAAAAAATTGACACTCAGAATTTCGATGCAATCTGTAATTTCTCTCATAATGGTCATAATAAGTATGAGAAAATCAACGTAAAATTTCCATGCAGTAGTGTATGTCTGACTGGAAGCTGCAATTTCATGTGCATGATGATGCAAAAGAGTACTTAGTAACTATGATTTGTCAAAGAATTTTTTCCTGTATTTTTGCTCTATCAAAGTGACGGTTACTGTTTTTCTATATCAGGCAGCCTGAGTGAAAAGAGCTTGCTCCAAATTGGGGGCGAGATAATATTGATAGGCCATTAGATCTCATGTTAATATTGTCCCCAATATCAAACTGTGGGGAAAACTATAGGTTCTGGGAAAGGTGGTAGTAATCGCAACACTGATAAATAAAAGAATTAGTGTTTTGAAAATGAAAAAGGGATATATTCTGAAGTTAGCACTCTTATCTGACAGCAGCCTCCATTGACATATAAAACATTCATAGAACTACATACGAGAAAAAGCACTGACCTTAACTATTGTAAACAATCTTAACTCGAGAACAGTTCGGAGAGAGAATACTGAACAATGAGAACCAGGTTGAGGGCCGGCCGGGGTGGCCGAGCGGTTCTAGGCGCTACAGTCTGGAACCGCGCGACCCCTACGGTCGCAGGTTCGAATCCTGCCTCGGGCATGGATGTATGTGATGTCCTTAGGTTAGTTAGGTTTAAGTAGTTCTAAGTTCTAGGGGACTGATGACCTCCGAAGTTAAGTCCCATAGTGCTCAGAGCCATTTGACCCATTTAATTCCTGTCAAAATGACATTAGTTGAAATCTGGTTACATATTTCGGTTCCTTTGCATGTAGGGAGTTATTATTATAAGAGTTCTTTCATTTCTGTAATTATCCAGAACAACAGTGGTTTGTTCATCATTAAAAGCTCCCGAACGTGATGAATTCTTCTCGGGTTATCAGCCGAGTGGTGGCGTCGTCTTGTCGCAACGTTTCGATGAGCTTCGTACCCATCATCCTGTGGAATACTCCGAGAAAGACTGAAATCGTAGGTCCCGAATGTATCACCTGATTTAATAGTCATGAATTACTTCTTCATTCATCCCTTGTTTCTGGCCTCGCACGGTCACCTGTGTACTCGTCAGGGCTTAAGAAATTCTTGGGAGGGTTTGTTCATATATGGCTCTGAGCACTATGCGACTTAACTTCTGAGGTCATCAGTCGCCTATAACTTAGAACTAATTAAACCTAACTAACCTAAGGACATCACACACATCCATGCCCGAGGCAGGATTCGAACTTGCGACCGTAGCGGTCACGCGGTTCCAGACTGAAGCGCCTTTAACCGCACGGCCACACCGGCCGGCCTGGGAGGGTTTGTAACACGATATGTTACGTGCTGACTAGCAACGTTGTACTGACGAAATATTTTACAGCTGATGCTACTACTAAAGTGTATTTATTCACCGCTAACATAATCTAACAGCAACGGATCTGTTTGCTTATTTATACACAGCACATTACACTTATTTATATTCCAGGTTAGCTACAAGCCCCTGCACCCGTCATCTCCAGGTAGGTCTTACTGTATGTAAGTCTTTTGCCTTGCAGCATTCGTATAGACGGTTATATTGTCTGGGGAAAACTTTATGGTCTTCAGTTGGTATGTACTTCTGTGTAGTTACACCTGTCGAGTTCAGACTGTTATGTTGAGTTGTGATGGTCATTTCTCCCTATGAGCGAGGGTGTCAACAAAATATTTTCACACAGAGTGAGTACAAATGCAGGGAAAATTGACTGTACCCTCTAGTATGATGGGTAACTCTAAAATATTTCTGTTTGCTGATGACACTAGCATGGTAGTAAAGAATGTTGTGTGCAACATTGACTCGGTTTCAAGTAGTGCAGTACATGACCTCAGTTCATGGCTTGTAGAAAATAAACTAACGTTAAATCACAGTAAGATTCAGTTTTTACAGTTTCTAACACACAATTCAACAAAACCTGACGTTTTAATCTCACAGAACGGGCATATGATTAGTGAAACTGAGCAGTTCAAATTTCTAGGTGTTCAGATAGATAGAAAACTGTCGCGGAAAGCCCATGTTCAGGATATTGTTCAAAGACTTAATACTGCCATTTTCACTATTCGAACGGTATCAACAGTGAGTGATACTTCGACACGCAAATTATTCTACTTTGCTTATTTTCATTCACTTTATGTCGTATGGTATTATGTTTTGGGGTAACTCTTCCCAGTCTAGAAGGATATTTTTGGCTCAGAAACGGGCGGTTCGGGCAATAAGTGGTGTGAGTTCACGAACCTCTTGTCGACCTCTGTTCACGAGTCTGGGTATTCTGACATTGGCCTCTCAATATGTATATTCCTTATTGTCGTTTCTTGTTACCAATATTAGTTTATTTCCATGAATAAGCAGCTTTCACTCGGTTAATACTCGGCAGAAATCAAACCTCCATTTGGATCGGACTTCTTTAACTCTTGAGCAAAAAGGTGTGCAGTATACTACTGCATCCATTTTCAATAAGCTGCCACTCGAATTCAAAATCTTAGCAGTAATCCACGCGCTTTCAAATCGAAACTGAAGAGTGTCCTCATGGGTCACTCCTTCTATTCTGTCGAGGAGTTCCTTGAAAAATTAAGCTGATTCTCATTGTATTGCTGATAGCGTTTACTTAAACTTATGGACTGACTATTTTTCAGGTTCATGAACATTTATTTTTATCTGTTATTACTTTTATGTCATAAGTTTATGTACTGACACGTTCCATGACCTTGGAGATTTGCCCCTCAATTTGGTCCTACGGAACTTGAGGTGTAAATAAAAAATAAATAGAAACTGCCTGTGTCCTCCTCTAAGAAACCCCCTAGCCTATCCTGCAAGGATGGCATACTGCACAGCAGTGCTCTAGAAGAGGATAACGAGCACAGTGTAGGCAGTCTCTTAAGCAGATTTGCTGCACCTTCGTCCTCACCTTTCTCTTCCACATGCCTTAGACAGTGTTGTTCCCTTAGGAGAGGGAAGTCAGTATTTCACCCGATCAGTACTGTAAGGAGCACTGCTATCTTCGATGCTTTAACATGTTGATATTGCATTCCTTACTTATCGCTCGCTACTGAACTTTCGAAGCTGAGCGCGTCTTCCCTAGAGAGAGTATTGTCTTTATAACGCTAACAATGCCCCAGAGGAAGTGGTCACGCCCCGTCTTAGTGTGTCAGGAGAGTCGTTTTCGGGCTTCCACACGGAGCGGTTACATGGCTGCAACACGAGCATTCCAAGATGCTGTGTCAGGATTCCATGGCATGATCCAACTGAAATGTTACATTCTTCTGCAACTTCTCGGACAATCAGTCTTCGATTGGCACGCACAATTTCGTTGACGTTCCTGACGTGAGCGTCGTTAGTTGACGTCGCAAGGAGCGCTGAACGAGGATCATCTTTAAGTTACGTCTACCCATTTTTAAACTGTGTGAACCATTCGTAACATCCAGTACGGCTTAAGAACGTATACTGTAGTCTTCCTGCATCATTTGGTGTGTCTCTGACAGGTTTTCTTGAGCAACACGCAAAATTTAACGCACACGTGTTGCCCCTCGAACTCTGCCGTCTGGAAATTCAAAAACTGTGCGACACAGCATTGTACTCAAATACAGCTCTGAACAATAACTAACAGACATACAAGAATGGAACTTTCGGCAGTTAGACGTTTAACACAGGCGAATGCAGGAATGCCAACCGCATTTCGCTTCAGCAACCATTGGCACGGAATTTCGAATGTTCCGGAATGTTTCGAGCGGACCACGTAGTTTTAATTTAATTCACAGCCTTTAGACTTGTGTGATTTCTCGTGTAACCGAAATTTAGCGAATTCATTTTACCACTCATGTGGACTTCACACGTTTCATTATTTACAGTTAACTGTCACTTTTCGCACAGCATAGATACCTCGTCTAACTCGTTTTGCACTTAGTTTTGATCATCTGATGACTTTGCAAGATGGTAAATGACTGCATCATCTGCAAACCATCTAATTTGGGCGGTCAGATTGTCTCCTAAATCGTTTAAGTAGATTAGGAAGAACAGAGGACTTGTATCACTTCATTGGGAAACGCCAGATAGCACTTTCGTTTAACTCTAAGACTTTCCGTCAGTTACTATGAACTGTGACCTTTCTGACAGGAAATCACGAATCCAGTTTCACTACTGAAACGATACTCATAGCCACATAATTTGATTAGAAGTCGCTTTTGGATTGCCAGTGACAGTTTAGTGCTACAATTTTTGTAATATATAAGCTTGTGTGTCAACTGCTATAGACTGTGCACTGTTCAAAAAAAGTGGTAACGTTGGGGTATCATTTAGATTTAGCAGACTGCTGTCAAGTGTGCCGTGCCAAATACGCTGGTGGAATTACTTTCAGTGGCAGCTCTGACATGGTGCTGTGTAGTATCTGATTGTGTAATACGTACTAAATACACTCCTGGAAATTGAAATAAGAACACCGTGAATTCATTGTCCCAGGAAGGGGAAACTTTATTGACACATTCCTGGGGTCAGATACATCACATGATCACACTGACAGAACCACAGGCACATAGACACAGGCAACAGAGCATGCACAATGTCGGCACTAGTACAGTGTATATCCACCTTTCGCAGCAATGCAGGCTGCTATTCTCCCATGGAGACGATCGTAGAGATGCTGGATGTAGTCCTGTGGAACGGCTTGCCATGCCATTTCCACCTGGCGCCTCAGTTGGACCAGCGTTCGTGCTGGACGTGCAGACCGCGTGAGACGACGCTTCATCCAGTCCCAAACATGCTGAATGGGGGACAGATCCGGAGATCTTGCTGGCCAGGGTAGTTGACTTACACCTTCTAGAGCACGTTGGGTGGCACGGGATACATGCGGACGTGCATTGTCCTGTTGGAACAGCAAGTACCCTTGCCGGTCTAGGAATGGTAGAACGATGGGTTCGATGACGGTTTGGATGTACCGTGCACTATTCAGTGTCCCCTCGACGATCACCAGTGGTGTACGGCCAGTGTAGGAGATCGCTCCCCACACCATGATGCCGGGTGTTGGCCCTGTGTGCCTCGATCGTATGCAGTCCTGATTGTGGCGCTCACCTGCACGGCGCCAAACACGCATACGACCATCACTGGCACCAAGGCAGAAGCGACTCTCATCGCTGAAGACGACACGTCTCCATTCGTCCCTCCATTCACGCCTGTCGCGACACCACTGGAGGTGGGCTGCACGATGTTGGGGCGTGAGCGGAAGACGGCCTAACGGTGTGCGGGACCGTAGCCCAGCTTCATGGAGACGGTTGCGAATGGTCCTCGCCGATACCCCAGGAGCAATTTGCTGGGAAGTGGCGGTGCGGTCCCCTACGGCAGTGCGTAGGATCCTACGGTCTTGGCGTGCATCCGTGCGTCGCTGCGGTCCGGTCCCAGGTCGACGGGCACGTGCACCTTCCGCCGACCACTGGCGACAACATCGATGTACTGTGGAGACCTCACGCCCCACGTGTTGAGCAATTCGGCGGTACGTCCACCCGGCCTCCCGCATGCCCACTATACGCCCTCGCTCCAAGTCCGTCAACTGCACATACGGTTCACGTCCACGCTGTCGCGGCATGCTACCAGTGTTAAAGACTGCGATGGAGCTGCGTATGCCACGGCAAACTGGCTGACACTGACGGCGGCGGTGCAGAAATGCTGCGCAGCTAGCGCCATTCGACGGCCAACACCGCGGTTCCTGGTGTGTCCGCTGTGCCGTGCGTGTGATCATTGCTTGTACAGCCCTCTCGCAGTGTCCGGAGCAAGTATGGTGGGTCTGACACACCGGTGTCAATGTGTTCTTTTCTCCATTTCCAGGAGTGTAGTTCTGCACGTTAGGTGTGTTGAATTGATGATGAGAAATAACCATCACCGTGTAATTGCAATAGAAAACATAATGTGACTACAGTTGTTTTGCTGCCGTACCATTTGTTTAAACTGAGCTGTGGTGCCACTGAATTAGTAGGCTGTTATGTCTGGAGTTAATGGCTCAGGTGTAGTATCGACTATCACTCCTGCGACCCCATTGCCAATATCTGTGAGGAAGAGTTGGTATCTGTAAGTTGTGTTCTTAGAAGGTCATTTTTCTTTTTTTTTTTCTTTATTAAATCTCGACCTCCCCCCCCCCTAACAGAGGGGAGGGGTGGGAGCAGGCTGGCAGCAGCGTAATATGCCGCTGTGCAGCCTACAGAAGAGTAAAAAACATAGTGAGTAGATAACAACAATAAAAACAGGCGATAAAACGGTGAGTGCTTAAAACCGTAACATGGCGAAAACATGGTGAAAATAAAAACAAAGGGTTAGCGATGCTGACTAAAACACATAGTAATTAGACAGGCACAATTAAAAAACATGGGGACAGTCTGGTTTCTGTTCGCAAGAGTTAAAAAACACACCTGAAACTTCCTGGCAGATTAAAACTGTGTGCCGGACTGAGACTCGATCTCGGGACCTTTGCCTTTCGTGGGCAAGTGCTCTACCAACTGAGCTACCCATGCACGACTCACGCCCCGTCCCCACAGCTTAACTTCTGCCAGTACCTCGTCTCCTACCTTCCAAACTTTACAGAAGCTCTCCTGCGAACCTTGAAGAACTAGCACTCCTGAAAGAAAGGATATTGCGGAGACATGGCTTAGCCACAGCCTGGGGGATGTTTCTAGAATGAAATTTTCACTAGAAATTTTCACTCTACAGCGGAGTGTGCGCTGCCATCAAACTTCCTGGCAGATTAAAACTGTGTGCCGGACCGAGACTCGAACTCGGGACCTTTGCCTTTCGCGGGCAAGTGCTCTATCATCTGAGATACCCAAGCGAAAGGCAAAGGTCCCGAGTTCTAGTTTCGGTCCGGCACACAGTTTTAATCTGCCAGGAAGTTTCATGTCAGCGCACACTCCGCTGTAGAGTGAAAATTTCATTCTAGAAACATCCCCCAGGCTGTGGCTAAGCCATGTCTCCGCAATATCCTTTCCTTCAGGAGTGCTAGTTCTGCAAGGTTCGCAGGAGAGCTTCTGTAAAGTTTGGAAGGTAGGAGACGAGGTACTGGCAGAAGTAAAGCTGTGGGGACGGGGCGTGAGTCGTGCTTGGGTAGCTCAGTTGGTAGAGCACTTGCCCACGAAAGGCAAAGGTCCCGAGTTCGAGTCTCAGTCCGGCACACAGTTTTAATCTGCCAGGAAGTTTCATGTCTGTGCACACTCCGGTGTAGAGTGAAAATTTCATTCTAAGAAACACACCTGTTCGCAACACTTAAAAAAGGGGACCATAACACCGAACACTCAACTCACTTAAACACTGCACTATAGAGTAGACACGAAAGTAGATGTGGTGGAGAGGGGGGTATCCGGACAGATGAGGGGGGAAAAAGGGGGGAGGAGAGGTAAAGCAAAAGCGGGGGAGGGGGGGAGCTGGTGGAGGGAGAAGACACATAAAAAGGGGGGCAGGGTGGAAGCGAGGGGAAGGCAGAGGAAGGGAAAGCCATAGGACTCTGGGGAGAGAATGGAGTCAAAGAGACAGTAGGCGGGGAAAATCAGGATGGAAAGTGGGGGGGGGGGGAAGTGGGAGCCTGGGAAAAGGATAGAGGTAGGGAGGGGCTCAGAGTTAATAGGAGGGATAAGTGGAGGTAGAGAGGGTATCATCTGCGAGGCGTTAGAAGGTCTTTGCTTGCGGAGATTTACACGGCATTCGCTGGCCCGAGACGGAGGCACGAAGTCTGGGGATTGGCGGTAGCGTTGCGACAACAGGTGCTCACGAGGTCCGAGCGGCCGAAACCACGAGCTGCGCAAGGAGCGCCTGCGCAAAGCGAAGATACCGGAGTACTTCAACGGGGTCAGCGCAACACCACCCAGACTACAGGCCTGCGTGCACACTTGTGACGTCACTTACTGATGGCCGGGTCTGTATCGGAACGCTCCTGTTAAGCACTCTGCAGCTATACGAAATTTACGAGTTTTAGAGCTGAGACCGCATAGAGATTCTCGTGCTTTCCTCTTCTACATGGCCTTGTAATGGAAGTACGGGAATTTATATCATTGCGTAAAGTAACTGAACAAAACTGCCCTATGATATTTCAAGATGTAAAATTATTTTGGCGATTTGCCTTAAATACCCGTCTCTAGGCTCGATTACAAACTGTAATTTTAAATTCTGTCTTTTACCTCAGGAGTTATGTTTTCTTGCAGTAAAAAATGTGCTATATGCAATAACAAGCAGACGCTTTCGGTTTTAAATAAAGCAGCTGGAGCTCCTAAAGAATTTAAGAATTGGTTTCCCTGGTTATTTTCGTAAATTTTCCTCTCCAATTCAAAATTTGCTGACCTCACACGAAACTCACATCATTCGACGAAATGGAGCACCTCCTAACGTAATGTTTAATAAATCAAAAAACTCGAAAAAATATTTTATTTCCTGTTTCTCCAGAACTTTAGAACCTTAAACAAGAAAAGATTGTTTCTCCTATATCCCTGACTGACATTCGTGTCACAGAGTGCTGTTAATTTAATCACAATGCACTTACATCGATATTCTGCTTTCTATACTGCTTAATCTGTCGAACACTGAATTCATTAAAGGAATTTTCTAAGGTAGTTTACTCAAATTGAAATTATTTCCGAATAGCTGTATATGTAAAACTGAACAAAATCATTCTGTAGCTCTTCCAAATAAAAGTACTGGAAACTCAATAATCTGCTTGGAATGATAAGGAATTCTAAACATTTTCGAGCCACACTAATTAATATAACTATTCTGTGTAACAATAGTTGCTTCGTATTAACCTAGCAGCAATGGTCCAGAATTAAGAAACAAATTATACTGGTACAGGATACATAACTGATTTTAAAAACAATTGGCAAATTTGGTGCAATGGAAACAAATAACGCACTATAAATTTTTTGTCATTTACTTACCCTTGAATGATGCGTATACACAAATTCCTGTCTGGGAATAGCTGCAATCCAGCGATTTCTCAACTTCACACATTTGGGATATCGAAACATCTGCACTTTCATGCCTTTTTGGCAAAAAGGAACGCAACACTTGTATCCCATACTTCGAAGAACTTTCACGTGGCACACACTTTCAACACAACATACACGCCAACAGGACTGCCGACTACAGATAAGATGGCCAACAGTTTGTGACGTCACTTGCCAATATGGCCGCTGTGCGTAGGCTTTGTATCTAGAAGGTTTTGGTCAGCGTCGACTACAAACAGCACGCCGTAGTGTTTCATTTACTATGTATGTGTTTCATTTAGTCTGAATTTGTTATCACATACTTCCACAAGGATGAACTACCTCTTTTTATTTGCAAGGTGCGGCGGCGGGGTTCTTTCCGTCCGTTTATGATGAACCAGCACCTACCTGTGAACATTGTCTCAGCAGATCATCAGTAGGAAAGCCGAGTGAAACCTACTGTACTTCGACGTGAACCAGGCTGCAATTAAAGTCACTAATCTACGTTTCGGGAGAAACACGAGATGAAAGGTTGGAAATTTTGTCCTCAATTAACATATTCTGAAATTTAGGTGAACAAGTATCACTGCCAAGCAAATGCTAGTCTTAACACAGTCACTCACAATCCCTTTCACCCACGTTAGCAGGCTTATGGTGTTGCATTTCCCGAAAACGTAATAGCTACAAAAGTACTGATTGTTTTTGATTGAGAATGCTCGCCAAATATTAAGTCTGTCGGTACCAAATGCAGTCACAGATTTTAGCCAACGACCTTCTCAATACGCCGCGGGGAATATATGTCTTTTGTCGTCACAAAATTCACTTAAAAATTCCGAAATTTCTACACACACATCGAAATAATTATGCCGTCACTTTACAACACTTTTGATGTATGAAACACTGCTAGATCCGGCAACTTATCGTTTCCAACGGAACTACTACTACTACACACGTCCGAACTGTTTCACGGCTACGCTCCCACTCCTCTCTAGAATACTCTAACTCTTCTCTACCAGCAGAGAAAGGCGCGCGAAGAATATTGCTTTACCATTGGTCAGTTTACTCAACAGCCAATAGCAAAACAACATTCTCCCGCGTCAGACCGCCCTTTTCATCAATAACCAATCGCAAAATAGTAAACCTCACGACAGCACTTTTTACCGACGTAATTATCTAATATGCTGAAGTTTTGTTTATGCATAAAGTTATTTACTATTGTTATTTATACCTGAATTAACTTTCCCTTTACCATAAACTTACTTTACAAATCTATTCTACAAAAATCTCCTTTGTGCATATCCATACTTCTTCGAAATGTTCCCGCACTAAATCCTACTACATAACTCGTTAAACAATTATCTTCATACTAACCTTAAATCACACTCACGCATCATTCATACTGCTAAAACACATTTATAACATTTTACATACACAAAACGAAATAATAACACTTTATGAAAATACTAGAACAGTTTATGAAAAACATTCTATTACTTTAGTGCACTCTAGTGGGCACAACAGAAACTAAAATCACAGTCCTCCTATTCGATATTGTCCTCTATCGGCTGATACATAAACTACGTGCGCGTCCAGTCTCGCGTCACCATCTGCCACTCTCCAGCTCTGAGACACATTTCCCACTTAATCGCCTCCAAGGCCCCCCCCCCCCCCCCCCTGAATCATGGACCTTACCGTTGGTGGGGAGGCTTGCGTGCCTCAGCGATACAGATAGCAGTACCGTAGGTGCAACGGAGGGGTATCTGTTGAGAGGCCAGACAAACACGTGGTTCCTGAAGAGGGGCAGCAGCCTTTTCAGTAGTTGCAGGGGCAACAGTCTGGATGATTGACTGATCTGGCCTTGTAACACTAACCAAAACGGCCTTGCTGTGCTGGTACTGCGAACGGTTGAAAGCAAGCGGAAACTACAGCCGTAATTTTTCCCGAGGGCATGCAGCTTTACTGTATGGTTAATGATGATGGCGTCCTCTTGGGTAAAATATTGCGGAGGTAAAATAGCCCCCCATTCGGATCTCCGGGCGGGGACTACTCTGGAGGACGTCGTTATCAGGAGAAAGAAAACTGGCGTTCTGCGGATCGGAGCGTGGAATGTCAGATCCCTTAATCGGGCAGGTAGGGTAGAAAATTTAAAAAGGGAAATGGATAGGTTAAAGTTAGATATAGTGGGAATTAGTGAAGTTCGGTGGCAGGAGGAACAAGACTTTTGGTCAGGCGAATACAGGGTTGTAAATACAAAGTCAAATAGGGGTAATTGAGGAGTAGGTTTAATAATGATTAAAAAAGTAGGAATGCGGGTAAGCTACTACAAACACCATAGTGAACGCATTATTGTGGCCAAGATAGACACGAAGCCCACGCCTACTACAGTAGTACAAGTTTATATGCCAACTAGCTCTGCAGATAACGAAGAAATTGAAGAAATGTATGGTGAAATAAAAGAAATTATTCAGGTAGTGAAGGGAGACGAAAATTTAATAGTTGTGGGTGACTGGAACTCGGTAGTAGGAAAAGGGAGAGAAGGAAACGTAGTAGGTAAATATGGATTGGGGGTAAGAAATGAAAGAGGAAGCCGCCTAGAAGAATTCTGTGCAGAGCATAATTTAATCATAGCTAACACTTGGTTCAAGAATCATGAAAGAAGGTTGTATACATGGAAGAACCCTGGAGATACTAAAAGGTATCAGATAGATTATTTAATGGTAAGACAGAGATTTAGGAACCAGGTTTTAAATTGTAAGACATTTCCAAGGGCAGATGTGGACTCTGACCACAATCTATTGGTTATGAACTGTAGATTAAAACTGAAGAAACTGCAAGAAGGTGGGATTTTAAGGAGATGGGACCTGGATAAACTGACTAAACCAGAGGTTGTACAGAGTTTCAGGGAGAGGGTAAGGGAACAAATGGCAGGAATGGGGGAAAGAAATACAGTAGAAGAAGAATGGGTAGCTCTGAGGGATGAAGTAGTGAAGGCAGCAGAGGATCAAGTAGGTAAAAAGACGAGGGCAAGTAGAAATCCTTGGGTAACTGAAGAAATATTGAATTTAATTGATGAAGGGAGAAAATATAAAAATGCAGTAAATGAAGCAGGCAAAAAGGAATACAAACATCTCAAAAATGAGATCGACAGGAAGTACAAAATGGCTAAGCAGGGATGGCTAGAGGACAAATGTAAGGATGTAGAGGCTTATCTCACTAGGGTTAAGATAGATACTGCCTACAGGAATATTAAAGAGATCTTTGGAGAAAAGAGAACCACTTGTATGAATATCAAGAGCTCAGATGGAAATCCAGTTCTTAGCAAAGAAGGGAAAGCAGAACGGTGGAAGGAGCATATAGTGGGTCTATACAAGGGCGATGTACTTGAGGACAATATTATGGAAATGGAAGAGGATGTAGATGAAGATGAAATGGGAGATATGATACTGCGTGAAGAGTTTGACAGAGCACTGAAAGACCTGTGTCGAAACAAGGCCCCGGGAGTAGACAACATTCCATTAGAACTACTGACCACAACAACAACAACGCCTCCAAGGCACGATCGGTATATGGCGCTACGCCTCAAATGGAAACAAATGTATAATCAGACTTTTTGCCGAAAATTAAAAAAAGGGACACAGCAAATGTTCCAATAGGATCAGCAGCAACGGAAGTTAAATTCTTATTAATTCGGGGTTTTACGCCGTCGCACGTTCAGGTGCAATAAATCTGAATATTCATGGAAATAACGCACTGTGTGAAATTGCGCGGTACGAAACGTGTGGATATTTCGTGTTAGCAGCAGTGAAAGCGCTACGTGGAATATCGCACGAACTCTGGCTGTCGATTGGATGTCGGATGCGTCCCCGAAAAGTGACACGTGTCGGCGGTTGCCACGAAACGTCCAGGGGCGTCGCGGCGCGCGGCGGCGTTCCTGGAACGGCGCGCGGTCTGTGTGAGTGACGCCGGCCGCCGTCAGTTCTGCGCCCTGACGGAGACTGCCGCTGGCGACTGCGGGGGTGGCCGGCTCGCCGCTACCTGTGCCAGCTCAGCTCAGCTCAGCTCGACTCGGCTCAGCACAGCACCAGAGCCGGAGCATATCGATCGCGCCGGCCCCGGCCGTCGCTCTAATGAGAAAACGCGACCTTAACGACCCTGTGCGCCCGCTTCGGCCACGTTGTAATTTTTTAATGACGCGAAAAGTTCCCAAAGTTGGCAGCGAAAAAGACCAGACGTAGCGTGGGGAAAAAGAGCAGTCCTTATATGGAGTCAGCCAGCAATATAGGACCGCAACTTTATACAGACTCATGTTCTGAGCAACAAGTTTGACTGCCGGCCGTAGTGGCCGAGCGGTTCTAGGCGCTACAGTCTAGAACCGCGCGACCGCTACGGTCGCAGATTCGAATCATGCCTCGGGCATGGATGTATGTGATGTCCTTAGGTTAGTTAGGTTTAAGTAGTTCTACGTTCTAGGGGACTTATGACCACAGCAGTTGAGTCCCATAGTGCTCAGAGCCATTTGAACCATTTTTTTAACAAGTTTGACTTTGCTATTTACGACCACTGGGGAGCTGTTCTCCTAACCGGAGGGTCGCCGGATCAACTCACACTACTGTAATATCGAAGTGTATCTGCTGGCTACTAGGCTGTCCATTACAGTAAGTGACCATTAAAGATGTTGTTTACATCTAGATTTACTTGTCTTGAAAGGAGGATATAAGATGAACATCAACAGAAGCAAAAACGAGGATAATGGAATGTAGTCGAATTAAATCGGGTGATGCTGAGGGAATTAGATTAGGAAATGAGACACTTAAAGAAGTAAATGAGTATTGCTATTTGGGGAGCAAAATAACTGATGATGGTCGAAGTAGAGAGGATATAAAAGGTATACTGGCAATGGCAAGGAAAGCGTTTCTGAAGAATAGAAATTTGTTAACATCGAGTATAGATTTAAGTGTCAGGAAGTCGTTTCTGGAAGTATTTGTATAGAGTGTAGTCATGTATGGAAGTGAAACGTGGACGATAAATAGTTTGGACAAGAACAGAATAAAAGCTTTTGATATGGGGTGCTACAGAAGAGTGCTGAAGATTAGATGGGTAAATCACATAACTAATGAGGAGGTATTGATTAGAATTGGAAAGAAGAGACGTCTGTGGCACAACTTGACTAGAAGAAGGGATCGGTTGGTAGGGCATAATCTGAGGCATCAAGGGATCACCAATTTAGTATTGGACCAAGAGATGAATACACAAAACAGATTCAGAAGGATGTAGATTGCAGTAGGTACTGGGAGATGAAGAAGCTTGCACAGGATAGAGTAGCATGGAGAGCTGCATCAAACCAGTCTCTGGAATGAAGACCATAACAACAACAATGTTTTGTAGTACCGGTATCGTCTGAAGAATTACGCCTTGTGAAGTACACCGGTTTATAGTTACCGAGAGAGGCGCGGCAGTGGTTAGCACTCTGGACTTGGATTCGGGAGGACGACGGTTCGAACCCGCATCCAGCCTTCCACATTTACGTTTTTCATGATTTCCCTAAGTCGCTCCAGGCAAATGTCGGGATGGTCCCTTTAGAATGAACACAGCCGATTTCCCACCCCAGTCCTTGACAAAATTCGAGCTTCTGCTCATTCCAATGACCTCTATGTCGATGGGACGTTAGATACAATCTTCCTTCCACCTTGCTTTGTTTTATTGTTTCGTTGTTACCCAAAGATGTTTCAGCACTTTATGTGCCACCTTTAGTACTTCTTCTTTGTTTACTTCCTTTCTGATTTTTTTTTTTACATATTAACTTCTTGTGTAGATTATATGAACATTTAGCTCAAAGGTATTTATATATACAAAGCAGCGATTATTGGTAATCAACTACGTAACATTATTTAGCTTATTGCATACAGATCCAGGGATCAACCCTAACCTGCAAGGGGTCAAAAACCAAGGAGGAGGAAAGAAAGAAAATGAGGACTGAAGGTACATTAGATGAAAATAGCGTTCCAGAAGAGTGGATCACATTTAGATAGGTCGCAAACAGAATTACGAACTCCTTACACATAGCTAAAGCCTGTTCCTGTACACGTCACTGTTCGTCCCATAGGTTAAGAGAGAGGGCGGATCAACTCCTTATTTTCGCTCTCCTGCTCACAACGATCTGCGACATGATTAATTATTTTTCTAGGCCCACTGCGCAACGTACTACCACTTCCCATCTCCGAGGAGTGAAAGAGTATCTGACGCTTCTCATCAAGCGACGTGTTGTTTTGCGACACAGCACAACGCGATACAACGATCATTTGACAATGCCTACATGTGAAAGGTTCTGTGTTACATTGCTCACGTTAGCAGCAGCCGGACAGAAAATATTTAATTTGAAGGTCATTTTGTGCTTGCGAAGTATATTATTGTTGAGAAAAACACAATTTGATTTTGCTTAAGTTTTCAGTTTACTTTCGAGATATCATCACTGTATACTTGCACCATCTTTTCTGCTCCATTTTTTTTTATTTTCTGGAGTTCTTTCACCTCTATTATCGTCTTTGGTTGTGATGTGTGTACACTCAGGAAACATTTTCGACGTGTTTTACGATAAATATGCAGCTTAAGAACGGCATCGCAGTAACATCGTCAAACCACATTCTTCTATCCTTAATTATAGGAAGTATAATCTGTAATCGTTTTAGAGAGCATTTGCACCTTAGTTTCGATTCGTAACTGTTGCAGAATTTAGTCGGAAGTTATTAGTGTACATAAGCTCCAGTAAGCCTAAACCATCCATTCCAATTTTATAAATGCGAAAGTAATTGGTAGGGAGATAGATTGGGCCCCGACGAAGGGCATAGGGTACTTTAGAAATTGTGTTTCCTTTCTGAGGGTTATTAATATTATTCAATATGGTATACGTGAGTGGGAGGCAGACGACGTTTGCATGGAGGTCAGCTACTAAGAGAGTTTATTTCGTGACAGTGCGAATCGTAGGTTCACTTGTAGGCGAGGTTTCCTAATTTTAAAAAGAATTGCTACACTACTTGGCTGAGCTGGACACCTCTTACGGCATAATTTTGTGGAGAAACAAAAATAAAATCCGACGCTAACTCTGAAAACCGTATTACGTCGAGAAACCCTTAAGAAACATATTATTAATGTGATTTATTTTACAATATGCCACACAAACGTAAAACTGATTTAGCAAATAGTTCGAAGAGAACACGAGCTGTGGAAGTTACTCGAACCAAACAAACCTTGGAGCAATTTCAGATGTGCCGGAACTTAGATGCAGAACGTCATGTGAGTTTAAGAGCTAGAGACACATTAGAACAGTCACAAACCCGTCACATTTTAAATGCTGAGCGTCACACCACTCTTATAATTTATGAGACTTTGATGCAACCAAACCCTGTAATGGTATGCGTTTACCAGTTACTTATCTGGGACAAAATATTTATTGTTGAGGCTATTCTAAATAGTGACGCAGGTAAAGGATAAGGTGGTTTGTTTCCACGAAACCCAATTATGCAGACGAATTTTCCATTTCAGTTTAAAAGATTGTAATTTCCGCTAACAATAGCATTTGTAATGACCCTAAGTAAATCCCAAGGGCAAACCCTTCAAGTTGCCAGTGTGCATTTAGAAAAACCAATTTTTTCTCATGGACATCTCAATGTGGTGTACTCGCGTGTATTCAACCCACAATTTTTTACGTTCCTCCTAAAATGGGGCTAGAGAGCAATTTAGACGAGCAAATGTATAATTTGAGGGTATATTGTGGCTTACACATAGGCCTAATTGCTTCTATTCTCCCCGTAATTCATGTTGCCTATTTGTTTGGTTTCTTGCCTTTTTGATGTAGTATTTTAATTAACACATATTATCTCCAGTTATAAGCCTCCCCAGGTTAGCTTTATGACGTTGGTCTTTTAAGCCTAACATGTAATGTCAGCTATTAGTTCAACATTTTATTTGTAACTATTTAGGTAAGGAAACAACATTTCGGTACTTACTGTATAGTTCAAAAATATGATTTGAACACTAATTTGACGGATATTTGTGCATATGGTAAACAACATTGGGAGACTTAACGTAACCCATACACTTTTTTTGCATTCGCTAGATTATTTCTGCAGACATTTTAGACATGGAAAGAACATTGTGACACTTAATGAGCATCACAGAACCAGAAAGAAATTAATTTGAGACTCTATTGAGTCTTAAACCAAACTTGGCATGCAGATCAAAGTATAAGAACTGCTACACGTTGATGACGATAAGCACCAGAATATTAGTGCAGCATTTGATTTTATTTAGCGTTTTTGAAGCTTTACGGAATATTATTTAAAGTAAAGCCTATGTCTGACAACTATGTATTACCAATTCATTAATTACGTTTCTGAAGCAAATGTTTTTTCAACTATTTAGGGAAAATGTGTTTTAAGCACGATACCATATTCCATAAGAAGTCTACCTGCCTGTTTAGCGGGCTACATGTATTTAGGCATGAAAATAGCATTGGGGTAGTTACTTTTATTAGAGTTAGCTATCATAGGCTGGACACCAATCTGATGCATTTTTTGCAGATATTTTAGATATAGAAAGAACATTGTGATACTTGTCAAGCATCACTGATATGGAAAGTAATTAATCTGATGGATCACTACAATGTTTGACTGACTCTGATATCAGATGAGCTTCTGACATGGTAATAATGTTGTTTACTCTTGTTGACAAGTGCACTTAAGCTCTAGTTGCTCACATGTGTTTTGCAATGCGACATGCATGTCTTATTATGCCAAATTGATGTAAGGCTTGCTGTAATATGCAAAAGTCCTAAGTGAGTCAAAACTTTTCCAATCCCCAAGCAAGTTAAATATCGCTGACTCGACAAAAAAGCATGTCCGCTTTTCTCAGACAACCTAAGGCTTGCTGAATACATAGTCCTGGAGCTTGGTCTTGCCACTGTCTCCTTGCCTCCCTTGTGACACTTAACAACAATTCATATGTGGAAGATAAATAATCTGAGTCCTCGTTCAAACTTTGCATGTATGGTATACAAGTGCTGCTTTATGTAATTTTTTTTATAAACATGGTGCTAAAAATTTAGAACATTTGGATGGTTTTGAGGACCCATAAAACTACTATAAAATTACTGAACGTTACACCCTTTACATAATTTTCTAATAACTATGTGTTCCTCTGTGTATGTGTGTGTATGTGTGTGTGTGTGTGTGTGTGTGTGTGTGTGTGTGTCTATACGTAATACGTAATGCAAAGGTAAAATCTTATGTACGTATCTTTGACCCTGGTGCCTCTTAAGGTTGCATAATATCATTGAACTTGTCATTTTTACACGTCAAATGTGTCTTGTCCATTTAATTTCCCCATTAGGACAACTAGGATATTTACACCATCTTAGATTCTGACTGGTTGTTCCATTTTAATAATACACTGTGAATGGCTGAAGAGGGGGAGGGCAGGGGCGTTAGGGGGCCGTGGCTTGTGAATAGTTCCATCATCTTGGATTTCGATTTGTTTTTTTTATTTTCATATTACACTGTGATTGGCTGGAGACTGGGAGGTGGTGGGTGAGTAAGGAGATGGGGAGGGAGCAGTGGGAGGAGCGAGTGGATGTGTGTCTTGATGACATCACGTGACTACAGAGCTGTGACTGCAGTGCCAACTAGTGGTGGAAACTTGCACTGTATTCCAGAATGCCTTTAGTCATACTATTTGAGCCCCATATCAAACTGAACTAATATGAGATACTGAACATATACAGTGAAGGACAACACAAATAGTCACAGATTTTGGTTGACTATCGAAAACACTGGAAGGCTATGATGTGGTGTAATGGGAAGTACCTTCTGCCATGGCAGGTACAAATCACAGTGGTTTGCCATTATGGATGTAGATGTTGAGGATAACCAAAGATTAGGAAAAGTAGTAACAGAAAATAAAAACGGAAGAATGTCGTCCATTAAAGTATTCCAAAATATGCTCGAAACGCTTTGGTAAGTGGTGGGGCTATTAAATAATCTATCCATATAAGCACCAGTGACAGAGGTTACAAGTGTGTGTGTGTGTGTGTGTGTGTGTGTGTGTGTGTGTGTGTGTGTGTGTGTGAGAGAGAGAGAGAGTGGTAAGTGGTGGGGCTATTAAATGATCTATCCATATAAGCACCAGTGACAGAGGTTACAAGTGTGTGTATGAGACAGAGAGAGAGAGAGAGAGAGAGAGAGAGCGAGAGAGAGGTGTGTGTGTGTGTGTGTGTGCGTGAGAGAGAGAGAGAGAGAGAGAGAGAGAGAGAGAGAGAGAGAGAGAGCGAGAGAGAGGTGTGTGTGTGTGTGTGTGCGTGTGTGTGTGTGTGTGTGTGTGAGAGAGAGAGAGAGAGAGAGAGAGTAATCAGCATTCTGAATGTGAATAATAATAACGAGGAACACAAGTTAGACAAGAACAACATCGATGCCTTTCACTTAACGTGGGGTGTTTCAAAAATGCTGGTCATAATTTCAGTTATATATCTACCATAAGCAGACAAAAAAAGTTCGTTACGATACGTGACTGTAAATGCTCGGTTCTGAGACGTAACACGTAATTTTAGGGAAAATGTTGGGTTTCACTCTCTGTCTTTCTAAACGATGAAAGATAATAGTGATATTTAATAATTTTTTCATTAATAGTTAAGTTTCGGGCAGCATATAGTGGGACAAATGGTCTGTTACTATGTACAGGTAATAATGAGGTTCTTTCGCGCAGCATGTCAGCAACAAGGGCTGACGAGTTTAGCGTCACCACTAGCTGTGGGCCGCCTGCTCGCAGAAGTCGCGGGCTGGCGGTGTGTCGGGGCCGTAGAAAGATGGCGCTCACAGTAACAACAGTGACGTCATAGGTGCGAAACAAAACAAGTTTTCAAACTGACATTCTGACAGTCATTCTGTGACGTTTGATACGTGAAAATTATTTACATTGTACAGTCTAATGAGACAAGACATCGCTAATCAATCAAGCCATTATAATACAATTGTGTTACACATATTTGATGGGAATTGCCTGTCAATGTATGAAGACGTTTTACTACTCTAGTATTAAAAGAAGAAATTTTCTTGTTCAGTACGTAGATCTGACAAGAATTGCAGGTCTCTGTCAGCGTCTGGCGCTGAAGACACTGCAAAAGAAGAACAAAAGCCGGTTAATCGGAACTGATTAGCAGGTCCAAATCGTAATTAATTGACGACATTGGCGAACTCAGAAACCATATTACGTCCAAACTAAACAGACAGATCACTTTACTGTCCGAGTTACGTTTTGAAGACAATGACTGGACTTTCGGACACATACTGTAATGAACTTCTCATCTTGTCTACTTACTTTAAATACGTACATAATGGAAGTTATAAGCTCTATTTTTGAAATTTCCTATAGATGACACAGCAGGACTAAAACTAATATTGCAAGACACACGTTTTACCAGAAGTTTCTATGTACTTTATTTATAATGAAATGATATGTACAGGAAAACATAACTTATTTTTTACGTTAGTTGGCTTTGATGATATTTTTTCAACTGTGAATTTTTTCACGAGATACTTTCTTTGTGATGTCGTTGACACTTGTTTATACAATGCGTTTAAATACTGAACAGTACTGTGTACTTGCCTGTAACGAAGAGAAATAATGAATGAATGAAAATTGAGAAAAGATAATTGCCAAGCCTATGCTATAAAAATTCACATTACTGTGTATCATAGCTCCTACATCGATACTGTTCGGTCACATTATGTGGAATTATTCACATGTGAAGTACGTACAAACTTGGAAGAATCCCGGAATACTAAAAGGTGTCAGATAGATTATATAATGGTAAGACAGAGATTTAGGAACCAGGTTTTAAATTGTAAGACATTTCCAGGGGCAGATGTGGACTCTGACCACAATCTATTGGTTATGAACTGTAGATTAAAACTGAAGAAACTGCAAAAAGGTGGGAATTTAAAGAGATGGGACCTGGATAAACTGACTGAAACAGAGGTTGTACAGAGTTTCAGGGAGAGCATAAGGAAACAATTGACAGCAATGGGGGAAAGAAACACAGTAGAAGAAGAATGGGTAGCTCTAAGGGATGAAGTAGTGAAGGCAGCAGAGGAGCAAGTATGTAAAAAGACGACGGCTAGTAGAAAACCTTGGGTAACAGAAGAAATATTGAATTTAATTGATGAAGGCGGAAAATATAAAAATGCAGTAGAGGAAGCAGGCAAAAAGGAATACAAACGTCTCAAAAATGAGATCGACAGGAAGTGCAAAATGGCTAAGCAGGGATGGCTAGAGGACAAATGTAAGGATGTAGAGGCTTATCTCACTAGGGGTAAGATAGATACTGCCTACAGGAAAATTAAAGATACCTTTGGAGAAGGGAGAACCACTTGCATGAATATCAAGAGCTCAGGTGGAAACCCAGTTCTAAGCAAAGAAGGAAAGCAGAAAGGTGGAAGGAGTATATAGAGGGTCTATACAAGGACGATGTCCTTGAGGACAATGTTATGGAAATGGAAGAGAATGTAGATGAAGATGAAATGGGAGATACGATACTGCGTGAAGAGTTTGACAGAGCACTGAAAGATCTGAGTCGAAACAAGGCTCCGGGAGTAGACAACATTCCATTAGAACTACTGACGGCCTTGGGAGAGCCAGTCATGTCAAAACTCTACCATCTGGTGAGCAAGATGTATGAAACAGGCGAAATACCCTCAGACTTCAAGAAGAATATAATAGTTCCAATCCCAAAGAAAGCTGGTGTTGACAGATGTGAAAATTACCGAACTATCAGTTTAATAAGTCACTGCTACAGAATACTAACACGAATTCTTTACAGACGAATAGAAAAACTTGTAGAAGCCGACCTCGGGGAAGATCAGTTTGGATTCCGTAGAAATATTGGAACACGTGAGGCAATACTGACCTTACGACTTATCTTAGAAGAAAGATTAAGGAAAGGCAAACCTACTTTTCTAGCATTTGTAGACTTAGAGAAAGCTTTTGACAATGTTGACTGGAATACTCTGTTTCAAATTCTGAAGGTGGCAGTGGTAAAATATAGGGAGCGAAAGGCTATTTACAATTTGTACAGAAACCAGATGGCAGTTATAGGAGTCGAGGGGCATGAACGGGAAGCAGTGGTTGGGAAGGGAGTGAGACAGGGTTGTAGCCTCTCCCCAATGTTATTCAATCTGAATATTGAACAAGCAGTAAAGGCAACAAAAGAAAAATTCGGAGTAGGCATTAAAATCCACGGAGAAGAAATAAAAACTTTGAGGTTCGCCGGTGGCATTGTAATTCTGTCAGAGACAGCAAAGGACTGGGAAGAACAGTTGAACGGAATGGACAGTGTCTTGAAGGGAGAGTATAAGATGTACATCAACAAAAGCAAAACGAGGATAATGGAATGTAGTCGAATTAAGTCGGATGATGCTGAGGGAATTAGATTAGGAAATGAGACACTTAAAGTAGTAAAGGAGTTTTGCTATTTGGGGAGCAAAATAACTAATGATGGTCGAAGTAGAGAGGATATAAAATGTAGACTGTCAATGGCAAGGAAAGCGTTTCTGAAGAAGAGAAATTTGTTAACATCGAGTACAGATTTAAGTGTCAAGAAGTCGTTTCTGAAAGTATTTGTATGGAGTGTAGCCATATATGGGAGTGAAACATGGACGATAAATAGTTTGGACAAGAAGAGAATAGAAGCTTTCGAAATGTGGTGCTACAGAAGAATGATGAAGATTAGATGGGTAGATGACATAACTAATGAGGAGGTATTGAATAGAACTGGGGAGAAGAGGAATTTGTGGCACAACTTGACGAGAAGAAGGGACCGGTTGGTAGGACATGTTCTGAGGCATCAAGGGATCACAAATTTAGCATTGGAGGGCAGCGTGGAGGGTAAAAATCGTAGAGGGGGACCAAGAGATGAATACACTAAGCAGATTCAGAAGGATGTAGGTTGGAGTAGGCACTGGGAGATGAAGAAACTTGCGCAGGATGGGTAGCATGGAGAGCTGCATCAAACCAGTCTCAGGACTGAAGTCCACAACAACAACATGGGGCCTGATCGAACTATGAAGCTATGTCGCAGTGCCACAGCAGAAAAACGTACTAGAACAGAGACCCTCAATGCCACAACAGGATAAATTATTGGAAGAGGGGCTCGGCAATGCGCTCACGTACAGTGAAAAACCAAAAAATATCCTTTCATTATCTATAAAAATTTGAGCTGTGACACTTGGTGCTAAAGAGCGAAATGCCCGCGTATTTATCTTTTCGAATATTTACGACGAGTTCAGTACAAACACCGCATGCAATTTGGTACGGTGACTGCAAACTAGGAGTATGAAAACAGTAGCACTTTTGAACAGGTTCAATCTAAATGTGAATTTATTATCGTCCCAAATATGCAGTGCATTTAACGGAATAAACGTATACTGTATTGACACTACGTAGGCTGTATCAAAATAAGGGACTGGAATTAGCCTCCAATAACACATATAGCTATCAAAATATTGTATGTACTCCTTAAGTAGTAGGAACATAGTGTAATATACATATAACAATTGACAACTGTGTAAACGAATATTAATACCAAACACTGTGACGTGCACTTCAAGATAACACATCTGAATCAGACTATTGATCTACATTTCAATTTGTCGTTGAGTTTTAAACTGCTACAAATAAGTGTAAATCGAGTGGTATGTTGCCTTTGACAGGATTTTTATGTCAGTCAGCAAGGGAATCCGGTCTGTGACCAGCCGTTGTATTAGTCCCATTGTCTCTTGATGCCTTCTTGAGCAACCAAGGAAAATGTGATCATTGTTTTCTCCCACATTGCACTCACACAAAGGAAAAGGGATCAATTTGGATTCGGTAGTGATGATTGCATCATTAAATCTGAGATGAGCCAAAGTGATGATGAAATTTCTGTTGTATTTAAATGTTCATATCACGACTTCGGTGGGAGATATGGTACAATTTCTGCGTAGCTTCTCATCTTGATTTCATATAGAGTTTTAACCTCTAGATTCATTGCTCCCTTTTTTCTGTGTTAACGCTACAGAAGAAGTCGTTAAATGCTATTTCATCATATTGCTCTCATTCTGTACACTCTGCTTCCTTTACAAAGATGTCAGGTTCTTCTTTAGCGTTGTAAGCCGTGTGCTTTGACCCAGATTAAAACAGTGATTTTGTTTTGGTCTTATCACTTCTATATTCGATGGAGGACGCGGTGCACGTTAAAATTCTTTGTGAAATGTGATATTTTATTAGCTTCAGGGCCAATTGTGAATCTGAAACAATTATGAGTGTATGCCCTTCGAGCCCTCTGGTGTAAATGAAGGCCTGAAAAATAGCACTGAATGCTGCAATGCGGATTGTTCGACTAAAATTCCATTCTGAGTCCCTGAATAGTCACTTCAGAGATATCTATATTCTCTACGCTGCGTAGAGGAACACTGCTGGCTTACTTTTCGTTTGTTTAGTCGTGTTTATAATCTTCCCCTATCAACATGCACTCCAAGTCAATCTCTGCTTCATTTATACTTTTCGTCAGGGTGTAGCGTTTACATGCAATGCACAAAGTGAGACTAGAAAGTTCGACAGATGTAGCCATCTTTATATTTCTTTCACTGAATCATTAAAAGTTATTAAAATTTATCGTTAACACTCCTAAAATTAAAAAAACGCAGAGTGCAATGCATTTATGCCCATATTCTTCGAATTAAAGCCCTCTGTATTGCAATTAAACGGAGATATCTGCACCTTTCCTGAGTTACAATCGGCGGTCAATGTGGTTCATTCCTCAGAATCTGCTAGAGCAGTTTCCTCTCAGACTACGTGCAGATCTTTATCGTAATGTGCTTCTTACAGAAGAAGCCTGTCCGTATTAATAATTGGTGAATGTCGAGATGACGTCATTTCAACAATGCGCTGAAACGCAATGCGATCTCTGCCGTTGCGTAGCATTAGTCTGAAAGACAGTCTTCCGAAGAAAGGACGTACGCACAAGAGCACTTTCGAGGAAGACAAGTATCCAGACTACGTACGGTGAAAGGCAGTTATAAGGTAGGTAATCAGCAACATTGACGTTGTTATTCATTTCCAGAAAGCAAACCAGAGTCTGGCAGAGGAATTGCGTAATAGTACTTAGGAAGCTTCTTGGGTAGTGGAAGAATAACAGTCTCGCAGTGTGTCATAGTATTAATATTTTGTTTGTGAAGCACATTTTATCAAAAAGCACTTCGTAATCTCTGGGTTCACTGTATACATATAATGGCGTCGTCGATATTTCGTGGTCTACTAGCTAGCGTTGCTACCTCTGGCTCACGGGGTCCGGGTTCGATTCCCAGCTGGGTTGGGGATTTTCTCTGCCCGGGGACTAGGTGTTTGTGTTGTCGTCATCATTTCATCATCATCCTCATCATTCGTGACATTGGTTAGATTGGACGGTGAAAAAAATTGGATTGTGAAAAAATTGGGACTTTGTACGGGCGCTGATGACCGCGCAGTTGAGCGCCACACAAACCAAACATCATCATCATCATCACCACTGTTGGCTTTCTATATTGATATCTTCCAGGTAGATAGATGAAAATGGGTTGTTTGAATTGTGGACAACATTCAGTTAAAATATGTGCTCTGCTGAATTTATTGTTCGAAAGGCAGACGTATTTAAACTACACAGGCGTAATGCCGTTCAAAGACACAGTAAAATGTGGGGTGCTACAGCGTAGGGTACTGTACAAAGCTAAAACAGAATATTATTAGAAACAATCATATAAAATATCCACTCTTCATGCACGTCACATCTCACAGTTCATCAGGTTGAAAATAAGATCTACGCCGACACAAAGCCAGGGAATTTAGTGACTTCAGAAAACTGGATGGTGATGTGTACATCACGATAAAAAAATTCAAAATATGTTTAATAAGGAGTATTACGTAATTAATGGTTTTTCTTAATTATTAATCTGTAATGGCCCATGCTTGTACATTATAACGAAAAATATGGGAGGGATAAAATTCTTAAATTCCTGGGAAAATATAAACTGCATCGATCATTAGTTGATGGATTAGATAAACTGCTGTTTGCTATGTTAGGGCTGAACGACATCCAGGTACGGAAGTTTCTGTAGCTAAGCCACAGAAAACGTTTTGTGAACACAAGGGTTTCTTGTCGAAGAGAAATATATCTATGCATTTCTCTTTTAGTTGTTTGGATTGTTTGTTAGTCCTGAATGTGATTTAATGCCTTAAGTCTCCAGTTCGGTTGCTGACGCCGCTGATTTTAAGTAGATTCCTTTCTTCCTTCACGTCAAGAGAAGTAGTTCGGCCGGTTGAAGTGCGACGGATTCTGCATGACGTGTGGATGTTGGTAATGGCAGGATGAGACGGTCATTCGTGAATCATATGCAGACAACGAATGAGAATGCAAGCATAATTTCCTTCATTTCGTAAATGAAGTTATATTATATTTTATTTTCTTCGTGATGACAGAAATGATGATAAACAATGAGAATTTTTAGTTTATCATTTCCTTCCGTTTCGTAAATTAAGTTGGCTTATACAACTTATATTTTGCTTGTGTCGTAATGATACAGATATTTATATTAAACGAGTTGCTGTTTATCGTTTCTTTCGTTTCGTAAATAAAGTTTGCTGAAATGTTCTGTCTGTTAGGAATCTGAATTTGTACTGTATGCAGTTATCAGTGTTGTATTAGGTTTCAAAGCAGCGGAAACCTTTTATGTTGTAATATTTTCCACGACTTATTCGCGTGTCGTCACAGTATAGAGTAGCTTATGATAGTCACAGAATGTAATTCCTTTTTTTTGGCGTGGAAGCTAGTTTATTATTTTCAGCGATGCGGTTATGCGGGAACCAAACACAGCTTAAACTACTGCGAGTGAAACGAACAACAATCATATTCGCAGACTTACTGGTGAAAAATACTTCAATGTTTTCTAGGAATTTGTGACTATTTTCGACACTGTGGCGAGGCAGGGACCTAACAGTGGCTTAAATTACTGCGAGCGAAACGTGCAGCAATCATATCTGTGTCAAACTGCACTTACGTTGTCTGATATAATTTACTGCGTCGCTGAAAGCACGAACAGAACACAAATTAGTTTACTTCCGGAGACAAATGAAGAAGCAGAATCTCATTAGCTATCTTCATCTCGCATCTCATTGGCCGTCTCCACCCCGTCGCCGTAATATCAACATTTACACGTCCCGTAAAAATCGCCGACACCTTAACCGCTCTTTTACCACTTTCGCTTACTGCTTCATCTGGGCTGGCTCCTGATGTGTCGAAAAACATTTCTACATCTACATCTACGTGATTACTCTGTTATTAGTAAGCTTCTGTAAAGTTTGGAAGGTAAGAGACGAGGTACTGGCGGAAGTAAAGCTGTGAGTACCGGGCGTGAGTCGTGCTTCGGTATCTCAGTTGGTAGAGCACTTGCCCGCGAAAGGCAAAGGTTCCGAGTTCGAGTCTCGGTCGGGCACACAGTTTTAATCTGCCAGGAAGTTTCATATCAGCGCACACTCCGCTGCAGAGTGAAAATCTCATTCTGGATACTCTGTTATTCACAATAAAGTGCCTGGCAGAGGGTTCAATGAAGCACCTTCAAGCTGTCGTTCTACCGTTCCACTCTCGAAGGGCACGCGGGAAAAATGAGCACTTAAATTTTTCTGTGCGAGCCCTGATTTCTCTTATTTTTTCGTGATGATCATTTCTCCCCATGTAGGTGGGTGCCAACAGAATGTTTTCGCAATCGGAGGAGAAAATTGGTTATTGTAACTTCATGAGAAGATCCCGTCGCAACAAAAAACGCCTTTGTCTTAATGATTCCCACTCCAATTCACGTATCACGTCTGTGACACTATCTCCCCTCTTTCGCGATAATACAAAACGAGCTGTCCTTCTTTGTACTTTTTCGATGTCATTCGTCAGTCCCACCTGATGTGGATCCCACACCGCACAGAAATACCCCAGAATGGGGCGGACAAGCGTGGTGTAACTAGTCTCTTTAGTAGACCTGTTGCACCTTCTAAATGTTCTGCAAATGAACGCAGTCTTTGGTTTGCTCTACTCACAATATTATCTATGTGATGGTTCCAATTTAGGTTATTTGTAATTGTAATCCCTCCGTATTTAGTTGAATTTACAGCCTTTAGATTTGTGTGACTTATCGCGTAATCGAAATTTAGCTGATTTCTTTTAGTAATCATATCAATAACTTCACACTTTTCCTTGTTCAAGGTCAATTGCCACTTTTCGTACCATACAGATATCTTATCTAAATAATTTTGCTAGTTGTTTTGATCATCTGATGGCTTTACAAGATGGTGAATGACAGCTTCATCTGCAAACAATCTAAGACGGCTACTGATATTGTCTCCTATGTCGTTAATATAGATCAGGAACAATAGAGGGCCTATAACACTTCCTCGGGGAACACCGGATATTACTTCTGTTTTACTCGATGACTTTCCGTCTATTACTACGAACTGTGATCTTTCTGACAGGAAATCACGAATCCAGTCGCACAATTGAGGCGATACTCCGTAGGCACGCAGTTTGGTTAGAAGACGCTTGTGAGGAACGGTGTCGAAAGCCTTCTGGAAATCTAAAAATATTAAATCACTTTGACATCCCCTGTCGATAGCACTTGTTACTTCATGAGTGTAAACAGCTAGTTGTGTTTCACAAGAACGATATTATCTGAAACCATGCTGACTATGTGTCAATAAATCGTTTTCTTCGAGGTACTTCATAATGTTCGAATACAGAATATGTTCCAAAACCCTACTGCAAATCGACATTAGTGATATAGGCCTGTAATTCAGCGGATTACTCCTACTTCCATTTTTGAGTATTGGTGTGACTTGAGCAATTTTCCAGTCTTTAGGTACGGATCTTTCTGTGAGCGAGTGGTTGTATATAATTGCTAAATATGGAGCTATTTTATCAGCATACTCAGAGAGGAACCTGACTGGTATACAATCTAATGTTCTAAAGTTCTTATACACATTTTATCATGATCTCTTACAATACCGGGCGTAACTGATTGCGGCGTAGTTAGGAATGGGTAACAGCATAGGTAAGAAATGAGTAATCATTTACCCATTTCAAAGTAAAGTCGGATAAAATACTGCGGCAATGAATACTTTCATTCCTCCGACGCACCTCACATTCTGAAGACTGTATGTTATATGTTTCACAGATGTTTATGTGGGTGATATCGAATACCGGTATTCGTATTTCGTCGGCAGCTGTCAGCAGTCAGCGTTGTCACACGAATAAGCCGCAGACTCAGGCACCTAACGGTCGCATGCGGCATCGTCTTGTACGTACTCACTATGGTGAGGTGGGAGTCCACCGTGGAAACTCGGCTCCCTCAACTACGACCTCACGACGGTAAGGTGAAGCCTGACCTGGACGGCATTGAAACCTAGGAATGGAGGATTTAGGTAAGCAGCTAAGCTTTCTCGGCAGAGTTTCATCATTAAATTCCAAAACTATACTTCGTTCACAACGTCAATAACTGGTAAATAAACTATTTCAGTAAGTTTTTTTACCACCGTCGTGCCCTTTTTTTTTAAGAAAATCAGAGACCTCTTTCTCGATGCTCTTGTGACCAATGGAAATCCTTACATACATCGCTTTGTATAATATAGTTAAAAATAAATCTGCGTTTTCAGTTCAGATCATAACATTTTTTGTTTTAGTCTGATAAAGCTTATTGTTTCATGCCGTCCTACATATACACCGATACTCCGCAAGCCACCGTAAGGTGCGTGGCAGAGGGTATCCTGTTCCACTATTGGTCGTTTCCTTTCCTGTTCCACTCGCAAATAGCGCGAGGGGAAAACGACTGTCTATTTGCCTCCGGACGAGCCTTAATTTCTCGTATCTTCGTAGTCCTTACATTCAATGTACTTTGGTGGAATTAGAACAATGTGGCAGTCAGCTCCACCTGTCGGTTCTCTAAATTTCCTCAATAGTGTTTCTCGAAAAGAACGCTGCCTTCCGTCCAGGGATTTCTGTTTGAGTTCCCGAAGCATCTTCGAACACTTACGTATTGTTCGAACTTACTGGTAACAAATCTAGCGCCGCTCCCGCCGAAGGTTCGAGTCCTCCCACGGGCGTGGGTGTGTGTGCTGTTCCTAGCATAAGTTAGTTTAAGTTAATTTAAGTACTGTGAAAGTCTAGTGGC
This sequence comes from Schistocerca cancellata, assembly GCF_023864275.1. NCBI lineage: Eukaryota > Metazoa > Arthropoda > Insecta > Orthoptera > Acrididae > Schistocerca > Schistocerca cancellata. The sequence goes on from NC_064627.1 coordinate 980,232,650, forward strand.
CGATAACCTCAGTAGTTTGGTCTCTTATGAATTCACACACATTTGAACATCTTTGAACAAATCTAGCATCCCGCCTTTGAATTGTTTCAGTCCAACCTGGTAGGGATCTACATCTACATCTAAATCTACATAGATACTCTGCAAATCACATTGAAGTGCCTGGCAGGGGGTTCATCCAACCACCTTCACAATTCTCTATTATTCCAATCTCGTATACCGCGCGGAGAGAATGAACACCTATATCTTTCCGTACATGCTCTGATTTCCCTTCTTTTATCAAAAATGGCTCTGAGCACTATGCGACTTAACTTCTGAGGTCATCAGTCGCCTAGAACTTAGAACTAATTAAACCTAACTAACCTAAGGACATGACACACATCCATGCCCGAGGCAGGATTCGAACCTGCGAACGTAGCGGCCGCTCGGCTCCAGACTGTAGCGCCTAGAAACGCACGGCCACTCCGGCCGGCCCTTATTTTATCGTGGTGATCGTTCCCCCATATGTAGGTCGGTGTAAACAAAATATTTTTGCATTCGGAGGAGAAAGTTAGTGATTGGAATTTCGTGAGAAGATTCCGTCACAACGAAAACGCCTTTCTTTTAATGATGTCTAGCCCAAATCCTGTGTCATTTCTGTGACACTCTCTCCCATATTTCGCGATAGTACAAAAAGTGCTGCTTTTCTTTGAACTTTTTCGATGTACTCCGTCAGTCCTATCTGGTAAGGATCCCACACCGCGCAGCAGTATTCTAAAAGAGGACGGACACGCGTAGTGTAGGCAGTCTCCTTAGTAAGTCTGTTACATTTTCTAAGTGGCATGCCAATAGAACGCAGTCTCTGGTCAGCCTTCCCCACAACATTTTCTGTGTGTTCTTTCCAATTTAAGTTGTGCGTAATTGTAATACCTAGGTCTTTATTTGATTTTACGGCTTTTAGATTAGACTGATTTATCGTGTAACCGAAGTTTAACCAGTTCCCTTTAGCACTCATGTGGACGACCTCACACTTTCAGTTATTTAGGGTCAACTGCAAATTTTCGCATCATTCAGATATCTTTCCTCAATCGTTTTGCAGTTTGTTTTGATCTTCTGATAACTTTATTGGTCGATAAACGACAGCGTCATCTGCAAACAACCGATGACGGCTGCTCAGTTTGTCTCCCAAATCGTTTATATAGATAAGGAACAGCAAAGGGCCTATAACACTACCTTGGGGAACGCCAGAAATCACTTCTGTTTTACTCGATGACTTTCCGACAATTTCTACGAACTGTGGCCTCCCTGACAGGAAATCACAGATCCAGTCACATAACTGAGACGATATTCCATAACCACGCAATTTCACTACGAGCCGCTTGTGTAGCACAGTGTCAAAAGTCTTCTGGAAATCCAGAAATATGGAATCGATCTAAAATACCTTGTCAATATCACTCAGCACTTCATGTGAATAAAGACCTAGTTGTGTTTCACAGGAACGATGTTTTCTAAACCCATGTTGACTGTGTGTGAATAGACCGTTTCCTGCGAGGTAATTCATAATGTTTGAACACAATATATGTTCTAAAATCCTGCTGCATATCGACGTTAACGATATGGGCCTTTAATTTAGTAGATTACTCCTACTACCTTTCTTGAATATTGGTGTGACCTGTGCAACTTTCCAGTCTTTAGGTACGGATCTTTCGTCGAGCGAACGGTCGTACATGATTGTTAAGTATGGAGATAATGCATCAGCACACTCCAAAGGGACCTAATTAATATACAGTCTGGATCAGAAGACTTGCTTTTATTAATTGATCTGAGTTGCTTCACTACTCCGAGAATATTTACTTCTACGTTACTCGTGTTGGCAGCTGTTCTCGTTTCGAATTCTGGAAGATTTACTTCGTCTTCTTTTGTGAAGGCATTTCGGAAGGCTGTGTTTAGTAACCCTGCTTTAGCAGCACTATCTTCGATACTATCTCCATTGCTATCGCGCACAGAAGGCATTGATTGTTTCTTGCCGCTAACATAATTCACATACGACCAGAATCTCTTTGGAGTTTCTGCCAGGTTTCGAGACAAAGTTTCGTTGTGGAAACTGTTATAAGCATCTGGCACTGAAGTCTGCGCTAAATTTCGAGCTTCTGTAAAAGATCGCCAATAATGGGGATTTTGCATCTGTTTAAATTTTGCATGTTTGTTTCATTGTTTCTGCAACAGTGTTCTGACCCGCTTTGTGTACCAAGGAGGATCAGCTGCGTCGTTTGTTAATTTATTTGCTATAAATCTCTCCATTGCTGCCGATACTATTTCTTTGAATTTAAACCACATCTGGTCTACACTTACGAGGTGCATTCAAGTTCTAAGGCCTCCGATTTTTTTCTCTGGACTGGAAAGAGATAGAAACATGCGCATTGTTTTAAAATGAGGCCGCGTTCATTGTCAATACGTCCCAGAGATGGTAGCACCATACGGCAAATGGAATTTTACCGCCAGCGGCGAGAATAAGAACTGTTTTAAATACTTAAAATGGCGACGTTTTCCTTACTTGACAGCGTGCAATCATTCGTTATCTGAATTTGCATGGTGTGAAACCATGAAATTCATCGACAGTTGAAGGAGACATGTGGTGATGGAGTTATGGATGTGTCGAAAGTGCGTTCGTGGGTGCGACAGTTTAATGAAGGCAGAACATCGTGTGACAACAAACCGAAACAACCTCGGGCTCGCACAAGCCGGTCTGACGACATGATCGAGAAAGCGGAGAGAATTGTTTTGGGGGATCGCCGAATGACTGTTGAACAGATCGCCTCCAGAGTTGGCATTTCTGTGGGTTCTGTGCACACAATCCTGCATGACGACCTGAAAATGCGAAAAGTGTCATCCAGGTGGGTGCCACGAATGCTGACAGACGACCACATGGCTGCCCGTGTGGCATGTTGCCAAGCAATGTTGATGCGCAACGACAGCATGAATGGGACTTTCTTTTCGTCCGTTGTGACAATGGATGAGACGTGAATGCCATTTTTCAATCCAGAAACAAAGCGCCAATCAGCTCAATGGAAGCACACAGACTCACCGCCACCAAAAAAAAATTCGGGTAACCGCCAGTGCTGAAAAAATGATGGTGTCCATGTTCTGGGACAGCGAGGGCATAATCCTTACCCATTGCGTTCCAAAGGGCACTACAGTAACAGGTGCATCCTACGAAAATGTTTTGAAGAACAAATTCCTTCACGCACTGCAACAAAAACGTCCGGGAAGGGCTGCGCGTGTGCTGTTTCACCAAAGCAACGCGCCCGCACATCGAGCTAACGTTACGCAACAGTTTCTTCGTGATAACAACTTTGAAGTGATTCCTCGTGCTCCCTACTCACCTGACCTGGCTCCTAGTGACTTTTGGCTTTTTCCAACAATGAAAGACACTCTCCGTGGCCGCACATTCACCAGCTGTGCTGCTATTGCCTCAGCGATTTTCCAGTGGTCAAAACAGACTCCTAAAGAAGCCTTCGCCGCTGCCATGGAATCATGGCGTCAGCGTTGTGAAAAATGTGTACGTCTGCAGGGCGATTACGTCGAGAAGTAACGCCAGTTTCATCTATTTCGGGTGAGTAGTTAATTAGAAAAAAAAATCGGAGGCCTTAGAACTTGAATGCACCTCGTATATTATTTATATGGAGTGAGTGGAGATTGTCTCTCAGGAAGGCGTCAAGTGAATTTTTATCTGCTTTTTTGAATAGATATATTTTTCGCTTGTTTTTCGAGGATTTGAGGATTACAGTATTCAACCCTGTGTTCACTTATCGCTGAGTCGGTTTTGATGCTTGACAGGCTTTCTATCAGACATATTTACTAACGATCTTGATCTGGGGGATAGCAGATGTACTGATAATCGTTTCAACGTCGTCCGCCAACACCGAGCATAGTGGCATAGTTGCCAGAGTGCTTCTTTGTCTACCCTGTAATAGCGAATGCTCACCGTCAGAAGGCTCATTGTGGCGCAAACGTGTGAAGCAAGTAAGCAACCATGCCACGAAGACACACTGGTGCTTTCTAAAGCCAGATAAACAAATTTGGGGAGAGTTGAATTTTGGCCGGCCTACCTAGTGGCGGAATAGTTCTTTCAAGAGAATTGTCACACAAGTTGGACGTTCTGTGTCGGCTGTGGAACGATGCTGTTATCAGTGGTCACATCGACATTCTGACACCCGTAGACCGAGGTTCTGAACGTCCACACAGCACAGATTGCTGCCAGGATAGTCGCGTTGTAAGGCTGTAGTGGCAGATCATACAGTTACCACAGCATAGAGGGCGTGTGATATCAGACGTACCAACTCGGACGGTTGTGAACTGATTATTAGAAATGGCAGGCACGCCCCTAGCCCGTTTTTCACTCCCACCATAGCATAGACGTGCCCGGCTTGACTTGTGCCTTTGGAGGATCACTTGGAAGATGGAATGGCGCGCCGTGATCTTCGGCGATGAAAGCAGATTCTGTCCGCAAACAAATGATGATCGTATAGCGAACGATGTAGAATCGGTGAGCACTGTCTCGTAGAGTGCATTCGTCCAAGACATCTCCCTACCCCAGGCCTCATGATCTGGAATGGAATAAGTTACAACTGTCTCACACTTTGGTGTTTCTAGAGGAGACGCTAGCTAGCGCTTGGTACGTGCAGAATGTTCTTGGACTCGTTCTTTTGCCGCTCTTGCAAGAGGTAGGTGATTTGCTGTTCCAAGAGGTTTAATGCTCGCCCACGCAGTGCCTGTGAAAGTCAATGCGTACTACAAGACGTGTGGCAGCTTCTCTGGACAGCACGGTTTCTGGACTTGTCGCCAATCGAGCACGTGTGGGATGTAATGGGACGAGAAGTGACTCGGCGACCCGTCAGCCAACAACTCTCGCAGAATTACGTGAGCAGGACGAGCAGGTGTGGCATAACGTATCCCAGGACAGCATTCGCCACCTCTACGATCGACTGGATGCCGGAGCCAGCGTCTACATTGGCGACTGTGGAGGCTACACCACGGACTAACATGGGTGTTTCAGCAGGGTTCGATACCTGGTAACTCAGAAGGTTCAAAGGTTCAAAGGCTCTGAGCACTATGGGACTTAACATCTGTGGTCATCAGTCCCCTAGAACTTAGAACTACTTAAACCTAACTAACCTAAGGACATCACACACATCCATGCCCGAGGCAGGATTCGAACCTGCGACCGTAGCAGTCGCGCGGTTCCGGACTGAGCGCCTAGAACCGCTAGACCACCGCGGCCGGCACTCAGAAGTACATGTGTTAATGATCTGTAAATGTAATTGTTTCATCCACTCCATATCCACTGTTGCAACAATAAATTTTGGATGAACTGGACACCTCTAAAAGGGTGTAATAATTTTTTTCCGACATGTATACAGGGTGAGGCAGCTAAGTCATAACACCTCTTGTATCTCCCGAACCGTAATAGATACAAAGATGCCGCTTGGATAGTGAATTGCAGGGACAGAGGCTACTTGAATACATCACATTTCATGTTTGTGTTATTTTTTATTACAGAGATATGAGACCATCTTTGTTTTTTTTTTTTAATGGAACCGGATGTTAATTTTAGCGTAACATGATGGGCTTAAAAAGACGGTTTCAAATATGTGTATATCATTATATTTAGACGAATAGTTTTTGAGAGACACATATATCTCGTATCGTGTTCGTCCTTCGAAGCGGCGTTGTCCAATGCGACCTTTCCTGTTGACCTCTGAGGAAATTATCAGGGAAGGCGTTGTTTTCCTGCTTCTCGATAACGCCGCAAGGTGACGCACGAGGTAGCTGGAGAGAAGGGTATAAACGTGCTGCTGGGGTAATGAGACATCGCATTTCCGTCACAGTTTCTTGGAGCAGACATCTACACCAACGAAGAAAAGTTAGCTGTGCTTCTAGTGTATGGTGAAAGCAGAAGAAATGTTGTTAGAGCAATAAAACGATGTGGAGAGCTGTATCCTGAACGTGGGCGTCCTACGCGGCAGCTTCTTGCACGTATTTGCAAGAAACTACTTGAATCGGGATCATGGAACGCCATACAGAGTACAAGGCAGAAAACTGCAACTGGCGAGTACATGAAGAGGGCGTTCTAGCGTTGGCGCATAACGACCCTACTGTTTCGTCGCCTCGGAATGTGGTATAAGTCAGAGAAGTGTTCTACGCATATTGCACCGGCATAGATTTCACCCGTTTCACCTCTCATTATATCAAGCATTCACCGGTGTGGATTTCGAACGGAGCCAGGAATTTTGCCGGTTTGCTCTGCAGCGCCTACAAGATGAGCCAACGTCTTTTTAGCAGGTGATTTTTACTGATGAAGCGACTTTTCACCAACCACGGTAATGTGAATTTGCATAATATGCATTACTGGTCAATAGAGAACCCTCATTGGCTTCGGCAGGTACAGCATCAGCAACCGTGGTGCGGCACCGTCGGAAATGTCATTGTTGGGCCGTACGTCATTCCGGGTTTACTAAATGGCAATAACTATGCACAGTTCCTGCGAAACGTTCTGCCCATTTTGCTGGAGGAGGTACCACTGACTACGCGTCAGTGCATGCTGTCCTGCTCACTCTTCCCGTGTGGCTACAGAGCTGTTGAATGAAAAGTTCCTGGATTGTTGGATAGGACGACGTGCTGAAGTGAAATGGCCAGCCAGGTCTCCTGATTTGATCCCTCTTGATTTATTTCTATGGGGAGCAATCATACATAAAGTGAATGCTCAAATGACAACTACGCCAGGCGATATGAAGCAAGGTATCATCGAAGTGTGCGCTGATATCTCACGTGACTCCCTCGCAGCCGTTCAAAAATCATTCGAACGGCGACTACAAATGTGCATTGCAGCAGAGGAAGTATTTTGAGCACATACGTCAGTAATGTTTTGTATCATGTACAGTATGTATTTGGCATCTTTGTATATATTTGCTTCGTATTGTGATCAATAGTAAATATTTTCAAATAAAAAACAAACACGTACGAATTAATTGTGACCAGTTAGGGCCTCCTCATTTACATTTGTATTTCTTTTACTTAAAATGTATTAACATATTGTAGTATTTTAATACTGTATGTTGTCTACAATTTTGGTATCACAGTTGTCAAATAGCTGAATAATATTTGGGCTACATCATCAGTTAATTTTTGCGCAAAATATCGCAGTATGTATTACTATTGTCGGGTAAGTGGCCGTTTTTGTGTAAGGACGAACTCTACACAACAGGAAAGGTTGCACTGGACAACACCGCTTCGAAGGACGAACATGATGCGAGAACACATCTGTGTCTCAAAAACTATTCACCTCAATATTATGATATACACATATTTGAAACAGTCTTTTTAAGGGGCTCCGGAACGCCCTATACTTGCAATGTTAAAATAACGCTTATAAATTACATCTTTCCTCACAAAGTATTTGAGGTAGGAAGTTGAACTTTTTACAGATTATTTATTGGAATATGGGCTACAACTTAACACAGGGATTTTACAAAATTTTAGTTCAGTTATTAAAGATGATTTTTTTCAATTGTAATGAAAATTCACAACATTTTTTTGCAATTTTTTATTTATATATTCAAAAATATACAGTTTTTTGGAAAAAGGCTGTGTTAAATTATGCAGAAGGTACTGTGTAACATTTACTGAAAGTTTGAAACAAATATGTTTGGAAGATCCTTAGAAAACATGTAATTAGTATGAGAAAATAAAAGTTTTGGGAATCGAGCGACAAAGATTGGATTAACTTTTTAGTGTATTCCAGGTCCATAGGATGGATTATCTTCATCCTCTGCAAACTCCTCCTCCAGCTTCCTCTTGTTCCTCCTCCTGTTTACTCTTGCTTGTATTTCTAGACTCTTTACAGCCCTGTCTGCAGCCCGAAGGCGTTCCTTGTCTAAAGCAAGCATCGCTCGTACCATGTTAGAATGTTATTATTTACAGTAATAACACATACCTTTGGCTTTCCAACATTTCTCCTTTTCTTAAAAGCCTTCAGAGGGTTCCTAATAACTTTACTTTTACTCATTATTATACTTCAACAAAACAGAGACTCAAGAAACAGAATTAATTACGAATATTTTCGAGATAACGACAGAGTAAATAAACACGAAACAATCGACAATTACACCAGCGATATATATTGAACCATCACAGGTTAGCCACAACACATACTTTATCTCACATCACTAAAATGTACCTGATGAACACGGACGTTAATAATAACACCATTTGACAGCAGTTTAACAGCGCCACAGTGGGTCACGCCCATGTAGAACACATTTCAAAAAAAAATTTAAAATAGTTGTAGCCGTTCTCCTTTTCTTAAAAGCCTTCAGAGGATTTCTAATAACTTTACTTTTACTCATTATTATACTTCAACAAAACAGAGACTCAAGAAACATAATTAATTACGAATATTTTCGAGATAACGACAGAGTAAATAAACACGAAACAATCGACAATTACACCAGCGATATATATTGAACCATCACAGGTTAGCCACAACACATACTTTATCTCACATCACTAAAATGTACCTGATGAACACGGACGTTAATAATAACACCATTTGACAGCAGTTTAACAGCGCCACAGTGGGTCACGCCCATGTAGAACACATTTCAAAAAAAATTTTAAAACAGTTGTAGTCTTCGGAATTGAATAAATTATATATCTATTAAAAGGTAATAGTCTGCAGATTCAGAAAACGCAAAAAAGTAAAAATTGAACTTTTCATGATTTTGAGCCTTTCCGGAGCCCCTTAAGCCCAGCATGTTACGCTAAAATTTAACATAGGGTACCATTTAAACAAAAACAAAGATGGCCTCATATCTCTGTAATGAAAAATAGCACTAACATGAAATGTATTCAAGTAGCCCCCTGTCCCTGCAAACACTGTCGAAACGGCATCATTGTATCTACTATGGTTGGAGAGATACAAGGGGTGTTATGACTTAGCTGCCTCACCCTGTATATGGGTGTCCGGACACTTTCGGTAACATAATGTATATAGACAAGGAGCAAAACTTCGTTATTTGGCATCCTCTGTAATAAACTTTAAGGGCCAGTTGTGTCGTTAGTCACGTCCGTCCCAGAGGCGAGCAGCGCAGTCGTGGATGTGAGCAGCTCAGGTCCTGCTCCGCCGCCAGGTCGCGGCATCAATTTGCCTGCGAGGAGAGGCGAGGCAGGGCTGCCACGGTCCGGAGCCGGTGCCCACTGCTCACAAAAGAAATCCCCGCATTTGCATACTAAATGAAAGTCCGCAGGCCTCCGCTCCTCTCTCGGGGCTCGCAGCCGGAGTAGAGGCGCACGAATCTACGTAAACAGTTTGCCCGCGACTCGGCTATTGTGTTTTTCTCCCTCCCTGCATAACGAATCCCGAAGCAAATGTGTTCGGAATGAGCAATAACAAAAGGCTGCGCGTACCAGATTGCCGTCCGCGGAAAATGTGTGGCCCGCTGACAATACCGGGCAAGGGGAGAACCACCTGCAGCCGCCCGACGCAGTCTAAAAGGGGAACGCGAATCAGGTGCTCTCCTCCGACGAGGGACTCGTTCCCTCTGCTGCAGCGGACGGCGCTGCAACGAAACGCTGTCGGGGAGTTCCACACTACATATTGAGAGAAAAAAAACCGGGGAAACGAATGTGTGCGGATGTGCAAATTACCGTAGTGGTAGGTGTTTGGTGGTAAGATTCAGTTACTTACTGGGTATCTTTCTCGCATGGAAAACATGTCTCGGCAGTAATTAGTAACATATTTTTGATTAAACATGTACACTACTGGCCAATAAAATTGCTACACCAAGAAGAAATGCAGATGATAAATGGGTATTCATTGGACAAATATATTATACGAGAACTGACATGTGATTACATTTTCACGCAATTTAGGTGCATAGATTCTGAGAAATCAGTACCCAGAACAACCACCTCTGGCCGTAATAACGGCCTTGATACGCCTGGGCATTGAGTCAAACAGAGCTTGAATGGCGTGTACAGGTGCAGCTCCCCATGCAACTTCAACACGATACCGCAGTTCATGAAGAGTAGTGACTGACGTATTGTGACGAGCCAGTTGCTCGGCCACCATTGATCAGACGTTTTCAAGTGGTGAGAGATGTGGAGAATGTGCTGGCTAGGGCAGCAATCGAACGTTTCCTGTATCATGAAAGGCCCGTACAGGACCTGCAACATGCGTTCGTGCATTATCCTGCTGAAATGTAGGGTTTCGCAGGGATCGAATGAAGGGTATAACCGAGACGTGTAACCAATGGCACCCCATATCATCACCCCGGGTTATACGCCAGTATGGCGATGACGAATACATGCTTCCAATGTGCGTTCACCGCGATGTCGCCAAACACGGATGCGACCATCATGATACTGTAAACAGAACCTGGATTCATCCAAAAAAATGACGTTTTGCCATTCGTGCACCCAGGTTCGTCGTTGAGTACACCATCGCAGGCGCCCCTGTCTGTGATGCAGCGTCAAGGGTAACCGCAGCCGTGGTCTCCCAGCTGATAGTCCATGCTGCTGCAAACGTCATCGAACTGTTCGTGCAGATGGTTGTTGCCTTGCAAACGTCCGCATTTGTTGACTCAGGCATCGATACGTGGCTGCATGATCTGTTACAGCCATGCAGATAATACGCCTGTCATCTCGACTGCTAGTGATACGAGGCCGTTGGAATCCAGCACGGCGTTCCGTATTACCCTCCTGAACCCACCGATTCCATATTCTGCTAACAGTCATTGGATCTCGACCAACGCGAACAGCAATGTCGCGATACGATAAACCGCAATCGCGATAGGCTACAATCCGACCTTTATCAAAGTCGGAAACGTGATGGTACGCATTTCTCCTCCTTACACGAGGCATCACAATAACGTTTTACCAGGCAACGCCAGTCAACTGCTATTTGTTTATGAGAAATCGGTTGGAAACTTTCCTCAGCAAGTTGTAGGTGTCGCCACCGGAGTCAACCTTGTGTGAATGATCTGAAAAGCTAATCGTTTGCATATCACAGCATCTTCTCCCTGTCGGTTAAATTTCGCGTCTGTAGCACGTCATCTTCGTGGTGTAGCGTGGTGGCCAGTAGTGTATATACATGAGCCACAAGCTGCTGTATACACAGAGATCAGAAGTAGTCTGGAAAGTTTGTAAGGGTGTTTGAGGGTATACTGTTCTGAGAAGTAACTGTCAAGAAAAAACTCGATATGTTGCGCCGTTACCGAGTTATTTAGCGTTGAAGTTATCCAGTCACCCCGTTGCGAGCGCAAATTGAAGAAGCGCGCCAGAGGCGGTGTGGCCAAACGTGTTCTTCGTTTAGTTTCCTAAAAGCGAACAAGAGATGGATGCAGAAATTGGAAATATGACGGCAGTAAGGATCGACGCCGAGCCAAAGGCCGAGCAGTGTCGTGTGCTGTCATTTACGCTATGAGAACAACTGGTACTAATTGTATCTGGAGGGACACTAGAAATACGCATGCAACAGCCTGATTGGCTAACTTCAGTGGTAATTAATTCAGAAATGGCGCAACGTACCTAATTTTTTCAACTATTTCTCAGCTCAGCCTACCAAGCAATACCTTATAAGCTTTTCAGACTGTGCTGGCCATTCTGGCCGAGCGGTTCTAGGCGCTTCAGTCTGGAACCGCGCGACCGCTACGGTCGCAGGTTCGAATCCTGCCTCGGGCATGGGTGTGTGTGATGTCCGTAGGTTAGTTAGGTTTAAGTAGTTCCAAATTCTAGGGCACTGATGACCTCAGATGTTAAGTCCCATTGTGCCCAGAGCCATTTGAACCATTTTCAGACTGTTCCCGACACCCTCTAGATTTGATTGAGATTTGCTACTACAGTTTCGGTCCATACATACCATCTATGGGCACTGGAGAAAAAGCAATAGCAGAATGGGTCCGTCTGGAGAGCTTAGTGCTTTCGAAGGTGAATTAGTCTTCAGATGTCACATGACTAACGAAACCTTCAGGGACATTTCAAAATTTCGAAAGTTGGCCAAGTCGGCTGTTGGTGGTGTGGCTGTGAAGTGTTAACGTGAAAACCACAGCAAAACCAGGACACCGGCAGTCCTAATGCACTGACCGACAGGTAACGTTGACCACTGGTGGGGAGTGTGGTTGCAAAAAAATCACATAAAATCAGTGGAATCTTGAGTTCCAAAGTGCATCCAGGAGTCGAGCTAGCACAACGATCGTGCGTAGTGAGTTAATAAGAATGGCGTACAATGATCATGCAGCTGCTTACAATCCACACATTTTTTTAGTCAATGCTAAGCAACGCTTGAGGTTGTGTAAAGAGCAACGGCACTCATCAGTGCATTTCATCATCATTCATGTGGTGAGGTTGGACTGAGAAAACCTTAAGAGTCTGTATGGGCGCTGATAATCGCGCAAATGAGCGCCCCGCAAACCAAACATCATCACTCATAACTGGATGACTGGAAAGCAGTGATTTAGAGTGACGAAACACGCTACACCCCCTAGTAATCCGATGGAAGGTTCAAAAAAAAAAAAATGGTTCAAATGGCTCTGTGCACTATGGGACGTAACATCTATGGTCATCAGTCCCCTAGAACTTAGAACTACTTAAACCTAACTGACCTAAGGACATCACACAACACCCAGTCATCACGAGGCAGAGAAAATCCCTGACCCCGCCGGGAATCGAACCCGGGAACCCGGGCGTGGGAAGCGAGAACGATGGAAGGGTTTGTGATGGCGAATGTATGGAAAACTTAACCTGTCATCATGCGTAATGTCAACAGTGAAGTTCGCAAGGTGTGGTGTTATGGTATGATTTTCGTTTTTTTCGTGGCTAGTATGTGGTCCTCTTATTGCGCTTAAGAAAAACGCAGAATGGGGAAGGATATAAACAAATTTCACACCATTGTGCGCTGTGTAGAGGCGAGATATATTTCGGGGACGGTGACTGTTTGTACGACCAGGACACTGCAGCCTGTCACAAAGCAGAATATGAGAGGCAATGGTCTGTGGACAATCACGTTCCTGAAATGGATTGATCTGCCCGGACTCCCGACCTGAACACACTGCAGCCTCTTGAGGATGAGTCAGAAAGTTTGCTTCACTCCAGACCCCAACGTCCAACATCATTAACTCCTCTCGATTCGACTCTTGAGGAAGAATGGACACCACTGCTCCACAGACATTCAGACATCTCACTGAAAGGACAACTTAAGGCGTCACAAAGGCGAAAGGTGACCACACTTCGTATTAGTGTCCTCTAATAAGTGCACGGAAGCTTTGTGTCATATAGTTTGTTGTAACAATACACTTTTGAGAACTGGAAGCATCTATACTCCCTCTGAAAAGGCGTTATATACACTTTTTGCATTACCTGTGTAATCGAAAATCTTGCTAAAATTTTGAAGCTACGTTGATGAAAAACATACTCCAGTTGTTTGTGGCCTACTGTGTTGCTAATTTACTATAGGCACAACGCAGTTACGAAATTTTGGCAGTTGTTCCGATGTTTGCGTAATACCACGATTTCAAGGGATATTGTTAACAACTGTATACACCATTTCATGACCTGGAGTACAGATATCTACAGTTCTCAAAAGTCTGTTACTCAAATTTAATATAAAGACTGTAGTTTGCCTATGTAAGTCAATATTAAGACAACTGTGTTTAATCCATGAGATAGGTTGATGCTAAAACCGTTTTTTGTCCACAGGACAAAGGTGATCCATACAGACAGAAACTAGTAGCAAGCCTCAATAAAGTTTATACGGCAGCTGACGGTGTATATAAATACACTCCTGGAAATTGAAATAAGAACACCGTGAATTCATTGTCCCAGGAAGGGGAAACTTTATTGACACATTCCTGGGGTCAGATACATCACATGATCACACTAAAAGAACCACAGGCACATAGACACAGGCAACAGAGCATGCACAATGTCGGCACTAGTACAGTGTATATCCACCTTTCGCAGCAATGCAGGCTGCTATTCTCCCATGGAGACGATCGTAGAGATGCTGGATGTAGTCCTGTGGAACGGCTTGCCATGCCATTTCCACCTGGCGCCTCAGTTGGACCAGCGTTCGTGCTGGACGTGCAGACCGCGTGAGACGACGCTTCATCCAGTCCCAAACATGCTCAATGGGGGACAGATCCGGAGATCTTGCTGGCCAGGGTAGTTGACTTACACCTTCTAGAGCACGTTGGGTGGCACGGGATACATGCAGACGTGCATTGTCCTGTTGGAACAGCAAGTTCCCTTGCCGGTCTAGGAATGGTAGAACGATGGGTTCGATAACGGTTTGGATGTACCGTGCACTATTCAGTGTCCCCTCGACGATCACCAGTGGTGTACGGCCAGTGTAGGAGATCGCTCCCCACACCATGATGCCGGGTGTTGGCCCTGTGTGCCTCGGTCGTATGCAGTCCTGATTGTGGCGCTCACCTGCACGGCGCCAAACACGCATACGACCATCATTGGCACCAAGGCAGAAGCGACTCTCATCGCTGAAGACGACACGTCTCCATTCGTCCCTCCATTCACGCCTGTCGCGACACCACTGGAGGCGGGCTGCACGATGTTGGGGCGTGAGCGGAAGACGGCCTAACGGTGTGCGGGACCGTAGCCCAGCTTCATGGAGACGGTTGCGAATGGTCCTCGCCGATACCCCAGGAGCAACAGTGTCCCTAATTTGCTGGGAAGTGGCGGTGCGGTCCCCTACGGCACTGCGTAGGATCCTACGGTCTTGGCGTGCATCCGTGCGTCGCTGCGGTCCGGTCCCAGGTCGACGGGCACGTGCATCTTCCGCCGACCACTGGCGACAACATCGATGTACTGTGGAGACCTCACGCCCCACGTGTTGAGTATTTCGGCGGTACGTCCACCCGGCCTCCCGCATGCCCACTATACGCCCTCGCTCAAAGTCCGTCAACTGCACATACGGTTCACGTCCACGCTGTCGCGGCATGCTACCAGTGTTAAAGACTGCGATGGAGCTCCGTATGCCACGGCAAACTGGCTGACACTGACGGCGGCGGTGCACAAATGCTGCGCAGCTAGCGCCATTCGACGGCCAACACCGCGGTTCCTGGTGTGTCCGCTGTGCCGTGCGTGTGATCATTGCTTGTACAGCCCTCTCGCAGTGTCCGGAGCAAGTATGGTGGGTCTGACACACCGGTGTCAATGTGTTCTTTTTTCCATTTCCAGGAGTGTATGCCATTTCTTAAACCTATTACATTTATGGAACCCTACCTTGCGAAGATGCACTGGGGTGGCAAAAGTCATGGGATAGCGATATGCAAATATATAAATGGCTGTAGTATCGCGTACATAAGGCATAAGAGGGCACTTCATTATTGGTACTATCATTTGTACTCAGCTAATCCAGGTGAAAAGTTTTCCACGTGATGATGACCGCATGACGGAAATTTACAGACGTTCAACTGGGAATGGTAGTTGGAGTTAGGCACGTGGGACATTCCGTTTCGCAAATCGTTAGGGAGTTCAGTATTCCGTGAGCAGCAGTGTCAAGAGTGTGCCGAGAATACCAAATTTCAGGCATTACCACGGACAGCACGGTGGCAACGGCATTCACTTAACGACCGAGAGCAGCGGCGTATGCGTATAGTTGTCGGTGCTACCAGACAAGCAACGCTACGTCAAATAACCGCAAACGACGAACGTATCCGTTATGACAATGCGGCGAAATGCAGCGTCAATGGGCTGCGCCTGCAGGCGACCGAACTGAACGACATCGCCTGCAGCGCGCTCCAGGGCTCGTGACTATATCGGCTGGACCCTAGACGACTGCAGAACTGTGGCCTGGTCAGATGAGTCCTGATTTCTGTTGGTAAGAGCTTATGGTACGGTTCCAATGTGGCACAGACCCCACGAAGCCATGGACCTAAGTTGTCAACAAGGCACTGTGGAAGCTTGTGATGGTTTCTTAACGTTGTGGACTGCCTTTACATGGAATGGACTAGGTCTTCTGGCCCAGCTGAACCGATCATTGAATGGTAATGATTGAGTTCGGCTACCTGCAGGCCATTTTCAGCTAATCATGCACCTCATATTCCGAAACAATGATGGAGTTTTTATGGACGACAATGCACCACGTCACTGGACCACAGTTGTTCGCGATTGGTTTGAAGAACATTCTGGACAATTCGAGCGGATGATCTGAGCATCCAGATCGCCCGACATGAAGCCCATCGAACATTTGTGGGCCCTAATCGAGAGGTCACTTCATGAGCAAAGTTCTGCACCGTCGACACTTTCGCAATTACGGACAACTATAGAGGTAGCACGGTTAAATGCTTCTGTGGTGGACTTCCAACGGCGTGTTGAGTCTATGCCACGTGGAGTTGATGCATTAAACCGGAACAAAGTAGGTTCGACACGATGTTACGTGCTATCCCATGACATTTGTCGTCTCATTGTACTTAGTAACAAACTTTTATTTGAATTTGGCACAAACAATTGCACGAATAATATGCTAATGCTTCAGGAAACCTGTAGTACGTCGAATGTTACTTCTTATGATGGTGCATCCAAGAATTTATTAAAATTCTACAAAACAATGTTCATGTTGCCTGACTTAACTTTGTCCTATCTCAGGACGCTGTAGATGGGTTTCGAAACTCTACTCCGTGTCTGCTGTAGGCAATGAGAGCTTGTGCAGTTGCACATGTCACGGAAATAGCCATTCAAATCTTGGTGATGGAAGAAGTTTTTTTTTGTTTTTCTTTTTTTTTGCCGGTATTTGGCCTGCATTGACACAGGACGAAGGTAACGCAGTGGCCAGATACTGCACACGTGTTCGTCGGGACCACGGTTAAAACCCTGTCCAACCCCCAAGATTTTAGTTTCCCAAGTGTCCCTAAATGGTTTGAGACAAATGCCAGAATGGTTCCTTTGAAAGAGACTTGCTCGATTTCTTGCACAATCGGTGACAGTACACCCTCTAAAATGACCTAGTCGTTGATGGGGCGTTATTCCTTCCTTTCTTTTGGGAAGGAGCGTGTAGGTAGTGGCCTACTGTTAGTCTAGATTTAATTCCAAGTTCTCTGCAGTGGCTCATGGTGTTTGGGCACTGACTACGATTAGCGATGGTCCTTGTATTGGATGGGTATATTAAATTCAGTGGGCCTCTGGGCTATCCACGAGAGAAGCCGACTACGTGTCAGCAACGGGTTTCATCCATTCCATTCTGTCCACCACTCATCAACAACATTATCATGTCAGGATGGCAGTAACCTACACTGGGGAGATAAGCACACCAGACAAACAATTAGTCATTCCGACAATGCATCTCGCTAATACCGCGAAACACCGCCTATAGTCTTGAAGAATGAAAAATGTTCTTATGATAGCACTAAAGACGAGAATATGTAGCGGGCACATTTGGGGAAGTAAAGGAAGGGAAATAGCGTTTCGACTTAACTGGCAGCTTCAAAGACTTTTAAATCGAAACATCTTGACATATACGTGTTGTTTTACCTGTTTGTATTGGTACTTAGTATTGGTACACATGGCATATAAAATAATGTATACACCCCAGAAATTTTATCCCCCCGCCCTCCAGAAAATTGTTTTTAGCTATTATGTTTATGTTAGTCAGCCGTATGTTATTATATATAGTTCAGTATGGCTTTCAGATGTTCTGGATTTTGGGCACAGGATCAGGGACTTCAGCCTACAAATTGTAGAATGCAGGTGTGCCAAAACCTTGCAGCTAAGAGAGCTCACTGTTCTGGGAAGCTGGGGTTAACTCGTAAAAAAAGCTCGAGTGTGTTAAGGAGTTTTGATTTAAACGTCTTTGAAGCTGCCAGATAAGTCGGAAAGCTAATTTTCTTCTTTCACATCCTTAAGTCAGTTGAGGACATAATGGCCTTTTTTGTGATATGACAGGAGCATTTATTATCCCGGTTCCCAACTTCACTGTACCGTAATTCTGACATTAGACTGCCATAGCTTGGCCACCGATGTACATTTTTAAGGACTCAGGCGACAACTGATCCGGTGTAGATTCTTTTATTGTATTTCGAACCGTGTTGCTCGTATTGTAGCAACGGACAAAGTTTTCACAAAATATCAGGATGATCATTATTTACCTGTATTTGTCGTCCTTACAAAGTTTGTACCGATACACACAAACTTGAAACATTGGCGGGCGCGCTTATAAAAACTCACAAAAACGCGTTTTTTCAAGTAAAATCCGAATGAAGTTAATTTTTGAAAGCGAATTTTCAGTTTCGTCATAAGAATGCATTTATTATTTATCTGATTCACTTTAAACCTTTTCTGTGCGTTCACTTCGCATAAGAATGAAGTCTACCCAATCTTCGTACAATCTCTGAACCGATTCAGGTTTAAAGTATAGAAGCGGCGCACTTCAAAAACCTCCCAAAAAACATTTTTTTCACATAAAATCCAAACGAAGTAAGATTTTCTCAAACGATTGAATTTTATTTTGGACCAAGGTCCGATACACCGGCTGACAAAATTTGAACTATCAGTCTCGCTCCAGTCCGGAATTATTTAAGAAGATTGTATCTGCATGTAAAATAAGAACTGTGCACGTGCAAATGGTGGCATTAGCTGAGCATTAATTTTAACCCAATTGAAATCTTTTGCCAAAGGAAATAATTGATTCGCACAACCTGCCTGCGGACAGTTCCGGTTCGTCGTTCAGACCTTGCATAACGTAATGTAACATATCTATAGTGAACAGATGTTCGACAGCCTATACAAATGGCAGCTGGTTCGTGCTAAAGCAAGAAAATTCTTTACCCCATGTTCCTAGCTCAAGTAGGAACTGGGCACCAAAATAGCCCCCCCCCCCCCCCTCCGAAAAAAACCCTGATTTTGCACGTGGGCTTTTCATACATACACTGATGCCCAAAATTAACGAAACAAACCATTGTTTCCGTCTTGTGTTTAATTCACGATATAATCATACAAACTGTCAACAGACGTCCGCACGATCGTGTTCTGCACGGAAGATGGCGTTTCGGTCAACCTAAACCACACCAACTATGACGTCAGGGCACCTATCAAACGGAGTGGTGTTTGTCGGGTAGTCCCACATCCACAGTTGTTGTGTACACTGTCACGGAGGGTGCAGCATGACACAGAGGAGATGACCACCAGACTATCTGCGATGGAGGGCCATAGGAAGAATGGAAGCAGATTTGTCGTAAGCTCATGTGGCCCGGTGGCTTAACGTGAGTCGTTCTGTTGTGACGACAGTTAATAGAGTCCGAAACTGTACCCCGAAGGCCAGGGGAGAGCCGATCAAATGTGACACCAGAAAGAGAGTGTTGTGTCTAGACAAGACAGCCTAGACACAATGAGAGGAAGCCGAAAGGCACGCGCTTAAACTCACGCAGGCTGGCGCGAGGTCTGAAACAGGATACGTAATGAATGCTATAAAGAAAAGTACGTAGCTTCTGGAATACTTAACTTTAATCCACATTTGTAGAACATCGCTCTTGATGATACATTAATAGAAACTCAATATCAATTGAATACGGCGCCTTGCTAGGTCGTAGCAAATGTAGTTGAAGGCTATGCTAACTCTCGTCTCGGCAAATGAGAACGTAATTCTCAGTGAACGATGGCTAGCAACGTCGGCTGTACAACTGGGACGAGTGCTAGTACGTCTCACTAGATCTGCCGTGTGGCGGCGCTCGGTCTGCCATCACTGACAGTGGCGACACGCGGGTCCGTCGTATACTAGCGGACCGCGGCCGATTTAAAAGCTACCACCTAGCAAGTGTGGTGTCTGGCGGTGACACCACAGAGAGGACCGTTATTTGGCTGTAAGGGCGCGACGGTACGGCATTAGTACTGTACAGCAACTGGCATCTGACTTCGCAGCATCCACTGGACATGTTGTATGGAGGGACACGGTGTGCAGAAGGCTTCGGCAGAGTGTCCTTTATTGTCAGAGACCTCCTTCATGTGTGCCTCTGATGCCTCTTCACAGAAGGGAACGTCTAGACTGGAGTCGTCAACATGCCACCTGTACAGTCGAAGAGTGGGCCAAATTTCTTTTCACAGATGAGTCCCCATTTGCTCTGGAGAGTGATTCTCGGCGGGTTCGCATCTGAAGGGAATGTGGAATACGATTTCGAGAACCGAACATTGTGGAAAGAGACCTATATCGAGGAGGATCACTGATAGTGCGGCAGGATTATGTTGACCACTCGAACGCCTGTACATGAGGTTGTACGGTTGAATCGGAAAAGTTTAACTGCTGTCAAGTAGCATGACGATGTCTTGGGACTTCATGTGCGGTTGTTGCTCCCAGACTTCATATTGATGGACGATAACGCTCGACCTCATGGGGCACGTGTGGTTGAAGTTTTATTGGAAATGCAGGATACTGCACGCATGGAGTGGCCGGAACGCTCTCCCGATTTGAATCCCACAGAGCGGGCTTCACAACATACGTGCTCGCGGAGCAAGCTGTGAGCAGCAAGGCGCGAGCACGGAGCAGCGCGAGCACACTACCCCCACTACCTGACCAGAGCGGAGAGTGGGGAAAGTGACGTGGGGCACACAACAGCTGCCGCCAGTCAATGTAAATCCGCGGCCACCTGCAGGGATATCACTCACGAATTATTACTGCGACAAATGAAACAAATAAAGGAGAATGTACACATGCCACATAATTTTATTAGCTTAGTGTATGCCTCAACATTCGCATTAATTTGTGAACTGTTACACAATAAAAGGTGTCACTGAAGTGTGGGATTCTCGGTTATCTTGTACTTTTTGCCCTTTACAATTGCGTCTATGTTTGGAGTAGTTGTTCTTGTGCATTTTAGGCGCAGCGTGCAGTTTAAATTTCGATCAGACAATGCGTTTCTCAGGCGCGTCTTGTTACATTTCATCGCAGAGAACAGTTTTTCACAAACATACGTGGAACCGAACATTGATATTATTGTAGCCGCCAGTTTGTGCAAACGAGGAAATCTATCCTGAGGGAAGTGTCTGTAAAATTCCAAAATGTTTTTCTTGTTCTGAAATTTGTCTCTGTATTGTCTGTCACACTGCAGGTCAATAATTTCTTGCTGCAGCTCAGGACGAATCTCTTAAATATTCGCTGAATATGGAGAGAACAGATCAAAATCGCTGTCTAGTGCTGTCAGATCTTGAAAGCGCTGATCAACTAAACTATGTGAATAGCGTTCACAGTCTTTGTGAACATCTTGCATGGACGATAATTTAGGAAAATGAGCTAGGTTTCCTGTTTCCAGCTGACTCACCCAAAGTGTCAATTTCATTTTAAAAGCTCGTATTCGATCTATGAAATGAGTAATTAGCAGATCATTACCTTGTAGTGAAATGTTCAAAGCATTCAGATGGCTAGTGAAATCTGCTAAGAACGCGAGATCAAATTCCTAAATGCGCGCGCATTTCCCCTCCCTCCCTACTCCGCGACCTTGCACCTGCTCGCGAGCACGTGCCTGAGCAGACGCGAGTACTCGCGCTCAAAACCGGCCAGTTGTTAAGCCCTGCCATAGAGCATGTCTGGTATGCAATAAGGAGACCGGTTGCATCACGTCAACATCCACCAGTCACTCTCCAAGACTTGCGAGCAGCTCCTCTAGAAGAACGGAAATTGTTGCCTCAACATGACACTGATGACGTTACTCACTGAATGCTCCGTCGTTGTCAGGTCTCTATCGCTGCCTGAGGTGGTCGCACCCCACAGTGAGCACATTGACCAGTTATCGTAAAGTGTGTGCAAATCTGTTAAATTAAAAGAAAACGAAGAGCATTTTCGTCTAGTGGTCTGCATGTTGCAGCTGTTTACGTTCTGTATTCTACACATTGTATTTACTTTGCTATCACCTGTTTATACTATTTTGTTGCAAAATAAACGCAAACTTGCAAAATTTTCCATTTGTTGCTTTAGTTTTGGACAACAGTGTATTTGTTATGGTGCTTATGGTATCGATTAGGTGAGAA
The DNA here is from genome assembly GCF_023864275.1 of Schistocerca cancellata. Taxonomy (NCBI): domain Eukaryota; kingdom Metazoa; phylum Arthropoda; class Insecta; order Orthoptera; family Acrididae; genus Schistocerca; species Schistocerca cancellata. The sequence continues at coordinate 980,254,649 of NC_064627.1, forward strand.
ACAGAACCGACAAGTTTCTTCAGATATCCCATCACCAGCTGAAGCCAACCACTGACGGCTAGATCCGTTACAGAAACCAAACTGGTGGGCTATTGACTGTTATATTTCACAAGCCTCCCAAAAAGACGCAGACATTTTCTATGACATTAAAATCGATTAATTTACGGGCCGGTCGAAGTGCGATATTATGCCTGAGTGTTCGTCATACCGGGAACATATGACTGGAGCACTGTGAAATCGGTTGTTGTCACCTTGGAAGACGGGAGTGTTCACAGCATACCCATCATGAAGATATTGACGAAGCAGTTGGTCACAGAATACGTTGGAATAAACTTCCAGGTTCGTGTTCACTGTAACGTGAATGAGTCAGCTGAAGTCATGGTACGAAAAATACGCTCAAAACGTCACAGATTCATCTCCGACCACTAAAAGCGAGTTAAACGTCTCATAGTCCGTCGTTCCATTATTCGCCTAGCATAATTTGAAAACACTGCAACTTGTTGAACCACACGACACGCTATTTCTGAGTCAGGTGGACCACTGAAGACGTGCAACTCTATGTCCCGCTGTGAGCAGTCAGCTTTCTCTAGGTAACAAATGTCAAATGTTCATTGCATGCAGTTCTCTTCACAATGATCACTCGAAAAGTGGTTGAGATGAGAGACCACCGCTGATAGTTGCAATTCCTGCTGTTGTTGAAGACGATTATCTCTGACAAGCTGCGGCTCTTGTCTCCCGTCACTGTCGGTTAAGGTCTTCCTAAGACTCCACTAAGAATTTGTCAAAAATCATATATTAAATGTGGCAAAAACACTTATTGGCCACCTGAGAAAAGTTTAAATAACCACCTTCTCCAGCGGGATCGGAGCAAGACCTGCTGGAGGAGAGTCAATGAACTTGTGGAAGGTGCTGTCAGGGAAGTGGAGACATGGCGACCCCAGTGCCGAGGCGACCTGCGCTTGCTGTCTAGGTTGAGGATCCACGACACGAACAGCCCGATCGAGGTGGCCTCGCAGATTCTCGATGGGGGTTAAATCCGGGGAGTTTGTTGGGCAGGGGACTACGGAAAATTCATCCTGGTGTTCTACGGAGCATGCACGTACTTTGCGAACTGAGACACACATCCCATTATCCTGCTGGTAGATTCTATCGAGCCGAGGAAAAACAAACTGCTTGTCGGGATGGACATTGTCCCCAAAGACAGATGTATATTTGTGTTGATGCATTGTGCCTTCCAGAATGACGAGATAACGCAAGGAATTGTTTGCTTTCAGATCTTTCACGCTATACGTGCCAACAGCCATCTGTCCGGTGGGGCGAAAACCTAATTCACCTGAAGAGACCATCTGCCATCTCAGTGATTTATGGTTGCGATATCGGCGTGCAAATTCCAGCCTTCGTCTCACATGAACAAAAGTATGGTTGCAGGAACCAGGCGCCTGCTCCAGAGGTCGATACGCACCAACATTCACTGAACGGTCGTTGGGGAGACTCTGTTGGTAGCCCCTTGGTTCATCTCATCTGGACGGTCAGTTGCTCAACAGCTGCAATTCTATTCGCTGTACACATCTCCGCAAACTCGGCGCCAGTTTTGGACAGCGCCAGTTTGCCATGCTCGATAAACTTCAACAACGGCGGCACACGACCAGTTTACAAACTTAACCGTTTCGGAACAGCTTCTACCCTTGACCCGAAAGTCAAAAAACCTCCCCTGTTGGACACCAGATAAACCGCTCCGTATCCGCACTGCGATAACGACTGCACTGTTATCCACTTCCCTCGACAAGCTTTTTTACCAACCACAGCTGGTGCTGCCACCTGCCATCTGTGAGCGGTTATTGGTTCAAATGGCTCTGAGCACTATGGGACTTAACAGCTGAGGTCATAAGTCCCCTAGACTTAGAACTACTTGAACCTAACTAACCTAAGGACATCACACACATCCATGCCCGAGGCAGGATTCGAACCTGCGACCGTAGCAGTCGCGCGGTTCCGGGCTGAAGGGCCTACAACCGCTCGGCCACCGCGGCTGGCGTGAATGGTTATCATAAGCTGATGTTAAAACGACTGGATCTCCTATTTCCCACATTGGCATCGAGTAACCATAAGTGGTCAGATACAGTAAAGTATTATATAGACCCACTTACATAATAACATTTACTTGTCAAATGTTTTCGGCTGTCGGGCATCTATTTTAGTGTTACGATGAGTGGTGATTTCACCACTTCTGAAAACGATTTGATGTACCGTTACGGCGTTGCTAGGTTACAATTCGCGTAACTGCTTACTGATTCTTTTGTCATACTGTCAACCACAAAAGTTCCATCTACCTCAGTACGGCGTCTGGTCACCAACCTGCTTCTCTGCAACGTAAATTGTTCTGACAACGTAAAAAGCAGCGTCGAAGAAAAACATCGTCAATACTTACGTTAGCACAGTCCGATTTAATTCTGTAGCTAAATGTCATGTAAATATCTTATAGCAATTTTCGGGTAGAAGGCGATTGTTTCATCTCTTAAAAAAATGTCAAAATTCGACAAACAGTTCTTTATTTGCTTTAGATGCCATATCAAATAGGTGCCATCAGTCCATATTTAAAACTAACAGCTAATATCACTGTCCTCATCTCACATCTGGCAAGACAGCCAGAAATCTACCAAAGTTCAACCGGAATTGTTACGCTATTTTCGCAGTTTATACTCAGCTACAACATGAGTTTTACATTCGGTCCCTTTCCCTGGATTTCTTTAAAAGAAGTTGCTCGCTAACTCTTCCGTACACGATTACGAAATATGCCACGCGGAATTCATCACAAAGGCCGAGAGTTCACACGCGTTTATCTCTACAACTAATTCCTTCTCAAAGCTCAAATTTTCACACTCTGTCCGTAAATGCATCTGCTTTCACAGCGATATAAACCGAACGCGAAATAACAGTACCTTCTTCATTTTACGTGTAACTTTTTCGGACACATTCAACATGACCTGCGCTCTCGACAGCGAGACTACGACTGCCTCCATGCCGTTGCTCACAGGGCGTATACTACTTGATAGAGCACGGGAAAGACTTCACTCTGATTGGTTAATCAAATAAACAGCCAATCAGATAAATCTTTCAAGATCATATTCGCGCCTAAACTGTTTTGCTGCAATTAGTATTCACAGAAATATTAATAAAATATTCCACCAAGCCAAACGACACGAAAACTAATCTTGAAATAACTTAAGAAAAACATTACTCTACAAATAACTATTCTGGCTGCCTTCTTACAAAAACAAGCACACTTGGACATACGTCATCAGCAAGTAAGGGCAATTACGTACAGATTTCGTTGCAACAGCTTCTTGCACACTTTCCAATGACGAAGTTACATAATGTTTAACAGGAGATAATATTGAATCTTTACGTATGTCCTGCATACACACTCTCATTTACTCTCATTTATTTACGCAACAAAACAAATAGTTATGAAATGAATATTAATTCTTACTGAAACCGAAAAATAGTGAACGTTATTTAAGTATAAAAATTCAAACATACCTATCATTGTGTAAACTTCAGTAACGATTCCAACCGATAGCAAAGGACAAACTGTTATGCATCCGAACTGACATTAATCTTTGTAGTGTCGGTTTTTGGTATTTTTGGTAATTTTCTCTAAATCTGAATGTATTCCACCCAGAAAGCTGAGATTTTGCAACCAGCTTCTTTTTAATAAGAAAAGGTTAGATATAAAGTATTTTTCGAAATTCAATAAGATTTAGTATAGTTTATTTAGATTCTTAAGGGTTTGAATGTTCTGTCGATGGAACTGAGTGGCCGAGCGGTTCTAGGCGCTTCAGTCTGGAACCGCGCGAGCGCTACGGTCGCAGGTTCGAATCCTGCCTCGGACATGGATGTGTGTGATGTCCTTAGGTTAGTTAGGTTTAGGTAGTTCTAAGTTCTAGGGGACTGATGACCTTAGCTGTCCAAAAATTAGTGCTCAGAGACATTTGAACCATTTTGCTGGAACTGAGACAAGTAGCGCTTCCCACGGCCGTGCTAGCGACAGGTGCGAGTGAATCACGCCGAGATACAAGCTGCTGTCATCGCCACCAACTATAAAGCTATGTGCCCTTACTGCAAGGTAGCTTACTGCAATAAAAAGCTCTTGCGGTTTGACTCGCGACGTTACACCGTCTACAGTAGAATGATGCGCAAAATTTAGGGTCGAAAGTAATTTTCATATTGTGTGTCACTGCCAAGTAAGACATCTCGGTGGAACTTCGAACATACGTAGAAAGAACTGTTACAGTATACTGCAGGAGGTGACCAAGAAATACGCACTGGGACGAAGAAAAAGACACTTTTATTCTCAGACAATAATTACACTGAAGTAACTGCGACTCATGATCATCCATCGGACATTACAAAAGGCAGGAAATGTTTCTTAACAGGGTGTGTGATCTCCATGGAAGAAAATGGGTGATCTGTAACAATGGTGAGGAGTTGCTGTGGTGGGTCGCTCCATTCCAGCACCAGCTCGGTTGACACCTGCTGCACGGTTATTGATGCATGCTGACGTGAGGCAGTACGCCCCCTCACCGCATTCCACACGTGCGCCAGAGTGTTTAAGTCGGGGGATCAAGCAGGCCAGTCCATTCGCCGAATATCCTACCGTTCCAAGAACTAATCCACTTGCGCTGTCCGAAGCGGTCGTGTATTTTCATGCACAAAAATGAAGTTATTCTTATGGATGAAAACCACCTCTGAAAATATGCACGTGGGGAAGCGGTGCAGTGTCACAATAAATCTCATTCGTGAGTTTACTGTGTGAGACGTGTATATTTCTATTGTCTATTGTCAAACCACAATTTATGAAAGATGTTTATATTTTATTAATAGGATTAAGTAGGAATAATTAATATTTGTCAGGTTGGAAATAATTATGGTAGCAGGGAATGTCTGCACCAAAGTATTGTTGGCAAGAGAGACCGCAAATTGATATAATTTTGAAAAGGGCGGGGGAGACCGCTTGTGGATACATTTTAAGAAAAGAGCGGGAAAGACCGCGCATTGATACGTTTTGTAATGGTAGCAGCGATTGTCTGCACCAGAAAGCGTTGCTGGCGGGAGAGACCGCACTTAAGCGTTCGTAGGAAGTCAGTAGTAGCCGGCCGCGGTGCCCGTGCGGTTCGAGGCGCTGCAGTCCGGAACCGCGGGACTGCTACGGTCGCAGGTTCGAATCCTGCCTCGGGCATGGATGTGTGTGATGTCCTTAGGTTAGTTAGGTTTAAGTAGTTCTACGTTCTAGGGGACTGATGACCTAAGATGTTAAGTCCCATAGCGCTCAGAGCCATTTGAACCAAGTCAGTAAGTAGTAAGCGAGATGTGAAGCGAGTCAGTAGCAGGTCTGAAGCGAGAGGTTGAGAGGAGCGGTGTGCCTAACAGCCACCAGCTATGATTTACAACAGATTATAAACGAGTGTACAGAGACATCAGGTAACTATTATGAATAGAGGAACTAATACTATTGAATTTTTTTTTTTTTTTTTTTTTTTTGAGAGACTCAAGACCACTGATGGTATGTTTGCGTCATGCTAATTGGAAGATTATTGTAAAAAGTAAGTCCCATTTGAACGTTTGTAAAATCATTTCACTACCAACAGTAAATATTTGAAGAATCGTTTTCAGAATATAATTAATTTTTAGCAGTAATATTGCATTACTGATTACAATCCATCCCAAAAACCATCAACGTAAAACCTTGCAAAATTTTATTGTTGTCAAGAAAAAGTTTAAATATGAATTACGTAACTTCAGTCAAATTAATTAAAGAACAACGTCAGCTTTGCTATTAAAGAATAACGTTAGCTTTGGTAATAAATACAGCCACTTATGACAGCCCACCACCAGCTAATAGAGTATAGTAAAACAGAGTAAGTATATTCATGTCGCAGTTCGATGTAGCAGTGAGATGGCGACCCAGTAACAATAAAAAGGGTAAGGAACAGTTCTGGATTATTGCAGGTAACGACTGAGGGCCACGACAACGACACATTCTATGTTTCGTCGAAATAATCAGCAAATCACTTTTAATAAAGAGCATTTAAATTTGTATGGGAAGATTGCAATTATTATTATTGAGGAAGAGAATTAAAAATGGTTCAAATGGGTCTGAGCACTATGGAAGTTAACAGATGAGGTCATCAGTCCCCTAGAACTTAGAACTACTTAAACCTAACTAACCTAACGACATCACACACATCCATGCCCGAGGCAGTCGAACCTGCGACCGTAGCGGTCGCGCGGTTCCAGACTGAAGCGCCTAGAACCTCTCGGCCACTCCGGATGGCGAATTAATTTCAAAGGGAAGATTTTATTTGTTATCGTTAAGCAAGAGATAGAAATCCTAAGGGAAGGTTTCATAGGTTATCGTAGAAAGGAATGTTGCGTAACAAAAGAGATATAGAGACGGGAAGGTTTCAACCGAATTCAGAGACCTCATCGTCCGGTGCCACGTTCGTTCTGGTGGTCCAGGTGTTGAGCATCGGCATAATGTTGCATGGGCGTACTGATCTCCAAATCCTTGAACTCGATACGCTCATTGGTGAGCTTTATTGTGACACTATACTCCCTCAAAAATTGTTCAAATGGCTCTGAGCACTATGGGACTTAACTACTGAGGTCATCAGTCCCCTAGAACTTAGAACTACTTAAACCTAACTAACCTAAGGACATCACACACATCCATGCCCGAGGCATGATTCGAACCTGCGACCGTAGCGGTCACGCGGTTCCAAACTGACGCGCTTAGAACCTCACTGCCACGCCCGGCGGCTATACTCCCTCCCCATGTATGTCCTCTCAGGAGTGCATTCGGTCCTGAATTCATTTTTATGGATAAACTGCGCGATCGCGTCTAATAGCGCAGGTGGAGGAGATTTTGGACTCAGAGGTTGTTCCGCAAATGGACTCGCCTACCAGTTCCTCCGCCTAAAATGCCATCGAGCGTATTTGGGATGCAGAGGGGAGACATACCGCGGCACGTCCACATACACCGACGACCATCCAGCATCGTTGGTAGAGGAATCTACATCTACGTCATTACTCTCCTATTCACAATAAAGTGCCTGGTAGAGGGTTCAATGAACCAACTTCAAGCTGTCTCTCTACCGTTCCACTCTCGAACGGCGCGCGGGAAAAACGAGCACTTAAATATTTGTGCGAACCCTGATTTCTCTTATTTTATCGTGATGATCATTTCTCCCTTTGTAGATGGGTGCCTACAGAATGTTTTCGCAATCGGAGGAGAAAACTGGTGATTGAAATTTCATGAGAAGATCCCGTCGAAACGCAAAACGCCTTTGTTTTCATGACTGCCACTCCAACTCACGCATCATGTCTGTGACACTATTTCCACTACTTCGTGATAATGCAAAACGAGCTGTCCTTCTTTGAACTTTTTCAATGTCATCCGTCAGTCCCATCTCATGCGGATCCTACATCGCGTAGCAATAGTCAAGAATAGGGCGTATAAGCGTGGTGTAAGCAGTCTCTTTAGTAGACCTGTTGCACGTTCTAAGTGTTCTGCCAGTGAACCGCAGTCTTTGGTTGGCTCTACCTACAACATTATCTATGTGATCGTTACAACTTAGGGTATTTGTAATTGTAAACCGTAAGTATTTAGTTGAATTTACAGCGTTCACATTTGCATAATCCAAACTTAGCGGATTTTTTTAGTATCCATGTGAATAACTTCACACTTTTTTTTATTCGGGGTCTATTGTCATTTTTCTCACCATACAGATATCTTATCTAAATCATTTTGCAATTCGTTTTGGTCATCTGATGACTTTTCAAGACGGTAAATGACAGCATCATCTGCAAACAATCTAAGACGGTTACTGAGATTGTCTCCTATGTCGTTAATATAGATCAGGAACAATAGAGGGCCTATAGCACTTCCTTGTGCAACGCCGGATATTATTTGTGTTTTACTCGATGACTTTTCGTCTATTACTACGAACTGTGACCTTTCTGACAGGAAATCACGAATCCAGTCGCACAACTGAGGTGATATTCCGTAGGCACGCAGTTTGGTTAGAAGACGCTTGTGAGAAACGGTGTCGATAGCCTTCTGGAAATCTAAAAATACGGAAACAATTTGACATTCCCTGTCGATAAAACTCATTACTTCATGAGAATAAAGAGCTCGTTGTGTTTCGCAAGAACGATATTTTCTAAATCTGTGCTGACTATTTGTCAATAAATCGTTTTCTTCGAGGTACTTCATAATGTTCGAATACCGTATATGTTCTAAAACCCTACTGCAAATCGACGTTAGTGATATGGGTCTGTAGTTCAACGGATTTACTCCTACTTCCCTTTTTGGGTATTGGTGTGACTCGAGCAATTTTCCAGTCTTTAGGTAAGGATCTTTCTGTGAGCGAGCGGTTGTATATAATTGCTAAATATGGGGCTATTGTATCAGCATACTCTGAGAGGAACCTGACTGGTATACAATCTGGACCGGAAGCATCGCTTTTATTAAGGGATTTAAGCTGCTTTGCGACACCGAGGATACCTATTTCTATGTTTCTCATCTTGGCAGTTGTTCTTGATTGGAATTCAGGAATATTGACTTCGTCTCTTTGGTTGTGTTTACTAACTCTGCTTTAGTGGCACTGTCATCAGTGACTTCACCGTTTTTATCGCGTACTGAAGGTACTGATTGTGTCTTGCAACTGGTGTGCTTTATATATGACCAGGATCTCTTTGGGTTTTCTGCCAGGTTTCGAGACAGAATTTCGTTATGGAAATTATTGAAAGCATCTCGCATTGAAGTACGAGGTATATTTCGAACTTCTGCAAAACTTTGCCAGTCTGGGATTTTGCGTTCTTTTAAATTTGGAATGCTTTTTTCGCTGCTTCTGCAACAGCAATGTGATCCGTTTTATGTACCATGGGCGGTCAGTACCATCAATTATTGATTTATGTGGTATATATCTCTCAATTACTGCCGATACTATCTCTTTGAAAACATTTCACAACTTTTCTACGCTTACATGGCCAGATCGGAAGGAGTGCAGACTGTCTCTTCAAGGCGTTAAGAGCATTTTTATCAGCTTTTTTTAAATAGATATACTTTGTGTTTCTTTTTGATGGTTGTAGGAGTTCTGGTATTCAGCCTAGCAGCAACTGCCTTGTGGTCGCTAATTCCTGTATTCGTCACAACACTCACTATTTGTCCAGGATTATTTGTTGCTAAGAGGTCAAGTATGCTTTCGCAACCATTTACGCTGCGAGTGGACTCATGAACTAATTCTCAAAATAATTTTCTGAGAAAGCATTCAGAACAATTTTGGATGACGTTTTATGTTTGCCGTCAGCTTTAAACGTATAATTTGTCCATATCGAGGGTAGATTAAAGTCACCACCGACTGTAATTCTATGAGTAGGGTACCTATTTGAAATGAGACTCAAGTTTTCTTTGAACTGTTCACCAACTATAGCTTCTGCGTCGAGGCGGGGGGGGGGGGGGGGGGGGGCGGGGGGGGGGAGGGGGGGTCGGTAAAAGGATCCAATTAGTAGTTCAGTCCGATTGTCAAGAATAACCTCTAACCATACTATTTCGCAGGAACTATTTACTTCAGTTTCACTACACCGCAAACTACTTCTGACAGCAATAAATACTCCACCACCACTTGTATTTAATCTATCCTTTCTGAACACTGTTAAATCGTTAGAAAGATTTTCTGTTGAGCTCATTTCCGCCTTTAGCCAGCTTTCTGTACAAATAAATATTTGAGCTTCAGTGCTTTCTATTAGGGCTTGGAGCTCTGGTTCTTTCCCAACACAACAATTTACAACTACAATACCGATCGATTTTACAATTAACTTACTGTGTTTTACGTGCCGCCTTTTACATGGACGTCCTTTCTGTGGTTCCTGGAGCGCCCTACGACAAGAACACCTGACGAACATCGTGGCCAACATGGGAACATTTTGCAGAGCATGCATTGCCCTCTGTGGTAATCTGCGATCGAAATACGTAATATTTTATGGAGCCAAAAGCAATAAAACTTCCTGGGAGATTAAAACTGTGTGCCCGACCGAGACTCGAACTCGGGACCTTTGCCTTTCGCGGGCAAGTGCTCTACCATCTGAGCTACCCAAGCACGAATCGCGCCCGGTCTCACAGTTTTACTTCTGCCGGTATCTCGTCTCCTACCTTCCAAACTTTACAGAAGCTCTCCTGCGAACCTTGCAGAACTGGCACTCCTGAAAGAAAGGATACTGCGGAGACATGGCTTAGCCACAGCCTGGGGGATGTTTCCAGAATGAGATTTTCACTCTGCAGCGGAGTGTGCGCTGATATGAAACTTCTGCAAGGTTCGCAGGAGAGCTTCTGTAAAGTTTGGAAGGTAGGAGACGAGATAGTGGCAGAAGTAAAGCTGTGAGATCGGGCGTGATTCGTGCTTCGGTAGCTCAGATGGTAGAGCACTTGCCCGCGAAAGGCAAAGGTCCCGAGTTCGAGTCTCGGTCGCGCACACAGTTTTAATCTGCCAGGAGGTTTCATATCAGCGCACAATCCGCTGCAGAGTGAAAATCTCATTCTGGAAACAAAAGCAATTGAGATCTACTTTATTGGAATTCCTGTAGCTGGAGCAGTGAAAAATTGGTTTTTATTTCTTGCATAGGCTGCGTTGAAGTGCATTATATATAATTTTTAAACATAAATCATGTAAATAGTTTCTCGAACAAGTTAATGTAAGAAATCTGTAGGAGTCGTCGTCTCTGAGGCTGGAAAGTCCTACAGTTTCGTCGAAATATGTGGCCTGAGGCCCTGTGGGGCGTCGTTTGACGCTTAAAAAAAATGCTGTGGCCTATCGACGGCCAGTTACTACACTGATTATTGTTGGATCTGCAGTCATCAGTGGCAGGCTCGATGCTGCCGGAGATCGCTGCGTCAGCCGAAGCATAAGGCTGGTGACTCCTGATCTGCCGGGAAGCCCTGACTCCGATCCGAAGGCGCTTCCAAACGCGGCAGATGCACTGCGGAGGAGGCGAGATCGCGCTGCGTTTATCGTGATTTACATCAGAATGCTCTGTGCCTCTCTGGTCACTGAACATGTTGTCCATTTAGATGGACCATGTTGTCGGCTGCTGTGAAGTCTGATGTGATGTACTATGATCCTGGTCCGCCGGTGAGGTAGGCAATCGGGCACGTACGACGCTGAAGTATCAGAGCAGCTCGGGCCCAAATCTGGAGCGGTGTTTATGGACTCATGGACTACCCGTCAGTGACAGCTTCTGTTCCGGACCCCGGAGACAGTTATCCTTGGCTACAAGACCACTGTCATTACACCAGGCAGCGGGAATATGAATGGCACAGTGTGATAATACTGGAACAATCTTACCGAAGATGTTACAGTACAGTAATAAGAGACTCGAGTTAGAATAACGTTAACGACTTACATCGTACTGATCAACTCCGCTAAACTACCTGGTTTGGCGTATTTATATTGAATTGAGGTGAGATTTTGCTGTGAGGCGACATTCATAATGATTGAATCGGACCATGGTCCTTTCTATTGCATCTTACTCAATGTTGCAAGGGCAACGAAGGCGCCGGCCGGGGTGGCCGAGAGGTTCTAGGCTCTACAGTCTGGAACCGCGCGACCGCTACGGCGCAGGTTCGAATCCTGCCTCGGGCATGGATGTGTGTGATGTCCTTAGGTTAGTTAGGTTTAAGTAGTTCTAAGTTCTAGGGGACTGATGACCACAGCAGTTAAGTCCCATAGTGCTCAGAGTCATTTGAACCATTTTTTTTTTTGCAACTAAGGCAGATCAGTGTGTGCTTATATTGCACTTTTCCGCTGAGCTTGCTCGCACTCTCACATAGAAGTGTGAAAGTCGCACTCCTGGTGATTGACAAATCGTGTCCAAATGTTTCTGCCTTGTGTTGCCACATCCCTGCACTGAAGCAATGCTGGGCCGTGTGTCACCCATTCCCATACTCTCGCTGTCCACAATAAATCTATCAATACACAAATAGTATTCCGGAGTTCGGTAAACAAAGTTTACTACGTCACTTAATATAGGTGTAACTATTGAAAACACACACACACACACGTATGTGACCATGTACAGCCAGACATGCAACATCCCTCGTCTTATAAAAAAATTGAGTAGAAGCAGATATGATGCTACATAATTTACATTTATTTTTGAAACTATTATTGTTGTCAAATGTGTGAATTCCTAAGGGACCAAACTGCCAAGGTCGTCGGTCCCTAGATTTACACACTACTTAAACTAACCTAAACTGATTTATGCTAAGAACAACACACACACACACACACACACACACACACACACACACACACACACGCCTATGACCGAAGAAGGACTCGAACCTCCGGCGGGAGGGGCCGCGCAGTCCGTGACATGGCGCCTCTAACCGCACGGCCACTCCGCGCGACTTATTGTTGTCTGCCTGCACATTACGTTTGTGATGTGACAGCTGCAAATAGTGATTAAGTGAACTATACGTAATACGTTGTTGTTGTGGTCTTCAGTTCAAAGTCTCATTTGTTGCACCTCTCCATGCAGCGATAACCTGTGTAACTACAAGCCTCTTTATCTTTGCGTAAATGCTGCAACCTACACCCACTTGAACCTGCCTATTGTAATCAAGCCTTGGTCTCCTTCTGCAATTTTTGCTCCACATACTTCCCTCCATCGCCAAACTAACGAGTTGTTGATGCCTCAGGATGTGTACTGTCATCCTGCGCATTCTTTCAGTCGCAGTGCGCCGTGTGTTCATTTTCTCCCCTGTCCACTTCAGCATCTGCTCATTGGTTGTCCAATCTCCGTACCTAATACTTAACGTTCTTCTGTAGTACGACATTTCAAAAGGTTGAATTTTTGCTTGTCAGAACTATCGTCCACATTTAACTTTCGTACAGAGCTGCACTCCAGACACGTACCTTCAAAAACGACTGCCTCGCATCTAAATATAATTCATCATTAACAAATTTCTCCTTTTCAGAAACATTTTTCTTGCTGTTGTCTATCTCAATTACATTTTTTTTTACTTCAGCCATCGTTTAGTCTCATTTACTAGTCTCACTCCCTCGGGATCGCCAGATTTAATTCAGCTACATTACCCTAGTTTCACGTTTGTTGCTGTCGTATTACCTCATTTCAAGACGCTTCGGTATAATGTGAAATTGTTGATAATATGTCTGATGGTTGAAAAAGTTGCCTACTGGAGGCTCGAGCATGCCCATTACATTAAAAGAAATTAACGCATTGTACCTAAGTTCTTTTCTTGTCTTAGATTTCGTCTATGATTTATCAGGCTACATCCTGTCTTACACAGACCTCTCCTTTCGAACAGGACCCGGAAGGCCCAACGATATCGACCGACTGCCGTGTCATCTTAAGCCGATACGCGTCGCTGGATGCGGATACGGGGGATCATGTAGTCAGCACACCGTTCTCCTGACCGTCGTCCGTTTTCGTGACCAGAGCCGCTTCTTTTCGATCAAGTAGGTCCTCAGTTATTGGATTTACAAGGGCTGGGTGCAGCCCAGTGCCAACAGCGCTCGGCAGCCCGCATGGTCACCCACCCAAGCTAGCCAAGCCCTACACCGCTTAACTTCGGAGATCTTACGGCAACCAGTGTTACCACTGCGCCAAGGCCTCTGGCATCTTATATACAGGGTTATTACAAATGATTGAAGCGATTTCACAGCTCTACAATAACTTTATTGTTTGAGATATGTTCACAATGCTTTGCACACATGTACAAAAACTCAAAAAGTTTTTTTAGGCATTCACAAATGTTAGATTTGTGCCCCTTTAGTGATTCGTCAGACATCAAGCCGATAATCAAGTTCCTCCCACACTCGGCGCAGCATGTCCCATCAATGAGTTCGGAAGCATCGTTGATGCGAGCTCGCAGTTCTGGCACGTTTCCTGGTAGAGGAGGTTGAAACACTGAATCTTTCACATAACCCCACAGAAAGAAATCGCATGGGGTTAAGTCGGGAGAGCGTGGAGGCCATAACATGAATTGCTGATCATGATCTCCACCACGACCGATCCATCGGTTTTCCAATCTCCTGTTTAAGAAATGCCGAACATCATGATGGAAGTGTGGTGGAGCACCATCCTGTTGAAAGATGAAGTCGGCGCTGTCGGTTTCCAGTTGTGGCATGAGCCAATTTTCCAGCATGTCCAGATACATGTGTCCTGTAACGTTTTTATCGCAGAAGAAAAAGGGGCCGTAAACTTTAAACCGTGAGATTGCACAAAACACGTTAACTTTTGGTGAATTGCGAATTTGCTGCACGAATGCGTGAGGATTCTCTAGCGCCCAGATTCGTACATTGTGTCTGTTCACTTCACCATTAAGAAAAAATGTTGCTTCATCACTGAAAACAAGTTTCGTACTGAACGCATCCTCTTCCATGAGCTGTTGCAACCGCGCTGAAAATTGAAAGCGTTCGACTTTATCATCGGGTGTCAGGGCTTGTAGCAATTGTAAACGGTAAGGCTTCTGCTTTAACCTTTTCCGTAAGATTTTCCAAACCGTCGGCTATGGTAAGTTTAGCTCCCCGCTTGCTTTATTCGTCGACTTCCGCAGCTACGCGTGAAACTTGCCCGCATGCGTTCAACCGTTTCTTCGCTCACTGCAGGCCGACCCGTTGATTTCCCCTTACAGAGGCATCCAGAAGCTTTAAACTGCGCATACCATCGCCGAATGGAGTTAGCAGTTGGTGGATCTTTGTTGAACTTCGTCCTGAAGTGTCGTTGCACTGTTATGACTGACTGACGTGAGTGCATTTCAAGCACGACATACGCTTTCTCGGCTCTTGTCGCCATTTTGTCTCACTGCGCTCTCGAGCGCTCTGGCGGTAGAAACCTGAAGTGCGGCTTCAGCCGAACAAAACTTTATGAGTTTTTTTACGTATCTGTAGTGTGTCGTGACTATATGTCAATGAATGGAGCTACAGTGAATTTATGAAATCGCTTCAATCATTTGTAATAGCCCTGTAGTTTGTATCATAATTAATGTTTTAAACGCTTACAATTGGAAGCGCTCGATACTAGAAGCAATGAACGCTCGGCAAACGTAAGTCCGCAATCCAACCGTTAGCGAGATAACTGGGACTCTGAAGTTACCAGCACATACTGACTTGATTCTGTGTAAATCTTATCTTAATTGGAAAAGGGCAAAATAATGTATGACATTAAGAACAGTTATTAGAGATACTTTGGTATACGTTCATGTGTTTTAAATGAACATGACAACAATTACATGATTGTACTCAAAGGAGGTTTTCAGACTCTAGTCCTTATACTCAGCTGTGTACCCATTGTCGCAGTGAGCTCGAATCCTTTCAGACAAACTTGGATCATTTCGAAAGTCTTGAAAAGCGCTGATAAGTGTCTGCTCCAGTTCTTCAACTGTGTTAATTGGACTGGCATACACTACACTTTTCAAACGGTCCCAAACACAGATACCCATGAGGTTCAAATTACGTGAAATTGGAGGCCAAGGTACAGGTCCGCCTCACCCAATTCATTTTTGGCCGTATCAGCGTGTTAATTGTCGTCTCACCATAGAAGAAAAATGTGTCGGTACTCCATCATGCATTTACCACATTCTCTGGCGGTGCTCTAAGGGTACATCCTCAGGTACTCCTACAAGATGATGCTACAGATACCGACGGTAATTCCGTCCGATGCGTTTGTTTGGTAACATCTACTGCCCAATAAGAGATCACCAAATACCACTAATCACGAATTCAATGGCAAACGTCGCTGATGTGGAGACCTAAGCACAGCATGTGGGTTGGCGCCTAGACGAATCCAAAGGTGAGAATTGCGATACTTAAACAAACCATAACAAGTGAATCCCGCTTCACCCATAAATAAAACGACATTGTCAAACCCAGAGCTGACGACTACAGCTTGATGTTGCATCCCATGACACAGTGTTAGCCTTGGATCAAAGCTCCCTTCAATATGACACTGAGCTCATTGGAGGTGATAAGGGTAGACTGCGTTGCGATACATTGTTCTCCAAACACTACCGTGGCCCATTACAGGAATTTGTGGGGCAAGTCCCCTTGTCGAAGTTGCTGAAGAGTGTTCGACTGTTTCCAGTACCACACCTCTAAGCTCAGGTGTGACTCGTGGAGGCCTATCGGCTCTCGCAATATGTGGAAAGGTTCCTGTTTCTCAGGGTGCCTTCGGGCAGGATATGTTTCTTGCTGTAAGGACGCAGCATCCTGTGCATTGCCGTTAGCCATACCACACATGAAATGCATATCTGAATATTTCTCATTACTTTAATTTTCCATGTTATCACCGACACTTGTACAACACAACTGGCTGTCCGCAAACATCTGACACGAGTTGTCCTCTGACTGTGTACTGTACTGTCTTATTCATTCTGTTTCCAACTCTACGTCTCGGAAATGAAAACAAAGGCCACACCATAGACCGGCATGCGGCGTTAAGTCAGACACACATCAGTAGTGCCTAGTAATCACAAAGTCACAATCGGTTTGTTTGCGGACCTACGTTTATTGGAAATTTTTTGCTTCTAGTACCGTGTACTTTCAATTGTATGCGTTTCGCCATGAGTTATGATACAGCTTGAATAGAACAATATCAACGCTTTATTTTCGAGTTATGATGCTGCTGCTAAGACTAGAAAATATTTTTCACTGAAAATCCCACTAACCTAAATTTCTATTGGCGCAAGCGTGCTTTAAGTCATTATGGATACATAAGGCGTTAATAGATTGCGATAACAACATAAGTACTAGCTAGGTCCTAGGTGAAAAATGAATTTAAGTAAATA
This sequence comes from Schistocerca cancellata, assembly GCF_023864275.1. Taxonomy (NCBI): domain Eukaryota; kingdom Metazoa; phylum Arthropoda; class Insecta; order Orthoptera; family Acrididae; genus Schistocerca; species Schistocerca cancellata. The sequence goes on from NC_064627.1 coordinate 980,271,516, forward strand.
CACTGACGAAAAAAAAAAAAACATCGGAGCACCAAGAAGGAGTTGTGCGACATAAACGAAAGTTGATAGGCGTGTTTCTACGTCTGAAAGATAGTATCTATTCAGATTTCGCGACAGTTGCATAAGACTGGCGCTAGTAGCGCCACTATGACGATGCAAATCAAGTTTGCCTTAAATAAACGATGTAAAGATCGTGGGCGTTAGTTACCTTCGACATTGGACGTGGTGAGATGATGTCAATCAAGAATGCCTTTAAGACGACAAAGACTCCATTAAGAAGACCTCACTGAGTTTGAATAGGATCGTGAAATAGGGTTACAAGAAGGTGCATGTTCCTTCTGCGATACTGTAGAAAGGCTAGTAAGAAATGTAGCCACTGTACATGTTTGCTGGCAGCAGTGGTCACGGGAACGTGCGGTCGCAAGGATACCGGACTCCGGACTGACACGTGCCATTACCGAGAGGAAAGACCATCACGTTCGGAGTAAGACTCGGCGCATTGTACTGCTTCTGCAGCAGCAATATGACCAGCAATTGGCACCACAGTGACACAACGAACTGTGACTAATCGATTACTTCAAAGGCGGCTCCGAGCCAGACTCCCTGTAGCGTGCATTCCACTGATCCCTGACCACACCCATTTGCTCACTTCGGTGGTGTCAAGTTGTAACCTCCCCCTCACTTATCGACCTTAATGACAGTGAAAAATTAAACCGCGTGTACCTAATGGAAATTTGGGAAAAGCAATCGTCACCGAGGTTAATTTGTCGGTAAAGAGGGAGAAAAGGGTTACATTTAAATGAAAGGAAAAAAGCAAATGAAACTGGTGGAAATTAATTTTGAAAAAGGGGTAAAGTTAATAAAGAAAGTAAATGTGCGGCCGTTACGTTAACAATCAACTAGCGGTAATTAGATATTTGAGATTTGGGGGAAATTACGGTCGCCAGTCCTAAGGACAATTACTATAGTAACTGAAAAAGAAAGGTTATTACACATATAATTAGCACTAGAAGCGTGGCAACTGAAGGTTGACACGTGTAGTGTGAAAACTGAAAGTTTGTCAGAAGTAATAAATTTCGCTACACTCTGACTTAATTTAGCTAAAGAATTAATAAAACCGGAAAATCGAAAGTTAATTTAGTGACTGAAGTTAATAGTGAGCTTTCTTTCTGAAGCACATCGAAATTCAGTAAAATACGGTTAGTCTTGGACTACCTCAGCAATCATTTCAAAAGCTACTTGAATCTACGCAATTTAGAAATAAGAGATTTAACTTTGAACTTGAATTAAATGATTCTGAACAATTAACAATAGTAAAATTTAGTACGTACCAAGCTGAGCTGCAGTCACAGGTAAGCTAAAATATGGTAACAAAACTAGCACTCTTAATTTGTGCTTGTGTAATCTAAGTATTGTAGCCAGCTATGAATACTGTACTTTAACTGAACTTTGAAATTAAAGTAGTGAAATGGAATGATTGTATTTTAATGCTGGCGTCTGAATTTGAACGACGCTCGGGTTCATTCCGGAAAAGGAAGGGACCCTGCTTAGTAATGCAATTGGGACAATGAGCAACAAAGGTTCATGGTAAGTAGCTGTAATTTTGTGATGCAACAATTTTAAAAGTTTGAAAAGCTGAGGTCTGCCATACAGTTCTAAAACTTTACGTGCTTCTAGTCTTCCTTGTTGGTTGATTGAAGGTTTGAAGCCGTCGCTCGAGGAGGTGGCGACAGTTACTCATTGTCGGCCATCGCTGTTGCAGAAGCTGGATGTTGGCGCGCCTTCTTCTCGACACGGTCACCAGACGAAACGGGCTCTTGATGTGCGCCAGCTAATGCTTACCGTCCGCGACACCGTGTCAGAAACTATCATCGCAAGTCGAACGCAATTACATGCTGCCAAACCCCGAAAGCGCGGCAACTCGTGGGAGCTTCACACAACACACCTGCTCCACTCGCTACTCCAGCCAGACTCTCTCTCTGCCCGCGCTCCATGCGACAGAGTTAACACTACCAAAGATCCTACACACTTTGATTCTTCACACGACCTATCGATGTAATCGTTCGATAGCAGTTTTCCCTAGGCAAGACCCAGCGTAAAAATACAAATAATATTTACGAAACAAACCAATTATACATCGACATAAATGCATCAATACATATATAAAAATAGTAAAACAATTACAATATACGAAGACACAGAAATGTTATATATTCAGGTAACAAAAATAAGGAAAACAAATTTATAGTACAATAGATGGAAATAGGAGGATATGCATTTCCGGCGTTACAAAGTGAGATCCCATTCGAGGGCAGGGTGGAGGTCTGTTGCGTTTCCTGATGAATGCTGGTTTCTACCTCGGTGCCAGTGATGGTCGTGTGTTGGTTAGGAGGAGGCTAGTTGACGGCTTGCAAGTCAAGCTGTCTGCGTGCTAGACAAACTGCACCTACACCTGGAGTTATAGTCTGGGGTGCGATTTCGTACGACAGCAGGATTACTCTCGTAGCTATCCCATGTACCCCGACTGCAAATCTGTACGTCGGTCTGCCGCGCGGGATTAGCCGAACGGTCTGGGGCGCTGCAGTCATGGGCTGTGCGGCTGGTCCCTGCGGAGGTTCGAGTCCTCCATCGGGCATGGGTGTATGTGTTTGTCCTTAGGATAATTTAGATTAAGTAGTGTGTGAGCTTAGGAACTGATGACCTTAGCAGTTAAGTCCCATAAGATTTCACACATTTGAACATTTTTGTACGTCGGTCTGGTGATTCGAGCTGTTTCGCTGTCATTCATGAACAGCATTCCAGGATGTATTTTCCAACAGGATAACGCTCATCCACAAACCGCTGTTGTAACCCAACGTGCCCTAAAAATGTAAACATGTTATCTTGGAATGTTCGATCACAAGATCTGTTTCCAGTGGAGCCCATATGAGACGTCATCGGACGATAACCCTAGCGTCATCCATAAACAACATTAACCGCTCCGTACTGACCGGCAAAGTGCAACAGCTATGGAACTACATCCCACAAACTGACATCCGTCACCTGAATAACACAATGCGTGTCACCTGAATAACACAATGCGTGTACGTTTCCATTCTTGTATTCAACATACTGGTGGTTACACCGGTTATTAATGTAGCAGCATTTAACATCTGCAATGGTTTATCTCCCGCTTAAATTAACGGGTGATCTTGCAATGTTAACACTTTGCCTTCCGCACGTCTCGTACAAATGTATTCGCTTGACGCCGGCAGCGCTTTCGGATTACTTGGCTTGTCGCCGGCCGCTTGTCACCTTTCCGTTGATGACAAACTTCAAACACATTGACTTTTCCTGAAATCCTCTATTTCGCCGTATCGTTCCACAAACTCGAATTTTCTTTTCAAGTAACTTCTCTGAAATTTCTAAACTGTTATAATAATCATCCATGCAAAGGTGATGCCACTTTCCGTCACAAGGTGTCACTAGTTCCATCACTGTTTCAGCCAAAGGCTGTCCAGCACCGGAATATATCTTAAGGAGGAAATGTATCCCGTAATCGAATCACACAGTATCCGAATGAGTATGCCGTATTTTGTAATTTTCGACGGATTGTAAACTTTAAAATTTAACCTTCCACGCCACGGTATCATTCCTTCAATTTGAGATGTTATGCCTTAGATTAAACGTTTCTTTAAACTTTTGGAAAAATAATCAGTTACGAATTGCACTTTGACAAGCCGGTCGGCATTATCCTGTTTATTGTTGTTGTCGGAAAAATGTAAAAATGATAATATTTGTATGAATCGGTTGCGGGACATCGTTTCGCTAACTATCGGTGTGTCTATTAGCGGATTCGTTGACCAAACTCATCGATCCATGATTTTTTACAGTTCCCATAAGGATAGCAGGCCCAAACCATCTTCTAAGTTCGGATCCCGTAACGTCTACAAGTTTGGCATTTTTTTAAATCCAGTTTCCTTCTATTACAATTTTGACTGTAGTACTTGTTGTTTTCGTTGCTAATGTATTCAATTAGATCGCTCCCAATATGTAATTCTACGATATCCTCGACGCTCTGTGTACCTTTCGGAAATGTGTTTGGACCCGGGGATCTTTCAAATTTATTATTGGTCCTCGGTAATTCAAAGTCTGACCATTGTGCACTGCCTTCTTCGCCTGATTCCGCCGAATAAGTTGGCAACCGTAGCGTTCGCCGAATTCTTCTTGGTCGTATTTCACTATCTTCCTACGATTCTGCTTCACTTTCATTTTTTTGCTATCCAATGTCTTCTTCCCAATCGGCGAAGACGTCCGGAACGTCAGACAAGACGTCCGCGCATTCATCGTAAATAATCCTGTTGACTTTTTCGTCCGCCATGATAAAAGGGCACAGATACTTACAAAAACAAAAGAACTTGTTGTCGTGTGTAACTTATCGTTACCTAAACAAAACACTAACATAATGCAAAAGATACTAAGTGCTGTCGCCAGCCACTGAGCGATACTATGCAGACGACACCACTGTGTTGTCGCCAGACGGCATAGTGTTAATCACTTAAATATATTACCAGAAAAAATGTATTCCTGAAATTTAATTATTCGGCATTAATTAGTTTTTTGGGTTTACAATTTTTTCTAGCAGTGTGACTACATGGCAGAAATAGACTAAATGAATTGTTTCAAATAATGCAACTGGTGCTCCGATCAGAAGTAGTCTCTAAAATTTTGACGATTTTGTATTAAATTTTACTTAGAGAGAGAGAGAGAGAGAAAAAAGGAAATAGTGACCTGAGTTGTCAGTATAACGGGCAGTCGACTAAAGAGACATTCAGCTTTATATCTATAACAGCTAGAGAGGATGACAGCAGGATCGAAAACTCGTTAGGGGGAGGTATATTTAGAGGTGGCAGGCGTCGGCCCAGGCATGGAGCCCTGTGGAAGCGAAAGAACGAGCCGTGAATAAGCTGGCGTCATTACTCTGCGTACGTCCGCGGCGCGCGGCTCCGCCCGCCGTTGAATAATGCATCGGCCGGGTAACAAATGCTCGCCTGCATTTCGCAAGCAGCACGCAGCGCCGCACGGCGACCCCGCTCTTTAACACCTGCGCTGCTAAACAATAACTCTGGTCCGCCATCGCGGAAATCACCGCTCGCGGCGCCACGTGCCTGGACTTTACGGTCTTTGCTTGTTTAAGCCGAACGACCGCGGGAACACGGGCACTGATCCCTCTCCGAAATGCGTCGTATTTCAATGTTACCTGCAGCATATGAGTAACATCGTGACAGCTGTTGCGCCGCTATATTTGTAAATCGTATTCTTTACTGCTAGTCTATAGCTAAAACGGATAGCGTATTGAAATAAAAACATAGAAATATGAATCCCAAGAAAGAGCGACTTGGCCCGAAATTCTACAAATTCTACTCAATTCCTTCCCTCTCACCCCTCCATCATACATACACCATCTACAGTGACAGTTTAAATCGGCTCTCCATTATAACACTACACCGCATTCAGTGCTATCGAGCTAAGCCGCACTGCCGCGTTATCCATTTTTGATAGTCACACTACATACTCTTTCAGACGCATATCTTTTCCAGTGTTCATCCCTCTATGACTTATTCGCCAATGTGATTACATCCTTAAATTCACCGCCAACATGTTTCTACTTTATTTCATTTTACTGTCATTTCCTTCGCAAGACCTTCGGCCATCCATTTGTTTCCTGACAGCAACGCATTCTAGTTGTTGTTGTTGTGGTCTTCAGTCCAGAGACTGGTTTGATTCAGCTCTCCATGCTACTCTATCCTGTGCAAGCTTCTTTATCTCCCAGTACCTACTGCAACCTACATCCTTCTGAATCTGCTTATTGTATTTATCTCTTGGTCTCCCTCTACGTTTTTACCCTCCATGCTGCCCACCAATACTAAATTGGTGATCCCTTGATGAGTCAGAATATGCCCTACCAAACGATCCCTTCTTCTAGTCAAGTTGTGCCACAAATTTCTCTTCTCTCCAATTCTATTCAATACCTCCTCATTAGTTATGTGACCTACCCATCTAATCTTCAGCATTCTTCTGTAGCACCACATTTCGAAAGCTTCTATTCACTCCTTGTCTAAACTATTTATCGTCAACGTTTCGCTTCCTACAAGGCTACACTCAATACAAATACTTTCGGAAACGACTTACTGACACTTAAATCTATACTCGATGTTAACAAATTTCTCTTCTTCAGAAATGCTGTCCTTGCCATTGCCAGTCTACATTTTATATCCTCTCTACTTCGACCATCATCAGTTATTTTGCCCCCCAAGTAGCAAAACTCCTTTACTACTTTAAGCGTCTTATTTCCTAATGTAATTCCCGCAGCATCTCCCGATTTAATTCGACTACATTCCATTATCCTCGTTTTGCTTTTGTTGATGTTCACCTTAGTTATCGTTCATATATTTTTAAAAGAAGTTAAATAAAATTTTTACAGTCAATTTTTCTTAAACATCTTTCACTAAGAGAACTAACAGTAACACAGTATAACGTTCCTTCTGTTATACTCTCGTAGTTTGCCGTTTTGCACGTATCTTTTTTCTCTACTGTTCTAAATAGGGATGCAGTACGAATGGCTAAATTTAATTGCCTTCCACAACGTTACCGATTGATGATATCGATCTACTGCTGTTAGCTATCTCCACTCTAACAAAACATCGCAGAATGTTAAATAGATCTGCTTTTTTACTGAGCTATTTCGTTAGCAATTTAAACCTTGAACTACTTCCCGCCGCCAGCTTTCTTACTGTACGCAGGCACTGGAAAACTGGACGGAGTGGTCACGCCAATTTGGATTCCATCTCGCCGCCTACAGAATTCAAGGTATTGAGCGGCAGCCTTTTTTGCTTTCTTGTGTAGGGGTGCAGACGTACCGTGTGATAGTGAAATTATTTACCCGACGCGACGTAGCAACTCTGTCCTACGAAGAAATTTTGTCTGCATTAGATGCCTATTTCAAAGAATCAGTCAATGTAGTTGCAAAAGGTATACCTTCTTTCGTACAAAACGTATGGCTGGTCAGACTAATCGGGAGAGGGTTGCAACTTTGCAAGGCCTTACTAGGGATTGTGCTTTTGAGTGTGAATGTAGACTCCCTTATTCAGATACAATGGTACGTGATGCAATTGCACAGAACGTTTCTGATGTTCGTATACGGGAAAAGATTTTGAAACTCGTCAATCCCTCCCTTCAACAAGTGATGGACATCTTGGATAGACAGGACACTCTTGACTTTGCTCATGATTCATTTGAAACTTCGCCAGCTGTGTGTCACGTTAACCGGCTCGCCGGGCGAGCTGCACGGAACAGTAAACAGCCCTCGCGCCTGTCCGCGCAGCCACATGTGCAAGCAAGCAAATGCAGTGAAATCATGCCCGCGGTGTGCAACTAGACATTCGCGTGTGAATTGCCCGTCACGCCAGGCTATTTGCTTTTTCTGTAATAAAAAAGGACATGTTCAAAGTGTTTGCCAGAAAAAGCTCAGAACAGACACACAAAACCATTCTAGGCCCTTTGCTTCGCGCCGGAATCTAACCAAGGATACTCAGGCTCGTGAACCTTCGCCCATGGACATTCATGTAGTTCATTCCACTCCGCCCATTGCTACTCTCTCTAATAGTGACTGTGTTCGTCCCACACAAAGTGTGCGTCGACGTCGACGGCCATCCCGTCAAGTCGCAAGTGATTCTGTGCCAGTGTCGGTTCACGTTGCATGACACAGTCGCTCTTGTCGTCAGCAAGACAATAAACTTTTTGTAGACTTGCACATTCATGGCAATGTGATCCCATTCCAGCTTGATACCGGAGCTGCGGTTTCCCTAATCAATCATGACACGTACAAACAGCTGGGCACACCTCCGTTGTGTGCCGCAAATGTTAAGGTAACTAGTTATTCAGGACAGCATATCCCTGTGTTAGGACAGTGCAGCCTTCTTGCAACATACAAGGGACAAACAAAACTTGTATCATTTTACGTCCTTCGTTCTTCTTCTGCAGTGAACTTGTTTGGTTTAGATTTATTTCAGTTGTTTAACTTGTCTATAGTAAATCAGGTCCTCTCAGTGAACCAGACTGTGCCTTTAGCCAGTGTTTCTCGTCTATGTGTAGAATTTGCAGACATTTTTGCACCGGGCCTTGGTTGCGCTAAGAACTATAAAGCACATTTGGAACTGAAAGTCAACGCGCAACCGAAATTTTTCAGAGCGCAATGTTCCCCACGCATTGCGTGATGAGGTCGCAAGAACATTACACGATTTGGAATCACAAGGTGTAATTCAACGTGTGCAGGCTTCTCTCTGGGCATCACCCTTAGTAATTTTGCACAAACCTTCCGGAAAATTGAGACTTTGCGTGGACTTCAAGGCAACAGTGAATCCCCAACTAGTGACTGCAACTTTTCCTTTACCCCGCCTGGAAGATCTTTTTGACAAACTGTGCCCGGGTAAATATTTTTCGACGTTGGACCTAGAAGATGCGTACTTGCAAATACCGGTGGACGAAGAATCCCAGCGCGTTTTGGTGGTTAACACGCATCTTGGTTTGTACCGATTCAAACGACTGCCATTCGGGTGTGCATCCGCCCATGCATCGTTTCAGCAATATTTACAAACTGTTTGTGCGTCGGTCCCTACTGCAGCAAACTATCTGGACGATATTGTGATCTCCGGAACGACGGAAGCAGAACATTTAGCCAATCTCAGAACATTATTTCAGGTCTTGCGACAAAATGGTCTTCGCTTGTGGAAGGACAAATGTGTGTTTTTTGCTCGTGACTTACCCTATCTGGGACATGTAATCAATGGCCAAGGCATACATCCCAGTCCCGAGCACCTCCGTGCCATACAAGACTTGCCTTCGCCGCAGAATTTGAAGCAGCTACAGAGTGTGCTGGGAAAAATTAATTATTATAACAAATATGTGCCGCACGCCTCTTCCATTTCAGCTCCGCTTCATCGCTTACGCTGTAAGGGTGTTCCGTTGGTCTGGACGACGGAATGCGAACGCGCCTTTCGCCAGTTGAAATCGGCGTTGCTTTCCAGTACTTGCCTTACGCCATTCGATCCCCAGAAACCCCTTTTGTTGATGGTGGAAGCATCGGATTTCGGGATCGGTCCTGTGCTTGCGCACAAAGATGGATCGCACGATCGCCCTATTGCCTTTGCGTCCAAATTGCTCTCGTCTGCGCAAAGAAATTATTCACAGATCGAGAAAGAAGCATTGGCTCTCGTATTTGGTGTTACTAAGTTTCATGATTTCTTGTATGGTCGTCACTTTACCATCATCACAAACCACAAACCTTTGACGTCGCTTTTTCATCCGACCAAGCCTGTACCTCCAAGTGCAGCGCAGAAATTCATTCGCTGGTCTATTTTCCTCTCGCAGTACCGCTACGATATCTTGTATCGGTCCACTGCTAAGCACGGAAACGCCGATGCTTTGTCCCGTTTGCCTGTTGCTGAGGATAGAGCATTCGATTCCTCCGAACTTGCTTGCATGTTCATTGATTCGGAAACCGGTGACGTGGTCGAATCGTTTCCGATTGATTTTCGTTGGGTAGCTACAGCCACAGCTGCCGACCCTGTCCTTGCTACCGTTTTGCGTTTTGTTGCTACGCAATGGCCCTTGTCAAAGTCACGGATCGAGGATCCGTTGGTTCGCCGATTTTTTGCTCACAAGGAGAGACTTTTTGTTCGACGTGGTGTTTTGCTGTTGCGTTCTGATAATGATCAGTCCAGGGTCGTGGTCCCACGTTCGTTACAGTCCTCTGTCTTAAAGCTTCTCCACCACGGACATTGGGGTATAGTGGGAACGAAACACCTTGCTCGTCAGCACTGTACCTGGTTCGGAATCGATGCTGCGATTACGAATATGTGCTCTTCTTGCATGGCGTGTGCCGAACAACAATCAGCACCTCCGCAGAAATTCTTTGCATGGCCAAAAGCCACTTCCCCTTGGCAACGCTTACACATCGATTTTGCTGGTCCATTCTGGAATGCTCGATGGTTGGTTGTGGTCGATTCCTTCAGTAATTTTCCTTTTGTTGTCCGGATGTCTTCCATGACGTCTTCTGCCACCATCCAAGCGTTGTCCGCTATCTTTTGCATTGAAGGTCTTCCGCAGAGTATTTTTTCCGACAATGGCCCCCAATTCACGTCCGCAAAATTTCAGTCATTCTGCAAGGCCAATGGTATTCAACACCTGACGTCCGCGCCGTTTTCGCCACAGTCAAACGGTGCCGCTGAACGCTTGGTCCGGACTTTCAAGTCCCAGATGTTGAATTTGAAAGAGTCGCATTCTCGGGAGGACGCGTTATTGCTCTTTCTGTCCTCGTATCGCTCTCAGCCCCGAGATGGTCGCTCGCCTGCTGATTTGCTTCATGGGTGCCCTCATCGAACCTTGATGTCTTTGCTGCATCCGCCGCATCAGGTTCCTGTGCAGCGGCAGACACCTGCTTTTGCTCAAGGTGACGTTGTATCCTATCGAAACTATCGCGGTTCACGGCGTTGGCTCGCAGGGCGCATTCTTCGCTGCCTCGGCCGCGCGATGTATTTGGTTTTGGGGGCCTCTGGTGAGGTGCGTCGGCATCTCAATCAGCTGCGTCTCTGTCGTCGCACGGGATCTGCCGCTCCCCGTCTGCTTTCAGCGACGGTGCCGTCCGGTCAGCGCCCTGGGGACCCATCTACTGGCTCGCCTCATCCCCAGGTGTTACCGATGCTGCCTTCCAGTTTGCCCCATGGCCACGCGCCGCGACCGCCGCCGCCACCTGTTCTCTCGCCGGCGCCGCCCGCAGTGGACGCGTCGCTGCAACCGCCGGGCGCCTCCCTGGGTCACCCGCCGCCGATCGCTTCCCGTGACCAGTTGTCCTCCGCCATGGAACTCTTGCCCGCTCCGGACCATCTGTCGTCTTCGCCCGTCGGGTGCTCCGACTCGATGGAGGTCGACCCTTCGGCCCCTCCTGACTATCTACGGGCGCATATGCCGCATGTTGGCGTGCACCGTGGACTAGGTTTTCAGGCGTTTCCTAGCTCCCCTCGGACCGAATGGCCGGGTGCGGGTGGCACAGCCTCGCCTGTTGTTAGGCTCCCCACCTCGTCAACATGGGGTCCTCCCTTCAGCGGGCGGAAGCCTTATAACGCAACCGTTCGCCGATTTGCGGGGGAGGAATGTGGTGTCACCGCCAGACACCACACTAGCTAGGTGGTAGTCTTTAAATCGGCCGCGGTCCGCTAGTATACGTCAAACCCGCGTGTCGCCACTGTCAGTGATTGCAGACCGAGCGCCGCCACACGGCAGGTCTAGTGAGACGTCCTAGCACTCGTCCCAGTTGTACAGACGACTTTGCTAGCGATGCTACACTGACAACTACGCTCTCATTTGCCGAGACGATAGTTAGCATAGCCTTCAGCTACGTCATTTGCTACGACCTAGCAAGGCGCCATTACCAGTTTATATTGAGGTTGTACTTATGTAACATCAGACCGATGTACACCAATTATGGATTAAAGTTAGGTATTCCAGCAGCAACGTACCTTATTGGCTATATTAATTACATTGCCATTTTCCAGACCTCACGCCAGCCTGCTTGAGCTTAAACGCGTGCATTTCTTCCTGCTCTAGCAACACGGTGTTGGCTCTTCTGCCAACACAAAAATTTCAATTTTTCCTTTTTAAAGCCTGTGGAGTGTTGACTTACTGTTTATTGATTATGGAAAGAAGTCCGTACCCTAGTGTTTATCTGTAACGTTGGCGCAAGTCGAAATACTTCGTGTCGACTGAGTTCTGTTTACGATTGCTGCCAACATCGGTGATGTAACAGCAGCGCTCTTAATGCCGCTACACATGTAACCATCTAGCTGATCAAATGGCGTTGCATGACGTAAATCGCTGCTAATTTCGTGGGTCCAAAGGTCGCAGTTTTAATGCACTTCTAGCCCACCAACTGTCTTTCCAGGAAATAACTTCAGCGGGAAGCGGCTGATGTCAGGGATATTTCAGCTCAGGAAGCTACCTTACAGTGCAGGAAGTTCTACTATGGTATACGTTCGCAGCTATCCTTAAAGAAATATTAACAAAGCGTCAAAATCGTAAATAAAGATCTAAAAAGTCAAGACTGTGGTTCCTTAAGAGACTGCAGTATTTACGTAAGGAATTATTTTATTTCGTGAGTTACTCGGTGAACCAAGAGTGCCGAAATTATGGCAAATTAACATGGAGACATATAAATATCCGCTGATGATCGCAACTCATACAACAAGGCAAAATACTAGTGTGAGAGTAATTGCACCACATGAGCGGCGGATTAAGGCATTGCGACTCCTGGCAACAGGAAACAAACTAGAAAGATTTAGAATTTTCGACAGAAATGTTGGAACAAGCATTGGGCGAAATAATACCTGACATATGCGGATCTACATACACTAAGCTGAAGAAGAATTTCACAAACACGTAGAGTATCTCAATTATGTCACAAATGAACTGTGACAAATTACAGATAATACGTTTACATATTGAGACGTGTTTTGAAGCCAATATATTAAAATAAATTGTAAGAGGAAATCATGAGGTATCTTATACATTGTTTCCGAGAATATGACGATTTTTATTCTGCTCCCTGAGGTCTACCAGCAACCTATGATAAACTTTTGCACCGGAGTATAAAGCTCTATTCTGAACGCTTGATTCACGGTCTATGTGATTCATGGTCTATATGAAAAGATTTAGTTTTAATATTGTCTTCTCCATTAAGAATTGTAACCAGCTCGATAGATATAAACAATGGTCTTAACTTTCCACAAATATATGTGACTCTTATATATTTCAATAAATTCAGCAATTAACTCCCTAAAGCACTTACACTTATGAAAACATTTCAGTATTAATTGTACTCAAAGACAAGAAATAATGGACTGAAGAAATAGCTGTCTCAAACACGTTTTGTGCGCCAGTCTGCTGCGATCTGGTGTTCACATGCTACAATTTTCTACACAGCTGTTAGTTGCGTCCATAGATTGAGCAGTTTTATTCAAATCTCCAGCATCTACTTCCAGGTTTGCGCACTCGTCAGATTGTACAAACCTCCGATCCATACCCTACAATCTGTCGGCGCAGATAAGATGTGAGCATACAGACAATTGCGTATGGGGTGGCTACCAATGCAACACTCATAAATCTAGCCGTCATCTCAAGTAAGAAATATCCACTGAGAACTGATATGAAAATATTTGAATCTACAGCTGTGTTCATCGAAATGCAGTGACACATTTCAATCGGAATTGAAACGAATTAGGCTATACAGTGCTTTAATGGGCAGCTGAAACTGTGTCAACCCACTCTTCTTAATGTATATAAAATTTAATCACTATTTCTTTTCAGTTTACTTCGAAAACTACTTTTTGAAGTACTGTAACATTTTCCTCGCTTAGTAATTAGAAATGTGAAACTATGGAAAAGTTCTCAAACAAAGTTTTGAACGTCAGTTGTAAAGCACGTATATGGCGTGATTTGCCATCAGCTGCTGTCTGGAAATACACTGTATAACAAAAGGGGGGGGAGGGGCAATAACGAAGTCTGCAGGTAGGCTGACAGCAAGTTTTCCGCCATTAGCGGTTGGCTAATTTGGTAAAAAATCCTCATCCTGGCTCTGTCCGACACATCGACACATCGAATTTCTGGCAATCATTCCGAATTAATGGAGCGCTCAGTTAATTCAGAGGTGGTGCGCGTGGGGCCTCATACGCGGTCCACAAAACCTCAGGCGTTAAGTATGAATGTTTTGCTCTTTCCAAGACTTTGGCCATTGAATTTTGTAAACATGTTGTCACTTCTGGAAGTTTTTGCTACAGCTTTTGACTACTCCTGTTATTTTTTTTGTGAAAGTGCTCAAACAAGCGAACCTTCGAAATATAATTTGCGAGGCGGTAGCCGCTAGCCACTGAAAGTTCTTTTCTAGTTCGACGTATGGTGGGCCAGCAGTAGACAGAAGCGGTTTTGTATGGACGCACGAGATTTGCGGCTATTCATTTCAAATACAGATATCTGCACAGACAGATCGCTCCGAATGGATTGGCCTTTCATGTAATGTGGCTTAGTTGTGTGTATGTGTGTCACTTCAGAAATAAACGACGTCACATGTTTGTTTGAACATGAGCGTCTCTAAGGTGTGCTTTCCCCAAGCCTTGTCACTTGTTTCGTAATTTAAACCATTAGCTACTGATCGATTCGACGGGCGGGACACCGTGAGTGTTTCTTAGTTCACTTCATGAAAAACACATGATGCTTGTACAGATGTTCACTTCAGTATCGGCGTAAAAACAATGATGTTCATTACCTTTACTAATAAATGTTAAAACATATATATTTCTGCTAAAAATAAAAAATTGAGTATATATTTCATAAAAAGTTGCAAAAAAGTGAGTGTAACTGTGATAGTTCGTTTTATTTTTTTGTTGAACAAAGCTTTTTATCATAAAAGAACGCAATTTTAAAGAAATGTTTTATAGACCTAAAAATGAAGACGTCTCATAACGATTGATTGGAAATCGGTTATCATCATAAAATTAATTGATGTGATTAACCGATTCATTTAAATAATAGAAAAGGTCATTAAATCGAGATTTTGATGTTTTCCACCCCTGCTCCAACTGCTCATGCCACTACACCCAAGGCAAAACCCAATCTTTGTTGTGGCCAGAGATAGAATTTTATCGTACTTATTTTCGCAACTCGCAAGTACGTATCGATATCTGGGCGAGCTCTGAGAACAGTATCCTCACATTATGTTAATAGAAGCATTATATGAAACATATTAAATCAGCCTACATCATCTCCCAAGGAACTACAAAACAAATTAAATTATAATCAAATTCAAATAGTGAAACTGTTTTTCGATAACCAATTTAATGATTGCTATAAGAACTTACACATTTTTCTTAGTGAAAAGTGAAATAATTGAAAATGTGGGTGAGATCAACTGCTGCATAATTTTTTTCTTGGAACTTCATAATCGCTACAAGAAAACAACAGATGGTTTAGATCTCTGACCGATCCATTGGCACAGTTACAATAATGGAAAGTATTAATGTCCAAATCTCAAGCTGAAAATCGTGGGGATGATTCGTTTTTTTTTTTCAAATTGCGCTCTTTAAATCGTATCTCACTTGCAATATACCAACGATTTTTTACTTGTTATACAGTTTTGATTCCAATCTTTCTATTCAATTATTACCAGTATATCAGTTGATACCATCCAAAGCATTAAGATTATAATTACACAACACTGTAAACTACTGGTGCTACAGCGGACAAATATACTCAAAAATACGCGCGCATAAACCGACTTCAGCATCAGCAGGACCTAGAGTTGTACCTATAGCATCGTCTCGTACGCAATTTCCACTTAACGTCTAATGAACAATTAAACTTGTGCACGTCAAACTCATCATGTTTATTGGGTTCCTGCGAATGAGGATAAGAAACCACC
Organism: Schistocerca cancellata; assembly: GCF_023864275.1. Classification (NCBI taxonomy): domain Eukaryota; kingdom Metazoa; phylum Arthropoda; class Insecta; order Orthoptera; family Acrididae; genus Schistocerca; species Schistocerca cancellata. The sequence continues at coordinate 980,287,021 of NC_064627.1, forward strand.
TACGCCTCTATATGCAGTAAATGAGGAACGAAGTAAGAATGAAGAAGGAAAAAAACTGTAAGCAATCTACTAGTTTTCCACATCATCCAACCCTTCCTTCTTTCCCACCAACATACTTAATAAACTCTGTATCTCCATCTAAACATTTCACTTCTGCTCCTTCGTGAGTTATCTTTCAAATTGATTTGCCTCACTGTTCCTTTGGTCGAAGTTATCTATGTCTTTGGCTTTCTTCCTTCTAATAAAACTAATATTTGACTCAAATAACATCATCGCATTGTGATGCTATTACGAAATTTTCCTAGCATGTTTATTTATATATTTTTTATTTCGTTTTCTGTAGTTAATATTATCTATCTTATCTGAAATGATAGTGTGTATGGAAGTGATGTATTTTATGTTGGATGGGTGTCATTGCCACAGAGAATAATGTCAGTGTAAAATCAGAACAGTTCGACTGAGATGGGGGGAGATGAAAAAGGAGGTTGGCCCGAATTTTGTTCTACATCAAATGTATGAAATTGAGGATTTGAACGACTGAGGGACCAACAGTGAAAAAAATTGTATGAAAGTGGCGTAAAGAATTCTATGCGATTAAAATTGTTGAGTTTATGCAAGCGATTTGTGAACATAGACAAGCTGATGTGTGAGCTATAAGCGACGGAAGACTGTGGCTTTTATTGAATCACAATAAGGAATGGTAGATGGCTAAACCACATTTTTCTGAAGGCTGAAGCCTTTAATTACTTTACGTGTCTTTTGTTTTGACCTTCGTAAGGTGTTCAGATCCATTTTCACTCACAAGGATACTTGATGGTCTACCAGTCTGAAAATATTTGGTTTCAATAAAGTCCCGTCATTCAGTTTATTTTTTCCTCATTGAGCTGTATTCTGACATAAAAAATTAATTTTGGAGCTTTAGTCTGGCTTTCAAAGAAATCACATTGTGCAGTCTGTTCACGTATTTTTAGAAATTGCGTATTTTGACTTTCGTTATTATAGCAAATTCAAACAACATTCAATTTGTCAATAACGGAACGCATATGTGCGCAGCAAGGCGGACACAAAGAAGTGAATTCAATGCTGTTTTGAACAACAGAATGTCTATTTCTGCGGAAAGGATGGAAAGGGGAGAGTGTCATTGTCTTTTCCTGTAAGGTGCTACATCCTCGATGACCTAAGGGGATGGGAAGCCTCCCATAAAATCACACAAATTTAAAATAAACACGCTCACGCAACAGATAAAGTGAAAATTTCTACTGGTGGCCCCGTTAAGCATGAAAATATGGGTATCGCACGTCACACGGACGTACTAATGAAGGGAACCATCAGACTATGAAAGGAAACAATTGGTCACTATAACAACCTGATTTATTGCCAATAGCATTTAAAAACATGTTTTATCTACTGAATCAAGAATATAAAAATTTTATAAGTGGACAAAGGACTGAAAATATGTGGGTGGATACATAAAAGCACAATCTGAAACTATAGTGCCAATGATTGTGAAAAAGTTCAGTGATTTAAAGAAAAGTTCCTGGAAAAGCATAGACGCACACCAATATTCTTGCATAAGTGTATGATGGGTGTAACTAGCTGCCTGTGAAAATTAGATGTAGGAAATGAAACTCTGATGCAAATTAACTAACTTCTCACTCGACTACCTCAGTGGCTGCAATGACAGTGCTTGTTTACCACTCTTAAGCTGTTGAAGCGATTGAAAACAAATCTCAGCTCAGCCTTTATGCTCCGTTCATATTTAAAGACATTTCTCTCTTCGAGAATTCCCTGCGACTCCCTAGAGCGAAGTGTGTTCTCCACGGCGTCCGAAGACGAAGTGTCCTCTTCGACCTACCTGAAGCAAGTGTGTTCACGACGACGCCTTGAGCTCAAGAGCCTCCTAGCCCTACTCTGTCAAACTAAGCCGGGTCTGGCAGGGTCGAAATCCTGCCGGCCAACTGCACCAGACCTTGTGACTTCCAACCAGTGACAATTTTATAAACAAGTTTAACATTTTCCTGCTCTTGCGGATCTTGTGATGGTTAACCAATAAGATGTGTCACAGGCAGGAAGGCAGAAAATGTCTCCCACTATATGGCAAATTTTCAGTAATGGTGAATCAAAAGCCCTGCACATTCGCGTAAGTGGAACGTCGCGCCTTGTACTGAAATAATTATTGTGAGGCAACCAGAGAATCCCCGACTGGAATTTTAAGAAGCATCCCAGGAGGCCTTCTGAGGATTTAAAAGCTGCCCCAATGCTAAGAAGGCCTTCAGATTCTTATCGTAGCTAAGAACGGCTCCTCCTCACTTCTTGCACAATGTAGTACTTATTGCACGCCACACGGCTTCCTTGATTCTTCAACTCGGTGGACACAGTCGACTGTCTTCCACTGCTCTTTAACTGCGGGGAAAACAGCTTATAGCACCAAACAACTTCTCTTTCACTAGCTAGCTAAAGGCCTCAAGGTTGTCAGAATAACAAGACTCTCTCCCTGGATAAAGAGGAAATGAGGAATAGAAATAATTATGAGTGCAATCATTGACAGTAATGAATACTATATGCTGTGTTAATGATCTGACTTTACTCACTATAGGAATCTGCGTATAAAATTATAAAACAGATTATCGAACAATTGGGATGTTGTGAGGGTGCTGGTTTGTAGTATCTGTAAGTGGTTGTTCCTTGGAGGGCGACAATGCCCAGCGGCCCAGAGTGTCGCAAGCAGAGGCAGTTGTTGAGAGGCTGTGGAAGGTGTAGGCTGCATGAGCCAAAGGCGGCTGCGCAGCGAAGGATTTATCTCTATGTTTAATGGTAGTGGCACACAGTTTGAATAATAATGTGTTTATGTTTGTGCAGTGTGATAAAGGAAATACATTAAATTTTACCGGTTCTTAATGTGTCTCCATCAGTTAGTACCACACCATTGCATTTAACAATGAACGAAGTCTCGATATACACGGTCAACTACAACAAGAGGATTGTAACATATTGATCATTAATTAACCCATATAATCTCCAAGGAGAAGGGACCTTATAATGTGAACTACAACATAGAATAACCAAATTAGTTTATAAAGTATTCTCAGGTCTCTTCTTTTCTGTCTTTAGAATGGGTATATTTTGTGAAGTATTTTTATTCTTTGAAGATAATGGCCTCTTTGCAAGATGATGTCATATCAGAGACGCTACGAACACATTTGATAGTGATGACAGTTTCAGAGGATGAAGATCATGTTTCAGAATGCAGCTCTTTATCGTCACTGAAAGACACAGATGATACAGCGGAACAGCAAATGGTAAGCAATGCAATTCTGATTTCAAAAGATAAATCGATTGAATCGAACACGGAAACCCTACCTCAGCAGGGATGGCATGTAGCACTCCAGGACCGACAGGTATGCCACTTCCGCATTACAAATGAAAAATACACGCCTTTCAACTAGTTTCTTCCTCCATCAATGGAAACATTATATTCATTCTAAAGCTGAAGGAAAGTGTTTACATGCAGGTAAGTGGAAAAAAGTGATGTTCTTCATCTACCAGGGTAAGTCAAATGTTATCCGCAAAGTATTTATAGAAATTTATTGTAATCAAATAGGAAACTTACAAGAAAATCATTTTTCGACATGGTATCCTTGCGTTTCAACGCACTTGGTCCATCGTTGTACAAGCTTCCTGATGTCCTCATAAAAGAAGGTTCTCGGTAGAGCTGCGAGCCAGCAATGCACCGCTTCTTTCACTGCTTCGTTCGAGGCAAATCGAGGCCCCTTAATGCATGTTTGAGCGGACTAACCAAGTGATAGTCAAAAGGGGCAAGATCGGGACTATATGGTGAATGATCCAGTGCTTCAAATTTGAGTTTCTGGAGCGTTCAAGCTGAGTGGGCAGCAGTATGCGGACGGGCAGTATCGTGCAACAACACAACACCTTTTGACAACAATCCTCGGCGTTTGCTTCGAATTGCAGGCTTTAGCCTGGCAGTAAGCATCTCACTGTAACGTACACTGTTTGTTGTTGTGCCCCTTTCCCCATAATGTTCCAATACTGGACATCGTGCGTCCCAAAAATCCGTAATCATCAGTTTTCCTGCGGAAAGTTGGGTCTTGAACTTTTTCTTGCACGTTGAATTTGGATGTTTCCATTCCATACTCTGACGTTTACTCTCCGGCTCGTAATAGTGGATCCACGTTTCGTTACCAGTAATGATCCTGTCTAAGAAGTTATTCCCTTCGTTACCATAGCGATTCAAATGTTTTTTGCAGATGTCCAAGCGCGTTTGTTTATGCAACTGTGTGAGTTGTTTTGGGACCCACTTTGCACAAACTATATGAAACCCAAGTCTGTTGTGGATGATTTCGTAGGCGGAACCGAGACTAATTTTCAGATGATGTGTCACTTCGTCAATAGTTAATCGCCTAAGAAAATCATTTCACGTGAACGCTCAATGGTTTTTCATTTGTGGCGGTAAAATTTCGTACGGCTCCTTCATTGAAATTAGAACGTGGCCCTCAGATGGCCTATTCGCAGTTGGGATACAAGAGAGTATAAAAATACTACTATCAGATTTAGGAAATAACGTCATTCGAGAGTAAAAAATACTACTATCAGATTTAGGAAATAATGTCATTCGAGAGTTAATTAATACAGTGCCTAACGAAAACTGTGAAACACCCGCAAGACATGTACACGTATGCTTTGCAGTTCCTACGACACATAGAATGGCCGTCAGCATTCATTAGCAAGTATGGTAGAGTATATAAAGTGCGTGAACGGCGTCAAATGTTGAGTGCTCACAGTGAAGGACACGAAGATTCCACATTCTTGTCTGAGACAATGTTATCGTTAGCTGTTAGAGTTTGAAATGGGCATCATTGTGGGACGGTAGGTGCAAATATGCAGCATACGTATTTGTGTAGAATTTTGAAGTGACTATGGCCCGATGTTGGACAGCATCGGAACTAGAGAACAGTCTTCAATGTTCCGGTCGACCATTACAAGGAAGAATTGCCGTATTATGTACCAAACTCATCGCAACCACATCTATGTCTGCCATCCGAGAGCTGGCAATGGACTCACTGAAACATTGTGTGTCATCCATTACTATTGGTCCCAGAGTGGCAGCAGCCGGACTAGGAGACTTACCGTTCAGCGTTGAATCACGGTTCTGCACTATCACGGATGACATTATCGGCAACTATGGGGGTGACAATTGAAGAGATCCCTTGGAGAGGCATAGCGGTGTAGCGTCCTGGAGTCATGATATGAGGAGTCATCGGGTATGGCTTACAGCCACGGTTCAAGAAAGAATAGGCAGACTCGGTTGCAAAAAGGTTTTTTATTTATTTAATTTGTGATGCGTTTCACTCTCACAGGAGCATCATCAGACATCGGGTAATAATACTCGAGGACCACTGGAAAGTGTACTGAAAGTCCCGAAATCACCAGAAATGGCACCTCAGCCAATAAGATTTACAAGACACAGTCCGTAACGGCAAAAATGTACCATAAGGACGCTTTATGCACCTAGCCTATGTTATAAACATGCCCCGCATTGTGTTAACAGATAGTACGCGTAAACACAGCTAGATACGTTCAGTATATTTTATTGGATGACTTGCCATTTTTTGTGACTGCGAGACTTTCTGTACACTTGAAAATGGTCCTCGAGTGTTTTTACCCATGTCTGATGATGCTCCTGTGAGAGTGAAACACGTCACAAATTAAATAAATAGAAAATCATTTTGTAACTGAGACTGCCCATTCTTTCTTGAACATCTCAAGACGTTGTTGTAGTATTGGCCGAAAGATGGGGTCGTGTGATTTTCAAGTCACCGTTGGTAGTTATTCAGAGAACTATGGCAGCAACAGTGCGTAATTTACGTTCTGCGCCCTCGTGTGTTACCTCTCCAGCGACAGTATCATGATGCCATTTTTCAACAGGACAATGCTCGTCCATACACAGAACACATGGCATCTGTCCCTATGAACTGTCTGTGTGGTAGTGAGCAGCTCTCGTGGCCAGCAACGTCCCCATATCTGTCCTATTATATAACATGTATGGGACCAGCTCGGTCGTCACCTCCAGTCCATTGCCCGTATACAGGATATCAGAGGTCAGTTACAGCAGCTGTGGGACAGCTTGTCTCACTATGGGATACAACCACTTTATGACACTCTTTCCAACCGAACCGGTGCATGCATCCAAGTCAGAGGAGGTGATGCAACACACTGATATGTGAGCTAATACTGCCAGGATTTTTATTCATTTGACTTCATTTTGTAGTCACTAAAATAACATCGTATATCCTCTCACCCCGTATAGTTTCAATTCACTTCCTTCTCCCCTCCTGAGAGCTTCAATTGGGCACTGTAGTTTAAAAGGTCAAACACCTATCAAATTAATAGACATCGCCTAAGAAATATCTTTCTGCATTTGGCTGGGCCATTGCTCACTCGTCCGCAGAGGGCTGAAATAATGACAAAAACAAAATTAGAAACAAGCACCGTGGTTTGAACGAAAATGCAACTGAAGCTCAATCCCACTGATGTGAGGACAGCACAGGAAGCCGGCATTGCGGTTATGAACTAGTGGAGTTAGTTTGCCACTTCCTTTCTTCGGCCTGTAATGTAGCGGCCAGTGTGTATCTGAATTGTGCAAGGGCTGTCCCGAGTCTTTTAACTGTTGGTTTTGTATTTGTGTCATTGTGGCGCAGGAGGAAGTTGAAAAAAGTAAGAAAGAGAAATCTGGAGCCGCAATTTACTTCTCTCAGAAAATGTAAGAGGAGCGCCGAGCTTAATATTCGTGTCTGATAAACGATTCACCATCAACAGCGTTACCTGCCATCACTACATGGGACAGTGTACAGAGGTTTAGATTTTAATCCAAGTTATTAATGCGCACGCTGGTGATTCCGAAATTTATGCCACTACGTTCCCTGCTTTTGTTAGTCGAATGCTAGTAATGGAGGCTGATGAATGGTAATCCGATTCCAGGAGTAGAAGCGCGACATGGACTGGTTTATTGCTAAAATTCCGAGAGCGCACATTCCCAGAAGCACCCACCAACATATTAATTCCTCTAACGCAGGGGTAGTCAACCTTGCTCACTCACAGCCCGCTTTTTGATCTCTGTTAGCATTAAAATTTTCTTATCGCCCACCAGTCTCACAGCAAAGGTCATTTATAAAGTAGGGAAGTAACTTTACGCGATCAAACTTCTACGGCAGAGTTATAACAAATTAAGGCGTATAATAATAATTATTTACAAAATACTTTATGTCTAAGTTTTACGAAAACTTAACGAAATGGTTTTTAAAACCGCTATCGACTACCGCCCGCCCCGAAATCTGGAACGGGTACTAGTTTTCGGTAAGGACCAGGTTGTCTACCACTACTGTGACGTATATTTCGTGAAACGATGATGAAAGTAAAATTGGAGAGGTTCGACATCTCACAGATACTTATCATCAAAAGTACGTCTCGAGCAACATTCGCGACTAGAAACGGAAAAGAGGGAAATGATACACTCCTGGAAATTGAAATAAGAACACCGTGAATTCATTGTCCCAGGAAGGGGAAACTTTATTGACACATTCCTGGGGTCAGATACATCACATGATCACACTGACAGAACCACAGGCACATAGACACAGGCAACAGAGCATGAACAATGTCGGCACTAGTACAGTGTATATCCACCTTTCGCAGCAATGCAGGCTGCTATTCTCCCATGGAGACGATCGTAGAAATGCTGGATGTAGTCCTGTGGAACGGCTTGCCATGCCATTTCCACCTGGCGCCTCAGTTGGACCAGCGTTCGTGCTGGACGTGCAGACCGCGTGAGACGACGCTTCATCAGTCCCAAACATGCTCAATGGGGGACAGATCCGGAGATCTTGCTGGCCAGGGTAGTTGACTTACACCTTCTAGAGCACGTTGGGTGGCACGGGATACATGCGGACGTGCATTGTCCTGTTGGAACAGCAAGTTCCCTTGCCGGTCTAGGAATGGTAGAACGATGGGTTCGATGACGGTTTGGATGTACCGTGCACTATTCAGTGTCCCCTCGACGATCACCAGTGGTGTACGGCCAGTGTAGGAGATCGCTCCCCACACCATGATGCCGGGTGTTGGCCCTGTGTGCCTCGATCGTATGCAGTCCTGATTGTGGCGCTCACCTGCACGGCGCCAAACACGCATACGACCATCATTGGCACCAAGGCAGAAGCGACTCTCATCGCTGAAGACGACACGTCTCCATTCGTCCCTCCATTCACGCCTGTCGCGACACCACTGGAGGCGGGCTGCACGATGTTGGGGCGTGAGCGGAAGACGGCCTAACGGTGTGCGGGACCATAGCCCAGCTTCATGGAGAAGGTTGCGAATGGTCCTCGCCGATACCCCAGGAGCAACAGTGTCCCTAATTTGCTGGGAAGTGACGGTGCGGTCCCCTACGGCACTGCGTAGGATCCTACGGTCTTGGCGTGCATCCGTGCGTCCCTGCGGTCCGGTCCCAGGTCGACGGGCACGTGCACCTTCCGCCGACCACTGGCGACAACATCGATGTACTGTGGAGACCTCACGCCCCACGTGTTGAGCAATTCGGCGGTACGTCCACCCGGCCTCCCGCATGCCCACTATACGCCCTCGGTCAAAGTCCGTCAACTGCACATACGGTTCACGTCCACGCTGTCGCGGCATGCTACCAGTGTTAAAGACTGCGATGGAGCTCCGTATGCCACGGCAAACTGGCTGACACTGACGGCGGCGGTGCACAAATGCTGCGCAGCTAGCGCCATTCGACGGCCAACACCGCGGTTCCTGGTGTGTCCGCTGTGCCGTGCGTGTGATCATTGCTTGTACAGCCCTCTCGCAGTGTCCGGAGCAAGTATGGTGGGTCTGACACACCGGTGTCAATGTGTTCTTTTTTCCATTTCCAGGAGTGTATTTCTAGACAAAAGTATGCTGCGCCACAGATCATAAGGTAGCTGGCGGAGTGCAGATGTAGATGGAAATGATTCAGCCCTTCCGCGTCGAACAATATAGCAATCACATGCGACAGAAGATACGGACAATCACGCAGGTCAAAAGATTTCCAAATTATCCTGTTCTCGTGATATGTGCGCCTAATTTTGAACCCAAAACTAAACTGAAATCTACTCTTACACCTGTAATAATTAATAAGCTGTTCACATTTTGATCTACGCTAGCAAACAGTGGACTCTTCTTTTCACGAGCTACTGAATGTCAGCAAAAATAAGACAGGATGTTCGAAAATACCAGCAACAAACTTCTAATACTTCTATAGGAGAGTGAGTAGATGTGGGAGGACATCATACGGAATAACGGTTACAGTATTCCAGAAGACTGTCTTCATGACTTTACCTGTTCAGGGTACGGCTTTGAACTTTTTCTTCGGAGGAGAGGTAGTGTGGCCGGCAGTTGGAGGTCTGAGAGGTTTGCGCAACAATGCCGATAATGACATACGCCTCGCCTAACGACTTACCGTGCTTCTGTTCACTGCCAGGTCTCCGTAGACATTGTGCAAGCGCTTATGAATATCTGCGATGCTCCAGGTTTCTGTCAAATGAAACTCAAAGACTCCTCTCTTCTGCTTGGAATGCACCTCCTTACAGGCGCCACTTTGAAGGCTACGTATAGCGCCGCCGGCTACTGGCACTTCATGAATCTATAGGCGCTGAAGCGGAAATATTTCATGATGTCCCACAACAAATCCGCATTTTTTAACCAAAATTTGCATTATGTGTTGCATTAGTTATTGAACGCGCCTTATTTGTTTCCGTGGGTTTGGCAATGCTAGTGAACGCTAGCCAAAACTTACTTAACGAGAGGTCGCCCCCTAGCCCACGAAAGTCTTGACTTGTTTTCGGCGTCGCGACACAAACTTCGCAACGTTCAGAGAATAAATTCGTAATAATCGGGCCTCTAGGCTGCTTGAAATCTAGCATTACGGAGTGTACCCAAATTCCAACAAAATTTCAAATATTGTTGAGGTGTATCTTCTGTGCATTTTGGTACTGGCAACTACAGGCGATCGCAAAGAGGAGGAGGTAAGAGGTATGCTTGTCCACTACTGGAATTTTCGGTACAGACATTTTATTCATTGCAGAATTCTCAGACATATATGAAAAATATTGTACGTGGTTGTACTAAGCTGCATACGTAGCACTGCCGATGCGACGAGAAAGACGGTTTCTTTATCGGTTCCTACCTAACTTAGATCCGTCACGCTGTTGACGGGATATACTGTCGTTTTCCTGACTACTTTGACTGACTACTTTGGTGCTGTCCTGTAGACAAAGCTGTTGCGAATCTTAACAGAACATTGGCGTAATGGCGTCTTCGTTCCGTTTTCCCTGTCGCTCGCTGCTAGAGCCTTTAACGAAAGGTAGAAAAGTACCGGATGCGGAGTGCGTCAGTTTTCATAACGCTATTCTCTAGAAAAGAGACAATGCGTAAATGTTTTTCAAGGGCCCAGCAGTATGGAGACAAACGATCATCACAATAAAATAGGAGAAATCAGAGCTCGCACAGAAAGGTTAAAGTGTTCGCTTTTCTCGCGTGCTTTTCGAGAGTGGTGGGGCAGAGAATAAGGTGAAAGCGATTCGAGTAACCCTCTGCGAGCAACTTGAATATAAAATGTAGAGTAGTCATGTAGTAGTAGAAATAGCTGAAAATTAATGGGATGCGCCTGATAAAAATGGGGAACGACGTTTTGCTTGAATGTGACATAGGATCCAAATTGTTGGCAAAGAGAAAAGGAATCCAACTGTCGCACATAGGAAGTCAAGTTCTTGAAACAGAATATTATCCTAAACGACGTAGAACTCGCCTTGAACATATTAAACATGTCTGTCCAAAAAAATCACTGTTTAAAATTTGCTTTTCACGGAAACTGACTAATTGGGCAGTTAACAGTTCGTTAGTTAATTTCACGTTCCACAGATGATTTGAACGTTTCCTTCGTCTAAATTATGGGGAACGAGTACGTTTACAGGACATATATACCTGATTGATTTTAACGTTAATAAACATATTATTTTTCAGTTCTGCTCATACAACTTCAATTGAAGCTTGGTTTTTCTAAAAGGTACCAGCTTTTTATCAAAATTCATGCGTGCAGTAAAAGGAGTTGTTCCGCAAGAAGAGAGTAAAATAATGTTTGGCCACCTGTCAGTTATTTCATGTTAATGGGGAATTATTGAAAACTTTTTGTTGCTGCAACTGAACTTCTATCTGAGCCATCGACGGATTTAATGATTGGTAGTAAAGGACAGTTTTTCCTCTAGTGTTGCAGGTTTATGAACATCACTATTCTTCCGAAACTGTGATGGATTAATTGTGACGCACACTACTGGTCATTAAAATTCCTACACCAAGAAGATATGCAGATGATAAACGGGTATTCATTGGACAAATATATTATACTAGAACTGACATGTGGTTACATTTTAACGCAATTTGGGTACATAGATCCTGAGAAATCAGTACCCAGAACAACCACCTCTGGCCGTAATAACGGCCTTGATACGCCTGGGCATCGAGTAAAACAGAGCTTGGATGGCGTGTACAGGTACAGCTGCCCAACCAGATTCAACACGATACCACAGTTCATCAAGAGTAGTGACAGGCGTATTGTGACGAGCCAGTTGCTCGGCCACCATTGACCAGACGTTTTCAATTGATGAGAGATCTGGAGAATGTGCTGGCCAGGGCAGCAGTCGAATATTTTCTGTATCCAGAATGGCACGTACAGGACCTGCAACACGCGGTCGTGCATTATCCTGCTGAAATGTAGGGTTTCGCAGGGATCGAATGAAGGGTAGAGCCACGGGTCGTAACACATCTGAAATGTAACGTCCACTGTTCAAAGTGCCGTCAATGCGAACAAGAGGTGACCGAGACGTGTAACCAATGGCACCCCATACCATCACGCCCGGTGATACGCCAGTATGGCGATGACGAATACACGCTTCCAATGTGCGTTCATCGCGATGTTGCCAAACACGGATGCGACCATCATGATACTGTAAACAGAACCTGGATTCATCCGAAAAAATGACGTTTTGCCATTCGTGCACCCAGGTTCGTCGTTGAGTAAACCATCGCAGGCGCTCCTGTCTGTGATGCAGCGTCAAGGGTAACAGCAGCCATGGTCTCCGAGCTGATAGTCCATGCTGCTGCAAACGTCGTCGAACTGTTCGTGCAGATGGTTGTCGTCTTGAAAATGTCCCCATATGTTGACTCAGGGATCGAGACGTGGCTGCACGATCCGTTACAGCCATGCGGATAAGATGCCTGTCATCTCGACTGCTAGTGATACGAGGCCATTGGGATCCAGCATGGCGTTCCGTAATACCCTCCTGAACCCATCGATTCCATATTCTGCTAACAGTCACTGGATCTCGACCAACGCGAACAGCAATGTCGCGATACGATAAACCGCAATCGCGATAGGCTACAATCCGACATTTATCAAAGTCAGAAACGTGATGGTACGCATTTCTCCGCCTTACACGAGGCATCACAACAACGTATCACCAGGCAACGCTGGTCAGTTGCTGTTTGTGTATGAGTAATCGGTTGGAAACTTTCCTCATGTCAGTACGTTGTAGTTGTCGCCACCGGCGCCAACCTTGTGTGAATGCTCTGAGAAGCTAATCATTTGCATATGGCAGCGTCTTCTTCCTGTCGGTTAATGTTCGCGTCTGTAGCACGTCATCTTCGTGGTGTAGCAATTTTAATGGCCAGTAGTGTATTTCATTAGCAAATATATACACTGTCCAGCCACATTAATGTGACCCCCTGTCAAAAGCCTGAATAACCACCTTTTGCAGCTCCTACCGCTGCGAGACATGCAGGAAGACAATCAGTGAGGTCCTGAAAGATACTGACTGGGATGTGGAGCCGTGGAGTCTCCAGTTCCGTGGTCAGCTGCGCCAGGTTTCTTGGTTGAGATCCATGGCGCGAACAGCACGATGGTGGTGATGCCACTGGCTGTCGATTGGGTTTAAATCAGGGGAGTTTTGAAGCCAGGAGGAGGAGGAGGAGGAGGAGGAGGGGGGAGTGGAGGTACGATAAACTCATCTTGGTGTTCTTCGAACCATGCACTTACACTGTGAGCCTTGTGACATATTACATAGTCCTCGTGGTTGATGCCATCGAACTGAGGAACAACAAACGACTTGTAGGGATGAACGTGTTCCCCAGTAGCAGATGCAAACTTGTTCAGTGGTGGCTGCTGCCTAAAACGACTGGGGGTTTACTCATTTTACTGCATTAGGTAAGTTTACCTTTTCAAATAATTTAATTTTCTAATTACTAAAAATATTTCTGGAGATCTAAGATTACAGCGAAATGAGACCGACGACGCTCATTGTGTTGAATCTGCTGTAGACGTATATTTAAAGAGAAAGTCCATCGTGTGGCGAATATCTATATGACTACCTTGTTGAAATCTGCAGAGCTGTGGATCATTTCCTTTTCAGTAGATAGCAGAGCAAGAGTAGACAGCCCGTCTTCATCCACAATACTTCTGAATACAAAGTAACACAGCTTTGCTTCACTGTTGCCACTTCGATAGCAGCCACTAATTTCAACAATTTCAATAGGTCAAAAAAGGTTTTTGTGGCTTATTTTCAATTAAAAACTTCGGCATGGCTACTGCACATTTCATTTGTTGAAAATCATTTCGAGAGTAAGTGATTTGTGGATCTAACAAGTTTATGTGGCCACCATATCTACAACTAGTGACAGAAGATTAATAATTCTCCATAGCAATTAGATCAAACAATATGAATATTTTGAAGAAAAATTTTTGTAACATGAAAACGGCCCTAGTCGTCGTAAGTGAAGTTGTAGTGCGACCTTCAGCACGCGACCAGATGAGAGGAAACGCAGATGGCAACCCAAAACACGAGGACCTGTAGGTAACCACTTGTAAAACACCGGACGTGAACTGTTTTATAATCTACAAATGTCACATATCAAAACAAAACTGTGTCACTCTAGATTCCAAAACGCGTTTGGAAGAAATAAAATACAATGCAGCAAAAAAATGAGCTTTTTATTTACGAAACTAATATTTGTAGCTATGTTTTTAACTTATCTCTGGTTACACGAATAGATAAAACTGTACAAGAGCAGAAAAAAAGTTTTTCAGGAAATTTATTTTTCAGTGAAGCGAGGAAGTGCTGGACAAGTAAATCAGAGGGCAACAAGGGGCTGGAAAATTCAAACCTCTGTTTGCTCTGCTGAATTATGATGTAACATACTTCCTTTGCTGCTACATTGCTTGTTATACAGGTGTTCATTTTAACTGAAGACACTGAAGTATCTCGGAAACTACGCATAGAATTAGAAAACTTTGAATTCGAATTTGTTTGTCTCGGAGAGGGATATCCAACGATGCCACAATCGACGCGTCACCCAACCCTATGCGTTGGTGGCGGGGGGACAACATTGAAATCTTTCTTTTGTTGCAGATTACTCTTCTACGCAAAAATCTGCATACGGTTTGTATGAAGCATTTTCTTCGTTTCGACACAGACGGCGCTGTAGCCGGAGGTACAGAAATAGGTAATCAATTGTAACTGACGACATACTGCTCAATGGCCTTTGAATATCCAATGGCACGTGGGACCCCACCTCAACGCTATGAGGATAGGTCAGGCCAGTATTTCATAGCTCCGAATTGGAAACCCCGTTCACAACGTTGTATTCCTCCTGCATATCGAAAAGGACACTACTCGATGCGCCATTGTGGTCGTATAGCGAACTACGATTTATTACTACAGGCAGCACACTGCGACCGGAGCTGACGTAACGTGCAGACGTAGAACGGATAGCGGCTCAAGACATTACAATATTGCAGTGTTTATTGCCTACACACCTGAAACCTTCGCGTCTCCTCTATATCTCTTTTGTTACGCAACCTTCCCTTTTACAATAACCTATGAAACCTTCCCTTAGGATTTCTACCTCTTGCTTAATAATAACAAATGAAATCTTCCCTTTGAAATTAATTCTCTTTGTCAATCTTCGCAAACATAATTAATTGCTGCTTATTAAAAGTGATTTTCTGATTATTTCGACGAAACATAGAATATATCGTCGTCGTGGCCCTCAGTCGTTATCTGCAATAACCCAAAACTGTTCATTACCTTTTTTTATTGTTACTGGATCGCCATCTAACTGCTACATCGAACTGCGACATGAATATACTTACTCTGTTTTACTATGCTCTATTAGCTGCTGGTGGCTGTCATAATAAGTGGCTGTATTTATTACCAAAGCTGAAGTTATTCTTTAATAGCAAAGCTGACGTTATTCTTTAATTAATTTGATTGAAGTTACGTAATTCATAGTTAAACTTTTTCTTGACAATAATAAAATTTTGCGAAGTTTTACGTTGATAGTTTTTGGGATGGATTATAATCAGTAATGCCACATTGCTGGCAAAAATTAATTATATTGTGAATTAAATGATTTTACAAACGTTCAAAAGGGACTTATTTATACAATAATCTTACAACTAGCATTGCGCAAACATACCTTCAGTAGTCTTGAGTTTCTCAAAAAAATAATTCAATAATACTAGTTCCTCTTATGATAATAGTTAGCTGATGTCTCTGTACATCCGTTTACAATCTCTTGTAAATCATAGCTGGTGGCTGGCAGACACACCGCTCCTCTCAACCTCTCGCTTCAGACCCGCTACCGACTCACTTCTTGTCTCGCTTACTATTGACATCCTACGAACGCTAAAGTGCGGTCTCTCCTGCCAACAATGCTTTCTGGTGCAGACAATCCCTGCTACCATTACAAAATGTATCAATGCGCGGTCTTTCCCGCTCTTTTCTTAAAATGTATCCACAAGCGGTCTCTCCCGCCCTTTTGAAAATTATATCAATGTGCGGTATCTCCTGCCAAAAATACTTTGGTGCAGACATTCCCTGCGACCACAATTATTTCCAACATGACAAATATTAATTATTCCTACTTAATCCTATTAATAAAATATAAACAACTTTCATAAATTGTGGTCTGACAATAGACAATAGAAATATACACGTCTTACACACCTACCTATCATATGGAGAACAGACGCGCAAGTGGACGATGAATGTTGCAACCACAGAAAAAAAAAATTGAAACTATCCTGATTTACGGAGAACGTAGGAGAAATGTTGAGGCTGCTACCGCCTTGTATGCTGAGCGTTTTCCAAAGACAGCTCTCTCTCGTTCGTTCTTTTACACGGTTGTGAACGCCTTTGTCTCTGAAGGTAGCATACAGACAAGAAAAAGGAAACAAAGTAAGCGTGTTACAGTAGAAGCTAATTAAACAGCTGTACTACCGCTAGTGCACCCCAACCCACGGATATGCACCAGGCTATTACACAGCGATTCCGGTATGTCCGTATATCGTATTGTCACAATACTGTATCGTCATAAGTATCGTCCATACCACGTGTCAATGCATGAAGAACTTCTACAAACGACACCCCCCCTCCCCCCCCCCCCCCCCCGTTCTTTGCCGAACTACTGTTTTCCCATGAGTCTACATTTAAAAACCGTGGTAGTGTTAGTCGGCATAACACGTGTTACTGCAGTCTAGACAATCCCCAATGGTTACGGCAAGGGTCTGTTAACGTCCTTGGTCGGTTAACGTTGTAAGGGGTTCACCACCTATAAAATAAATAAAATATTAATTTATTGTATATGTATGATAGTGATTGGTTGTAATTAATATTTGCTTATCTGGAACGTGGACGTTTAATTATTTGGTATCAGACGCTTGACAATGGCTTTTTCGTAAATGCAATGTTATTCGTAGTTGACCGTGAAATGTGATTCAAATAATCGGACTACGTATTTAAATCGTTTCCAAGACTGCTGCGGTAGGTGCGGACTCAAAATCTAAATCTCAATATTAGAATAATTTGCCAGGCATGTCAATACGTCGTACAGAGGTGACTGTCTACTAAACATAAAAAAGTTTACACAGTTAGTTAAATCAGATATATTCAACGAATAAGCCTACAGTTAAATAATTCTACTTACTTTCATAAATATAAATTCTTTACAGAATCGAGTGCCTAGTAAGATTGCAACTCGCATTGTTCTTATGTAACATCAAATATGGCGGTGTGCCAGTTAATAAAATATACGTGCTTCCAGCCTCAGCTATACTCCTCGACCCCCTTCTTCTTAATCAAACATAAGAGTGTCATAAATGTATTTTGTTTTATCAACGGCATAGCGCTGCAGTTCTGTGCCATAGGCTTTATTTATTTGTCAGAGATTATTTATTTAATTAAGATTTTCGCGTTTCCGAGGAAACTCACGCACGGCATGCAAATGTGCCTTTATACACCCTGCTGGAGCAAATGTAATCTCTATGTGTTGCTCACTTGCTAGAACGACATTTCACAGGCGCTATCTGAGACATAAAATATCTTTGCCTCTGTTAAAAGAGATCTGCAATAGAGTCGCAGGTCACAGCAGTCTCTGCCTTTGTTGCAGTCGCTCGCTGCTCCATTGTAGTTGAAGTCTGTCGCTGGTACAGCGCAGTTTATAGTTAGTAGTTGTTGAAGTCATAGTGCAGAACAAATTGTAAAATTTTATTATATGGAACGGAGCTAAATGATACCGTGGAATGAGATGATGATGAACAAATGAATAATTGCTAATACAATGAAAAATCAACAGTGTAATTAAGTCAACCATCTACTGTAAGGTAAATTTTATCACTTTTATTGGCATGCGCCAAGATAAGTCACTTGTCTGAGATGTTAATATGAATTTGTTTAACCTTTCCTTTTGTGATTCGTCAGCACCAGTTGACACATATTTGTAATATATTCAATTTTCCCGTGTAATGGATTGTAGATCTTTATCAACTACGTAAAAAATTTTTCAGAATATGATTGTTTTCACCAGTCAACTATAAAAGTATAATTTCCTCTTAAGTCATTGCCAGTCCCTATCAGTCATTTATCTAAATTAAAATATTCCAGAATTTTTGTCAGATCATAGTCACGTGCTAGTAATCACACGACCAGCTATGCAGCTGTGTCACTAAGTAAAGTCAGTTTTTCTAGTAATTCAGATCTCAGGCAAATGTTATCCAGTATTAGTAGATAGGCCAGCATTGCACTAAGCTGTGCCATTTACGAGCAGATATATAGACATCATTATGCGGCGATACCATCAGGAGGTAAGAATTTCTCAGTTTATTTCTCACGGGCAGATTCAGAATGATTTCACAGGGACATGGCGTAGCGCTGCTCAATATAGTTAAAATGGCTCTGAGCACTATGGGACTTAACATCTGAAGTCATCAGTCCCCTAGACTTAGACCTACTTAAACCTAACTAACCTAAGAACATCACACACATCCATGTCCGAGGCAGGGTTCGACCCTGAGACCGTGGCAGCAGCACGGTTCTGGACTGAAGCGCATAGAACCACTCGGCAACAGCGGCCGGCAGCGCTGCTTACGTCAAAATTTATCAGTTTTTCATGAGTTAAGATTTATCAGTTTTCATACGTCAGAATTTAGTTATCCAAATTTAACTATTTTTAATTTTTTTATTTTCTGTTAGGAAAGGTTACACATCATTATTTTATTTTTTTATTTATACGGGAAGGTTACAAAGTGTGGCGTGGCATCAAGGGCTCTTTGGTCCGTATATTATTGACGGCACGATGAATGGATGCAAATACCGGAACTTCTTGGAACAAGAACTTCCGGTACTATTGCAGCATGTTGCCTTGGACGTTGCACAACGTATGTGGTTTCAGCAAGACGGTTGCCCACCGCATTACGCAATTGAAGCACGGCAGGTGTTTACCTCGTCGGTGTATCGGCATAGGTGGCCTTATTAATTGGCCTGCTAGGCCGCCGGATTTTTTCTGTGGGGTTATTTAAAAGTTAAGGTGTACCAGGCCGTGAGAACATGGTCGACCGCATCAGAAACGCCTGTGCTGACATTCCTACAGATATGCTTCTGTCCTATGGACGGTCATGTGAAAAGCGGATCGCTAAGTGTATTGAAGCTGGCGATACTACGTCTGAACACTTACTCTAATTGAAAAGTAGAGTAGCGTTCGCCTCGATCCACGGCTGCAGTGGCGCATCGAATAGTCCCCTATTCGATATGTAAGAGGAATACAACGTACCGAATGAGGTTTCGAATTGGAAGATCTGAAATCTGACTTGTCCTACCATCGCAGCATGGAGGTGGAGTCCCCCGTGCCATTGCATATTAAAGTGTCACTGAGTGCTGTATTGTAAATTTTACAGTAGAATAGTAATGTGCGGTAAAACGCGGGGGCTGCCATTCAAGATTTCAAAGTTACCACCTGCCACCCACTTACGGGGTACGGTGGCGGTGCGGCGGGGCGGGTTAGAAATGTGGCGTAAATGTTTGTTGACTTATCTTCTGCGTACTGTTCACTACAAAAGTTCCACCTACCTCAGTACGGCGTCAGATCACCATCCCGTTTCTCTGCATACGTAGATGCAGATACTGTTCAGACGGCGTTAAAAGCAGTGTCAAAGAGAAACATCGTCAATACTTAACGTTTGCAAAGTCCGCGTAAACTCTGGTAGCAAGCTGTCCTGTAATATCTTATGACACAATTTTCGGGTGGAGGCCGATTGCTTCATCTCTTTAGAAAAATGTCAGAATTCTTGACCGACCTCTTTTATTTTTTTAGGTTCAAAATAAACACTTGCCATTAGACCGTATATAATAAACGAATAATATCAATGTCCTCAGCTCACAGTTCATACAGTCACGGATTGTGTGGCTGGTCCCGGCGGAGGATCGAGTCCACCTTCGGGCATGGCTGTGTCTGTTTGTCCTTAGGATAATTTAGGTTAAGTATTGTGAAAGCTTCGGGACTGATGACCTTAGCAGTTAAGTCCCATAAGATTTCACACATTTGTTCACAGTTCATACAATCCAGTACACACGCAAGGCAGCTGGGAATGTACCTCTGTCCGACCCGAATTATTACGCGATTTACAGTCATTACTCCGCTACACTATATGAGTTTCACATTCGGTCCTTTTCAGTGGATTTCTAATAAAGAAACTGCTCGCCAACTATTCCATAAACGGGTATGAAACATACCACACGGAATTCTACAAAGGCCAAAAGTTCACACGCGTTTATCTTTACAACAGATCACTTCACAAAGCTCAGATTTTCACAATCTGTCCGTAAATGCAACTGCTTTCACGGCAATACAATCCGGACGCGAGAAACCAGTAACTTCTTCATTTTACTCATAATGCAGACGGACACATCCAACATGACCTGTACGTCCGATAGCGAGTCAACGGCTCTCCACCGCCGTCCTTTCCAGGGCCTATAACTACTTACAATGCGCGGGAAATGCTTAACTCTGATTAGTTGTTCAAAATGACCAGCCAATCAAAACAATCTTTCGAGTACTGTTTCGCGCTAAAACTGTCTTACGCCAATCAACATTCACAGATGCATTTGCGTCGCTTCGTCATGCAAATGTTTATAAAATGTTTAACGAAACCAAACGAAAATAAAACTAATCTCGAAATAAATTTAGAAAACTACTACTCCGCAAATGGCTATTCTGGCTGCCTTCTTATAAAAGCAAGTACCCTTGGACATACGTCATCAGCACGGTAGGGAAATTACATTTTACATTGCAACTTGCTTGCTTAACACTTTCCCATGACGTAGTTACGTTACGTAATGTGGAACATGAGATAATATTGAATTTTTCTGTATGTCCTATATACACAAGCTCACTCATTCTCATTTACTCACACAGCAGCACATTACACAAATACTAATCTTTTCTGAATTTGATATTACGAAAATGAAAAATAGTTAACGTTATTAATTATGAAAATTCAAACAAATTGACCTAACATTTTGTGAACTTCAGTAATGATTCCAAATGACACTAAAAGACAAACTGTTATGAATCCTAACTGACTTTAATCTTACAAGTGTCGGTTTGGGGTGTTTTAGGTAATTTTCTCTAACTCTGAAAGTATGCCAGCTAGAAAGCTAAGATTTTTACACAGTCTTCTTTTTAATAACCAAGGGCAGTATATTGACTTTTAACGAAACTGAATAATATTTAACATAGTTTATTTAGGTTCTTAGGGGCTTGAATATTTTGTCGCTCGAATTGACACAGGTACCGCTTCCCACGCTAGGCTCGCGACAGGTGTGGAAGAGTCACGCTAAGATACAAGCGGCTGTTTCTGTCACCGCCAACGGCTCCATAGCTACGAGCCGTACTGTAAAGTAGTTTACTGCAATAATGCTATTGCGTATTGACTCGAGACATTACAGCGGGTCAGGTGTGGTATCATTGAATGTTCCTTTCCTAGACAAGAAGATAACTTTTCTGATCACATGTGCAGTTTTAGAGATATTTCAGTACCTTCAGTTAAAATGAACACCCTGCATACAACTCCTCGCATCTTCTTTTTGATATACTTGGTTCTTCCTCGATCTTGATATCACCAACTTTGTCTCTAATTTTCAAAATTTCATTGTCGAATGATTGTATTGATTGCTTTATTGAGACGGTATCAGTGGTTCACTTTTGTAATTGGCTGTACAAGTTATCTACGGTATGTCAACAGTCTTTTGTAAAATACCTCTAACGAAAATTTTGGTAACTGCAATTTCAACCTTTGACAATATGCTTAATTCATAGTTATCGCCTTTCTCTTCTCTTTATTGGCTTTCTGAACCTGCCCATACAGCCATCTCAACAATTAAATGTTATTTGTGAGTATACGAACATAAGTAAAGCACAACGCTCAGTCCCTGAGCGGAGAAGATCCTCCAAAGCGGCAGGGAATCGAATCCGGACCCCTTCAGTTAGCAATCCACCGCGCTGAACCCACAGCTACGGACGCGGAATTTGGTAGCTTACATGTGTTGCAAACATACTAGAATGGCATCTATATTCTCATTAACTGTAAAGACCCTTGTCGATTTAAAGTTCCATCTCGTTGCTGATTCATGAGGCATTCTTGGATTCACAATTGCATCTAAAAGAGCCACTTTTTGATGTGAACGAGAGAAGAATATTGGTACCTCGTCAATAGTATTCAAAAACAGCTTTACGTGTTTATTTTGCACAGTTGCTTGGACAAGTATTAAGTTCAGTTGGTGTGCGTAACAATGCTCATAATATGCGGAATGCTACTCTGCTCTTACAATAAATTTGTTCTTGGACAATATTGGCTAGGACAATTTCAATGCAAGCTGCTAAGGCAGAAGTATCGTCAGCAAATGGCTTTAAATATCCAAATTATTTCTACATGCTCTCCAGTAGGTGAGGAATTACTGTAACCAACTGAAATTTAGACGATACATCAGAGGCTTCATCTGCTATTACAGCCTTACTGCCTTAACTACTTCTGCATTAATTTTCTCATGAGGCAGACGTAACATTCACTCAAATAAATAATTATATACAGGGTGATTTTGTCCACGATGCACAACCTTTAGGTGTTGATGAATGAGACGAAACGAAACAGAAACGGTCTAATGAACTTGTGACCTGAAATACATGGTTTCCACGCTATAGACTATTTACTCAATCATAGATTGTTACAGAGACTGCGGTCTAATAAGCGCTATACCCTGCAGTCGCAGTAGCAGTATGTGTTGAAAATGGTTTCCATGTGCCGTAACTCATGCGTGTATGCGCCGCAACATGTTCTGTCTCACACGTTCATATTGGTAAGGCTGCATCCGGAAAGTGTCAAAGACAACATGAATACATTGCTCTAGTGTTTCCACATTTGGAATGGACTCTGATACACGATACTTTTGAGATGGCCCCATAACCAGAAATCTCACGGGTTGAGATACAGTGAAGAGCGGGCCATGCAATTGGACCTCCTCGTCCGATCCATCGACCAGGGAAGACAAGATTGAGACGCGTCCGGACGTTAACGGCGAAGTGGGGTGCAACACCATCACGTAGCAGCCACATAACGCTTCGAATCATCAATGGGACTTGTTCCAGCAGGGGAGGCAAAGTCACCCGCAAGAAACGCAGATAGCTCTGGCCTGTTAGGCCACGTGGAAAGAAGACAGGTCTCAAATTACGGTCGCCAATAATCCCGGCCCACACATTCCGGTTGCAACGATGCTCACAATTCGTTGTCACCCTACCATGGGGATTCTGCATACTCTCCCACCGATGACTGTTATGAGAGTTGAAGACACCACTCCGCATAGAGGTGGCTGCATCTGTGAACAGGATGGGTGACACATATCCCGGAATAGTGGTTGCCTTGTGATGAAATCAGCGACAAAACCGCTCCCGATGTGGAAAGTCTGTCTCTAATAAGCCCTGCACACGCTGTAAGTGATTAGTATAGTAACAATATTTACGGAGAATTTTCCACACGATAGTCTGACTTACCCAGTACTGGCGGGCCAACTGCCTGGTACTGACACGGCGGTCGCCTTCCACAGTGTTAGTCACATTTTCTTGCAAGTCTGGTGTCCGAACATTTCGAGTACGTCCTTCATCATTGCCTGCCTTCCGAAACGACCCTATGTCAGAGAAATGGCGAAACACTGTTACAAACATTGAATGCTGTAGTTGTCTGCGGAGATAGGTCTCCTGATACAGCCTTTTTACCCGCCGCCCATTGCCATTTGCCATTTTGGTTTCCGTAAGTAAACACTATGTAACCAAGCTCTCGATTCGAATACGGAATCATTGTGTGTATCGCTGTATCACATAAACTAGAAGGTGAGTCAGCAAGAGAAGTGAATCGGACTCAACATTACCAGTTACAATGGCAAATGGCAAATGGTTCAAATGGCTCTGAGCACTATGGGACTTAACATCTATGGTCATCAGTCCCCTAGAACTTAGAACTACTTAAACCGAACTAACCTAAGGACAGCACACAACACCCAGCCATCACGAGGCAGAGAAAATCCCTGACTCCGCCGGGAATCTAACCCGGGAACCCGGGCGTGGGAAGCGAGAACGCTACCGCACGACATGGCAGGAGAGAGCGTTAGGGCAATACGTATGAGGAACAGTATCACCCTCTAGGAGGAAATCATGCACACTCTAACTGTGGCTGCATGATACAGCGAGTCTCTGTAACAAAGTATGACGGCATAAATGGTCTTGGACGTGGAAAGGGGTTGGGTTGTTTGGGGGAGGAGACCAGACAGAGAGGTCATCGGTCTCATCGTATTAGGGAAGGATGGGGAAGGAAGTCGGCCGTGCCCTTTCAAAGGACCCATCCCCGCATTTGCCTGGAGTGATTTAGGGAAATCACGGAAATCTACGAGGGGCGTTTGAAAAAACCGTGCGAGGTCCGAGAGATGGCACCACCGGCGCGTATGGAGGTCATGTTTAGTAATTAGCATGTTTGGAAAGAACGCACACCAAGTTTCAGCAATATTGATCTATTTCTTTGTGTTTGGCATTCGTGTGAATCAAGGAAGTCGAGTGATTGTCAAAAAATGGACGAAAAAGATTTTAGTATGGTGATTAAATATTACTTTATGAAAGGCAAAACGTCTCAGGAGACTAAAGAGAAACTTTATAAACATTACGGTGACTCTGCAGCTTCGATTAGAACAGTTTGTAAGTGGTTTCAAAATTTTCAGAGTGGCCATGTGGGCACAAGTCATGCTGAACGTTCTGGACGCCCTGTGGAGGTTACGACTCCAGAAATCATCGATAAAATCCATCATATGGTGATGGTTGACAGAAGAGTTAGGGTGCGTGAGATTGCTAGTGCTGTGGGCATCTCGAATGAACGGATACATAATATTTTGACAAAAACTTGGACATGAGAAAGCTATACGCAAGATGGGTTCCGCGATTGCTCACGCTTATCCAAAACCGGAATCGTGTGAAGTGTTGCAAGGATGGTTTGTAGCTGTTCAGGAAGAATCCGCAGGACTTTAATCTTCGTTTCCTCACTGTGGATAAAACATGGATAAATTACTATTCTGCCGGCCACTGTGGCCGAGCAGTTCTAGGCGCTACAGTCTGGAACCGCCCAACCGCTACGGTCGCAGGTTCGAATCCTGCCTCTGGCATGGATGTGTGTGATGTCCATAGGTTAGTTAGGTTTAAGTAGTTCTAAGTTCTAGGGGACTGATGACCTCAGACGTTAAGTCCCATAGCGCTCAGAGCCAATTATTATTCTCCTGAAACCAAACAACAATCTAAACAATGGGTTACCAAGGGAGAATCTGCACCAAAAAAGTTGAAGACCATTCCTTCGGCCGGAAAGGTTATGGCCTCTATCTTTGGGATTCGCAAGGGGTAATCCTCATCGACTATCTGGAAAAGCGTAAATTTATTACAGGTGCATATTATTCACCGTTAATAGACCGTTTGAAAACCGATCTGCAAGAAAAACGGCGGCGACTGGATCGCAAAAAAGCCCTTTTCCATCACGACAATGCACCAGCACACACCTCAGCTGTTGTGGTCGCAAAATTAATGGAAATAGAATTACAACTCGTTTCACATCCCCCCTAATCTCCAGACTTGGCTCTCTCGGGCTATTATTTGTTCCCCAATTTGAAGAAATGGTTGGCGGGCAAAGATTCTATTCAAACGAGGCGGTGATTGCTGCAACTAATAGCTATTTTGCAGACTTGGACAATTCCTATTATTCAGGAGGGATCAACAAATTAGAACAGCGTTGGATGAAGTGCATAAGTGTAAAAGGAGAATATGTCGAAAAATAAGAAAGGTTTACCCCAAACACGTAAGTAGATTTTATTTTTGCACAGACTTTCCAAACGCCCCTCGTAAATCAGGATGGACGAACGCGGGATTGAACCGTCGTCCTCGCAAATGCAAGTCCATTGTGCTAACCACTGCGCCACCTCTCGCTCGGTCACTGTGTCTATATTCTATCTGAGTGCTGAGCTAAGGTATTGCTTAATTTCTCTTTTCCCAAGAACTATAACAGTAGTAACATTAATAATAATAGATGACTGCCTGGTGCAAGTCTTTCACTGGACAGTCACTCAACCTAGTTCTAGCCTGGCACAACGTCGCTTCACGGCGTGATCGGACGGCAATCGGTGTTACCACCGTGGAAAAGTCGTTGGCTAACTTTCCAACGACTGATACATCTAAATAAGTATTCTTATGCGCTATGGATTCCTCAAGCCTCTTAACATTCTGTGGTAGATGACGTAGTTGCATGAACAGATGCTAGTTCATGTAAAGCTTGTATCTTTACCCTTACCAAACAGCAGAACGAAAAAAATTTGTTGTAGGAACAGAACTGCAAATTCACCTACCTCTTTTACGTATATTTACATTAAAAGACCAGAAGATGTCTTACCTCAGCTTGTTTGCGCTTGTTTTAATTCGAGAATTTCGGCCTAGAAAGCTCCTTAATCTCACATTTCTCTTCCAAGATTAACCTGAGAAATTTTGTTTCTAAAAGATATTGAAGGCTGTTCATTTTTATTTGAAAACATACTCCAAGAACAAGTGAATATGCATATGAAAACTAAAGCACAGCAAATAACTGAATGCTCTATTAAGCTATTTTAACAAAATCACTTCATTTCAATGAAGAAGCACATGCTATTTGAGTTGTGGGTTGCAGCCTATCAGTTCGGGTCAATTCGTGCATTTCCTTCAGGGTCTGACTCCCTTATGAACTGGTTTTTCTACCAGCGCAAATGCACGTATTACTAGCAATTTTTCGTCTTTTTCCTCCCTGCCGAAGGAACACCCACAATCTTACTCGCAGAGCTTCAAAAGAGAAACTGAACCTCGGCAATGCCTGGCACGTATGCGCGCTACAAGAACGACTTAAACGTTTTTGGTATTATAAAACTACTTTTAAAATTCAGATAAAATGATCTAATATTGAAACGTCCCCTTAGAAAAATTATTGAATTACTGTGCTGATAAACCTCTTACATTATTTGATTTTCAAACAGCTGAACAGAACTGAACGTACTCAGACATTTCGCTCTTTACCTATTCTGATCAACACTAAACTGCCACACAATATTTATTTAGCGCAACGCAGTCTCACTTTCAAAAATCCCTACAAAAGAATGGCCTTGACTAACATTAACCTATAACTTTCACAAATCACTTACCTCACAAAATCTTCGTTACTCGAACTACTGCAATACAGTAAGCGCCACTACTGCCAGCTAAATAGAAAATTCAAACTACTGAAGGCACTAACTACTGATTGGCATAGTTAGCAAGTGAAAGATTTTGATAGAGAACAAACAATGTATTTACCTTAATAGTGTTCAAAAGTCATAATATATATAGCAGTTCATAACATCCATTCTTACTAATGTACTGTTTCTGAGGGACACACGTCCAGATCATCCGCTCTAAAAAATTCGCCATCTCACTTCCCCACATCCACCACTGCTAGCAGCTCACCTCCAACTGCGCAGCGCTACGCGCTGTTAACATCCAGCTGCCCAACACTACAATAGCGAATATTACAACAATGCCACACAGCCACAGACTGCACACAGCACAGCCAGTGATTTTCATACAGAGCGCTACGTGGCGTTACCAATATAAAAACCTAAACAGCCTACTTACAATACGATAAAGAAACGTAGAGTGATTGTTTAAATAAATGCATTTATAATTTGCACAATCAGATCTTTCTTTTGGGGTACACATAAAAATTTTGAGCATTCAACTCTGTCGATCCCTGTACATGCGCTACAATCAACTGTTGGTATCACTACGTTTGTTGTACAGAACTGAAAATATTATTTTTGCACAAATGTTAGGGAGAGACTGTTTTGAATCACGTAATAAATCTTCGATAATTGTCATTAAAATCTGTTCTGTTGCTTTCTCTCTAGCGGAATTCATTATAACATTGGTATCATCTGCAAAAAGTACCAACTGTTTTTGATGAGAGTTTACTGGAAAATTATTCAAACATATAAGGATTAAAAGTGAACTCAAACTCAGCCAAGTTACTAAAATTTTCTCTCCTCTCGACGTTGTCTGACATATTCAGAGCAGATTTTTGCCTTCTGTTAAGTGTGAATCAGACAAACTGTTTTTAAAGCTATCAGTCCCATAGGACTTAAATCTGTCTTAGAGAATAACATGATCTACAAATGGCTAAGAAAGATCACAAAAAATACCACCTGGTGATATTTTACTATCCAAGGCTTGTAATATATGTAATATATATCCAAACTGTGACGTGCAAAGAAGATTATTTCTGCTTAAATGTGATCCTGTTCTTACGTACATTACTATTACGAACATTTAAAAAGAAAAGGGAAGAAGAAAACCGTCATTAAGGAAACTGGAAGATGATCAGCTACGTCATTGTTGTCATCTTTCTTATAAAGAGGTTTGTTACGGGATATCTTAATCTGTCTGGAAAAATACCAGTGATGCGACGCTGTGCGTGGGACAATGACAGAGAATCTAGTCGAAGGTACATCGCCAAATTTACAACAGAGTATTAAATTTCCGAGTCCACGGGATCATAGGGTTTCGTATTTGTAAGGAAATTAACAGTTATTTTGGCAGCGAGTTATTCAGCTCTGTCAGAGTCGCTGTATTGTGGAATCGCAGAATAGTAGCCTTTAAACAACTCATAACGAATTTCCGTTTCTGAAAAGCTCACAAAAAAGTAACGATATAACGGTATTCCAGTTTGGCTATACACACAACACTTCTACAAATCAAAATGACCCATTGAATTTCCGCTTCGACGCCACCTATATTACTGCACAAAAAAATTCTTTGACGTAAACGTTATATTTGTACCAATCCTATACCTTGGGTCAATTCTAGTTTCCGATACCACCCGTAATGTGTGATGTTATTTTGTTTGTGCCGCAGATTGCTGTCGATGAACGTTAAATGATTTCTCTGGATTTCCTCGTTACGCGCGTATATTAAAAATTATATGTAGATTTTTTTGTTTCCATCTCGTAATTTGTTTCCGGTATATTTTGTAGTCGTGATTTATAAGTGGTCGTGATTTATGAGGTCTCGATTTCTCACGCTGTTCGTTATGGGTGAGTCAGTTGTTTTTACTGCGAAAATTCTGGTTCAGAAAATGAGTAACCGTAAATCATCTACAACATTTTTGTAATCATTGGGTGTCGTTGCTGAATTTTGCAAGTGCAGTGTCTGTGGAAATTATATGGTTCGGCGAAGGTTGCGTTATCACGTACTTCCGACAAATACATGTGGAGGTGCAAAAAAAATAACATGTGGAGATCCATACGAAGGGGGACATGGTTCGAAAGATCGAGGCTGAATTTAGAAGTATTTGTCATACCAACCTACTATTTGTGCTATGAATATTCTTGCAAATCTGTCATGCACGAAGCAGGGGTTTCGTGTGGCACTGTAGTCGACTGGTTCTCATTTTGAAGAGAATTCTGCGGAAATTTTATAAAGTATAGGGGTCATTTGGGGGGCCAGGAGTTACAGTTGAAGTAAATGAGTCACAGTTTGGAAAGAGAAAGTACGAAAGGGGGCACGAGGTTGTTGGGCTTTGGGTTTTTAGAGTTGTAGTTTCTGGAGGAGATTGTGCTGATGTTTTATTTAGGGTTGTACCAAATCGGACAAAGGAAGTCTTTGACATCTTTAGTAGAACATGAGGAAGAAGGTTCTGTAGTCATGTCGAATGGGTTTGCTTCGTACGAGGGGTTGGGTGAAAGGGGTTATCATCAATTGGTCGTGAATATCAGTATTCAGTTTAAAGATTATAAGACGGGGGCATGTACTAATACTATAAGGGGGTATTGGGGGGCCGTAAAATCTGTTGTTGGGCGGGGTAAGAGAAGGATTTCAGTGATGCAAGGCCATTTAGATGAATACTGTTGGAGGAAGAGTATTCCTAAAGGTTATTGTTTATTTTTTGTATTTATGAAAGTAGTCAGCAAAATGTACAAGCCTCGTTTTGTTAGTTAGGTGTTGATGGGTCTGCTACTTTTTGGTTTTCAGGAGGGAGGTTTTTTGTCATTTTAATATTTTCTGGTTACAATGCTGGGCCGAAGGGTATTGCTGTGTCTTTGCCGAAGGGTTTCTTTGATTGACTCGTGATTTTTTTTTATTATTTGAAAATTTTGCGTTTGATTGAGGGCGGGTGGTAGGGAAGAACTTATTTGGGTAGTACCTCATTCGTGCCTGGAAGTTTGTGTTTATTATTATTTTTTTCATTAGTTACTCTCGATTTTGCTTCTTTCGTTACAGTTTGACCTTCTAACATTATTATTTCTTGTTATGTCCTTATTTCGTTATTGTCAGCCTCAATCTTTGACTCCTTTCAAGTTCATATGCTTTAAGTTTCTTTTTATGTAGGCACTTTTATGTTTTCCTTTTCCATGTTTCTGCTACACTTCTCTTATTTTTACTGTCACTCCTGGTGTATCGATTTTACTGATTGTTGTTTGGGGCTACTGTAGCTGGTGTGACTTTCGTGTAGTATAGTTATCGGTTGCAATATTTGGTCATTTTTTGGTTTTATCTCATTGTGTTGCAATAATGTGTGTAAAGATTTTAATTTTTTGAAAGTCGTCATATTCTGTAGTTCACGAACAAGATCATTTTTAAGCACGTTTCTGATATAGATTTTTGCGCAACAAACAGTAATATTGCAATCGGTGACTAGAAATGACCTCCTACATAGGTTGCTTCTAGTTACTGATTCCAACTATTCGACGGTTCATTATTTAGATCGCTTTTGCAGTAGGTGTGGAAAATGTAATATAATATATGCACTAGTAATTGCTCTCATGTTCTTATTTATTTCAGTCATCTTCAACTCGTTTAAATGAAATTCGCGAGTAAATAATAGTCGCGTTAAATGGATTATTTTATGGCATGCTACATTAGTTTGTTCACGAGTATGATCTGTTCCATTCATAGATTGTCCATTGCAGCATCTTTGCCTTATGTTGACGTCATTGGTCAAAGCTGACGGATGGTATCGGACACTAGAATTTATCCGATATCTTTATGTCTTGCACTCGAATGTATACTCTTATTCCTTTAGTTTACTCATCTTTAGTAATAAGGGTACCACCGTGTCTTATTAGGGCACATTATCTTTACAGGCCACTAAATGACCTGAAAACAGTAGCAGTGTAACTAAACGTCAAAGGTCGCAGGCTGTAGAGATCATCTAGAAAGAAGCTGTTGTAGTATGTTACAGCTCCCATTACAAAATTTGATGTCGTGCTTCATCCAGTTAACAAATACAGAAGATGATCTATAGTATTAATCTGCTAAGCAAGCTGCACATGCGACACTATAAAATACATGCTGGGTCACTAGATGTAACATAGATGATTCACTTATTTCAAAAACGTGCAGTATGCAGAAGGAAATGTCTGTCACACATGACTTATTTCAGACATGAGCTAGCTACAGTATACTGCCCCTTCTATTGTAACCACACTAGACTTTGAGCCAGACTGTAAGTACAGTAAATCTCTACTATTGCATTTGTTAGCCTATGAAGGTAACGTGCCCTAATAAGGAGCAGTTGTACCCTTACAAACGTAGACATTGGGCGACACACCCTTCCACACTCAACATTTTTCGGACATTGCGTTTCTTTCTGTAGCAGTAAATGATTGCGGGCAATGAAGATAAACACATCACAGGAGAAGATACCCTTAACATAACATAGTTAACGAGCATGTTTTGTGGGGGAATGTATGTTACGCAAGAATTTAATTTCTTCACTGTCTAGAGCTTTTTATGTTTTTTCTATTGGTTTAACGATTTGTTAATTCATTGACTCTAGGGTATCCATTAATGTCATAGTGGTGAGTATACAGGGTGAGTCACCTAACATTACCGCTGGATATATCTGGTAAACCACATCAAATACTGACGAATCGATTCCACAGACCGAAAGTGAGGAGAGGGGCTAGTGTAATTGGCTAATACAAACCATAAAAAAATGCATGGAAGTATGTTTTTTAACACAAACCTACGTTTTTTTAAATGGAAGCCCGTTAGTTGTGTTAGCACATCTGAACATATAAACAAATACGTAATCAGTGCCGTTATTTGCATTGTAAAATGTTAATTACATCCGGAGATATTATAACCTAAAGTTGACGCTTGAGTACCACTCCTCCGCTGTTCGATCGTGTGTATCGAAGAGCACCAAATTACGTAGGGATCCAAAGGGAACGGTGTTGGACCTTAGGTACAGAAGAGACTGGAACAGCACATTACGTCCACATGCTAACACCTTTTTATTGGTCTTTTTCACTGACGCACATGTACATTACCATGAGGGGTGAGGTACACGTACACACGTGGTTTCCGTTTTCAATTACGGAGTGGAATAGAGTGTGTCCCGACATGTCAGGCCAATAGATGGGCTGGCCAATTTATGCGTCCTCCACGTCCTATGAAACGCCCGTCGAACTTACTGTCAAGGGTCAGCCTAGTGTTAATTGCGGAATGTGCAGGTGCACCATCATGCTGATACCACATACGTGGACGCGTTTCCAGTGGGACATTTTCGAGCAACGTTGGCAGATCATTCTGTAGAAACGCGATGTATATTGCAGCTGTTTGGGCCCCTGCAATGAAGTGAGGACCAATGAGGTGGTCGGCAATGATTCCGCACGGTACATTTACAGTTCACGGTCGCTGTCGCTCTACCTGTCTGAGCTAGCGAGGATTGTCCACGGACCAGTAATGCATGTTCCGTAGATTCACTGCCCCATGGGCTGTGAAACTCGCTTCATCGGTAAACAGGTAGAACTGCAACGCATTCTCTGTTAATGCCCATTGACAGAATTGCACTCGATTAAAGTCATCACCATGTAGTTGCTGATGTAGCGACACATGAAACGGGTGAAAGCAGTGACGATGCAGTATGCACATGACACTACTTTGACTCAGTCCACCGGCTCTCGCAATGTCCCGTGTACTCATGTGTGGGTTCATGGCAACAGCAGCTAACACATCAACTGCACCCACTTCTCCTGTGACGAGCCTGTTACGGACCCGTTTGCATGCTACGACCATACCTGTTGCATACAGTTGGCGGTAGATGTTTTGCATTGTGCAGCACGTTGGATGCTCTCTGTCCGGGTACCGTTCTGCATACACCCTGCAGGCTTCAGCTGCATTTCGTCGACACTCGCCATAGATGAGTATCATCTCCGCCTTTTCAGAGTTCGAATACATCGTGGTCACAGTTCCTACAACACTACACTATCACAGACGTCTGGTAACACGGTATACTGCAGTTGGTCTGCGCGCAGAGACGAATGCAGAATAACAATAGCAGCAAGCGCTACATGCGGACACTGCGACAACTAGACCAAACCACAACAGTGCACTACAGCCACACTCGTAAACACGGTCGTCATCGTAAACATGTCCCTGCAGATGCTGCTCGCCGACCGTGGCCCGTGTTTGTTACAACACCCAACTGAACGTCGGAGGTATCAAGTGTCAACTTTAGGTTACAATATCTCCGGATGTAATTAACATTTTACAATGCAACAAACGGCACTGATTACGCATTTATTTATATGTTCAGATGTGCTAACAAAACTAACGGGGTTCCATTTAAAAAATAACGTAGGTTTGTGTTAAAAAACATACTTCCGTGCATTTTTTCTTAAGGTTTGTATTGAACAATTACACTAGCCCCTCTCCTCACGTTCGGTCTGTGGAATCGGTTCATCAGTATTTGATGTGGTTTACGAAATATATCCAGCGGTAGCGTTAGTTGACTCACCCTGTATATTTTTTAAGCAGTAGACCCATAGAACGCGATATAGCTATAGATCGTGACTCTGATATGAACGGTCACATCGTCTAGCTGTTGCTATCAGTATACGTGATAGTTGGGTTGTCATCAGCAGCGAAGCCTGTTATCCGAATGACAGCGGAAGACCTCCTTGTAACTTTTCGTCTGCATCTTTTGTAATTTTTCTGATTTTAATAATTTTACAATTATATCTGCAGATTATTATAAATTTCAAAATATTGGCATACAGTAATTATCTGTATATAAGTTTGTGGAAACTGTATCAAGTTATAAAGCTGCTTCTACACTTGTGCAAGTGAATGTAGTAAAAATAAATTTCAGCTTCTGTTTTAATAGAGATTTTACAATATTTTTTTTAAAAAAGTTGTTTAGGAATCTTTTATCGACATGTAAAAGGAATTATGCTGTAATTAAAATACATAAACAGTGTTAAGCGAGAAGTACATGAATACACAATTGTCAGTATTCCTGCCAGTACCGGTCATCATCTCCCAATCTAGCGGTGGCCTGGCTGCAGTGGAGTACATACCAACAGTTGGCGAATTACGCTGTATATTGCGATTTTAACTTTGTCTTGCCGATGCATCGTTCATCTCGTCCCTTACCTATCTGGTAATGATTTAGAAAGCATAGCAAAGGCAATAACCTTACAACGAGGTATGTTCTAACATGATTTTCCTATTGCTACGCACCTGCTGTTGTGTACTTAATTTTACCTCTGTGTAGTTTCACATTGTATGAATGTATTACCGAAACCGGTAATCGACAAAAAAGATTGTCTGCAAGCTAGGTAGTTCACCTACACTCGCGTAACATTTTACTTGTGTTAACAGAATTTTTCCGCCATCATGTAGTAGAACTTCATGATTAAAAATGAAAATCACGAAATTGTGGGCGTTCTACAATGTTAATTTATTTCGTTAACTATTTTTCGGCTTACAAGGCAATCGACAGACTTTAACTGACTGTTGTGACCAAAGAGGATACAATACTGGGGAACAACCATGGAGAAGGCGCTACAGAATTACGCTATACGTTACTTTGAAGTCGGCGCCGCCATGTTAGATGCCCCAAAAGATTATCAGACTTTACGATTGCTCCTTGTTATTAACATCTGTCGCGTGCACGCAACAGCTGTTTTAAATAGAAAATGTATTGCTTTCGTGAATAACAGAGCGTTAGGAAAGCATTTTCAGAAGTTTTTCTGGTCTTAAATGCATATTTGATCCAATAATACGAAGCATTTCGACTCGTTGATGTTGTTTTGTTATATCCTTCGAATAACCAAGAAGAGAAGCATTTGATGTGAAAAGGTTGCTTTCGTAATCTAGCATTTTCCTTGATACTGGGTGACGAAACTGATGTTAGATCTACGTTGTCTTGCAGGAAATGCTGAGAACATATTTTGCTACGATTGATTACAATCTTTCCTTCCAACAGCGCTCACCCAGAGAACTTTTGGAGTCAGTCTGACGAAAACAGCTAAAGTCAAATAGCAGAAATAAGCCCACTACTGCAAAAATAAACAATTCCAGCAAACTTCATGTATACAAAAAAATATCACTTGAACGAGTCCAAAAGTGATTCCTTTAGACTTTAATCTACAATCAGAAAGATTAGGACACCCGTAAGCGATGGAATCTGGAATTTTGGATCAGAACACTTCCACCAGAAGCAAATGTTTGTAGGGTGCTGATGTCCTCGACATTGAGCGCCCATAAGCCCCAAAACACACACACACACACACACACACACACACACACATACACACACACACACACACACACACACACAAATGTTTTTAGTAATTAACGCTGTGGACATCGGCTTACAGTTTTGATAGCAAGACAACTCCCCCTATTATACCTGCATATCAACAACATTTCAAAAGATTTTACACAGGAAGAGTGAGGAGCAAACACAGAGTCAATATCATCTTTGAAAACTAACAATACATAAAATAAAAAGTTTATGAACCCTAAAAAAAAGATTGAATAAACACAGTCAACAATGTAACGACGGACTTTACGACAGAATAGAAGGAGTGACCTATGAGTTAATTCTTCAGTTAAGATTTGGAAGTGCATGGGTCACTCCTTAGATTTTTGAATTCTTGTGATTGCTTTTTGAAAATGGGTGCAGCAGAATAACGCAGGCCTATCTGCCGAATGGTCAGTCAGGTGTGATCCAAATGCAGACTGGGTAACTACCTAGTATTAACTGCGTGAAAGGTGCTAATTCTTGGGAATAAGCTGATACTGTTAACATGAAGAGAGACTAGTGAATATATATATCACACACAGAGACCAATGTCAAAATACCCAGACTGATGAACAAGAGTCGACAAGAGTTTAACAAACTTCACCATTTATTGCCCAAACTGCCCATTTCTGAATCAAAAATACCATTTGAGAATGGGAATAGTTACCCCAAAATATAATACCATACATCATAAGTGAACGAAAATAAGCAAAGTGGACTTTTCATGTCGAACTATCACTTACTTCAGATACCGTTGTAATAAGCCTTTGAACAAGATGCAAACAAGGCCTTTCCACTACAGTTTACTACCCATCTGAGCACTTAGAAATTCGAACTGTTAAGTCTCTATCCAGTACCTCACAGAGAAAAGAAAATATAGCGTTTTGAATTATTAAACCGCTTCTAAAACCAAACTCTACATTTGGCAGCAAATTATGTGAAATGAAATGATCAATTATCCTTCCATACACATCCTTTTCAATAGCTTTAGCAAACACCAACGGCATAGAAACAGATCTAAAATTGTCTGCATTATCCCTTTATTCCCTTCCATAAAGAGGCTTTACTACTCAGTATTTTAATTGTTAAGGAAACTGACCATTCCTAAAGGAAGAATTACAAATATGGCAAAGAACAGGGCTAGGGCCAACACATGCGGCACTGTACTTTAGTATTATGCTACATATTCCATCACATCCATGAGAGTCCTTAGTCTTCAGTGATTTAATTATTGATTCAGTGTCCACCTTGTCAGGATCACGGAACAGTATTTTGGGTGTCAGTCGCGAAAAGCCATTTTCTAAGATAGTTATATGATTCCCTGTAAAAACTAAATTTTTATTTAGTTCACCAGCAATGCTCAGAAAATGATTGTTAAATATTGAGCATGTATCTGATGTATCATTAACATAAACGTTTTTAATACTTACTGACTTTATAGTCTCAGCCATGTGCCACTGACCATACACTTCCATCATGACTGACCACATGGATTTAACTTCATCCTACGAATTAGCTGTTTCATTAGTTTACCACATACTCTTTGTTTTCCTAATAACATATTAAAGCACCTTTCAGTACCGTTTGTAATGGGATGCTGTAGCTCGAAAGTGACTACTTCTAACATTTTTATATAATTCCCACTTTATTCTGCACGATAGCCTAATCCCACTTATCAGCCACCTAACCTACATTTTACTGTTAGTCCTCTTTTTTGAACGTTTTAATGGAAAGCAACTTTCATAAAGCATGAGAAATGTGTTATAGAAAGCATTACATTTGTCGATTATGTTATCAGTACTACAAATATCCTGCCATTCTTGTTTCTTAAAAAACTTTAAGAAACTCTCTATTGCCATTGGATTAACTTTTCTACACAGTTTGCAATTATATATCTCATTTGTTTCAGCAAAAAGCCTTTTAGTGTTAAAAATTGTACACAATGGTCTGAAAGGCCATTCTATCATTTCCCAACAGAATGCCCATCTAGTATTGAAGAATGAAAAAGAATATTGTCTATTGTTGTGCTACTATTACATTGCACCTTTGGTTGAAAGAATGCAGTTTGCATCAGATAATACGAATACTTTTTCTTGCACAGTCACATACAAAATTAACATTGATGTCACCACATACAACTGGTTTTGTTGGCTATTCTTGTAAAGCGAGCTAAGAACCCTTTCTAGCTTCAACAGAAATACTCTGAAGTCAGAGATAGTTAGGGGAACTATAAATAACTATAATTAAAAGCTTAATTTCGGTAAATCAACTGTCCCTGCACAGCATTTAAATACATGTTCAGTGCAGAGTCTAGAGACTAAAGTGGAATATTGTTCTTTACGAAAAGGGTCACTTCCCCACTGTGCAAAGAGCCCCTTGAAAAACAGCCGACCAATCTGTATCCTGGTAAAGGAAGCCTCTGAACCGTCACATTATTTAAGTGGTGCTACGACGTGTTTCTGTTCATTAATGTTTAACATTGCATCCCGAGATATACCTGGTGCTGTAAAATATCTAGATGGATCTAGATTATGTGTATTTTACATGTTTTCCTAAAATTTTCAAATACATCACTTAAGAATAATACGTCACTCTTAAGATATAAATCATGATATTCACCAAGATGTTTTATATTGATCTTATCCCAAACTAATTTAGCATGTTAATAATCTTCATCATTCATGTCTCAATCACTTAATTCACTATAAATTTTTTCTTTTGTTGGTAATTGTGTTTATTCAAATTTTTTCCAAGAATGCATGTAATCATATGGATAAACATCTTTTAAAGAGACTACATTAAATAATTTTGGAGAAATATAATTTTAATAGTTTTCAATTGATTTTTCCTTAAATTTGGTGAAAGTTTATGAAGTTAAGAAACCATAAATCTAAATGTATCAACAAATCTCATTTTTAATTTTTTTGTATACTTACTAAAATTAAGTTATGTATTTTCATTATTTAGTATTCATTCTATTTCTTTATTATCATAACCAAGTTCTTTTACAAAAAGACATGAATCATAGCCAGATGAGTTATGTAAATAAATGGGTACAAAATTAGGTTGTTGAGTTTTAAATTACAAGTATTACATAATGGAGCAATATATTTTCCAGTTAAATGATCATGATGAAGAACTTTTTTATTATTTTTTGTATAATAATATTTACATAATGCACAAAATTTAAAATTATTAGGTTTTTTATTTTCTTCATTTGTAATTGGTTTCATTTCTTCAATTTCAGAATATATTCTTCCAATATCTTCAACTTCTTGTTGTATACATTCTATAAATTTTGTATGACAGTTTGGTACTCTATAAACAACAGGATCTTTATAATTTCCATATATATATTCAACAGAATAACAAAATCCACTTGTTTCATGTCTTTGATGTTTCAATGTATATAGTGTTTCTGGATTTAGTTTACAATTATCCACCTTTAAGAGTAAACTTTCAGAGTCAGCATAAATTACAAATGAACCTTTCGTGTGAATTGATAATTTTTAAAATATACAGAATCTCCTTCGCAATGCCTTTACTATTAAAATGTAATAAACGTAACTTCAGTAAGTTTAGTCATTTGACTTGACTCAAGTCTAGAAAACTTTTTTATATAACAATGATGTGAAATACCATCTTACTTAAAATAAAGTAGATTAACATTTTTTTCTTTCTTACGTTTTGAAATTTTTAGTGGAAACACTTGAAAATTTTCATCTTCATCATCAAATCGATAAACATTAATAGGAACATTACATACAGTTTCTATTTTTGGAATATAATCAACTAATACAGGAATTTCAATAATTGCAAGTTTTTTTTTATCAAGACCAAGGGCAACATTTTTATATTCTGTTATTCTTTCTGCATTTTTGTCTACATGAAACAGCTGATTTTAAAGCCCAAAAAACATTTTTGATCTTCATGTTACACATTATCACATGCTTTTTTTATTTTTAATACTCTCTCACAAATCAATATAGGATGATCCTCTGGGTGGAACATATTTGTTAATTGCTGGTTGTAAACCAATAATTCTATTTAATGACCATCCTGATCCTTGTGCTTTAAAATTAGATATTTTTTCCAAAATATGTCTTTTACCAAGTTGAATTTGTTTATTGGAATCATTTTCTAATAAAATAGTGTAGTTTGGTGTTTGTTGTCCACATTCTGGAAACTTTTTCATCTCTTTCACCTTTTTTTAGTATGTATTCAGAATATAAATTAAAATTTATCTTTACACAATGATTACTTCAAATAATATTTAACGATTTAAAAATATTTTCTTTTTTACTGGATTTAAGAAATGATGAGGATCAAGTATATCTGTACTATTTTCTAAATGTATAGTTTGTAATCTGTCTGCAAATGCTTTTTGAACTAAGTAATTTTTAATTGTTTTTCTATCTATATTTACAAATATATTTGAAGAAAATGGAAATATTGCTTTTGTTCGTTAATCGTCTTTAGTTAGAAAAACTCCATAAATCTCATAAAATGGTAACTTTTCCCAAAGAATTTCACTACAGTCAGATTTATAAATTTTAACAATATTTGCATTATCATGTTCAGGTATATAAATATTAATAATGTTTTTATAATTTTTGCTCACTTCATTTATATAATTTTTATTATTTTCACTTATTTTAGATGTATTATTTTTAACAAAATTTGTGTTATTTTCTGATGTATTATTTTCACTTACTACAGTTGTATTATTTATAACAATATTTGTATGATTACCAATGGTAACTGCATGAAATACTCAAGAAATATTATACATTCCCAACCAATTATTCCATAAAAAACACCTATGATTTGATTGACAGTATCAGAGAAATTTCCATTCCCAATGCAGCTAACTTTGCATCCCTTGATATTGTCAACCTGTACACAAACATACCTATAATAGACACACTTCGAATAATAAAAAATAACTTATTACAACATAAAAAGTTAAGTGACATGGAAATCTGTGAGCTGATGGATTTACTTGAATTAGTGCTGTCCCACAATTACTTCACCTTCAACAACAAAATATATATTCAACATGATGGTCTAGCAATGGGCAGTAGTCTAGCTGGCCTTCTTGCTGACATCTACATTAATGATCTCGAAATTAAATTCTTTAAAGCAAACCCAATAGAAACAGACAAAATCATTTATTATAAACGATATGTTGATGACACCCTGTTGTTATATGATGGGACAGCCACTGAAATTGAGGCCTTAGCTGGTAAACTTAATAATGTTCACCCCAAAATACAGTTCACAGTAGAACACCAAACCCAAAAAGGTATCTATTTTCTTGACCTAAACATAACACATCACAACAACAAACATAAATTTCAGATATATAGGAAACCCACCACTTCAGATGTCATAATAAACAATACATCATGCCACCCAAATCAGCATAAATTAGCTTTTTTCAAATCAGCACTTAACCGTATCAACAAGATTCAAGCTGATCCTACTGCAAAAATTAATGAAATCAATATATTAAAAACAATAGCATCAAACAATGCTTATGACCCAAGCATAATTGA
This sequence comes from Schistocerca cancellata, assembly GCF_023864275.1. Taxonomy (NCBI): domain Eukaryota; kingdom Metazoa; phylum Arthropoda; class Insecta; order Orthoptera; family Acrididae; genus Schistocerca; species Schistocerca cancellata. Next base: position 980,328,178 of record NC_064627.1, read on the forward strand.
AAAATTAGATAAAAACATTATATCTAACAAAGCAAAACCAGCAAGCCAGACCTCAGTAGCAGAAGAAACCAAATTCGTTTGTATGCCGTTTCTCGGCAATATCTCATACAAACTTGCTAAGCTATTCAAACCACATAATGTCAAAATAAGTTTTCACACTAACAACAAAATACAGAACAAAATAGTCCACAACACCAAAATAGCCAGCACACCCTACCAAAAATCTGGTATATATAAATTAAGATGTGACAGCTGCTCCTGCTACTACATAGGGCAAACAGGTAGAAATTTTGAGATCCGATACAAAGAGCACACTGATGCACTTTGCCTAAACAACTTAAATAGATCCACTTTTGCTACCCATCTAGCAGATAATAAACATTCCATAACAGACATTAAAACTAACCTTCAAATCCTACACACTGTAGACAAGGGATTCAAGATGGATCTTCTCGAACAATTAGAGATTTTCACCCACAAACATAATTCCCCACATACCATTTTAAATGAGCAGACAGAATTGGCGTATAACTCCTTCTTTCAGAATTTTAAGGATTCTTTGAACTTAAAAAACTAAACAGTCATTCAGAAACAAAATGCCCCCTCCCCCCCTCTCCTTTTTCCTATACACCCCCCCTCTCTCCCCCCCCTCCCCCCCTCCCCCCCCCCCACCACCAACTCCTTTTCCACACCCTTTCAAGTACCAGCATTACTTATTATTTCAAGTTAACCATCAATCTCTCATCCCTGACATCATATGCTAAGATCAGCCAATGGTAGGAGCAAGAAATTAGCTGTCATAATACTCTCAATACCAATAATCTTAAATGTAACTGAAATATTATGTAAAAAATTTAGTTTAATATACCTGTTAAAATTGCACAGTTAATTTATAAATAAATATTTTAATAGTTTAAGCTAATTTACATTTATTTTCTATGTAATAAAGACAAATCTCTTGTCAGTGTGTGCGATGACTAATAATGCCTCTGGTCAACTTGAAATCTTTGATACTGTAGTTATATTGCAATCTTTGGCTTGTTTATAATGTGTAAATCCTGTATTCGTATCTGTGGCTAAGTGTGTTCAGCGATGTTTACGAAAAACAAGATATATGTTTCCAACAGTGCCTCATAAAAGTAATATACATCTAGTGAAAGTTTTAACTTGTGTAATTGTGAAAAACAAGACACAATGGTTTCAAAAATACGTCCTAAAAGAGATATATATACCTGCAGAAAGATTTATCTGTAAGTAACACCTCAAAACGTAAATTAAACTGTAAATATTTCATGTAACTGTACCACATGTAGTGATTATTTGCTCTTATACGTTAAACATAAATTATTCTGTAAATATTTCGTGTTACTGTACCACATGTAGCGATTATTTGTTCTCGTTTCTGTTTAGCCACAGATACTCAACCACCCACACAATGGGTACAAAAAAGCACTAAATGTATATACCATCTGATGATGAGTTGCTAGGCAGCTCGAAACCGGTCATGGTTAAATAAAATACATCTACATAAAAGGCGACTGGTTGCAGTAATTTCTGAAAACCTTTTCATACCACAGTCGCAGTGTTCCACATCCACAATGGATAAAAGTCATAAATTTAATTAAATCAGAAAACTTGAATTTCCTCATAAATTTTTTATTCTATAACATTCACGAACTTTAGCAACTGTTAATTATTGTAGTCATGCAGCAATGTTAGTTTCCATTTTTCTCTTCTATTTATTACAAAAAATTTGTTACGTTGGTTAAAAAACTTTTTTTAAATGATAATTATTTAATAAATGGACCAGGAATATTATTTAATAAATCATTAACCAAAAAGATAATTTGTTTATTACTTAGTTTAACAATAATTTAGTTTACTATGTAGTTTAACAATCAATTCGTTTACTACATTTTTTAACAATCAATGAGTTTATTATTCAGTTTTTAAACAATTCGTTTTTAAACAATTATATTAAATGAATTAGTTCACTATTTAATTTAACAATCATTTAGATTGCTCTTCTATTTATTACAAAAAAATTAATTAAATTGGAATAAATTATATTTATTAATAAAATAATAATTATTTAATAGATGGATAGATAATTACTGATAAAGGATTATTATTTAAAGTTAAAGCTTTCTTATTCTTAATATGTTCCAAAGTACATTTCTTAAATTTATTATTATGTCTATTTTTATGTGATGGATTTATATAAAAGAATTTAAATATCTAATTTTTGACAAATTTTACATTTCCTTTTTTGTTCAGGTGTAACTTCTTCATTATTCATTGTAGATTCATTTTCTATTTTTGTATGTTCTTTACTTGGATTTCATCAAACATGTTCCTTTAAATAATATTTAGCAACACTTTTTCTCTTTACTCAAGAAATTTGAATTTTGTTGTAATTTGCTACATGATATTTATTTAAATATGTTCTACATACAGTTCTATAACCACCATTTGTAAATAGAAATAATTAAGTGATTTCTCTGTATTACAATATCTACAAAATTTATTTTTCGCAGAACCATAGTAGCCTGCTTCGTCTGAAGCATCAAACATGGCATTAATAGCGGTTATTTAAAATTTTTTGATACTTTATATTTAATAATAGTTCTACAAAGTGGATGATTTTCTTTTTCCTTTATCCATTCAACAATACATTCTTTATGAAAAATATGATGGCAACTTGTTTTAACAAGTGATTATTATTTTTATCTTTTACATAAATAGTACAATCTATATCTTTTTCACATACCGCATTTGGTACATAAGTTTCATTTAGTTTAGTTTGCATTTCATTTTTGTTCTCCATTTATAACCACATAATTTTTATGAGATTTAAAAGAAGTTAAATTCTCTAATTTTTGTGCTCTATCTTCCAATATAATTATTACTTTAAAAAGAAATTGTGATTTTTTTGACAATCAATACCAAATAAAGACAAATCACTTGTATCAGCCCTAACTACTTTTTTACTAAATTCGCTGTATTCATAAAATATATTATACTTGAAAAAATACAGTAACCTATTTGTGTATCTAAATGGAGAATCCATTTTTGGTCCTAATCCTGGAAATTCTCTAGTTATAGTTCCCTGTGATTTATATGTAAAAGTACATTAATCTAATTCTACATATAAATATTCATTAAAGAATAAAAATGTTCTACCTGATTAAGTAATTACTATGCTACTCCATAAAAAATTTTACATAACCCTGTTGTAGTTATTGACTTTGGTTATCCTGAAATTAATTGTAATGGTAAAAATCTTAACCAATTAGTTTTTAATTTAGGTTCATACTCATTTATTGAAACCCAGTTATTATGAAAAATATACAGAATTCCATTTGCAAATGGTAGGTGATCAAATTTCTGAGTTCACATACTAATTAAGTTTGTTCAATTGGTGTTGGTCATATCAGAGTAGTAGTAGTAGTAGTTGTAGTAGAGGTATAAGTAGTAGTTGTTGTTGGTCTATTGGTTTTGTTTCATATTAACTTTGAATGGCATCAATATTATCTTGAGATAATTTTAAATGTGAACCTATATAATAAGTATTCATTATTGATTAAAAATCATCTGAATGTTCTAAACCTAATGCATGACAAATTACATGTAGTAAAACTTCAAATTGATTTGTTGATGTTTTGGTGTATTTTTATCAATTTCCAGGTAACAGTTTTCTCCTCCATGTGTATTTCTCCATATGTATTTCTAGTGGATCATTATTCCTATTTGGAAAAAAAATTGACCTACGATATTTCGTTTCCTGCTTTGGACAACATTGACCATTATATTCTTATACATGTATTTGTCTTTTATGTGTAATTAAAATATTAGGATCATTGATATTGTGAATAAATTGAATACCAGTATGTTTCTGCCATAAGGTAAAAGCTGCATTTGTTAAATACAATACTCATTTATTTGCTTCTTTATAATCATATTTTATATTCTTTTTATTCCATTTATACATACTAGTTCTATAACTATTAATCTTTTACACCACACTTAGGTTTGTTCATAAAATGTAAAGTTCCTTCATTTAATTCACCAATAAACTAAAGAATGTGTGTAATTTCAAATAACGTTAATGATTCTCTTAATAATTCATCACTAACTTGAGTTATTTCAGTTTTTGGTGAAATATCTTAGTAACCAAAATGAAATAAGTATTTAACTACCTTGGTCTTTTGCTCTTCTAAGCCTTGTGCAGCTATTATTATTTTCACAAACAGTATTAACAGAAGTAGCTTCATTTAAATACAATTAAAATAATATAATACATAAAGGTCTTTTCATTTACAATTTAATTTGATCATAATTACGAACTACTAATTTTAGGTACTATTTATTTTTTGCAAAACAAATAAAAATATTTATCTTAAATGGAACTGATTGTAGAAATAATCTACAATAAGCTTACTTACAATAATAAGCAAGTTTTCATGATTATTGATGAAGAAACTAATCCATAGTTTAAAGCTAAGCTTGTAAAAACATGATATTGCTTATAGACACAATAAGGATTTAGAAAAAAGACATATGGCTAATAAAGAATTTCAGTTAGCTGCTAAAGAAGAAATATATGCAAATGATGCTTCATTTGGTGAAAAAGTGGTAGCTAGTAAATGGGCCACAGTAATTATATCCTGGTAGATGCGTCTTGGGTATTGGAACATATTTAAAAACCAATTGACTAATCCTTTATCATGTTTATAACTTTTCCAAAATGTATATGGAAGATTTTTTAAAAAGCTATTTAAATATGTAATTCCTTTTAGATTATCAATTACAAAATCGCTAAATTTATTTGTTAAAGTTTGTGGAATACTAACTTTTTCATTATGATACTTTTTATTTCCTGCTAATTCTTCACCATGAATTACAGCTAATCTATCAATTATTTGTCTAACATTATTCAACCAATCATATTCAATTGATTTATCTGTATTTTTTTAACTAACACTTGACCTAATTTCTTAGAATTCAATTTTTCTATTTTCCCCATATTGGTTTGATTAATGTATATTTCTCACTTCTACTTGATTTGGGTTTGTTAGAATTTGGATCATTAGTTTGATATATAGCATTTGTTAATATTAAGATTTCTTCATAGTTGTTTAATGCATCTGCTTCATTCATTTTCAACATTACTGTCAGTCAAGAGTTTCATTAAGTCATCAGTTGCTTTATAATTTTTTCCATTGATTAAGATGATGTCATTGTTAAATTTAACTTCAGAATCACCATTATAGTGTTTGCCATTTTCAAACTGTAATCTAAATCATTGACAGAACCAATAGACTTAGTTATTGTTGGACCAATATATGTCGTTTGAGGTAAAATCTTTTTTGACTCAATGTTTTTCTCTTATTCATCTATGTTTTTCAATGTTTCTTCAAGTCTTTTTCGTGATTGTGGTTGTGGACTAACAGTATTAAATAAACTTTTTCAAGTGAAGATTCTGAAGGTGTTGATGGGATAGGAAAAATATCATCATAATTTTCTTTCTGGTGATAAGGAACCATTTGTTTTCCTTCTTCTCTATTCTCTTCAATCGCTTTCAAAACATTATCACATAAACTTTCAATTCCTGGTTTTACTTGTTTCATAGCATCAGTAACATGTTGATCTTCATTTTTATATTTCTCATATTCTGTTCTTGGTTGCTCTTTGCAAGGCTTAAGTTGTTCCTTTAAAATTTCAGCTTTCTTTATATTTTGTTTAGCTTTTTTAACAACTGTTTCATCAGCTTATTGTTATGTTTATATTTATATTTAAAGTTGATGTTTAACATGTATGTTAATATTTATATTTATGTTAAATGTTTATGTTTACATTTGCATTCACATTTGTGTTTAACATCTAACATTTATGTATTATTTATGTTTATCTTTTATTTCTAAACTTATTTTCATTTGATTTTCTAGTCATGTCTATTCTGAAAAATCCAAATTTATCATTTCAAGATTTATTATACATTTCTATAGAAATATAAAACTTTAAAAATCCACCAACAAATTCATGATAAATATGGTTTAAATTTGTATATAAACTTGTTTTAATATATTTAAAAACTTTAAATTGTCTCTAACTAACTCTTTTGGTATGGTTTAGTAAGTTTGAGCTAAGTAAAATCAATCTACTCCTTTATGTCTTCCTTTAGTAAAATATTGTCTTACAATATCTTGATTTTCTAGGATAAAATCATCAAATACAGCAACTGAATTTTCTCTACAATCATCTAATGGAAAATTTCTTCAATTTTTTTCATTGTTTTATAAATTCTTGATACATTGGTTGTTTGAAACTTTTTGAATACATATATAAATGTTTAATTTTATCCAGTTTAACCAAGCTGGAGCTAAAATATATTTATCAATCATTAATGTGGTTTTACCATTACCACATGTTCCAATTATTGCACATCTAACAGAATTTGGTAAAAAATTACCATGCTCGTTTTTTAACTTATTTTCTGGAATTCTTCCTTTTGGTTCCCAATTTTTTTTGTTCATTTATTCAATAATTTTCCAGTAGTTAATGAGGAGATTATTTCAACTTAGTGATACATCTTCAATACTTAGAAAAAGATCAAATTTTGCAATACATGATAGTTATTCCTATGTTTCTTTAGTTGGTTTTTATTCAACTTTTTAACTCTAAATATTACAACAGCTTCACTTCTGCCAGTATCTCATCTCCTACCTTCCAAACTTTACAGAAGCTCTCCTGCGGACCTGCCAGGAAGTTTCATATCAGCGCACACTCTGCTGCAGAGTGAAAATCTCATTCTGGAAACATCCCCCAGGCTGTGGCTAAGCCATGTCTCCGCAATATCCTTTCTTTCAGGAGTGCTAGTTCTGCAAGGTTCGCACTAGAGCTTCTATAAAGTTTGGAAGGTAGGAGACGAGATACTGGCAGAAGTGAAGCTGTGAGACCAGGCGTGAGTCGTGCTTCGGTAGCTCAGATGGTAGAGCACTTACCCGCGAAAGGCAAAGGTCCCGAGTTCGAGTGTCGGTCGAGCGCACAATTTTAATCTGCCTGGAAGTTTCATATCAGCGCACACTCCACTGCGGAGTGAAAGTCTCATTCTACAAAATTAATTCATAATAATGAAGCTGACTTGTTTACCTTTGTAACAATAAGAAAAGGAAATAATATTTTTTCTAGAATTGAACATCCTTTTATTTCTTCATCAATTTTACTACATCTAACTTCTCTGTTAATGACAAACTAAGTTCAGAGGGACATATAATTAATACAGGAAAATAAATAGTAAAAGAAATGAAGTAATTTATCCATTGTCAATACTTGGTAGATTTTTAAAGATTATAAAGAAATTATGTTGAAGTAGACTTAACAGTAATTTTTACATGTAGTTCACCTTTTGGAGATGCAGTTCTACGTTGGTCTGATACAAATGAAGCTGGTGCTGAAATAAAAAATACATTACCAAAAGAAAGTAAAATTATTATAGAACCTATGGAAATTCATGTACCTGTTGTTAAATATGAACCAAATTATGAACTTGGACAATGTGAAAATCTTTTAAGAAATCGGGAAATACCTATTTCTTTTTATGAACTTCAAACAAAAGAAGTCGCTGCTTTATCTAATAAAAGCAGTTTTGAACTTGAGTTACTATAACTCAAAAGAATTTGATATGCCATAATTTGTATTTCTTGTATTTCAGACAAATCCTAAAAATAATCAATTAGTTGATTCATCATTATTTGATCATTTTAAACTACAGAATATTTATTTAGAAAATGGTAGAAATGAAGTTTTTCCTCAAGAAACGTGGAATATTAGTCCACCAAATAATTTCCTAAATGCATACGATGCTGGTTTTAAGACAATTACTTTACTAAAATCGGATATTGATATTAGTCCATTTAGTTTTTTAAATAATTATCGAATTTATGTAATTAATATGACATGTAAAAGGAATGTTGTAACTACACAAAAATAACTATGAAACTTTGTGCAACTTTTAATGATAACATTTCAAATGATACACTTGCTTTTGTAATGGTAAAAAGAATCTTACATATGATGAACAATATAGAATACTTATCTTATATACGTTTCTGAATCATTTTAAGAAAGATAGAAAAATAAAGACAGAAAATTTACTTTTGTTAACTAATGTATTTTTATTTATTTACTTATGTTCACAATGTAAAACAACAAATCATAATAATCTTATGGCTGCTAAAGCAGAAAGTCAATAATTTTATATGCTTATTCTTTAATGTAATTTTAAAAACACATTTTTCACAGAAGTCAAGAATGGGAAAATCCTTCGGAGGAAGGAAAAGTTGTACAAAATGATTTTTTTAACAAAATTGCATTTTAAAATAATAGTCAATTCTCTAATTACATTACATTCACCTATGGGAAATGTATGTAAAATAAATGATTTTTTATTATAGGTATTATTATATTGTTTTATTGTATTATATTATTATTATGTAAAAGGGAAAGTAGGATGATTTGGTATGTTCTGAATAATTAACCCGCATTTTTTATTTTTTATAAAATTGAGCTAGTGAGCCAGAACATACAAATTCATCCTACTCATAATAACGTGAATACGTAACGTTGCACTGAGGAGCACGTAGGTGTGAAGCCAGATGTATCGAAGCTCACAAAAGTTACAGAGGCAAAATCTGTAGTAGCTCACCCCAATGAAATAGAATCAATGTTGCTTGGTCGTCTACTCGGAATCAAATGGGTAGAATCTGGAGCGGCGCTCGTAGAGTTGCACAGCACCCGCTAGAGGGCGCTGTCGTCGATGTCGTTGTCGTAGTGCCAACCTAAGAACTTTTACCTACGCCGTACCAACGTAGGTATCGATACCACAGCTTCAGTTGTACGTCGTTAATTGTAAACACGCTGCTGATATAGTCGATGAACGATTGAAAACTACTAAGTTTAATAAGCGAATACAATGCACAAGCAGCTTTGTCAGGTCTTAGCCTTAGAACCGCTACAGCTGCAACTGCACGCCACGAAATGTAAATACGCTGCTGAAACTCTGGCAAATGATGTAAGCACACTCACGAATAACGGATCACTCTAATGAATAACACTACAAGAAAGACTGAGATAGTGAAAACCGCGTAACAAAACACTTTTGCAGCTAATATTATCACCAAAATACATATATATATATATATACACTCCTGGAAATTGAAATAAGAACACCGTGAATTCATTGTCCCAGGAAGGGGAAACTTTATTGACACATTCCTGGGGTCAGATACATCACATGATCACACTGACAGAACCACAGGCACATAGACACAGGCAACAGAGCATGCACAATGTCGGCACTAGTACAGTGTATATCCACCTTTCGCAGCAATGCAGGCTGCTATTCTCCCATGGAGACGATCGTAGAGATGCTGGATGTAGTCCTGTGGAACGGCTTGCCATGCCATTTCCACCTGGCGTCTCAGTTGGACCAGCGTTCATGCTTGACGTGAAGACCGCGTGAGACGACGCTTCATCCAGTCCCAAACATGCTCAATGGGGGACAGATCCGGAGATCTTGCTGGCCAGGGTAGTTGACTTACACCTTCTAGAGCACGTTGGGTGGAACGGGATACATGCGGACGTGCATTGTCCTGTTGGAACAGCAAGTTCCCTTGCCGGTCTAGGAATGGTAGAACGATGGGTCGATGACGGTTTGGATGTACCGTGCACTATTCAGTGCCCCCTCGACGATCACCAGTGGTGTACGGCCAGTGTAGGAGATCGCTCCCCACACCATGATGCCGGGTGTTGGCCCTGTGTGCCTCGGTCGTATGTAGTCCTGATTGTGGCGCTCACCTGCACGGCGCCAAACACGCATACGACCATCATTGGCACCAAGGCAGAAGCGACTCTCATCGCTGAAGACGACACGTCTCCATTCGTCCCTCCATTCACGCCTGTCGCGACACCACTGGAGGCGGGCTGCACGATGTTGGGGCGTGAGCGGAAGACGGCCCAACGGTGTGCGGGACCGTAGCCCAGACGGTTGCGAATGGTTCTCGCCGATACCCCAGGAGCAACGGTGTCCCTAATTTGCTGGGAAGTGGCGGTGCGGTCCCCTACGGGACTGCGTAGGATCCTACGGTCTTGGCGTGCATCCGTGCGTCGCTGCGGTCCGGTCCCAGGTCGACGGGCACGTGCACCTTCCGCCGACCACTGGCGACAACATCGATGTACTGTGGAGACCTCACGCCCCACGTGTTGAGCAATTCGGCGGTACGTCCACCCGGCCTCCCGCATGCCCACTATATGCCCTCGCTCAAAGTCCGTCAACTGCACATACGGTTCACGACCACGCTGTCGCGGCATGCTACCAGTGTTAAAGACTGCGATGGAGCTCCGTATGCCACGGCAAACTGGCTGACACTGACGGCGGCGGTGCACAAGTGCTGCGCAGCTAGCGCCATTCGACGGCCAACACCGCGGTTCCTGGTGTGTCCGCTGTGCCGTGCGTGTGATCATTGCTTGTACAGCCCTCTCGCAGTGTCCGGAGTAAGTATGGTGGGTCTGACACACCGGTGTCAATGTGTTCTTTTTTCCATTTCCAGGAGTGTATATATATATATATATATCTGTGTGTGTGTGTGTGTGTGTAGATGGAGGAAGTGGAAGACAGGCATCGTCTACATCTACATCTACGTGATTAGTCTGGTACTCACAGTAAAGTGTCAGGCAGAGGGTTCAATGAACCACCTTCAAGCTGTCTCTCTACCATTCCTCTCTCGAAAGGCGCATGGGAAAACGAGCACTTAAATTTTTCTGTGTGAGCAGTGATTTCTCTTATTCTATCGTGATGATCATTTCTCCCTATGTAAGTGGGTGCCAACAGAATGTTTTCGCAATCAGAGGGGAAAACTGGTGATTGAAATTTCATGGGAAGATCCCATCGCAACGAAAAACGCCTTTGTTTTAATGATTGGCACTCCAGTTCATGTATCATGTCTGTGGCACTATCTCCCTACTTCGCGATAATACGAAACGAGTTGCCCTTTTTTATACTTTTTTCGTGTCATCCATCAGTCCCAGCTGATGCCGATCCCACTTCACACAACGGTATTCCAGAATAGAGTGGACAAGCGTTGTGTAAGCATTTTCTTTAGTAGACCTGTTGCACCTTCTAAGTGTTCTGCCAATGAATCGCAATCTCTGGCTGGCTCTACCTACAACATTATCTATGTGATCGTTCCAGTTTAGGGTATTTGTAATTACACTCAACAGAAGAGCACATTTATGTGTTGAGAAAAGTCTGCCAGGAACCTTTCATATCTTTCTGCGTTTCTTGACTGTTCATTTGCTTTTCCCAGTGGCAACCTGTCTTTGAGTGTTATCAGCCTCTCGGAAGGCTGTGTGTCATTGTGTTCTTTAGGTCTTTGTCGTTAATAAATATTGTTGTGAGTCCGCACTCCTTAATCCTTTCCCAACATGTCCGCACCACAACATTCGTAGTGCGCCTAATAGATGTTTCCTCTTTCCCCATCACACTTATTACTCGTGGCAGACTAATCTCATATGGGACTTGGTAGATTAATCTGCCATGAGTAATGAGTGTGACGGGGAAACATCATTAGGCGCACTACGAATGTAGTGGTGTGGACATGTTGGGAATGTGGGTCTCACGGGGAGCGTGCAAGGGATAAGTCCCAGCAGGCAAACTATCCTCTGTGCCCTCGGTGGCTCAGATGGATAGAGAGTGTGCCATGTAAGCAGGAGATCCCGGGTTCGAGTCCTGGTCGGGGCACCCATTTTCAACATGTCCCCAATGACGAATATCAACGCCTGTTTGAAGCTAGGGTGTCGATTTAATTATCATTTCATAATAGTATTTCAGTCTGGAGTAATGTTTCGTCTGGTAGAATATTCACTGGAATTACCTGCCTCATGGGCAGACCGGCCTGTGTGTTCATCAGAAAATGGAAACTCTCTTCACGTAACGCATTCACGCAACACTGTTGGACAGTCGCTCCCGCACTTTCAGGCAAGGCAGGAGCCCTCAAGCTAAAATTTCGCTGGAATGCGCTAGAGCAGACTGATTGGCGATGGGATACCGCCCACCTCGCGGTAGTTGCCACTGAAGTGTGAGAATGCGCGCGCTTTTTCGTGACCTAGTTCAGACCTTTATAAAATATTCCGAATGGAAGGGAGGGAGCCACCATATTGTCTTGTTTCATAGGCTAATAACGAGATCAGAGCTCTGATTGGCGGCTAATATGTTGCTGCGGACTTCTCTGGCACTCATCATAAGGGAGGGTGGGATTTCTGACAAAATTTCTCACTCTCTGATAGGTCAATAAGCAACTACATTGCCTGGTTGGCTGACGACGGTTGTGGCCGTTGTCTTTTCGGTGGGATCCCAGAATCAGAGCGAAGAAAAGTTCAGGAAACGTTATGGGTCTGATGTTGGTGAATTACACATTCGGGATCCGAGGCTGGAGCAGAGAACATTTGTGGTCCGATGTTGGAGCAGTTGCGAGTATCTTGCTGTGAAGAGTGGTGAGTATTCTCGATTCAGTGTATGGGTTTTACCGAGGCTGGCATCGTGTGAATTTTAGGAACGTCATAATAAGATTAACTGTTACTTACAGCCTATTTTTTGTGTCGGCTCCTGTGGGAGACAACACTGACACAAACAAGTGTAAGGTGCAGAGTAAATGAAGGCCAATTTCGCACCTTACATAAAAGTTTTATACATCATAACAGGAAGGTGAATATGACACCTAACCGGTAATAAGCAGATTTGCCTATAATTATGTAATGCAAAAAGGATTACACTCAATCGACGGTATTAACACACCACTTGTGTATAATGCATGTCAATGAGCAGAAGGTGAAACAAGCGTCGAGAGGAATCGGTTTTTGTGGAAGCCAGTGCGGGCAGACGCAGGGGCCGCACCCCGGGAGGCACTACAGAAAGCTCTTAAGGGGAGGGGTGCCCTGCGGCGTGTCAGCGACTGGACAGGACTCCAGGGCGAATAACGGGCCGCCAGAAGTAGGACAGAAAGAAGCTTTAGAAAACTGTGTTTCGGAATTCCAAAGGGATATGGACAAAACCAGTGATGCATTCGATCGTGTGAACTGCAAGTGGTACACACGTTATAGACACATTTGACTTTTTAGGTGTCTGGAGCAAGCACAAAACGTCCGATTGGCGGAAACGCACCGGGAAGGAGTGAAGTGCCGAGATTTCGACGCAGTTCAGTGGTAGGACCCTTGTGACTGGCACAGAAAGTTTACACAAAATAAGAGGAACGCCCCTATTGGTCGAAAAAAGCCATGACGTGGAGAATGAAAGAACCCAGGTGGGGAGAGAGTTCAGCTACGAGAAAGATGAGAGTGAAATTTTTGGGGACTCTTCTCTGAACTGGCGTCAAGTGCAGAATGGAGTTACAGAGGAGAAATTTGTGCCAACACTGCATTCACAGCGGCTGACCTCCAGCTAGAAATTAGCTGTAGCATCGTTGAGCTCCAACTGTGGAGAAACGAACCAGCCAGTTAGTTAATTGTTCTTGCGAGAACTGAGAGGGCACATTGTTCTAGCCATGCACGTGTATATCGCCATAATCTGAGACTAGGGATGAGTACATGTTCTCGCGCGTAACGTGAAACATAGGGATAGTTTCTGCTGCAAAATTCAGCAAAGGTTAATAGTTTTATAGGAATTTCAGCGAAAGAGAGCGACCTGGCAGATGACTGCTCATCGCAGCTTATGGTAAATACCGCTTGCAGAGGTGTAAACTTGTTGGATCACCAGCTTGTGTCCACTGTAAACTCGAGCGACCTTGAGTAATCTTTTGCTCGACTTGTCACAAAACTAGTCATCCTCAGTAGACTTGATTGTCATCCTAAAAATAGTGCTGAACTTTGAACCGGGATTGGATGATTTATCGTAGTACTTGCCAGCATCATAAAGTAATCATAAGAATAATCTTGTAAAGAAACTTCTAGTTTAGGATTATTTAACTTTCTGTGAGAGAAAATTTAATGCTGTTGTGTTTATGATTAGTTCACTTTCAGAGGCCGAGATGTGTCATTTTGACAAGAGTCTTAACATTGTCACATACTAAAGTGTGAAAAAGCGTGTACTGCCGTGGCAAAATTGCAATATTAAACAATGTCATTACAGCTTACACAGTTGTGTTCAATTATAGAATCAGAAACCACCTAACCATAACCTTACACAAGGAAGGATAAAAGCCCATGGCAGGAATCCAAAATCATCTATATGTAACACTTGCCGATTAATAGCAGACTTTATTTCTAAAAAGGAGAGAAAAAGAAGTTAACTTTTCGTTATGAGATGGGTTTATGTGCTTCCTGTGCCCCTTACAAGCAAATTATTTTTACACACTATTACTACTTGCAGAACGCAGCCTTGCTGTCACTCAGTACAGATCTTCTCGATGTCTATGGCTGAATTGGGCCTGACCAGTGATGGGCAGCTGGTTAAGCGAACGTTGACAGGGGGCGCTGAACTCTGTCTTCCTGGACGTGGGGCGCTGCCCGCTCTTTCCATTGGCGCGCGAGTCAGCGCCTCCTTGATGCCGTGCCGTGGCGCTGAGCTTGTTGGTGTACTGTCGATGATTTAGGACTGCGCAGTATTCATGAGTCTTATTTTAGTTATTTCAATTCTTTGACTCCCCGAGATTGGATGCGTATTACAGTGAATCTTGGGTCACATGTGTTGCACGCCCTGAAAATATTCTACGTTCGGAGTTGGCGTGACCGCGCTGGGGTCACTTGGCGGGCCGCGGCTCGTTAGCAACCCACTGATGGCCGCACAACGGCCGGACCACGTGGTCCATTGGCCGCGTGGCTGCGAATTCCATGGTGATGCTGTGTCGATGAAGGAGACATGCAGGGAGTGCCAAAGATGTCAGACTTTGTGAAACCTTAACGGCAGACGTTTCACAGTTTATATAGGAATTAATAATAGCCAGAGGAATCATGATACCTTAAAAAGAAACTTGTATGTTACCATTATTTGCACGACGATTCTGATGGTGTAATCATAATTTCAATATCTTTATTAGTTTAAAGTTCAGTATCTAACGATAGATTGTACAAGTAACACCCAGCAACGAATTTCCAAAATCTAAACGGTTCATCCCATTTTTTCGCTCGACGTGTCTTTAGAACGGTATTAGTGTAACCCTAAATTGGTATGAATTAGAGGCATGTAACCTGAATAGTACATGAGTTATTGGAGATCAGAGTGGCCGATTATTATTAATCACGTCAGGCTATAAGTTCTCCACAGTTACACGAGAAAACGGTAGCAGAATGCTTATAAATATATTTATTTGTCTGTGTCTTTGTTTATATCCGATATATACTATTCACGAAGAAATTGGTTAAATTTTTACTGTGTTTTCGGAAGCACAGAGACATTCGGCTATTAGACTATCTTCTGTTCTGTTCCTTTGATATATGTTTATTTAATTTGTTTATATATTTAATAATATGTGTTGGAGCATGTTTATTTAATTTCAAGTTATTTAAATGTAAATCCAGTATTTCGAATGTGTTTCAAAATGTTTGTGAATGTGCGATGCCTTGGAGACATGACGGGAGCGCTATCGCCAATCACAGCGCTCATTACTAAGGGAGGCGACTACCGAAGTGAATGGACAGTCGCACTGGACACGGGAAGTGCTGGACGCGGAGGCGCGACGGTCAGTCGCAGGAGCGAATGGAGCGGTTTGCGCGTGGTCGCGAGAGATAGAAATATTTCGTAGTGCCGACTTGTGCACTTGTGAGATTTCCATGGCTTCTGCAGAGAAGAGGTAGTATGCGTTTAGAAGTGAATAACTCGCGAGTTATGTTGTTGCTCATAACTGATTACATGAAGTAGGAATCTATTGTTTCCCTTATTCAACTTATATTTTGCTTAATTGCTGGACCATCGACATCAATAAGTATTTTGCAGTAATAAACGGCATTCTAAAAGGTGCTTCTGCTATCGTACTCATCATTTAAAGTCGTTAAGGTAGTACCTGCAGATTTTATTTAATTGCAATCTTTCATTTACAAATTACTATGTTGCATTAAAAATTCGCAATTGCCGAGTGATGGAAATATTTGACCATTCGGTTTATGTGTCTGTTCATATTGTATACTGTAGACTCAGCAGTTTTTGGCTTGTAATGCGGCAACTACAGGGTGTTTCAAAAATGACCGGTATATTTGAAACGGCTTTATTGCCTAAATGAGCAGCGATAGAAATACACCGTTTGTTGCAATATGCTTGGGACAACAGTACATTTTCAGGCGGACAAACTTTCGAAATTACAGTAGTTACAATTTTCAACAACAGATGGCGCTGCAAGTGATGTGAAAGATATAGAAGACAACGCAGTCTGTGAGTGCGCCATTCTGTACGTCGTCTTTCTGCTGTAAGCGTGTGCTGTTCACAACGTGCAAGTGTGCTGTAGGCAACATGGTTTATTCCTTAGAACAGAGGATTTTTCTGGTGTTGGAATTCCACCGCCTAGAACACAGTGTTGTTGCAACAAGACGAAGTTTTCAATGGAGGTTTACTGTAACCAAAGGACCGGAAAGCGATACAATAAAGGATCTGTTTGAAAAATTTCAATGGACTGGGAACGTGATGGATGAACGTGCTGGAAAGGTAGGGCGACCGCGTACGGCAACCACAGAGGGCAACGCGCATCTAGTGCAGCAGGTGATCCAACAGCGGCCTCGGGTTTCCGTTAGCCGTGTTGCAGCTGCGGTCCAAATGACGCCAATGTCCACGTATCGTCTCATGCGCCAGAGTTTATACCTCTATCCATACAAAATTCAAACGCGGCAACCCCTCAGCGCCGCTACCATTGCTGCACGAGAGACATTCGCTAACGATATAGTGCACAGGATTGATGACGGCGATATGCATGTGGGCAGCATTTGGCTTACTGACGAAGCTTATTTTTACCTGGACGGCTTCGTCAATAAACAGAACTAGCGCATATGGGGACCCGAAAAGCCCCATGTTGCAGTCCCATCGTCCCTGCATCCTCAAAAAGTACTGGTCTGGGCCGCCATTTCTTCCAAAGGAATCATTGGCCCATTTTTCAGATCCGAAACGATTACTGCATCACGCTATCTGGACATTCTTCGTGAATTTGTGGCGGTACAAACTGCCTTAGACGACACTGCGAACACCCCGTGGTTTATGCAAGATGGTGCCCGGCCACATCGCACGGCCGAATTCCTGAATGAATATTTCGATGATCGTGTGATTGCTTTGGGCTATCCGAAACATACAGGAGGCGGCGTGGATTGGCCTCCCTATTCGCCAGACATGAACCCCTGTGTTTTCTTTCTGTGGGGACACTTGAAAGACCAGGTGTACCGCCAGAATCCAGAAACAATTGAACAGCTGAAGCAGTACATCTCATCTGCATGTGAAGCCATTCCGCCAGACACGTTGTCAAAGGTTTCGGGTAATTTCATTCAGAGACTACGCCATATTATTGCTACGCATGGTGGATATGTAGAAAATATCGTACTATAGTGTTTCCCAGACCGCAGCGCCATCTGTTGTTGAAAATTGTAACTACTGTAATTTCGAAAGTTTGTCTGCCTGAAAATGTACTGTTGTCCCAATCATATTGCAACAAACGGTGTATTTCTATCGCTGCTCGTTTAGTTCTTATTGCCGTTTCAAATATACCGGTCATTTTTGAAACACCCTGTACGTATCCTAGCCCCTAGACAACGAAACTAGCCAAAACTTTTAATATTTCAACTCTGAGTCAGAGGGTACGTAGTTGAGGGCCACCACACCTCATTTTAATATTAGAAAGCCCGCATGGGTAAAGCAGATATTTCTGCCACAGAATTTAAATCGGAATCAGTCGCGATTTATGGAAGTGAAACGTCTTTTATTCTGTGTTTCCCAGTACCTGGCGGACCAACAATGTGCTAATACTTGATGTGCATTTTGTTAATTTTGAACGATGATGTTCCTTATGTTTATACTTTCCTCATGTCTGTAGTTTCTTGTGGGATAAATGTGCAGGAATTGATGTTTCCTACTATTTCGGTAACTAGTAACCTATGTCAATCTTTGATTATGGATTAATCAGAGCCGTCAGCCATACTCACGCAGTAGTCAAAATAAATGTTGCGTATTGCTTTATCGTCAACGTTGGACGTAATAGGTGTCAAAACTGATTTTTTCTGTCAGGTACAATCATAATAAAACAATAATAAAGACGATAAACATAATTCCACTTGATAAACACAAAAAAAATCCCTAGAAAAGACTCCACTGCAAACACTACAATTTCTTTTCATTGTTATCTTGCGTAACACGTCGTTGGCACGCCCGGTTAGCCGAGCGCTCTAACGCACGGCTTTCCAGAGCGGGAAGGAGTGCCTGGTCCCCGGCACGAATCCACCCGGCGGACTTGTGTCGACGTCCGGTGAGCTGGCCAGTCTGTGGATGGTTTTTAGGCGGTTTTCCATCTGCCTCGGCGAATGCGGGCTGGTTCCCCTTATTCCCCCTCAGCTACACTATGTCGACGATTGTGGTGCAAACAAGTTCTCCACGTATGCGTACACCACCATTACTCTACCACGCAAACATACGGGTTACACTCATCTGGTGTGAGACGTTCCCTGGAGGGAGTGGGGGGGGGGGGGGTGTCCACCGGGGGCCCAACCGCACAATTACCCCGGGTTCTGTGTGGGGCGGTGGAAGGGTGAAGTGGACTCCGGTAGTCGTCGTAGGGTTGTGGACCACTGCGGCTGCAGCTGGGACGGAGCCTCTCCGTCGTTTCTAGGTCCACGGTTAACATACAACATAACACGTCGTTTATGAACAAATTAGCCCTCGTAATTGCAGACAGTTCTGAATGTGACCGGCCGATGTGGCCGTGTGGTTCTAGGAGTTTCAGTCTGGAACCGTGGCGCTGCTACGGTCGCAGGTTCGAATCCTGCCTCGGGCATGGATGCGTGTGACGTCCTTAGGTTACTTAGGTTTAAGTAGTTCTATGTCTAGGGGACTGATAACCTCAGATGTTAAGTCCCATAGTGCTTAAAGCCATTTGAACCATTTGAATGTGGCTAAGAATATTCCTTACCAAATTGTCCAGATAAGCTTGAGCAATATTGTTGGATTTCTCCACAACAGGGCTCAGTGATGCCCTGTAAAGTCTCTGGTGGGACAGGACGATTGCAAATCGCTCGCTTTATCATGATTCATGCATTCACAATGAAGTTAAGATCTGGAGAATGTAGAGGTCATTCCACCAGATTGATTCTATGCTCCACTAGGAAGGTGTTCACAAGCTTGTGACGTTCGGGGCGTTGACTGTCGTCCATCAGCTTGAGCCCCTCTCGAATATCTTCACCAAACAGCACCAAAACACATGCAAGGATGTCGTCTCGATACTCCACATCAGACATCCTCCCATCTATTGGATCAAGGATTCTCCTGCGCCCATATATGGTTCCACGCCAACACGTGACTGAACCGCCTTGATAATGGTGGCGATCTATGATACAGTTCGGGTGTGAACGTTGTCTTCTTGTCCTCCACACAAGAATATCACTATTGTCAGGGTAGAGACTGATACAGGTTTCATCAGAAAAGAGCGTTCTGTCCCACCGCTGCCAAGTCCACAAAGAGTGGTTTAGTGTCCATATGACACGAACCTCCATTCAAGCTCAATTTAAAGGAGGAGCCTCGCAACGTCATCTGGCATATAATCCCTGCTCAAGTAGCCTATTCATACGGTTTGTATTGACAACTGCACACCTGTAGCTGTTAGGAACTGCCGCCGTTGACTTGCGGTATTGCTGTTATAGGCAGATCTCGGTCTTGCACAACTGTCGTTTTTCTTCCGCGGCCACTTCTGTGACGATCCTCAACTGATCCTGTCGTTAGAAGCTTTCTACAGAGTCTAGAGACATAACTTCGTCTCATATTTGCTGCTACCTCGACCTGTCGCCTTCCCTGCTCTCTTCGGATGACTGTACTGAGCCTCTGTATTTACATTATTTATGTCCAAACCATCCTAAAGCAACAGAAGAATTTTCGTAATCACACAAAGCACAATCATTGCAATATTTACAAGCGAAACGGTTACCATAGACTGCACATACTGCCCCTGACGGTAGAAATCTGGACTGTTTCCGCTAGAATCACATTACAAACTAACGTATTGCTATCATTACACAAAGTGTAAGTAGGCTGTTTATGTTGGCAGCGCTGTGTAGCACTCTGCATTAAGAACTCTGATAGCGCTGTGTGCACTCTGTAAGAGACTCTGTGGCTGGTCGGACTCACTGTTAGAGGTGGATAGTCAGCAGTGATAGCAGTTGGAGGTGAACAGCCAGCAGTAATGGAAGTTGGGAGTGAGTAGTCAGCAGTGATGGAGGTTAGAGGTTAATAATTAGCAGTGTTGGAGGTTTGCAGTATTAGCGCGAGTGGACGGTCTGAATGTATATCCGTCATGGAGATTTACTATCGATGATTATATAATTTTTTTGAACTGGTTTTCACTTGATTAAGGTAAAATCTGATAAATACATTGTTTGTTCTGCAACAAAATCTTTCCTTTTCCAACCACATGCCTATTAGTCAGAGCCTTAAGTAGTTAGAATCTTTAATTTAGCTGGCAGTATTGGTGCTTGCGGAATTGCTGTAGTTCGTGTAATGAAGATTTTCTGTGAGGTAAGTGACTTAACGAAATGTATGGTTCATTGTTAGGATTTCTTCTAATTCAGGGCCATTCTTTTGTATTAATTATTTGAAGTCAGGTTATCATTTTTGAGCAGTCTGATTGCGTTGCGCCAGGATATTGTGGGTCAGTGTCCAAACGATAAAATAGCAAATATATATATACATATACACACACACACACACACACACACACACACACACACACACACATATATATATATATATATATATATATATATATATAAAGAAGTTTCAAAAGAAACCTACGTATTGGTATCATTACGTATTTCTAGATCACAACATTCAGCGTCAAAATTTCTGCAATATGCAATAGTTATTTTGACCACTGTACTTGAATGACATACGTTTTTGGAAATTGCGTTATACAAACCTTTATCCGAACGACAGATAGTGTTTTAAATGTTTTGCTCTACCAAGGTAGCTCGTACAATCGTTGTATGTTGTATGTATGTTAACCGGGGACCTAGAGACGACTGAGAGGCTCCGTCCCCGCCACAGCCGCAGTCGTCCACAACCCCACGACGACTACCGCAGTCCACTTCACCCCTCCGCCGCCCCACACCGAACCCAGGGTTATTGTGCGGTTCGGCCCCCGGTTCCCCCAGGGAACGTCTCACACCAGACGAGTGTAACCCCTATGTTTGCGTGATAGAGTAATGGTGGTGTATGCGTACGTGCAAAACTTTTTGCGCAGTGTAGCTGAGGCGGAATAATGGGAACCAGCCCGCATTCGCCGAGGCAGATGGAAAACCGCCTAAAAACCATCCACAGGCTGGCCGGCTCACCAGACCTCGACACAAGTCCACCGGGCGGATTCGTGCCGGGGACCAGGCGCTCCTTCCCGCTCCGGAAAGCCGTGCGTGAGACCCCTGGCTAACCGGGCGGGCCTCGTATAATCGTAGTCCTCCAGAACTGACAAGCATTCAGTTTAGCCCACCCTGCCAGAATTGCTTATTCACTGTTATCAGATACGTTTCAATGTGGCAAAATACACGAATAGCCTACATACCAATCTGAATTTACAATCACAATAAAATGAAAAATGGTGCAAATGGCTCTGAACACTATGGGACTTAACTTCTGAGGTCATCAGTCGCCTAGAGCTTAGAACTTCTTAAACCTAACTAACCTAAGGACATCACACGCATCCATGCCCGAGGCAGTACTGGAAGTTGCGACTGTAGCGGCCGCGCGTTCCAGACTGTAGCGCCTAGAACCGCTCGGCCACCCCGGCCGGCCAATAAAATGAAAGAAATACAAGAGTAATTAGGACACTTTCAAGAAGTATTACATATGGAAATTGATGCAGAAGCAGAGTCGAAGACAGAACTGACAATTATAATAGGAAGTACATAAAGGAGATATATCAGAGGTATAAAGAATTTCTCTTACTGTTCTAAGGCTGCATTTGTAATAGAAAATGACCGCTTTTGTTTTTAGTTTCAATCCAATTACTTCCTTCGTCTAACTTAAGGTGGAACTGTGGAAGTTATGTTCCCGTGAGGTGTGAAATGCCTTTTCGATTCCCAACAAAGGCTGTATCAGTGTCACGAAGTAGGACAATAGAGCTTGTTTTTCGTTACAGACTAATGCTCCTAGTAGCTCTCTGCGGGAAATATAATTTCGCACACTGGCAGAGTTATTGTACCGGGGCGCGATCTCTTACACCGCGCTCCCTGTTGCCTCGTCGAGAACCACCTGGAAAAGAACAAATTACGCGTGCCGTATCGTATGCACCCCCTGAGACGCACCGCGGCGTCCGTAACCGAGCGAAATAAACAGGGAAATTTGGCACGGAGCGGTCGAACGTATTCTGTCTCCAGGGCACCGTTGCGCTCGTAGCCTGGAGAAGGGTCTGCGGTGGAGTGGAGGAGGGGCGGGGGAAGGGGGGAGTGGTGGATGGCGGAGGGGGCACCACCGAGCACGGAAAGAACAGTTCGGAGCGCAACAGCGGTTCAACGGCCAGACGGCGTGCCACGTAAAGGGAGAACACAAATACGAAAAACTCGAATTTGCGTGAAGCGTTCACAGCATTCATCAAACATGTATGAATTCGCCGACGCAATCGGCCGGGAATCCTCCGGCGGGAAGTCCCATTAATTAAACAGGCGCGCGGTCGCTGCGGCTGCTGCTGAATATTGCATGCGGCACCGCCGACGCCGACGCCACGCCGACGCCTGCGGCGACGCCGCCGACGGCTGCTAAGTCTTGGGGCACACCGCACTATGGCGAGGCATCGACCCCTGGACTCGTAGTAGAGGCGTCTCGGAGAAAGTGGGACGCAACCCTGCAAAACGACTATGTTTACAGGGGTTTGGAATTTCTAGTGAACGCTAACCAAACTCTTACGTAAAGACTGGTCGTCCTGCAGACCGCAAGTTGCTTGATTTGTTTTTGGCGTTGCCATATAAACTTCGCAATCTGATGGAATTACGTTTTTCTGGAGACAAATGAGTCTCAAGTGTATCTTCCAGCCGGCCGGAGTGGCCAAGCGGTTCTACGCGCTACAGTCCGGAAACGCGCGACCGCTGCGGTCGCAGGTTCGAATCCTGCCTCGGGCATGGATGTGTGTGACGTCCTTAGGTTAGTTAGGTTTAAGTAGTACTAAGTTCTAGGGGACAGATGACCTCAGATGTTAAGTCCCGTAGTGCTCAGAGCCATTCGAACCATTTTTTTTTTTTTTTGTATCTTCCATAATGACAGAAACAGGAGCAATAAATTAAAATTTGCGCCACAGCCAGTACTTCAACCGAAGTCTCCTGCTTAATAGGCAGATGTGCTAACCACTACATCACCACAGAATTGTGGCTACCGTAGCTGCAAGGGTTACGCTGAAAATGCGAACTGAAGGGAGGGCAGTAGAGTACAGTAGTCTATTCGGTTAGGGGAGCCACGATGCGACAGCAGTGTAGTGGTTAGCACATCTACCCAATAAGCGTGGCTCCGGATGCCCCGTTATCGTGAATTTTTTTCTAATATGTTGAATCTTGTTTTTAATCGCCAACCCCCCTATTTTATTTTATTTTTTATTTTGTGGACACTTTATACCGTCCACTTAGAAAAATTATTGAATTACTGTGCTGATAAATCTTTTACATTATTTGATTTTCAAACATTTGAGCAAAACTGAACGTACTCAGACATTTCGCTCTTTACCTATTCTGATCAACACTAAACTGACACAGAGTATTTTTTTTTAGCGCAACGCAATCTGACTTTCAATAATCCCTACAAAAGAATGGCCCTGACTAACATTAACCTATACCTTTCACAAATCACTTACCTCACAAAAATCTTCGTTACTCGAAATACTGCAATACAGCGAGCGCCACTATAGCAAGCTAATAAAAAATTCTATCTACTGAAGGCACTAACTACTGATAGGCATAGTTAGCAAATGAAAGATTTTCATAGAGAACAAACACTGCATTTACCTTAATAGTATTCAAAAGTCATAATATATATAGCAGTTAATGACATCCATTCTTACAAATGTACTGTTTCTGATGGACACACGTCCAGATCATCCGCTCTCAAAAATCCGCCATCTCACGTCCCCACATCCACCACTGCTGGCGGCTCACCTCCAACTGCGCAACGCTACGCGCTGTTCACATCCAGCTGCCCAACACTACAATGGCAGACAACTATGCAAACTAGCCACAGACTGCACACAGCACAGCCAGTGATTTTCATACAGAGCGCTACGTGGCGTTACCAATAAGGAAACCTAAATAGCCTACTTACATAGCCCCCATGCTCCCCACAAAAAATTTTACAAATTGATTTGGGCACTGGCCAATACATATTTGTTAAAATTTTTCACAATTACAATAACAAAGAAATCAAATGCACACACTTATTGGTACAATGTTGGTCAAAAGCTAAAATTTTCTCAAACTCCATAAAGACAGTCGTGATCGTTCATCACAGTAAAATTGCAGTGTTTTTCTCAAAGTCTAAGCAGTAAAAGAAAATGCACACGGAAGTAGTGGATTTCCATGTAGTCTTGAAGAAGTAATGTTGTCCTTCCAACAGAAAGACAGTGCTGACTCTTGACATGCAGACAGGTAATGGGCCACAACAGAGCAAACCCACAGCAGAGTCAGTTGAAGTTGAAGAATATTGGTAGGTAGGTCGTCACAGAGCAGACCACTGTAGTCTTGTTAGAGATTACAGTATTGGTGGGCCACCAGAGGTGCAGACCCACTGCAGTCCTTGTAGAAATAATGGTATTGGTGGGCCATCAAAGACGCAGACCCCTGTAGTCCTTGTAGAGACGGCCAGCAGCCATCCGTTGCGACTGTGCAAGGCACAATCACCATCGAAGAGTCTTGCGGACAATATAGCAAGTCCATAAACCACCACTTGTGCACTCACAAAGTTTTTGGAATTGTCCTTAGAATCAGCAGTGCTGTTAACTAGTCCCTTGCTGAATTATCAACACACGTGCAAACACTAGCGGTCCCAACTTCTCACATATTGTGCATATACTATGACGAACAGAAATGCTTGCACTGAAATGAATGCTTACAAGTTACTTAATTTGCTGAACTGGTGTCCATTACAATTTTATAACATGTGAATACAATTACAAAGATACAGAAAATATCATTAAAAACATAATAATACAGATAACATTTGTAGTAATACAGGCTTTACAAAACAATAGAAATAAACATATACATCAGTGTTACAGGAACTATGACATAAGTAAATATATAAAATGAGAATAGTTTTCGAAACATGAGCATTGAAACAGAACAGAATTAATAATGTCTATAAACATCTTTACAAAGAAAATAACATATTATTAATGCAAATTATATTTGAGGATAACAGTATTCCTCATCATAGTGACTGTAGCTTAGTACTA
Source organism: Schistocerca cancellata (assembly GCF_023864275.1). NCBI lineage: Eukaryota > Metazoa > Arthropoda > Insecta > Orthoptera > Acrididae > Schistocerca > Schistocerca cancellata. Next base: position 980,353,824 of record NC_064627.1, read on the forward strand.
GAAAAATTCTACAACATAAATCTTATTAGCAGAACGCATGAAGACAGGAAAAACACAAGCACACAAGAGTACACAAACACATAGCAGAAAAAAACAGGAGGAAAGGACAGGGTTTGTTTTCAGTGTAACATTTGGTACTGCAGTCCAACCCAAAACTTCATTCCATAGATCTTTCATCTTATTTCAACATTTGTTTCCACCAAAAAAATCCTATCCAAGCATGCTTTCTGTATTTATGTGTTCACATATTTCTTACCTTATTATTTATTTTCCATTATCTTACCTCATCATTTATTTCCAAGAAAATCCTACCTAAACCTGTTGTCCCTACACCCTAATTTTTGTTCATATCCTCTTTCAAAATCCTTTTTTGGCCAAACCATTTTCTTATAGCTTCTCAATGCATTTCATCCAATTCATCACAACTCATCTCATATATAGCCTACCCCATCTTAACCTAACTTAAATCTACTGAGCTCATATATATGTACTAAGGGACGAGGCAATGCAGCAATAGGAAACAATTAACACAAACAGCAATGACAAAAAAATGGAAATTGGCAAAGCAAGCAGCAGTGAATGTAATAACTTATATCTAAGCATGACAAACCCACAAGCAGAAAAATTGCACACTAAAGACAACAATGCAGATAAGGGAAATGTATATTCATATCTTAATGTCTATGTAATTAAAGTGGTGCACAACAAAACTTATTCTACAAAAAATTACCAAGTACTTGAAAAGAAAATTATATATGCAGTTACTGTTATTAGTCCCTTGTTGTTGTTCTTTCCTTTCCAAGTGCTCCTTTTTCGATGAATGTGGATCATAAAATTATTATTTAATAGATCTGTTGACGAAAGTTTTCATATTAGCAGATGCATTTAATTTTATTTTATAATACTAATGCTGTAACACAGCTGGAAACCAGATATCAAATGAAATAAGCAACTATATGCAAAGCATAAAAATATCATTCAATAGTCATGTGACATTTCGTAAGTTAGTAGAAATTTTCCCAATTTTCGTAGAAAGACACTTGTCATATTCAGATGTGCAGATGTAAGAATATTTCCCATCAATTCATAAGCATTTCAGTAAGCAGCACAAAGCACGATATGTTTCCAAGTAATGAGCGCGTCGTATTTGCGATGCTTTCTACACAGGAATGTCAATAGCGAGGTTAATGGTGTCTTTTTTTCTCCACCTAATGGATTTTTCACCAGGCGACTCGCACAGCTGGTCGCCCATAACACATTACGTCAAAGTCACTTAGGTTTCTTACCGAAATATTTACGACACCAGTTTGCACTACAAAGACAGTCTCATATAAAAAATTTCACAGGTCGAGAATTTGCGTTACAAATGTGTAGAAACAAAATCCTATAAATATAACAGTGTCCAAAAAATTTTCACGGGCATTGTGATACATTCACGCATATGCACACATTTCATAACTCTTAAAGTATGATTGTTGGTTTCCAACATCCTTTTGACAAATCAGAGTCCCTAACCACTACTCCTTATTCCTTACCTTATTACACATATACATATTCGTCGACACTTCTTCAATATTTCATCATAATAAATACATAGCATAATCAAATTCCTCATATAGCATCAGCTTATAAATCATATACATACCTCACCAGCATAATACACATCGTCGTCGTAATAATATCATAACACCTCAGTCAAGTCTCAAAAACGTCATAGCTTTCTGCAATAATTTCAAAAACTAAAAAAAATTCTCTGCTCATTTAAAAAGTGACATCTACCTCAAACATACTTTAAAAATCATGATCCCATATCAAATACATTCTTCAAAGCTGCATAGTAACACAGTGGTTCCGAAAAAATATGAACAGTTCACAAAGTACAGACAAAATACAATATCATAAGTGTGAAATTATCCAACTGTGTAATTGCGTAAACATGTGTCACTGACATAGTAAAAAATTTTTGTTTCTCTGTTAAATAATCAGATAGCTGTGTAATTCATTGTTGGAGAAATATGGTACCGGTGTGTAAAGTTGTATAAGCAAATACCATATTAGCTAGAGCTCCTTGTGCTTGCCAGACACATGGTACATAAAGTAGGTGTGTACCCCCTGAGGATTAATGTAATTATCCCCACCGGTGTTACAGATTACAGCAATAGAATGAAATGTATAACGGAAAACTTTCTCTTTAATTCAAAAATCTTGAAAAATGTTTAAAGTACAAAATTAATCACTCAGATGCGTGTCCTGTAGCGCTAAATGTGCGTCTTGCTGTAAGATAATTCTGTCGAAGTGTCGTAGTTATCGTCCTCTGTAAGCAAAGTTCTGCTGAAGTCAATGTACTCACCTCATCATAAACAAAAGTGAAATGCTTTGCGTATAGATATCGTAGTTATTGTGCTTATTGCCTTGATGAAGAAAGTACTTTATTGTAACATATTGTTGTGCCACGGAAAAGGCTGTCTCATTGTAGCTATACCACAAAAGTTACTACTAAAACATGTTTTACTTTCCAGAATAATACATAAAAACTGTGCAGATATAAAACAGATACACCGCAAAAGCAACAACGTAAATTGTGTCACACATTAGTAGTGTCGTGATGTAATCGTGTAGCTGTCCAAGAAACCAAATACTAAGTCATCTTTAATCTCACAGAAAGTACTTCAAATAAAGAATGTCTTTTCAACTAAACCAAAATGTTTTATTAAAATCTAATTAACAGTATACGTTCTAAGTATGTAAGCCTTATAGTCGTTACGTAATTGTGCAATTAACAAACAAGAATGTACACACTCAGTAACACCGTGTCCTCTGTTCACTGTCTCCATGCATTCGTAATTTCTGTTCAAATAAGTTCCCTTGGTTCTTGACTGGATATTTAACTTCAAACATTGTTGCATGTTAACAGATTCTAAGTCTGAAAAAGCATACTAGTAATGTAAAGTGAAAAATTTTACAGCAAAGACTAACTTAAAAAAACAGATTATCTCTCAATAAACGGTTTTACATGTGAAATATGGTGCAATCCTTTACTCTTCCTAATACGCAGAGTTTCAAATTTAACGCAATTATCATGTGGTACACGTCGGATTCTGTAAGGTCCATTGTAAACCAGAAAGAATTTGTGACTCAAGTGTTTCTTCTTGTGTGACAATGAATGAGCTTTAATGAGAACTTTCTGACCAATATATAATATCTTTGCATTTGCTTTACCATGTAGCTTTCTCCTTTTGTCTGCTGCAGATATTATATTTTTAATAGTCAAATCAATTATGTCTTTGTGTCGAAGTTTACGTGTATTCAGAAAAGGTACAAGCTCTCTGATTCTGTTCGGAGGTTCTTCATTCTTCTGTACAAGAATAGGTGGTGTAAGTAGACTGTATAGGTTTTTTTTATTGGTAACGCCACATAGCGCTCTGTATGAAAATCACTGGCTGTGATGTGTGCTGCTACAAACATTATGACTTTTGAACACTATTGAGGTAAATATATTGTTTGTTCTCTATTAAAATCTTTCATTTGCTAACTATGCCTATTAGTAGTTAGTGCCTTCCATAGTTTGAATCTTTTATTTAGCTGGCAGTAGTGGCGCTCGCTGTATTGCAGTAGTTCGAGTAACCAAGTTTTTTGTGAGGTAAGCGATTTGTGCAAGGTATAGGTTAATGTTAGTCAGGGCCATTCTTTTGTAGGGATTTTTGAAAGTCAGATTGCGTTGCGCTAAAAATATTGTGTGTCAGTTTAAGCACAGTCATGTAAAAATTGTTCTAAGGGGACGTTTCATATGTCGACCCTTAGCCGAGGATACCTCACTGGAATCTTCTGACTTTTTCTTGTAGTTTGTGTAATTAGTGTAGCTTTTGTTTATTTCTAGCGCGTAATTGTAGAGGAAATCTCCTTTGTAGTTGCAGTCTTTCATTGTATAGTAAAACAAGTGTGGCACACATGTAAATTTGCACCAAGTATTTCGCAGCTGCGCTTGCAATTAACTAGATATTATTTTCAGTGCTATGTTAATGTGTTCTCTTATTTTTGCTCTACAAATTGTGCTTTTCTGTGTTGTCGTGTGAAATATTGTGACAATAATGGCGTGTGAAAAACGTAACACTAGGCTCCAAAGTAAACTGAGAAATAATAGTGACGACGAGTCAAGACACATTTTCTGCTTGTCAAAATGTAAATATTGCCGGTGAAAATGCACTGCCAAAAAGCATAGAGAAACAGATTCCAGACACTAATACACTATTATTGCAATTAATGCAATAAATGGAACAAAATCAGAGACAAACACAGCAAAAGCTTCAAAAGTTAGACTCATTGGAACAAACTCTCGAACAAACACGTGAAGATTTAACTGCTGAGTTACATAACATTGAATCGAAATGTCAAAAAGTCTGTAATGACGTAAAAACACAAATTTGTGAGCATTTCCAACCTATTTTTTCGCGTCATGAGAATGCATTACAGAATCACAAAGCAGCCATAAAAGAACTGCAAACTATTGTTCATGAAAATCATGAGACCTTGCAAACTAAAATTGACTCAGTTGCGTCTACCGACTCGGTTACGCAACTTGCAAAAACTCAAGAAAACTTAAAGAACACAGTAGATACGATTTCAGCACAAATGGAGACTCTGAAACTTGGTTCAGAAAAACCCACTGAGGAAATGTGTTCACTATCGGAGAAAGTAGCCGAACTTTCGGATCAGTTCACTAACTTATCTACAAAGGTAGATGATGATCTGAATGACACAAGACCCGTAGCCTTCACTGACACAGAAGAGTATGAACAAATTAGAAAATTCAAACAAAATCAAAATCAAATCAATACAAGGTACAAAAGAGAAATCCGGGAAGTACAAGATCAGTTGACGCAGGTAATCCAAGAATTACATATTTCAGAGGCCACTCGCGCTCCAATACGGGAAGAGGGACATAGAAATACGGAACAGCCACAAAATAATAACACAGGGCATTTCGGAAGTTATGAAAGAAATTGGCAATGTGCACCGAATTTTGAGATGGAACCGCCGAAACGACGTAACAATGACCGACATGCGACTCGCCGACATGATGACTTTGACTACAACCTGTTCATTACTACACGTAAATTCAAAACATTTAAGAATTCTGGCAACGACATTCATCCATAAGCATGGCTCCATCAATTCTCTCATTGTTTTCCTCCCAACTGGTCATTAGAGCACAGATTAGAATTTATGTATGGCTACTTAGAGAATGAACCAGCTGTAAGAATGCGATCGGTCATACACGATTGCCACAGTGAAGGAGAATTTTACCATGCCTTCCTCTCAGCATACTGGTCTCAAGCCACACAAGACCGAGTAAAACATGGCATCATAATGATGAAACATTTCGAACAATCTGAATTTTCCAGTCATGTCAAATATTTTGAAGACGTGTTGTATAAGAATCAATATCTTTCAAACCCATACAGCCCTTCAGAACTCATCCGCATTAGCTTAATGAAATTGCCTGAACATTTAAGAAATATTATTTTGGCAGGACGTTGCAAAGACGACATTGAAGCTTTTCAGGGACTCTTACAAGAATTAGAAATTGACACAGACATCCGCGGGATGCGAAAACTGGAAAACAATCACTACAAGTCACATCCGTCGCAATTCCGCAATGAAAGAAATAATAACTGGACACGACAAGGCTATTCTCACAATACAAATCGTGAACAAAACAGTCACCACCCGTATGACAACCGTTGGCAGAGTAATAATAGTTACAGAGAAAGATCGCATTTCCGTAGTAATGAATATGACAGAGTTAACCATAGAAACAGACAATATGGCAACCAGAACCATTATTATCAAGGGAGACAGAATAACTTCAGACGCAACAGTTCAGCGTGCAGTTACAATTCTGGGAGAAATTCTCTACCACATGACCGACAAACAAGAAACTATGTAAACTACCGACAAAACGACAGACCTGAATTGCATCAGAACTGGCTGGATTCAAACAGAGCAGGGCACTCTCGGCAAGGCGAATTTGTAGAAGGTAGGTCTCCTAATCCCAGTAACGACGCGCGCCAACAAAGAAACAGGCAATGACTCGCACCGCAGGCAGCCACGTGCGCCCACTGGCTCAGAGAAAAATAACATAGACGCTAACCTTGAGAAAAATTCCAGTATTCTTTACCGACGTATACCAATTGATAATTGCGTTAAAGTTGAAACTCTGCGTACTAGGAAGAGCAAAGGGTTACACCACATTTCACATGTAAAACCATTTATTGAGAGATAATCGGCTTTTTAACTTCGTCTTTGCTATAAAATTTTTCACTTTACATTACTAATATGCTTTGTCAGACTTAGAATCTGTTAACATGCAACAATGTTTGAAGTTAAATATCCAGTCAAGAACCAAGAGAACTTATTTAAACAGAAATTACGAATGCATTGTTATTGCAAACAGACGACACAGTGTAATTGTGTGTGTACATTCTTGCTTGTTAGATGCACGATTACATAACATCTGTAAGGCTCACATACTTAGAACATTTACCAGTACTGCTAATGAGATTTTAATGCAACATTTTGGTTTACTTGAAAATACATTCTGGATTTAAAGTACTTTCTGTGAGATACCAGATTACACAGTGGTTAGTTTATGTGACAGCAACACGATTATATCACGCGCTACTAATGAGTGACTATTTACAATGTTGCTTTTGCGTTGTATCTGTTTTATATCTGCACATTTTTTCTGAATTATTCTGTAAAGTAAAACATGTTTTAGTAGTAACTTTTGTGGTATAGCAGCAAGGAGACAGCCTTTTCCGTAGGACAACAATACGTTACAGCACAGTACTTTCTTCATCACGGCAATAAGCGTAATAACTAAGATATCTATACGCAAAGCATTTCACTTTTGTTTATCATGAGGTAAGTACATTGACTTCTGTAGAACTTAGCTTTCGGAGGATGATAACTACGAGACTTCCACAGAGATTATCTTACAACATGACGCACAGTTTAGCGCTACAGTACACGTATTTGAGTGATTAATTTTGTACTTAAAACATTTATTTTTAAAGATATTTGAAGTACAATGATACAAAGGTTTTCCGTAATACATTTCATTCCATTGTTGTAATCTGTAACACCTGAGGGTATAATTACATTAATCCTCAGGGGGGTACACGCCTACTTTGTGTACCATGTGTTTGGCAAGCACAAGGAGCCCTAGCTAATATGGTATTTGCTTATACAACTTTACACATCGGTACCTTATTTCTCTAACACATAATTACACAGCTATCTGGTCATTTAACAGAGAAACAAACATTTCTTTACTATGTCGATGACACATGTTTACGCAATTACACAGTTAGATAGCTTCACACTTATGAAACTGTATTTTGTCTGTACTTTGTGAACGCTTCATGTTTTTTCAGAACCATTGTGATATGAGAGCTTTGAATGATATATTTGGTATGGGATCACGATTTTTAAAGTACGTTTGAGGCAGATGACACTTTTGACATGAGCAGAGAATTTTTTTAGGTTTTGAAATTATTGGAGGAAGCTACGACGATTTTGAGAGTTGACTGAGGTGTTATGATGTTATTATTATGATGATGATATGTGTTATGCTGTTGAGGTATGTTTATGATCAATAAGCTGATGCTATATGAGGAATTTGATTACGCTATGTATTTATTATGATGAAATATTGAAGTGTCGTCGCAAGATTGACGTGTCGACGAATATATATTCGTGTAATAAGGTAAGGAGTAATGAATAGTGGTTAGGGACTCTGGTTTGTGAAAAAGGTTGTTGGAAACCAAGAATCGTACTTTAAGAGTTATGAAATGTGTGTAAATGCGTGAATGTATCACAATGGTGGTGAAAATTTTTTGTACACTTATATTCATAAGATTTTGTTTCTACACATTTGCAACGCAAATTCTCGACCCGTGAAATTTTGTATATGAGACTGTCACTGTAGCGGAAACTACTGTCGTAAATATTTCCGTAAGAACGTTAAGTGACCACCTGCACATAATGTGTCGTGGGCACCCAGCTGCGTCAGACGCCTGGAGAAAAAGCCATTAGTGTGTGTCTTTTCAGAGGCACAGGTAGAAAAAAAAAGTTTGGCTCTTATCCTCACTATTGACATTCCTTTGTAGAAAGCATCCCAAATACGACACGCTCAAACTTGAAAACATATGATTAAACTGTGGAGCTCTTAATTTATGATTTACTGAAATGCCTAATGAAATGGCGAGAAATATTTTTTGTCTATACACCTGATTATGAATACTGTCTTTATAGTTGAGAGATTTTTTACTACCTTATGAAATGCTATATGGCTAATGAATGATGTTTCATGCCTTCCTTTGTACATATTTTCATTTTTTTAAATATCTAGTTTCTAGCTGCACTGCAGCATTGGTTAGAATAGAATTTTATATATGTACTAATATAAATATTTTCTGTCTACAGATCCAGTAAATACTAATTTTGTAATACACTTCCCAAAAATGGGGGAGCACAAAGACATTTCCCTTCACAGGAATTGCATACGGAATTTTCTTTTCAACTACTTGGTAATTTTTTTTGTAGAATAACTTCTTGTGGTGCACCACTTTAATTACATAGACATTAAGATGTGAATATACATTTCCCTTGTCTAAACTGTTGTCTTTAGTGTAATATTTTTTTCTGCTTGAGCTATGTCATTTTTAGATATAAGTTATTTCATTTGCTGCTGCGATGCGATGCCGCATAACAGCGCATAAAGCTTCACTCAGAACTGCAGATGTCTCATCTGTTACATCCCCTTTTTGTGTAATACTAGTGGCGATCGTCAATTAAAGCTCATGGTGTTCACATTTGCCACTTGAAGTAAAAATCTGAAACGCAATGATTTTTCTGTTATATACACTCCTGGAAATTGAAATAAGAACACCGTGAATTCATTGTCCCAGGAAGGGGAAACTTTATTGACACATTCCTGGGGTCAGATACATCACATGATCACACTGACAGAACCACAGGCACATAGACACAGGCAACAGAGCATGCACAATGTCGGCACTAGTACAGTGTATATCCACCTTTCGCAGCAATGCAGGCTGCTATTCTCCCATGGAGACGATCGTAGAGATGCTGGATGTAGTCCTGTGGAACGGCTTGCCATGCCATTTCCAGCTGCGCCTCAGTTGGACCAGCGTTCGTGCTGGACGTGCAGACCGTGTGAGACGACGCTTCATCCAGTCCCAAACATGCTCAATGGGGGACAGTTCCGGAGATCTTGCTGGCCAGGGTAGTTGACTTACACCTTCTAGAGCACGTTGGGTGGCACGGGATACATGCGGACGTGCATTGTCCTGTTGGAACAGCAAGTTCCCTTGCCGGTCTAGGAATGGTAGAACGATGGGTTCGATGGCGGTTTGGATGTACCGTGCACTATTCAGTGTCCCCTCGACGATCACCAGTGGTGTACGGCCAGTGTAGGAGATCGCTCCCCACACCATGAAGCCGGGTGTTGGCCCTGTGTGCCTCGGTCGTATGCAGTCCTGATTGTGGCGCTCACCTGCACGGCGCCAAACACGCATACGACCATCATTGGCACCAAGGCAGAAGCGACTCTCATCGCTGAAGACGACACGTCTCCATTCGTCCCTCCATTCACGCCTGTCGCGACACCACTGGAGGTGGGCTGCACGATGTTGGGGCGTGAGCGGAAGACGGCCTAACGGTGTGCGGGACCGTAGCCCAGCTTCATGGCGACGGTTGCGAATGGTCCTCGCCGATACCCCAGGAGCAACAGTGTCCCTAATTTGCTGGGAAGTGGCGGTGAGGTCCCCTACGACACTGCGTAGGATCCTACGGTCTTGGCGTGCATCCGTGCGTCGCTGCGGTCCGGTCCCAGGTCGACGGGCACGTGCACCTTCCGCCGACCACTGGCGACAACATCGATGTACTGTGGAGACCTCACGCCCCACGTGTTGAGCAATTCGGCGGTACGTCCACCCGGCTTCCCGCATGCCCACTATACGCCCTCGCTCAAAGTCCGTCAACTGCACATACGGTTCACGTCCACGCTGTCGCGGCATGCTACCAGTGTTAAAGACTGCGATGGAGCTCCGTATGCCACGGCAAACTGGCTGACACTGACGGCGGCGGTGCACAAATGCTGCGCAGCTAGCGCCATTCGACGGCCAACACCGCAGTTCCTGGTGTGTCCGCTGTGCCGTGCGTGTGATCATTGCTTGTACAGCCCTCTCGCAGTGTCCGGAGCAAGTATGGTGGGTCTGACACACCGGTGTCAATGTGTTCTTTTTTCCATTTCCAGGAGTATAGTTATTGAGAAGCCACATCAGCCACTGTAATTTACGACAAGTTAGATAAGTAATTAAAGATAATTGAGGGTCACTGTAGGTCATTTTGATAGTTTTCTCTTTTGTGAAACTTAATTTAAACCTAGATCATAGATGTGATATGGAATAGGTCATCCTTCGATCCATTGTAGAACTTGGAAACCCATTCAGGGAATATTCGTTCACATTTTTGTTGAACGCAGTTGGTTTTTACCATCCTGTATTAAAACATTTCCTTTTATCAATAGTGCAATTTATAAACGATATTTTGTGAATAGAATAAAATTTCCAATGGTAAACTTAACTGCTTTTTCGACGTTATTTTACCAGCTAACTAAAAATAGGAAAGTCTTGAACCCCTTCCACTAAATTTAGTTAGTATTAAGATTCTTTTACAGGGAGTGCAGTGGAGCTGACGCTGAAATCATTAGATATTTGGTTGTATCATCGCTAGTCTCACTGAACTCTTCTGAATTCTACATGTCATGTGTGGTCTGGCGTCTCCTTACCAGCAACAGGTCCCAGGTTCAAACTAGTCAATTCCCTAAAAAACACGCTCAGAGCGTCGTTGCGCGAAAGTGGTAGGGAGACACGATATAGAACAAATAGACACCACGCAGAATGTTAGAACAGATGTGAACATGGGTATGGCCGAAACCGGTAACTGTGTTTTTGTTATCAAGACGGATCTTTAGAAACAAAGTGTCGAATTAGGAATGCAAAAGCAATTTGTACTTTCGGAGTGTTTTCATTCTGCAGTGGAGTGTGCAGTGCATGCTGCTGTGAAGTGGCCAGTGTTCCACAGGCAGTTTATGACGGGATGCTGATGCAACACATCAACATCTGGCAGAAATGGCGCCCTCACTGACAGATTAGTGTGTCAGCTCCACAGCAAAAGGCCGACGGCTGGCTACAAGCCCGTGAGTTGCGGCAGCTGCCAGAAACGTGAGAGGTGGCACGCCACTCCGCCACTCTCTCGCCTTAACGTAACTGTCAGTCAGATTCACATTAGTAGTTTAGGTCGTGATGTTGGTGTTCTCCAGTACTACATTTGGTATGTGTGGTTTATGACTTTTTACATGAGGAAAATGTGGACAGACTGTTCATATAACTGCATGTGTAGCCTGTAGAGAACATGTGCCTAAGGGACTGTAGTGGAGGCGATGGAGAGCAGGGACAGAGACGTATTGCAGGCTGTCCGAGTGATTCTGGAAAGCAGCGCTCTGTGGATTGCACCTCCAGAGGTACTTCGGGCCATGGTACTCCCTGCTTTCACTTAGGGTCAGTGCAGGAGGGACGCTGACGCTGACTCTGAAAAGACCGGCCTATCCTTGGCTCGAGATGGTGCAGTTTGGAAAAAAATAGTCTTCCCTGCGGTTCCTAGCGGGGAGAGAATAGATCTTACCATTCTTGTTGATTTGTCCTTGTTGGTGGAGCCTTAAAAAGAGAAAGATACACTCTGATGGGGAATTAGTAAAACGTAATTCCTCAGCAGGTCAGGCCAACGCGTGGTTCGCCTGTGGTGAGGTTGTTGACCCAGTCCTCGGATGATCCGGTTGCGGGAGCGTCCCGCTTTGTCGTAGAACTTCCTGGTGATGGCGCGAAACCTGTCTCGGAGAGGCAGGATCCCGGTGTCCTCGTGGAGTTGGCGCGTCGAGAAGCGCCTCGGAAGATGCATGGTAGTCTTCAGGGCGCGGTTCTGTATCCGCTGCAGAGTCACAATGCGAACATCAGCGGTTTACCCCAGACCACGGCGGCATACTCTGACAGTGGGCGGACCAGTGTTAGGTAAAGCGTGATGCCGTGTTGCGTTGGCAATGACGACTGCGAGTTTAGCAGCGGATACAGGGCGCGAAGGCGTCCTATTGCTCTCCCTTTCACATCACGGATGTGATGCTTCCAGGTCTAGGTCTAGGGTGACTCCTAGGTATTTCGCCGTCCCACTCCATGGGATAGGTCCTCCCAGGATTTCGACTGGCGTGAGCCCTGGTGGCAGAAGTGTTAGAGTGAAGGCAACTGGCAGGGGAGTGCCAGTTTGCAGAATATTTTACCTGGGCCAGGCGACAGTCCGTCACGAAGGTGGCCAGTTGGCCGAAAGTGGGTGGAGGAAGCCATTTAAGAGAGACTGCTGTAACCTGAGCTTTTGTCAAATGGTGGGCAGGTCATAAAACTCAGCCGCGCGGGGTTAGTCGAGCGGTCTAGGGCGCTGCAGTCATGGACTGTGCGGCTGATCCCGGCGGAGGTTCGAGTCCTCCCTCGGGCATGGGTGTATGTGTTTGTCCTTAGGATAATTTAGGTTAAGTAGTGTGTAAGCTTAGGGACTGATGACCTTAGCAGTTAAGTCCCATAAGATTTCACACAATTTGAACATTTTTTCATAAAACTCTGAGCATTCTCATGTCAGAAGCTGGGACGATATGGACAGAGCGACTGGTGCACATGTTTAGTGGAGGCAAGACTGTAACTCCCCTGACGCCAGAAAGTCTCCAGGTCCTTTTAGCGAGTGTCAAAAATATATATTTCACGGGCACGACTTTTTCGGAAGTTTAAATGCTTTCTTTCAGAAGCTGTAACTATGAGGGACTGTGGTCCCATCTAGGTAGGCGTTTTTTTGGTGCTTACCGTGAGAACGACCCCTCCCTAGTCTAATTTTTTTTTCAGACAAGCGGATTTTGAGTAGCTGATTGTCTCCCCTCAGGATATGCAAAGCAGAGACCTGCTTCCCCCAGCGTGGAGACCCTGGTGCTGTCTGTATTGGCTACCAGACCAACAGAACAGTCAAGAGGGAAGATACAATGAGTAGAGGATAGTTCGATTGGTTTGTACAATGTGGTGGCTGTTTCGTTTTTGCTAAATCGGCTCCCGTACTGGGGACGCTATGTTTAAGCCATGTATCGCTGCTCCGACTCCATCGTTGCTGCTCTTGTAGTTGTTGGACTCTGTTCTTGCAGATTATTTGTAATGAATCTTCGTTCGCTTGAAGAAATCCAAGTTATGTGAATATCCTGTTTATTGTGTTATCTTGTTCGCTAATCATTTCTGCTCCTGTCCATCCTTTCAACAGTGACACTGGCTGCGCTACTCTACACAACACGAATGGTATTGAACATAAGGTTTAGGTTGAAGAGTGAAGTGGGTATAACTTTTTTTTCTAAAGTAAGTACGCTGAGTGAGTCTAAAGAACTTGTGTTCAAACAAGATATACTGTTCATAGCGTCGACACTTGCAATGGTGTGTAGGTATTTTTACTGCAATATAGACGTAAAGATAAATGGCACTAAGAAATCGAACGAAAGCCTGTTCCTTTGTAACGAGCCACCGGAGACCGCGCTCCCTTTATGCTAAAATACTGAGAAAATAACAACGAAAAATCTCCGAAATTTTGTCGGTGAACTTCCGGTCACACTGTAAACCACAATTCACATCCTAAACAAACTAAGTGTAGAATTTTGGTGCTGAGTAAACGCTTGATCGTTTTTTATTTTCTTTTGAGAATAAGAGGAACAGGGTCCCGGGAAGAGAAACGCGTCGTCTGTCGTCAACACACATGAAAAAGGAACAGCAGCCACTTCACACAAGAATGGCCAGGGCGTAATGAAAAAAAAATTAATGGCCAAGCAGGTACTTAAAATTAACGCTCCTTAAAATGTATTGGAATTCACGAGCGATCATATCAGCGTCTGCTGGTGCAATAACACAAACAATCATTTACCACCTTGCCTACTACACGGATCCAGCCACAATTTATTCCCTTCACGAAGCCTATCACAGGAAATACACTTGCACGACGTATGGCTTAAATTACAAACTGCGATTAGGAACACTGACCGATGGTGATGTGCTCAAACACTGGTAGGCGCGTTAATATAGGAGGTCTAATTCCATATAACATAGGAACAGCACTACAATACTAAGTACTCAAAATAAGAAAGCAACAGATAGCTCCAAGTGTGAAGGAGCCGCAATTTGCAAGATTCCGACCAGGGCGAAATTGCCTCCAACCCACACAGGCCATCGTCGAGGTGCTGTTAACCTTAAGTTTGCAGAGTAAGCTGGGAACTTGCCGATCAGGTTGGCCCCGAGTCCGTCAGTGTCACACCCCCCGCAACTACCAATTCTTAAGCAATCCGGCCAGGCCTGCCCCCGACCAATTTAACCTTTCGCCACTTCTCGAGACCGGCTTCGGCCAGACGGAGTTCCCCAAAAGCCACAACTTGAGAGCCACGTGCCCCTCAGTCAAATGGCTCTCCAGGCCCAGGAAAATCTACCAAAAAAGATATAATTGGTTTATTATTTGTTGTTGTTTTTGGCGGTAGGGTTTTATCTTGGTTATTTTTTCCTATTCCTCATGTAATTGCTTTAGCTTATTATTACCTCGACCAAACACCTTATCTCGCGACGCACGATCGAATCGATATCGGCAACCCAAGTGGTTAGTGGCGCCAGTGGAATGCCATACCGCCCAGATTAGAGCCGCCACGTCTCATTGTCCTTGTACATCTACATCTACATCTACACTCCTGGAAATGGAAAAAAGAACACATTGACACCGGTGTGTCAGACCCACCATACTTGCTCCGGACACTGCGAGAGGGCTGTACAAGCAATGATCACACGCACGGCACAGCGGACACACCAGGAACCGCGGTGTTGGCCGTCGAATGGCGCTAGCTGCGCAGCACTTGTGCACCGCCGCCGTCAGTGTCAGCCAGTTTGCCGTGGCATACGGAGCTCCATCGCAGTCTTTAACACTGGTAGCATGCCGCGACAGCGTGGACGTGAACCGTATGTGCAGTTGACGGACTTTGAGCGAGGGCGTATAGTGGGCATGCGGGAGGCCGGGTGGACGTACCGCCGAATTGCTCAACACGTGGGGCGTGAGGTCTCCACAGTACATCGATGTTGTCGCCAGTGGTCGGTGGAAGGTGCACGTGCCCGTCGACCTGTGACCGGACCGCAGCGACGCACGGATGCACGCCAAGACCGTAGGAATCTACGCAGTGCCGTAGGGGACCGCACCGCCACTTCCCAGCAAATTAGGGACACTGTTGCCCCTGGGGTATCGGCGAGGACCATTCACAACCGTCTCCATGAAGCTGGGCTACGGTCCCGCACACCGTTAGGCCGTCTTCCGCTCACGCCCCAACATCGTGCAGCCCGCCTCCAGTGGTGTCGCGACAGGCGTGAATGGAGGGACGAATGGAGACGTGTCGTCTTCAGCGATGAGAGTCGCTTCTGCCTTGGTGCCAATGATGGTCGTATGCGTGTTTGGCGCCGTGCAGGTGAGCGCCACAATCAGGACTGCATACGACCGAGGCACACAGAGCCAACACCCGGCATCATGGTGTGGGGAGCGATCTCCTACACTGGCCGTACACCACTGGTGATCGTCGAGGGGACACTGAATAGTGCACGGTACATCCAAACCGTCATCGAACCCATCGTTCTACCATTCCTAGACCGGCAAGGGAACTTGCTGTTCCAACAGGACAATGCACGTCCGCATGTATCCCGTGCCACCCAACGTGCTCTAGAAGGTGTAAGTCAACTACCCTGGCCAGCAAGATCTCCGGATCTGTCCCCCATTGAGCATGTTTGGGACTGGATGAAGCGTCGTCTCACGCGGTCTGCACGTCCAGCACGAACGCTGGTCCAACTGAGGCGCTAGGTGGAAATGGCATGGCAAGCCGTTCCACAGGACTACATTCAGCATCTCTACGATCGTCTCCATGGGAGAATAGCAGCCTGCATTGCTGCGAAAGGTGGATATACACTGTACTAGTGCCGACATTGTGCATGCTCTGTTGCCTGTGTCTATGTGCCTGTGGTTCTGTCAGTGTGATCATGTGATGTATCTGACCCCAGGAATGTGTCAATAAAGTTTCCCCTTCCTGGGACAATGAATTCACGGTGTTCTTATTTCAATTTCCAGGAGTGTACATGGATACTCTGCAAATCACATTTAAGTGCCTGGCAGAGGGTTCATCGAACCACCTTCACAGTTTTCTATTATGCCAATCTCGTATAGCGCGGGGAAGGAATGAACACCTATATCTTTCTGTACGATTTCCCTTATTTTATCTTGGCGATCGTTCCTCCCTATGTAGGTCGGTATCAACAAAATATTTTCACATTCAGAGCAGAAAGTTGGTGATTGGAATTTCGTGAGAAAAAAATGCCTTTCTTTTAATGATGTCCAGCCCAAATCCCGTATCATTTCTGGGACACTCTCTCTTCGCGATAATACAAAAAGTGCTGCCTTTCTTTGAACTTTTTCGATGTACTCCGTCAGTCCTATCTGGTAAGGATCCCACACCGCGCAGTAGTATTCTAAAAGAGGACGGACAAGCGTAGTGTAGGCAGTCTCGTTAGTAGGTCTGTTGCATTTTCTAAGTGTCCTGCCAATAGAACGCAGTCTCTGGTCAGCCTTCCCCACAACGTTTACTATGTGTTCCTTCCAATTTTAGTTGTTCGTAATTGTAATACCTAGGTATTTAGTTGAATTTACGGCTTTTAGATTAGACTGATTTATTGTGTAACCGAAGTTTAACGAGTTCCTTTTAGCACTCATGTGGTTGACCTCACACTTTTCGTTATTTAGGGTCAGCTGCCACTTTTCGCACCATTCAGATATCTTTTCTAAATCTTTTTGCAATTTGTTTTGATCTTCTGAAGACTCTATTAGTCGAGAAACGACAGCGTCATCTGCAAACAACCGAAGACGACTGCTTAGATAGTCTCCAAAATCGTTTATATAGATAAGGAACAGTAAAGGGCCTATAACACTACCTTGGGGAGCGCCAAAAATCACTTCTCTTTTACTCGATGACTTTCCGTCAATTACTACGAAATGTGACCTCTCTGATAGGACATTACAAATCCAGTCACATAACTGAGACGATATTCCATAAGCACGCAATTTCACTACGATCCGCTTTTGTGGTACTGTGTCAAAAGCCTTCCGAAAATCCAGGAATACGGAATCGATCAGAAATCCCGTGTCAATAGCAATCAGCACTTCATGTGAATAAAGAGCTAGTTGTGTTTCACAGGAACGCTGTTTTCTAAACCCATGTTGACTATGTGTCAATAGACCGTTTTCTTCGAGGTAATTCATAATGTTCGAACACAATATATGCTCTAAAATCCTGCTGCATATCGACGTTAACGATATGGGCCTGTAATTTAGTGGATTACTCCCACTACCTTTCTCGAATATTGGTGTCACCTTTGCAACTATCCAGTCTTTGGGTGTGGATCTTCCGTCGCGCGAACGGTTGTATATGATTGTGAAGTACGGAGCTAACGCATCAGCATATTCCGAAAGGAACCTAATTGATCTACGGTCTGGACCTGAAGACTTGCTTTTATTAAGTGATTTAAGTTGTTTCACTACTCCGAGGACAGTGGAATGCCATCCGTCCAGATTAGAGCCGCCACAGCTCACTGTCCTTATAATCGGCAGCAGGTTGTTCAAGGGCTGCTGATATTTCTCCACAACACTAATCGTACCCGATTTGGCGGTAATAGTGCTGTCGTCGGCATACATAAAACTTAGGTTGTTTTGAGGAAGTGGCTGGTCACTCGTACAGACACTATAAAGCAAGCCTGGTTGCGCAACCGCCTAGTGCTCCGAATGCAGTGGCGAGTGACGCTGAGGGGTACGAGGACAATGAAGGCTGCAGCTGGACGCCAGTAGATCAAAGTACTCGCTGACAATACTGCCTGCATTAAATTAGATTTTCCTTCCGAATTAGAAGTAATGCGGCACCTATGAGCTTCTTTAAAAAAGAAAATGTTGAGAAGCCACATCGCTTAATGCTGAACGGGAATTACCTTATTTTTCGTATCGTTTAAAGGCCGTCGAAACTGCATAATAAGCCATTGCACTATTATGAGCTGGAAAAATCACTCACTGGAACTTCATAACCCAGCCAGCAAGACGCTGCGATGCCTTTGTCTTCTGAAGAACGACAATGAATGTTGATGTTGGCTGAAATAAAGGTGGCTATTAGGAAAAAAAGTTGAGTTAGTAAGTAGAGTGGCGGCAAAATCTTTTTTCGTCGACATCACCACTTATTTGAATTCACTGAGTTTCTCAGTGCAAGGGGAGACTCATTTGGTAACAAATATGTCGGACTCGAGGAAGTCATTTCTGTACCTGAAAAAAGACATTGCACGAATGAAGATGGATTTCGATTTATCTTCAGACCGGTCTCGCTTTTGGCTGTTCATTTACGACAATACTTACAAATTGAGCGAATAGATGTAGCCACGTCAGCGATCTCTTTGTTCAATCCAGTGACTTACCAGGCTTTTACTGAATGTTACCCCAAGAGCAATATACCCCGATTGCACAGACAAGCCACTAAACTTATTTCAGTATTTGCTTCAACACGTGCGTTAAAATGCTCTTTTTCGTACTGTTATGAAATTGAAGAAGTCCCTCCAACGTTCGGGTTAGTAAATTTTCATCTATGTAGCTCCACGTGATTGACACTATCACGAACCATAGGATCATACATATTACAATTCCATAATCGAAATGTGTATAACTGTATAAACATCACAACTTTATGTTAGATGCCTGTATCTACATCTACATCTACATACATACTCCGCAATCCACCATACGGTGCGTGGCGGAGGGTACCTCGTACCACAACTAGCATCTTCTCCCTGTTCCACTCCCAAACAGAACGAGGGAAAAATGACTGCCTATATGCCTCTGTACGAGCCCTAATCTCTCTTATCTTATCTTTGTGGTCTTTACGCGAAATATAAGTTGGCGGCAGTAAAATTGTGCTGCAGTCAGCCTCAAATGCTGGTTCTCTAAATTTCCTCAGTAGCGATTCACGAAAAGAATACCTCCTTTCCTCCAGAGACTCCCACCGGATTTCCTGAAGCATTTCCGTAACACTCGCGTGATGATCAAACCCACCAGTAACAAACATAGCAGCCCGCCTCTGAATTGCTTCTATGTCCTCCCTCAATCCGATCTGATAGTTATGCCAAACGCTCGAGCATAGGTCGAATAGGTCCAATTAGTCTTTTATAAGCGGCTTCCTTTACGGATGAACGACATCTTCCCAAAATTCTATCAATGAACCGAAGACGACTATCCGCCTGCCCCACAACTGCCATTACATGCTTGTCCCACTTCATATCGCTCTGTAATGCTACGCCCAAATATTTAACCGACGATTGCGCTCGTGAAGCTCTAGACCTATCTGGGAGCGCAAAACTTGGTCAGGCCAGTTATAAAGCGTGAGAGTAAGTACACTGCCTTGTGGGAGGCCATTCCTCTGTGTTCGCTGTCGGTTCCTCTCCTCTTGAAAATCATCTTAAAATCTTCGATTTTGGAGGAGTATTCCACTCGTTTAGGTGAGGTTGTATTTTTCGCTAAGGGTGTATATTTAGTCAATGGTTCACTGTATCGTAAGCCAATGAAGGGTCCAGAAAGACACCTCCTGTGATTTTTGCGTTTTCAAAACCATCCTCTATGTACTGGATTAGATTCAGCGCTTGCGTTGTACAGCATTTAACTGATCTGAGCACCAGAGACGGCAGCATCTCATCTATAAGAGGGTGCAGTAGCTTTCTTTCAAGAACTCAGTACAGAAATAGCCCTATAGCTTTTAAGGTCGCCTCCTTCTTTACCCTGCTTGAAGGCTGCTATCACTGGGGATTATCTCGGAATTTTTGGGATTTTATATACAGTTAGCACAGTTTTGATGTTTCCGACACGAATAAATAAATAAACCATTGCATCACATCAATGGCTTTACCATTTCTCAGACGAGAAGTAGCAGCTTTGGCGTTACAAGAGAAGTTACACAGCTGGACGTAAGCACTTGGCCGCTAGCCTGGCAACTGTGTCGAATTAGCGGCGGTGTGCGCGGAGCGGCGTCGACGTTCCTGTCGCTCGTTAGGGGGCGTCCGGTGGCGGCAACGTAATTTCCTGTTCCATCAGCTTTTGTGAAACGTAATTAAATCAGCAAACAGGCTCCGAAATGGGATACCGTGAAATCATAATTGAACCAATTCTGGTTTGGCCCCCGCCCCGGACTTAATGACTCATTTCATTCGCCAGGTGCGTATCGTTTTAACAAGCCGCCTCCTCGCCGGCCGTGCCCCTGCCATGTAGGCCTCCAGCCTAGCGTCAGAGTTCCGTGGGCTGCAGCCCCAGCAGTGGCAGGCGCCCCTGTCGCATTTAGCTGATGAAACCCAACAGCGCTTTTGCAGCTTACCGTTCATCTTTAATTCCTCAAGCGAACTCGCTTTCTCCTTTTACGGCTTCCATGCCGTAATTAATTCACCGAGTTCGCTTTGGTCACGAAAAGTCGACCTACTAGTGGAGAGGAGAACCTCTCACCGTGATACAATTTTTAACGTGGCCTTACTAAACCTCTTCCCTACTTTTTTCGCCACCTTTAATTTGCGCTAAAGCTTATGGATTACTTATCCCGCCATATGGATTACTTTTCCCGACATTAAATCCAGAAGGTATGACACCCAATTACACGTTTCGGTTCTCAATATGTTAATAAAACCTCTCAAATTCTCAAGTCGTGCTCTACCTCATCCATCACTGGATGTTTCAGATAAGATCATAGTGCTTTCAGTTAACAAGTTACTTACATGCTCCATGCCACACCAAACGCTGAATACTAGAATAAAAGGTTGGGTAGAACTATCTAAAAAAATTGTTAAAAATGATATGCTTGTGTGGTGCTAAAAATGGTTAAAATTGATATTGATTGTATGATGTAATAAAGTCAGCTAAGTCTTGAAACGAGCAAGGGATAAATTAAAAAGAACCATATACAGGGTATTACAAAAAGGTACGGCCAAACTTTCAGGCAAAAAATATTCCTCACACACAAATAAAGAAAAGATGTTATGTGGACATGTGTCCGGAAAAGCTTAATTTCCATGTTAGAGCTCATTTTAGTTTCGTCAGTATGTACTGTACTTCCTCGATTCACCGCCAGTTGGCCCAATTGAAGGAAGATAACGTTGACTTCGGTGCTTGTGATGACATGCGACTCATTGCTCTACAGTACTAGCATCAAGCACATCAGTACGTAGCATCAACAGGTTAGTGTTCATCACGAACGTGGTTTTGCAGTCAGTGCAATGTTTACAAATGCGGAGTTGGCAGATGCCCATTTGATGTATGGATTAGCACGGGGCAATAGCCGTGGCGCGGTACGTTTGTATCGAGACAGATTTCCAGAACGAAGGTGTCCCGACAGGAAGACGTTCGAAGCAATTGATCGGCGTCTTAGGGAGCACGGAACATTCCAGCCTATGACTCGCGACTGGGGAAGACCTAGAACGACGAGGACACCTGCAATGTACGAGGCAATTCTTCGTGCAGTTGACGATAACCCTAATGTCAGCGTCAGAGAAGTTACTGCTGTGCAAGGTAACGTTGACCACGTCACTGTATGGAGAGTGCTAAGGGAGAACCAGTTGTTTTCGTACCATGTACAACGTGTGCAGGCACTATCAGCAGCTGATTGGCCTCCACGGGTTCACTTCTGCGAATGGTTCATCCAACAATGTGTGAATCGTCATTTCAGTGCAAATGTTCCTTTACGGATGAGGCTTCATTCCAACGTGATCAAATTGTAAATTTTACGATCAACATGTGTGGGCTGACGAGAATCCGCACGCAATTGTGCAATCACGTCATCATCACAGATTTTCTGTGAACGTTTGGGCAGGCATTGTTGGTGATGTCTTGATTGGGCCCCATGTTCTTCTACCTACGCTCAATGGAGCACGTTATCATGATTTCATACGGAATACTCTACCTGTGCTGCTAGAACATGTGCCTTTACACGTACGACACAACATGTGGTTCATGCACGATGGGGCTCCTGCACATTTCAGTCGAAGTTTTCGTACGCTTCTCAACAACAGATTCGGTGACCGATGGATTGGTAGCGGCGGACCAATTCCGTGGCCTCCACGCTCTCCTGACCTCAAACTCCTTGACTTTCATTCATGGGGACATTTGAAAGCTCTTGTCTACGCAACCACGGTACCAAATGTAGAGACTCTTCGTGCTCGTATTGTGGACGGCTGTGATACAATACGCCAGTCTCCAGGGCTGCATCAGTGCATCCATGCGGCGGAGGGTGGATGTATGTATCCTCGCTAACGGAGGACATTTTGAACATTTCCTGTAACAAAGTGTTTGAAGTCACGCTGGTACGTTCTGTTGCTGTGTGTTTCCATTCCATGATTAATGTGATTTGAAGAGAAGTAATAAAATGAGCTCTAACATGGAAAGTAAGCGCTTCCGAACACATGTCCACATAACATATTTTCTTTCTTTGTGTGTGAGGAAAGATTCCTGAAAATTTGGCCGTACCTTTTTGTAACACCCTGTATAATCTTCAGTATCTACTATCACCAATTAAAGGGGACGGTGAAGGGAAGTGTCAACCCTCACGTTAGTAAGGATTTGCCTGATTACGTTGTCGCTTGTGTATTCAAACACACTATAAGATGGTTGCAAGTAACTCCTAGAAAGAGTTGTCTTATGTAAAAAGTGAATTGTCTTATTGATTTGTGTTCTCAACTGTTGAACTTCTATGTGAAACCAGCAACTAAGGAAGTAAAGAAAGCTTCATGAAGTGGAAACAAAGTGCAAGGGAAAATATGCCAATGAGAAGGTTCGTATGTGAAGAGGCTGCTTCGGGCCGAAACAGAACGAAAAGTAACTTCTGTATTGGGATGGACAGATTACTTCCCATAGTTTTTGGATTTGCAATATTCAGCACATTTTTATGACAAGTAATAGGAAAGACAATGGAGGCTAACTAATTATCAGAACTGAAATTGACCCATTACTGCTACTTTGGAAACAGAACAAATATTAAAACCAGGTGTCGCACATCTAAGGAGCCAGTTTGAGCACAATGTTGCTACGGGTGTCGTATGGAGGCATAATATTGATCTGAAGAAGAGTAAGGTGTTTCTGAAAGAATACATTTGTTGAGTATCCTTGTGTGGAAACGAAATGTTAACATTGGGGAACTGTAATATATGTAACTGGCAGTAATTAAAACTGACAATAAATTGGAAACATACTCGTTATTTACGAGAAACAGAAGTAATATGAGGAAAAATAAAGAAAACGAAGCATATAAGAAACGTTAAGTGGAAGGAGAAGAAGAAGAAGAACAAGAAGAAACAATGACATCTGTGGTAACTAACTGATGTTACTTATAATCCGTCTTGGTTGCGAGAATGTTTATTCAGATGACTGGTTTCGGTTCCTCTAGAACCATCTTCAGATCTGCAATTTCGGTTACAGGAGTAAACCGCAGCATGTGAAGGTTGCTGAGTGTGGACGGCTTACTCCTGTAACCGAAACTGCGGATCTGAAGATAGTTCTCAAGGAACCGAAACCGGTCATGTGAATAAACATTTTTGCAATCAAGACGGATTATAAGTAACATATGAAAAGTGATTGCGGTATCCCTGCAGACATTATCTCTCTTTTTGCAAAGTAACTAACTGAATTTTTACAGCCGGAAAAAATGGAAAATAAGTGAATATGTAAAAAAAGTCATCCATTACTGTAACTATCGTAGGCAAGCCAACGTGAACAAATGAGGACTATGTAGAAAGGCATTAAACAAGGATGAAACTGGTTGAAAGACTGATGAGTGAAAAAAATACTGAAAGCATATCTGAAGGCATTATCTACACGTTGTTCTTCGAGAGACCGATTTTAAATCCGAGAGGACCGTCATGACCCTGTAATAGTTCCAAAAAAGAAACGGATATAACGTTTCGAAATAAATAAATACTCGTAAAACCATATATATATCGCTATGTCATAGAGATAAGGGATGACATTCATGTTTCCCAGTATCATTCTGTACAGCAAAACAAACTTATATCAACAACATACTCTCCCTAACATCAATTAGATACACCTACATAACCGAACTATTCGTATCTCGAAACTAGATAAAATACTCATGAGGACCGGATCACGAATACTCCGCACAACCGAATCGATTTTTAAGTGTCTCTAATCCTTTACATTTTTCATGATTTTGAATTTTGCTATATTCTGTTTTAACCTTTTGTTATCGTGTCTGATGCTAGCCTTGGGTTCTTTGTTGTGCACTGTAGTAGATGTGGGGCGATTTATGGTGTAGTTGTGGAGATACGTAAGTCTGAAATGGTCGCCATCACATACACTACTGGCCATTAAAATTGCAACACCACGAAGATGACGTGCTACAGACAAGAAATTTAACCTACAGGAAGAAGATGCTGTGATATGCAAACGATTAGCTTTTCAGAGCATACACACAAGGTTGGCGCCGGTGGCGATACCTACAACGTCCTGACATGAGGAAAGTTTCCAACCGATTTCTCATACACAAACAGCAGTCGACCGGCGTTGCCTGGTGAAACGTTGTTGTGATGCCTCGTGTACGGAGGAGAAATGCGTACCATCACGTTTCCGACTTTGATAAAAGTCGGATCGTAGCCTATCGCGATTGCGGTTTATAGTATCGCGACATTGCTGCTCGGGTTGGTCGAGATCCAATGACTGTTAGCAGAATATGGAACCGGCGGGTTCAGGAGAGTAATACGGAACGCCGTGCTGGATCCCAACGGCCTCGTATCACTAGCAGTCGAGATGACAGGCATCTTATCCGCATGGCTGTAACGGATCGTCCAGTCACGTCTCGATCCTTGAGTTAACAGATGGGGACGTTTGCAAGACAACAACCATCTGCACGAACAGTTCGTTTGCAACAGCATGGACTATCAGCTCGGAGACCGTGGCTGCATCACTGACAGGAGCGCCTGCGATGGTGCACTCAACGACGAACCTGGGTGCACGAATGGCATAACATCATTTTTTTGGATGAATCCAGGTTCTGTTTACAGCATCATGATGGTCGCGTGCGTGTTTGGCAACAACGCGGTGAACGCACATTGGAAGCGTGTATTCGTCATCGTCATACTGGCGTATCACCCAGTGTGATGGTATGGGGTGCCATTGGTTACACGTCTCGGTCAGCTCTTGTTCGCATTGACGACAATTTGAACAGTGGACGTTACATTTCATATGTGTACGACCCGTGGCCCTACCCTTCACTCGATTCCTGCTAAATCCTAAATTTCAGCAGGATAACGCACGACCGCATGTTGCAGGTCCTGTACGGGACTTTCTGGATACAGAAAATGTTCGACTGCTGCCCTGGCCAGCACATTCTTCAGATCTCTCACCAACTGAAAACGTCTGGTCATGGTGGCCGAGCAACTGGCTTGTCACAATACGCCAGTCACTACTCTTGATGAACTGTAGTATCGCGTTGAAGCTGCATGGGTAGCTGTACCTGTACACGCCATTCAAGCTCTGTTTGACTCAATGCCCAGGCGTATCAAGGCCGTTTTTACGGCCAGAGGTGGTTGTTCTGGGTACTGATTTCGCAGGATCTATGCACCGAAACTGCGTGAAAATGTAATCACATGTCAGTTCTAGTATAATACATTTGCCCAACGAATACCCGTTTATCATCTGCATTTCTTCTTGGTGTAGCAATTTTAATGGCCAGTAGTGTATTCGAAACCATATAAATAAAAAAAACACATAAAACTGAAAAATAAATATAAAATGCTGTGTGGTTACATCACGACCTAGTCATTGTGCCCAAAATTACCGCAACGTTCATTGATTAGCTAAACACCTTCCAATGTACGAGTATCAGACACAATCAGTTAAATGCCGTATCTGTCGATGTAGGACCATATGCAGATGATTTTTCTTATACATGAATTTAATAATAAATTACACAGTTGGTCTTTTCTCTTACATTTCAGAGCAGAAACGTACAATAAATTATGTGTGAGCTTATACTATTTCGCTGCACTAATTCAGCGGTAAGTAGTGGCCTGTTCATTCTGCCGAGTCAGTTGCATCAACAACTACTAGAGAACGGAAATGTTCAAGAGCGTAGCAGTTAAGAAAAGAACAAGATACAGATATGAGTGATATTACCCCACGAAGCATAACCGACTAACTATGCAAGAACAGGGTTAAGAGGATTTTATAAATTTTATATGTACTGCAGTACTCAAAAATACATTATCCCGTCGTAAAACTCCTCTTGAGTTTATTCCAATCCCCCCACAGGTTTTACCATCACTCTATGGCACAAAGGAAGTTATTCCCTGATGTCTTAACACATGCTATCCTGTCCCTTCCTCTTGTCAGTGTTTTCCATGTATTCGTTAACTCGCTGATTCTGCTAAGAATCTTCTTTCCTTATGTTATCAGTGGACGTAATGTTCGACATCATTCTGTAGCACCACATCCCAGACGCTACGAATCTCTTTCTTTCCGAATTTCTCATAGTCCATGATTCACTGCCATACAATGACATGATCCAAATATACGTTCTCAGAAATTTCTTCCCCGGATTACGGCCGATGATCGATACTAGCAGTCTTCCCTTGGCCAGGAATACCCTCTATGCCCGTGCCAGCCTGTTCATGTCTTTGTCGCCTCGTCCGTCATGTGCTATTTTGTTTCCAAGACAGAAGAATTCCTTACCCTCGTTTACTGTATGGCCCTCAGTTTTGGTCTAAAGTTTATCGTTAGTCTGATTTCTTCTATTCCTCATAACTTTTGTCTTTCTTCGGTTTACTCTCTGTCCATATTCTGTACTCATCAGACCATTCCATTCGACCCGTCCAGTTCATTTTCACTTTCATTGAGGCTAGCAATGTCATCAGCGAATCTTATCATTAATATCTTTTCACTCTGAGTTTTAATCGTACTATCGAACCTCTGTTTTATTTCCGTAAATATCTTGGATGTATAGATTGAACAATAGGGACGAAAGAATACATCTGTTTTTAATTCGAGCACTTGGTTCTTAAGATCCATTCTTATTGATACCTTTTGATAATTGTAGATTTTGTATATTGTCCGTCTTCTCCAGAGCTTACTCCGTAGAACACATTGTCCAGGTAGAGAAATTCTACAATCTTTCAAAGATCTTGCTTCCATTATCAGCCGCTACTTCAAAACTGCGTCTCTGGTGCTCTGACCTTTAGGAAAGCCAAATAGTCACCTAAGAAATTCTCCATTTCTTTTCAGTTGCTCTGCATATTATTCTTCACAGTAACTTAAGAACCACGAGGCGTCAAGCTGATTGTGCGGTAGTTCTTGCACTCATCTGCCCTTGCTATCTTCAGAATATTGTGGTTGATATTATACCGCCAGTCTGATGCCTTGTCTCCAGATTCATAGATTCTTCACACAAATTTGAATCGTCGCTTGGTTGACACCGTTTCAAATGGTTTCAGAAATTCCGAAGGAATATCGTTTATCCATTTCCCTTACCTGATAGCAAGACTTCCAAAGCTCTATAAAACTTCTTGTCTAATAGTGCGTCTCCCACGTCTTCCATATCGACTCCCATTTCTTTTTCGCTCATGTTATCAGGAAAGCCTTTCTCCTCTCAGGGGTCTTTAATGTGCTCATTCCGTCTATCCGCTCTCTTCTCTCCGCTTAACAGTTGAATTAGCATTGCACTCTACATTTTGACGCCCTTACTTTTAATTTAATCTCAAGTGGTTAGGTGCGGAATAAAATATAAGCATGTCTGCATAATTCTGCTAGTTTGAATATCCGCTTTTACGGTACCTGACTAAAGATCCCCTGGAAAACTATATGCACCAGTATGAAATACACTATTGGTCATAAAAATTGCTACACCAAGAAGAAATGCAGATGATAAACGGGTATTCATTGGACAAATATATTATACTAGAACTGAAATGTGATTATATTTTCACGCAATTTGGGTGCATAGATCCTGAGAAATCAGTACCCAGAACAACCACCTCTGGTCGTAATAACGGCCTTGATATGCCTGGGCATTGAGTCAAACACAGCTTGGATGGCGTGTACAGGTACAGCTGCCCATGCAGCTTCAACGCGATACCACAGTTCATCAAGCGTAGTGACTGGCGTATTGTAACGAACCAGTTGCTCAGCCACCACTGACCAGACGTTTTCAATTGGTGAGAGATCTGGAGATAGTGCTGGCCAGGGCAGCAGTCGAACATTTTCTGTATCCAGAAAGGGCCGTACAGGACCTGCAACATGCGGTCGTGCATTATCCTGCTGAAATGTAGGTTTTCGCAGGGATCGAATGATCGGTAGAGCCACGGGTCGTAACACATCTGAAATGTAACGTCCACTAATCATTTGCACATCACAGCATCTTCTACCTGTCGGTTAAATTTCGCGTCTGTAGCACGTCATCTTCGTGGTGTAGCAATTGCAATGGCCAGTAGTGTACTTTGATTACCACAATAATGTGTAATTTTCTTTTTAAAGTCTCCTCGTAGCACTGCTGTCACTTCTGGTGCAGCACTCCATCGTAAAGATGGAACTTTTTTTCGGTTCCGTGCTATCCATGGATCTTGCAATGTAGAATCCATGTTGGCGATGGTATTACTATGACCCATAAGTTTCATTACTGTTGAAATTTAGTTGTGGCAGCTTCCTGGAGCCAGAGAAAGTCTTATTGTCTTGTAATTTCAACCCAATCCAAAAACCTTAGAAACAACATACTTGTCATTATAGCTATCGTAATGCTTCAGTCACTAGCCACATAATGAACCACTTAAATGATTGAGTAGCTCACGTATAGCAGGGATTTGGAATCTAGTAGCTCCTGAGTCGCCTTCAGCATCGGTTCATTACACTCTGCTCGAGTGTATTGGATCTCAAAAACATCTGATTAAGAAAAGACATCGACGCAGTCCAGAAGCGTGATGCTAGATGTACCGGTAGGTTCGATCAACCCATGACTATTACGGAAAAGCTCTGTCAACTCAAATGGGAATACATAGAGGCAAGTAGATGTTTCTTTCACGAAACACTTTTGAGAAAATTTAGAGAACCAACATTTGCGACAGGCTATAGAACGATTCTATTGCACCAACATATTTTTTGCGTAACAACTGTCCAGACAAAATAAAATAAATTAGGGCCTGTACGAAAGCATTTAGACAGCCGTCTCTCCCTCGCTCCATTTGCGAGTGGAACATGAAAGGAGTTGTTCAAGGAACCCTCCGCCACACACCTTAAGGTGTCTTATGGAATATACACGAAGACGTAATCGGCATTATAAAAAACCGTTAGCACATAGCAAAGGGACTGAAAAATGTTGCTTCTTCTAATTCACAAAGCCCTTGAACAACAATCACTCGATCATTGACAGTCGATATACGGGTTCTATAAATCATATCCTTGGAAATATTTGGTGTGGTGCATCACAAAGGGATACCCCACAAGCGACTGTTTCTCAGGTCATATAAGTATCTGGGCTCCAGCTGGATCTCAGTTATCCGTAAAACTACTATTCAGTACAAAGCGGTAGGCAACGATGTCTGTTCAGATTAAGATGTCTAAAGCCTGTAAAAATACGTGTGGGAAATCTAACATCCTTAATTTCACCAACTTAGGGTCTTTACTTTAACGTGCATCTACACACGTAAAAAAAAAGTTTTGCTCCACCCCGGTTCCAAGAACTCCTGAAGATAGACGTTGACTATGGATATTGTATCACAGACACAGTCCCTTTGACTGTTCAGAGATGTCACTAAACCCGCCGAAAGATGAAAATAACCATGTATGAGCAGCTCCTTTTAGACGGAGGGGGTCCGACAGCCGATCAGTTCCAGTCATTCCACAAGAAAGTAGGTACACGGCTCGTGTTGTCTGTTTTCAACCATGCCTAGACGGTCAATACAGCGATTCGATTGCGTCTGTGTTGTTACTTTGTGCCAGAAAGAGCTCTCAACAAGGGAAGTGTGCAGGCGTCTCGGAGTGAACCAAAGCGATGTTGTTCGGACATGGAGGAGATACAGAGAGACAGGAACTGTCGATGACATGCCTCGCTCAGGCCGCTTAAGTGCTGCTACTGCAGTGGATGACCGCTACCTACGGATTATGGCTCGAAGGAACCCTGACAGCAACGCCACTATGTTGAATAATGCTTCCGTGCAGGCACAGGACGACGTGTTACGAATAAAACTTTGCACAATAGGCTGCAATATGCGCACTTCACTCCCGACATCCATGGCGGTCCATCTTTGGAACCACGACACCATGCAGCGCGGTACAGATGGGCCCAACAACATGCCGAATGGACTGCTCAGGATTCACATCACGTTCTCTTCACCGATGAGCGTCGTACATACCTTCAACCAGACAATCGTCAGAGACTTGTTTGGAGGCAACCCGGTCAGGCTGAACGCCTTAAACACACAGTCTAGCGAGTGCAGCAAGGTGGAGGTTCCCTGTTGTTTTGGGGTGGCATTATGTGGGGCCGACGTACCCCGCTGGTTGTCATGGAAGGTGCGGTAACGGCTGTACGATACGTGAATACCATCCTCCGACGGACAGTGCAACCATATCGACAGTATATTGGAGGCGCATTCGTCTTCATGGACGACAATTCATGTCTCCATCGTGCACATCTTGCGAATGACTTCCTCCTGGATAACGACATCGCTCGACTAGAGTGGCCAACATATTCTCCAGATATGAATCCTATCGAACATGATGGGATAGATTGAAAAGGGCTGTTTAAGGGCGATCTGACCCACCAACCACTCTGAGAGATCTACGCCAAATCGCCATTGAGACTTGGGCCAATCTGGACCAACACTGCCTTGATGAACTTGTGGGGAGTATGCCACGACGAATACAGGTGTGCATCAGTCAAATGGTTCAAATGGCTCTGAGCACTATGGGACTTAACTTCTAAGGTCATCAGTCCCCTAGAACTTACAACTACTTAAACCAAACTAACCTAAGGACATCACACACATCCATGCCCGAGGCAGGATTCGAACCTGCGACCGTAGCGGTCACGCGCTTCCAGACTGTAGCGCCTAGAACCGCACGGCCACCCAGGCCGGCGTGCATCAGTCCAAGAGGACGTGCTACAGGGTGTTAGAGGTACCGGTGCGTACAGCAATCTAGACCACCACCCCTGAAAGTCTCGCTGTATAGTGGTACAACATGCAATGTGTGGTTTTCATGAGCAATAAAAAGGGCGGAAATGATGTTTGTGTTGATCTCTATTCCAATTTTCTTTATACGTTCCGGAATTCTCGGAACCGAGGTGATGCAAAACTTTTTCTGATGCATGTATAAATATAATGAAACCACCTTCAATCCCTTCAACCACGGTAGTCCGCAAAAATTTACGGATACATCGGAGGCGAAATTGACTCTACCAATGCAATTTTTGCATAGCTGTCTCAGTGAGACTGAGAACATGTCGTGTCTTGAGAATTTGTTTTGAGAAAAGTACACAAAATCTATTGTACCTCAGTCATTTTATTGTAGCCTATACAATATTTTATTTATTTATTTATTTTTAGCGGTAGATTGCTCAAAAATATTCAAAAGTGTGTGAAATCTTACGGGACTTAACTGCTAAGGTAATCAGTCCCAAAGCTTATACACTACTTAACCTAAATTATCCTAAGGACAAACACACACACCCATGCCCGAAGGAGGACTCGAACCTCCGCCGGGACCAGCCGCACACTCCATGACTGCAGCGCCTCAGACCGCTCGGATAATCCCGCGCGGCTAGTGGTAGATTGCTTTCATACTTAAAAAGTATGAATGTTTCATTTCTTGATAACATTAATATGAAAACACGTGTCACCTGATTTAATGATCTCAAACCGTATCCTCATATTATTAATTCAATGTATCAAACAAGAAGAACAAAAATAATCTGCGGAAAATGTCACTGTAAATGGTCCTTAAGGTAAAGAATCAGGAACTCAGCTGAAATGAAGAGGCTATTCATCTTTATTCTTTGCTTACATAATTTCACATCTGATCATGTTGAAGAATATTACTGCCTTATTTTCAAGTCTTACGTTAATCACTGATGACCGGTATAACCAAAGTTGAACAAAACATGTTATGAAAGCTACGTTTCATAGGTAGTTTGAATGAAATGTAACCCAGGAACGAAAGGAATATGATAAACCTCAATATTACCGGTAGAACCGACTTTTAATGATCTGGGACTGAACCAAGGTACTTCTCGTCTGACTCGTTTGAGACGTTGTGCAGTCATGCCAACTGGATAGCAGAATTTGTATATCGATGACTGCCTGTTTCCTTTTACTGCAGCCCACACGCTTTCAGAATATCCCAACTTCTGGTCACGGCTTCTTTCGACCACGAAATTGCATAATATTTCTTTTCTTTCCAGCACAGACACTGATATTTTTTCTTCGTGAATGATGAAGCTGAATCCTTAGGTGGAGTATAGAATGGCTGGCCGCTGTGGCCGAGTGGTTCTAGGCGCTTCAGTCCGGAACCGTGCTGCTGCTACGGTCGCAGGTTCGAATCCTCCCTCGTGCATGGATGTGTGTAATGTCCTTAGGTTAGTTAGGTTTAAGTAGTTCTAAGTCTAGGAGACTGAAGACCTCCGATGTTAAGTTCCATAGTGCTCAGATCCATTTGAACTATTTAGTATAGAATGAACGCACCCACAGTATAGTGCGGCCGTCTTCTTCAGAGACTGCTAGAATTGCTCTGCCGAATAAACTGAATCCATTTTCAGTACGTTTTGACGAGTCTATTTTGTCTGACAGATTACTGTTAAGTCGTGCAGCAAGAGAAGAATGTGTCCAAGACAATAACTGTTTTAGGAAGTGACACAGAAAGACTACGGATTGTTTCGGCAACGTTCTGAAAACCTCTGCCCGAGCCATGACTGCAAAGTGGCACCGAAACCACAGCCGTCGACTGTCAACAGCTTCGCAACCAAACAATGCCACAGTGTTTACTACTGGACTCAGCAGTTATAGGAATGCAAGAAGCAGAGAATCGCAGGTGCAGGTGTACGTATAAATGTATAAGGCGGATTATCGACGATGCGAGGGGCTGTGGCTGTGCCAACAAGCTAATATGAATTGCTGGCAAGCAACGGGAACGGAAAGCTGTATCTAACCAATCTTAGCCTTCATGACCAAAACAACTGAAAAAAGAACCTTGCTGAATAATAGTCGCTTCTTCACACGAACACATCATTATCCAGTTCGCTGGACAATCTCCCTCCCTGAAACATCCACTAATTTAACTGCACAGTGAGAGAACTCTGAATTTCATAAATGCTGTACCTCTACGATCAGAGTGACGGACAAAGAAATTAATGTTTTCAAACACCACAATAAAAAAAGCACAATTGGTAAGTTACTGCCCAAAACATGAAAACACACTTGATGCCACTTACCAAATGTTAGAAGTTTTCAAACCCATGTAGGATGCAAACGGGACACACAGAGGCAGTTTATCTAATACCATTGCTAGCAGCGACAATTCTTTTTTTTCGGACGGCGTTCTTCTTATACACTCCTGGAAATGGAAAAAAGAACACATTGACACCGGTGTGTCAGACCCACCATACTTGCTCCGGACACTGCGAGAGGGCTGTACAAGCAATGATCACACGCACGGCACAGCGGACACACCAGGAACCGCGGTGTTGGCCGTCGAATGGCGCTAGCTGCGCAGCATTTGTGCACCGCCGCCGTCAGTGTCAGCCAGTTTGCCGTGGCATACGGAGCTCCATCGCAGTCTTTAACACCAGTAGCATGCCACGACAGCGTGGACGTGAACCGTATGTGCAGTTGACGGACTTTGAGCGAGGGCGTATAGTGGGCATGCGGGAGGCCGGGTGGACGTACCGCCGAATTGCTCAACACGTGGGGCGTGAGGTCTCCACAGTACATCGATGTTGTCGCCAGTGGTCGGCGGAAGGTGCACGTGCCCGTCGACCTGGGACCGGACCGCAGCGACGCACGGATGCACGCCAAGACCGTAGGATCCTACGCACTGCCGTAGGGGACCGCACCGCCACTTCCCAGCAAATTAGGGACACTGTTGCTCCTGGGGTATCGGCGAGGACCATTCGCAACCGTCTCCATGAAGCTGGGCTACGGTCCCGCACACCGTTAGGCCGTCTTCCGCTCACGCCCCAACATCGTGCAGCCCGCCTCCAGTGGTGTCGCGACAGGCGTGAATGGAGGGACGAATGGAGACGTGTCGTCTTCAGCGATGAGAGTCGCTTCTGCCTTGGTGCCAATGATGGTCGTATGCGTGTTTGGCGCCGTGCAGGTGAGCGCCACAATCAGGACTGCATACGACCGAGGCACACAGGGCCAACACCCGGCATCATGGTGTGGGGAGCGATCTCCTACACTGGCCGTACACCACTGGTGATCGTCGAGGGGACACTGAATAGTGCACGGTACATCCAAACCGCCATCGAACCCATCGTTCTACCATTCCTAGACCGGCAAGGGAACTTGCTGTTCCAACAGGACAATGCACGTCCGCATGTATCCCGTGCCACCCAACGTGCTCTAGAAGGTGTAAGTCAACTACCCTGGCCAGCAAGATCTCCGGATCTGCCCCCATTGAGCATGTTTGGGACTGGATGAAGCGTCGTCTCACGCGGTCTGCACGTCCAGCACGAACGCTGGTCCAACTGAGGCGCCAGGTGGAAATGGCATGGCAAGCCGTTCCACAGGACTACATCCAGCATCTCTACGATCGTCTCCATGGGAGAATAGCAGCCTGCATTGCTGCGAAAGGTGGATATACACTGTACTAGTGCCGACATTGTGCATGCTCTGTTGCCTGTGTCTATGTGCCTGTGGTTCTGTCAGTGTGATCGTGTGATGTATCTGACCCCAGGAATGTGTCAATAAAGTTTCCCTTTCCTGGGACAATGAATTCACGGTGTTCTTATTTCAATTTCCAGGAGTGTATATTACATTCTATGTTTAACAGCTTTGACCAAAGATATACGTGTCGTATTTATGAAATTCGTGGTTCTTTCGTTTCTCCTATTTCTATGCTACTGCAGTCAACCAGCCAGTCGAACACCTCCACGTACGCCAGTCGACTTTCGAACTGAAGTGAAATAACATTCTTGCAACACTGAAATTATGTAACGTGGCACTGCAGTGCTGCCGGCGCGAGAGAGACGTGGCAACGTTGAGAGTGAGAGGTAAACATTTACGGACAAGGACAGAGGCAGGTATGGCCCGGTCAAACGAAATAGTATTCTCTAACGTTGAAGGATAAAACCTCGGCTGTACCTCGGCAGCTGTGTGCTGTTTCACCAATATTGCAGGGCCATACTGCTGTATTGCCGTGTATTGCAGCCGCATTGTAACACTGTTGACAGCAACACTACTGAGGTCACACATTGGGGTACAACACAACCTGCGTAAATGCAACTTGAAACAACTGTGGTAGGGGCACTGAGGTCCAGCGTTTAAGAAATACAGGGGTGACGTACGGGTTTGGCAAGTATCTCTTAGGCTTTCTGACCCTGTTTGACTCCGTACACCGTCCCCTCCCCATGGGCTAGAACGTTTCTTAGTAACTTTTTTTTTTTTTTTGTTTTGGTCATCAGTCTACTGACTGGTTTGAATTCCTTTCCTGTGCTAACCTCTTCATCTCAGAGTAGCACTTGCAACCTACGTCCTCAATTATTTGCTTGACGTATTCCAATCTCTGTCTTCCTCTACAGTTTTTGCCCTCTACAGCAACCTCTAGTACCATGGAAGTCATTCCCTCATGTCTTAGCAGATGTCCTATCATCCTGTCCCTTCTCCTTATCAGTGTTTTCCACATATTCCTTTCCCCTCCGATTCTGCGTAGAACCTCCTCGTTCCTTACCTTATCAGTCCACCTAATTTTCAACATTCGTCTATAGCACCACACCTCAAATGCTTCGATTCTCTTCTGTTCCGGTTTTCCCACAGTCCATGTTTCACTACCATACAATGCTGTACTCCAGACGTACATCCTCAGAAATTTCTTCCTCAAATTAAGGCCGGTATTTGATATTAGTAGGCTTCTCTTGGCCAGAAATGCCTTTTTTGCCATAGCAAGTCTGCTTTTGATGTCCTCCTTGCTCCGTCCGTCATTGGATATTTTACTGCCTAGGTAGCAGAATTCCTTAACTTCATTGACTTCGTGACCATCAATCCTGATGTTAAGTTTCTCGCTGTTCTCATTGCTACTACTTCTCATTACCTTCGTCTTTCTCCGATTTACTCTCAAACCATACTGTGTACTCATTAGACTGTTCATTCCGTTCAGCAGATCATTTAATTCTTCTTCACTTTCACTGAGGATAGCAATGTCATCAGCGAATCGTATCATTGATATCCTTTCACCTTTTATTTTAATTCCACTCCTGAACCTTTCTTTTATTTCCATTATTGCTTCCTCGATGTACAGATTGAAGAGTAGGGGCGAAAGGCTACAGCCTTGTCTTACACCCTTCTTAATACGAGCATTTCGCTCTTGATCGTCCACTCTTATTATTCCCTCTTGGTTGTTGTACATATTGTATATGACCCGTCTCTCCCTAAAGCTTACCCCTACTTTTTTCAGAATCTCGAACAGCTTGCACCATTTTATATTGTCGAACGCTTTTTCTAGGTCGACAAATCCTATGAAAGTGTCTTGATTTTTCTTTAGCCTTGCTTCCATTATTAGCCGTAACGTCAGAATTGCCTCTGTCGTCCCTTTGCTTTTCCTAAAGCCAAACTGATCGTCACCTAACGCATTCTCAATTTTCTTTTCCATTCTTCTGTATATTATTCTTGTAAGCAGCTTCGATGCATGAGCTGTTAAGGTGATTGTGCGATAATTCTCGCACTTGTCAGATCTTGCCGTCTTCGGAATTGTGTGGATGATGCTTTTCCGAAAGTCAGATGGTATATCGCCAGACTCATATATTCTACACACCAACGTGAATAGTCGTTTTGTTGCCACTTCCCCCAATGATTTTAGAAATTCTGATGGAATGTTATCTATCCCTTCTGCCTTATTTGACCGTAAGTCCTCCAAAGCTCTTTTAAATTCCGATTCTAATACTGGATCCCCTATCTCTTCTAAACCGACTCCTGTTTCTTCTTCTATCACATCAGACAAATCTTCACCCCCATAGAGGCCTGGCAACAAAAGCTGAGCAAGATGACAGCTTCGAATGAGATAACGATTATGGTATTCGGCAACTAGAGTGATCTAAAGATATTTAATAAACGATAATGGCTATTCATCAGGAATTAGATACCCTCATCAGCGCGTAGTGAGCGCCTTAGCAACTAGACTTGCTACACTCCTGGAAATGGAAAAAAGAACACATTGACACCGGTGTGTCAGACCCACCATACTTGCTCCGGACACTGCGAGAGGGCTGTACAAGCAATGATCACACGCACGGCACAGTGGACACACCAGGAACCGCGGTGTTGGCCGTCGAATGGCGCTAGCTGCGCAGCATTTGTGCACCGCCGCCGTCAGTGTCAGCCAGTTTGCCGTGGCATACGGAGCTCCATCGCAGTCTTTAACACTGGTAGCATGCCGCGACAGCGTGGACGTGAACCGTACGTGCAGTTGACGGACTTTGAGCGAGGGCGTATAGTGGGCATGGGGAGGCCGGGTGGACGTACCGCCGAATTGCTCAACACGTGGGGCGTGAGGTCTCCACAGTACATCGATGTTGTCGCCAGTGGTCGGCGGAAGGTGCACGTGCCCGTCGACCTGGGACCGGACCGCAGCGACGCACGGATGCACGCTAAGACCGTAGGATCCTACGCAGTGCCTTAGGGGACCGCACCGCCACTTCCCAGCAAATTAGGGACACTGTTGCTCCTGGGGTATCGGCGAGGACCATTCGCAACCGTCTCCATGAAGCTGGGCTACGGTCCCGCACACCGTTAGGCCGTCTTCCGCTCACGCCCCAACATCGTGCAGCCCGCCTCCAGTGGTGTCGCGACAGGCGTGAATGGAGGGACGAATGGAGACGTGTCGTCTTCAGCGATGAGAGTCGCTTCTGCCTTGGTGCCAATGATGGTCGTATGCGTGTTTGGCGCCGTGCAGGTGAGCGCCACAATCAGGACTGCATACGACCGTGGCACACAGGGCCAACACCCGGCATCATGGTGTGGGGAGCGATCTCCTACACTGGCCGTACACCACTGGTGATCGTCGAGGGGACACTGAATAGTGCACGGTACATCCAAACCGTCATCGAACCCATCGTTCTACCATTCCTAGACCGGCAAGGGAACTTGCTGTTCCAACAGGACAATGCACGTCCGCATGTATCCCGTGCCACCCAACGTGCTCTAGAAGGTGTAAGTCAACTACCCTGGCCAGCAAGATCTCCGGATCTGTCCCCCATTGAGCATGTTTGGGACTGGATGAAGCGTCGTCTCACGCGGTCTGCACGTCCAGCACGAACGCTGGTGCAACTGAGGCGCCAGGTGGAAATGGCATGGCAAGCCGTTCCACAGGACTACATCCAGCATCTCTACGATCGTCTCCATGGGAGAATAGCAGCCTGTATTGCTGCGAAAGGTGGATATACACTGTACTAGTGCCGACATTGTGCATGCTCTGTTGCCTGTGTCTATGTGCCTGTGGTTCTGTCAGTGTGATCATGTGATGTATCTGACCCCAGGAATGTGTCAATAAAGTTTCCCCTTCCTGGGACAATGAATTCACGGTGTTCTTATTTCAATTTCCAGGAGTGTATATCAAAAGGTGTGAACAAACATAACTTACAGATTAAAATTAAAGGGTTATCAGTATCCTGAATATAAGTCTT
The DNA here is from genome assembly GCF_023864275.1 of Schistocerca cancellata. Lineage (NCBI taxonomy): Eukaryota > Metazoa > Arthropoda > Insecta > Orthoptera > Acrididae > Schistocerca > Schistocerca cancellata. The sequence goes on from NC_064627.1 coordinate 980,392,939, forward strand.
AGTCTGGACCAATAAACTGAGATATATGATGTGACTGACATGGACCCTCTATAGCTACATGACCAACGCTGTACTTACGCTAGTCAGTGCTAAATCTAAGGACACCACCACATACGATTATTTCTAGAAATGCAGGAGAATTCTGTAATGAAAACATATACTGATGAGCCAAAACAGCATGACCACCTATTTAGAAGTGTTAATCTAGTTTTACTGTGAAATAGTACAGTGATTCTGTATGGCGTGGATTCAGTAAGTCCTTGTTAGGTATCCAGAGGTATATGTCAACAGACGTCGCCCCACAGTTCAAGTAATTTCCGTAAAGTACAGACCTCTGGTTTATTGGCCCGTAGCTGGCACCCTGCTCCATCGGTATCAGACTAGGTGAATTCTGTGGCCCAGACGTGGGCTTGACTTGACTTCGATGACCCTCAAACCACTGTAGCACGATTCTGGTCTTGTAACACTAACAGTTATGCAGCTGGAATGTGTGATCGGCGTCGCAGAAGATATCAAGCAGGAAAGGATGTAGGTGGCCCGCAATAATGTTAACGTTGTCGAAAGCTATCATGGTGGTTTACATCTCTACCACAGATTCCACGGAAGACCAACTGAATATCCCCCTTTGAATAATACTGTTGTCAGAGGCCCTCGTCCGGGGCCCGGTTTATGTTTCGAGCAGCCGTTTACTGGGATGGCGGCATATCCGGACGCAACCGTCATCCGATGAAAAAATGAAAAAAAAAACACTCCTGGAAACTGAAATAAGAACACCGTGAATTCATTGTCCCAGGAAGGGGAAACTTTATTGACACATTCCTGGGGTCAGATACATCACATGATCACACTGACAGAACCACAGGCACATAGACACAGGCAACAGAGCATGCACAATGTCGGCACTAGTACAGTGTATATCCACCTTTCACAGCAATGCAGGCTGCTATTCTCCCATGGAGACGATCGTAGAGATGCTGGATATAGTCCTGTGGAACGGCTTGCCATGCCATTTCCACCTGGCGCCTCAGTTGGAACAGCGTTCGTGATGGACGTGCAGACCACGTGAGACGACGCTTCATCCAGTCCCAAACATGCTCAATGGGGGACAGATCCGGAGATCTTGCTGGCCAGGGTAGTTGACTTACACCTTCTAGAGCACGTTGGGTGGCACGGGATACATGCGGACGTGCATTGTCCTGTTGGAACAGCAAGTTCCCTTGCTGGTCTAGGAATGGTAGAACGATGGGTTCGATGAGGGTTTGGATGTACCGTGCACTATTCAGTGTCCCCTCGACGATCACCAGTGGTGTACGGCCAGTGTAGGAGATCGCTCCCCACACCATGATGCCGGGTGTTGGCCCTGTGTGCCTCGGTCGTATGCAGTCCTGATTGTGGCGCTCACCTGCACGGCGCCAAACACGCATACGACCATCATTGGCACCAAGGCAGAAGCGACTCTCATCGCTGAAGACGACACGTCTCCATTCGTCCCTCCATTCACGCCAGTCGCGACAACACTGGAGGCGGGCTGCACGATGTTGGGGCGTGAGCGGAAGACGGCCTAACGATGTGCGGGACCGTAGCCCAGCTTCATGGAGACGGTTGCGAATGGTCCTCGCCGATACCCCAGGAGCGACAGTGTCCCTAATTTGCTGGGAAGTGGCGGTGCGGTCCCCTACGGCACTGCGTAGGATCCTACGGTCTTGGCGTGCATCCGTGCGTCGCTGCGGTCCGGTCCCAGGTCGACGGGCACGTGCACCTTCCGCCGACCACTGGCGACAACATCGATGTACTGTGGAGACCTCACGCCCCACGTGTTGAGCAATTCGGCGGTACGTCCACCCGGCCTCCCGCATGCCCACTATACGCCCTCGCTCAAAGTCCGTCAACTGCACATACGGTTCACGTCCACGCTGTCGTGGCATGCTACTGGTGTTAAAGACTGCGATGGAGCTCCGTATGCCACGGCAAACTGGCTGACACTGACGGCGGCGGTGCACAAATGCTGCGCAGCTAGCGCCATTCGACGGCCAACACCGCGGTTCCTGGTGTGTCCGCTGTGCCGTGCGTGTGATCATTGCTTGTACAGCCCTCTCGCAGTGTCCGGAGCAAGTATGGTGGGTCTGACACACCGGTGTCAATGTGTTCTTTTTTCCATTTCCAGAGTGTATTTATCCTACAAAGCTACACATTTTTCAACGGTGCAGTTAAAATGTTTCGCAATCCTACAGAACCTGTGCACTCAATTGGCAGTGAGTTTCTTCCTTTGCAGCCGCACAAACGTGCCGTGTTAGAGAACGAACGTTGTACACTAATGAGCCAAAACATTATACCACCAGCTTTATACCTTGTTTGTCCGTCTTTGGAACGAAATAACCACTGATTCTGCGTATCAGGGATCCGACAGTTTGTTGGTGGGTTTTTGGAGGTTTGTGGCATAAGATATCTACGTACAGGTCATGCAATTCGCGTAAATAACGGGCCGCTGATTCGCGGACGCTGTGATGGCGCGCAACAACGACTCAGATGTGTTCCACAGGATCTACATCAGACTAATTTAGTCGGCGAGACATCAACTTGAGTTCACTATAATACTCTTCAATCCACAGCTGCGCGGTTCCGGCTCCGAGAGACGGACTATTATACTGCTGAAACATGAGAACGCCGTCGGGGAAGACATCAAGCATGAAGAGATGCAAGTGCTTCAGAGGTGTCAGCGTTTCTTCGATTATTACCACAGTTCCCAAGTAATCGAAAGAGAATGTCTCTCACAGCACAATACTGCTACAATCAGCCTGCACCCTTGGCACACTGCACGCTTCGAGCCGCTGTTCAACTCGATGGCCGGCCGCTTTGGCCGAGCGGTTCTAGGCGCTACAGTCTGGAGCCGCGCTACCGCTACGGTCGCAGGTTCGAATCCTGCCTCGGGCATGGATGTGTGTGATGTCCTTAGGTTTAAGTAGTTCTACGTTCTAGGGGACTGATGACCTTAGAAGTTAAGTCCCATAGCGCTCAGAGCCATTTGAGCTATTTTTTCTCAAATCGATGACGGCGTTTGTGGAGACGACCAGCGACATAGCGTAGCGAGAATGCGAATTCCCCGAAGAGCCAGCAGGTTACCAGTGATCGACGGCCGAATCCCGATGGTCCCGTACCCACTGCAGTCTTAACTCACAATGTCGTTGGGTCAACATGTGAACACATAGGTGTGGTTTGCTGCGGAGCTCCATTCTCAAGAGTGTACGATAAACGGAGTGCTCCGAAATACTTGTGCATGTACCAGCATTGCGTTCTTTAGGCAGAGATGCCGCAGATCGCTGTCTATCCTACTTTACGGAGGAGACTATACTCCGAACCCCATGTCTGTGAAGAGTCGTGGGCGTCCAAGCGTTTAGCGGCTAGTGGCAGTTTCACTGTCCTTGTACCTCTTTCTGTAGATGCTCACGACAGTAGCACGTGAATATTCGACCAGCTTTGCTGTTTTCGAGATACTCGTTCACAGGATCTGCGTAATAATAATCTTCTCTTTGTCAGAGTCGGTTATCTCAATGAATTTCCCCATTCGCAACCCATATCTTGGCTAGGGTGATTCCCCGTCCGTGTCTGCTCCACTTATACACATTTGTTCCCGCCACACGTGAACAGAACACCACCAACCAGGTGACATCCAACGTAGCGGTTGGCAGTGGTCATAATGTTTTGACTTATAGGCGTATCTGTGCTGCAAAAGGTGTGGTGGAATCTGTCACTATCCGTTGTCCAGAGGGTGCAACAAATATTTTCTAGTATCATGTTAACTGAGCTATTAAAGAATAGACAGCTTTTGAACGGAAATTTCGATGTATTGCTACTCCTTTTATACAAAACACAGCTAAGTCCGTGATAACCAGAACTTACAGTTCCGTCATTCACACACAATCACGCTCAATCGTAATAGCCAGCTTATGGTACTTAACCGGAACGAAAAGATGACAAAACGGATAGTCTGTGACAGAATTCCCACTCAAATATTCCACAACTCGATCACTTTGAACCTTCGGTTCTCGGTACCCCAAGTGCACAACATGCCACGCAGATTTTAGTTAATTTAAAACTCACAATTTACACATAAAACCATAATTTCTCGAGTTCGTCTTTCTCACTCTTTCGCTGTTACTTTGCGACACTCTACTGTCAAGTTTTCTCATTGTGGCGCAAAAATTATTAGATTCATTCAGAACTTCTAATAAGGCGTCCAAACATCATGAAGGATGAACTCCGAACTTTTTTAGACTATATAAAGCCTACAAAATACGCATGAACACACGGTCCTCTGGTTAACTGACATACATCATAGACAATCCGATACCAGTGCTACACCGCAGCCGGCCGGTGTGGCCGAAAGTTTCTAGGCGCTTCAGTCCGGAACCGCGCTGCTGCTACGGTCGCAGGTTCGAATCCTGCCTCGGGCATGTATGTACGTGATGTCCTTAGGTTAGTTAGGTTTAAGTAGTTCTAAGTTCTAGGGGACTGATGACCTCAGATGTTAAGTCCTTATAGTGCTCAGAGCCATTTGAACCACTTGTTACACCGCACCATAGCTGTCTTTCAATGAGACCCACTCGCGACGTAATAATGTTTTCGAGCAATTTAATAAACGAACAAATTTATAAAACTCACAAATATCAAAATAATTCCCTCTTTAAATAACTGTATCATCGTAAAACGTTTCTTGTATTCCTAGTACCATAAACTGATGAATTACACTTTACAAATATCCCCTGAGAGTGTGATTCATTCTCTCTGTCCAGCCACTGTTCTCACGCTAACGTACATTCACTTAACGGGAATTACAATAGTCGTTTATTCTATTACTTTGCAACATCATTCACATTAATAATAGATTTACAGAAGATGTGACATTCCCAGACGATATAGTTTTATTTCTAAAATTTACTGTTTTGGTTACGTATGATATACGTTCGTAATTGTAGACACCTTTCCGTCACAGCCGTAATTATTAGCAACTGCTGCATCTTAAGGGGAAATTTGTCGTCCTGGAACAATGACTCATGTATGATGCTGCCGGCTCGCTACCGTTCGACTTACATAGGCGTGTTATAAGGCACTACGCCTCAGTTTCCATTGATCTCTTTGGTCAACAACGGAGCACATAGGTGTGTCTGCTATGGAGCCCTGTGTTCAACCATGTGCGTTGAACAATGTGCTCCGGATAATTTGCGCCTGCACCAGCAGTGTATTCTGTCGTGATATGTGCCGTATATCAGCGCTTGTACCACTTTACGGAGTGGTGAAACTTCCTTGTTCCATGTTCTGTGATGTGGAGTGGACGTTCATCACCTTACCGCCTCATCGTGCTTTCACCGTCCTTTAACCATTTCCCATGTATGCTCACCACAATTGCAAGCGAACAGACGACCAGCTTTACATCTACATCTACAGCTACATCTGTACTTTGCAAACCAACGTGAGGTGCATGGCAGAGGGTAGGTCCCATTGTACGAGTTATTAGGGTTTCTTTATGTTCCATTCATATCCGGAGCGCAGGATATAATGACTGTTTGAATGCCTCTGTGCGTATAGTAATTATTCTAATCCAAATCTCACGATTCCTATGTGAGCGTTACGAAGGGTACTGTAGTATATTCCTAGAGTCACCATTGAAAGGCAGTTCTTGAAACTTTATTAATAGACTTTCAAGAGATAGTTTACATCTATCTTCAAGAGACTTCCAGTTCAGTTCCTTAAGTAGCTCTGTGACGCTCTCCTACGGATTAAACGAACCCGTGACCATTCGTATTGCCCTTCTCTGCATACGTTCAATACTGCGTAATAGTCCTATCTGTTACGTGTGCTACACACTTGATGGGTCGCACGAGTGAGTTGTAAGAAATCTCCTTTGTGGGCAGATTTGACTTCCCCGGTATTCTACCTATAAACCGAAGTCTACCACCTGCTGTACGCACGACTGAGCCTATATGATCATTTTATTTCGTATTCCCATTGAGTGTTACACCCAGGTGTATGACTTGGTCGATTCCAACAATGGCTCACTGATTTTATAGTCGTAGGATACTATGTTTTTTCGTTTAGACAAACGCACAGGTTTAAATTTCTGCACATTTAAAGCAAGTTGCCAATCTTTACCCCACTTTGCAGTCTTATCAAGATCTGACAATATTTATGCGGCTTCTTTCAGATAGTACTTCATTATAGACAGCTGCACCATCTACAAAAAGCTTAATATTACTAATGATATTGTCTGCAAGGGTCTCACCACACTTCCCTGGGGTACACCGTTCAAGGCATCTACGATAGATTATAGTTAGAAAAGAAGCTAAGTTGCAAATTCAGTATAGAATCTGACAGGATTCCATTGGGCCCTGGAACTCCGTTCAATTTTAATGATTTCTGCTGTTTCTCAACACCACTAACACTAATACTTATTTTATTAATCTTTTCAGTCGTAAGAGGATTAAAATGGATCAATTCTCCAGAGGAACATTTGAAAACGGAGTTAGGCATTTCAGCTTTTGCTTTGGTACCCTCAATTCAGTTCCTGTCTCATTCAGTACAGATTGGACAAATACTTTGATGCCACTAACAGCCTTTACACACGACCAGTGTTTCTTTGGCTTCTGTTAAAGACCATTTGACAATATTCTGTGAAGGCAGTCTCTGAATGCATCACACATTGCTCTCTCGACAGCCAAACACGTTTCATTCAGCTTCTCTCTGTCTATAGCCCTACGTTTTGCTTTACACCTATTTGCAGTAAACTCAGTTTCTTTAGAAGTTTCTTTACAGTGACTGTATACCTTGGAGGTTATCTCCCTTTATGGACTCTTCTACTGGGTACATATACGTCCAGTGCATGGTCAACTCCTTTTTTAAGCTCGGGCGATAATTCGTCTACATGCTTGTGCCCTGTGCTGGAAGGACCAAATTCCTCACTGAGATACGACACAACTGACTTTTTCTCTAGTTTACTGAACACATACATCTTTCGCTTGGTTTAATTGTGCTTTATATTTCGGTAATCATTGTTGCCACAAATGCGTCATGGTCACTGGTATCAGTTTCGATGTGGACATCCTCAAAGAGGTCCGGTCTCTTTATTGCCATTAGATCAAATATGTTTTCTAGCATGAGTGGCGTTCTTAACTATCTCTTCCAGGCAGTTTTCGAGAAGGTCTTTAGTACTGTTTCACAGGATGTCTTATCACACCCATCACTAACAAAACTGTAATTTTCCCAATTGTTGGATGATTAAAGTCTCCACCAATGATTACGGTGTGATTGGGAATTTATGTAAACGTGAATTGAGTTTTCGGTTACATCAGGAGACGAGTCTGGTGGGCTATGGAAGCATCTGGGTTCCATTTTATACCCACACCTGATAACGAGTATTGCTCAAACAATCTTAGATGCAGTATTTTAAACATAGCTGCCCAGCAGCAACGGTTTCACGTAATAAAATTATAAACAGCCAACCAGTTGCAATGGATAAAGAAATTCTTTACCTAGGTTACGTGACAAACCCTAATTCCAGGGCTATATTTTATTTTTGACACATGGATCTATGCCGACAATTGTAAAAACGGCGATGGTACATTAGTCCTTACTAATGTAAAATTGCTACCTTCTGAAGAAGACAAATTTATATTTGTCGAAACCTAGGTAAAGAATTTCTCTATCCATTTCAACTGGTCGGCTGTTTATAATTTTATTAATCTTAGTTGCAGTTTCAGTTTCTATCTCAGTGAATTTGAGCTCTTTGCTTTCTGCGAAAAATACACCACCACCATTTCCCATTTGCTAATTCTTTTGGTATTCATTTAAATTTTGCCCTAAAACCTCACTGCTATCGATTTCAGGTTTCAACCAGCTTTCTGTACCTAGTATTATGTGAGCTTCTCTGCTTTTCATGAGCGCTTCAAACTCTGGAGCTTTGTTGCGAATGCTTCGGCAGTTTACCATTACGATTTTAGTACTCTCACCTGTGGGAGGCATTTCTTTCTGTCTTAGACTGATACCTCTGGTTTTCCTACAGCTATCGTTATCTGGATTGGATGGAGAGTTACCTAATCTAAAAGAAAAACCTAGTGTGCACCCCACTCACAGTCAGCTACCTGAGTAACAGCCTCTGATATGTAGTGCTCACCTGACCCAGTTAGGGGGATCCTACAGCTCTCAACCATACGCGCAAGTCCAGGAAGTCATAGCCTAGCTTGTTACAGAATCTTCGATGTTTCTGGTTCAGTCCTTCCTCAGAACCAAAGGGACACGATCAGTTTGGTGACAATGCTGCGAATTGTGACCTTCGTTGGAACTCCATGTGCAAGACTGATCTTGAAAATCTTCTCTGCTTTTTGCTGTAGTGATCCAAGTTTGAGCTCGCAGCCCAGGTGACAGGCATCATTTGTTAAAATGTGTGCACAATCTGCAGTTGGTTGCACCCTGTTCCCTCAATGGCTGCTGGAATAGCCTTTTCAGCATAATGAAAGAGGCCTCCAAGCATGCACACTGAGTGCACTTGGGTGACCTTTCCTGTCCCTTACTGCCATTTCATTAAGGGGTACCATCATTCATTGTACATTTGAACTGCAGACGATTAATAGTCACCTACCTTTTTACGTTTGCCTGTTCTTGACACCACACAAAACATATTTCTCCAAACCAGACGAAGTGAGTCTCAATGGTTCAGTTTCAGTTTCAGTGAGGGAGGGAGAGAGAGAGAGAGAGAGAGAGAGAGAGAGAGAGAGAGAGCACCCAAACTTCTTGGTTAGATGGATCGGCACAACACCCTGAGTCTTCTCTGGTCCCCTCCACATTGCACAGGACGCCTAGATCTGTCATCGACACGGCACTCGCAGTTAGGTGGACAAGTAATGACAGATTCTGCACTTTCTGCAGAGGCGACAGGATCCTCGGGAAAGGATACTACTTGAGGTATAAGTGGTTCCAGTATCACAGGTACACGGCTCTCAGGGGCGTTTCTAACACACCGATCCGCAGCAGTTGCCAATCGTTTGACAGTAATCAGGCGATTTCCAACTGCTTACGAAACTCAAAAAATTCATCCTGTGTTCGAGAACAGCATTAAGAGTGGGACTGCGTTTTGGTTGATGCAATGAATTACAATACAGTGAAAAAGAACTTTAAATTAAGCTCACTGATGCTCTTATAATTTGTTGAGCTAAAAAGGTATTAATGCCCTATAAGAATTGAAGCAAATACACAAAATGAGATTTCTATTAAGGCAACACAAAAACCTGCGGTAAGAACTACTGGTTTCTTAAAACTTTTGAGGTTAATTTCAGCTGTTTGCAAACTTGAATAAAGAATTATTTATAGGGCTACTGCTCCTTAAGAGAAAACTAGAATAACACGATACGTTAGTTACAATATCTGTTACAGTAATTAAACCACAAACGCCGAAATACTACAGATTTGTCGTGGGTTATGCAAAGGACGATCATAGCTTCCGAAAATTCTAAAAACGCACGTTTATTTGTGTTGATATACAATGACATTCAGGGGTGATGTATTCTTGGCAGAATTGTGAACCACAAACGCTGATCAGACACAAAATAAATTGTTTGTTAAATTAAAACTGTGTGCCGGACCGAGACTCGAACTCTGGACCTTTGCCTTTCGCGGGCAAGTGTTGTACCAACTGAGCTACCCAAACACGACTCTGGCCCCGTCGGCGAGGTACCGGCTCAAGTAAAGCTGTGAGGACAGGGCGTGAGTCGTGCCTGGGTAGGTCAGTTGGTAGAGCACTTGCCCGCGAAAGGCAAAGGTCCCGAGTTCGAGTCTCGGTCCGTCACACAGTTATAACCTGCCAGGAAGTTTCAAATCAGCGCACACTCCGCTGCAGAGTGAAAATCTCATTCTGGGAATTGTTTGTTGTTGTTGTAAAGACCACATCACAAAACTAAGGAGTATTGATAGGATCAATGAAAAATTATGCAGAGACGACGCCATCAGTAAAATAAGCGAATGTAGAACTTCAAATCGACACACGGTTTTTGTACACGCTGTCACACACAAAGGAAAACTCTAAAGTCGGCTGTTATATATAAATGAATTTGTGTATTGCCCCGATTTTTCACTTAGCTGATACTGTGCACACCTCTACACTGGCGTGCCGAGGAAGAACACTACAGAGTGAGATTCTCTCGGTGGAAATCGATAAAATGTGTATGTCTCCGGCCTATTGAGCTAACAATGCTATGCTGTTTCCGAGGTGCTTGCGCCGGGCCATAAAAATCTACTCTTTGTCAAAGTCGTCTATGTCATCAGCGGCTTTCCCCATTTGCGGCCCTTATCGTTGTTTGAATGGTTCTTCCTTCGTCTGCTGCTCCGCTTATATACATTCATTCTCATAAATTAAGGATAATGCTGATAAATGGTGAAACAACGCTATGGTGGGCGGTTTGCGGGTTTAAATCACCTAGGGGTATGACCATGTGTCGCACGGTGGCGCTGGAAGCAGTCCACATACGCACAGTGTGCAGACGTTTTCATACGTGCTAATGGTGACTGTGTGTTGAAAATGGCTCAAATAACACATACTGCAGACGTTATGAGGGGTAGAATACTAGGGCGACTGGCGGCTGGTCAAACACAGAAGGTCGTAGCACGGGCCCTCTGTGTGCCACAAACTGTGATCTCAAGATTATGGCAACGATTCCAGCAGATAAGAAACGGCTCCAGGCGCTACAGTACGGGACGTCCACAGTGTACAACACCACAAGAAGACCAATATCACACCGTCAGCGCCCGCAGGGAGCCACGGAGTACTGCAGGTAGCCTTGCTCGGGACATTACCACAGCCACTAGAACAGTTGTCTCCAGACATACAGTCTGCAGAAGGCTGAACAGACATCGTTTATTCACCCGGAAACCTGCAAGGTTCATTCCACTGACCGCTGGTTACAGGAGAGCCCGTAAAGCCAGGTGTCAAGAACACACTACATAGTCATTGGTACAGTGGTCCCGGATTAAGTTCACGGACGAGTCCAGGTGTAGTCTGAACAGTGATTCTCGCCGGGCGTGAACCAGGAACCAGATACCAACCCCTTAATGTTCGTGAAAGGGACCTGTATGGAGGTCGTGGTTTGATGGCATGGGGTGGGATTATGATTGGTGCCCGTACACCGCTGCATGTCTTTGACAGAAGAACTGTAATAGGTCAGGTGTATGAGGACGTCATTTTGCACCCTTTTCAGGGGTGCAGTGGGTCCCACCTTCGTCCTGATGGATGATAACGCACGGCCCTACCTAGCTGCCATCGTGGAGGAGTACCTTGAAACCGAAGATATCAGGCGAATGGAGTGGCCTGCCTGTTCTCCGGACCTGATCCCCATCGAGCACGTCTGGGATGCTCTCGGTCGACGTATCGCTGCACGTCTTCAAACCCCTACGACACTTCAGGAGCTCCGACATGCACTCGTACAAGAGTGGGAGGCTATACCCCAACAGCTGCTCGACCACCTGACTCAGAGTATGCCAACCTGCGGCCTGTGTACGTGTGCATGGTGATCATATCCCATATTGATGTCGGGGTACATGGGCAGGAAACAGCGGCGTTTTGTAGCACATGTGTTTCGGGACGGTTTTCTAAACTTTTCACTAATAACGTGGACTTACAGATCTGTGTCGTGTGTGTTCCCTGTATGCCTATGCTATTAGTGCCAGTTTTGTGTAGTGCCACGTTGGGTGGCGCCACATTCTGCAGTTATCTTTAATTTATGAGCATGAGTGTAATTTTCTTACTGCGTCCCGTGCTCGAAACACCACCACTCGGCATAGACGGTGAGTCTCGCAGTGGGCGATAGTCATAACATTCTGGCACATCAACGTGTCTCCCATGTTCATTCCTCGAACCTTCCTTCAGTTCCTCCAGTGCTTCAGTCTGGAAAGACGGCACTGTCGTTAGACAACTGCTTTCGCTTTCGGGAGGGGTGGACTCAAATCGGCATTTTCTCTAAGTCACCCCAAGTACACTGACGAAAAAAAATGCGGCACCAAAAAAATAATTAACGTAGAGCAGTGAAATTCCTATAATACATTTTTCTATGTAACATATTTAAGCGAGATCAGAGGTCAACGAAAGAGCGACATAAGCCGTTGCAAATGTGAAATGCTGGTACATCAGTAACCGATGTAACCGCCAAAATATTGAATGCAAGTATGCAAACGAGCATTCATTGTGTTGTACAGGTGCCTGATAGCAGTTTGCGGGATGGATTTCAGTGCCTGTTGCACTTGGTCGCTCAATAATAGGACGGACGGTTAATGCTGTTTGTGGATGATACTGTAATTGTCGTCCGACGGTGCCGCAAAAGGTGCTCGATTGGAGGGAGATCTGGTATTCGAGAAGGCTATGGCAACATGTCGATACTATGTATGACGTGCTGGGTTGTAACAGCGGTATCTTGGCGAGCGTTATGCTCTTGGAGAAAACCCCTCGAATGGGGTTCATGAATGGCTGCACAACAGATCGAATCTCCAGATTAAAGTTTCATTGAGGGTGTGTGAGATAACCACGAGAGTGCTCCTGCTATCATACGAAATCGACCCTACACTATAATTCCGTGTGTAGGTCCCGTGTTCCTAGCGTGCAGAAAGGCTGGTTGCACACCCTCAACTGGTCTCCTTCCAACCAACACACGGCCATCACTGGCACAGACGTAGAACCAGCTTTCATCAGAAAACACAACTGACCCCCACCCCGCCCTCCAGTGAGCTCTCGCTTGCCACCAGTGAAGTCACAAACGATGGAGGTTTGCGGTCGTTAGAATGTACGCTAAAATGCGTCTGGCTCGGAACCGTCCTTGAAGTAACTGACCTGTAAAAGTTCGTTTCTCGAACTGCTGCTACAAATGCAGTGCGATGCGTCAAAGCCATCCGCCGAATACCATCGTCTTCGCTCTCGGCAGTGCCACGTGGGCGTCCGGAGCCCGGTCCTCTTGCAACCGTATATATTCTCGTCACCACCGCTGTTAGCAATCATGTACAGTGGCTACATTCTGGCCAAGTCTTTTTGCAGTATCGCGGAAGGAACGTCTAGTATCTGGTTGCCCTGTTACACGACCTCGATCAAACACAGTGAGGCGTCGGCGTCTTTCTCGCCTTAAAGGGCATTCTTGACTAACATAAGCTCACCATGTCCAGCCCCAAAGCTAACTAACACCCATGACCGTTAGAGCACGTATTTAAAGCAAACCTGATTTGCATCATCATAGGGACGCTACTTGGGCCACTCTAATGTGACAGTCGCGAAATTTGAATAATCCTCTTTCAGATGTAGAAACAGGCCTACCAATTTTCGTTTGTCACACAACTCCTTCTGTGTGGTGCAATATTTGTGCTTTGCTTACTCTAGGATTGAAGACAGCTGTGTACGTTGAAATGACATGTTTCATGTCGCAATATCAGCACAAAAATACACGCTTTTACACAGTTATCAGTGTGACAACAAAAACAGTTGTCAGGCTAACGCATCTCGTCAATATAAAAAAAGTGAAATATTCTGAAACACAACAATATTAAATATTAACTCTCAGAAGATTATTTTATCCTAAACACGACAATATTAAAGTTTAACTAGAAGTTTCTTTCCAAAATTGTTCCTACACTTGGGTTATGATGTTGGTCAGTACTACGAAAATTGTCCGATTCCGGTTCAAAGTTCGGTACTATTTTTAAGACGACAATCAGGTCTACGGTGAGTGGTTAGTTATGACAAATTGAGCAAAAGATTACCCAAGGTCGCTCGGATTTACAGTCGACGCATGCTGGTGAACCAACAAGTTTACGCCTCTGAACGCGGTTTTTACCTAAAGCTGCGATGACCTGTCGTCTGCTAGGCCGCTCTCTTCCGCTGAAATTCCTATAAAACTAATTACACCTTTGCTGAATTTTCCAGGAGAAACTTTCCCTACGTTTCTTGTTATGCGAGAGAACATGTACTCATCCCTAGTCTTAGAATGTGGCTATACACACGCACATGGTTGGAGCAGCGCACATATTATAATGCCCTCTCAGTTCTCGCAAGAACAATTAAATAGTTGGCTGACTCGTTTCTCCACAGTTGGAACTCCATCTTTTAGATGGATATCAGCCGCTGTGAACACAGTGTTCACACAAATTACTCTTCTGCGTCGTACAGAGCATTATGCACTCCGTTCTGCACGTGACACCAGTTCAGAGAAGAGTCCTCGAAAATTTCCGTCTTGTTTTACTCATAGCCGAACTGTCTTCCCACCTGGGTTCTTTCATTCTTCTCATCAGTTCTTTTTGCTACCAACAGGAACGCTCCTCGTATTTTGTGGAAACTCTCTCTACCAATCACAAGGTCCCTACCATTCAACTGCGTCGAAACCTTGGCTCTTTTCTCCTTCCTAGCGCGTTTCCGCCAACTGGACGTTTTGTGCCTGTTCCTGACGACTAAATGCATACGTTGACTCTCTCACGTGTGTACCACTTGCTGGAAATGTGGTCGAAAATGCGTCACTGGTCTTGTTTAGTATCCATTTGGAATTCCGAAATGCAGTTTCCTAAAAGCTTTCTTTCCTGTCTTCCCTCAGATGGGCCATTATAATCGCTCTGCCGGCCGGAGTGGCGCTACAGTCTGGAGCTGAGCGACCGCTATGGTCGCTGGTTCGAATCCTGCCTCAGGCATAGATGTGTGTGATGCCCCTACGTTAGTTAGGTTTAATTAGTTCTTAGTTCTAGGCGACTGATGACCTCAGAAGTTAAGTCGCATAGTGCTCAGAGCCATTTTTTTATAATCGCTCTCCCTGTCTGACTCACCTTATTGGTCGTTGACTTTCCGCCTGGGACACCACTTTAAGTGGTTTCTGTGGTACACCTTGCCTCTGCGTCGTCCCTCTGAATTCCATACTGAAACGCCTCTTGCTGCTTGTTTCACCTTCCGCTCAATCATGCATTACAGGGATGGTGTGTTAATTAGCGTCGATTGAATGTTATCCGCTGGCCGAAGTGGCCGAGTGCTTCTAGGCGCTTCAGTCTGGAAGCGCGCGACCGCTACGGTCGGAGGTTCAAATCCTGCCTTGGGCATGGATGTGTGTGATGTCAGGTTTAAGTAGTTCTAAGTTCAAGGGGACTGATGACCTCAGATGTTAAGTCCCATAGTGCTCAGAGCCATTTGATCGATTTTTTTAATTTGGCTGTAATGTGCAAATTTGCCTAGCAGTACGTATGCAAAAAGGGATGACATTCGAATCCCAATGTAGGATTCGAACCTGCGACCGTAGCAGTCGTGCGGTTCCGGACTGAAGTGCCTAGAACCACTCGGCCATCATGGCCAGCACTACCGAATTAAGTTAGGTGCCATATTCACCTTCCCATTGCAATGTATAAGGTTCTCATGTAAGGTGCTAATCTGACCTTCATTTATTCTGCCACCTTACACATCTTGGTGTTGAGATTTTTTTCCGTCAGTGTAACTACGAGGATGATTATCTCGAACAGGATACAGATGATTTGGTGCTCTTTTATGAGCTAGTACACAGCGCCATTGCTGATGCTCTTGTTGACAATGGCATACCCAACTCTAATCTTCCTTTTCCCAAGGGACAAGCAGACACGCACGGGTGCAAGGGCACACACACACACACACACACACACACACACACACGCACAAACGCGCAATCGTGTAGACAGTACATGCAGAGCAGCAAACAACATTTCTGTAACAGCTATAATTGGCCCAAACACATACCGACTGTCGATCGTGTGTCGCGTAAAGCTCGCGCCGCAGTGCGCGTGATGTTTTAGCCCCGGGAACCGCGCCTTAGCAGACAGCCGAGGTGCGAAGTCGGCCACGTGCATAATTTAGCCGGGCAGGCGACCGCCCACTGCGGCGTCCGGCGTTTCCCGATAAAACCGGGCCCGGTCTGCTCAATGTTTCAGCAGGCGGCCAATATTCAGCCGTCGGGTCGCTGCAATCCGGCCGACACCTGCTTGCTGACGTCACCACTCCGCCCGCCGGCACCTCAGTAATGCGACGCGTCCGCTGTGCTGCCACTCTTTACGGGACATCGCCTGCCCCACGCAGTTCTAGCCGTGACCGCAGCTCAGCGCTGAACTGTGAATCGCTGCTGAGATGGAGGGGCGCACCTGTTTGATGTGCGCTACCTGTTATTGCACAATGTCAGAAAGCAATTATGTGTAATGATCAGTTTGTTAACGCCACTCCCGAAGTTTACCAACCTGCCAGGACAGCCTAACATGTTACCGCGCCCCTTCTGACACCCATACTTCCAGATGTCAGAATGACAGACCGGTACCAAACGTTGCGTATCGACAGGGCATCAACCAGAACTCTGATATAGTTCGCGTTATACGCTGCCGCCCAGGGGAACGTGCGTAAATGGCTAATAGTAAGAAACAGCTGACCACGAGCAAACTGGAAAAGCATAAGTCTGAACGTCTGCCGTGTAAAACTCTCAGGGGGAAGTCGAAAGTGCGTTAGTTTGTCATACCAAGGGTCCCTGGTTCAAGCCCTGGTCGTACCAGTTTTTGTACTATACTACTTTTGAAACTGTTTAATGGGACAACATGTTCCAGACGTGTAAAAGGACTTTTGAAGTTTAGAGCAATGTTCGATTGGCAGTCCGTGTTCGCTTCGTCTGTTTGAAAGTGGCAAATCTGTAGAGTACATCAGTAGTTTAACAGAATAAACATAGACTGTCAGAAGAGAAGAATGAAAAAACAATTGCGTCACAGGTGCGGATGTATTGACAGTAGCGACAATAATTACCATTATTACTATTATTGTGCTTATTGTTATTATTATCACTATTAATACTTAAGTTCAGACTGTTTGTGTTTATTCTGTGAAATTACAGACATACTCTATAGATTTGTTATTTCTAAATGAATGAAGTGATAGCGCACTGCCAATAGAATATTGTTCCATAAAACAGTTTCACAAGTAGTGCAGTACAAAAACTGATACACCAGGGCTCGAACCCGGGACACGTGGTACTACTTTCCACTGTTTTTTCGTTATTGACTCGTGATTTCTATTACTATTTGGTGATGATATTGTGGTGTGGGGAACAAGCAGTAAGAAGGTACAAAAACAGACACCCTAAATGATAAGGTCGAGAAATAAGGAATGAAATTTAGTGTGGAGAAAAGCAAGAGCATGGTGGTAACCAAAGGGGATAGAGAGGCAAGGGACAAATTCATATTAAGGAATGGGATATTGAAATAGTCGACAACTTTAAATAGTCGACAACTTTAAATAGTTGGGAAGTGTATTAATGGGGAATGCGCTTTTAAAGACAGAAATTAGCAAAAGAATACAACAGAGTAGTATTTTCTACCAGTGTGTGAGGCGCTTGGTGTGGGGAAAGGAAGTGCCAATGAGGTGCAAGCTGGTGCTATACAGGACTTACTTCACACCCATACTAATTTACGGCTCAGAGACTTGGACTATGACTAGAAGAGAGGAGAGTAGGATACAATCCAGTGAAAAGAAATTTCTGAGAAGTATGCTAGGGAAGACTAAAAGAAACAGAGTGAAAAATCAAGATGTTTGGAAGGAAATTGGAGTGAAGAAGTTGACTGAGAAAATTGAAGAGAATCAATTAAAATGGTTTGGGCATGTGAGGCGGATGGGAGAGGGAAGAACACCAAGAAGAATGATGGAGTTCAAGATTGAGGACGAGAGGCCAAGAGGAAGACCGAGAACAAGATGGATTGATACAATAAAGATGAGTTTAAGGAGGAGAAACGTGCTATGGAACCAAATTGTGGAAGAAGAATGGTGGAAAGACAGAGTAAAGTGGCGAAGTACCATTGATACCCCAACCCGACCAGATGTTGGATAGAGGCAAAACGAAGATGACGATGATGACTTTCTCACTTTTGTTTTGAGACGTTACCACTTGTTACTCAAAAAAGAATTGAAAAAAACCAGAATCAGTCCTACATGGCACCGCCAATTTTACACTAAAAAAAAACCTGCCCATTCGTTGCCTACACAGTTTTTTGTTTATTAATTTAACAAAAGTAAGACCCACAGGGGCAAAGAAATTAAATACACTGGGTAACAATATATCCGAAATGGGGCAATGGAAATAATGCCACATGGTCCAGCTTACTCAACCGATACGTTGGCGACGAAATACGAGCCTCGGTATCCCACGGGAGCTGTACGTGACAGACACGTTATGCCTTTCTTGTGCTCTGTAGGTTAGGTTTACTTATTTTTATCCTGTACGCATGTTCTCCTGGACGACATCACATAGCCATAGACTATATAGGAGTACTGGTTGATCCTCTGTCATTATTCAACGTTTGGTACCGATCTGACTGTCGGACATTTGGAGGTTTGAATGTGACAGTCGGTGAGGTGAGTCTGCACCCGATCCAATCCGCCCCGTGGGTTAACAACAACGCCTGGCGAGCCGGCCAGTCTGAATGTGACCATTAGGCGGTTTTCCACATCCGCCTAGGTGAAGACCGGGCTCTTACACTCACGCGACCAGATACCCGCTAAGCAAACATTTAGAAAACGATCCCAGACCTGAAAATGAGATTTACTCTACATCTAGACAGACAGGATACACAGATTCCATCCAGGAAGGAGTCGTGGCCTCAGGAATGACATTCCGCCATCCACTGTCACTAACATTGTTTCAGCTCCTGTAATAACGCTGACCTCGTAGGGAAATGGGAAAGGCCTTGCGGAAGCAGATGAAGGAGAATGCTCTAAAAGTTGATACAGTGATTTGTGTCGTGATGCAGCTCGAGAAGTTATTTGATATTAATTACATATAAAAACTTCAAATATTTGTACAAATCAGGGCATATCTAATCAGGATCAAATAAAACAGTAAGTTATGTCAGCTGCAAGAACTGTTTTTAATTCCACAAGACACTCTTCTTCCAGGTGCGCTGCACAGCTTTTGTAAATGACATTTTTATATGTAGCCACCAACCCGGTTAAAATCTATTTTGTACCCCAGCTAAACTCTATTGTGTTCTACAACTGGTTTCGATGGTGTGTCATCGTCAGTTATATTTCAAAATTTTAAAACAACATAGCCTATAGCACAGGCCCAAAAATTTAAACTATGTTATATGTTTCTTTATTTATTCTTTTTTGAGTCATCGGTTTTCTAAATGGTTTGATGCGGCCTGCCAAATATGGTAGAACTTCACTAATCCGTAATTCGCAATAATTCGGACCTCTTTTTTATCGCGAAACTCAACGGCACCTTATTGTAGCGGATATCATTTACGACAAGCTCATTGTTTCAGAACAGAAGTTCTATATTCCTTCCCTTTCCATTGCTTCGACTGTGACTGATCACGTACAACGTACGTATCATTGCTGGCCGCAAGCACACTGCATGCACTGTCGCATACTGAATCCCTCATCACGAACTGTATTAAGTGCCATCTTTTTGGTCACTTAAATGGCCATTAAAGTGCAGTAGCGTACACGGATTGTAGAAAAGAAAAGAAAAAAAATGGTTCAAATGGCTCTGAGCACTATGGGACTTAACATCTGAGGTCATCAGTCCCCTAGACTTAGAACTACTTAAACTTAACTAACCTAAGGACATCACACATCCATTCCCGAGGCAGGATTCGAACCTGCGACCGCAGCAACCCCACGGTGCCGGACTGAAGTGCCTAGAACCGCTCGTGAAGAAAAAAAAGCATCGACAAAGTTTAGGGACAGGTTCCTTACACCAAAAGAAGAAAATAATTTCTACTGAACATGGACTCTAAAATGCACACCTTAAGAGCTATGATCACTCGTTCATCTTCTATACTATGAAACAGATCTCTTCTACTGTAAAGACACTGTTTTCCCTATTTTGGGATGAGGTTCAAAATGGTTCAAATGGCTCTGAGCACTATGGGACTTAACTTGTGAGGTCATCAGTCCCCTAGAACTTAGCACTACTTAAACCTAACTAACCTAAGGACATCACACACATCCATGCCCGAGGCAGGATTCGAACCTGCGACCGTAGCAGTAGCGCGGGTCCTGACTGAAGCGCCTAAAACCACTCGGCCACCTCGGCCGGCTGGGATGAGGTAGCGCGGACCAAATCAAGAAGAAATTTCCAGTAAACATGGTGTCTAAAATGCATACCTTCAGAGCTACAAGCACTTGTTCATCTTCCCTTGTGTGAAGCACATCTCTTCTATTGAACGAAATATGGAAAGCAAAGTCTTTGCAGTAGGAGAGATATGAAGCATAGTATCGAGGATGAACAAATGCTCACAGCTCTTACGGTATGCATTTTAGAGACCATGTTTACAAAACTCTTCTGCTGTTTCGGTGCAAGGAATCTGCCCCTAAAGCTTGTCGGCGATTTTTGGAACATCCTGTATTCAAGGTTGTTTAATGTAACCTTTGAGTATGTGTTGCTGCTTTAACGCCTATAACTTTGTTGTTCATTACTACGACATCATTACAGTACATTATATTTGTGGCGTAGCGCCATATATCGCCCCTATAGAGAACTTAGACAACCGTTAGCCTCATACAGTGCAGGAAATAAGTCACGGCCTTACCGCAGATGTGGAGTGCGTCAGTCTGCAGCTTCCCTCGGAAGGTGTCACCATCGTACATGTGGAGAAATACTGACTACGCTATTATAAAACTAAATGCAATATTTGCTATATAGTAAATGGAACAAAACTTCCTACTATATTTTCATATTTGATAACTAACAGCTGTGTAAATTTCAGCCTAATATTTGCCCTAGTTTTAGAAATATGTAAAACAGCTAAAAACGCTGAAATTAGAGCTTACATGAATCAGTAATTTCTTGTCAAGCACATAAATGTTAGCTACCCATTGGTAAAGAAGCTCGACGGTATCTCCAGCTTACCAGTACCAGGGAAACACAATTTAACTCAAAACACTTAATTTTTTCTAATATTTTTATATTTCTTGGCATTATGTTTGTGGAAAATACCAACAATGGCGGTTACCTTTTTACTTGAGTGTATGAAGGAATGCGAGTGTGTTGTGTATGTGACTTGCGATTATTTGTAATTGTGAATAATTAAATGTATTATGAGACACTAGGAGTATATAAATGAATCACATGAATGAGTCATATACATCGGGAAAATTTTTGATTTGTAATACGATTTAAAAAAGAGTTTCATTTTCTGATTCCCTAATCATATTTGTACTAAATTCTTTCATCCATTTAGTGAAGTATTTCTTCTATTACCTAACGTTCTTTTTACAGTTATGTATGCCCAGTGTCTATTATTGCCGTTCTCAGAAGTGCCCATTCCTTTTCAACTAAAGTGCCTACTGGTATTCACTAGTAGTATCTATAGCGTTAGAGATTTTCAGACGCACCTCATCAATCCTCAGTACTTCAATATCTTAGTTCTCTACACATTGATGTAATCTGACGTTCGTCTTAAACACAGATCAGCGCATAATCATTATTAAATTGTGATCACAGTCTCTATCTCCTCCTGAATATACTTTACAATCCAATATCCGATTTTCGAATCTCTTGTCTAACCATGTTGTAATGCATCTGGAATCTTCCTGTGTCTCAAGGCCTGAAGCTCCTTCTCCTGTGATAGCTGGACAGCACATTCTCTGTTACTAGTCGAACTTTATCGCAGAACTCATTTGGTCTTTCGCCTCTCTCATCCCTACTACCGAGCCCATATTCTCCCATAAATTTTTATTCTGCTACCTCCCTTACTACATCGTTCCAATCATAAATAATCATTAGATTTTTATCTCATAAACTCAATTACAAGTTCAGTATCCTCGTGCACTTTCTCTATCTCTTCATCGCATGTCTGCAACATCAGCTTGTATATCTGAACTAAGCCGGCCGCTTGTGGCCGAGCGGTTCTGGCGCTACAGTCTGGAACCGCGCGACCGCTACGGTCTAGGGGACTAATGACCTCAGCAGTTGAATCCCATAGTGCTCAGAGCCATTTGAACCATTTTTATCTGAGCTAATGCTGTAGCAATGCTGGTGTCGTTCACAGTAACTCGTTCTCTTCCCTTCAACCCGATTTATAAAAAATCCTACTGCTGCTGTTGATATTACCCTAGAAACCTTTGCAGTTCGCTTCACTGTTCCCCTCTAAATGTAGACTCATCTTTTGCACTTCTCTTTCTAGATTTTGTAGTTTCGCTATCGCCTTAAGACATCTGAAATCCACGCTCCGACTCGTAGTGTGTTAGCCTTTCTGTAATTATTCAATCACTTTCTCACTGTTACCTCCTCGTCGGAAGTCGCCTACCGTATATCCGAACTGAGGACTAATCAGGTATGTTTCTTCCATGGGCAGATCGTCATGACAAATTTTCCTGTCGATACACGCTAGGTGTCTTTAATGTAATGGGTTCCATTCCCTTCTGCATCCTTATATGGTTGATCATTGCTGATTCTTACACCTTTGGGGTAGTTTGCCTCACTAACTGCAAGACACACCAACGAACTTATATTTGCTCCTCCACCCTCTTTGGAAAGATTACATAAAGGGGCGCCTTACTGAAACTCTTCGGGAGCCATTAATACGCTGGCTAGCGCAATGTAGTGTAATGTGTTAATAAAACGGATGCCTGTGTACAGATCACACGGGAAGAATATAAACAGCAAAAATGACTACCGATGAATATTTTAAATAAAGTGAAACCTGCTTATTCTAAATAATACTTTATGCTTATTCTAAATAATACTTTATTTAATCACAAAGTTTGCAGTAACCCGCACATTTTTTGTAGACTAGAAAGATATGTTTCCAGCTTAAATAAGACCTACTCCAAAGAAATCATTCAAGTCTATGAATGAAAACTCTAAAATTGTTATGAAGTGGTACAAGACTTCTGCGAATGAAACAGAAACCATTAAGTGACCGAAAGCGCCACTAAAAGGATTTAATGGGTGTTTTAATGCAAAAAGGTGGTAAAAAAACTAAAGAAATATTTTTGACATTGACACCTGGGGCAAGGAAGCAGAAATGAAAGTAGTCACATATTAGTAGTAAAAAAGCTAAACAAACATCCTTGAAATTGACACCTGGGGCAAGGCAGCAGAAATGAAAGTAGTTACATGTTAGTAGTGGTTGCCAAGAGGAGGATTTTCGTTTTTAACCTTTTTCCAGAATAAATAAATATAAATGGAGTGAAGAGAACTAGTGGAACTAAATATAGTACTGACTAGCTTTTATCGAAAAAAAGTAAACTAAACTCCGTCCAACAGACATTGATACCAGCCAGATGAATAAACAATAGTAAAAATCCGATTTATTGGTTAAGTTTCTCATAAGTTATGCATACCTAGAGCACATTAATTCGCAGAGAATGTCGTAAGTGCGGAACTGAAACTTCAAGACAAATATTTTTTACAAATGTAAGTTTAGTACCAATAGTGTGGGGATTACGACAGAGGCAGCAGTATGCACACAAGGTAGTATATTCCAAGTGTATGAATAATATAGATTTAAGGGCAGTGAAAGCAGAGGAGGAAAATAACTATTAATATATTAGCAATATTATGAGAAGGAAAGTTGCTGCTCACCATGTAGTGGAGATGTTGAGTCGCAGATAGGTACCGACCGACTGCCGCTTCATCCACAGCCCATAAGCACCACTGGATGCGGACATGGAGGGGAAGGTGGTCAGCACACCGCTCTCCCAGCCGGTGTCAGTTGTCATGACCGAAGCAGCTCCCCCTCAGGCAGCCCATCAATTGGCCTCACAAGGGCTGAGCGCATCTTGCTTGACAACAGTGCTGTGCGAACCGAATGGTCACCCATCCAAGTGCTAGCCAAGCCCGACAGCGCACAACTTCGATGATCTGACTGGAACTAGTGTTACCACGGCGGCAAGGCCGTTGGCAGATTTTATCAAACAGTAATGAAACTACACTAGATGAGGCGTTCATACACTAGTTTGAATTTCAGGTAATCACAGGGAAATAAAATTCAGAGCAAAAATAGATAGAAATGTGACGTATATGCTCTTATAACTTTAGCACTAAAACAAAGACGTTCAACTCCTGCGTGTCTGCAATAGAAGTTGAATGATAATGTGTCTAACGCTTTTCCACTTACTTAAGGAACCAGTGGCGAAACGCCCAGCTATTCTTTGTATCTTCTTCATCTCTCGCGTTAATCTAACCTAATAAGAACCGTAGATTGACAATAAAACAGTTAATATTCAATTATCATATTTTCAGTCCACACAGATAAATTGAAGTCTTATCACACCGTCACTCGTCATAACGATATACTAGCGCTAGCCAGACACTTTTATAAATCGACGAATACTTCGAGAGTAGTGGCAGTTGCACTTTAGTTTCATGTGGTAATATTCAGTACAGCAATAACACCCGTGTTCAGTGGCGGCTGGCATTGAACAGACTTTCTACTTGCTCTAGGCTTTAAACTGAATAATCTGAACTGAATAACCTGAATATTTAAAACTGACATGTGCAATAGTTTCAGCGAACAACAAAATAAAATAGTCTGAATACTGACTCTGAAATCCTAGGCTTTCAAATAAGATTACGAAAACTTGTCATCTTACATTATAACCACTCTTTTGCATTCTTATCATTTTCCTTCGTCGATTAACTCAGTGATGAGGATGTGTAAATGATTCACACGTATAGTGAAAAAAAGGACCTATGCGTTTTATTCGCTGGAAACTAGCATCGCCTAAAAATACATTCCCTGGAGCTACGATCACGATGGTAAGCTAAATTTTCGCCATAAAATATTTTCCAAGATACAGGGTGTCCGAAAAGGCTTTCCCTGATTACATAAATTGATAACTCAGCCTAGAAGTAAGATATAAATATGAAACTTGTGTCGAATTGTTTACAACTATCAAAGATTTTTTCTGTTTTAGGTTCGCAGTACGAAAGTAGTGGATGAGGTGCAGTGCCCAAGAAGCCATGTTGACCAATCAGGAGAAGGCACAGTGTGTCCTGTGCTACCATGAGACACGATCACAGTGCAGAGACACTTCCAGACAACATTTAGAACGAATCCACCTGATGTCAAGAGCATTAAAGCCTGGTATGAGAAGTTCAATAATACAGGATCGGTTACTGACCGTCCCAGGTCTGGTCGACCAAGAACCTCAGCAGACAGGGTGGAAGCTGTAAGGCAGTCTTTTCTGCGAAGTCCGAAGAAATCGGTGCGCACGGCCTCACGTGAATTACAGATGCCAAAAAGCTCTCTCCATGGCATTTTACACAAACGTTTATTGGTTCGTGCAAATCGTTCAGGCCTTGTTGCCCAATGACAGCACACGTCGATATGACTTTGCGGTCGAAATGCTATCACGTATTGAGGACGATGATGGTTATCTCAGACGCATTGCCTTTTCCGACGAAGCGACCTATTTTGTCAGTGGAGTAGTGAATCGCCATAATGTACGCATTTGAGGTACACAACCCCCTGGCGAGGCCATGGAGTGCACCAGAGGCAGTCTAAAGGTGAATGTTTCGTGTGCGCTATTGCACGATCGAATTATCGGGCCATTCTTCTTCGCTGAGGCTACCATCACGTCTGCAGTGCACGTTGCAACTGCATGCTGTTCCTCAGATCCTTCAGTATCACCCCGATGTCTTGTTTCAGCAAGACGGTGCACCGCCTCATTGGGGTTTGGACGTCCGTGCCTATCTCGGTATGATCTTGCCTGTGCGATGGATTGGTCGTGATGGGCCAACGGTTTGGCCTCCACGCTCTCCTGACATAACCCCACTAGACTTCTTTTTATGGGGTTATGTCAAGGACGAGATCTACCGAACACGTGTACCAGATCTTGAAATCCTGCGGCAACGGATAACCACAGTCATTGAATCGATCCCTCCAGTGATGTTGGCTAATGTGTGGACCGAAATTGAATATGGCCTAGATGTGCTACGTGCTACCAAGGGTGCTCATGTGGACGTTTACTGATGTGTGAAAGAAACTTTGATAGTTTGTCAACAATTGGATACCAGTTTCATATTGGTATCTTACTTCTAGCCTGAGTTATCAATTTATGTAATCAGGGAAAGACTTTCCGGACATCCTGTATGTTTTATTCGAGCCACTCAGTAATCTCTAATGCTGAAGTAAGGCCTAAGCAGAATCTATCGCAGAAGTATGGTTACTGAAATGAAGGTTGTCATTTTTATATTTTTTAATAATCGGTGAATAGAACGAAAATGATTACAGTGATGTCTGAACTGCCCGCACAAGCGTCTCTGGAATGAGTCTCGACCGTCAATCAAAGAGATGGAACTCGCAGAGAAACTGCGTGGAAATGGAATGATATGCTATGATGATATTATGTAAACAAAATTTGTGATAGATGGTGACTCCGCAGTCTAATGTTTGCCTGGTGATGTCTAAAAGGAACTACGCAAAGAAAAGGTACTTAAGACTTGAAAGATAACTGAACTATACGTTAAAAATGAGAGATTCCAGTGACTTACTTACTTTCTCTTTTCATTTTATATTAAGTTTTGAAGGGTTAGTTGCTTTAAATCATGATGCATACTTTTGTTGATCCACTGTCCCTTCCAGAATGACGAGTTCACACAGCGAATGCCACGAAAGTTGGTTGGTTGTTTCGGGGAAGGAGACCAGACAGCGAGGTCATCGGTCTCATCGGATTAGGGAAGGACGGGGAAGGAAGTCGGCCGTGCCCTTTGAAAGGAAGCATCCCGGCATTTGCCTGGAGCGATTTAGGGAAATCACGGAAAACCTAAATCAGGATGGCCGGATGCCACGAAAGCATTCCCCAGACAGTAAGTTCGCTTCCTCCGGCTTGGATCTTTCCGACGATTGTGCAGGGTGTTTACCTTCAAGACGCTACGCGCCAACGTGGCGTAGAATGTGATTCGCCTGAAAGGGCACCTGTCGCCACGCAGTGGACGTTCAGGTGCGGTATTGTCCTCAGAATTCCAGCCTTTGTCGTCGATGAAGCGCAGTCAGCATGGTTGCATGAACCAGTTGTCTGCTGCTGAACCGCATACGCAACAATGTTCTCGAAACGATCGTTGAGGAGACGTTGTTGGTAGCCACTCGGTTCATCATGATGGTCAGTTGATCAACAATTGTACATCTGTTCGCCCGTACTCATCTCCGTAGCTGTCGTTCAACCCAATCGTCTGTGGTCACTGGTGCATCACGTGTGGGATAGCATCATTTTGCCATTCACGGTGGAACGTTCATTAAACTAATGAGAAAACTTTACGTTACGTTGAATGAATGTCTGAACTGTGGAGTGGATACAGAACTCGAATTGTCGTGTGGTGTGTTGTTAACTGCAAGTGGTGTGCTTAAACTGTGTTATTGTTAGCAAAACTTTACACGAATCGATTGGGCAGTGCAACTCCCAATACCAATAAAGAAATACAATCATTTAAAATGCATTCAGCCCCTTAGACACTGAATCATCTGGCCCCGTTCAAAGCTGATAACTTTGGTCCCTGTGCACATAACAAATAAATTAAATTGTCTTACCTCTAGAGCAGCAACGGATTAACGCGATATATTCTGGTCTCACATAAAATAAAATATGAATTTGAATTAGAGAAATAGAATCTTAGAATGGTATCATGTGAGTAAAGACACAATATTTATAGGTTGTTTAACACCGTCGAGGCTTCATAAGACTATCTATTAAACGACCTACATCTCTAACGATGCACATATCTGCATGGAAGGATATGGGAATGATTGATAAGGGCACTGCACTTCATTTGTAACTAAATCATCAGTCAATCATCATTGGTCTTCAGTGAAGAATTGTTATGTCCAAAACAAAGAAAAATGTGATTATAGTATATGCTAGCATAAAGAAAGGAGTACAAAGTGCAATATAGCTTAGTGACTAGGTAAGTTTAACATAACACAGTAAATCTTGAGATAAATATACAAAGACGCGAAAGAATTGCAGAAACAGTGGCTCTGTAAATGTGATTAGTAACCTGAAAAAAAAAAAAAGAAGTCATGCATGCTAACATAAGAAGGCAGTATCATATGCAATTTCATAAGAAATGGTGAAAAAAAATGTTTTCATGTGCAAAGCTTCTGTGACAGTCTCCCACAAACATCTTCCATTATTTGGGACAAGGTAAAACAGATTTTCCTAGAAAGGACACAACATACACAAAATAGATATTAACACCACTAAAATATCACTATAGAAAAATCGACAATATATCAACATAATCTTCATTATTGGAGTGCAGCTCAGGACATGAACACTCATTAAACATCAATATTGCATCATTATTCCAAAAACTTGGTGCAGCTCACGGCATAAATACTCATCTAACAATACTATTATACCTAGGACAAAATGCAGAGAAAAAAATATCCTTAATGCTAAATCTTTATAGGCTATCTGCCTAATTTACCTTGTACACCAATGGGAAAATGGTTGTAAAAGCATACCAGGAAACAATGTGAGAAGTGTCAATGGTGTTTAATATTCCAAATAAGTTGCTTACGCCGAACTTTCTACGTACTGCATTTCCTGCACTCCCACGTGCTTCTGTTTGTGAGCATAATGTCTTGTTTGAATACTATGAGACTTTGGTACACCGGTTCTCCAAATATAGGAAATGGATGAGTATATGCAATGGATGTGAGTTACGTGGTCATTCATTTCTTAAATCTATATAGTTGAGAGCAAGTAAACTAGTGACATCATCAAGTGCAAATTTGAGTGCAAGACTGGGCATAAATGAAACATGGCAACATTATAAAGTACAAAGAGTGACTAATCTAACAAACAACTAAGAATAATTCAACAGACAATAGCACAAATGACAGTAGTAATACTATCTTGCCTTGAGCGTGCAATAATGACAAAGTGGAGTAGCATAGCATCATAAAAAATAGCACATTTCATGGTATCAATAAAGGCAAAATAGCACAAATGAACATGAGATATATAGAGGCTATATACAAAAAGGACACAAATACTTATTATACAAAAAAATGTTCGAGTTACAGTTTGCAGCGGTCAGACACCCAAGGGACGTGATCCGCTCGACACAAGTCAAAATAAATGTTGCCTCTTTCCTTTGGTGTTTTCAGCACACGTATACGAAAACAGAAAAAAGTGCAAGGCCTATACTTACGGTAAGAGAATCGACCTGCAAGATTCTCCCTGCCGGGTACGTCGCCACTTAATAAATGCTGAATTATCAAGGAATCCTGAAAACAAGGTACCAATAGATTTTGTATGGGTATGGGAAATGTGTCAAGAAAAAGGTCTGATGTGTTTTACAGTTATGTGGAGTGGTATGAAAAATCAAAACAAGGAAAGTTGAGATTTACTGGTAATCCAAATAACGACTTCTACAAGACAAATGTCAAGTAACATAATTCCTGTAAAGTAGCAAAAAAAGTTTACACAAAACTGAAAAACGTTAAAACAATAAATAAATAGAAGTAGTGTAATGTCTTCAGAATGCAAGACGTCGAACTGAAGAAACAATGTATGTCGTCAAGATTGGTGCATATCTGTAGCGTAAATAAAGTAGCTAGTTATACAGAAAGTTCGTAAAGTAAACACTGCAAAATTTTATTTCAAATTCTTGCTGCTGAAATAAGCGAGCGTATAATTTCATTCACAAGCCCAACCGTATTCTTAGCGCTAAGACTTACGTTATTGTTATTTCAGTAATTTCTCATGGTTGCTATACGATGGAAATGGAAATTCAGTGCGTATCATTCAGGTGTTGCATAGCTACAAAAGACTTCAAAAATGCACAAATTCAGTGTATCATCGTCAAAATCGTGTATAACGTCGCAGTCCGTGAAAGCAAAATCGTATAAACCTTAATTTATGTGATGGCAGAATCTGCTATGTTGTATGTATGTAGCGCAATACAAGTGATCCAGCTCTGTATCCGGCTTGGCATAATACATTTGTGATGAATGTAGATCAGCTTCTTTTTGGAAATCGATCTTTCAAATAAATCTGCTTGACAGTTTGGTGCTTGTGGTATCAGATCGGGTTATTTTATAGTGGATTGATTTGCTACTGATGATTTGGGGATTAGTCTCATAGGATCTGTGCACTGCTGTTAAATCAGATGGGCACTGAGAGTAAAAGGAAGTAGTGTGCTTGAAATATGCGGAGCAGAGTTTTGTTTTGCTTGGTGTAGCGCTCCATTGCTTTGAACTAAGCTGTGGCGTGTCAACGTTCGACCCGACGGTATCGTTGACTGCGCCACTGTTGGTTTCAAGGACTACATGGCACTTAGCTGCGCGGATATCACACTTCATCTGTCCGTGGCTTCTATGTTTCCAGTAGGCTGTTACTACCGAATGAACTTGACCTTGAATAATTTGGAACAATGGAGCAATATTAGTGTTATGAGAGTTGTTTTCAGTTAGTATAGGATTACTGTGCGAGGTCGGTCTATCGGAATCTGTGTGTTTGCTTGTGTTAAATAAACGGTGGATTGAATATGAAATATTTTCTTTCCCTTGTGTAGTCTGTTGCGAAAACAATTTGGAGCTGTTTTTGGCTCTATCCTGACGGACTGCTTCGTTAGATAGAACTGATTGATCGTAGATAATAAAATCTTGTTCACACAATATGACATCTGCGTATGTACTGGTCTTCTGAATATGCTTTCTACGACGTTGCTTTCGTGGCTTATGCTTTTCTGCACTGGAGCTGAAAGTATTACTCTGAGCGGTTTCAGATATTTTATCTGAAATATCACAAATGTTGCTTGACAGTGCAAGGTCAGCTGTGCCAGAAGATTTTTTTTATCAAAGCTGTAACCAATTGTTGTTCTCTAATGTAATCAGAGTGAATATGCTGTTCGTTAGAATTGGAAATGGGCTGCTGAGATAAATTAGAACTCTTGTGACCATCATTCTTATGGGCTGTGACATCAGATTTGGTGGCTTATCGTCGATAGTAAAACTCTGTTTGCTCAAAATAACATCTGCATCCGTGCTGAATTTCTGAATGTTACTTCCACGAAGTTGCGTTTCATTTTCGGTAGTATTGGACATCGTCGTCTTGGAGCTGTTAAGTTTGCGTTCTGACTGTAGGTTGTCATGAGTATACGTAGAGGTTTTGAAAGAGATAAACGGAATGGTGATATATTGCGTGGTTTCACAGGAGTCCGTAGCAATGGTAGAGCAAACAGAAGAGCTGTTAGAAAAATTTCGCTTCTCAGAATGGGCTGCTAAGTATGTCAGTGGGCTGTGAGGGTAGTTTGCTTTTGCGCAGTATTATTAGTTATACAATTCAAAGATTCAGTGTAAGGGAAATGGTCTTGTTCTTCAAAAAAATTAGCTTTGTGATGCAGTGACAATATAGTATTTCTGTTATGCATCACGGAAGGAAACAAACTCTGTTCTTTGTCGAGACTGAACGTGATGTCTGATGTTTGATTGTTCACATCATTAATCTGAATGAAGTAGAAGTTATTTGTTGAGGTTTGATTTTGCTGTATGAATCTGGCCTCCAAATTAATCGGTCGGGAATAAGCATTTATTAGTACAGAGGTTGACTGAGGCAGAAGTGTTCGCACACGATGAAGCCGAAAGCTGTGGTGTGAAAGGGAGGTTTTCATTGCAAAAGGCGGTTTTTGTGTGTACCATTTTTGGGTTGACAGAAAACTTCTTTACTGTTAGTGTCATCATGCTTAATATGGGGCTTGATAAGTTCATTATTAACTATTTCAGACTGCGTTGGTGGCTCAACTGAGCGGTCATGTGCGTCACTCCAGACAGTATTGTCGTTTGTATCAATTAAATGTAATGAGAAACTTATCTTTCTTATCAGATTTGGTAGGCACAATGGGTTCAGTAAGTTTTCAGAGATTATCAAACTGCTGTTGCTGACCGTAGAGTCTTAGGAAAAACTAACAGTTTCATGCCACTTAATATAGGTTTCAGTGTGAACTTTAATACATGCATCTAATCGAGTGTCTTGTTGATCTATGCTTTCATTAACTGATGGTATTTCATCTGTAAGCTTTTTATATGTTTCACTACTTTGATGTCTTAAAGCATTAATGTCATCTCTCAAATGTTTGGTGCTGTCTGCGCATTGCCTGGCTATAGCTTCAATTTAATCACAAAGTCGTTTTTCACTTGCCTTAATGTCTGTATCAACCTGTTTGAAACTGTTATCAGTCGTTTCCGTGTACGATTAGGCTCGTCACGTATGGTGGTATGGTGGAAAATTGTTCATTGAACTGAGTGGTGGGGTCAACCTGTATTTCCCATATAGTGGAAAATTTTTCTTCATTTTTATTAGATCGTTCATTGAACTGAGTGATAGTGCCACCTTGTATTTTTCGTATTTCTCGAAACTGGGTATTCTGTTTAATCACCATCTGCATGAGATTTTGAAGCATCGATGCCGTATTCTTTTCAACTGATACGTCGGGTGTCACTTGTGTTGTGTTTTGTGGTGTGGAGACATCATTTGCAATCATGAACGCCTCGTTTGTTGCACTATCTGCATAATTACCGCTAATGGAATCTGACGGATGTTTAAGAATAGACTGAGTAATTTGCACTATTGTTTCCTCTGGCCGGCCGTAGTGGCCAAGCGGTTCTAGGCGCTTCAGTCTGGAACCGCGCGACTGCTACGGTCGTAGTTTCGAATCCTGCCTCGGGCATGGATGTGTGTGATGTCCTTAGGTTAGTTAGGTTTAAGTAGTTCTTAGTTATAGGGGACTGATGACCTCAGATGTTAAGTCCCATAGTTCTGAGAGCCATTTGAACCATTTGTTTCCTCTGACATACTATTGGCAATCTGATTAACGGTGTGAAAAGTAGGTAAAACACTGATCTTATTCGGTAAACGATCAAGCTTTTACTTTTGCACATCAGCCACTTGCGGATCAGCGGCGTCCGCAGTATCGGAATCTACCGTCTGATTACTAGTCACATTTGTGGGTTAAATTATAGCGTCAGGAAACTACATTAATTCTGAAAAAGTAAGTCACTTTTTCTGTGGTGCTTTGCAACTGTTGCACCGCATAGTGTTCACTATCATTGGCAACATAGTTGTCAAAAATCGGAGAATCGTCCGTTTCGGTATCTTTAACTGTGGGAGTACGCACCAGAACCTTAACACTTTTGCGTGGCATCGGGAATCACATACAGGGTGCAAATGCAAAGACAATATATTGAACAATCAGATCAACAGAAAACAAGGCGGAGCATAAGAATTCCGATGGACTGAGGAAAAATTTTTAAACTGTGTTGCCCCAAAAAATTTAACTACTATTATCGCTACAGAGTGGTTGAGAGAGCAGAATGCATATACCTGACTAATTTAATATCAAAGAGTTTACAAAGCGAACGACTGACAGAGCTGTCGCCACGCGTAACGTTCTTTAAATTAATAATGAGAAAAATTTACGATTATTTTGAATGAATGTCTGATATGTGGAATGGATACAGAACTCGAATTGTCGTGTGGCGTATTGTAACTGCAAGAGGTGTGCTTACTCTGTGTTATTGTTAGCAAAACTTTACACGACTCGATTGGGCAATGCAACTCCCAATGCCAATAAAGAAATACAGTCACTGCAAAATACATTCAGCCCCTTAGGCATGGAATCATCTGGCCCTATTCAAAACTGATAACTTTTGTTCATGTGCACATAACAAATTAATTGTCTTACCTCCAGAGCAACAACGGAGAAACGCGATATATTCCGGTCTCACATAAAATAAAATATGAATGCTAACTACAGGCTCTGTAGTGTGCAATGCTGGCCATAATACTTGAAATGACCATGTAATTCATTTGGCTGATAAACATGACATGGGCAGGGAGGTGGTGCTGATTATGGTGAATTACTAACACTCAGTTTTTTTGCAAACTTATATTGCAAGTTAAGTTTGTCTTTTCAGAAACATCTGACAACTGAAGTTACATTACTCACAATTGATTCACAGACAGTGAGGTTTAAACAGCAAGTATTATCTAACTTCATTAATCCAACATAAATGCAAATTATCAAATAACATATAGCTCTGTTAAGAAATCTTAGAAGAATTACAAAAGTCAAATATATAACTAGCCTTTTTATCAAAACGGTTTTCGTACATTCTGGGGCTACTCAACAATTACGAATTGTCAGCCAACTCATCTATACTAACATGCTGGCGAAAACAGGAATCGTAATTATTTATCGTCTTTACTTTTCTTGCACGAAGACTTCTGCTTGCATGCTCAACAATATTGACATACCTAAATTAATATCATTCTTGGTGGCTTCGCATAGCACACTACGAAACTGCCTACTCCATCGTCTTTCCCTCACAGACAGCTATCTACAACTATGCGCCCAGCGCTGTCTTACTCCAACAAAGCAGTATCTTTGGCTCTGCGGTCGTACACAGTCAGCGACCCGCGTTAGCGAGCCTATCAGAGACATTCATCGTTTACAGTATACTAGATTCATTTTAGTTTATTAATATTCGTATCTTATCCTGGTGCCACATACAAGTGTGTCCCAGTATACTCTTTTGGACGGAATGCTCTTGCAACGGCGGCGTATGAGCAAGTTACAAACTTAGCCGCCTCGGAGATGCTTCCATAATTGGCCCGAAAATTAATGATCATGTCCTTTGGACGTCAAATAAGGCGCTCTGTTTCCCCATTAAGACAAGGGATGCACTGTTTTCTGCGCCACTCGGACACTCCTTATATACCCTCCACTTGTGGTCGCATTATTGTGACTGGACCATGTACGAGGTGGAATCCAAAATTTTCAGGACTGGTGCTGCCATCTGGAAAGTAGGAGTAGTAGATCTTTGCACCGCTAGGTGGCAAGACCTGCATAACTGATGAGTCAGTGTGCGGAGTGGCACTCAGCTTGGGGGACGTGTTGCGTGTCCACAGCGATTTCTGTAATACTCTGGGTTTGGTGTGTGGCGATTTTACGATGGATCCGCGAACAGAATAGCGCGTTTGTATCAAATCCGTCACATGATGATCCAACCTTCTTGTCACGGGTTATCAACGGCGACGAGAGCTGGATCTACTGTTATGACCCAGAAACAAAGCAACAATCGTCCCAGTGGAAGAACCCGGGCTCTCCAAGACCCAAGAAAGAGAGACAGGTTCAGAGGAAAGCGAAGATATCATCATCGTTTTCTTTGATACCAAGGGAATTGTACACATAGACTTTGTCTCACCCAACCAAACAGTGAATTCCGCATACTACCGTGACGTTTTGCCGCGGATCCGTGAATACGTGCGGCGACGACGGCCCGAACTTTGGCGCCAAGGGAACAGGCTGCTGCATCACGGCAACGAGCCCTGTCACACGTCCTTGCTCACCAGGACCTTTTTGGCAAAAAACAACATGGTGGTCGTACCTCACCCACCGTACTCGCCAGATTCTTTTATGTATTTGTCTATTTTTTGTTTGTCTGTTGTCAATATATTATGCTCGCAGTAAAAGGTCGTAACAACGTGATAAAATTGTCTCTGATATGCTGTTAAAAGAATTACCGTTTGTTGCTCGTATGAAGAGTCTTGGGAGAGACGGCTGGATATTTTTAGCAACTATTCATACATGAGATTGCAGGTTCGACTGCTGTTGTCCACGTCTCTTCCCGTACACGTCGCATTCAATCTGAAACAATTCTGCTTTTTCAATACTTCCAAAAATACTAATAAAGGTCGTGACGCTCACCTTTGTTCTCATGAAATAATAACGGTTTATTGTGTCTCTTGTACAATTCTCCACATAACATCAAAAGAAGTGAACGGAAAACTCTAGTTACCCTCAGTTACGAGTAAACTACAGAGAGAGTAATATTCCGAGTCAACGATATAATTATCATAGAGTCTCTCAGATAACGTCTTTGCCACTTAGCTTTCTCACAGTCGATTCAGTACACTACATATTTATTACACTATATTTGACATCTTGCGACTTCGCGCTGTTCCCAAAACTGAAAGGATGGCCAAGATGGAAGGCCATCGGTTCGACATTCTAGAGAGGATTCAAGAAGCATCACTGGTGGTGATAAACATCCTCAGAGAACAGGAGTTCCAGAAACCGTTTGACCAGTGGCAGAAGCGCTGGGATCGGTATGTACGTGCTGATGCGAACTACTTCTTGGGTGACGGCGACCATTAGTCCAAAGGTAAGGTTTTCATCAGATGGCAGCACCAGTCCCGAAAATTTTGGATAGCACCTCGTATGTGTTCGCATCTTCTGGCAGCAGATTGGCGTAATGAAACGTGTATTTTGTGGGTTTTACGTATATTGCATAAAGTAAGGGTTGAGTAATAATAAAATTCCATGATCAGATCGAACAAAACAGTAAAGAGAAAAAAGAGGGAACAGGAAGAGGAGAGTTAGATGTTTTGTGTGACTTTTGAAGACCTTTGAGCTGGTGAAGAACACACTTCCCAGATTCTATGTGCCATCCGAGCCAGTATCTAAACTGCTGTTAGGCAGATAAGAGGCGGCGCAGTACGTATCTCTTCACCCCTGAAATCCCCCCGGGAGGGGAATACGTCGCAGCAGGGCTGCTTATCCCACCCGATGGGGCTGGCAGTGAAATAAAGAGAGGCAGGGGGCGGCTGGGCTGTCGTGTTTAACGGCGCGTATCTCTGGCGCCGGACGGCTATGGGCGGCCGCCGAGCTCTGCGACGTCCGCCCCTGGGGCGTGCGTGTGGCGGCGGCGGCGGCGGCGGGGGCGGCGGGGGCGGCGCGGGGGCGGAGGGACCGTGTGGGGCGAAGCGACGCCGAACGGAAGACTTTAAGGCCGGGCCGGACCGGAGAACACATCCCGAAGCGACAACTTGGACGGTAAATCTGTCGCGCGGCGCTCTCTCCCGCAGACGGAGCAAGTTGCCACGATAATAGCGTGCTTCGGAGCCCCGTCCCACGCTTACCCCTCACACACCCCACCCTCTTCTACTCCGCATTCGCGACCTTACACTCTCCGCAATTGTTCGGAGACTGTTACTTCATCGCGAAAGAGCGGCTTTGTGCCGCTGCAAAATTGGGGAGGCGGCAGAGTGCTAGGGTGGCGAAAGTGCTCAAGTTGAACCCGTGATCTGTTGTGTGCGTGTGCAGGTGGAGCTCGGCAACAGAACCCGGGTTCCGGATTGCGCCAACCAGTGGCTAGGAGAAACGGAAAACGTAACAATGAAACAAGTAACTCGTCTTCGTCAGTGCTATAAAGCTCAAATGTGCTATCAGCACTCATAAAGATCTAATTATTAATTCGAATATATGAATCTGCGACCATGAAAGCTTCTCTTCACATCCACTTTTCAATGCGACTCATTGTTTCCAACAAGAGTTCTTTATTTTATTTTATTTGCTGCCATTTAAAAATAACCTGCCATCTAGTCACTAAGACAGGCCTCATTTTCACAATACGAAATTATACATATACACAAGATGATTCCTGAAACTTCCTGGCAGATTAAAATGTGTGTTGATGTCTTAAAGCATAAATGCCATCTGTCAAAGGTTTGGTGCTGTCTGCGCATTGCTTGGCTATAGCTTCAATTTTATCGCAAAGACGTTTTTCACCTGCCTTAATGTCTGTATCTACCTGTTTGAAACGGTTATCAGCCGTTTCTGTGTACGATTAAGCTGGTCACGTTTGGTGGAAAATTGTTCATTGAATTGAGTGGTGCGGTCATCGTGTATTTCCCGTATGATGGAAAATTTTTCATCATTTTTATTAAATCGTTCATTGAACTGAGTGCTAGTGACAACTTGTATTTCTCGTAACTGGGTATTCTGTTTAATCATCATCTGCATGAAATTTTGAAGTATCGCTGCTGTATTCGTTTCACTGATACGTCGGGTGTCACTTGTGTTGTGTTTTGTGGTGTGGAGACATCATTTGCAACCATGAACGCCTCGTTTGTTGCATTATCTGCATAATTACCGCTAATGAAATCTGACGGATGTTTAAGAATAGACTGAGTAATTTGCACTATTGTTTTAATCTGCCAGGAAGTTTCATATCAGCGCACACTCCGCTGCAGAGTGAAAATTTCATTCTGGAAACATCCCCCAGGCTGTTACTAAGCCATGTCTCCGCAATATCCTTTCTTTCAGGAGTGCTAGTTCTGCAAGGTTCGCAGAAAAGATTCTGTAAAGTTTGGAAGGAAGGAGACGAGGTACTGGCAGAAGTAAGACTGTGGGGACTGCGCGTGAATCGTGCTTGGGTAGTTCAGTGGTTAGACCACTTGCCCGCGAAAGGCAAAGGTCCCGAGCTAGAACCTCGGTCCGGCACACAGTTTTAATCTGCCAGGAAGTTTCACGTCAGCGCACACTCCGCTGCAGAGTGTAAATCTCCTTCTGGAAGATGATCCTTATTTGTTATTTCGTAGTTGTAATAAAGATTAATAATACTGCAGCTTTATTTGCTTATAGACCTAAAAGTATTTAAGAAATGAAATTCTTAAAACAGGTGATTTATCAACAGAAGATAGGAATTTAGGAAGATAGAAGAGAGCTTATGACGTATTATTATTTTATGACATGATGTGAATATAGTTTGATTTAGCGATGAAGCCCACTTTCATTTGCGTGGTTCTTAAATAAGCAAAGTTGGAGCATGTGGGGGACTGATAATCCGCATTTCGCAGTCGATCAGCTTCTTCATTCTCAGTGGGTGACTGTGTGGTGTGCAATGCCCAGTCACGGAATAATCGGTGC
This sequence comes from Schistocerca cancellata, assembly GCF_023864275.1. Lineage (NCBI taxonomy): Eukaryota > Metazoa > Arthropoda > Insecta > Orthoptera > Acrididae > Schistocerca > Schistocerca cancellata. The sequence goes on from NC_064627.1 coordinate 980,431,656, forward strand.
GATATTCCTTGATGGTACGATGACTACTGAACAGTACGTGAAGGTTTTGGAAGAGGATTTCATCCCCATTACCCAAAGTGACCCTGATTTCGGTAAGATATGTTTCATGCAAGACGGAGCTCGACCCCATCGAAACTGGAGAGTGTTTGATGTCCTGAAGGAGCACACTGGGGCCGCATTCGGACTGTGAGGTACGCAGAGGCTACTGGCATGGGCCTCGATTGGCTTTCATATTCTCCGGATCTGAACACATGCGACTCTTTTTTGTGGGGCTATTTTAAAGAACCTTACCTTTGGACTAATGGTCACCGACACCCAAGAAGTAGTTCCCATCCGCACGTACACACTAGTCCCAGCGCTTCTGGCCCTGGTCGAACGGTTTCTGGAAGTCCTGTCCTCTGAGGGTGTTTATCACCACCAGTGATGCTTCTTGAATTCTCTCTAGAGTGTCGAACCGACAGCCTTTACACTTGAGTTTCAGTTTTCGGAATAGCGCGAAGTCACAAGGTGCCAAATCTGGTGAGTACGGTGGGTGAGTTACGACCACCATGTAGTTTTTTGCCAAAAAGTTCCTGGTGAGCGAGGACGTGTGACAGGGCTCGTTGTCGTGATGCATCGGCCTGTTCCCTTGACGCTAACGTTCGGGCCATCGTCGCCGCATGTTTTCACGGAGCCGTCGCAAAAGTCACTGTTTGGTTTGGTGGGACGAATTCTATGTGCAGAATTCCCTTGGTATCAAAGGAAACGATGATCATGCTCTTCACTTTGCTCTTAACCTTTTTGCCTCTTTTGGGTCTTGGAGAGCCTGGCCTCTTCCACTGGGATGATTGTTGCTTTGTCTCTGGGTCATAACCGTAAATCCAGCTCTCGTCGCCGGCGATAACCCGTGACAAGAAGGTTGGATCATCATGACGAATTTGATGCACACGCGCTCATCTGTTCGCGGATCGATCGTAAAATCGCCACACACCAAACACAGAGTATTACGGAAATCACTGTGGACACGCAAAATGGTTCAAATGGCTCTGAGCACTATGGGACTTAACATCTGTGGTCATCAGTCCCCTAGAACTTAGAACTACTTAAACCTAACTAACCTAAGGACATCACACACATCCATGCCCGAGGCAGGATTCGAACCTGCGACCGTAGCCGTCGCGCGGTTCCGGACTGAGCGCCTAGAACCGCTAGACCACCGGGGCCGGCTGTGGACACGCAACACGTCCTCTCAGCTAAATGCCACTCCGCACACTGACTCATCAGATATGCAGCTCTTGCCACCTAGCGGTGCAAAGATCTAGAGCAGTAACCCCAAAACCGCTGCTGAGCTGGAAACAGCCATTTAAGAGGTCATCGACAGGACCGATGTTCGGACTCTTCAGCGGGCCATAATGGCAAGCGTATCGAGACAGTCATAACCTAAATCCGAATGTCTGGCATGACGTTCACATGTTAAATAAAGTGTGTGCACGCCGTAATTTGTAACTACTTTACAGTCTTTTTGATATAGTTCAATAATGGTGACACTGTACACACTAACTGTAGCACAGAATGTTAAAAAAACGTTTAAAACGTACTAGATTACTGGAGAGAACGTGAAGGTAGACTCGAGAGAGCACCACCTGCAGCAGGTTGAGCGTCGAACGTGGCGCTAGTGTGTGTTTGTTTATGCACGCTGCAGCCAGTCGTACACTCAGACCATACTAGAAGTAGCATTACTCGTGTTTACGGAATAAGGATGACGTTTGTAACCTCCCCACAGAATTCTTTATGTAATAAATAATATGAATAATATTCTAATTAAGTGTAACCTCAGACCAAAATTTCTTTCCCATATAACGTGCCCACCGAATTCTTTTCTCATTTAATGTAAGCTCGAAACAGAAAATTCCTAAACCTGGTAATAAAAAAAAAAGTTCAGTAACCTGGTAATAAAACAATGTAACTAACCTCTCAATTAAATTGTCGCTCGCTTATGACTTTTCAATAATTCACTGTGAATTTAACCTGGTAAATTTTGGACGACAGCATTGCTGCGTCATGGCCCTGTAAGATCATTCTGAATAAAAAAAGGAAAAAATTCTTACCTCAATAAAATTGCCGAATATATCTGCTCTTACAATAAATTTTTCCGGCACAGGTCTGTGCAATGCTGGCCGATAGATTTGTCATTTGTGAAAGGAAGCAACTGATTTTTCTTTTGCAACAATCGGAATGATCATGGATTGGAGAAATTAGTAAATTCTTTAAATTGAAATGAATGCTTGTTAAAAAATTACTTTATATGACAAAGATTATTATTAGGATATTTTTAAAACATTTACATGGGAGTTCAGATAACATTACTAGATATGCGCGACGCTGATTTTTACCTTATACAATAATACTCAGGCTCCGGCATCGCTGCACCGCGACCGGCCAGCCAACACGATACACCAGACCACACCAGAGCAGACTGCAGACTAGCCACTAGCAACAACTTACTGCTACAGCTACACAGTTCCTACTCAGTCAACACTGCTCTCTGGTCAGCGATTCTCCTATACCCTGCATATCGCAGGCAGCGCATGAGCAATACATCGAAATTACATCTGCTCGGACCTCTTACACGTTTTAGGTGTTCTATATTTAGCCCTCTTGTGACTCTCGTCATTTTCGCTCCTGTAAGTTTTGTATAACTATCAACACGTATTAATTTTCACGTCTTAATCCTAGAACACTAAAATGGACAAAAGTTACAGTGTTACTAAATGATAGTAAATTTTAGTATTGCATATTTTATTCCAAGGTCATGTTGCCTTGTTTTATTTTGCATAGTTCGACTGTGTGTATTTTTACGTCAGTTAAGTACTATCTTTTACTATTGTATCCCATTTTCATCCTTTTCTTTATTTATGGATCAGAGGAAAACCTATAAAAAATCGGAATCAGTTACCCAATAAAATATAAAAGGTGATCTAGACAGAAGCTGTATTTTTATAAATTGGAATGGTCACGATACCATGTGACGTTATGTCTTCATTTGCCGGCGCTACAGTCTGGAACCGCGCGACCGCTACGGTCGCAGGTTCGAATCCTGCCTCGGGCATGGATGTGTGTGATGTCCTTAGTTTAGTTAGGTTTAAGTAGTTCTAAGTTCTAGGGGCTGATGACCTTAGACGTTAAGTCCCATAGTGCTCAGAGCCATTTGTACCATTTTTTTGTCTTCATTTATCATGTTCCTAGTCGCGTGACTACGAGCATGGATGGCAGCTATCACTGAAACAACCGGTTTTCGATTATATATTTTTTTTCCCAGAGCAGTTTAACCTTACTTTCAAAACCGCTCAAAAGAACCCGGTTCTGAAGTCATCGATTTTCGATTTGTTGATTCTATTATTTTCTGTAATAAACGTAGAGATTGACCAAAGGTTTAAAAATTTTGACTCTCTCCGTTTGAAGATAAATACAGGGTTATTACAAATGATTGAAGCGATTTCACAGCTCTACAATAACTTTATTATTTGAGATATTTTCAAAATGCTTTGCACACACATACAAAAACTCAAAAAGTGATTCGGCAGACATCAAGCCGATAGTCAAGTTCCTCCCACACTCGGCGCAGCATGTCCCAATCAATGAGTTCGAAAGCATCGTTGATGCGAGCTCGCAGTTCTGGCACGTTTCTTGGTAGAGCAGGTTTAAACACTGAATCTTTCACATAACCCCACAGAAAGAAATCGCATGGGGTTAATTCGGGAGAGCGTGGAGGCCATGACATGAATTGCTGATCATGATCTCCACCACGACCGATCCATCGGTTTTCCAATCTCCTGTTTAAGAAATGCCGAACATCATGATAGAAAAGCGGTGGATCACCATCCTGTTGAAAGATGAAGTCGGCACTATCGGTCTCCAGTTGTGGCATGAGCCAGTTTTCCGCGGGCTACGCGTGAAACTTGCCCGCATGCGTTCAACCGTTTCTTCGCTCACTGCAGGCCGACCCGTTGATTTCCCCTTACAGAGGCATCCAGGAGCTTTAAACTGCGCATACCATCGCCGAATGGAGTTAGCAGTTGGTGGATCTTTGTTGAACTTCGTCCTGAAGTGTCGTTGCACTGTTATGACTGACTGATGTGAGTGCATTTCAAGCACGACATACGCTTTCTCGGCTCCTGTCGCCATTTTGTCTCACTGCGCTCTCGAGGGCTCTGACGGCAGAAACCTGAAGTGCGTCTTCAGCCGAACAAAACTTTATGAGTTTTTCTACGTATCTGTAGTGTGTCGTGACCATATGTCAATGAATGGAGCTACAGTGAATTTATGAAATCGCTTCAATCATTTGTAATAGCCCTGTAGAATCAAAATATTAAATTAAATAGGCAAAGAAAGTAAAACTTCGTCCGTCAACCTTTCGCTGTCATTCTCGCACATTGATAAGTGGTTGAATACTAGAAAAATCACCAGTATTCTCGTATTGATTCTAATTTTTTGAAACTGTGCTCAAAAATCGTGTTGTAACCAGGGATTATATCAGTATTTTGGCATTACGAATAGCTAGTACTAAAGGGTGAAAGCTCAGGTTGTGGAAGTCTATCTTTCACATTAATTTGTAAGTTTTCAAGTGCTACAAGCAGATAAAGACATTTTAGGTAGACACCAGCAGCAGATCAGCTACTATGAACAATTGTTAAGTTTTTAATTAATACTGTTACCATAATGTCTTTCCTTTTTTATTTTTTAATAGAAATGGCAGACGCTCTCTAATTTTTTAAAGCAAATGACGCACTGTGTTTCAATCTTATGTTACTTCGTAAAAATATTTCCAGACTAGGGTTGTTGCCATTCTGAAATGCAACAAATGTCCGACAACGACAGAGAAATGGTTCAAATGGCTCTGAGCACTATGGGACTTAACATCTGTGGTCATCAGTCCCCTAGAACTTAGAACTACGTAAACCTAACTAACCTAAGAACATCACACACATCCATGCCCGAGGCAGGATTCGAACCTGCGACCGTAGCAGTCGCGCGGTTCTGGACTGAGCGCCTAGAACCGCTAGACCACCGCGGCCGGCCAACGACAGAGAGAAACTAATATACCGACAAGGTGGGGGCAAGTATTGCTCACTGCAAGCCACCTTACATGGTAAAAGGGACATTTTTGTTTCAGCAACGCTGTACCAATTATCAGTGGCCGCTGCTATATAAGAACAAAAGAGCGTCTGAACACCCTAACTTTTGACGCCTTGCTGATTTTCTGGTTATTTTTCTTGGAATGCTGTTAAACGTAATGTAGGTGCCATAATCTGAAATACATGGCACTAATTCTACCGCGCTATGCTACATTAATACTCTGGTCGGCGTGAAACTTGGCATAAGAGTCGTGAGCACACCTTCAGTAGTGCACGTTTTAAGGAGCTTTTGAGTATGCGCCATTGGTATGACGTAATTGCTTCATGGGCCAAATACACACAGATTTGATAAATTACGTTCGCAGTTCACAGCGTACACAGCACTTACCACTCCGCTACAAGTTTACATCAATGCCACCAGGTGGTAGCACACTGCAGCAGACCTATATCCCGGTTCGCTTGGCATATATCGCGCCAGATGGAAGCACACTCGTCAGATATGCCGATTCACTCACTATACAGTAAAATTGGATTGCATGTCAGTATATGTTATGGTTATAGTCACAAAAAACCTTTTTTTTTTTGGTTTATGAAGCAGATATAGCATACTAAGTTTTTGGTTTAATGATAGAGTAATCCATTTGAGGCACTGAGAATCAGAAAACGCATCATCGTCGATTCTGAGATTGTAGCATTTATTCATGCTTCTGAGAACTTGTGATCTTTGGTGGGTCAGGTTTATCTGTGCTGTAGGCCCACACTGCATATATAAACAGTCACTGGATTGTGTGTCATTCCCTTAAAACTGGGATCGACGAGGGTGTGCTTTTGGTTGTTCAAATGTGTGTGATATCTTATCGGATTTAACTGCTACGGTCATTAGTCCCTAAGCTTACACACTGCTTAACCTAAATTATCCTAAGGACAAACATACACCCATGCCCGAGGGAGGACTCGAACCACCGCCGGGACCAGCCGCACAGTCCACGACTGCAGCGCCCTAGACCACTCGGCTAATCCCGCGCGGTTGTGCTTTTGGTCTGTACGGTTCCCCGCACCCCATTTGTATTCTAGTCACGTAACCATTTTCGTAGACATTACCACCGGAATTTAACCATTTCCACAAACGGCAGTTATGAGTTGGGTGTTTACTGTACTGGAATCGGCTTTCGTGTCAACATCAACTCTGTTGAATTTGTTTGCGCTAACAGAAAAGAAATTTACCAGGATAAGTTAGTCGTGGAGGAACTAATGCCTCCCAGACCAGATCCGTTCACTAGGAAAGTGATGAAAGCAAATAAGCGTGCCGAACGGGAACATTTTACGATGAAGTGTATAATAAGCGTTAGTTGTTGTGTAGCTGCAACGTAAGAATGTCCCGGAAATTAATATTCATGGACTAATACGTTTGTTAAGGATGTTGTACATTTGTCTGAAAAAATTAAAGAAGCACGAAAACTCCGCTACACAAGAATGCGAAACGTGGAGTAGCGAAAGCTTAAACATTATTTCGTTCTCGTCCTAAACTGTACTTAATTATGTACAAAACAATAAAATTCCAAAAAAACATTTCTTTCTTCTTCAGATAAGTTACGCATATTATTATTATTATTATTGCCAGTGGCTGTAGTTGTATAAACTTGTTAGTAAGTACAAATGTTATAGAGCAGATGCTATTACTTTCATACTCTGAAGTTTAGCTGGATCTAAAAATTTGTGAACATCCAGAATGCATAATCACGAACCGCCATAGCCAATTGTTATCCTACTTGTTTTTTGCTCGTTTTTGTCGCCATTGTCAGTAAAATAGCACTGGTCACATTTCCCATTTTCTGTTACAACGCAATATTTCAAAATAACGCAAGTTTTACGAATAAAAATTACTTCTTTTTTAAGAAAGGTTTATTTAAAAAGGAAAAGTCTTAGCGCTGTGGCTGTGGCTAATTGATACTTCGGTTTTCTGCTCGGTTATTAATAAAAAATGAAAAAAAAAACACCAGTCATAAGCGAGACGAAACCAATACCGAAAAATTCCTGTTATTCAGAACTAAAATACCAAATGTTCATATGTGTGTGAAATCTTATGGGACTTAACTGCTAAGGGCATCAGTCCCTACACACTACTTAACCTAAATTATCCTAAGGACAAACACACACACCCATGCCCGAGGGAGGACTCGAACCTCCGCCAGGACCAGCCGCACAGTCCACGACTGCAGCGCCTTGACGACTCGGCTAATCCCGTGCGGCCTAAAATACCGGTGTCAGGTTTTCCCGTCTGTAGTTACGTGTAATACAGCGAGAGTTATGCAGCCTGATCACAGGGAATGGAAGGAAAACACCGACGCCTTGGTACCGCTCTCGGCACGCAGCGTAGTATGCCATGTACACGGTAAGGATATCTCCGGTTTAGCAAGCCGTTCAACGACAAGAGGCAACCGCTCGTTAACTAGAATGCGCACAGTTGCCTATGTAAGTAGCTCAAGTGCCCGAAAACCGGTAACGACTGCCACCTGGTGGGGATTACAATTGTGTGGTATCCAGAAGACCAGGCCCACGGCTGGCGTAAGAGGGCCGAAGCTCCCGTGGGAGACGCCGGACGCCGGCCCAGATCCTCCTAACAAGGCCCGCAAACAACTCCTCCCTCTTCCGCCGCCATTTCCCCTCCCTCTACCTCCACCTCCACCGCCATACTCTCTCCCGGACGCCTGCTTGCCGAACCGTCGACATCAAACGAATTTCCCGTTGGATTTGGGGCGGCCCTTTCCTCCCTTCTTTGCTGTTTCTTCTTTCCTCCCCCACTCGTGTCGACGGCCCGATGGAAACTCTGAAATAAAATGTTCTTTGATGAGTGTAGCTATGAAGTTAGGGGTACCCTCCGCGTATTTTCGCAGACCGCGTTTGCTCTGCTGTTCGATGTACGCGTAAAGAACTCCACTTATTTGAGCCGCTTGCTCGTTAAAAAGTAGCCCCACTGGCGAACCTTTTATTTGCAAATACGCGGGCCAGTTTAAAACGCGGAATAGGAGTATGAACCTCAAAATGACCGGTGAACAACGAATAGTTTCCTTTCTAATATACTGGAGACGGGATCTCTTTTCTTCATTACAGTATTGCTGCCAAAAGGCTGTGGCTCTTACATCTTTAATCGTATTACAGCCACGATATTTCTAAAGTGATAGTCGACTGAACAGAAAACAAAGTCCATCTGTAAAGCTTCAAATAAGTGCCGTCTGCACTGAAAGGCATAGCAGTAATGTTTTCAAACACAGCAATATACTGTCAACCACTTTGTAAGAAAGGCATAACTATTCTGAAAAGGAGTGTGGAAAAGACGGAGGATGCTGATGGCAATGCATTTCCACATTTTACCGCTTACTCTGTCCAGACAAGATTACTTTTCAAACTCGTCAGCGGGCATATAACTCCTGCTACCCCCTCTTTGGTCATCACCCTCAGCTTCTGAGTTGGTTGAAATCTCAGCACCTGAAGTTCTGCAGGATGAGTCCAAACTTCATCGACGAAAATTCGGGGGCTGTCCAGCGCATGTAGTGAATGAGCGTATGGCATTGTTGGCCGGGAGGCCCCATGCGGGGAAGTTCGGCCGCCGGACTGCAAGTCCTTTAACGCCACTTCGGCGACTTGCGAGTCAATGATGATGAAATGATGATCAAAGACACACAACACTCAGTCATCACGAGGCAGTGAAAATCCCTGATCCCGACGGGAATCGAACCCGTGGCCCCGTGCGCGGGAAGCGAGAACGCTACCGCAAGGCCACGAGCTGCGACAGCGCACGTAGTCATGATGAACTCGTGGCTTCCAGAGGCACGCTATGGACTAACTCCATCTCGTTTGATTTATTACCCCTATTTACCTTTTTGTCTGAACTATAATAAAAATGTCTGTGCTACATGTCGACTGGATGTTCCGTAACTTGTCTGGAAACCAGCCTGATCCATTCCCTGACGGCGCTTGCTGCTGAAAATGGTAACGTCCTCTTTTTATCATCACCTCCAGACTTCCCTTCACTACTACGAAGTCCCTTTTCGGGTTTGTTTTTTCAGCAGTGTGAGTTCTGTGTTAAAAATGACACATATGCTTGGTCAGATCTACAGATGAATAATTTGGTGGCATGCACTTCGCGTATGTGTTCACTGGAAGTGAGCCCACCGCTGTGGCCGAGCAGTTCTAGGCGCTTCAGTCCGGAACCGCGCTGCTGCTATGGTCGCAGGTTCGAATCCTGCCTCGGACATGGATGTGTGTGATGTCCTTAGGTTAGTTAGCTTTAAGTAATTCTAAGTTCTAGGGGACTGATGACCTCAGATGTTAAGTCCCATACTGCTCAGAGCCATTTGAATTTCACTGGAAGTGACGGAAGTGCGGTACACCTAAGCTACGATAAGGTGTTCCTTCACCACCTACGCGGGCCGGAATGGCCGAGCGGTTCTAGGCGCTACAGTCTGGAACCGCGAGACCGCTACGGTCGCAGGTTCGAATCCGGCCTCGGGCATGGACGTGTGTGATGTCCTTAGGTTAGTTAGCTTTAAGTAATTCTAAGTTCTAGGGGACTGATGACCTCAGGAGTTAAGACCCATAGTGCTCAGAGCCATTTGAACCATTTCACCACCTATGCATTTGTAAACATGTGTCCACGTTTGTGTTGTATGTTTTAATGGATGAATATTAGGAAGAATGTTTCACAGTAGTTAATGTATTTTCAAAGACGCAAAAGTAACTAGGGTAACCAACAGAGTAAATCAAAATTACGTTGTTGTTGTGTAACGAGCCGGCGAAGATCGTGCGTCCATGTACCGAAATTGTTAGCAAATGTTCCTCAACAATGCCAGAAATTTTGTCGGTGGAGTTCATCCTGTATAAATTACTTGGGGAAGGACGAGTTACTTGTGCGAGGACTTTGTGCCATATCTTTTATCATCGTCAGTCTTCTGACTTATTTAGCGCTGCCCGTCAAAGTTCCTCTCCTGTGTCAACCTGTTCATTAACACATAAACACTTGCTCTCAACGGAGTCAATTATTTGTTGGACGTATTCCGATGCCTGTCTTCCTCTACAGTTTACACCCTCTGCAGCACCATGGAAGTTACTCTTTTAGGCCTTGTCATTCTGTCCCCTCTTCTTGTCAGTGTTTTTCACGTTTTCCTCTCCTCGCCGATTCGGCGGAGAACATCCCCATTTCTTATCAGTCCGTCCACTTAATTTTCAACATTCTTTTGTAGCTCCAAGTGTCAAATGCTTCAACTCTCTTGTAGTATTTTTTTACAATCCGCCATTCATCAGCATACAGTGCTGTGGTCGAAACGTACATTCTCCGTAATTTCTTCCTCAAATTAAGGACAGTGTTTGATATTAGTAGATTTTATTGGCCAGGAGTCCTCTCTTTGCCTGTGCTAATTTGTCCGAAAGAACAGATACCATCTTCATATACATATACTTAAAAATCATCGGCCATTTGACCACCTTCTTCTGTGCGGATGCACAGTGCCCGAACTCATACGGGAATCGGCAAAAAGCGGCAAGTAATGAGTATAGTGGGCAGGGGCACTATGAATATAGTGCGGGACAATAAGTTGGTAATGCGGTCTCACGGGAGGCGTGCCGCATATAATTTACTGCAGCCGCACTATCCCCTGTGTCTTCGGTAACTCATATGGATAGAGCGTCTGCCATGTAAGCAGGAGATCTGCGTTTGAGTCCCGGTCAGGGCACACATTTTCGTCTGTCCCTGTTGACGTATATCAACATGTCAGAAAGAACAAATACCATCGTCATATTCATTTAACTTTATGACTAATCTCATTTCTACTCCTTATTAGTGTTGTCTTTCTTCAGTTTACTCCCAGTCCATGGTTCCTTCTCAACAGGCACTTCACTTCACCTAACACGTATTGTAATTCTTTTTTACTTTCACTCAAGGTATAAATTTCATCAGCGAATCTTATCATCGATACCCCTTCATAATTTTTTCTGTTACAGCAGAACGACAGCGATGATATTTAATAGTTTAACAGGAAAACAAAAAGAAAAATGCAATACAGGTCAAAAAAATCAATTATTTTCACTGTGGTGCCAAAAAAACTAGTACACCTGCCTAATATCGCGTAGGGCCCCCGCGAGAACACAGAAGTGCCGTAACACGACGCGGCATGAACTCGACAAATGTCTGAAGTAGTGCTGGAGGGAACTGACACCATGAATCTTGCAGGGTTGTCCAGAAATGCGAAGAGTACGGGGGGTGGAGATATCTCCAGAACAGGGTGTTGCAAAGCATCCCAGATATGCTCAATAATGTTCATGCCTGGGGAGTTTGGTGGCCAGCGCAAGTATTTAAACTCAGAAGACTGTTCCAAGAGCGACTTTGTAGCAATTCTGGTCGAATAGGATGTCGCATTGTCCTGCTGGAATTGCCTAAGTCAGTCGAATGCACAATAGACATGAATGGATGCAGGTGATGAGAAAGCATGCTTACGTACGTGTCACCTGAAAGAGTCGCATCTAGACACACCAGAGGTCCAGTACACTCCAACTGCACATGCCCAACAACTTTATAGAGCCTCCACCAGCATCCCCTCCTGACATGCAGGGTTCATGGAGTCATGAGGTTGTCTCCAATGTCGGTGTTGACTGGCCTAGGCGAGGCATGAATCTTTGTGTCGTGCAGTCATCAAGGGTACATAAGTAGACCTTCGGCTCCGAAAACCCATATCGATGATGTTTCGTTGAATGGTTCTCATGCTGACACTTGTTGACGGCCCAGTAATGAAATCTGCCGCAATTTGCGGAAGGGTTGCATTTCTGTCACGTTGAACGATTCTCTTCGGTCACGTTGAACGATTCTCTTCAGTCGTCGTTGGTCCCATATTGCAAGATCTTTTTCCGGCCGCAGCGATGTCGGATAGTTGATGTTTTACCGGATTCCTGATATTCACGGTACTCTTTTGAAATAGTCGTACGGGAAAATCCGCTCTTCATCGCTACCTCGGAGACGCTGTGCCCATCGCTCGTGCGCCGACTATAGCACCAGGTTCTTGATAACCTGCCATTGTAGCAGCAGTAATCGAGCTAACAACTGCGCCATACACTTTTTGTCTTATATAAGCGTTGCCGACCTCAGTGCCGTATTCTGCCTGTTTAGATATCTATGTATTTGAATAGGCATGCCTATACCAGTTTCTTTGGCGCCTCAGCTTATTAATTCTGTTAACCAGTTTCGATCTAAGTGACTAGTACTCAGACCAGAACCTATGAAATGTGCATGTGTCATGTATGATAAAACCCTTCGCCTTAGAAAATAACATTGTTACAAAATAAAATGAGATGTATACGCTTGATGACTCGCGGTGCCGGACACTGCTGTGAGTGGGAACAACCAGCCACCAACTGCGAAGCCGGCCGGTGTGGGCGAGCGGTTCTAGGCGCTGCAGTCCGGAACCGGGCGACCGCTACGGTCCCAGATTCGAATCCTGACTCGGGCATGGATGTGTGTGATGCCCTTAGGTTACTTAGGTTTAAGTAGTTCTACGTTCTGGGGGACTGATGACCTCAGATGTTAAGTCCCATAGCGCTCAGAGCCAATTGAACCAACTGCGACCATCTATCAAATATTAGGCATTATAAAGGGGAAGCTCCGTCCACCGCTCCCTAAACGATCAGTAATACAAAAAATTGAAATCAACGAATCATGTGTATACAAAAAGAAAAACATCACATTTGACGTGCAAACGTAACACAAAATTGGTTAAAAACTACCAACAAATTTAAAAGCTTTTAAAAAGTTTGAAAAACTTATAATGGCCGCCATACTATAAAACACTGCCATCTGTTGTGTGCTTGATAGAAGCTTTAGAAGCGTTTCATGGTTTGTCAAAGCGCTTATCGTGGACTTTAGACGATATTGCCGTGCTTCATGGAATGTTAAAGTTGCCTTTGGAAGTTGATGAAACTAGAAAAGGAATCTTAATTTTGAAACAAATTGGAGAAATGGATTCTGTTCATAATAAACTAAAACTGGGACCTATAAATATGTCTACTATAGAAATGTCCAGGTACGTCAAGTTGATGTGCAGTATGTCGGACGGAGTAGGTCGGTTTTTAGAAACGAAAACATTAACTTAAGTTACATAGCTAGAGACCATCTACAGATGGAAAAACAAACGCACTGTAACCTCGGGAATGAGATTTATAAGTCAGATGTTTACAAAATTAAATGCAACGATTGAGATAAACGATAAGGAAGACGAACGGGCTAAAAATACAGAATCCGTTTCAAAGTACGTACCACATGTGTGGTCAGCGTCTTTTAAACAGTGAGCAGACAGTAACCACCATAAAAGAGAGTATAAAAATACCACACAATGCTCCGAAAAGTGTATTACTGGAAACATTAGACTCTGTATTATATTAGGCGGTATATAAATTTCTAGAAACGATGAGAGTTCGCCTCAAAATTTGTAAAATGAGCAGATTACCTGATAAAAACTTTTATATGACTTATTCGGTGAACTGTTGTAGTCTGAACTGACTGCACTTTTTTTTCTTTTACTTTTTTATTCCTAGTGTTCTGCTCTTCGTACATTTCTTTTTTTGAATCTAAATAGTATGAGTCATAAAGCAACACACAATAAGATGCCTATATAGTGAGATACTTTCTCACAAAATATTATAAGAATAGAGGAGCCGATGAATGCCAGTTGTAAGTTTGTGTTTTAGAGTTTGCAGTAGTGCTTCAGTGCCACCTTTTGTATCCCGCCTGGAAGGCGGCGCGTGGGTTGGATCAGGAAAAAGTGAAACACGTCGGTACTGCTGTATGCATTTAAATCCCCTTTACTCAAGCAATAAGAATACATAACTTGCAAGGTGGTGCGAAGTTGAAGCGACGTTTCCTGGCTGACTGCACCTGATGAAAAGGCTGAACCTGTAGCGGAGCTCGTAGAGCTGCACTGCACCAGCTAGAGGTCGCTGCCGTCGGTGTCTCGTGGTAGAGCCAACCTTTGAAACTACGTGGCATCATTACTATCGATACCACACCATCAGCGAGACTAGCAACTTTCTTAACGTCTGCACGAATCATGATGTCTACACGAACCTCTTGCGACGCCGGCCGATGTGGCCGAGCGGATCTAGGCGCTTGTGTCTGGTACCGCGCGACCGCTACGGTCGCAGGTTCGAATCCTGCCTCGGACATGGATGTGTGTGATGTCTTTAGGTTAGTTAGGCTTAAGTAGTTCTACGTTCTAGGGGACTGATGACCTCAAATGTTATGTCCCATGGTGCTCAGAGCCATTTTAACCTTTTGCGACCCCACTGTTTAGCATTTGCGTCTTACACAGCAAACTAGCTGGTACACTGTATAGGACTTTTTTGCCAGTTACCACTGCAAGCTAAACACAAATAGTTGGCTTAACTACTTGACTGACAGCAGTATTTCGATAGAGCCGTTATAGAGTTTACAATAAATTTTAAAATTTTTCATGTTAATTCCAGTAAACAGATTGCCTTTTTTGTACCCAAATGGTTGTGCCTGAACACTGCGTAACGCTGAGAATGAGGTGGAACATATATCGCTTTACAGACCACAAGCAGAATAAGTTTCATTGTGGTGGGAGTACTAGCCGCTTCTGCGTGCCCATGGCAATCGCCTGTGTCCGGCGTAGCGATTTCTTTGCCAGGTTGAATGGAAGGTTTATGTTAGGCACTTTGACAACGTGTACACGATGAAATGATTCTAACGATACACAATAGAGGACTGTGTTACACATTTTAGCCTCCATTATCAGCCTTTGAAGCTTTTCTCAGTGTTTTTTAATGTATTTGTGAATTTAAGCAAATTTGAATTACGTTTGCACGTACAGCATGATATTTTTCTGGTTATAGATACACTATTTGTGAATTTGAATGGTTTCTACTACTAACCACATGAGGAATGGTTCCCCTTTATAGCGCCTAGCAATTAACAGCTGCCGTGCGGGGTAGCCGCGCGGTCTTGGGCGCCTTGCCACGGTTCACGCGGCTGTCCCCTTCGGAGGTTCGAGTCCTCCCTGAGGCATGGGTGTGTGTTTTGACCTTAGCCTAAGTTAGTTTAAGTAAGATTAAGTGGTGTGTAACCATAGGGACCGATGACCTTCGCAGTTTGGTCCCACAGGAAATTAAAAAAAAAAATATATTAATAGCTAGCCCGAATTTGCTAAATGGTACCTTTTTGCATTCACAGAAATTCCATGAACCGGCTCCGCACATCATCAAGGGTATACACATCACGTTACATTGTAACTACACTATATTATCAAAAGTATCCCGACACCTCCAAAAACAAACGTTTTTCATATTAGTTGCATTGTGCTGCCACATACTGCCAGGTACTCCGTATCAGCGACCTCAGTAGTCATTAGACATCTTGAGAGAGCAGAATGGGGTACTCCGCGGAACTCACGGACTTCGAACGCGAGATTTCCACACACCTAAATATCCTTAGGTCCACTGTTTCCAATGTGACAGTGAAGTGAAAACGTGAAGGGGCACGTAAAGCACAAAAACGTACAGGTCGACCTCGTCTGCTGACTGACAGAGGCTGCCGACAGTTGAAGAGTGTCATAATGAGTAATAGGCAGACATGTATCCAGACCATCATTCAGGAATTCCAAACTACATCAGGAACCACTGGAAGTGCTATGCCAGTTAAGTGGGAGGTGGGAAAAATTGGATTTCGTGGTCGAGCGGCTGCTCATTAGCCACACATCAGGCCGGTAAATGCCAAACGACGTATCGCTTGATGTAAGGAACGTAAACATTGGACGATTGAATAGTGGTAAAACGTTGTATGGAGTGACTAACCACCCTACATAATGTGGCGATCCGATGGCAGGGTGTGAGAATGGTGAATGCCTTGTGAACGTCATCTGCCAGCGTTTGTAGTGCCAACAGTAAAATTCGAAGGTAAGGGTGTTATGTTGTGGTCGTGTTTTTGATGGAGGGGATTGCACCCCTTGTTGTTTTGCGTGGCACTATCACAGGACAGGCGTACATCGATGTTTTAAGCACGTTCCTGCTTTCCACTGTTGAAGAGCAATTCGAGGATGGCGATTGCATCTTTCAACACGATCGAACATCTGTTCATAATGTACGGCCTATGGCGGAGTGGTTACACGACAATAACATCCCCGTAATGGACTGGCCTGCACAGAGTCCTGACCTGAATCCTATAGAGCACATTTGGGACATCATCGATACCTCTCCTCAGTGCAGCATTCCGTGAAGAATGGGCTACCTTTCCCCAAGAAACCTTTCAGCACCAGATTGAACGTATGCCTGCGAGAGTGGAAGCTGTCATCAAGGCTAAGGGTGGGCCAACACCATACTGAATTCCAGCATTACCGATGGAGGGCGCCACGAACTTTTAAGTCATTTTCAGCCACGTGTCCGGATACTTTTGGTCACATAGTGTATGTTGCTTATATGGTAGTTTTTAAGGAATAGTCCTGTCATACGTGGCTCGTCACGTAATACATTTTGGACCTTCTGGTCTGAGGGTGGTCTCTTAGACCGAGATCGGTACCGGTTACCTGAATTAATAAATAAATAATTACTGCGATCTGCGCTACCTGTTTCTGTTAAAAGGTATTCCGTCACTTTAATTTTAACCCCATCCCGGATCCTATATTCTATTTCTATCATTGCCTATTCTATGTACAAATTGAAGAGTAGGGACGAAAGACTGCACCCCTGTTTTTAGCCCTTTCTGAACCGAGTGCGTCGTTCTCGGTCTTCCGTTCATATTCTGACCTCTTGCTTGTTGTACACATTGTGTATTGCTCCTGTTTCCATATAGTTCACATGTACTTTCCTGAGAATTTCGAACATCTTGCACCATGTCACATTGTCTTACGCGTTTTGTATTTCGACTGTCTCATTGATGTGTCTTTATTTTTCTTAAGTCATGCTTCAGTTACACTCGCAACGCTGGAACTGTACCTCTGGTGCATTTTCTAAACTGAAGCTGACTCTCTTCTAACAGATCGTCAGATTTATTTCCATTCTTCTGTATATTACTCTTGTCAGCATCTTGGATGCGTGAGATGTTACGCTGATTTTGCGACAATTGTCACTCTTATTTGCCCTTTCTATCTTCGGCGTTGTGTGGATGACATTTTTCCGGAAGTCTGATGGTATGTCTCCGGACTCATATTCTACCAACCAACTTGAATAGTCATTTGGGTGCCACTTCCACCATGGTTTTAGATATTCTAACATTAAACGTCGACTGACATTTGTTCTTCTGCCACGTCATAAAACGAGGCTCTTACGTAGTCTTTCCACTCACCTGGCCTCATCTCTGAAATTGCTGTTTCACTCATAATTGTGGTAGCTTCTGTTAATTTCAACTGATGTTGTTTTAGGTTATCTACGCTCAGAATCAAAGTTACCTTCTCCTACCTCTGTTTGTGTTGTGTACATAGTTCCGCGTAGTCAGCGCGTACACAACTTTCCCAATAGAGCGCGCCCCGCTAAGTACAACAGCGCAGGCGCAGCGCTCGTCCGTCTCCGCACTACGAGATGGCGCTGTCTTAGAGATAGACCAAATTCTGCTTCCGCCGATCCGCGTATTAATATGTCTCGCAGCCAATGAGATTGCTGCTGACGTAGAGCCTTTTCTCAACGCGGATCACACTCGCGCAGTGATACCTGAACGCTCGAGGTATTATAACGAGTGTACAGACCTCCAATTAGTCAGTCTGAATTAGTCTGCATTAGTCTATAGTCAAGCTTCAGTCTGCGCCTAATAAGATTATCATATTCCTGTACATAGCCATGAAGATAAATGAATAGACACTTTGTCAAGTATCAGAGATATGTGAGAATAAGATTAACATACCAAGACCAAAGGAACTTCAGATTGTCAATTGTAAACAGCATCCAGAATCAAGTTAAGTAATTTCTATGATTTTTATTATTTTAATAAATGTGTGTGAAAATTAATCAAGCTCTGTTTAAAGTTGATCACCGTCAATCTGCTACTCTAAGCGTGCAAGTGGCATTTCTATCGTCCGACCTAACGGCAGAAGATGAACACGCCACGATAAGACCACGAGACATAATGCTGACACTCGCCTACTTCGTTAGAGCGACAAGTCAAATAATCTGATGGTGTGTGTACCGAAGGTCTTACAGTACGCACACCACAGTTTGTTTATCCAGCTTCTGACTAACCAACGGTATAGTCTCAGTGATACTATTTCGTGTGTACGAGAAATTTCATGGTCTTCGTTACATACTTCTGTACGCTGAGATGTAACGTGAAAAGACTTCTAATAATGTTAGCAAGATACGTTAGCAAGATCTAAAAGGTCAAGAGATGGTGCAGTTAAAATGTTTCGGGGTGTTTTGGCGTCATTATTTGAGACGATAACGCTTCATTCCCAACAAGAACGTGCTACACATACAAACTGCACTGATTCACGTACGCGAGACTTACGAAATAAATCTGCCTTAAGTCCATGTTTTGTTGAAATTTCGATTCTATGCAACCAGTGGATTAATTTAATGTCATCACCTTCGATTAAAGCTGGTGCTTTGATCAAGTGAAAACTGTAATGTGTATTGTATTTTCCACTGATGGTAGCTGGAAGTTCGGAAACAAATTATTTCTTTTCCTACTTTGGAATTTTAACGAAAGATGTCTTTCGTATCACTTAGTTTAGTTAACACTTCACTATAACTCCTGATTTTCATTGTCACGGATAAGTCACTCGTACAGTTTCATTGCTCCGAGGGTGCCATTTTGTTTTACCTGATTTCAGGCAAATAAAGCCGCGTAGTTTATAAACTCTTATCTTTATATAAAATGATCGGAGTATCCACAGGATTCGCTGTGAAAAAACTACAGACGATATACGGTCTTATGTTATTTTTACCTGTCAGGATCCAATACGATTTTACAGATTTATCGTAACCTGTTATGAGTCCTAAGGAATAACTAAACGGAAATTATCGGCATTGCGAAAGTAGTAGAGGCTACAATTCAGTTTATTTCGTCGTGAAAAGATCTTAAATTATAGCTCAGCTTAAGCATTCGTGTAGTCAGCAATCCCGTGATTGATGCGCGGGACGTTCTTGTTTATCTTTGTACAATGAATCATCTCGAATCGTCTGCCCAACAGGCGAACTCATAATAACTCACAGCGGCGGACAAGTGAAATGGCAGCCATTAATAATCGATAAACGGTGCAGTGTGTGCTTGTTTGAACAGCGAGTTTAAATCTGCTTTAAAGCTAATGTACGCGAGGATTAGTCATGAAATATCGTCACCGCAAATATTATACGTGGTGCCTCACATGAAACCACGTTTTGTGCCGACTCACTGTTCCGCGAGAGGCTCTGTAAACGTTCATTGTGAAATGTGCACTGCAGCACGAATTCATTTGCAGCCACTTGGACCTCTCTTTCTCATTACTGCAATAGCAGCTCACCTTTTAATGGACCTCTGCCTGCCCCAAGTAATTGCGAACCAATAACAATTTGGGATCTGGGAGAAAGCTTGTAGCTGGTTACGATTTAAAACAAATACAATATAACTTTTATGATATATATATATATATAGACATACAGATATGTGAAATAAGTAATAACTAAGAAAATAGAGCTACCAAAATTTGCAAATGATAGCAAAAGTTAATAAAATACGTACAATTACGAAAATAAAATATGTAGATAGTGATATAACACATAGGAAAAAGAAAAATTATAACAGTAGCAAATGTCAATTCCTGCATAACAGCCGGCCGCGGTGGCCGTGCGGTTCTGGCGCTGCAGTCCGGAACCGCGGGACTGCTACGGTCGCAGGTTCGAATCCTGCCTCGGGCATGGGTGTGTGTGATGTCCTTAGGTTAGTTAGGTTTAAGTAGTTCTAAGTTCTAGGGGACTTATGACCTAAGATGTTGAGTCCCATAGTGCTCAGAGCCATGTTTTGAACCTGCATAACAGCAATCATAAACATAACTGCCCGCTACCATATAACATCGCAGGATTATCTATTAAATAAGCTGCCACGAAAACACGAATATTTAGAATGTAACCGGACAACTGCATGAAATAACAAATCGGATAACGTGATAATCAGTCAGTATTAGTCCAGCAACACCAAAGGAACGTAACTAACAAACAAATAGACAGTGACAGAACCACCGATATCGCATGGATGTCAAAACCATCAGACGTATATAAAAATGTACAATAATCAAAACTATTTAGTAATTACCTGTAAAATTAGAAGTGCTATGCCAGAATTATGTACCATTACCTGAAAGTTTTCGCACTTGTATAGTTTTAAATAACGACAGTATTTGGAATACGTGTATTCGTTGGTATAAAGGTAGTTGTGGGCATGAAGAGTTAAAAATGAACTGAAAGACATAATGTAATAATCATGAGTTTGAGATACATCCTTGTGTATACATTTCCAAGCGGATAATTTTGAACAAAATTCAATTATAGTAAGCACGTTAGGCTTTAGTACCTACAGGTAAATGACAATTAAAGGCGATAATGACAAATACGTTTGTCATTTCGTAAAGTATTCGTTTAGAAAAGTCAACTTTTACAACGGGTGGAGATAATGGACTACCGCAGTGATCAGGGCTATTTTCTATTACAATGCTATATACAAATTATCCAGTTAATAAGTACATTAAAACCAATAACTTGATATTTGTAATAAGATAACTTGAAATATTTTAGCTACCTGAAATATGTATGAAGCTGGTCATCCATGATCCTCTTTTGTCTATGAAACTTAAAAGTTTCTTTAGGTTAAAATTTTCCGCAAGTAGTAAGTTTAGGGGAAATACGGTGTTCAATACCACAAGCTGGTCAAAAAATTTCTTAATGAACTATCATTCATTCCTGTACCATCAGTATGTGTTGAGAAAAAGGAATATTGACTTGTGAAATAATATACGAGGTTGATGCAGAAAATAAGTTGCTATCGCGTCCAGATGTGGTATGAGTGGTCGGATAGGAATGCACACGCACAAGAGCAGAGAGGTGGTATGTGGGAATAATGCAGTGCAGTTTCCACATTTTGATGGCAGTGGTTACCGAACAGTGCTAGGTTAAAATGGCTGCTCTGCTATTATGTCCTTATAGCTGCAAGGTTCATCCAGTTAACCGATTTTTGCGCGCTCAGAAGCAAACTCCGGCAGAGAAGCATCGGCAGTTGTACCACGTGTATGGATGCGGCATTATGGTCAAACGATGGAGCAGGCAGTTCGTTGAAGGACGAACCAATACTGACGACGAAGACCGTAGTGGCCGTCCGTCCTTGGTTACACTAGAACCGATGGAGTGTGTGTCACATGAAGTTTTGAGGATTCGGCGGTTCACAGTCTCATATTTCTCTCACACGTTTCCCCAGATGACTCGCTTTTATTGCACGAAGTTGTCTCCCGGCGGCTTGATTTCCCTAAAGTGTGTGCAAGATGGGTGCCAAGCAAGGCCACTGACAGATCAACACACAACGAAACGTCTGACCGCAGCACTGACATTCCCACAGCGTTACGCAGAGAAAGGTGACGAGTTTATTGACCACTTTGTCAGTATGGCTGATACATGGGTGTCGCAGGCCACGCCAGAAACAAAAAAACGGTTCACGCATTGGCAGCATAGTCGTTCACTTGTGAAGATGAGATTTAAACAGACAGTCTCTGTCAAAACAATTGTGTCTACTGTCTATGGGGGTCGACTTAGTATCCCTGGGTGCGAGTTTTTACCGCGAGGAACAGCGAAAATATTTATCAGTATCGCCAGACATTGGAAAAATCTGAGGAAGGCGATCAAGAACAAGAGATGTTGGATGTTGACAAGAGACATTGCGCTCGTGCATGACAATGCAAGAACCCAAACACCCAACGCCACATGAAATGTGTTGAATCAGTCTGGATGGTACGTCTGCAGCCTCGACCTCGCGCAAAGTACTTTCATCCCTCGCATCTCATCAATCATTTTGTGGCAGGGAAACTTCGTGGCTCCGGACTTTGGCGGAGGACTCCTATGACACGGACATACAATAGATGGAGCACCGTTACTGTAAATGCCTCAACAATGGTTTTGACTATGTTGAGATGTACGCAGTGAATCTACGTAAATATTCCAACAAATGTTTCTTACTTAACAATGTTTTTGTTTTTCTTATTGGTCAACGGAAGTTACCTTCTGGATGTACCTTGCCTACGGTAATGTGATGATGCCAATTCAGGTGAAATAGACCTATTGCAAAAATAAAAACAATCCATCTTAGCAGCTTTCTTGATACTATAATTATACGATGTCCTTGAAAAACATATACTACGGAGCGGGCCCAGAAAAATATAAGTGCGAGGGTTATTTAATAAAAGTGCCAAACTTTTTATCTCCCAAAATATTTATTATTAAGAGTTTGAATTAAGTGACAATATCTGTCAACACTTCTTTTACGTATACTATTTTTCTTCGTAGTCTCCATCACGTTCTATGACCTTACGCCAGTGTTGTTCAAAAATGGTTCAAATGGTTCTGAGCACTATGGGACTTAACTTCTGAGGTCATCAGTCCCATAGAACTTAGAACTACTTAAACCTAACTAACCTAAAGACATCACACTCGTCCATGCGCGAGGCAGGATTCTAACCTGCGACCGTAGCGGTCGCGCGGTTCCAGACTGTAGCGCCTAGAACCGCTCGGCCACCCCGCTCGGCACACCAGTGTTGTCTAAGAGCAAGTACTCTCTGTTGGTAAAAACTCTTGTCCTGTGCACGTAAGTATCTTCAAAGTGTATCCCACGTAGACAATCCTTATCTGGCACAAACAGATGGTAGTTCAAAGGCGGCCGTTCTGGGTTGCAGGAGGGATGAGGTAAGGTTGCCCAACTTAATTGGACGAAGTCTTCTCGCATACTGAGAGTGTGGGAGTGTTTCATCATGGCGGAGCAAGACTTCTTTTGGATTCTTGACACGCCGAACACCTCGTAGACGGTTCTTGAGTTTGCTCAGACTTCACATAATCCTCAGAATTAATAGCTGAGCGTTTTGGAAACACATGCATGAGAATTACACCGTCACTATCCCAAGTGACTGCCTTTTTGTTTCTGTGTCAAAGCGACGCCACCTCCAACGACCCGTGACAGAACGATCTCTCCATTACAGGATATTTTATATTGCGGGTAACCGCAGCCATTCTTCCACATTATGAATGAAACGATCCGCACTGGTTGTAAAATGCTTTTACTGAAAGTCTCGACCGGTTTCGCGTCAACTGAAGACGCGTTCTCAGGCAATATGTACAAAAATTGTAAAGAAAAACTTTTACAAAATATTCTTAAAAATGATCTGACGAATATTCGGTTATTCAAAAATAGTATCATATAGCAATACTTGAAGTGTACTCGCAGAGATTCTGTTCAACAACTCACATACCAATAGTAACTGCCTTACAGCCACTCCCCATCATTCGCCCTCAGTTATAAAAACAACCGCCATGGAAACGGTAGTCCGTAGGTAAAATGAACAATACGGCATAGAATCTACACTCCTGGAAATGGAAAAAAGAACACATTGACACCGGTGTGTCAGACCCACCATACTTGCTCCGGACACTGAGAGGGCTGTACAAGCAATGATCACACGCTCGGCACAGCGGACACACCAGGAACCGCGGTGTTGGCCGTCGAATGGCGCTAGCTGCGCAGCATTTGTGCACCGCCGCCGTCAGTGTCAGCCAGTTTGCCGTGGCATACGGAGCTCCATCGCCGTCTTTAACACTGGTAGCATGCCGCGACAGCGTGGACGTGAACCGTATGTGCAGTTGACGGAATTTGAGCGAGGGCGTATAGTGGGCATGCGGGAGGCCGGGTGGACGTACCGCCGAATTGCTCAACACGTGGGGCGTGAGGTCTCCACAGTACATCGATGTTGTCGCCAGTGGTCGGCGGAAGGTGCACGTGCCCGTCGACCTGGGACCGGACCGCAGCGACGCACGGATGCACGCCAAGACCGTAGGATCCTACGCAGTGCCGTAGGGGACCGCACCGCCACTTCCCAGCAAATTAGGGACACTGTTGCTCCTGGGGTATCGGCGAGGACCATTCGCAACCGTCTCCATGAAGCTGGGCTACGGTCCCGCACACCGTTAGGCCGTCTTCCGCTCACGCCCCAACATCGTGCAGCCCGCCTCCAGTGGTGTCGCGACAGGCGTGAATGGAGGGACGAATGGAGACGTGTCGTCTTCAGCGATGAGAGTCGCTTCTGCCTTGGTGCCAATGATGGTCGTATGCGTGTTGGCGCCGTGCAGGTGAGCGCCACAATCAGGACTGCATACGACCGAGGCACACAGGGCCAACACCCGGCATCATGGTGTGGGGAGCGATCTCCTACACTGGCCGTACACCACTGGTGATCGTCGAGGGGACACTGAATAGTGCACGGTACATCCAAACCGTCATCGAACCC
Organism: Schistocerca cancellata; assembly: GCF_023864275.1. Taxonomy (NCBI): domain Eukaryota; kingdom Metazoa; phylum Arthropoda; class Insecta; order Orthoptera; family Acrididae; genus Schistocerca; species Schistocerca cancellata. Next base: position 980,456,263 of record NC_064627.1, read on the forward strand.
ATCGTTCTACCATTCCTAGACCGGCAAGGGAACTTGCTGTTCCAACAGGACAATGCACGTCCGCATGTATCCCGTGCCACCCAACGTGCTCTAGAAGGTGTAAGTCAACTACCCTGGCCAGCAAGATCTCCGGATCTGTCCCCCATTGAGCATGTTTGGGACTGGATGAAGCGTCGTCTCACGCGGTCTGCACGTCCAGCACGAACGCTGGTCCAACTGAGGCGCCAGGTGGAAATGGCATGGCAAGCCGTTCCACAGGACTACATCCAGCATCTGTACTATCGTCTCCATGGGAGAATAGCAGCCTGCATTGCTGCGAAAGGTGGATATACACTGTACTAGTGCCGACATTGTGCATGCTCTGTTGCCTGTGTCTATGTGCCTGTGGTTCTGTCAGTGTGATCATGTGATGTATCTGACCCCAGGAATGTGTCAATAAAGTTTCCCCTTCCTGGGACAATGAATTCACGGTGTTCTTATTTCAATTTCCAGGAGTGTATAAAAAGAAGACCCAGATCAAGACCGTGTGGAGCAAACAAAGCTGTAGCTAGTAATGCACCTAGACCATCGCCTTTGGTGCCTCCTGTAAACATCCTCCGCTTTGCAAACCGCTCAGTACTGCCTTGCCTGCCGCTCCTCAACCACCTTTCTACTCGTGGCACAGTAGGGTTCCTCTCGTTTATCGGGTTTGTAAAGTGAAATTGTCTAGGTGCGTTACTAGTCTACAGCTTCGTTTGTTCCACACGGTCTTGATCTAGGCTTACTTCTATAGATTCTGTGCCGTCCCCTTCATTTTAACTACGGACTAATGCTTGTTTTGGACGTGAATGATGGGGAGTAGCTCCAAGGCAGTTACCATTCCGAAATGTCACTAAACGGAATCTCTGTGAGTACACTTCAAGTGTTGCTATATGGTACTGTTTTTCATTAACCCTTTGTTATCCTGATAAATGTTAAGAATTCCTTGTAAAAATTTTTCTTCATTATTTTCTTACGTGTCATCTGAGGATGCGTTTTCAGTTGACGCGAAGCATTACTGCAAAACGTCACTCCACTGGCCTCAAATTCTTCGAACTATTCAGATGAAATGGCTTATCTTTGAATCTTGTGAGCATTCGTGGAACCAATCTCGATCACACATTTAGATATCTATGCCTCTCAGTCATTGGACAAGCACTTACAATGCTCAGCGATGGATGTAGAGCGAACTGTCGAGTTGTCACACCCGGTATGCATGAATAATGTATCAGTGCGATTCACCATGTTGGGAGCAGTGGCTGTGACAGGACGTCCCAAACGTGGTCGATCACGCAGCTCAATTTCCGCACCTCCTGACGCCTTAACTCTGTTTATCCACCGCAAATAATTACTGCTCTCAACTGCATCGTCACTGTACACTTACACGAATGTTTATATATGTTCGCCAATGTTTCCTTTTTCCGCAACAAAGAGTTCATTTCCAGCAAGTTGCTTGTAACGTGTGTCTTGTATATACTCCATTGTCATGGTTCACTGCAGGTCTACCACCAATCGGAATTTCTCGAAACTTCACGTTCAGAAGAAACAACAGAGTTCAAGCACCTACAAGGACGATTTCTTATATAAACGGCTGTAAAAAAATTGGTGCAAATTTTATTTAACGCCTCTCGTATTTACACTCGAAACCTTTTTCAGTGCTTTATTTAGCCTTCTTATCGAACGTGTGGTTTTGTTACAGTAGAGTCCTTATTTGTGGGCCAGAAACTTGTCATTTGAGTGCAACGTATTTTTGTGTCACAGATGGGAGGAAAAGTAGGTAAAATGGTTTGCAGCTTAACAGCCCTGTTGGCTCTAGTAAGAAAATTTTAAGTGCCGCACTACTACAAACACAAAAATTGTTTTTCGTGTTGCCCTATATTACATATCAAGTCGTTAGGAGGAGCGAACATTGTGTATGTAGTGTTTTGTTCATTTCAATTAAAATTTAAAAAAAAAATTTCCTTTACTTGAGAAGACTTTCTAAAACTCGCTCATAATGAGGAGGTGGAAAAATAGACGATGACATTTAAGCGAACTCTTTGCTGTTTCGAATTTTCAGCGATTGCATTATTTAGCAAGAAAGTTATTATAGATCATTTTTCATGTACACATTACCAACTGGGTACTCGAAGAAAGTTGCTCTCATGGAGGTGCTATGATATCGAAATGGAGTTGGTCAGCCCTTCACTGCCATGCATTAGCTACACTCTTAGAAAGCACGTAAACGAAGTCGTGTATACAACCGCAGGTGTTTTCTTCTACTTCTCCTGCAACATAGTGATCAGTTATGCATCCCAAACGTCCCGACAGGTTACAAATGACTTCCGGATCGAGACTCGAACACGGGACTTCTCCATTCGTGAGCGACGTTCTTCATATCTAAGCCAACCGTACAGGGAGCGCCGACGTATTCGCATATTAAGTGTGTCACTACTGCTCTCCTATTTTATCTCGTGGTTGGTAATCAAGAACGTTGTGCAGCAGATGCTCTCAGTTGCTAACAGAAGTGGTCCTGTTGCGAACTCTTGAGCTGAGCCGTCAGGTGGGACACGAATGTTCAGTTGGTAAGTGCGAGATTTCGCGTAATGTTCAGGACATTCTAATCGCAGTCGAAACGATTAGGTTGAATTCCATCCAGATTTATGTTTTACGAAGTTTCCCCAAGCCTTTTACCGTAAACGCAGCGATGGCTTCCTTCTGAATATGACTCTTGATTTCCTTCTCCACCCTCCTCAATTTTCACGATTGACACCTCCTACAATGACGGCACTGTCAGTGGCCGGTTATCCTCCTGTATTGGTAAGAGAGTTGCCAGTAAAATATGAATGTTTCTTCTGGAGTCGTAGTCCGTCACAAGTTTAGGTACGCAAATACCTTACGTAAAACATCAGTGAAAGCCACAATGAAGAAAGAGCTTCTTCGCAACTACTGAAGCTCTTATGGGAATACCAAAGCAAGCAACGATCCCAAAGTAGTGGGCGATATGCACACACTTGGAGCAATGAATGGTTCCGAGGGAAGAGCTTCCTCCTGGTTATTCAGAGACGTGGATAACTTGGAAAGTTGTACCACGATATGCAAGACCAACCTGCAGAAGTGAGATCTTCCCTTCGAGCCAAGTTTTTGCAAGTGTGGTGTTGTGCAAACTAACATCCATCTGTTACAGTGTTCTTCATCTACAGACACATGAATCATGAGAGACCTGATGTGGGCGACGCCGAACGTACTCAACGTGGCCAGCTTCTGGTCACCCAGTGTGGAAACTAATATAAACGATTTTATTTCCTTCCGTTGATTATGTACTTTGTATTGCTGACAGGATAATAAATAAATAAATAGAGTTAACTGCCGCGCGGATTGGCCGTGTGATTTGAGGCGCCATGTCACAGGCTGCGCGGCCCCTCCCACCGGAAGTTCGAGTCCTCCCTCGGGCATGGGTGTGTGTGTTGTTCTAAGCATAACTTGGTTTAAGTAGTGTGTAAGTCTAGGAACCGATGACCTCAGCAGTTTGGTCCCTTAACAATTCACACACATCTGAACACTTGAGAGTTTACGTTGTTCTATTAGATCTACCTGGTAGACTTGTTGCTCATGCAAGAGGCATATTGAGTTCAGAAATATAAAGTGGACGAATGCTTCATTGACCACAGTTTCGTTCGATTCTCTTCACGAACTAGAGTACTGTTCACTGCTAGCCCCAGTCAAAGAGAAGACGAATTACAGTCTAGTGCGAACTCACCGTGGATTGAGTGTAAACCGAAGAAAGACAAGAGTAGAAAGGAGTAGCAGAAATTAGATTATCGATAAACGTAACATAAAAACTGGTGACCACAAACGAGACGAAGTGAGGGAATTGTGCTAATTCTGTTAACCTGGAAGCAAAATAACAGATGACAGACGAAGCAAGGAGGGCATAAAAAGCTAACTATGAAAGGCAAAGAGGGCGTCGTTGGTCGAGAGAAGTCTTCTAGTATCGAACATAGACCTCTATTTGAGAATGGAATGTTCGAGAATTTACGCTTCGAGTACAGAATTATATGGTAGTGAAGCACGAACTGCGGGGAAATTGGAACAAGTGAGATTCGAAGAGGCTGAGATGCGATGCTATAGATGGGTGTTGAAAATTCAGCTGAATGATAAGAAGCGAGCATGTTCTCCGTAGAACAGGCGAAGAACGGAGCAAGAGGAAAACCCTGACAAGAAGAAGTGACAGGATGATAGATCATGTGTTAACACATACATGGTACTAGATGGAGTTGTGGAGTGTAAAATATGTAGGACGTACGGTGAAAGATCTACTCTGGGATGGAGAGGTTGGCACAAGGCAGAAATTCGTGGCGCAGCAGGGGCAGTGCACTCCTGCAGAAAGCATTCCGTGGTGAGGAAAATAATGTGCGAGGTTTACTCATAAAGCTTTAACAACTACATCCAACAGTAAGAACACAAGGAAAAGCAGTATCATCAACAGGAAAAACTGGGGTGCACGATGACGGTGCGAGTGGAGATATGGTTGGAGTTGTGCAGGAGTAGACTCTTGACCACATTCAAATAATTTTATTAAGCAATGTGAACCAATTAGCGTATCAGAGTTCGCACATGAGAAAGTGCAAACGAAGAACTAGTGCTCACTTTATCAAATGATCTTAATACCTAGTACAAAACTATAATGTTCCATAAAATTTTCACTCGACGGGAATATCAATTTAAGAAAAAGGCAAAACCAAACATACGAAATCAGAAAACCTAACCCTAATACAGATCAACACATATCAATGTTTCGACCCTCTCAGATAGAACTTTACAAAAGAAGGGCATGGATTAGCACATAAAATAACAATTTGGCTCCAAGCACTATGGGACTGCCGGCCATGCGGTTCTAGGAGCTACAGTCTGGAACAGCGCGACCGCTACGGTCGCAGGTTCGAATCCTGCCTCCGGCATTGATGTGTGTGATGTCATTAGGTTAGCTAGGTTTAATTAGTTCTAAGTTCTAGGCGACTAATGACCTCAGAAGTTAAGTCGCATAGTGCTCAGAGCCATTTGAACCAACTATGGGACTTAACATCTGAGGTCATCAGTCCCCTAGACTTAGAACTACTTAAATCTAACTAACCTAAGTACATCACACACATCCATGCCCGAGGCAGGATTCGAACCTGCGACCGTAGCAGCAGCGAGGTTCCTGACTGAAACACCTAGAACCGCTTGGCCACAATGACCGGCTCACAAAATAACAACAGTGTTATCAACATGAGAACGTAAACACACCCAACCAACGATTTTGTTTCAGAATGTTTTCACAATATGCTGTCAGTCTCGTCCGACCAAGGAGACGAGAGAAACAGATACAATCTACAGTAACATTTTAACCAAATCTTCATCCAACAGCAAGAACACAAGGAAAAGCAGCATCAGTAACAGGTAAACTTAACACTAAAATGCAATCTATTCAGATACTCTACAAAATGCAAGATGAACAGTGGCCTTACCTTGTTTCAGCTGAAATACAATTGAAAAAGATAAAGCCCTGTTGTACAGATTCTAGGCCCAACAACAGCGTCACGTCTACCTCCAACGTAAACCTCTACTTACTTAAGTATGCCAACACAGGCTCATCGGTTTACATGATAAGACAGCACGGGTCACCACTACACACTTTTGTCCGTTGCTGCAATCAGATTGATGTCTCGTGTTGACAGGATGCCACATCCGTCATTATTCGTCCGTCCGCCCATTGCGTTGGTGCTTGGTTCATATGGTAGGAATGGCTCTGAGCACTATGGGACTTAACATCTGAGGTCATCAGTCCCCCAGAACTTAGAACTACTTAAACCTAACTAACCTAAGGACATCGCACACATCCATGCCCGAGGCAGGATTCGAATCTGCGGCCGTAGCGGGCGAGTGGTTCCGGGCTGAAGCGTCTAGAACCGCTCGGTCACACTGGCCGGCGCCTTGGTGCTCTGACAAGCTCTGTTTCCTGGCGGCCACACACGAGCTCCAACTTGCTGGCTTTTTCCACTTTCACTGGACGAATACACGATGGCTGCTTCTATCCAACGGTGATAGCGCCTATCCATCGGGCTATATGGAGCCATACTTCCACCAGTACTTTTTTGACGCCCATACCCAACAAGCTCAGCCCTCGCACAATGATGGGCTTGAAAAAGCACCAAAATCTTCTTAGCCGTTAGCAACAGTTGTTCGACGATGGCCAGAAGTTGAAGTTACTACTTTAGTTCCGATCACCAGACTCTACCCACTCTTTCAGATGCCGCTTCTAGTGTCTCTCTGGCGCTGTGCTGGGTGACCAACAGACGTACGTGCCCTCCGGCGTCTCATGAACGTACGATCCAAGCTGGCACAATTGCTGCCAGAGGCGGGAGTTCAAATGTGCCGAGAATTAGTCATTCCGCAGCACGCAATCAAACTATGACCATGAAACTTGGTCATGGTGTTATTCTATGTCTATGTATACTGGGAAGGCTCAACGGTACCGATTGACTGCCGTGTCATCCTCATCCTCAGCTATTAGGGGCCAATGGACACGAGTATGGAAGGGTATGTGGTCATCACACCACTCTGCCGACCGTTGTCAATTTTCGTGAGTGGAGCCGCTACTTGCCTCAAATGGCCTCACAAGGGCTGAGTGCACTCCAGTTGCCAACAGTGATTAGCAGACCAGGACGCTCACCCTCGAGGTGCTGGTCAAGCCCGACAGTGCTTAACTTCGGTGATCTGATGCCCCGGCTGTTTGCACAGTATGACGTACACTGGCTGTCAAATGAAGGAAAGCAGCCGGAAGACATGGCCATATGTCAGTATAACTTTGTCCATAAGCAGTATTACAGTTGCAATTCTCTGTGCCAGGTGGAATGGCCACCACAGTTCATTACTCTTGTTCGTGTTTAATTTTGTCACCAGCGATAGTGGTGTATAAAAGTGGCGTGAACAGAGTCGGATATTGAGTAATCACTGTCAGGGACACAGAGGCGCCGTATACGTGTGTGAGACAACTTTATTAGCACCTGAAAGAATTGGAACAGGGCTTCATTTTGACAACTGTCCGAATCGTGCCATACACAGATTTTTGGGGCATTTAGATGTCACAGTGGGCTGAACTGCATGGGAACATCAGGGCAGGCATACTCATCGCCAACGTTCTGGCAGAACTTGGCTGACCATCACAAGGGAAGGTCACTACATTGCTCACCAAGGACATCGTAGCACCTTTACATCTGTGTTTGCTTTATGAGAACTAGTAATGGACTCTATAAAACCATTTACATCTGTTTTGCCGTATGAGAGCAAGTAATGGACTCCGTACAACGATATCTACTATCCAACACCATTTGTCAGAGACCGCTGCAGAAGGGCTAGTGAAATACCGGCTCATGCAAAGGCATCCACTAACACCGTAAGCCAAACGGCTGCTGCATTTGGAATGGCGACGTGACCAGCAAGCATGGGCTATTGATGAATGCTGGCGCGCACTGTGTTTAGTAATGAACTGCGGCTCTGTACTATCCGGGATGGCCAACGTCGGCGAGTCTTGCAGCGACCGAGGAGGTATCCTATTCTTCCAATGATTTGGAGACGCGCAACGGTTTTACTCCTGGTGATACGAGGTGACGAGCCGCCATGGATGCTTTCAGATCACAGCTGGTATTTACTGAGGGACCTCTGATAGCACAGTGGTACATCACGGACATCCTGCATCTTCCCATGTTCCCTCTCAAACGAATCTATCGAGGTGCCATTTTGAAACGGATAGTGCTCTTCCACAAATGGCATATGTATCTGCATGATGTTGAGGTACTTCTGTGACCAGTAACAAGCACAGTTACGTCTTCGATTGGATGTGCGTGGGCCACCTCTGACGTCAACTCTGCTCAAATGACAGTATCAAGGATATCAAGGACAAGTTACGACTGTTATGGGTGAGATTGCCTCAGGAGAGGATACAATGGCTCTCTGACACCTCTCCCAATCCAGTCAGTGCGTGCATACAGTTCCGAAGGTGTACAACATGGTACTGATAAGTGGGTTCACACTGCCATGCACTCTGTAAATTTGACTCGGCTTTGGAATCACCACAATAACCTCCAATTCTGCTGCTTTAGTTTTACTTTTTTGGCAGGTAATGCATTTTTCGCAACGGTTGACGGCTTAGCGGAGACCTGATTACAGAAGTTTGCATTTGGGAAGTTCAGGAAACATTGAATTCCAAAAATCACGTCGTCGTCATTCTGAGAATACCTTCCAAGTAAAGGTTTCTTCATCTGAGGAATTATGAAGAAGTCACTTGATACCATGTCAGGGGAATACGCAGGCGAGTTTAAATTTTTTACCCCAAAACAGCAGCATGTATGACTGCGTCCTGTGGATAATAAGATGAGACGCTGCCGTGGAGCAGAAACACCGCGGTGGACGTCTCATATGGAAAGCCTTCCGTAACGTCTCAGGAGATTAGACAATGACAAGCTAACATCTAATTGCGACAGTCCCTAGATACACTAATTCTCCACGATGGTAGTTGGGTTTTTGACGCTTTTGGCTGTGGTAAAAACACATTTTCCCACTGCTTGCTTTGCCCTTTCGTCACGTGATCATACTGAAGCACACAGTACTCGTCCAAAGTGACAGGCATTAAAAAAATTATATGGATTGGCCTAACTCAGCTGCAACGTTTCCACCGCTGGGTCGATTAGGCGATTTTGATACACTTGTCTTGGAGCGCCAATTCTCTTTCGATACACGGTTTTTCACAGAGAAATTGTCTGGCACTTTATTCTTTGTCATTCAGACCTCTTAGATGACAATGGAAGCATTTCACTGTGTCCACCGTGTCATATGTTGCTGCACTGGTAATTCTGTAGGCTTCCACAAACTCATTGATTTGTTTCAGCGTCGTTCTCTTATAATTTCGGAAAACGATTAGCGTACAATGCACTATTTTGTCAGTGGTCTAGGACCTTTGCTTTTCTCTTTCTGCGGAGTGGTATGGTACTGTGACGCTGCGATTTCAATGTGTACCACTATACAAACAATATATATATATATATATATATATATATATATATATATATATATATATATATATATATATAAAACTCTATTTATTCGACGTAATCATTAAAACTTGACTTCTTCATTTTCCTCTTCTTTTTAAAACATTTCTGCTTATGTACGTCGCCCGCAGGGCCTCTTCCAAGTTTCTCTTTTCTCCGACTGTTCTTCATTTAGCATCTCCTCTCTCTGCAGAACTCTCCAGTTCACATCATCCTTCACCTGGTCTCTAAATCTTGTTCATGCTCTTTCACTAGGTTTCCTTCCAGGCTCTGTCAGTTCTAGGGCTATTCTTGGAAGTCTTTCTGGTCCCATTCTCTTAATACGGCCAAGCCATTTAAATCTGTTTTTACACATAGTTTCTTTTAGAGGTATGATCTGCAATGTGTTTTGTATTGCTTAATTCCTTATCCTTCCCCTTCTCGTCTTACGCTGGATCCCTCGTAGAAAGTGCATCTCCGTTGCTTGTATTCTGCTCAGATCATTCTTTGTCGAAGTCCAACATTCTGCTCCATTGGTCAAATTGGCAGCTAAATTGTTAATATATCATGATCTTTGGGGAAGGTATTTTCAAATTTCTAATTATGTCCGATGCACAATAATATACTGAAGTGCCAAAGAAACTGGTATAGGCATTCGTATCCAAATACAGTGATATGTAAACAGGCGACGCCTATATAAGACAACAAGTGTGTGGTGCAGTTGTTAGATCGGTTACTGCTGCTACAATGACAGATTTGAGTTTGAACGTGCTGTTACAGTCGGCGCACGAGTGATGGGACACAGCATCTCCAAGTGGAGATTTTCCCGTACGAACATTTCACGAGAGTACCGTGAATATTAGGAATCCGGTAAAACATGAAATCTCCGAGATCGCTGCGACCGGAAAAACGTCCTGCACAAACGGGACCAATGACGATTGAAGAGAATCGTTCAACGTGACATAATTGCAGCCATTCAGCAAATTGCTGCAGATTTCAGTGCTGGGCCACCAACAAGTGTCAGCGTGCGAACCATTCAGTGAAACATCGTCGATATGGGTTCTCAGAGCAGAAGGCCCACTCGTGTCCCCTTGATGACTGCACGACACTAAGCCTTAAGCCTCGCCTGGACTCGTCAGCACTGACATTGGACTGCTCATGACTAGAACCGTTTGCCTGGTCGAACGAGTCTCGTTTCAAATTGTATAGAGCGGATGAACGTGTACGGGTATGGAGACAACCTCATGAATCCAGGGACCCTGCATGTCAGAAGGGGACTGTTTAAGCTGGCGGGAGCTCTGTAATGGTGTGGGGCATGTGCAGTTCGAGTGATATGGGACCCCTGATAGGCCTAGATATGACTCTAACAGGTGACACGTACGTAAGCATCCTGTCTGATCAACTACATCCATTCATGTCCGTTGTGCATTCCGACGGACTTGCGTAATTCCAGCACAACAATGCGACACCCCACAAGTTCAGAATTACTAAAGAGTGGGTCCAGGAACACTTTCCTGACTTTAAACACTTCCGCTGGCCACCAAACTCTCCAGACATGAGCATGTTTGAACACACGTGGGATGCCTTGCAACATGCTATCCAGAAGAGATCTCTATCCCCTTGTACTGGTACGGGTTTATGGGCAGCCCTCCAGGATTCATGGTGAATTCCCTCCAGCGCTACTTCAGACGTTAGTCGAGTCCATGCCACGTCATATTACGGCACTTCTGCGTGCTCGCGAGGGCCCTGCACAATATTAGCAGGTGTGCCAGTTGATTTGGCTCTTTAATGTAAAATTGTGAATAATTTTCTTGGAAGTTAATTAACCAAGGAAGGGAACATCAAGAATGAAACTTTAGGATATATATATATATATATATATATATATATATATATATATATATATATATATATATATATATATAAGCAGACTGAAGCAGACTGAAGCAACGAATAAAAATTTATATGAAGGCCGGACTCCGCTTGCTAGGGCCCAAGCTGTCTGTCTTCTTGTATAACAGACACCAGGGATCTATGGGAGAGTGCGGCAAACTTCATGCGCCGTTGCCATGCGTGCATTGAGGCTGGCGGTCGTCATTATGATTAATATGAGCTACGTTGTTGTTATGCGGGGTACGCTGTGTTATGTCCGTAACACAATAAATACCATTTCGACCATTGGTTCCCTATCTCAATATAATCTGTTGTGGTACAATTATCATCTGCTTCCATTTGACCCAAAAGGGTTTAGACACCCTTTATAAATGTATACTGTTCACAAGGATGCAACATTATTAAGAAGTTATTTCTTACGGTTTCTATAAATGGTACATCAACCTCATGTGGACCCAAAATTGATTTTGATTAGAAAGTCTGATAAAACAGTCACTAAGTTTTACTGTCAGAGCGGCTGAAACTACCGATACTGAAACTACATTTGCTGCGTCAGAAGGTTGCATTCTTCCTCTTTCCAAACGGATGCGCATTCAGAAGAAGGGCAGACTGGCATCTTTTACAAGATTCCGCACGCTACCAGGGAAAGCCAATAACCAGTCGTAATACGAAGGGCGAAGTATTTTATGTGCGGACTGCTTCAAGGGGGCATTCACGAAATTGGAGTAATATTTTAACAGGGTATGTAGGGTGGCAGAGGACCGAAGTGTGGCAAAACGTGCAAGGGACAAATACGACTGCCCGTCTGGATGGCCTGTGTGGAAGGAAATTGATACCGTGTCCCGATGGCGCCGGCTAACAGCAGTGCCGGTCGGAAAAACTGTCATCCCACTCCGCTTTCATTCTGCGTTTGAATAAAAGATTCATAGCACACACACACATCTGTGGGTGCTTATGCTCACAGTACATGAATGGGAGGGAGCTTTAAAACAGCGCGAATGGTTTCCTCACCTGTATTTTACGGTCACGAATGCTGTAAAGCCTTAATAAAAACACATTTCCCCGAACAAAGCCACGCTGACGCGATGGCTTCGCGTCCCAATGTTAGCCAGTTAAGAACCAGAAATAGGCGAATATCCATAAAATTTCAGCGTTCCAGCCACACCAGTAAAGAATTAATGCTCGCTGTTTCAGGGATTATTTCGGTCCCTTTCTTCAAGAGCGACCGTATTTAGTTTTACTTTTGTCAAAGAGGATCCAGATAATCCTCTAAACGTTGAATATTAACACAAATAAGTAGGAGAACATTCCATACAAAAACGTCTCTGTGATGTATATCGTGGTAACGATAGCACAGATGAGTAGGAAATTAGAACATCACTGATATGTTCTAGGACAATCTTCGGTGTTCTGTGTAGCCAGGATTTTTTGTGGTATTGAGGTCGCATAGAAATGTGAATATTTTTCAGACTATCGTTGGCCAAGCACTGTAGCTTTAACTTAAAAGTTATGCCGGATTATACGTATTTTGTATTGTTTGTTAACTGAAAGGAAAGTTTTGTAGTTGAAGAAACCTGTATCATGGACTGTGCGGCTGGTCCCGGCTGAGGTTCGAGTCCTCCCTCGGGCATGGGTGTGTGTGTTTGTCCTTAGCATAATTTAGGTTAAGTAGTGTGTAAGCTTAGGGACTGATGACCTTAGCAGTTAAGTCCCATAAGATTTCACAAACATTTGAACATGTTGAACATCTGAAGAAAACTGTACAAACAAGTCTTCCATAAAATATAAAAGCCACTAATCATTTTAGTATCCTGAGGTCTTCGATTAAAAAGCGGAATTCTTTTTTAACAGTAAACAGTGCAAAAAGTAGAGTCTCAGTACGTGAACGAATTACATCTACGTACTTCCTATATATATGTTTGACATTGCCTCAGCAGCTGGGGGCAGTCTGAATTGTTTTATTATTCTGAAATATCTGGTACGCGAAGATCGCTTGAAAACCTTTTTATTGATTACCTGTTTCGACAGAGTTGTGCTGTCATTGTCAGGTCTTGTAACACATTAAGAGAAGTTCATAATGATTTCCATCACGTAGTCTTTTTATGTTAAACGATGCTACATCACTATGTAACTTGAAAATTTGTGAAGATCATGAACTCCTGTTAACATATTACTAGCTCCTATGATGACAGCACAGATCTGTCGAAACTATCAGTCAAAAAATAGATTTACAAGCGATCATGGCGAACCTGATATTTAACAGTAATATAATTATTCTGCAGTTCACACTTATGGCCAGGTTTTCATTCAAAATGATCGATAACTCAATTTTTTTCTTATTCCATTTTTGAAACGTATATCTGTCTAGAATGTTGGGACGAAAATGTTTTTTAATCGGTGCGTCACAGAAGCCTGTACAGTCCATTTATCGAACAGTGTCACGACCGGTGTGGAACGCTCTCAGCCACAGGAAGAAAACCTGTCGTGCCATGATGCACGCTCACAGGATGGTAAAATGGTTTATACTGCAGTAGACATGCAAACATATTCGCCTAAGAAGCTGACGAACAACAAGTGGCGGATACATATGGGGGGTGCGCGACTCCCGCCAGTCAGCCCGCACTGTTGGCTCGTTTCTTTCGTCAGTCGACTCGACTGAATCGAGTTATCGAGTAGTCGCACTTTCCTATTAAGACCACCTACAATATCCAGGTGGTCTTGGTAGCGAGCGCGTCCGCATCTCGCACATAGATAGCTAACACATACCTATGAGAAAGTCGCGGCCGTTCTAGCGATCTCGATAGTCTGTCTGGCATTTGTTCGAGAAAAGTCGGGAATATTCTACAGTTTTATTGTACAGAGAACCTTCGATATTTGGCGATATAAATACGGATTATTCGCCGAATAGGAAGGTAGTTTACATTCCGAAGCAGAAATACGAGTTAGGTATGGGAAACTATCGATGCGTATACGTGGCGTAGCCGCCTTGCCACGGTTCGCTCGGCTCTACCCGCCGGAGGTTCGAGTCCTCCCTCGAGCATGGGCGTGTGTGTTTTGTCCTTAGCATAAGTTAATTTAAGTTAGATTAAGTAATTTGTAAGCCTAGGGACCGATGACCTCAGCAGTTTGGTCTCACAGGAACTTACCACAAATTTCCTTATTTACAAATTGCCCATGCGTGTACCTCCGGTAACAGTGACTATCGAGGAGATTGTTGCTATATAGGACCTCTATCGAATGCACTGTAGTTGAATTCTTTTATCTTGGCGGTTCGCGCATGCCCGCCCAGACGAGGGAGATTGCTGTGTTGCCAGTTGCACACACCAAGAGAAGCAGCGCCATACTATAGTATAGTTCGCAAACTTACGTTTAGGGGGGACCGCGCAGTTTATGAAGTAAAGCCACCACGGCCGCATTAACCCTTTCGCTGCTACAGAGACGTGCTCCCCGCATTCCGCGCTGTGCGCGATTTGGTCATCACTGCACTGCTCGCCTGTGCAGACACATGGTGTTTCGACTGCTTTGACACACTTATCATTCGATTTCACAAAAACTATTTGGCCCAAATAATTGATTTTTACACATCTTCTTGACTGATACCTTACCCCCCATAAATGACTTAATTTTGTTTCGATGTTCAACGCAGTTATTGTGCAGCATTAGATGTAGTAAACCATTGCACGAAATTTTGAAGAGTTAGCAGAGGTAAAAGTCCATAGCGTATACTTTCCGTATGGTCGATTTCAGTTGCCACTAGAAATTTCAAAAAATTACATTCAAACGAATAAAATTCGTGAAGTAAGACACTTCGATATTGTTTTTAAATAAAGAAAATATTAAGCACTGAACAGGGTTTGAATTCAGAACCTTTCGCTTAGCAGCCACACACTTTAACCATTACACTATCGCAGCTCGTCGATCAATACATCTCCCAGAGGACTTTAAAATAGCACGCAAAATACCGACAAACACTGTTGGTATGACTATGTATTATTCACGTTTCGTCGAAGTACAATAGGAAATAAACAGTTACCGCTGTTCTTTATTGCGAAAAAGCGGTTAGTGAGAATGATACAAACACCTTTCCTTGCTATCGCCTGACTTAGGAGGCTTATTGCTTGTTTGGTTTAATTAATTAATAGAATATGAAGCAATTGGTATAAAGAATGTTTTTTCCAAACTTTCTATAAAAGAAAGCCTGCTGTCAAGACATTGCTTCTGTTCAATTACTTTATTTATGACTGAACGTTTCTAAAACTGTAGACACACGTCCGTGCTCTGCACTGCAGTCGAGCTCTGGCAACGTCGTTCTCTGTTCATTGGCTGACTGTGTTTTGTGACGTCAGATGCGCAGAACGAACCTAAACTCGGCCGCCGTCGTAAATGACGCGCGATTTAGAAAGGAACGGAATCGGCAATAAGAAGTTCCACACACGGCATCGTTGGGAACTTAGCCTTAATTAACCAATTTGCCAGGGAGAATAGGAGCATAGAATTCATCATTTAGGGAAGAGAATCACAAATGTAACTTTTTTATATCATAAGATCGCATTGTCTTGTGTATGTGTATAAGTAGTTTAAATAAAACTTATTTTTTATTAGGATAAAAGTAAAGGTAGCTCAAGATATCTTCAGCGCCCCCTCCTTGAGGTTTTCCTGTATCCGCCACTGTGAACAACGTGTGCAGGCTGCGGAACGCAGTATGTCCAGGTCAGCCAGAGAGGCTTTTCTCGTCCTGAAGAACGGGGGAGTTACTCTCCAGGAACAATTCGAGCTAGAGGAGGGGTTTATTTGGTTCTGGAATTGCAGACTAAACGTAAGTAAGGAAAAACTTTTTTCGTCAAATTTTGGTCAAAAGTGTTCAAAATATAATTTTGGTTCGCCATATTGGATTAACCACATCGAGTTTTGAAAATCTAACTTCATATTTTTGTTCAGCGACATCAAAAAAATATATTAACATGTAGTCTTATGCAAATTGAACTAATAATTCATGTAAAACTTTTTCCTAAATTTTTTACGGGTTTTCTCGTGAAACGATTTCTCAAAACTGCTTGCAACATAAAATAAGAGCTGTGCAGCCTATTTACTTCTTCCTCTGACCCTCTTGGGAGCGTATGCTTATAACGAATGAAATTTGCTGATATTAAATAATTTTCTAAATCCGTACAGAGTGAAACAAATCCCAAAAATCGAACTCAGAGAATTGCCACCATATTTCATTGCGGTTAGATATAAGTTACCATGAATTTAATGTACTGTTGACCGATGTTATCCATTTTTGATTTCGGATAATTCCTGAGGGACTACACTGAACGCATTCTTCATTCTTCAAACTCGGAGGTTCTTGACCAAATTTGGGGCGTCATTTTTTGTATTGTAAAACTAAAATAAAGTTCACAGTGTGATCATTGATAACACCCAAACGGATCCTTTGTATGTCTCTTCATTGCCTCAGAAAATTTATGCAACGTCCCCTTAGAAAAAATTTACACGACTGTGCTTAACCTGACACACAATATTATTTAGCGCAACGCAATCTGACTATCAAAGATCCCTGCAAAAGAATGGCCCTGAGTAACATTAAACTATACCTTTCAGAAATCACTTACCTCACAAAAATCTTCGTTACTCGAACTACTGCAATCCATTTTTGATTTCGGATAATTCCTGAGGGATTACACTGAACGCATTCTTCATTCTTCAAACTCGGAGGTTCTTGACCAAATTTGGGGCGTCATTTTTTGTATTGTAAAACTAAAATAAAGTTCACAGTGTGATCATTGATAACACCCAAACGGATCCTTTGTATGTCTCTTCATTGCCTCAGAAAATTTATGCAACGTCCCCTTAGAAAAAATTTACACGACTGTGCTTAACCTGACACACAATATTATTTAGCGCAACGCAATCTGACTATCAAAGATCCCTGCAAAAGAATGGCCCTGAGTAACATTAAACTATACCTTTCAGAAATCACTTACCTCACAAAAATCTTCGTTACTCGAACTACTGCAATCCATTTTTGATTTCGGATAATTCCTGAGGGACTACACTGAACGCATTCTTCATTCTTCAAACTCGGAGGTTCTTGACCAAATTTGGGGCGTCATTTTTTGTATTGTAAAACTAAAATAAAGTTCACAGTGTGATCATTGATAACACCCAAACGGATCCTTTGTATGTCTCTTCATTGCCTCAGAAAATTTATGCAACGTCCCCTTAGAAAAAATTTACACGACTGTGCTTAACCTGACACACAATATTATTTAGCGCAACGCAATCTGACTATCAAAGATCCCTGCAAAAGAATGGCCCTGAGTAACATTAAACTATACCTTTCAGAAATCACTTACCTCACAAAAATCTTCGTTACTCGAACTACTGCAATACAGCGAGCGCCACTACTGCCAGCTAAATAAAAGATTCAAACTATGGAAGGCACTAACTACTGATAGAGATAGTTAGCAAATGAAAGATATTAATAGAGAACAAACAATGCATTTACCTTAATAGTCATAATATATATAGCAGTTCATGACAAATTACAAAACTCCGCCATCTCTCTCCCCACATCCACCACTGCTGGCGGCTCACCTCCAACTGTGCAACGCTACGCGCTGTTCACATCCAGCTGCCCCTCTACAATGGCAGACAACAATGCAAACTAGCCACAGACTGCACACCGCACAGCCAGTGATTTTCATACAGAGCGCTACGTAACATTGCCAATAAGAAACATAAACAGCCTAGCTTACATAAAGAAAACATAAACAGCCTACTTACATAAAGAAAACATAAACAGCCTACTTACATAGCCCCCATGCTCCCCACAAAAAATTTTACACATTTTTTTGGCCAGTGGCCAATACAGATTTGAAATTTTTTTTCATAATTACAGTAAGAAAGATATCAAATGCACACACTGATTAATACAATGTTGGTCAAAAGCTAAAATTTTCTCACAGTCCATAAAGACAGTCCAGATTGTTCATCACAATAGTAATTACAGTTTTTTTTCACAAAGTCTCATTAGTAAAAAAAATTGCACACAGAAGTAGTGGATTTCCATGCAGTCTTGAAGAAGTAGTGTTGTCCTTCCAACGGAAAGACAGTGCTGACTCTTGACATGCAGACAGGTAATGGGCCACAATGGAGCAAACCCACAGCAGAGTCAGTCGAAGTTGATGAATATTGGTAGGTAGGTCATCACAGAGTAGACCCACTGTAGTCCTGGTAGAGAGTATGGCATTGGTGGGCCACCAGAGGTGCAGACCCACTGCAGTCCTTGTAGAGATAATGGTATTGGTGGGCTATCAAAGATGCAGACCCACTGTAGTCCTTGTAGAGATAATGGTATTGGTGGGCTATCAAAGATGCAGACCCACTGTAGTCCTTGTAGAGATGGCCAGCAGCCACCTGTTGTGACTGTGCAGGTGCACAATCACCATTGAAGAGTCTTGCAGATAATATAGCAAGTCCATAACCACCACTTGTGCACTCACAAAGTTTTTGGAATTGTCCTTAGAACCAGCAATGCTGTTATCCAGTCCCTTGCTGAATTATTAACACACGTGCAAACACTAACCGTCCCTACTTCTCACATATTGTCCATATACTATGACCAACAGAAACGTGTGCAATGAAATGGAACTTACAAGTTACTTAATTTGATGAACTGCTGTCAATTACAATTTTATAACATAAGAATACAATTACAAAGATACAAAATACATCATTAAAAACATAACAATACAGATAACATTTGTAGTACAGGCTTTACAACAGAATAGAAATAAACATATACATCAGTGTTACAGGAGTTATGACATAAGTAAATACATAAAAGATCAGAATAACTTTCGAAACATCAACTTTACACATGAGCATTAAAACAAAACAGAATGAATAATGTCTAAACATCTTTACAAGATAAATAACATATTATTAATGCCAATTATATTTGAGGAGAACAGTATTCCTCATCATAGTGAATGTAGCTTAATATTAAAAGAAGAAAAAATTCTATGAAACTACACAGAGACAGGAAGAAAACAAATACACAAGGGTACACAAACACATAGTGGGATAACACAAAAGGAAAGGACAGGGTTTGTTTTACTGCAGTATTTTGCATGGAGATCTCCCTTCGTTCATCATTATTCCCAAAAGTCCTATCTAAGCCTGCTTTCTGTATTCTGTTCACATCCTCTGTCAAAAATAGTTTTTCTCCACTGTACAGTATCCTTTTTTTTGCCCAAACCATTTTCATATAGCTTCTCAATACATTTCTTCCAAGTCATCCTAGTTAGTTTCTTATATAGTCTACCCCCTCTTAAGCTAACTTAAATCTACTGAGCTCAGATGCTAAACTAAGGGACGAGGCAATGCAGCATCACATAAAACAATTAATACAAACATCAATGACAAAAAATAGAAATGGCAAAGCAAACAGCATAAATTACAACTAATATAAGGCACTGTGCAGGAAACAAGAAAAACTAGCTTAGAAAAGTAACACAAAGTCAAATTCAGTAACACTATGCCTGGCAAACAGCAGCAGCAAATATAAAAAATATAAAAAATATAAAACTTATATCTATACATGACAAAGCTCAAGCAGAAAAAATATTACACTAAAATGGCCATGTCTAATACCTATGTCACATCTTAACACTAGAGTGATGCCATACGAGAACTTACACTAGCAGATAAGTTACCAAATCGTAAAGAAATTATTTATGCAATTCCTGTGAAGGGAAATGTCTATTTATGTGCCCTCGTAATCTTGGAAGTAGATCATAAATTTCTTATTGACTGGATCTGTAGGCATAAAATAACTATATTAGTACATACATTAAATTTTATTTTAACCAATGCTGCAGTGCAGCTAGGAACTAGATATTAAAGGAAATGAGCAAATATGTACAAAGGACGGCATGAAACATCATTCATTAGCCATATGGCATTTCATAATGCAGTAAAAATTCCCTCAATTCTAGAGAAAGACGCTTGTCATAATCAGGTGTGCAGATGTAAGTATCTTTCCAAGTAATGGGGGTGTCGCAATTGCAATGTTTTCTCTAAAGGAATGTCAACAGCGAGGTTAATGTCTCTTTTTTTTTCTCCACCTCTGCCTCTGAAAGGCACTAATGGCTTTTTTCCAGGTGTCTGTCACGCAGCTGGATGCACACGACGCATTACGTGCAGGTGGTCACTTAACTTCCTTACGGAAATATTTACGACACCAGTTTCCGCTACAGTGACAGTCTCATATGAAAATTTCACAGGTCGAAAATTTACGTTACAAATGTGTAGAAACAAAATCCTATGAATATAACAGTGTCCAAAAAAATTTTCGCTGGCATTGTGATACATTCACGCAATTACACACATTTCATAACTCTTAAAGTACGATTCTTGGTTTCCAACATCCTTTTTCACAAGTCAAGAGTCCCTAACTTCTATTCATTATTCATATACATATAAACACGTAATCACATTCCTCATATATGGTAGCATCATCTTATTGACATAAACATACCTCAACAGCATAATACACATCGTTGTCGTAAAAATAACATCATAACACCTCAGTCAAATCTCAAAAAAGTCGTAGCTTTCTGCAATAATTTCAAACCATAAAAAATATTCTCTGCTCATTTCAATAGTGTCATCTGCCTCAAACGTACTGTAAAAATCATGATCTCATACCAAATACATCATTCAAAGCTCTCATAGTATCACAATGGTTCCGAAAAAATATGAAGAGTTCACACAGTACAGACAAAATACAATTTCGTAAGTGTGAAATCATCCAGCTGTGTAATTGCGTAAACATGTGTCACTGACGTAGTAAAAAACATGTTTATCTCTCAGTTAAATGATCAGATAGCTGTGTAATTTATGTGTTAGAGAAATATGGTACCGATGTGTAAAGTTGTATAAGCAAATACCATATTAGCTAGGGCTCCTTGTGCTTGCCAAACACATGGTACACAAAGTAAGCGTGTACCCCCCTGAGGTTTAATGTAATTGTACCCTCAGGTATTACAGATTACAGCAATGGAATGAAATGTATCACGGAAAACTTTCTTTGTAATTCAAAATTCTTAAGAAATAAATGTTTTAAGTACAAAATTAATCACTCAAATACGTGTCCTGTAGCGCTAAATATGCGTCTTGCTGTAAGATAATCTCTGTGGAAGTGTCGTAGTTATCATCCTCCGAAAGCTAAGTTCTGCAGCAGACAATGTACTTACCACATGATAAACAAAAGTGAAATGCTTTGCGTGATGAGGAAAGTACTGTGCTGTAACGTATTGTTGTGCTACAGAAAAGGCTGTCTCCTTGTAGCTATACCACAAAAGTCACCACTAAAACATGTCTCACTTTATAGAAGAATTCAGAAAAAACTGTGCAGATATAAAACAGATACACCGCAAAAGCAACATTGTAAATTGTCACGCATTAGCAGCGTCGTGATAAAATCCTGTAGCTGTCACATAAACTAAACACTGTGTCATCTGGCATTTCACAGAAAGCACCTCAAATCCAGAATCCACTCTCAAGCAAACCAAAATGTTGCATGAAAATCTCATTAGCAGTACCAGATATGTTCTAAGTATGTGAGCCTTATAGTCGTTACGTAATCGTGCAACTAACAAGCAAGAATGTACACACACAATAACACTGTGTCGTCTGTTCACAATAACAATGCATTCGTAATTTCTGTTTGAATAAGTTCTCTTGGTTCTTGACTGGATATTTAACTTTAAACATTGTTGCATGGTAACAGTTTCTAAAGCATACTAGTAACGTGAAGTGAAAATTGCAAAGACTAAGTTAAAAAGCAGATTATCTGTCAATAAACGGTTTTACATGTGAAATGTGGTGAAAACCTTTTCCTCTTCTCAGTATGCAGAGTTTCAACTTGTATGCAATTATCATGCGGTATTCGTCCGTAAAGAATACTGGAATTTTGCTCAAGGTTAGCGTCAATGTTATTTTTCCCTGAGCCAGCTGGCGCACGCGGCTGCCTGGGGTGCGAGTCATTGTCTGTTTCTTTGTTGGCGCGCGTCGTTACTGGGATTAGGAGGCCTAACTTCCACAAATTCGCCTTGCCGAGAGGGCCCAGCTCTGTTTAAAGCTCGCCAGTTCTGATGGAATTCAGGTCTGTCGTTTTGTCGGTAGTTTACACAGTTTCTTTCGTGTCGGTCACGTGGAGTTGTAACTGCGCGCTGAACTGTTGCGTCTGAAATTATTCTGTCTCCCTTGATAATAATTGTTTTGGTTCCCATATTGTCTGTTTCTCTGATTGTCTCTGTGATAGTCATTACCCCGGAGAGGTGATCTTTCCCTGTAATTATTACTACTCTGCCAACGGTTGTCATATGGGTGGTGTCTGTTTTGGTCACGATTTACGTTATAAGAAGAGCCTTGTCGTGTATTATTTCTGTCATCGCGGAATTGTGACAGATGTGATCTGTAGTGATTGTTTTCCTGTTTTCGCATCCCGCGACTGTCTGTGTCAATTTCTAATTCTTGTAAGAGTCCCTGAAAAGCTTCAATGTCGTCTTTGCAACGTCCTGCCAAAATAATATGCCGTAAATGTTCAGGTAGTTTGATTAAGCAAATGCGGATGAGTTCTGAGGGGCTGTATGGGTTTGAAAGATACTGATTCTTATGCAACATCACTTCAAAATATTTGACAAGACTGGAAAATTCAGATTGTTCGAAATGTTTCATCGTTATGATGCCATGTTTTACTCGGTCTTGTGTGGCTTGAGACCAATATGCTGAGAGGAAGGCATGGTAAAATTCTCCTTCACTGTGGCAATCGTGAATGACCGATCGCATTCTTACAGCTGGTTCATTCTCTAAGTAGCCACACATAAATTCTAACCTGTGCTCCAATGACCAGTTGGGAGGGAAACAATGAGAAAATTGATGGAGCCACGCTCATGGATGAATGTCGTTGGCAGAATTCTTAAACGTTTTGAATTTACGTGTAGTAACGAACAGCTTATAGTCAAAATCATCGTGTCGGCGAGTAGCATATCGGTCATTGTTACGTCGTGTCGGTGGTTCCATCTCAAAATTCGGTGTACCTTGCCAATTTCTTTCATAATTACCGAAATGCCCTATGTTATTATTTTGTGGCTTTTCCGTATTTCTATGTCCCTCTTCCCGTATTGGAGCGCGAGTGGCCTCTGAAATACATAATTCTTGCATTACCTGTGTCAGCTGATCTTGTACTTCCCGGATTTCTCTTTGGTGTTGCGTATTAATTTGATTCAGATTTTGTTTCAGTTTCCTAATTTGTTCATACTCTTCTGTGTCAGTGAAGGCTACAGGTCTTGTGTCATTCAGATCATCATCTACCTTTGTAGATAAGTTAGTGACCTGATCCGAAAGTTCGGCTACTTTCTCCGATAGTGAGCAGATTTCCTCAGTGTGTTTTTCTGAACCAAGTTTCAGAGTGTCCATTTGTGTTGAAATCGAATCTACTGTGTCCTTTAAGTTTTCCTGAGTTTTTGCAAGTTGCGTAACCGAATCGGTAGATGCAACTGAGTCAATTTTAGCCCACAAGGTCTCATGATTTTCATGAACAATGGTTTGCAGTTCTTTTATGGCTGCTTCGTGATTCTGTAATGCATTTTCATGCCGAGAAAAAATAGGTTGAAAATGCTCACAAATTTGTGTTTTTACGTCGTTACAGACTTTTTGACATTTCGATTCAATGTTATGTAACTCAGTAGTTAAATCTTCACGTGTTTGTTCAAGTGTGGTGTCTAACTTTTGAAGATTTTGTCCCATTGTGTCTAACTGTTGCTGTGTTTGTCTCTGATTTTGTTCCATTTGTTGCATTAGTTGTAATAACAATGCATTAGTGTCTGGAATCTGTTCCTCTACGCTTTTCGGCAGTGCATTTCCACCGGCAACATTCACATTTTGACAAGCTGAAAATGTGTCTTGACTCATTTGAGAAAACGGTGAGGACCCAAAACCGAAGTCTACAGTATTTGCAGTATTGTGTTCTGTCATTTCGGATTCCTGAGGCGAGCTGTTGCCGACCGATCGATCGATAATGCTTCCCTGTTCACTAATTGTTTCACTGCCTACGCCATTGTTTGCCGCCCGCTCCATTTCCCTATGCACAGTTACCAAATTACTACTTCGAATGTCTGTTAATTCACTACACAGTGGTGCTGATAAGCTACGCTCGTCGACACTATTATTTTTCAGTTTGCTTTGGAGCCTAGTGTTACGTTTTTCACACGCCATTATTGTCACAATATTTCACACGATAACACAGAAAAGCACAATTTGAAGTGCAAAAATAAGAGAACACATTAACATACCACTGAACATAATATCTAGTTAATTGCCGCTGCAAAATACTTGGTGCAAATCTACATGCATGCCACAACTGTTTTACTGTGCAACAATGAAAAACCACAACTACCAAGGAAATTCTCTCTATAATTACGCGCTAGCAATAAACAAAAGCTACACTAAATACACAAACTACAAGAAAAAAATCAGAAGATTCCAGTGAGGTATCCTAGGCTAAGGGTCGACATATGAAACGTCCCCTTATAACAATTTATACACGACTGTGCTTAACCTGACACACAATATTATTTAGCGCAACGCAATCTGCAAAGATCGCTGCAAAAGAATGGCCCTGAGTAACATTAAACTATACCTTTCAGAAATCACTTACCTCACAAAAATCTTCGTTACTCGAACTACTGCAATACATCGAGCGCCACTACTGCCAGCTAAATAAAAGATTCAAACTACGGAAGGCACTATCTACTAATGGGGATAGTTAGCAAATGAAAGATTTTAATGGAGAACAAACAATGTATTTACTTTAATATCATCACAAGTCATAATATATGTAATTTCAAAACTCCGCCATCTCTCTCCTCACATCCATCACTGCTGGCGGCTCACCTCCAACTGTGCAACGCTACGCGCTGTTCACATCCAGCTGCCCCTCTACAATGGCAGACAACAATGCAAACTAGCCACAGACTGCACACCGCACAGCCAGTGATTTTCATACAGAGCGCTACGTAACGTTGCCAATAAGAAACATAAACAGCCTAGCTTACATAAAGAAAACATAAACAGGCTACTTACATAAAGAAAACATAAACAGCCTACTTACAAATTTATAAACTTCGCCTATTTTTTGCTCATTTGAATGAGAATCTCACCTTAAGTGTCTGGTGGAGGTTGCGTGGAACCGCTTTCAGACTATTTCGGTACCGTTCCACTCTCAAATAGCACGTGAGAAAAATAAAGTACACGAATGCACGCAAGCTCTGATTTTTCTTATTTTATTACAGTGATCGTTTCTTCCTATGCAGGTATTTCGCCCCCATAGGAGAAAGGTAGTGATTGGAAATTCGTGAAAAGATTTCACCATTACTAAAAATGCTTTTGAATTAGTGAATGTCACCCCAAGCCCCTTATCACATCCTTGACACTATCTCCCCTATTTTACGATGAAGTAAAAAGAGCTGCCCTTCTTTTAACATTTTAGGTGTCCTCTGTCAATCTCACACAGCGCAGCAGTACACCACAAGATGTGGAAAATCTCAGCTTAGGTTGTTTCTTTAGCAGATTTGCAGCAGCTTCTAAGTGTTTCACCAATAAAACAGTGTCTTCGTTTCGCCATTAACATAACGTGTTCTACGTGACGGTATCAGCCAGTTTCTGATTGTAATTTCTAGATTTCTAGTTCTATCTACAAAACTTAAATTTGCGTTCTTTATGGTATAACCAAAATGTAACGGATTTTTTAATACTCACACTCTATATGCCGTTTAGAGCAAACTGCCAATTTTCAACCTCACAGATATCTTGTGTACATCATTTATAATTATTTTGATAGTGTGACGATTTTATTACAGGGTAAGCGACAGCATTATCTGTAAATAATCGAAGAGATTTTCTACTAAATCGTTTATATAGATTAAGAATAGCAGAGGACCTATAACGCTACCCTGGGGAACCCTAGACATTACTTTCGTTATTTAAGAGCTTGATGGTAATTTAAATGAAGGGAACCATCGTTGCGAGAAATTTATCAGGAAATTACTACTCGAAGCAAGACTGTGAAAATTAAAATGAGGCATGTGAAATTTATTAAAAGTCACACGTTATGTTTGAGTGACATACTTGAAAGTTTGTGTCCTGGAAATAATTAGTGGCGTCTGTCGAAGAGATCATCAATGTCTAAACCATATTACAGTATATACGCATTCTCCTGTTGCAAAGCAGGTGATATTTATGATTTCGGTGTTCATCGCGCTTGTGTTTCAGACCTGTAGCTTTTAGAAACGAAAGGTCAACAAATGAAACTCAATGTCTTCGATTACTAACAGACACAAAATTTCCTTGAGCTGGCAATACATAAACAAAGTACATTTTTAAAAACATTCTCCAGTGTTTGAGAACAGGAAGTCCATCTCTGTGTCTCTGTCTCTCTCTCTCTCTGTCTCTCTCTCTCTCTCTGTCTGTCTCTCTCTCTCTATCTCGCTCTCTCTCTCTCTCTCTCTCTCTCTCTCTCTCTCTCTCTCTCTCTCACACACACACACACACACACACACACACACAAATGGATGGGAGATCTGGCTAAGTAGAACAAAATTCGACGACATTATAGACTCTTCTCATGAGTAGGGAATGAAAAATGTAATGAGAGAGAACGGTCACCAAATCTCACTGGAATGTTGTTAGGAAGTGAAAAATGTTTTAAATGTTCAGATTTCAGAAGGTCGTGTCAGTATTTCAGGCATGTGTGAGTTTATAGCGAGTATTTTTTCAAATAAAAGGAAGTTTTAAATCATAAATAATATTGTCCCAATAGGGAATACAACTGGATGGTCCGAGGGCTGAAAGACTGACCCCTATCTACTAGTCAGGGCGGTCAGAGTAAGACGTAGTTTTGTAGTGGAAGGAAGTCGGAGAGCATGCAGGAAAGAGAGAGGCAGGAGGTTGTACATGAAGCTTAGCTGGAGGCCAGAACCTGGAAGAGGGTCCTTTGATGTCCGATTGTTCGGCTGCATGCTGCGGCCAGCACGTGACTCTTCCCCCACACTCCTCATTGGCCATTCAAATCTGGAGACCTTTCAGCTAGCGCATTTTACGAGAGCAAATAGATTCTGTTGAGGCGATGATTCCACTCGTCATGCAAGCCCACAATAGCGGGTTCTTCCATACAAAAGACGCTAATTTAAGTGGGTAAAATTTACAAGTAGCAATACAAATTTGCGAGATCCTCCTCCATTTCCTGTCTGGGTGACCTGCACATAAAGGTAGTACGAAACTGTAGGTTCTCAGCAAATGTAAAACGTGCAGGAAGTCCTAGACTTTACTCTGTTACACACTCTAAGCCTTCGTAGTTTTAAGTAGTGTCCAAGACGAGTCTTAGGGAAGCTTCCCAGATTGCAACCAAGCTCCTCGGACAGTTTCTCTTGATTGTAAGGCAAAATCAAGAGGTAACAGATCCGCCTCTATTCGAAGATAGCTCAAATTTGACTGACAGAAGTGAGCTGTACGATGTACGTCGCACTGGATCTCTTACCTCACTCAAAAATCTGTCGTGATAGCAAATGAAATGTGTTAAGACAACTCACCTTACCTTGTCGTGTACCGAATGAAAAAGCAGAAACCGCTATGAACCTAACGACCCACTAAATTTTTTAGTAAATTGGATAACATACTGCTATTCATATTGTCTTTACCGCGTATACAGAATTCAATTGTACAATGAAGAGATTAAGAATACTCACAATTGCACTACCCTTGCACTTGCTTATTAGACAAAGGCGTTAACTGAAATTCTTCTCCTATCCAGTTTCAATGTGTAACTCCTACAGCAGCCCATGGGTAGGGAACGAAGGAAAAAAAAAGGAAAAAGGAGAAGGAAGGAAAAGAACGGAATAGGAGGACACTCGAATGACAGTCATTTAAACTGTTAACATTATAAACAAAAGGTTCAGTTTTAAGAGCACTATGTTTTGTATTCCTCTGGAAGCAAACACTTTAGTGATACTGCTGCGCGGGGTTCAGAGTGAAATTCAAACTGGGGTGGAACACGTTCACAAATGGTACAATCCGGGAGATGGGGATGTGTGGCTTCAGGTAGTAACTTTCATGCTTATAAGTTCCAGAATGAGTGCCAAGGCCATCGTAAACATTCTACAAATGGTTCCAGTTGTGTGCAAACCGAAATCCAAGTCCACAGCGGGGTAATCAACACAGTATTGTAATGGAGTGCATCATGTAAGTATCCAGACCGTTTTCCAGGCGCTGTGAGAGCTCATTTAAATTGGAAGAGAAACAAAGGGTTTGAACATACGAACCACGAGGTCTATGATATCACGCGGCGTGATGAGTACTGTCTGCGATCTGTCGAAGACTAATAGATTTCACCTCCATATCGCTACCCGAAAGTTGAATATCACAGTCGCTCTTTTGTAGAGATACCACACTATGTTTACTGTAGCCACTCACATACTAAATTATATCTGCACTCATAAGTAATTTGTAATTTATAGGCGCTACGTTCATTTTAGAGTTCACTGTGTTCCCCAGCTAAAAAGAATTTCCCCATGGATCAGTGGTGTTTCTTCCTTCGTTCTAGTGGTTTCAGAAGTATATATAGCTTAAAACGTTATACAGTCCGACGTATATTACTTGGCACTTCCCTACGTATATAATGAAACATTTTCTGCGAGAGTGTTGTATCTGGCTTGTATAGTGTACGGTCAAAGTAAATTATTACTATCCAATCACATTTTAACAATAATGCTAACAGTCTAACCTCATGGTCGATTTTTTCTCATACCATGAAATGGACCAACCCATTCGAGTTACAGTGAATGCTCAGATACGCTACCGCAACCCGAACGGCCCACTAAATCACGTGATATTAATCCTATAAATATTGTCCTGCAATATTTTGAACAGTGGGTTGAATAAAGCTATCACCATCTCTGCAGTTAGGGAACTCTAAAGTATGGAATCATCGATGTGTGGCTTCATTTGGCAAACATTAAGAATTGTAGCAAAACTTTCTCTTTCGATTGAGGACATCATCAGCCTCAGAGACGGTGTTACACGGTATTGGTGTGTTGTCTCCAGGAGGCGGTTAATCTCTTTGTCAGGTGCGGTTATTTGAATGAGCCGAAACAATATGACAATCACTTTAAAAGCTTGTTTGTCTATATTTGGAGCACAATGCAGCAGCGATTCTGCATGGTATAGGTTCTAAAAGTCCTTCGATAGATTACATGACTGTGACTTGTGGTGGGGACACCACGATAGCACGACGCATGTGCTGCATCGGAATCAGTTCTGACGAATATGGTGGACAAGGCATAAAATGAGTTCACTGACATGTTTCTCAAACCAAGGTAGCACGATTCTGACCTTACAACACGGATACGGAAAGTTATCCTGCTGGAAGGTCGCATCGCCATCGGGGAAGATATACAGAACTGAATGGATACAGGTACTCTGCAGTAATGTTCCCAAGGTACACCTATCCTGGTGCCTCAATTGTTAATCAAGGTCCCATGGAACCCTTATGAATGTCCCCCACAGCATAATGCTGACGCCAGTGGCCTGTTTCCGTGGCTTGTTGTACGTCTCGAGCAGCCGATCGCCTAGATGATGACTTATCTGGAGGCGACAACTGTCTTGGTGTAACGAGAAATGTGATTCATCTGACCAGGTGACACAATTAGATACACGGTTCAATCTCGGTGATCCCATGCCCACTCCTATCCTAACTAACGATGTAGTTTGGCCAACACGGGGTACACAGCCGCATGTTCAACAACGTGCGTTGAAAGTCGTGCTCTGAGACACTTTTTCAGGCAACTGCATCGTTCTCTGTCGTCAGATCTGTCACAGATCGCGATTATCGTGCTTCACACAGTGGGTAAGCCCCCAGTTCCACGTTCTGTGATGAGGGGTTAGCGTCCAGCAGCTTGCCGCCTACTCGAGGTTTTAACTTCTTTCGGCTGCTTTTTGCTGACACCTGCGACAGTAGAACACGAACAGCAGACCAGCTCCGCCATTTCCGAAATTCTCGTTCGCAGATGTTGGGCTATAACAGAGTCAGTGGGTTTCCCAAGTTGCGGCCTGTATCGTCACTAGAATATTTCTCCATGTGTCTCTGCTACGTTTATACAGTGTGAGTCAGTTGCCCCTACCGAATCGTTCTACGCAACCCGCATTACATCTTTATCAGGAATTGTATCCAGACAGGCGACAACTACTTATTCTATGTAAGTTCCCTTTCGGCGCTTTGGGCGATTTTTAGCAAACGGAATCATACTGTAAAAAAATTACAAGTGAGAATTGGTCATGAGTTACACAGTATTTTTTGACCAAGATGTACAAGGTGTGACAATAAAGTAATGAGACTGATTTTCTCTGCAAGATGTGGCTACCCTGCAGGCTTGTGTAGGTGCAATATCTTTGACTTTGGTCTATAAGCTGCTTCTAGTCCAAGCGGCACATCGATGCAGATGCTCAGTCGTGAGTTGTGCTGCAATAAGTTAACATGTGTTTGTGTCTCTCGTCACGCAAATGGAACCGCATAATATTGCGCAACGGTATGCCATTTCTTTTTGTGTTAAATTGGATGAAAACGGGACGAAAACGTAAGGTAAACTTCAGAAGGCTTTTGGAAAGGAGGTTATGTCAAGAGCTTAAGTTATTCGTTGGCATAAAATGTTTAGTGAAGGCAGAACGAATGTTGAAGAGGAAGACTGCAGTGGACGACCATCACCTCATGGACGGATGTCAACTTGGCCAGGGTGCGTGAACTCGTGTGATCTGATTGAAGATTATCCGTGAAAATTATTGCAGAAGAAGTGAACATCAATCGAGAAACGGTTCGTCTAATAATAACTGAAGATCTTGGTATGAGAAATATTTGTGCAAAAATGGTCCCCAAAAATCGCACACCACAACAGCGGGAAACACGGAAAAATGTGGCGGCCGATCTGTTAGAGCAAACATAAATCAATCCAGAATTGTTGAGCCATGTTATCACTGGTGAGGAAAGTTGGTTTTTTCAGCACAATCCAGAGACAAAACGCCAAAGTTCGCAATGGTGCTCAAAGGGATCACCCAGACCAATAAAAACTCACATGTCAAAGTCAAAAGCGAAATGGATGCTTGTGTGCTTCTTTGATTCCAGAGGAAGTGTTCATAAAGAGTGGGTCCCTCCTGGACAAACAGTCACCCAATATTACTACAAAGAAATTTTAGAAGGACTTCGTAAAAGAGTTCTTCGTGTCCGTACCAACATTGCTGATAATTGGATTCTGCATCACGATAATGCGCCATCCCATACTGCTCTGTCAGTACAGCAATTTTGAACCTCAATACAAATTTCAGTACTGCCACAGCCTCCTTATTCACCAGATATCGCACCGTGCGACGTTTTTCTACCTCCAAGAGTCGAAACGGCGGTCAAGGGACACCATTTTCAAACAACACAAGATGTCCAAAAAGCTGTGACGTGGGTCTTGGAGGATATTACAGAAGATGAGTTCCAGAAATGTTACCATCAATGGCAGAAGCGCTGTAATTATCGGTCTAGACATACAAGGTTTGAACGTCTCTGTAAGTTTATTCAGTTTAAAGTACTTAATCTTTCGTATATGATCTAGAAACATTGCCTTATACTGTGTGTCAAACAAATGGAAACAAAGAAATTAACAGGAGATAATCAGTATGGGAAGTGTGGAAGTAATTACTTTCCAGTAAACAACCTCTGAACTATTTACGAGAGATTATGTACTATAAACGCGATAAACGTACAGAGACATCCAAAATATGTATGACTGCACCGCTAACTACACAAGGATTGATTGGATACACTAGGGTAAGTATGGCTGAAGTAAGGTATATCTTGGTCCGAAAATACCGTGTAATTTATGGCCAATCGTCACTTGTATTTTATACAGTATGATTTCGTTTGCTAAGAGTCGACCAAAGCGCTGTGAGGGAATTTGTATCGACTATATCTGTCGTCAGTCTGGACACCGTTTCTGATCCTGACGTAGTACGGGTTGCATGAAACGAATAGGAAGGGGCAGCGGACCGCGTCACGTACTCTCAACGCCACCGGGCGGTATGACCGCAGTGGACAGTCATCATAACGTTTTCAGTCATCAGTGTACGTGATTACTGAAGATTTCTATTCTCAGAGTAAAAAGCAATCAGCTACAACGCGTGCGGGTGTCTCATTAAACCTGCGAAGGTATGGAAAACAAACTGATGCTTATTTTTGAGGAAGAAGGCAAAGAAAGTGAAAATACGAATGTCCGATTATAACGCTAAAATCCGTTGTCTCTGAACCTAGGTCGTATTGCGCTGGAGCACGGCACACGGGTACCTGATGTGACGGATTAATTACTCATTTGTTTTACCCTGCTAGTTTAATCAGCGCACTTATTCTCTGGCCATGTTGTTCCACACAGCCGGCGCCATTGCCATTGGGTCGCACCGGCACTGCTGACGCGTCCGCTCCACGCGCCAGGAATCCGTAATTAGCTGGCAAATTGGAAGCCATTTGTTCACAACCCCACCTGTGACGAATGCGGCTCTCTGTCTACAGGAGCGCTGCCAGAGAGCGCCGTTGCAATCAGACTTGCAACGGCGGCCAGACTTGTGGAGGTATCCTAAAGTGTGCACTACAAAACGTGTCACTCCATTAATCCCTGATTTTCAGAATTCAGAATGCAATTTGTATAGTGGAGTACCGCATGCAAATTCTTAATGTAAAGAGTGTTTCACAAAACTATACACTGTACGTGAATGCAGATTATATAATATCAAAACCATATTGTACAAATCCGCGAAATTTTCATGTTCACTTGAAAAGAAGAATTTATACTTCTGTCTCAAATCATAAGATAATAGAGAATGTTTAAAAATTTTGATCCTATTTGACACGAGCATATCTTCTGTGAAGATATAAACATGATGTATGTTTTAACTCAATGCATAGGACTATAACGTTTTTAATTTCGAAAGAACCAGACAATTTTAGAAGGATACGTCCTTTAAATCGATAGAATTGCTATAATAATAATTATAAAAGGTGGCAATTTTATTTACGCACTGTCTTTAAATAGATATGATGGTATCTGATACTCAAGTACTAATGCAAAGAAACGTAATGATGCTAAAATGCTTTAAATTCTGGCTATGATTTAATCTTTAAAATTTAATAATTCTCTTCCTGTTAATATTTAATTAATTAACTTATGTCGTTCAGATTTCGTAACGCTGACGGCGTTAAAATTTTAAGTTGTTCAGCCCCTGTTTTGTTTTCTTTCAATTGTTGCGAGCCAGCAATGGTGCAATGCTGTTCCCTTTCAAGTCTACACATTAATAAAAATCAGGTCCAGGGAACACTTTTGTGATCACGGTTGCGATTTAGACGGTATTCGCGTAATAGTACTGATTAAGAGTTATCGTTTCCGAAAGATGCAGGTTCGATTAAAGTTGTGTGCACTTTTGCGCGTATAATGAAAATATTCTTAACACGTCGCGTAACAAAAGGGAACATGCGAATCGCAACCGTGGTCAAACGAAGAAAATATATGATGGCATAAATGTTCTTCACTGATATTCAGGACAGGTTTAGATTAAACACCGCAATTTTCAGTCTTTAAAAATCACAAGACGATACACTTTAGATTTATTTGTTTTGAATAACTTGTATTTACCGTTTCTTATACATCGTGATTGTCCGCAAGGATTATCTCTCTCTCTCCTTTTCATAGCCTTTATACATTCACATTACATACATCGATTAAGAAACTTTTCTTTCTCTACCGGCCAGTACGAAAACAAAATCCGCCCCGACAAAATGTCTTACATAGAATCAGTTCTCACTTAACAATCATATATAGTTTCGTACTACAAACAATGCTAGTTTATTCCGTGCACTAGAAGGTCTTTGATTCAAAGGGCACAAAAATTAAAATAATAAAATTATAATTACATTTTTAATATCGTCAATTCTTCTTAATATCATGAAAACAAGGTTTGACATCGTCGTAATATTATTTTCCATCGTTGTAGCACTATACGATGCATATACAGGCTTGGAGTACAGTTTACAATTATGCTTAGGATTAAAATTTTCGTTTTACCTCTACATGACGCACCACAAACTTCAAGTGACGGCAAACGCAGTCCCATACATTTACGAGTTACGGAGCTACTGAATTCAATAGTATTACCACCCATGCTTGTTGGAGCGGGAGGAACGTGTTCGGAGTTCTTTACACACACACACACACACACACACACACACAAACACACACACACAAGTGCACGCGCGCACACACACACACACACACACACACACACACACACACACACAGAATCTGAGATCAGGTGACCTAGGGGGCCAATAGTGAAACGAAAATACTCTCATTTCTCCATTCGCCCCTTTACTGTTGGCTCATTAGGAGAAATGACGTCGAGGTCCTGACAAAGCTGTAGCGACCATGACATTGTCGCGAGTCGCAAAGCGAATGGGCCGGGGACCACCCAATTTAGGTATTTCTGTCGGCTTAAGGGAAACATAGACCTCGAAATTTTCTGCGCGAATCTATGTACAGTGTCTTGCTGAAAATTAATGCCTCTGACTTTTTTTAAAAATAAAAACATCCTACTTCTGTATTCTGCATATTCCCAAATTTGCAGCCCTTTGCTGCTAGAGGGTCTGAATTGTACGTGTTACATGACGTCATAGAACACCATCTCTTTCAGCGTGACAATGGCAGACCACACACGAGCACTGCGACATCTGCAGAAATGCGACGCAACTGGTTCACTGTCATCGCACAGTTCTGGGTACAATCCCGACTTGGTGCCATCCCACTTTCATCTGTTTCCAAACCTTAAGGGGAGCCGGAGGCGCCTATGCTGCCCATGTTACAATCACTAAGTTTGAGGAACATTTATGAATAAACTAACAAATAGAAAAATTTGAATTTTTTTTATATATAGAGTGGTTTAGTATTGCAGTTATGACAGAGGGATTTTGGAGTATCTTTTCTAGTTTCCTTCCAATTATTTTTTTTATTAATGACCCAATTTTTTTTTACAAATAATTGCTTTATAATTAAACTGCAATGAAACTACTGAACATATTGCCAAATGGCTGTGTTACAATGTAAGTTTGACCACTAGGAGTGCTGCATAAAAATTTCATCTCTCTAGCTTGAGTGGATTTTGAGAAAATGTTCCTTGTATTCGGAAAATTCTAATTTACGGGAAATGGCTATCAAAGTTTCTCAATACATTCCTGCACTATAGGATGGATTATCAGGGTCTTCTTCTTCATCCTTCAAAAGCTTCCTCTTCTGCCTTATTTTCTGGCCTGTTGTTCCTTCATACTTCAGATGCCTTTCTCTTCTTTCTGCTTCTCTTATCCTTTCTCTGTCAATATTTCTTAGTGCTCGTACAGTGTTCACCCCAGCTGTAAATCCTAATGCCTTCAGAACTTCACACTTCACACAGTTCCCATGGTTGTAGGTTGCTATTGCATCATAAATGCCAAAGTCCAGTGTTTTTATGCTTACAAACACTCTTTTAGGAGTCACTTTCCAAATCAAATTGTTTACGCTCTCATTAGGATTCAGCGTCTTTCAGTGTAGACATTTGTGTAACAATTCTGGCTGTGCTAAGTCATGAAAAATTGGTTTTATTGCATTTATCACAGCTGCTGGCAAACCATGTTTGTGATCATAGTCCTTTTTTGCATTATATTTGCACCAGGAATCTTTTGGGCACACGCTGTGTTGAGGGTATTCATTGGAAGAGGCAGTATGAAGGAACAATGCCCACACTGCTTTTCGCATGTCACTAACATTACTAGTATTTTGCCTTATAGCATACCCATAGTATCTCTGTAGACGTTCAATCACCTCATCAGTAAGCCTGCCTCTCCCTCCTATTGTCTTTCCATCACTGAGCTTACTTGAACCCAAAGTTTGTTTGAGCCTTCGAAGCCGTGCACCCATACACTTTTGCACATGCCCAATGCATTCCAACTTTCCAATTACAAATTCATTTCCATATGGTTTCAGTTCCTCTATAGTCTTGAAACCTTTGGAGTCACCATCCCCAAGGTAGTATTTGGTAGAAGATGTCACAGGGCTATGGCCGGCCATGTGTTGCTTAGCAGAAGAACGCACTGTTTCAGTAATTGTAGTATCGCAACTTGGTATTAGCGTTAATTTTCTTTTCCATACGTTCTTCCTCTTCTTATATACACGGTTACTAAAACGTGGCATGGTAACCAGAACAACGCTTTACACAAGAAGTATAATACTACCAACAACAGGCGCAACATTGAACTAATTCGAAACGGTAAACAGCAAAGAGACGATGTTTCGCGCTCTTAGCGCTTCATTTGTCACCGAAAACAATGTAGCCTACCCTTGCACACTCGCTGTATACGTAACATAAGGCGCTGTATGCGTAACAGGCCGAGAAAATCCCAAGAAGTTCGCCAGGAAGTCACGAGAGGGTGTTAGAAGCATTCAGCGGCCGCCCATTTACTCTGCAGGCGTGGGGGAAAATGGTAATAACTCCACTTCTAGGGCGAGTAGAATAATAATTAAAAGCTTACATTAATTTTCGGTAGCAAAAAAAAAAAAAAAATCGTAATGTTTTGGATTTGACCACCTCCGGCTCCCCTTAAAGACAACCCTCGAGGACTTCACTTTGAAAGTGATGAAGAAGTGCAAGCAAAAGAGACGTTGTGGCTCTGTCAACAAAGTCAAACATTCTACTGTGACGGTATCAACAAACTAGTCTCTCGTTGGGAGAAAGGTGTTCGCCACCAGGGTGACTATATCGATAAATAAATACGTATACGCAAGGAATAAAGATGTAGAATGCTAAAAACTTTTGTTTTATTTAAAGGCTTTAAGATTTCTCACTTAAAGAGTTCAGAGGCATTTCTTTTCAGAACACCATCGTAGTTTCAGAGAGTGATGAGGCCGTAGTGCGACCATAGTAAACAGATTATATTTTGGAAGGGGACCTATTGGGACAGTAAATGGATGTTGTCAAAGACTTGGAATCCCAAAACAGAAAAGGCATAAAGCCCAAAAACAGTTTGCGACAACAGTGAATTTACCACTAAGCGCGCATGTAGCCGTTCTACGAGGCGTGTTTTTTTTAAGTAAGTACCGTTTTGAAATTTAAAAAAGACGTGCTAAGATATCTAAATATATTTATTTTTACATGAAAGCCTCTATCTTAATCTACGCACTGACGCCATTACAGTCTGATTCTTCCTTGTTTACGTTGTGTACTGAATGTTTAAGATGCCTCCAATAAGTGTGAGTCTCGCCGATTGTGACGTACGGGCTGTTATAAAATTCCTTAGTGCTAAAGCCCTAAAAGCGATCGATATTCATCGTGAGATCTGTGCAGTTTACGGAGAAAACATTATGAGTGATGGAAAAGTAAGAAAGTGTGTGAGAGCATTTAAATATGGCCTCACAAATGTGCATGATGAACAACGGAGTGGGCGTCCTTCGGTCGTCAATGAAAGTTTGGTGCAGGAAGTGGACAATAAGGTGAGAGAAAACAGACGCTTTGCGATTTCCTCTTTGCGGGGTGACTTTCCTAGTGTTTCTCGTAGTGTTTTACACGGCATTGTGACCGAGCACTTGAATTACCGAAAATTGTGCGCACGTTGGGTACCGAAAACGTTGACGGATGTGCACAAAACCAAACGTTCAGACAGTGCATTGACTTTCCTTGAGCAGTAACACAACGACGGTAATCATTTCTTAAGCCAAATTGTTACGGGCCGACGAAACATGAGTGGCCTTCTTCACACCAGAATCAAAGCAACAATCCATGGAAGTTGAGCAAGGGCATCCTTTTGCTGCAAGACAATGCGCGTCCGCATGTGGCGAATCAGACCAAAGGTCTCATCACATCTTTTCGATGAGAAACTCTAGATCATCCTTCGTACAGCCCCGATCTTGCACCCAGTTCCTGCACTTCAAGAAACACCTGGCGGTCAGCGTCTTCAAGACCATGACGAAGTCAAAACAGTGGTGACGCAGAGATTAACAAGTCAGGCGGCAGACCTCTATGAGGAGAGTATTCAAAAACTGGTACAACGTTATGACAAGTGCCTCAATATTGACGGAAATTATGTAGAAAAGTAGTTTGAGGTACAGGGTTTCATGTAATAATAAAATTATTGAGATATCTTAGCACGTCTTTTTTTAATTTCAAAACGGTACTTATTTAAAAAGCACGCCTCGTGCATTCGTATATTGCGCTGAGACGGAGAATCCCAATGTATATGATAATGCTGTAAGACAGCGTTTTTTGCAATGCAGTGGCAGCCCAAGAGGCTGTACGTGTGTACGTTTATTAGGCTGACCGTTGCCCGAGTGTCCACGATCAGTGTTAGTAGAATACGTTGGGGTGGAGCACGTATGGCGTGGGAGACAGCTTCTGAGTACGTGGGAAACACTGGGGGTAACCGTTGACCGTCCGGACACTCACCGACTGTCACAAATTAATACCAAATGGTCTACTTCGCGCCGTACCGAACACATGACGTCTACGTTCGGGCAATCCTAATAGGCATGAAATGACAGAAGGAGCAGGAACTGCTTCTTCCCCACTGACCGGAAATGGATACAGAAGTAGAGCGATGACGAGAGCCTGAGAAACTTATCGAGCCGCGACCTCGACTTTCGTGATGTACTCCTAACCGCCGAGCCTGCCGCGGGCGAATACGAGGAGCGACGTGACGTCAACAACAGAGTCATTACACGGCTGGTCAGCATCAGGCAAAGTTCCCTGGCCAGTACCCCTGGGCACCACAAGTTGTTTACCACAGGGATCTAACATCGCACCCTGTCAATTTTCGTATACTACGGTTCTTGCACTGCCGTAAGTTCATGTGATTCAGTAATGAGGGCAAGTTCGGAGAAAGAAGGCTGGGGCGGGGCCAGTGCCCTAGTCTGGACCTCAGTGTCGGCGATAATCGGACGATCACGTCTCTAAATAGTGAGTCCACATACGAGGTAGCACATTAAGGACACTCAAACTTACACTAAAGCGAGATTTATAGGGTTAAAAAACACTTTTTAGTGTAAATTAAAAAGAATAAATGTGGTGGCTCTATTACACTGAAGAGCCAAAGAAACTGGTACAACTGCCTAATATCGTGTAGGGCCTCAGCAAGCACGCAGAAGTGCCGCAACACGACGTCTCATGTACTCGACTAACGTCTGAAGTATTGCTGAAGGGAATTGATACCATGAGTCCTGCCGGGCTGTCCATAAATCCGTAAGAGTACGAGTGGGTGGAGACCTCTTCTGAACAGCACGTTGCAAGGCACCCCAACTATGCTCAATAATGTTCATGTCTGGGGAGTTTGGTAATCAGACAGGTTGCTTACGTACGTGTCACCTGTCAGAATCGTATCTAGACGTATCAGAGGGCCCATATCACTCCAACAGCACACGCCCCACACCCACACCATTACATATCCTCCACCAGCTTGAACAGTCCCAGATTGTGTCCATACCCGTACACTTCAATCCGCTCGATACAATTTACGACGAGACTCATCCGAGCAGGCAACATGTTTCCAGTCATCAACAGTCCAACGTCGGTGTTGACGGGCCCAGGCTAGGGGTAAGGCTTTTTATCGTGCACTTATCAAGGATACATAAGTAGGCCTTCGGCTCCGAAAGCTCAGGTCGATGATATTTCGCTGAATGGTTCGCTCGCTGACACTTGTTGATGGCTCAGCACTGAAATCTGCAGCAGCTTGCGGAAGGGTTGCACTTCTGTCACGTTGAACGATACTTTTCAGTCATCGTTGGTCCCGTTCTTGCAGGATCCTTTTCCGGCCGCAGCGATGTTGGACGTTTGATGTTTTACTGGATTCTTGACATTCACGGTACACTCGTGAAATGGTCGTACGTGGAGACACCACTTCATCGTTAACTCGGAGATGCCGTGTCCCATCGCTCGTGCACCGACTATAACACCACGTTCAAACTTACTTAAATCTTTATATCGTGCCATTGCTGCATGTAATGGTTCTTTATTTACGTGACCATTACGGCACTCCAACCCCAGTTCTCGATACCAGTAATATCGTACTACTTTTCTGCGAGTAACAGACATATTTTTGTGACAATTTTCATATTTGGTTTTTTTAATGTATAGGTTCTCCGATGTATCGATGTATTACAGTGATTGGTTCTTGTGTGTATTCATTTCTGTGAGACTGTCATAATCTTTGACTTACTAGTAACCGTTTTGGCGCGAATACGCACAGAGCAGTCTTTGTTTCACTTTGCAGAAGTTAAGTTGTTATTCCGCTTTGTAAAAGAACAGTCAAGTCTTGTGTTTGGTTGAAGTGGAAATTAAATATATGAAGGTTGATACAAAACTGTTTTCTTGATGATGTGACAATTAGGAAGACGTATATGTGAATTTACAAGAAGTTTAATAAAAATGTGGATCGTGAACACCAAGTCAAAAATTATTTCTACCATACCATCGTTCTGATCTGGGATTGTTTGATCATTAAGAACTTCCTGAAAAACGCGTTTGTTAGGTCTTCAAATATTGCTAAAATACAGATCTGGGCCTTCTAGCAGTCAAAGTGGAATCATCCTAGAATCAACAAGATGAGCCATAACAACTTCGACGAAATCTACGTGGGAATCCATTCAAGATAAGTGCCAAAATTAATGACTTTTTTTTACAGTGACTTCATTAATTCCATTCTGACGATACCATCCACAGTCAATAACTTTGTTGTTGCTCGATAAAGCGAACATATGCTGCATGAGCAACATTATTAATCTGATTTCTAACCTACTTTGCAAGTGGTGGTATTGTTAGAAGCAGCAGCAACCAATCTAACAACTGCACCATACACTTGTTGTCTTATGTAGGCGTTGCCGACCGCAGCGCCGTATTCTGCCTGTTTACGTATCTCTGTATTTGAATAAGCATGCTTATACTAGATTCTTCGGCGCTTCAGTGTAGATAGACAGTAACAATTTTCTGTAGAGACCTCATAATAGTAAATAAGAAAAATTAACCTTTTGGTTGCAAGGACTTACCGACAGTAGATAAGGGGAGTTGCCATGTTGGGTTGAAAAAAGGAATAAAGAAAGATTAGTGTTTAGCAGGCGGTAGAAGGCGAGATCATCAGAGAGGGAGCGCAAGCTCTTATTACGAAGGGGTGTCAAAGGAAATCGGCCGTTCCTCTTTCAAAGCGACCATCTGGACAGTTATGTGGAGCAACTTGGGAATATTATGGCAAACCTAAATCTGGATGACCGGACGGGGTTGTTAACCTGGATCAGTTCACTGTTGAGTGAAGACGTACGTTAATGAGCAGCGTGTCAGTCGCAATTGAAGTTTTTAAAATTTTTTGGGGCACAAATCTAGGGATTTCTACAATTACTGCGCGGGTTCGAGAACTTAGAAAATTTTTCGACATTCGCATTCGTAAACTTTAAAATGCAGTGTCGTGTTTAGAAATTTGTGGGATTTCATCATATATTCGTGGAATTAGAGTCGTTATCCACAAATGAGTTCTTCAACACTGAAGTACAATGTGTTGAGCCGGACTTAGTGCATAGTTGATCGAACTCTCAAAGCAGTCTGTCATTACACTGAGGGCATTGAGCAAGGGTTCAATAAAATATTTAATTACAGAACTGTTCCACGCTTGTGTTAAGGAAATTTATTCATTTTCCTAACCATAATCCTGCCTGCAGTTTAATAATGATAAAAAAACTGAGAATAAGAAGTGTCATACGATAGATGCGTAGCCGCTTCCTGGATACATAGAAAACCAACAAACCTTAAAAATCGGTCACTCAGTTGATTAACACACAGATATTGCGTAAGGAACGGTTTATTGTTTCGCATGAACCAATGAAAACTTCGAAGCAGCTGTTCACATTAGTACAGAATAATCATAGTTCGAAAACGACAATTTGATTTTTATGAACTTTAAAATAAACATGTATTACTCCACGTTATCTGTTTGCTTTAGTAGTCAAGGTACAGGTCTCTTTGCACAGCCGATGGCTTTTTCATATAGTTATTTGATTTTCAAAAGCTTCTGTAAGAGCAGATTCGACTCTCTTTAGTCCTCCCCGTTCTCTATGATGAAGCGCAGCTTTTCTTCCATTTTAGTGTTCAATAAGATTAGAAAGAGCATAAGCTAAGAACGTTTGACTGTGTAAAAAGTTTCCTTTCACACAAATTTAGTTTCGTCAAATACGGCCACTTATCGGTAATGCATTATAGAAACAGAAGACGGAAACTAAATTTGCTGAGACAGTTATTTCCGTTTCTGGAATTCGTTCCTTGTGCAGGAGGTCATAACGCTCAGTTCGTTTTTGTCGCCGAGTGAACTCTGTAATAGGAGGCACAGAAATGCCAAATACGGTTTTGGCCGGTCAGTCTGTCACTTCTGCACATGTTGAGTAGTTTTTTACTCTGAATCAAATTTGCAATAACGCTGATAACTATAAAAGCATCTCCTCAGTCGGAGATCATTCGAGTAATGGTGCATTTCACATCGATGGAAGTTTTCTGGTGGCTTCGATGGGTATATGCCCGGTTTGCTAGATCCGATTTCGATACATTTATCTAGAGAATCCAGTCCCGTTAAATCGTGTAATTTGCGGAAGAAAATTATTGTAGGCTAATAATAGAGAGGATTAGTCTTAACTACATAAAATGGCGTCGTTCAGTGTGTGGCGTGAGGGGGAGGTGCGTGAGGCGGGGATACGAAAACAGACTCTAAATCAAACTAGATTTGTATTCTGAAAGAATGGTTTTCAAACATTGTCTGGTCATCAGGGTTCAGTTTTTCTGAGGTTTCCCTGAATTTCAAGCGGGATGATCTTCAGAAATTCCAGAGTATGATTCCCGTCTCACAATTGTCTAAATGTGTTAATGCTATGTCTGTACCTACTTAGATGATTGCGAGATCATAAACCCCAAACTTACTGTGATCCCTGAAAAACTTATACTGTCACTGTATGCTGTGGATGACAAAGGAAGAGCAGAATGTTCATTGAATTTGTATTTATTGCTTTCAAACGGCTGCATTAGCAATCTAGCCGCAAAACAAACACTGCAAGTTAAATATATCAAATGCCTTCTTTTCCCTTTCGTCGATAAGTCATTTCTGTCGCCAAGAAATGAGATCATGTCGGTTTGGTTCCCTAGTCGCGTTGTTTGCGATTGTCCGTGTATAGGCAAGCTCCAGCGCTAAAATTTAGCAGAATCGAAAACGTTGCTTGTTAAGGGGAGACACAAGTTTTCACTCAAAAACATTAAAGCTGAAACACGGATGTTTTAACACTAGTACAGCACCGCAATTCATTCGACCAACAGCTTATCGTAAACTACGTATCGCAGTTAACTCAGTTGTTAATTGTAGGCCTAATATAATCACTCACATGCGGTCTGATACGCTAAAATGTTAGAATCGAGGTGATCGGATTCTGTTTTAATAGTGATTATCCCATCAAACACGATAC
Organism: Schistocerca cancellata; assembly: GCF_023864275.1. Classification (NCBI taxonomy): domain Eukaryota; kingdom Metazoa; phylum Arthropoda; class Insecta; order Orthoptera; family Acrididae; genus Schistocerca; species Schistocerca cancellata. Next base: position 980,499,869 of record NC_064627.1, read on the forward strand.
AAACCCACAACACACGGCATTCTTAGCATCATTCATTTGCTGAATTAAGCTGTGCACCACAGTCACGATGATACATGCAAAACCTATTTAATTTACACAGCCTGGTCATACGTATTACCACCATTACTAATGCCCACAATATGGATAGAGCTGTTATCAAAGCAATATACATATTATTTCAGATCAGAACAATGCAGGTTAACGTCAGGGAATAAAGTAATCAATAAATCATTCACATGTACATTCGTTTCAGTAGAATCATTCATAAAAAATCCTCTACACGTATCATCGCAATTGTGCAATACTTAACAACCCTGCGTAATGTTTGGCACATCCGTAGTTCAATGTTGCGGGAAGTATGAGATACAGTCTTTGAAGCCAGCAACATTTTTGCAGCACAGGAAGCCGACAGCTAAATTTTGTAAGGTAGCCTCTGATAATTACTTTATAGACAAGATTAATAAACAGTATCAAATGTGTTTTATCAGACAGCATAACATGCATTAATTCAGTATTAATAAAGGACGTAAAACCCATTAAATCTATGCAGCGTCCATGCCGAGGGATTAGAGGTGACCTGACATCCAGTTGTGTACTCATGTTACAACCGCTAAACAAATCTTGTACAGCAAATATAATTTTGTCAATGAACAGGCCGCACTAAAGAAGCATATTTTGCGAAGTTTCTTCTCAATCATGCATAAATCGTTAAAGACGGTGTTTATTGCTACATGGCAACATTAATGTATATTTCATATACAGAAAACATTTTCTGTTGCCATTCAGAAACATCTAAAAAATTAAGTTATTCTGAAATTAAAGATTTAACTAAATATGTAAAATCAGTTTTGCCCAGCTACTCTCCATTCTAAGCCATTAGTGCAGTCATTTTCATATATTGTGAAGTTATAGAAATTCATAAGGATGTGTAATTTTGAAGCAATGTGAAGTTATGACTCAAGCCGAAATGAAATCTTTATGAGTTCTTTTAGAGCTCACAACCGACTATAAATAGTCTTCAATAACGAGATTTTTTTAGACTATATCTAGTGCTGTACAGACTACATTTTTTATCTACGTAATCATCTGAATCACTTTCCCTCCACTAAATCTATTTTCATAGCTGCAACGGTGCAATTGTCTGGAGTCTGCAGGTAGTAAAACAGTCGGAGTTCTTCCTTTAAGGAATAAATAGACAACCCGTCAGAAATTGAACACATATCAAGCATGAAAACAGGAAGTAGAAGTACTGAACTGTGAAAAAAAAAGCAAAATGGAAACACAGAACGGTCCAAGCAAAACAAATGCAACGCGTAGCCGGTAACTCAGCGCATTCGGTCAGAGAGTTGGCTGGTCTTTGTAATAAAAAAACCGCATGAAGGGGTCAACAACGAACTTCAGCTGATGTCATGTGACGTCCGCTACGATCAAATACCACAAACAATAATGAACAAAATGCAAAGAATAAAAATAAATAAATAAATAAAATGTGGTAACGGTATTGTATGTCGCAGCCGGCGATCCGTGTTCAAAGCTTCCTCGTCCAATTTTTATTTATTCTTTTTATTCGCTGTATTCAAACATGTGTCTGTGTCGTGATGCAACGTCCGTTTGGAACAGCGAGGTGTAAGAAAGGGATCTATAATGAAAGTTGATTCTGCACAATTACTCCATTAGCAGCAGAAGGGAAGGGGGTTTCGAATGGGAACCGCAAACGTATCATCAAGGCGACAAGCCAACCGAATCCTCAACGGAAAGCACGTCTGGTGTTTCATATACGGCATTAGTGACAGCACATGTGTCATATGACAGGAATCTCTAACTTGTCTGCCTGGTGAGTGTGTGAGATATACCTCCCTGACTGATTTCCGTGTTCCTATGATTGTGAATATGATCGCTTCCAAGGAAGTTCGTCACATAAGCAGCAACAAATAAACGCGTATCAAAACCACATGGTTTACCTAGTGCTCTGATAAAACATATGTTTTTAACGCTTTTAAAGATGCGTTACATTTAGGAAGTTTTGACTCTTGAATTCCTTTGCTGTAACATAGTTCACACCAGTTTATTTGTTGTTTTCATTTCTGTGGGATGTCTATGTGGTATTTCGTCCGCTCTGACTAATCATCACATATGCTTGCTACGGTAGAGTAATATTACCATATGACTCATATTCTATAACCGATATATAGTACGACAGCTGTCAAGACTACACAAGGAGAACAAACATTTCAACGACCGGAAAGATAATGCATAATTTTGAGAATAAAATAAAACAAATAACGCGAACGAGATTTGAACCTAGGTCGTCCGCGTGACAGTCCAACACCTTTACCACTTTTTTTTAATAGGGTAAAAGAGTAGAAGGAATGGTTTCGGGGCCAAAGTTGGCAGGGGTCATTGCTCGAGGCCTAGCCACGATGTCTCCATCGCCAAACAGGAAAAGGTAAATGACCACAGGAGAATATTCGTTTATTTATTGACAAAAAATAAATCTGCCTTCTCCATGACTTGTCTCTGAGAAAAATAAAATTAAATACAAAGCTAAATTTCTGTAACACGCTCTGCGCCGTCAGTACTCCACGGAAGCCGCCGCCCCATTTTCATGGCTTGTCTTCTTGTAATGTCGTGTAGGTACCGTCACCTGTTCATCTCCTTGTCTCAATGTATCAAATTTATTTCCTACGATGAATAATCCTCCTACGGGGCGAATCGTGAAAGAAGCTCCGCAAGAAGTTCGAAAAGTATTAACTGTACTTAGGGTTCTTCACAATAGTACAATGGTGATCGTTCAAATACTTCCAAAAATGCATGAGTCCTATGAAACCACCTCCAAATAAATAATCGCTTGACCTCTGATTTACGTGACAGTGTTGTGTTTCGTCCTCGGGTAATAAACAGCGTCCGGGTAGTAGAGAGTGCGGGAATCGACTTTAAGCGGGCGACATCCGTAAAAAGAGAGCCAAAATTTGACGCACAAAATACCAGATCTGTTCCACTGGCCCATAATGTAGCCAGTTTTCGTCTGTATCCTCAACGTTGCAGTTCACACACAAAGGCGAATCTGCAAGATGGATCCAATGGAGTTTCTCTCGAATAATTCATTTTCTGTTCACCGTCAAGTACTAGATCGAACGTACCTCTGAATCTAGTGTTACCGCGTTGACAATGCGCCATACTACGTCCTAGTTCACGGTAGGACATCTCAGTTCAACATAGGCGACCGGCGGCGGAGTGGTTTGCGATAGATGTCACTGGCTGTTGGTAAGCCAGAGAGGGGGAGAATGTCCTGTAGGTAGCTGGACAAAACCTCCAAAAGTAGGAAAAGGGCACCTGTATCTCAGTAAGAGCCACCGGAGGGTCAAGGGAATATGGTGCCAGAGGCTCCATCAGTGATGCATCGTCGCCGAAGCTTGAGGTGCGTTCGAACGTATAGAGACACAGCTCGATCACGATCGTTGACAAGGCCGAGCCCGCCTCGTTCTTTAGGAAGAGTGAGGGAGTCGTATCGAAACTTAAATATCACTCCTTCGCTAATAGAGGAACCGAATGCCGCTATAATGCTCCGAATTACGCGTTTAGGCATCGGCAGTGTTTGCGCTATAAGTATTCGTGATGCCTGATAGACATTAATAAATCCTGTAAGTTGATGAGGGTCCAATGCACGAAGACGATGACCCGCAATCCAGCCCGGATATATTGCAAGAGGCTCCGGTAATTAATGGTCGTCGTGCGTGAGATGTCAACCGTGAGGTCGACACCAAGACAGCGGATTTTATGGCACAGTCTGAGGGGGGGACGCTTGCAGGTGTCATCCCAGTGCCAATATTCAACGCCATCGACTTATGTACGTTTATACGACTCCCCGGAGCTTCACCATAAGTGGCTAATCAATCCAAGTTCCTGCGAAAATCACGTTCGTCATGAAGAGTTAACATTAGATCATCCGTATACGCAGTGCCCCTCAAAACGAAGCCACCAAGATGCAAACCCGTGAGGCGGTGTCGCAGACCGCACAACAAAGGTTCTTATACTAAAGCGTACAGTATTTGTCCATAATGGGCATCCGTGGCTAACAGAGCGACGAATTTGCAAGGTGTTCGACAATATACTGTTGACAAGCACATTCGATGTTACACCACGTAGGAGACGAAGTACCACTTCGACGAAAGCCCGCGGGTTATGCATATTCCGAAGAACAGCAGTTAAGTACGTATGACTGACGCGATCAAACGCTTGACTGAGGCTTATCGCAGCCAGCGCTCGCTGCACGTGACACATCTTAGCTAGGGCAATCAGGTCCCTGTAGTGGCACATGGGGGTGTGGATGTTATGCGTCCCACCCACCGATGCCTGATCCACTGATGTCGTACACCGAATTCGAACTGCCAGTAGACGTTTGAAGATTTTCATGTCACAGTTTAACAATGCAAATGGTCGGTAGTCCGTAATACATGATCTTCGGCGAGGTTTGTGGATTGGGATGATGATACCTACCAAATGCAGTCGGACGTTGCACTTCTGGTGTCATGAGCTCTTGACATATAGTAGTCCAATAGGGCACCAATAGTCTCTGAAACGCCCAATAAAACTCCAAGGGTAACCCATCCGGTCCTGATGACTTATTGGGTGCCCTTTTCATACGGCATCCAACACTTCTTCTTCAGTCACCGGTAATAGCAGTTCCTGTTGGAGTTCCGGAGTAACCGCTGCCTGCGTCAAACCAGCGACAGCAGTAATGATCTCTGGATCAGATCTCTTCTCTGAGTACAGGTGAGAATAATGGATAAAGTACGCATTGTTTGTGTCTCTTTGCGCGACGTGACGGGCGCCATCTTCTGTCGTCGCCTCATGGGTCAATATCCTGTGCCTGCGCTTTCTTTCCATGGCTGTGTGGTACATGATGGAAGGCCGTTCGTTGGCGACTCCGACCGTTCGACGTGCACGAGTGATGGTCCCTTCCAGGTGTTGACGTGTCAGCGTCAAAATCTTCGTTTTTGTTCGGTTGACGGTCCGGTAATGAAGGCAAAAGGGAACACTCCTTCATAATGGCCTAGTAGAACTCCATTGTGCTACGCCCCCATGCTGCAGCTTCCCTACTTCAATGTTCGTCGAAGGCTCGGCTTGGCACAGTATAGCCACCACTGTAAAGCAGATCTACACGCTCCTCAGTCTCCACGTGTCCCCCACTGCCATTTGACATTCCTACTCGTATGAGGCCAGGTGATCGATGCTAAAATTCCACGGGCTGCGGCTTCGCCACGCTTGTTGGCGTCGAAGCGTGATGGTACAGATGTAAGCAGTGTGACCAGTAAATGCTGCTGGCCACAACTCGGTTGCCGTGACCGCATCCCTGAGAGAGCGGGAGGTATACATCCTATCAATTCTGCCCGTAAAGTGCGCGAAATCCCGTCTCTCAGCATAGATGATGTCCCAGATGCCTACCAAACCGAGCTTGCGAATGACAGCACCGAGTGCTGGGCATGGTGAATGATGAGGAATTTGGTCCTTGGGAGACTGTGTACAATCAAAATCGCATCCGATCCTGCCTTGACGTAATTGTGCCAATTGCTCAGTAAAGAACAGCGTTTCTTGCTACTACCGGACAGTGCGTAAACACTGACGAGATGTGTTCGTTGGACTGTAAGCGCCATGCCACTGGCATTCGGAATGTAACGTATGATGGAGGCTGTTAACCGTTCTTGGAGAAGTATCGCGAATTCACTGCCCATATCGGACGCGTGTGATGTGCATGTCCTGTATCCGGAGATGTCCTGGAAGCCAAGAACGTATACCTCCTGCAACAAGGCCACGTCAGTGTCGGCCGCATAAAGTGTATCGCGTAAAACTGACAGCTCCTCGAGCGACCCCAATGACGGGGTCGGGTGTTCCTTTATTGTCGGGGCACAAAGTTTCAAATACCGGCTCCATGGCCATTGTTCGGTCTTCACAGCTGAGCTCTTTGCCCTCTACCAGGCTGTTCTTTACATCTGCCGCCACCGACATTCTGCTTATGTCATCTGCTCCGACTCCCTGAGCGCCCTCCAGAGCCTCAGTGATCCGTACCCGGTTCACCCTTTTGTACACCGGATCCAACGCTCTCTTCAGCAGCTGGTGGACGTCGGTTCTCCGGTTAGCTTTATGTGGGTTCCTGGCCATGTCGGTATCCCTGGGAACGAAGCTGCAGATGCCGCGGCCAAGGCTGCGGTCCTCCAGCCTCGGACAGCTTCTTGTTGTGTCTCTTCGTCCGATTTTAGCAGGGTCATTTGTCAGCGCATTTTATCGCTGTGGCATGCCGATTGGGCTGCACTTACAGACAACAAGCTTCGGGCCATAAAACCTCTTCCCGTGGCTTGGACGTCCTCCTCACGCCCTTCTCGGCGGGAGGAGGTAGTTTTGGCCCGGTTAAGAATTGGACACTGCCGGTTCAGCCATCGCCATCTGCTGATGGCTGCGCCGGCGCCGTTCTGCCCATGTGGGCACTTGCTGACGGTTCGACACATTTTAATGTCCTGTCCAGATTTTAACACACTGCGTCTAGATCTTAACCTGCCAAGTACTTTCGATGCCATTTTAGCTGATGACCCACGAGCAGTTGCTCGTGTTCTTCGTTTTATCAATTTGACCAACCTCTCTAAGGACATTTGATGATGCTGTTTTTTAATCCTATGCCTGTCAGTCTGTCTTTTATCGTGTTTTCCCTTTTAGTTGTTGTTTTAAACTTGTGCCTCGCGGTGCATTGTTAACGTTGTCAGGGCGCTAATGACCATTGAAGTTGTGCGCCCTAAAACCACAAAAAAAAAAAAATCCTCGAGCGACCGGAAGGTATTGAGTTAATCGATGTGACTGTCGTTCACCCACGAAGGCAGCGGCAGTCATCGGTGTAAGCAGTGGCGACGAGTTTGCTCACCTCCATGCCACCCTGTAGTTTCTATTATCACGCTGTTCGCAGGAGATTGTGAGCACTGTGTAGCTCCCCCTCTTCTGTAAGTGATGTGCCAGCCACAGAATCGTCTCCCACGTCGTCCGCCCACGAGTTACTGGAGGGAGGCCGTCGGTGTGGTTCATCGGCCACCAAAGAGGCACTTGTGATTCCTCACGGGTGCGACGGTGTTCCATCACCCCCTCCATCTCCGAAAGGGTGTCCAGGAGCAGAAAAGTCCATCGTCTCAGTTCCTAAAGAGGGAGCAGTGTCGGTCGACGGCTTCGGAGCAGGAACATCCACGACACTATCGAAATCAATACGATCGCATGTGTTTGTCTGCAAGAGACGGTCGTCAGACGGCGTCCGTCGGAGTTTGTGATTTCGGGGCGAACGCTTCTTCCGGAGGTGAGTCTGTGTCAGAATGTAAACGTAAATCCGACTACTCTGCGTCTTCCGAGAGGAAAGCTTGGGTTGGCACAGCTCGTGGATCAACACCCATTCACTCGTTGTGCCGTGGCAGTTGCTGTTCGGATTTATCTGCAGAGAGAGGACGGTATGTGCCTCGTGAATAACGTGTCCGCCTGCCTGTGGTGGTAACCTATGCCGGTACCCTCCACCCGACGTCGCTGTTGCCGCCACCTGCGCGCCAGACGTCGACGACGTCGTCACTTGTGCACCAGACGTCGTAGGTGCCGTCACTTGGGCATAAGTAATTGGTAGAATCGATGGAGGAACACACTGTACCACTGCTCCTGATGGAATCTGCGTGTCCTGTCGCTGCAGACAATCAGAGCCAAAATGACCCTCCTGTCCACATCCTCAGCAAGTACGCGTTTGTCCGTCGTACATGATAACTGCACGACAACCGCTAATGTTTAAGTATGAAGGAACATGCTTCCTCAATTCGATTTTGACCTATCCTATTCCCTTGAGTACGGGATACATTGTAAAAGTCTGCCACTTCCCAGCCAAGTGGCTAATGGCAGTCCTTTTCTTGTTCAGTATTGTTCGTTGCATTCGATCTATGCAGAATATTGTTATAGTTGGGGTTTGAACCCAGGACCCTTGGCATGACGGTCACATACTCTACCAACTTTTTTAACCAAGACCCCATAGCTCTTCGGCAGCGCTCAGTGTTGCACTTGTTAACCTTGCACCGTTCACTGTTTCTATTTTTCTTTCTTTTTCACACTGCAGTACACCTTTTTCCTGTTTTCATGCTTAACCTGTGTCCAGTTTTTTACTGGGCCATCTTACAACTATATCTGAGGGGCGTGCGATGGGGAGTTTCCTTTGTGAGGATATAATTGACAATGAAAGCAAGTAATATGAAGTTATTGTAACGTAAAGTTGAGTTGGTGCTTTTGCTTTTATGACTTGTTACGTCATGAAGCCACTGTGGAAGTAAGTAGTTTTATTTTGTAATTTTATATATGTTTATTGAATTTTAGGGCTGATTCTCGTTAGATATTTAGCACTATAATTTCTTTTACGATTTGTGAGTTGATGGATCTTTGGAGACGTGGTATTGTGCTAGGAAAAACGCGCTAGTGCTTTCAAACATATTACATGAAATGATGGGTGGTTGAAAATTGTATGTCCCAGTCGTTCCAAAGTGAAACTACTTCATTAAAACAACTGATTGTTTATTTCTGTTGTTCGTTGAGAAAGTCACGTCAAGAACACGTTGTGTTTCAGATTCTGTCTTAACTTCAACTAAACTAAAGTATGGATGACTGAAAACTACTTTGTGACTAAACTAAAGTTTGGATGATTGAAAACTTCTTTGCGGATGTACTGTGAATGGAGCCTAAGGTGATCGTGCCTTATTGGGTTATTATTCATATATTTTTAATAACTTAAGTCAAGAGATATGTACATGATGATGTTACAAATTTTCAGAGATGATGGTGAAGGGTAAGTTGATTAGTTTAAGGTTAAGGGGTCTGTTGCGGAAAAGACCAAGTCAAAAGCTATACACGAAGATATTTCTAATACCTCTGACAGTGGAATACATGTACCATTACTGTGGTTGCTAAGACTGTAAGGAGGCAACTTTCAGAGGTGGAAACATGAACCAATACAAGAAAAATACTTCGAGTAAACATGGGCTCTAAGATATAAACATTAAGAGCTGTGGGCAGTTCTGCAGTTCAAGAGATGTGTTTCACCTCAGCGAAGATGAACAAGTGGTCATAGCTTTTTAGGTATGTATTTTAGAAACTTTATTTACTGTACATTCTTTTATTGTTTTGGTTCGTACTACGTCCTCCAAAAATATGGAACCAAAGTGCTTGAAGCAGAAGGGGTGTGTTCTATAGTATCGATGATGATCAAGTACTCATACCTCTTGAGATATGCAAGTTCACTTGACTTTTGTAACATTTGCTAATTAAGTGTTAAAAGAGGCTTGAATATATGTTGTTCATTCGTCTTTCTTCCAGGATCCACGGATTTAACTACATCACAGATTAGTTTCAATTCTGTTGCCTCAGATGACTTTTTTCTTCTGATAGCACATGTCCTCACATGTGTGAATTACTTCGGCAGGACGGAGTAATTCTTGCAATTTACTGCAAAACTTGTTTAAAATCTCTTCAAATTTCTCCCTGGCTGTCGGATGAAGTTATCCTTAGTTCCTACAATATACGTTACTACTGGGTGGTTACAATTAAATTTCAGCTTCTCACGCAGCTCCAATACGGCCTTTAATATTCGTACGGCTGCAAAACTAGGTAGATATCGTAATGCGTTAACGTGAAACTGATTGACGATGAAAAAAATTGATTCCAATGTTAGTCACCAGGTGAAAATTTGGCACTGCACAGCATCTCGTCGACGTCTAGATCTACATTTATATGGCTGCTCTGCAAATCAGACCTAAGTGCCTCGCAGAGGGCTCTTCGAACCACCTCCACAGATATTCTCTGTTATTCCAATCTAGAACAGCGCGCGGGAAAAACGAACACCTGCAACTATCCGTGCGAGCTCTGCTTTCCCTTTTTCATTATGGTGATCGTTTGTCCCTATTTACGTCGACGTCAACAAAATACTTTCGCAATCGGAAGGGAACGCTGGTGATTAAAACTTCGTGAGAAGATCCCGTGGCAACGAGAAACGCATTTTTTTAATGATATCCACCCCAAATCCTGCATCATGTCCGTGACATTCTCCCCCCTATTTTTCGATGTTACAAAACTTGCTGCCCTTCTCTGACTTTCTCGTTGTATTCCGTTAATCCTATCTGGTAAGCATCCCACAGCGCACAGCAGTACTCCAAAAGAGGACGGAGAAACGTAGTGTAGGCAGTCTCTTTAGTATACGTGTAGCATTTTCAACGTGTTCTGCCAATAAAATGCAGTCTTTGGTTCGTCTTCTCCACGATATTTTCTGTGTGTTCTTTCGAATTTAAGTTGTTCGTAGTAGTAATTTCTAGTTATTTAGTTGAAATTACGGCCTTTGGATTTGATTGCTTTATCGTGTAAACGAAGTTGAATGGACTCCTTGAAACACTCATGTGGATGACCTCACACTTTTCATTATTTAGGGACATTTGCTGATATTCTCCACTGCCAATTCTCTCTAGTGCTCATACTGAACAGATTGTGTAAGCGGCGGTTCGTAATAAAATCAACACTACGCCTTTCTCAATTGTTTGACCTTTTCTGCCCACGTCTCCAGTACTTATGGAAACATTTCTATTCGTCTTTCTTGCATTCACAGCTCCAGATTTGCTCCTTGTGGCCAAAATTGGAACTAATGTTTTCCAGCGTATATCGGTTTCTCATTAACGCATTAGTCTACCAAGTTTCACTGCCATATGGTAATTGCAGCCGACAACGGACCTCTGTGAGTAGCTGCACTTTAATTACAGCCACTCGGAACTTGGCACCCTGGGGCTTTGAACGAGAGGGCTTAAGAAAACCCGCACGTTACCGTGATATTTTCTCGAAAGGCCAAAAAGACGGACAAGTGCAGTTTACGGGTGTTGTGCTTCACTTTGAAAGGCTTTGAAAGATGAATCTCGTTTAAAGTCTGATCTGAGAGCTGAGGGACGCCACCAAGTTCCTGACGAACTGAGACACTTGAGTGGTGGATTAAAATGCCTTCCCCTTACACACAAAAAACACTTTTTGTTCATATAGAGTCTCTTTGGTGTTTCAGCAAAGCAAAACGGGGACAAGTATATCCATTCAAGAATGATTCTCAAGTAAATCTGGGATGCGAACATTTAGGGAACTTGTCATAGACAGTAGCTGGCGCTGCCACTTGAGATGATGTGGGCCTACCATGGTAACACGGTCAGAGGTCACGGATTTTTTTAAGTGAAATCTTTTTTAAGCGAAGTCTAGAAGTTTTTCTCTCTCTTACCTAGTCAGTCAGTCAGTTAATTAGTTAGTTAATTAGTCGCGTGTTCCGTGGGTCATTTACACGGTAAATCGTAATGGGGTTGAACGAACCATTTTACATTCAAATAACTAATTAACCCCGCAAATTGAGCCACATACCGAATATATTTTAAAATACAGATGTGCCTTAATAATTCTACCCTCCGCATTTACACGTTACAGTAATACAAATTCTAGTACGGAACACAAGAAGTTGGTAAAGAAAAACTTTTTAAGTTCGTTTTAAAAGTTTACTTTGCTCTTTGCGAAATGTTTTATATCACTGGTTAAGTAATTAAAATTTTTCATTGCAGCAATGTGTACCCTTTTAGGGCTCAAGACAACTTTAAGTCTGTTATCGGAATTACTGTTTCGTAACAGAAGTTACATGTTTCTCGATTTTAATAATTTTTCTTAATAACTTTGAGTTGTTTATGTAATGTGCAACTATTGCAGGATCATTACTTGCTAACAAACACGTTTCCCTTTTTCTTTGACAGGTTAGTCTAATTCCTCGAGTGATACATTGTTTCTAACGTGACTGCTTAATATCTTTTCTGCTAAGCTTATGTGGAAAACTATTTCTGTATAACAATATGAATTTGTCATGGAATAAATTAAATTTTGTGTCATCATTCGGTTCATCATAAATTTCATCCTACTCATATATACTAAACTGTTCTTGAAGACATTTGTTCTGCAGTGATTAATTATGCTAACTGATTTTCACTGAGTAGTAGCTAAACTGTAAGGGAGTATTTTATTGATCCTAATTACTCACCAAAAAAATAATTAATGTAGAGTACTGATATTTCGGGAATAAGTGTGTCTAGGTAATATATTTAAGTGATTAACACTGCAAGATCACATGCTAATGTAAGCGCGAGATAAGCCATTGCAGATGTGAAATGCTGATACATTAACAACTAATATAACGGCCAGAATGTTGAATGCAAACATGTGTCCATTTTCTTGTACTGGTGCTGGATGTCAGTTTGTCGGATGGAGTTTCATGGTGTTGCAATTGGTCGATCAGTGCAGGGCCGATTAATGCTATTTGTGGATGACGCTAGAGTTGTCCCCCGATAATGTACCACACGTGCTCGACTGGGGACACATTTGGTGGTTGAGCAGGCCAAGACAATATGTCGATGCTTTGTGGAACATGTTCGGTTACGACAGCGGTACTTGGGCAAGCGCAATCTTATTGGGAAACACCCCCTGGAATGCAGTTCATGAATGGCAGCACCACAGGTCGAATCAACAGAACGTACAAATGTGCAGTCAGGGTGCGAGGGTTAACCACGGGAGTCCTCCTACTGCCATACGAAATTGCACCCCACACCATAACTTAAGGGTAACTGCAGTTTGTCTAGCACACAGACAGGTTGGTTACAGGCCCTCAGATGGCCTTTTTGTAACCAACATATATCCATAACTGCCACCGAGGCAGAACTAGCTTTCATCAGAAAACACAGATCCACAGCATGCCCCCCCCCCCCCCCCCACCTCTACGAGTTTACGCTTCACATCACTGAAGTCCCAAATGGCGGTGGTTTGTAACAGTTTGTTGTGTCACTGTGATGCGAGACCAAATTGGCTATTGCAGCAGCCAAATGGCTCTGAGCACTATGGGACTCAACTGCTGTGGTCATCAGTCCCCTAGAACTTAGAACTACTTAAACCTAACTAACCTAAGGACGTCACGCACACCCATGCCCGAGGCAGGATTCGAACCTGCGACCGTAGCAGCAGCGCGGCTCCGGACTGGAGCGCCTAGAACCGCACGACCACCGCGGCCGCCTGCAGCAGCCAAATCCAATTGCATTATGTTCAAAGGTAAGATCTTATGAGAGCCCAGTATCAAAGTCGGCCGGTTCTAGGCGCTTGAGTCCAAAACCGTGCGACCGCTACGGTCGCAGGTTCGAATCCTCCCTCGGGCATGGATGTGTGTGATGTCCTTAGGTTGGTTAGGTTTAAGTATTTCTAAGTTCTAGGGAACTGATGACCTCAGATGTTAAGTCCCATAGTGCTCAGAGTCATTTGAACTATTTTGAACCCAGTATCAAAACATTAGGTTCAACAATCAAGCGTCAAACATCCGCTTGATATCAGGGTGTCCATCTTGATCACAAGTTGAGCTTTGACTCTCAAATTGAGCAAGTGAGCATCAAGACCTTAGCGTTGCATAATAAAATCATCAGTATTTGACAGGGCAGATTTCATCTCTCCTCTGTAGTTATTTTCTAGCTTTGAGCTGCATTAAAGAAAACATTATCAGTTAGGGTCCTATGTTTTATCCTACTGTGTTAGAACGATAATTACTAGATCATATTGGAGGATAGAAATGAGGTTTCCAGAAGCCTTTAGAAAACGTACATTGAAATCTTCACAGACTATTAAGTGGTTGCTGCTGTCAGACAGATAACATACCAATGACTCCCTTTACTGGTAAATAGCTCAAAATTTTCCAAGGGAACTTTTCGGTATTAATTCACAGGCACACACTTCTGTGTACTGATCACATATCAACTTGTTCCGTTGTCTTTGAACTCGTGTTCTGCCTTAATATGAGGGCTATTCGGAAAGTAAGTTCCGATCGGTCGCGAAATGGAAACCACTGTGAAAATCGGATGAAGCTTTGCATGGACGTGTTGGGTAGTGTCTCTAGAACGCCCATCGATCGCGTCACGTCGCTCTTTCAAGGTGTGAGCGCACTGGAATTGCGTAAATATGCCTAGAAAATAGTGTCTCCCGCCAAGTACGAGGCCCCGGTGTGAAATTTACCCCGAAGCTATGCAGCCCACATAACATAATTGTCATCCGTTTCCCTTTTCAAAGCAATTCTCAATCGCATTCTGCAGAAGCAAAGAAGATGCTTTTTCAACCTTTTCGATGGGAAATGTTTGATCACCCACAATACAGCCAGTAATTGGCTCCCTCTGAGTGTCATCTCTCCTCACATGAATCAGTGGCGGCGAAGACAACGTTTTGTCAAGGACAGCGAGCTGTAGACCAGTGTAGAAAATTGGCGGCAAGCACTGGCGGCTGCCTTCTATGACGAGAATATTGAAAAGTTGGTACTACGCTATTACAAATGTGTAAGTCGGAGTGGCAACTACGCAGATTAGTTTGTAGAAGGTGTAGCTAACTGTTGCAAATAAAACATTTTTTTTTTCCACAGTGGTTTCTATTTCGCGGTCGATCGGAAGTTACTTTCCGAACATCCCCTGTATATGTCACAATACTCACTTCTCATTAATTTTGCTTAACGTGTCTTTATGTGGTGCTCAGATAAGCACGAGATATCTAACTTTTCAGAGCTCTCTGAATTTTCCAAACAGATATTAAACTCTTCTGCCTTATGTCTTAGTGCTATAACTGACAGTATGAGATAATCTTACTTCTTTACGCGTTCTTAAGGATTTAGTGGGGCTGCTCTATTATTTTCACTTCTTTCTGGTTCTGACCTAAAAAAACGTAAGTGAGACCAGTATGCACAGGGATCTAGCTTTGTGTAAATTTTCTGCAAGAAGCTCAGCCAACTTGTTTCTCTTGCTCTTATTGTGACGTAGGCCATATGCTGGCAGGGTGGAGTTACCCCTCATCGATCGTACATAGCGGGCATTAAAAATTCATCCCACCGGTAACAAGACAAAATGACAGGAATTTCAGCGCTGTGAAGGACAAGAGTATTTGAAGAGGAACAAAACTCCCAGGTAGGGCCATTCGGGGCCCATTTGAATGGTCTTTATGAGGTTCGTTCTGGGGTTTTTTCATTGGAGGTCATGTTGGGTGATTCGCATGCCACTTGGCATAGAATATTTTGACACTGCATGCTGAAGGCAGGTCTGTTTTCATCTCAGTTCTCATACCTGCAGTCTGATTCCTGTATTCATCCCAATGTGTATCGTCGTGTTATGACGTCCTCAATTTACATTCCATATAGGATGGCCTTTCTCTCTGGTGCTCGATTCTATGAATTGTTTTCCCGCTACCTAACTTCCAGCACCACATATGGCTCGAACACCACTTCTTCAGTCTAATCACTACACATAGAACATGCCACATGGGCATCGGTAGCCAGCAACTGGCCGCCCCTGCTAAGACAATAGCGTTGCGCTGACTATCTGGAGGGCGATTAAGTAAGAAGCTGTAGACAGAACGCTAGCTAAGCTGCTCTGTTGTGGATTACCTGTAAAGCTGTGGCACACAGAATTACTGAGATAAAGACCTCCAGCTGTCAATCTCACCGGTTCGCCTGGAGAGCGACATGTCAAGCAAAGATCACGCTAAGTGCATATGCCTTCACGCACTGCCGGATCCATCATGTGGACACATAATAGTTAATGCCCTCCTCACATGCCCAGTTATTGACACGTATCCAAGCCCATTGAAACTGGCGCAGAGAAATTAGTATTTGCAATTTATATTATAAAGTAAACACAAATTTTGCTGCGCCGTCTCCTCATCTTAATGCTACCTTGATTTAACACAACATATGAGTTGATTTCTGTTTAACGTACCATAATTTCAGAGTAAAACCCTTAGTATCAAGAAATTATGGTTATTAATTAATGTGCTGACTTTTGCCTTCAGGCCAAACTGCTGCAAAATTCCAGCCCAACATGTAGGATATTTAATGTGTTCATAAAAAACTGATTGTGAAATCATTACCGCATCGGATTAATATGAAGTATTCTGTACTTTATTCTGCACTTCCGTTATCCTTTGGAGGAATAATGAATTTTTGATAGTAAAAAATATTTGTAGATAAGTCCTGATAAAGAAGGGAAGAAGTATTAAAGTTGCAAAATAAGATCAAGTTGTATCCGTATTAGAAGATAGGTGTGACTACATTCCTGTTGTGTCGCCTTTCTTTAGTCGTTGTTGAACAAAAAGTCTTCGATGCTTTTCAACAAAGTCTTGCTCATTTTGTAACGTTTTCAATTGTACGGAGGTATAGTTCTGGACATGTTCGATCGTAGTCTACATCTTTCAGGCAGTATAACTTATATTGACTACGCCCATAGCTCAGCAGAAAGTGAGGTTAGGATTTACCAACCTGTCGAAGATGAGGTCGTTAGGGACGGATAAGAGAAGATCTTCTCAAAGATATCATTGTAGAAAAAGCCTCAATTCATTGTGGCCTTTCCGTATGGAGTGAACGACCAATGTGGCAGTCAGAAAGATTATCCAACT
This sequence comes from Schistocerca cancellata, assembly GCF_023864275.1. NCBI lineage: Eukaryota > Metazoa > Arthropoda > Insecta > Orthoptera > Acrididae > Schistocerca > Schistocerca cancellata. Next base: position 980,516,384 of record NC_064627.1, read on the forward strand.
CCTTAATATCTAATGATGCGAGGTGCGTATTATATTGACATAACGTCCGCAGCTCGTGGTCGTGCGGTAGCGTTCTCGCTTCCCACGCCTGGGTTCCCGGGTTCGATTCCCGGCGGGGTCATGGATTTTCTCTGCCTCGTGATGGCTGGGTGTTGTGTGATGTCCTTAGGTTAGTTAGGTTTAAGTAGTTCTAAGTTCTAGGGGACTGATGACCATAGCTGTTAAGTCCCATAGTGCTCAGAGCCATTTGAACCATTATTGAAGTAACCTTAGTAGAGTCATATCGTTACAGAGCTAGAACGCACATTCAGTTAGTAATATCTGAAATAGTTACGTTTTTACAGATATATGTTCATGAGCCACATGGTATCAGAAGTACTATAGGAAAATGGTTCAAATGGCTCTGAGCACTATGGGACTTAACTTGTGGGGTCGTCAGTCCCCGAGAACTTAGAACTGCTTAAACCTAACTAACCTAAGGACATCACACACACCTGTGCCCGAGGCAGGTTCGAGCATGCGACCGTAGCGGTTCCAGACTGTAGCGCCTAGAACCGCTCGGCCACCACGGCCGGCTACTATAGGAAACTATAGCTCTTTTGCTCTGCGCTCTTCGGTAGCACACCGCGCGTCGTACCGGTGCACCGCTGCTCTCGGGTGTCACAGCCACAAATTACGACGCCTGAAGATTGGCGTATAATAGACCGAAACCGGTCGTGTGATAACAAAAGAACTTTACAACTGCAGTGGTATTTTCAACCTCTGGTATAGTGCTCTGTTGCGGATGTTCCTCCAGCAGGTTTGTTTGTTGTATTTGACGATGTTTCAGCAAAAAGTAAATATGTAAGAGGTTTGGCCCTATCAGTTACCGGAGTATCTGTTTGAACATCTTGATTTATTCGTGATTTATCTGAGGTATCGACTTCACGCGCAAGGTACGTAAGCAGTACTAGCATAGACTAATATCAAGGTTCAAATGGCTCTGAGCACTATGGGACTCAACATCTGAGGTCATCAGTCCCCTAGAACTTAGAACTACTTAAACCTAACTAACCTAAGGACGTCACACACATCCATGCCCCAAGCAGGATTCGAACCTGCGACCGTAGCATTCACGCGGTTCCGGACTGAAGTGCCTAGAACCGCGCGGCCACGATGGCGGCCTAATATCAAGGCAAAAGTTTTGTCATGAAGACCCGTAAGCTGAAAATTGAAAGATTCAGCCTGGATTCAACTCCGAAATCGGTGGAAAAAACAAATGTTGCACCCAGCTACTCAGATAGACAATACTGCGTTTCAGTACAGCATAATAGACTCCATTCGGAGGGTTGATAAGGGATATGCAGGTGGATAACACGATGTTTAAGTTTCAGCACACTTACATGTAGCACCAGATCACGTGTGGTATCAGCCTACTTCATGTGAGGAGAATTTTAGGGGTTGTATCTAAATCTAATCTAGCCTCCTCCCCCCCCCCCCCCCATGAACCACGGACCTTGCCGTTGGTGGGGAGGCTTGCGTGCCTCAGCGATATAGATGGCCGTACCGTAGGTGCAACCACAACGGAGGGGTATCTGTTGAGAGGCCAGACAAACGTGTGGTTCCTGAAGAGGGGCAGCAGTCTTTTCAGTAATTGCAGGGGCAACAGTCTGGATCATTGACTGATCTGGCCTTGTAATACTAATCAAAACGGCCTTGCTGTTGTGGTACTGCGAACGGCTGAAAGCAAGGGGAAACTACAGCCGTAATTTTTCCCGAGGGCATGCAGCTTTAGTGTATGATTAAATGATGATGGCATCCTCTTGGGTAAAATATTCCGGAGGTAAAATAGTCCCCCATTCGGATCTCCGGTCGGGGACTACTCAAGAGGACGGTGTTATCAGGAGAAAGAAAACTGGCGATCTGCGGATCGGAGCGTGGAATGTCAGATCCCTTAATCGGGCAGGTAGGTTAGAAAACTTAAAAAGGGAAATGGAGAGCTTAAAGTTAGATATAGTGGGAATTAGTGAAGTTCGGTGGCAGGAGGAACAAGACTTTTGGTCAGGTGAATACAGGGTTATAAATACAAAATCAAATAGGGGTAATGCAGGAGTAGGTTTAATAATGAATAAAAAAATAGGAGTCGGGTAAGCTACCTCAAACAGCATAGTGAACGCATTATTGTGGCCAAGATAGACACGAAGCCCACACCTACTACAGTAGTACAAGTTTATATGCCAACTACCTCTGCAGATGATGAAGAAATTGATGAAATGTATGATGAGATAAAAGAAATTATTCAGGTAGTGAATGGAGACGAAAATTTAATAGTCGTGGGTGACTGGAATTCGAGAGTAAGAAAAGGGAGAGAAGGAAACATAGTAGGTGAATATGGATTGGGGGAAAGAAATGAAGGAGGAAGCCGTCTGGTAGAATTTTGCACAGAGCATAACTTAATCATAGCTAACACTTGGTTCAAGAATCATAAAAGAAGGTGGTACACATGGAAGAATCCTGGAAATACTAGAAGGTATCAGATAGATTACATATAATGGTAAGACAGAGATTTAGGAACCAGGTATTAAATTGTAAGACATTTCCAGGGGCAGATGTGGACTCTGACCACAATCTATTGGTTATGAGCTGTAGATTAAAACTGAAGAAAAAGCAAAAAGGTGGGAATTTAAGGAGATGGGACCTGGGCAAACTGATTAAACCAGAGGTTGTACAGAGTTTCAGGGAAAGCATAAGGGAACAATTGATAGAAATGGGGGAAAAATACAGTAGAAGAAGAATGGGTAGCTCTGAGGGATGAAATAATGAAGGCAGCAGAGGATCAAGTAGGTAAAAAGACGAGGGCTAGTGGAAATCCTTCGAAAACAGAAGAAATATTGAATTTAATTGATGAAAGGAGAAAATATAAAAATGCAGTAAATGAAGCAGGCAAAAAGGAGTACAAACGTGTCAAAAATGAGATAGTCAGGAAGCGCAAAATGGCTAACCAGGGTTGACTGGAGGACAAATGTAAGGATGTGAGGCTTATCTCACTAGGGTTAAGATAGATACTGCCTACAGGAAAATTAAAGAGACCTTTGGAGATAAGAGACCCACTTGTATGAATATCAAGAGCTCAGATGGAAACCCAGTTCTAAGCAAAGAAGGGGAAGCAGAAAGGTGGAAGGAGTATATAGAGGGTCTATACAAGGGCGACGTACTTGAGGACAATATTCTGGAAATGGAAGAGAATGTAGATGAAGACGAAATGGGAGGTACAATACTGCGTGAAGAGTTTGACAAAGCACTGAAAGACCTGAGTCGATCCAATTCCCCGGGAGTAGACAATATTCCATTAGAACTACTGACGGCCTTGGGAGAACCAGTCCTGTCAAAGCTCTACCATCTGGTGAGCAAGATCTATGAGACAGGCGAAATACCCTCAGACTTCAAGAAGAATATAATAATTCCAATTCCAAAGAAAGGAGGTGTTGACAGATGTGAAAAATTACCGAACTATCAGTTTAATAAGCCACAGCTGCAAAATACTAACGCGAATTCTTTACAGACGAATGGAAAAACTAGTAGAAGCCAACCTTGGGGAAGATCAGTTTGGATTCCGTAGAAATATTGGAACACATGAGGCAATACTGACCTTACGACTTATCTTAGAAGAAAGAGTAAGGAAAGGCAATCCTACATTTCTAGCATTTGTAGACTTGGAGACAGCTTTTGACAATGTTGATTGGAATACTCTCTTTCACATTCTAAAGGTAGCAGGGGTAAAATACAGGGAGCGAAAGGCTATTTACAATTTGTACAGAAACCAGATGGCAGTTATAAGAGTTGAGGGACATGAAAGGGAAGCACCGGTTGGGAAGAGAGTGAGACAGGGTTGTAGCCTCTCCCAATGCTATTCAATCTGTATATTGAGCAAGCAGTAAAGGAAACAAAAGAACGGTTCGGAGTAGGTATTAAAATCCATGGAGAAGAAATAAAAACTTTGAGGTTCGCTGATGACATTGTAATTCTGTCAGACAGCAAAGGACTTGGAAGAGCAGTTGAACGGAATGGACAGTGTCTTGAAAGGAGGATATAAGATGAACATCAACAAAAGAAAAATGAGGATAATGGAATGTAGTAGAATTAAATCGGGTGATGCTGAGGGAATTAGATTCTGAAATGAGACACTTAAAGTAGTAAAGGAGTTTTGCTATTTGGGGAGCAAAGTAACTGATGATGGTCGAAGTAGAGAGGATATAAAATGTAGACTGGCAATGGCAAGGAAAGCGTTTCTGAAGAAGAGAAATTTGTTAACATCGAGTATAGATTGTGTCAGGAAGTGGTTTCTGAAAGTATTTGCATGGAGTGTAGCCATGTATGGAAGTGAAACATGGACGATAAATAGTTTGGACAAGAAGAGAATAGAAACTTTCGAAATGTGGTGCTACAGAAGAATGCTGAAGAGTGGATCACATAACTAATGAGGAGGTATTGAATAGACTTGCGGAGAAGAGGACTTTGTGGCACAACTTGACAAGAAGAAGGGACCGGTTGGTAGGACATGTTCTGAGGCATCAAGGGATCACAAATTTAGCATTGGAGGGCAGCGTGGAGGGTAAAAATCGTAGAGGGAGACCAAGAGATGAATACACTAAGCAGATTCAGAAGGATGTAGGTTGCAGTAAGTACTGGGAGATGAAGAAGCTTGCACAGGTTAGAGCAGCATGGAGAGCTGCATCAAACCAACCTCAGGACTGAAGACCACAAGAACAACATCCAATCCAGTCATTCTCTCCATGTACATTAGCTTCTCTAATCGAGTATTACCTAGGAACTGTTTTCTACATCCAAAACGACAGTTAACGAAGATGTAAAAAAACACAAAAAAGGGTCAGACTATGGGATCATATGTTTTCCAGTCACGAATAACGTGCAGACCTTGTCATCAAGAGCTACATTAAACGGAAGTACGCTGTGAACGGGATGTAGCAAATCCAAGTTTATATTAAAGAACTGAGGCATTGTGAAAGATGAAGTGCGGGATTATAAATGTGTGTTTTTGTCACGTCGAAGCGTGATTCCTTAAACGGCTGTTTCTCCTGGTAGCCGTTACATTACGTCACTTATAACGCGTTTGAACTCAGTCTTTGCAGCTTCCTCATTATTTGTTTACTTGTTAAATACAGATGCGGGTTTATTCTTTTGTATAATTCTTTTATCATGTCTCTTGTGTTAAGAACGCCTCTGCATGCCCGTAAGTTCTGCCCCAACCATGTTCTTATGCAACAGCAAGTGGCTAGAAACAAAGGGTGGATTTTCTCTGTACTTAGCTGCACTGTCAGGAGTAGAGTCACTGTTGGAATTACGGGATGCCAGTGACAGTAGCAATTACCGTCAGTGAAATATTACTGGCTACCATATCGAAATAAGTGCTTAATGAAGCTGCAAGAGATAAATAACATAGTTTATCAGAGCGGCAGTTACACGCTGTACGCACCAATTTAAACTATTACAGAGGTAATTCTCATCGCGATCTCGTTTCGACCAGCGTTTAGCGTTGTGGAGTTCGCGGCTGTGAAGGCCAGCGGTTGAATTTTATCCATAACGAGCCACGTTCGCAAATGAAGCACCGGAAACATAACACGAGGATTAAAATGTAGTTACAGTGGATGAAGAAATGAATTATTTAGATTTACGACTTTAATTAAAAATATTTAATTGAGCTCTGTGACATCCAGTGAGTATTGGAAGTAATTTTTTCGAACTCCACGGCTCTTAAAACAGCGGGATTATTTTGCACAATATACATTATTATTATTATTATTGACTTTTTTTTTTCCTCAGACTTAAGTCTGGTTAAAAATGGAACGTGACGCGGACCTCGGTCAAGCGTGACTTCCTTGTAACTGTATGGTATATGTTATATTGCATTTAGGAACTTTCGGGTAATTGAACATGTATCAATAATTATAGATTTTTGTAGTTGTATATATATGTTTGGATGTAGCTGTATTGCATTGATGTACTGGTGAATATTGTGAGGTATGACTCCTGTAGTTGATAGTATAATTGGGATAATGTCGACTTTATCCTGATGCCACATGTCCTTGACTTCCTCAGCCAGTTGGATGTATTTTTCAATTTTTTCTCCTGTTTTCTTCTGTATATTTGTTGTGTTGGGTATGGATATTTCAATTAGTTGTGTTAATTTCTTCTTTTTATTGGTGAGTATGATGTCAGGTTTGTTATGTGGTGTTGTTTTATCTGTTATAATCGTTCTGTTCCAGTATAATTTGTATTCATCATTCTCCAGTACATTTTGTGGTGTGTACTTGTATGTGGGAACGTGTTGTTTTATTAGTTTATGTTTTATGGCAAGTTGTTGATGTATTATTTTTGCTACATTGTCGTGTCTTCTGGGGTATTCTGTATTTGCTAGTATTGTACATCCGCTTGTGATGTGATCTACTGTTTCTATTTGTTGTTTGCAAAGTCTGCATTTATCTGTTGTGGTATTGGGATCTTTAATAATATCATCATCATCATCTTGGACAGTTTCCAGCCACTGGCTGGGTCTGTCGGGAACACAAGCCTCTCCATCGTGTTCTGTCTTTCCACCATTCCCCCTCTTCCACCTTCGTCCAGTTCTCTCCTCTTCTCGTCACACATTCCTTCACTCCCTTCACCCATCTATCTCTTGGTCTTCCTCTGGGCCTCTTCCCCTCCAGTTGCAGATCAAACATCCTCTTAGGAATTCTTCCCTCATCCATTCTCTTCATGTGTCCATACCACTGCAGTCTTGATTTTTCTATCCTGTCCTGTACTGGTTCCTCCTTTAGTCTTTCCCTCACATACTCATTTCGCAATCTGTCTCGTCTTGTTACACCCAACCTGCTCCTCTGGAACTTCATTTCGCTAGCCTGTATTCTACTTTTGTCGCTTTTGTGCATTACCCATGTCTCACTTCCATATGCCAATATGGGGACAAAGTAGGTTCGGTATATAATTCCCTTGGATTTCTGTGGCACCTCCTTGCTCCAAATAAGCCCCCTAATGCATTTGTAGAACTGCCCTGCTTTTCTGCACCTTTCATTTATTTCCATTGCGTTTCCCCCCTTACTTTCAATCACGCTTCCCAGGTACTTGAAGTTCTCTACCACTTGTAGTTTTTCCCCTCCACAAGTTATATCCACATTTGGCCTATTCGTCTTCCTTGTTGTGACAATTATTTTACTTTTCTTTGCAGAGAAATGCATTCCATATTGTGCTGCCGTTGCCTCCCATGCATCTAACTGCTCTTGCACCTCCTTCTCGCAATTTCCCCATAACATCAGGTCATCGGCAAAAAGCACTGCTTTCATTTTATGATCTCCAATTGCATCTGACACTTGCTGTAGGATTTCATCCATAACAATAATAAACAATAAAGGCGAAAGTGCACTTCCCTGTCGCAGCCCATTTTCCAGCTTGAACCATGCAGTACATTCCCTCCCCACTTTCACACAACTCTCACTTCCCTCATACATTTTTCTGACTTTTCGTGTTATCTCTTCATCTATCCCTTTTGCGTTCAGCACATCCCAGAGCTTGTCCCTACAGATACTGTCATACGCCTTCTCAATATCTAAAAAGGCCATGATTAAGTCCTTCCCGTACTCATAGTGCCTTTCCTGCAGTTGCCTTACCGCAAATATGAGGTCCGTTGTTGATCTTCCCGGTCTGAAACCATACTGCTCCTCTTGCAGTCTACTTTCAATACTGCTTCTTATTCTCTTCTCCAGGATCTTTTCATAGATTTTTCCACAGTGGCATAGCAGGGTGATTCCTCTGTAGTTCTCACATCTCCTTTTATCCCCTTTCTTGAAGATCGGGACTATAATTCCTTTCTTCCAATCCTCAGGAATTCCGTTCTCCTTCCACACCACCCTCAGCACTCTGTATAGCCACTGGGTTCCTACTTCTCCTGCTGCTCGTATCATATCCACTGTTACTTCGTCCCAACCTGGTGCCTTGCCCCCTTTCATCCTCTTTATGGCTTCTTCCACTTCATTCCAAGTTAGATCATCAATTTCCCCACTATTATCATCGTCTGCTGCCTTAGGCTCTCCATCGCTGTTAGTTACCCGCTTGGCGGCATTCAACAGATCTTCAAAGTACTCCTTCCAAATCTTTTTGAGCTCATGCATTTCCTCCACAACTCTTCCATTATTATCCATGATCCTCAGGCACTCGCTTCTGTCCTTCCTCTTATTTCTTACCATGGTGTAAAGTACTTTTTTGTTCCCTTCACTGTCCTCTTCTAACATTCTTGTCCATTTTTCCATCCACTTCTTCTTCTCCGCCCTTACTATGGTCTGTGCCGCTTTCTTGCTTTCCTTATATTTTACCCTAGCTTCCTCTGTTCGGGTCTGGAACCATTCTCTGAAGGCTTTGTTCTTTCGAAGTACTGCCTCTTTACATATGTTGTTCCACCATGGGGTTTCCTTACTTCTCCTCTTTGTGCTAGTTCTTCCGCACACAATCTCAGCTGCCTCAACTAGGGCCCTCTTAAAATCTCCCCATTCTTCTTCCACTGTTCTCTGATCTTCCTTTGGCAGCTTCTTCCTGATCAGTGTCTGGTACTGGGTCCTCCGTTCATCCTCTTTCAGCATCCATGTCTTCAACCTTTTCTCCTGTATACCTGTTGCCCTCCTATCTTTTTTCTCTCTCAGGGTGGCTACCAACAGCCGATGGTCACTGTCTAAGGCCTCAGATGGAACGACCTTAACATCTGTGAGGCTGCTCATCATCTGCCTATCCACTAGTACATAGTCTACTACTGAAGTTTGGGACCAGTCCCCACTGTACCAAGTTATTTTGTGACTACTTCTCTTCTTGTACCAGGAATTTGCGATCGTCAGCCCATTCCTCTTGCAGAATTCCAGCAACAATTTTCCTTCTCTATTTCGGTTCCCCCAGCCCTCTGGTCCCATTATCTCCTCGAATCCTTTCCTGTCTGTGCCAACATGTGCATTGAGGTCCCCTATTATAATCTGATTACCTCCATTTAGCTGCTTTTGCATGTCATCTTCAAATTCCTCCTTCTCCTTTTTTGTACACCCCACCTGTGGGGCATATGCTTGGATGATTTCAATGCTTTTTCCTTTCACTCGTACTCTGGCTTTTATCATTCGATCATTGATACCTTCCACCTCCTCCTGCAGACCCTCTCTGACCACTATTGCCACTCCATTTCTTCCCCTCTCATTCCCTATCCAGTACAGTTTACATCCTTTACTTAGTGGTTTTTCACCAACTCCTCTCCACCTAGTCTCAGCAAGTCCCAAGATGTCCAATTTCCTCCTTTCCATCATTTCTACAATTTCTTCTAACTTCCCAGTTAGAGTCCTTATGTTTAAGGTGCCCAGTCGTAAACCATCTCGTAATCCTTTTCCATTGCTTGGTCGGTTTCCTTTAGATCCGTTCCGTGATCCGAGGCATGTTCCCTTTTTAAAAGCAGTTGATTTATCCACTACTGGCTTGCTAGGCCTATCGCAGCTTCACCAGAGCCCCGTTAGCCGTCACGTTTCAGGGTTCCCATAGAGCCTTCTCAGCTACCGTAGCGGTCCTGGGGCACACGAAGTCCCCGCTGTACATCGCCCCTATAGGCAGTCCCCTACTTTGTGCCGTTGCCCATCTCCCACGACTTGGACGAGGGGTTGGACTTATGGGAGACTATTGGGATCTTTAATAATATGCTTGCTGTAATATCTGGTGTTTATTGTTTGATCCTGTATTGCGATCATGAATCCTTCCGTCTCACTGTATATATTGCCGTTTCTTAGCCATGCGTTGGATGCGTCTTGATCTATGTGTGGCTGTGTTAGATGATACGGGTGCTTGCCGTGTAGTGTTTTCTTTTTCCAATTTACTTTCTTTGTATCTGTTGATGTTATGTGATCTAAAGGGTTGTAGAAGTGGTTATGAAATTGCAATGGTGTAGCTGATGTATTTATATGAGTGATTGCTTTGTGTATTTTGCTAGTTTCTGCTCGTTCTAGAAAGAATTTTCTTAAATTGTCTACCTGTCCATAATGTAGGTTTTTTATGTCTATAAATCCCCTTCCACCTTCCTTTCTGCTTAATGTGAATCTTTCTGTTGCTGAATGTATGTGATGTATTCTATATTTGTGGCATTGTGATCGTGTAAGTGTATTGAGTGCTTCTAGGTCTGTGTCACTCCATTTCACTACTCCAAATGAGTAGGTCAATACTGGTATAGCATAAGTATTTATAGCTTTTGTCTTGTTTCTTGCTGTCAATTCTGTTTTCAGTATTTTTGTTAGTCTTTGTCTATATTTTTCTTTTAGTTCTTCTTTAATATTTGTATTATCTATTCCTATTTTTTGTCTGTATCCTAGGTATTTATAGGCATCTGTTTTTTCCATCGCTTCTATGCAGTCGCTGTGGTTATCCAATATGTAATCTTCTTGTTTAGTGTGTTTGCCCTTGACTATGCTATTTTTCTTACATTTGTCTGTTCCAAAAGCCATATTTATATCATTGCTGAATACTTCTGTTATCTTTAGTAATTGGTTGAGTTGTTGATTTGTTGCTGCCAGTAGTTTTAGATCATCCATGTATAGCAAATGTGTGATTTTGTGTGGGTATGTTCCAGTAATATTGTATCCATAATTTGTATTATTTAGCATGTTGGATAGTGGGTTCAGAGCAAGACAGAACCAGAAAGGACTTAATGAGTCTCCTTGGTATATTCCACGCTTAATCTGTATTGGCTGTGATGTGATGTTATCAGAATTTGTTTGGATATTAAGTGTGGTTTTCCAGTTTTTCATTACTGTGTTTAGAAACTGTATCAATTTAGGATCTACTTTGTATATTTCCAAAATCTGTAGTAACCATGAATGGGGTACACTATCAAAGGCTTTTTGGTAATCAATGTATGCGTAGTGTAGGGACCTTTGTTTAGTTTTCGCTTGATATGTCACCTCTGCATCTATTATCAGTTGCTCTTTACATCCTCGTGCTCCTTTGCAGCAGCCTTTTTGTTCTTCATTTATGATTTTGTTCTGTGTTGTATGTGTCATTAATTTCTGTGTGATGACTGAAGTTAATATTTTGTATATTGTTGGTAGGCATGTTATGGGGCGATATTTAGCTGGGTTTGCTGTGTCTGCTTGATCTTTAGGTTTCAGATAGGTTATTCCATGTGCAAGTGTATCAGGGAATGTGTATGGGTCTGCAATGTAACTGTTAAATAATTTAGTTAGATGTGAATGTGTTGAGGTGAACTTCTTTAGCCAGTAATTTGCTATTTTATCATTTCCAGGGGCTTTCCAATTGTGTGTAGAATTAATTGCTCGGGTGACTTCATGTTGCAAAATTATCACTTCAGGCATTTGTTTAATCATCTTGTATGTGTCTGTTTCTGCTTGTATCCACCGTGCATGCCTGTTATGTTGTACCGGGTTTGACCATATGCTGCTCCAGAAGTGTTCCATGTCTGTTATGTTTGGTGGATTGTCTATTTTAATGTGTGTGTTATCCATTGTTTGGTAAAATCTCTTTTGGTTTGTGTTGAATGTTTGGTTTTGTTTCCTTCTATTTTCACTTTTTTTGTATCTTCTAAGTCGTTTGGCCAATGCTTGCAATTTCTGCTTCTTTTCATCTAATTGCTCTATTGCTTCTTGTTGTGAGATTTTACCTAACCTTTTTCGTTTTTTGTCTGATATTTCATTTCTTATAAATTGTGTTAGCTGTCCGATATCTTTTCTCAGTTTTTCTATTCTGATCTGTAACCTGTGTTGCCATGCTGGTTTTGTGCGTTTCTTCTGTGTGTTGGTTTGTTCTGATCTCTGCCTAGTGTGTATATTTAGTGTAGTGAGTGCTCCTATATAAACCAGTAGTTGTAACTCTTCCATAGTTGTGTTTTCATTTATTTTGTTGTGTATGATTGTGTTGATAGTTTTTATTGTTGTTTCGACTTGTGGGTTATTTGGCGGTCTATGCAGGAATGGTCTAATGTCTGTATTTGTGTCTTTGTATTCTATATATGTCAGCTGAAATTTCTCTTCTATATCTAACACATGTGTCTCTTCGTGTTCTATTTGTGCTTGTTCTGGTGGCTGTCTTAAGATTTCGTTTTCCTCTGATTGTTTAATTGATGCGTGTTGGTCTTTGTTTGTTTGCTCTGGGATGTTTGAGTCCATTACTGTGTTTTCTTCTTCTTCTGTTTGCACATTATTTTGTTCCAGTATTTGTTGTACTTGTTGTTTGATGTTTTCTAATTCTGACTGGGGTATCCTGTTATTTTTGATTATTACACGGATCTGATCAGCTAGTCGTTGTTCTGTTACAAATTTTAATTCCGGGTATCTGGTAATAAATGTTGTGTATACTTGTGATCTGTATCCAGTTGTGTTGGTTCCTAGGTTTGTTGCTTGGTAATAACAGAACATGAGGTGTCGATTGACTTCATCTGACCATCTCATCCTCTGTCTTTGTTTTCCTTCTAGGGTGGTTGCAGGAAGCATATCCTGCAAAACACCTCTATTTGGATTTAAATCATTTTCCAGTTGGCTAGCAGTGTCGTTACCATTGTGGGCGGGCATAGGGTTCAAGCGTCGTCCCCGACCATGACGGCGCTTGTCCGAGGCATCTTTAGTTCTGTCCTGAACCAAGTAATCACACTAAAAGGGGGGTTAGCCCTATTAGTGGTTTGTTCTTTTCGTCGCCTTTTACGACTGGCAGAACATACCGGAGGCCTATTCTTTTCCCGGGCCTCCACGGGGTTTATTATTATTATTATTATTATTATTATTATTATTATTATTATCTGCGAATAAACCTATTAGGATTACGCAAAGTAATTGCGAGGGCGTTTGCTTTCCGTGCTTCTTTCAATCTCTTCCTGTGGGTTTCGTTCCTCTCTTCAGGCCATGTTGTTCCAGTCTCCTACTCTTTGGTTTTTTCTCTTTGTCAACTTGCCATTTATGAAATTTTCACCTGAAACTGTATTTCGCGATTTTGGACGTCTTATGGACTAATTCCTTCCAATTTCAGACCAGTTTTGATCTCGCCGACCTATTTCGTTGTATTGATTTTAGCTTTGCTCCTGTTGTTAAATAAGCAAACTGTTTGTTTTGTAAGTCTGCTTAAGTTCATTCTTTTAATGTGTCTGTAGAATCTTAACTTTGTTTCATCGAAACACCTTCACAGTTCTCTATTGTTCCAATCTCCTATAGCGCGCCCGGCCGATGTGGCCGTGCGGTTCTAGGCGCTTCAGTCTGGAACCGCGTGACCGCTACGGTCGCAGGTTCAAATCCTGCCTCGGGTATGGATGTATGTGATGTCCTTAGGTTAGTTAGGTTTAAGTAGTTCTAAGTAGTAGGGGACTGATGACCACAGATGTTAAGTCCCATAGTGCTCAGAGCCATTTGAACCATTTGAATCCTATAGCGCGTGGAAAGAACGAACACCTATATCTTTCCGTAAGGCCTCCGATCTCCCTTATTTTATCATGGTGATCGTTTCTTCCTATGTAGGTTGGTGCCAACAATATATTTTCGCATTCAGAGGAGAAAGTTGGTGATTGGAATTCGTGAGAAGATTCCTCCGCAACGAAAAACGCCTTTGTTTTAATGATGTCCACCCCAAATCCTGTATCAATTCATTGACACTCTCTCCCTTATTTCTGGCTAATACAAACAGTGCTGCCCTTCTTTGAACTTTTTCGATGTACTCCGTCAGTCCTATCTGACAAGGATCCCACACCGTGCAGCAGTATTCTAAAAGAGGATGGACGAGTGTAGTGTAGGCAGTCTTCTTAGTAGATCTTTACATTTTCTGAGTGTCCTGCCAATAAAATGCAATCTTTGGTTAGCCTTCCCCACAACATTTTCTACGTGATCCTTCCAATTTAATTTTTAGGTATTTAGTTGAATTTACGGCCTTTAGAATTGACTATTTTATCGTGTATCAGAAGTTTAAGGGATTCCTTTTAACACTCATGTGGATGACCTCAGATTTTTCGTTATTTAGGGTCAATTGCCAGTTTTCGCACCATACAGTTATACTGTCTAAATCGTTTAACAGTTTGGTTTGATCTTCTGATGACTTTATTAGTCGATAAACAATAGCATCATCTGCAAACAACCTGATAGTGCTGCTCAGGTTGTCTCCACAATCGTTTATATAGATAAGGAACAGCAAAGGACCTATAACAGTACCTTGGGGAACGCCAAAAATCACTTCTGTTTTACTCGATAACTTTCCGTCAGTTACTAAGATCTGTGACCTCTCTGACAGAAAATCGCAAATTCAGTCACATAACTGAGACTATATTCCACAAGCTCGCAATTTCACTACAAGCCGCTTGTACGGTACAGTGTCAAAAGCCTTCTGAAAATCCAGAAACACGGAATAGATCTGAAATCCCTTGTCAATAGGACTCAACACTTCATGTGAATAAAGAGCTAGTTGAGTTTCACAGGAACGATGTTTTCTAAACCCATGTTGACTGTGTGTCAATAGACCGTTTTCTTAGAAGAAATTCATAATGTTCGAACACAATATATGTTCCGAAATCCTGCTGCATATCGACGTTAACGATATGGGCCTGTAATTTAGTGGATTACTCCTACTACATTTCTTGAATATTGGCGTGACCTTTGCAACTTTCCAGTCTTAGGGTACGGATCTTTCGTCGAACGAACGGTTGTATATGATTGTTAAGTATGGAGCTATTGCATCGACATACTCTGAAAGGAAGCCAACTGGTATACAGTCTGGACCAGATGACTTCTTATATTAAGTGATTTAAGTTCCTTTGGATTCCATCTCGCCGTCTACAGAATTCAAGGTAATGAGCGGCAGCCTTTTTTGTTAGCATCAGTAGGCGTCCAGACGCACCGTGTGATAGTGAAATTGTTTCCCCGACGCGACGTAGCAACTGTCCTACGACGAAATTTTTTCTGAGTTAGATGCATGTTTCAAAGAATCTGCGTTACTCATGTTGGCAGCTGTTCTTGATTCGAATTCTGGAATATTTACTTCGTCTTCTTCTGTGAAGGCGTTTCGGAAGTCTGTGTTTAGTAACTCTGCTTTGGAAGGACTGTCTTCGATAGTACCTGCATTGCTATCGAGCAGAGAAGGCATTGATTGTGTCTTGCCGCTAACATACTTTACATACGCCCAGAATGTCTTTGGATATTCTGCCAGGTTTCGAGCCAAAGTTTCGTTGTGGAAACTATTATAAGCATGTCGCATTGAATCCCGCGCTAAATTTCCAGCTTCTGTCAAAGATCGCCAATCTTACGTCTGTTTAAATCTGGCATGTTTGTTTCGTTTTCGTTGTTTCTCCAACAGTGTTCTGACCCGTTTTGTGTACCAAGGAGGTTCAGGTCCGTCGTTAGTTAATTTATTTGGTATAAATCTCTCAGTTGCTTCCGATACTATTTCTTTGAATTCGAGACACATCTGGTCTACAGTTATATTTTAATTTGGAAGTAGTGGAGATTGTCTCTCAGGAAGGCGCCAAGTGAATTTTTATCTGCTTTTTTTAATAGGTATATTTTTCGTTCATTTTTGGAGGATTTGGGGTTAGAACATTTAGTCTCGCTACGACCACTCTGCATTCGCTTATCATTTTCGATGCTCGTTATTAACTCAGGGTTATTGGTTGCTAAGAGGTCAAATGTGTTTTCACAGCCGTTTACTATTCACGTTGGCTCATGAACTAACAGCTCAAAATAATTTTTAGAGAATGCGTTTAGCACAATTTCGGATGATTTTTTGTGCGTACCTCGGTGTTAAACATGTATTTTCAAATGGCTCTGAGTACTATGGGACTTAACTTCTGAGGTCATCAGTCCCCTAGACTTAGAACTACTTAAACCTAACTAACCTAAGGACATCACACACATCCATACCCGAGGCAGGGTTCGAACCTGCGACCGTAGCGGTCGCGCGGCTCCAGACTGAAGCGCCTAGAACCGCTCGGCCACTACGGCCGGCAAACATGTATTTTCGCCAACATTTCGAGGGTAAATTAAAGTCACAACCAACGTTAAGCGTATGAGTCGGGTACATGTTTGAAATCAAGTTTTCTTTCAACCTTCCAGCATTTATATCATCAGAATTAGCAGGTCGGTAAAAGGACGCAATTATTATTTTATTCCGGTTGCCAACAATGACCTCTGCCCATGACGACATCCAGTGCCTCCTGCCGGAGCAATGGGAAATGGTCTAGGCGTGCGCGACTCGGGGAAACCGCGGCCGCTAAATCGCGGTCCAGAGCGCTCGCGGGCAACGTTTGGCGCCCAGTTAAGCCGTCGGCACACGGACCGTGCATCCGAACGCTGAGCGTTGAGCGTGCCGAGTGTCTGACGTCACAGCATGGAATCGCACGCTCTGGAGTCTTTCCGAACGTGCAGAGCAATATATGGCATGCCAGATATTCTGAGCGTGCGTCTGAGCGTTGACCAATGACATGGCACAACGCTATCTACGTCACAAGCACGCCGTCTCCCTTCAGTACAGAGTTGTGAGGTGCCATATTGGCATTCATTTCAAGCCTATATGTATATATACCGTTCCGAGCACCAGCAAATTGAGAATCACTGCAAAAACCCGTTGTTAACTGTGTGACTCGTTCCAATAAAATAATGAGAAACATCATATTCGTGGCAAAAGAATTATTGTAACTTGCGTATGATGAGAGTAGGCTATTTGAAGGCAGCGACACACTGAAGATCCACCGTAAACGCATTCTTCTTGGTACAATGTGTTATAATTAAATTACAGGTAGTAAGTTATCTACGATTAAGGTTTTTAGCGAGAGGTAAGACACTATGTTTAGTTATGAAAGGTGTGATCATGGTTTAGCGTAATGAATAGCGTCACTGTTCAATAATGAGTTTCTTTTGGGACGGTGGTTCGCGTCCTGGCACAACCAATTTTTTTCCCTAACATTCGTGTTTTTATTAGGTTCTGATAGTTTATTATTAGTTTAATATAAATATAGACTATAATATTTGATGTTATGTAAATACAAGTTCACCTTTTTTTGAAGGGTGACTTTGTTCGATTGGCTTAATCTAAAGGACAGCTTACGCTACTTGTATAAAGATATTTTGCTCCTTCTTATTTTACGCTTCGTAATTCACATGTTGCAAAGATTCTGCTACCGGGTAGGAACAGTGATCAAGTAAGACTGACCTTGGGGTTTTACTAAAATGTGGGAATGATGAAATAATGTTTATCTTATGCGAAGAAGTATTCCAAATTTGTAACGCACTGTTTGTAATGGAACTTTTATAAGCCTGCGTCCTTATTGATTGGACATGGTACTTTCCTTATCGTGAACGATGGAAGCCATGTGCATTTTAATAAAGCTAACGTGGGAATTTTACGCGCGCACGTTGAGTAAACAGTGTGATTAACGAACTAGAAACATCCCTCAACTGCTGCTGGAGTGCGTTGCGATCGCGTATACCACGTTGGGGTCCACGTACCGTATGCACAAGCCGCATCATTCCTGAGCGTTCAGCAGCACGTTGAACTTGGCACGCTCAACGTTAACGTTCGACAGCACGGTCCGTGTGCCGGCGGCTTTAATGTGTGCGGCCTCCGAGACCCCGTACTGACTAGGATTCAGTCGTCTCTATTAAGCACGTCGTTACTTACATGTATTTCCACTCTTATTTAGTGGTGGAGTCCCAGTACGTGGAAGCGGACGAAAGGATCTTCCTCTCTCCGTAGCTCATACTGTGCCCCATGTCAAGGTAGTGTTCAATCACTCCGAACTTTTCTGCCTGATCCTATCTGGTGTGACGTCTGTGTTCAGCGCAGCTATCCTTAGGAGTGTGTCGCATCTAGCCAACGTGTGATTTCACACACTGGTACAGAACTTTATATAGCACTGCTCTTTACACATCTAGAACCCAGCATCATTTAGAACCGCACTGGAGGGCCTAAGACACATTTTATTTCGTGTTTCTTGAACAGCATGCCAATATTAAGGGCACGCCACCAACATAGGGTAAAAAAATATCCTCGCGGAGTTCTCCGTTTCTTCTGGCGGTTCTTGAATTCGGAGAACTCGGCGGGGGCAAGTGTATGTCGCCGTGCTCTATGATTCCTCTATGATGACGTTATAGCCCCACCTCTTAGCACCTGCGCTTTTCTAGGCGAGCCACTGCAGAACAGGGTTGTTCGCAACCACCTGAAGATGACGAGAAGCTGTCTCGTTGAAATATTGTGCAGCTTCCACAACATCATGAGACTCGACGCCCGTGAACCAATGAAGCCGTTACTCCGTCGGGAAAATCTCAAACGATAGTTTCGTTGTTTCGCCTCATGGCAGTGATAATCTGAGCGACCTTTTAACGTCTGAATTCAATCCATCTGAATATTTGTTTCACGATGGATGTGGAAGAGAATGGCTGCCTTTCCTTCCTTCCTTCCTTGATCTACTCGTATTGGTCAGGAAGAAGGTCGAGGCTACGTTGAGACATGCCGTTCATAGGAAGCCTATTCACACTGACTTGCATCTGCAGGCTGCTAGTTGTCACCATCTTGCTCAACGTAAAGGGGTAATCCGTGCAATGGTTCACAGAGCCCACGTCATTTGAGACACTGAGATTTTATCAGCTGAGTTAGTCCATCTTGCGGTAACCTTTGATTGGAATGGTTATAGTGAAAGACGTCCGTTATGCTATCGACGAACCGTGCAGCGTGCACGTAGGTGGCACTAAAGTCTTCGGTCTTTTTGTCTAACGCAGGGAGCATTTGTAATAGGGTTGGTCGTATTTTGCGGGAATATGATGTGAAATGTGTTTTTCGACCACCATCTAAAATAAGTGTCTTTGTAGGTTCCGTAAAGAATGGTACTGTATTCCGTAAAGTGGTGTCTACCTATTTCCTTGTAGTTATGGAATGTCATATATTGGTCAGGCTATGAGGACTCCGGAGGACCAGTGTACTGAGCATAAGCGGCACACAGGCTAACAACAGCGGAGCAAATCCGCCGTTGCAGAACGTTGTCTTAGCACCTGTCATCCTATGGATTATAACAATATAAGGATTTTCTCATGCACTTCCAGCAATTGGTATAGCGTTATTCAGGAAGCAGTTGAAATTAAATTAGCAAGTAACCTTATAGATACAGTAGAGATGGAGGTCTTTGCTTAAGTTCTGCATGGAATTCTGCTACCTCCCTTGGAAAACATAAATACATAAACAAAAAGCCCAGAGGGACAGAATTAATGCTACCTCAACCGTTAGTTCTGATTTTCATTATCGATAACTTCTGACATGGGTCAGATATGGTTGTATCGTGGCCCTAGTATTTACAGTGTGTGTGTGTGTGTGTGTGTGTGTGTTTGTGTGTGTGTGTTTGTGTGTGTGTGTTTTATCTTTCCGGAACTGCTATGGAAACCGAGGTTTTAAATTCCCTTGCACAGCGATTATTTGTTGTAGTTTTGCCGTGAAAATGCCAAGGCGTACTTCTGTCAAAATATTGGCCGTTGTCGACGTCGTCACCAGACTGCAGTTTCGTAAATTACTTCAACATTGTATACTCCGGCAGACACTCAGGTCTCACATTCCTCTCACTTGTTATTTTGTAAGTCACAGAATAAAATATCTTAGCTGAAACACTTTGAACACGTGTATTGGCCTCGTAGGAATTATTCCGGCATTTGCTTGAAGTAAATTAGGGATATTTCCGAATATCTTAATCAGGGAGATAAAAGACCCCTGGATACAAGGCTAGTCTGTTTAAATCAGTGCAACCTTCTTATGCTGATCCAATGTCCACAACGTGAGTGACCCAGTGTTCGTGTATTTCTCAATATCGACGATCGCTCAGCTAGACAAATAATATGCGTATCAACAAGTTCCTTTGTGTGGCAAAACAAATAATACACATATTATTTCACCATGCAACGCTAGACACACTGTCAGTTGGCATCAGGACAATAAGGACGATGGTTTCTTTCCGTAATATGAATTACATTATTTCATTTGCTTTTCTGAAACACTGAGGCCCCATACCTGGACAATGAGTGAGATGTTTATCTGAGATAGAGTATAAGTTGTTAATTTTATCCATTTGAGACGTCTCGAGTACTGGTTCACAGAAAAGAAGAAAAAGGAGTAGTGCGAAATTGTGCTGTGAAATAAAACAGATGTTTCAGTATTGTCTTTATTTAATTGTACTACATTGTTTACCAAACCTCTGCTCTGTGCTGTCTAAATAATCTATCGGTTGTATTGTTTGAAAGGACTTTACAGCTGCCACTCTCTTTGATCGTCTTGGGTAAATTTTTGTACAATTTTATTCCTTCGTAGGAACTGATGTTGTGAGCTTTGCTATTGTTTCATAGAAAATGGAAGTTCAGGATAGATCTTGTTCCACTGTCATGGACAAGGTTGTTTGTTAAGTAATTATCAAGATTAATTTTGATGTGAGCTACTGATCAGTGAATGTATTCGCATAGTGTAGTTAGAATCACCTCGATTTTGAAAATATTTTTACCATGAAGTGGATTAATATTTTTGGTGATTATTCCTGTTATGGATTGGCAAGACAGCCAACCCACTATGACAGGAAGCCGAAAGGTCACGCGTTTAAGCTCACGCAGGCTGGCGTGAGGTCTGGAACAGGACAAGTAAATGAGACTAGCAAAACGTACGTAGCTGCTGGAATACTTAACTTTAATCCATAATTGGTGAACATCGCTCTTGACGGTACATGTTTTACAGCATCAATAGTAACTGGTAATGGCGCCTTGCTAGGTCGTAGCAAATGACGTAGCTGAAGGCTATGCTAACTATCGTCTCGGCAAATGAGAGCGTAATTTGTCAGTGAACCATCGCTAGCAAAGTCGGCTGTACAACTGGGCCGAGTGCTAGGAAGTCTCTCTAGACCTGCCGTATGGCGGCGCTCGGTCTGCAATCACTGATAGTGGCGACACGCGGGTCCGACGTATACTAACGGACCGCGGCCGATTTAAAGGCTACCACCTAGCAAGTGTGGTGTCTGGCGGTGACACTACAATTCCTATGGCCCTTTCCTGTAATTGGAACTATGATTGACAATCTGGTGTAAGTTTTACATCGTCTTATTTCCATATTTGTTCTAACAATTCTTCATTTTGTGCGACATTTGCAGAGTAATTGTTAGCTCCTTACCTAGCGGTACATGACAAATGTTTCAAGTCTTTTCAGAGTTCCCATTTTTCTTATGTTCACTTTCATCGTAGGGGATTGGAATGCAGGTGAATGAGACTAAAAGCATTCAGTTGTTATGCACAGGCTTTATTGCTTTATTGCTTAAAATGCCAAAATCTTCTAAATTGTTCGGAGTTCCCTGGAACATGAGAAGAGTAGAGAGGGTTCTGGACCTCCGACGTACGCAGAACGAAGGTGGTTATCTCGATATTTTATGTTTCTTAAAACGGAAGCTAATGCAAAACCATTTTTAAGATGTGGAAATCTAGCTTGAACTTGCAATTTTATCTGCACGTGCGTGTTAAGTGAATACAGCTAGTGCTGCATTTTTTTTCCTAAACCAATGGTCGGATCAGGAACTAGTCTCATTGAAATCAGCAAGAGCTGAGAATAATTAGACTTCTCTTACATGTCTAAGCAAGGCTAGCAATGCTTAACTTTTTCGGAAATATCGAAGGGAAAAATATGTATCCAACAAGCGAGTCGTGTTTCTTTAAGCGTAATTACGTCATATAGCCAATTCTAGCGTTGAGAACAGCTTATAACACGTGAACGTTTCATTTCCTTTGCGTCGTTCTCACGACAGTCAGAGGAGAAGTAACAATGAAATGTTTAATTCACTGTGAAAGTCATCAGAAATTTTTTTTGTCCCGTACTTTATTTGTGTTGGTACTAGTCATGAAAAGTGAAAATCATTTTAGTTCTTCGGGTGTTGAGTGTGTTCTGTGGCACCAGGGTATAATATTTGCATACTGAGGGGGTGTAGTGTTAGTTATTGACTTGTCACAGTCATCGGCGATCAGAAGGCGCTCGCAAGGCCTGTATGTGCACCCTCTGTTTTGATTATGGAGACGGTAATGTGCTAACTGTGAGTTTAGGGGTGAACAGTTGTTTGCAACATTCATTCTTCGAGGTGCCTCTGGCCGGGCTTCTCGTGACACCATGATCTCATCAAGTATGGCTACTCAGGTGTCGTGGACAGAACAATGGGGCTATGATGGCTTCAGTTACGAGAGTAGATTCTGAGGGTTTGCGAGTGGTGGACGTACTCTCGTGCGACGTAAGCTTGGTAATCTGCCTGTTCTGGAGTACTTGCACCCACGAAACACACGTCCATTATAACAGTATCTGTTCATGGTTTACCTAAATTTTTATAATTTTTTGTTTTAAAATTTTTGCATACATATACTATATTTTCTGTATATGTAAACTAAAGTGTACTATACTGGACGTTGAAGCTCTTTGCATCGTATGTGATTAATGTATGTAGAATTACGTTAAGTAATTTCCTGACGACACTTTGTATTTAAAATATTTGTGTGTATAAACTGTTCGTGTTGATGTAAATTTGACAATTGTAGCAAATGGTCACGCGTAGGAACAATGTAAGAAATAGGTGTTGTGTAAAGGCCAGTTTGCTTTTGTTTGAAACGAAAGTGCCTCTGGGGAGTGGAAAAGGTGGCATGGGCTAATTGGCGCGCTACCAACAGTAAGCGCGGGAAGTAAGTACCACAGTTTGTAGGCAGCAGTCGTTGAGGGAACACCTTTGTGAAGCAGGAGGTGCTTTGCCTGCAAATTTGCACAAAAGTGCCTCGGATGAGGACTGCAAACGGCTTACGGCGTAACTGTGAGTTGTTGGACTATTTTATGTAAAATTTAACAACACCGAGAAGAGGAATTGAGCTCATACAGCAAGAGACTTGAAGGCTGTACTGTGGGTAATGTAGCCGTCATAACTGTTCGCCACACCCAAGCCTACAGCCACCAGATAAAATTTTTTTGTATTTTATTTTTTCAACTTTAAAGAAACTGGTTCGCCCTGTTATTTAATCCTAATCATACACCTATATAGGGTTCCTTCCTGGTGTTTTATTAATCCGAGTATCCTGTTTTACAGACTCACGAACTGCAAAGTTAATATAAAGAGGCTTCATTTAAATTGTTTTTGTGTATATAATGAGAAAATTTTCTTAACTAGTGCAAAGTGTTATAGTTTGCTTACGTAAAATTCAGTCAGGGTGAAACAAAGTTACTAAAATCTATTAAATGAATATACAGAGATAGTTCAAAGAGTAATAGCATTTGAAAGTAAGTTCCAGTAAGAAAGAGTTTTTCGTGAGGTGAAATGTTCAGTATAAAAAGTGTGTGCTTCAGTATCTTAAGTATTTTAATGTTTAAGTTTGTTGATTATGGAAAGTGCTTTTCTACAGGTCCCCCCTGGCAAAATTTTTTTATCTTCCTTGGAGTTGGGCTTTTTCTCTTTTACAAATGTAATGTATAAGGGTGTAATCCAACATTGTTTAAGTGAAGTAATATTTACTTTTAAGAACCAAATTAAACAGTAGCAAGAAAGTAGGCAAAATTCATAGTTCTGCTTTTCCAATACTTTTACTGTTTCATTGTCTGGATAGGCTGCCGACCATTCGTACATGTTTTAAACCACTAAGTGAACTTGGAACTGAGTTGTCTTAGCTTCAATATAGTATTATTCATACTGTGTTTCTATCTAAAGGATGGGTAAGATATTAAGAAATGAAGTGAACAGTCTGATTTACTTACCCATTAGACACAACACACGGTCAAATCCTGTAAAAGGGGTAACTCTATTGATTAGCTTCTCCAATCAACAGGACTATTCTCCTATAGGATGCTTTATTTGGAAACTAAACAAAATTTAGTAAGAGGAATTATATGTGGCAACAAAGAGACAGGGGTTCTGTTATTTGGGTAAAAGCTTATTAAATTACAATAGCAGTGGTAGGGATCTACGATCCCAGGCTTCATTGTGTGGGGCACCATCAGTTACAACTCGCGATCATATATGGTGTTTCTACAGGTTAAAGTGGGCAGTGCCAGCTAAATAGCTGTTACTGCAATATCTTCGACAATATGGTAGTGTTCTGTTTAGGCAGTAAAATGACCATCCACATACGGCAACTAGGACGCAGCGCGTTATTCAAAGTGTACAAAAACTGCCCTGAGCAGCAAAATCACTAGTTCTGCCGCCATTTGAACATGTGTGTGGTATGATGAAGTGGGAACTTAACGCGTTCACCAAGGACCTTCAAGAGCCTTTGCCAAATCGCAACACGCAAGACGCTTGAGACATGCTGCTTCAGGATGCCGTTAGGCATGTTTATGACCCTTTGCATGCAAGATTAGACACCTGCGTTGCCACCAAAGGGGCGTTACACTCTGTACTGGTGGGACTGTTCGAACACCCTTCACTGTGGCACGTGTGTTTCATTTCGTCTGATTTCGTTATCATACAATCCCACAATCTGTCATATAATGCTACAGTGACGTACTATCGGCCAACACACTTGTCACAAAAACGACTTTTTCGTTCGTGGATGTTGATTTTATTCTCGGCAATATATGCACATACAGTGCCAATATATATCCAGAAGGAGTAAATATAGCGAAGATCGTTTTTCACTAAGTTAGATACAGGTACACACGACAGAAAATTCTCCACATTGCCCGCTATAACTTAGCCAAATGGCGTATAGGTATATTTACTCGTTGTCGAGATATTTCGAGTGACCTGTCTTAGCCACTCATGTCTATTTAAATGTATTACTATCTTCTGTAGGATGCCAGTAAGCTCCGATATTTCAAGTAATCGAACTTCTGTGTGTAAAACAGCTTCAAACTTCAGATTACCTTACAAACGAATTTAAGTGTTAAATAATTGACGTTGAGAGTGTAAGCGAGCAAAAGTTTAGAAAAGTTTTGAAATTATGTTTAAAGTTTGTTGGAAATCGCTAACTGCTCTCATTATCAAACGCTTGATGTGTATAAACTTGGTAATTTGGGCCCTATTTTAAGCAAAAGCTAGTTTTTCACGCATCTGAATGTTTATGACGTCATGTCTCCTCAATACGTTTCGTACAATGATATAATTTTACAGGTGGATTCAATGATATATACGCACAGCGCCTGAAAATATGTTGCGAAAACAGGTAGTAGTAAAGAAGTAACAAAGAAAAACGTCATGCGTGATCCTGAAGCTTTACAGCATGAAAGGCGGCATGGCAGCAAGCGACAAACTTTTTTTCCTTTCACCATTTTGTCAGTGGTATCAGAGAGAAAGTTTCGTGAATGTTTTAAATTATGAAACTTCCTGGCGGATTAAAACTGTATGCCGGACCGAGACTCGAACTCGAGACCTTTGCCTTTCGCGGGCAAGTGCTCTACAAATTTTTTTTAACCTTATTTTGTTCGCTTTCGTTCGTTGCATCTGCTCGGGGCGGACGTCGTAAGACCCCCTTTTAAGTTCGTCGTTGATCGGTTAACTCAGTTTTTTAGTACAGAGGGCAGCTAACCCTCTGACCGAACACGCTGAGCTACCGTGCCGACACCAGCTGAGCTACCCAAGCACGACTCACGCCCCGTCCTCACAGCTTTACATCTGCCAGTACCTCGTCTACTACCTTCCAAACTTTACAGAAGCTCTCCTGCGAACCTTGCAGAACTAGCACTCCTGGAAGAAAGGATATTGTGGAGACATGGATTAGCCACAGCCTGGGGGATGTTTCCAGAATAAGAATTCTGGTTTTAAGTTATGTTTAAAGTTCGTTGTGAGTTCTCTCATTCTCAGGTACTGCTGGATATTCAGAGTAATTTGCCTATAGTGAGCTAGCTACCTCAAGACATGAACATAGTTTCTATTTGTAATACTTGTCTTATTGTTCTGAAACTGTAACATATATTACACCCATTAATGAACAGATTACCATAGCACTTTACATTTTTAAATTCGGTTAGTATTTATATTAGATAAGCCACCTGCAACTAGTAACCAAGCACCGAGTAAGTCGTTTAGTAATATAGATGGGTGACTGACGGTGAGGAGTTGTTATAGTAACGACAGTAATGTGATACCATTGTTGGTATGTATACTTCCTCAACTAGTTCTTTACAAATCAAGTGAAGACCTTTACGTCATAGTACTCTCACTACATATGGTGTGCAGTAAACACTTTCGGCAAAACTGCAGAATTGCCTCAGTTTTTTAAGCCACGTAATGCTGATGAGTAGATGTGTAGATGTAAGTTGCGGTATTTAATGATATAAGTAGGGATGCTAGAATGTGGTTAGAACGGGAAAAGAGCTTTTATTTCTCTCAGTTAGAAGTAATTTCTTCATGCAACTGATATACACTACTGGCCAATAAAATTGCTACACCACGAAGATGACGTGCTACAGACGCGAAATTTAACCGTCAGGAATAAGATGTTGTGATATGGAAATGATTAGCTTTTCAGAGCATTCACACAAGGCTGGCGCCGGTGGCGACACCTACACCGTGCTGATCTGAGGAAAGTTTCCAACCGATTTCTCATACACAAACAGCAGTTGACCGGCATTGCATGGTGAAACGTTGATGTGATGGCTCGTGTAAGGAGGAGAAATGCGTACCATCACGTTTCCGACTTTGATAAAGGTCGGATTGGGGTTTATCGTATAGCGACATTGCTGCTCGCGTTGGTCGATATCCAATGAATGTTAGCAGAATATGGAATCGGTGGGTTCATGGGCCTAGTACGGAATGGCGTGCTGGATCCCAACGGCCTCATATCACTAGCAGTCGAGATAACAGGCATCTTATCCGCATGGCTGTAACGGATCGTGCCTCTACGTCTCGATCCCTGAGTCAACACATGGAGACGTTTGCAAGACAACAACCATCTGCACGAACAGTTGGACGATGTTTGCAGCAGCATGGACTATCAGCTCGGAGACCATGGCTGCGGTTACCCTTGACGCTGCATCACAGACAGAAGCGCCTGCGATGGTGTACTCAATGGCGAACCTGGGTGCACGAATGCCAAAAAGTCATTTTTTCAGATGAATCCAGGTTCCGTTTACAGAATTATGATGGTCTCATCCCTGTTTGGCGACATCGCGGTGAATGCATATTGGAAGCGTGTATTCCTCATTGCCATACTGGCGTATCACCCGGCGTGATGGTATGGGATGACATTGGTTACGCGTCTCGGTCACCTCTTGTTCGCATTGACGGCACTTCGAACAGTGGACGTTACAATTCAGATGTGTTACGACCCGTGACTCTACCCTTCATTCGATCCCTGCGAAGCCCTACATTTCAGCAGGATAATGCACAACTGCATGTTGCAGATCCTGTACGGGCCTCTCTGGATACAGAAAATGTTCGACTGCTGCCCTGGCCACCACATTCTCCAGATCTCTCACCTACTGAATACGTCTGGTCAATGGTGGCCGAGCAACTGGCTTGTCACAATACCCCAGTCACTACTCTCGATGAACTGTGGTATCGTGTTGAAGCTGCATGGGCAGCTGTACCTGTACACGGCATCCAAGCTCTGTTTGACTCAATACCCAGGTATATCAAGGCCGTTATTACGGCCAGATGTGGTTCTTCTGGGTACTGATTTCTCAAGATCAGTGCACCCAAATTGCGTGAAAATGTAATCACATGTAAATTCTAGTATATTATATTTGTCCACTGAATACCCGTTTGTCATCTGCATTTCTTCTTGGTGTAGCAATTTTAATGGCCAGTAGTGTAGCTTCTCCGCGTTATTCCGCGCTTAATATTAGAGAAACATTAGATAAAGGGTAATTCATTTATGTATTTAATATCGTAAAATCAGATTATGCCAAACAGTGTTGCGGGTTGGAAATCAAATGCTTACACACACCAGAAGGAACTGTAACAAAGGACGCACAATAGTCGCGATAAGCTATCGCAGTCTTTCATGGGACCTGTGGCAGTAATCTTAGGCACCAAGACAGCTGTGAAATACGTGAATATTATTGCGGAACGCCTTTGTCGTTTCATGCTCGATGTATTCCGCTACGGACAGGACATCTTCCAGAAGGATATCTATTTTGTCACAGGGATTTGACCAGCGCGACAGTCAGCTCTAGTTGATATCTTGGCGACCCAGTTCGCCCAATCTGAACCTGAGGGAGCATTTGTTGGGCTTTACCTGCTCCAGCTGTGCACTCACGAACCATCAGCCTACAATTTATGGGAACTGAACGTCATACGCAAAGACACCGGTGACACGTGCAACCGGAAGCATACCATAACTTGTCGAAACCATGACACGCTGAATCGCTGCTTTAGTGTGTTTCTAAGATGGACCAACATGCGTTTAAGCAGCCATTCATCACGTAATGGCTCATCAGTGTAGACGTCCCATTAAGAAATGTCACTCACGCACGTTACACAGAAACAAGGCCTATATTCTGCATTGACTCTTCCCTTTAGCATAGTGCTTTCGAATGATGACATAAATCTACTCAGAAAAGTGCATAGTGCCCATGAGTATTATTTGTACGGTAGCAAGCGGGAACCATGTGATTAAAGAGAAGCGTTTAATGTTTTATTTAGAAAATTATAGCAGTATATGTAATCTCCCCAATAATTAACATTATGCTTTAGTTTGTTTGAAGATTTTGAACCGAAATCGTGTTATTCATAACTTTATTATTATGATTATCAAACTCCTCTTTTGCAATATGTCATATTAATTCACTCTGTTACACTTACTGAGGGCTATGGAAATGATTGCCTCATACTTTTTTTTCGTGTATCGTCACGTTATGCATTTTCTTCTTCTGTTTCTTCTTCTTCATGCCTTTCACGGAAATTTAGGTCATACTACACATTCTGGCGTCCCATCATTACCATCTCCTTTTAGGTAATTCAATACTCCTTCGTCCCACTGGCATGCAGTTATTAATAATTATTTTTGGTACTTTCAAACCACTTTAAATGAACTTATCATGTACTTCTGTCATCCTTTCTTTTATCGTAAATACTGAAAACTTTAAGCTAACTACATTGTTCCTTGTCTTACAGGGTGTTTCAAAAATGACCGGTATATTTGAAACGGCAATAAAAACTAAACGAGCAGCGATAGAAATACACCGTTTGTTGCAATATGCTTGGGACAACAGTACATTTTCAGGCAGACAAACTTTCGAAATTACAGTAGTTACAATTGTCAACAACAGATGGCGCTGCGGTCTGGGAAACTCTATAGTACGATATTTTCCACATATCCACCATGCGTAGCAATAACATGGCGTAGTCTCTGAATGAAATTACCCGAAACCTTTGACAACGTGTCTGGCGGAATGGCTTCACATGCAGATGAGATGTACTGCTTCAGCTGTTCAATTGTTTCTGGATTCTGGCGGTACACCTGGTCTTTCAAGTGTCCCCACAGAAAGAAGTCACAGGGGTTCATGTCTGGCGAATAGGGAGGCCAATCCACGCCGCCTCCTGTATGTTTTGGATAGCCCAAAGCAATCACACGATCATCGAAATATTCATTCAGGAAATTAAAGACGTCGGCCGTGCGATGTGGCCGGGCACCATCTTGCATAAACCACGAAGTGTTCGCAGTGTCGTCTAAGGCAGTTTGTACCGCCACAAATTCACGAAGAATGTCCAGATAGCGCGATGCAGTAATCGTGTCGGATCTGAAAAATGGGCCAATGATTCCTTTGGAAGAAATGGCGGCCCAGACCAGTACTTTTTGAGGATGCAGGGACGATGGGACTGCAACATGGGGATATGCGCCAGTTCTGTTTATTGACGAAGCCGTCCAGGTAAAAATAAGCTTCGTCAGTAAACCAAATGCTGCCCACATGCATATCGCCGTCATCAATCCTGTGCATTATATTGTTAGCGAATGTCTCTCGTGCAGCAATGGTAGCAGCGCTGAGGGGTTGCCGCGTTTGAATTTTGTACGGATAGAGGTGTAAACTCTGGCGCATGAGACGATACGTGGACGTTGGCGTCATTTGGACCGCAGCTGCAACACGGCGAACGGAAACCCGAGGCCGCTGTTGGATCACCTGCTGCACTAGCTGCGTGTTGCCCTCTGTGGTTGCCGTACGCGGTCGCCCTACCTTTCCAGCACGTTCGTCCGTCACGTTCCCAGTCCGTTGAAATTTTTCAAACAGATCCTTTATTGTATCGCTTTTCGGTCCTTTGGTTACATTAAACCTCCGTTGAAAACTTCGTCTTGTTGCAACAACACTGTGTTCTAGGCGGTGGAATTCCAACACCAGAAAAATCCTCTGTTCTAAGGAATAAACCATGTTGTCCACAGCACACTTGCACGTTGTGAACAGCACACGCTTACAGCAGAAAGACGACGTACAGAATGGCGCACCCACGGACTGCGTTGTCTTCTATATCTTTCACATCACTTGCAGCGCCATCTGTTGTTGAAAATTGTAACTACTCTAATTTCGAAAGTTTGTCCGCCTGAAAATGTACTGTTGTCCCAAGCATATTGCAACAAACGGTATATTTCTATCGCTGCTCGTTTAGTTTTTATTGCCGTTTCAAATATACCGGTCATTTTTGAAACACCCTGTATACAGTAACGTATATCCTTCGATTGCTCTAAATAATTTAATTCCTGTTACCTTACAATGCTTTCGTCCTTTTCTGGTTACTACCTAGGTTTAGCTTCCGTAAAGAATTACTTATACAACTGTAAGCGTAAGATTGCACTTCTTTTGTTTCGCACATAGTTTTATGTGTGTGTCATTGTCAAAGCTGACATTGCAGACTAAATAGCTACGGGAGGCCCTAGCCACACGACATTTTATTTCATTTCGTTTCGAAGAACTTGACGACTGGCTTACTATCAAGAACTGTTTTTCATCTCCACGGGTATTTTCGAACGAACTTCAATTATTTTTAACTGTAATCAGAGCGAATCAGGTTGAGTTTATGAATAGTAAATTGCAGCTTGTTTTAAGTGTCGTCTACTATTAAAAGATCATCAGCTAAAAATTTTTTGTTCGCAAATTTTTCCTTTGGCTTGAAAAAGTGATTTACCCATTTGCAACCCATCGTAAAGGTACATGTTAGAAAGCGTAGATGAAAAGCTGCTGCCCCGTCGGCGATCTTCATTCATTATTATTTATTTACTACTTTTTTGGTAGGTCAGATACTGTTTTGGTATTCATGGTTTCTATAAAGCTCTAACTTCGTTTGTAATATGTTTCAGGTATTCATTTTGTTGTAGAATTTCCCATGGGAGGGCTGTTCAATTGATTAACGGCCTTTTCGAAATCTGGAAGTACCACATGAGTAGCTAGACTGCATTCTATCCGCTTTGTAATTAGCTTCTCAGTATATCAGAAAATGTAGCAGGCCTACATGAGCCTCCTTTCCTAAACGACATTGCTCTTTGCCGACTTTTATTTCGCTAATATCCTTTATTGTAATTTTTAATTTTCTCGAATGTAATTTGTATGCAGTATACTTACAGATTTGTTGCCTTTTTTCTAAAGATGGCTTATGATTTTTCTGTTTTCCATGTTTCTTGGGTAATTTCATTATGCCAGTCTAGAGCCGAACGCCATTGTCACAACTAGAGGAATGGATCCTTCACCAAACCATAGTGGTCATCACACACAATTTCACTACACTTTGGAGTTGAAAGTGGGGTTCGTAAAGGAAAAGTAAGTAACTAGCAGGAAGTGCATTTTACAATCTCGTATCGGTTTTTCCTTGGAAATGGTCTTCTCCCAGCTGTCGGTGTTTTGTTACATCAGGTGTAGATTCAGTTAGTCATCTCTCCCTTGGCAGGCACCTCCCGGATATCCGAATAGTGGACTATTTCGGAATCTTTTGCCAATGAAGAGATCATCGTGATACTTTTTCAATCATAGGCCACATGTCTTGTGGATAAGCGTTATGTCTATTTAATGCAGTGGTATCTATTGCCTTCTGCATTCTCAAGACGTTGATCATCACTGATTCTTCCTACACCAAGGGCAAGAGGGTGCCCTGAACCTCTCTCCACTCCTCTGCCCTCTTTGACAAGACCGTTGGCAGAAAGAGGGTGTCTTCTTAAGCCGGAAGTCATTGCTGATTGTTAATCAAAAGTTAAGGGGTTTAGAAAGCGGGACCGAGGACGTTTTCATGATGAATTAAAGACGCAACGTCTGGAACACAGATGCTACATCTAGACCATGGGCGCGAAATGTCTTGTGGATATCTGCCTCTGCCAGGCACTTTATTATGAATAGCAGAGTAATCACGTAGATGTAGATGTAGTTGATGTATGACAGTGTTGAATTAAGGGACGCAAGATGGAGCCAGTAAAGCAAACGTGTTTATATAAATACGCAGGGCTCATGTGCCCCGTACACTTGAAGGTTTTTCGGGGAAGTTAACGTTTAATCGATAGTTCTCCGAGCTTATGATCAGAAACGCTACTGTAGGACTCGATCACGGATCTCTTTCTGTAAACAGCTCATACTAAGCTCTTCTTTCCGAATTTGTGTGCATGTTTCTTATGACGTACTAATAAGGCGTAATAGACGTTTAGTGTAGTGTGTCACGTCTAAGGTGGGATAACTAGGATGGAGAAGATCACTGATTCGTTGTTGAGGCTAAGTCGAGGAAGATAATACGGGACTGCTGTAGTAGGATATCTTCCGGGTTGGCACACCCCTATTGCTACGTAACCATTTGACAGATCGGCAGGACAGACAAGTAAAAGACAAAGACAAAGACATGACTGTTTCCTGGGACAGCCAATGAAACCTCATAAAGTGTGGAAGGACTTTTAGTGTATCCTTTTTAGCTGTTGAAGTGTTACAGATGGACTCTGATAGGAATAGGCAAGCAAAACATTGTATGCAGTGAACTGTACATAATTAACTAGTTCTAGGTGCAACAAGAGGGAGAATTCTGAGGGTTGAATTTTTCGAAGACCAGAAGAACCTAACGACACAGGCTTAGGACGATAGCTCAATGACACAAAGTAGATCACTTGCAGCAATACAAAGATCCAACGTCCCACCAAAGCGTCACCATTTGCCTGCCGGTAAATGCACCGGCTATCTGCCATAACCATGGATACTGCATAATGTGCGGCCATCCAGATTTAGGGTTTCCGAGATTTTCCTAAATCGCTCAGGACAAAAGCCCAAATGTATCCTCCGAAACGGCACGACCGATTTTCTTCTCCATCCTTGAAACATTCAGAGCGTGTGTTCCGTCTCTAACGACCCCGATGTCGAGGGGAATTTAAACACTAATCTTCCTCCTTCCTTTGTTTACTATGTCATGAGGAATACATGATTTTAGCACTACATCACTGGTTGTCCAGGCTGTTCGGTCAACTGACGAATTGGAGTGTCATCGTGTCACCAAGAGTCATAGTACCGTCCTCTGTCTTGAGGTCACCGCCACATTACCATCAGCCTTACTTGTCCACGCGCTGCCTCGGGATGGGATGAAAGATAGAACTGTGGTTCTTCTGGTCAGCGAGCTCTTTCACCGTCCGACACTCGCCTAGTCTGGGAGGAATGCTAGCAACTTAAGAAGGGCACTCCGCGCAGCAGCATTTGGCACAAAATGTTTACAACGTGTGGTCGTTCTGCACTCGGGCTGCATTGTGAGTAGGTGCTGCTGCCATCTCCATAACAACGCCTCTGTGCCGAAGACCGCGACATTGGCTCATGACCAAGTTGCGAAACATGGACGCCGTCGCTATACGGCAGCCAGCCGTGTACCGGTAGATATTCAAATTTGTTGGGAGATTAAAGAGTTTACACGCATCGGATTTGCTTTGCTGCAGCCCCCATTCCTCCAACTGACGCTTGTAACCCTTGCCAATCCGATGAAGCCACAACACCTAGCTGGGAGATCCGAATGGTATAGTGGGAATTAGAACCATGGGTCCTCCAGCCCTCTGTAGCGTACATTACACACCAGGCTGTTACCATACGTATGCGATGAAGAACAAAGTAATTTATGTGAGGATCTCATTTGAAATAATAGTCAACATTTCATACATTGAAGAGCCAGAGAATCCAGTACACCTACCTAATATCGTGTAGGGCCTTGCGAGCAGAAGTGCCGCACCATGACATGGCATGGACTTGACTAATGCCTAAAGTAGTGCTGGAGGGAATTAACACCATGAATCCTGCAGGGCTGTCCATAAATCTGTAAGAGTACGAGGGGGTGGAGACCTCTTCTAAACAGCACGTTGCAAGGTATCCCAGATATGTTCAATAATGTTCATGTCTGGGAAATCTGGTGGACAGGGGAAGTGTTTAAACTCAGAAGAGTATTCCTAGAGCCACTCTGTAGCAATTCTGAACGTGTGGGGAGTCGGATTGCGCATTGTCCTGCTGAAATTGCCCAAGTCCGTCTGGATGCACAATGGACATGAATGGATGCAGGTGACCAGACAAGATGCTTACGTACGTGTCGCCTGTCGTATCTAGACGTATCAGCGGCCCATCGCACTCCAACTGCACACGCCCAACACCATTACAGAGTCTCCACCAGCTTGAACAGCCACTGCTGACATACAGGGTCCATTGATTCATGAGGTTGTCTTCATACCTGTACACATTCATCCGCTAGTTACAGTTTGAAACGACACTCGTCCGACCAGGCAACATGTTTTCAGTCATCAACAGTCCAATGTCGGTGATGACGGGCCCAGGCGAGGCGTAAAGCTTTACGTCACGCAGTCATCAAGGGTACATGTTGCGTTGAATGGTTTGCACGCTGCCTCTTTTTGACGGACCAGCACTGAAATCTGCAGCAGTTTGTGGAGGGTTGCACTTCTGCCACGTCGAACGATTCTCTTCAGTCGTCATTGGTCCCGTTCTTGCAGGATCATTTTCCAGCTACAGCGATGTTGGAGATTTTGTGCTTTACCGGACTCCTGATATTCGTAGTACACTAGTGAAACGGTCTTACGGGGAAGTCTCCACTTCATCGCTACCCCGGAGATGCAGTGTCTCATCGTTCGTGCGCCGAATATAATACCACGTTCAAACTCACATAAGTCTTGATAACCTGCCACTGTAGCAGCAGTAACCAATCTAACAACTGCGTCAGACACTTGTTGTCTTTCATAGGCGTTAAAGACCGCAGCGCCATATTCTGCCTGTTTACGTTTCTCTGTATTTGAATACGCATGCCTATATCAGTTTCTTTGGCGCTTCAATGTAAAACTGCTCTTTGTAACTTTGAAAATCCATTCCTTTCCTCGTGACCCATTTGTATTAAATACTAAATATTTAAAAAGAATGTGACCCACAGTTCTTCACAATTACAAACTGACACGTTGATGCAGCAAAAGCAGTTATGTGAGTATCCTTTTTTACATTTTCTATCAGTCACATTCCCTATGTTATCCATATGAAAGCTTTTTATTTTCTTGTCAGCTCTGCAGTGTAGAGAAGTTCTAAATTTATTTACTGTACAACGAGTATAGATCAGTTTGTCAAGCGATCTGTCAGCTGCTAATTTTGTTGTGAAGTAAACATTTTTATGGCATACAGAGGAGAATTGTGCATTGCTCGTAGTTATTCTCCTATTGTGTACAGGATGCTTCAGAAAGAATGTACGTATTTCGAATGTTCATATTTATTAAAGATATACAACTATAAAATTGGGAGACATCTTTACGAATCTCCTAAGGGTAGATTACAGATGTTCCGAACGTTCTCCACCACCGACATGAACAGTATCACATCGGTACTCGAATTCCTCCCATACTCGTATAAGCATGTCCATTGTCACTGATGTTATGCCAAACCGGATCCCGTTCTTTAGCTCTTCTAAGTTCTGTGGTACTGTTGATGTATAAACGTTGCTCTTAATGAACTCCTACAGGAAGAAGTCACAGGGCATCAAATCTGGTGACTGTGGAGGCCGTCGGAGGCCATCTTATAAGTGGCAAGTCGCCGGCTGTTTCACGACTGATGGTCACGCACTTGGTGACTCCAGTGAGGGGGTTTCCATATTATTGAAGGAGTGAAGCTGTCTTCGTTAAGCCTCACAAACAACCTGTTTTGTAACACAGCAAGATATTGCTCACTGTTGACCGTGTTTTCATCAAAGAACAATGGGTCGCAAACAGATGAGTGGGACATCACACAAAACGCATTGATACTGCGTGAAGCTCGTACGTGTTCAGTGAGTGCATGTGGATTCTGTAGGCCCCAAATTCGAACATTGTGTTTGTTTACTTTGCCGATAAGGTCGAAAGTTGCTTCATCACTGAACACGATACGTTGTGTGGAAGTGTTAGCTTTCTGAAGTTCGTCACAAAATACCAAAAGTTTGTATTTGTAGTCATGACTTAGAGCCTGTAATAGCTGTAACTTTACGGCTTTGTAGCCGACCAACGTCTGAAAAAACGCCACACTGTTCTTGTGGGCAGTTGTGACTTCTGAATGGCACGACGAGTTGATTTTGTAGGACTACGTTGTAAAGCGGTTTGAATTCGTGCGACATTTTCGTCGGAAATGCGAGGGCGGCCAATACTCTTTCCTTTATATACAATCCTTTGCCGAAGCCATCTTCGTATGTTCCATCAATTCGGAGGTTCAGTCTGTTATCTCAACCTGAAACATCTTTATACTATAATCACATATTTACAGTTCGCAAAATTGAAAAGAGAAAATAGTTTCTGCTGTGGAGTAGCCACTTTTCAACAAGCGACGGTGACCAAGCAAACAGAAAACAACCGACTTCTAACGGCAATGAATATAAAATAGGCAATGTACGCTACTGGCCATTAATATTGCTACACCAAGAAAACATGCAGATGATGAACTCCTATTCATTGGACAAATATATTATACTAGAACTGACATGTGATTACATTTTCACGCAATTTGGGTGCATACATCCGGAGAAATCAGTACCCAAAACAACCAGCTCTGGCCATAATAATGACCTTGATACGCCTGGGCACTGAGTCAAACAGAGCTTGGATGGCTTGTTTAGGTACAGCTGCCCACGCAGCTTCAACACGATACCAC
The DNA here is from genome assembly GCF_023864275.1 of Schistocerca cancellata. Lineage (NCBI taxonomy): Eukaryota > Metazoa > Arthropoda > Insecta > Orthoptera > Acrididae > Schistocerca > Schistocerca cancellata. The sequence continues at coordinate 980,553,425 of NC_064627.1, forward strand.
AGTTCATCAAGAGTAGTGACTGGGGTATTGTGACGAGCCAGTTGCTCGGCCACCATTGACCAGACGTTTTCAATTGGTGAGAGATCTGGAGAATGTGCTGGCCAGGGCAGCAGTCGAACATTTTCTGTATCCAGAAAGGCCCGTACGGGACCTGTAACATACGGTAGTGCATTATCCTGCTGAAATGTAGGGCTTCGCAGGGATCGAATGAAGGGTAGAGCCACGGGTCGTAACACATCAGAAATGTAACGTCCACTGTTCAAAGTGTCGTCGATGCGAACAAGAAGTGACCGAGACGTGTAAACAATGGCACCACATACCATCACGACGTGTGATACGCCAGTATGGCGACGAGGAATACACGTTTCCAATGTGCGTTCACCGCGATGTCGCCAAACACGGACGCGACTATCATGATTCAGTAAACGGAACATGGATTCATCCGAAAAAATGACGTTTTACCATTCATGCAACCAGGTTTGTCGTTGAGTACACCATCGCAGGTGCTCCTGTCTGTGATACAGCGTCAAGGGTAACCGCAGCCATGGTCTCCGAGCTGATAGTCCATGGTGCTGCAAACGTCGTCGAACTTTTCATGCAGATGGTTGTTGCCCTGCAAACGACCCCATCTGTTGACTCAGGGATCGAGACGTGGCTGCACGATCCGTTACAGCCATGCGGATAAGATGCCTGTCATCTCGACTGCTAGTGATATGAGGCCGTAGGGATCCAGCACGGCATTCCGTATTACCCTCCTGAACCCACCAATTCCACATTCTGCTGACAGTCATTGGATCTTGACCAACGCGAGCAGCAATGTCGCGATATGATAAACCGCAATCGCAATAGGCTACAATCCGACCTTTATCAAAGTCGGAAACGTGATGGTACGCATTTCTGCTCCTTACACGAAGCATCACAACAGCGTTTCACCAGGCAACGCCGGTCAACTGCTGTTTGTGTATGAGAAATCGATTGGAAACTTTCCTCATGTCAGCACGTTGTAGGTGTCGCCACCGGCGCCAACCTTGTGTGAATGCTCTGAAAAGCTAATCATTTGCATATCACAGCATCTTCTTCCTGTCGGTTAAATTTGGCGTCTGTAGCACTTCATCTTCGTGGTGTAGCAATTTTAATGGCCAGTAGTGTATTCGCTCCCCCAGTAACCGAGCTGTGGCGCAGCGATCTAGTTTTGACATAATAATACTTAGTAATACTATAATTTTCAGTGCGATAGGGTCTGCAGCTGTGGTACGTACATTCTTTTTCAAACACCTCGTATTTTATCTGCAGACTTACGAAGTTCGCAGAAAGCGCACTCTTCTGCATACCTTCGTTGTACTTCAACATCACGTTTTCGGTTACTTGAGCCGCGTGCGTGGTCACACCGATGCCTTGCTTGTGTAAACTCTGTCTAGCGTTGCTGTGCGACGGCTTTCACGGCGTCTCGGGTGGGGCTGGCTGGAGCGGCTGTGCGAGGGATTTAAACACGCGCGCAGCTCAGACGTGATTGCCTGGGGTTTGGCTGTTTCGATGAAACCTCACGTAGTATACCGACCGGTACGTCGGAACCGTGCTGGTGTGCACAGTTCGTGTATACTTTGCGATCCTAGCCTTCGCCTACCGTGGAGTGGTTGCAACTTTGCCTTGCCTTTGCGGTGACGGGGCCGCATTCTGGAGTTGTACTTCGCGTGCATTTCTGCTGCCGTGGCTGGTGGACAATTTGCATGATTGCTTCCACCTGATACAGAAATAAGTGTGAGCAAAACGGATTTGTGAGTGCTGGTTAAAATTCGCAAAACAACACCCCTCCCTGGGCAGTCATGTCTGTCTATTGTTTCTTGTTGTGACAGCACACTGATTGGCGCCGTTCTGCTGGCTCTGTTTGGCCCTCGCCAATTGGTGGATCAGAAATCTAGCGATAATAATTTAAGACATATATTCGTTTGATTGTAAGAGGGTGTCACTTTCAGAAGGCATATGTGCATTTTTTTTAATTTTTAAGTCAAAATTTTAGTTTCTGTTGTCTCCTGTATTTATCTTCTTTTGATACTATCTGCACAGATGGTCTCAGTAGTAAGGCCTGATGTGTCTGTTGTATTGAATTGCTGTTTAAACTTAATTTGTACTCTGTATGGGTATGTTTCAGAATTTGTCGAGCAGCTGTCTGGGAGATCGGCTGAAACAGAGCCGTTAGTGTATTTCCTTGGCACTTCGCTTGTCTCAGATTTCTTTGCTCACGAAAGTACTTGGTAAATCCCTCAGTTTGTTCTACAGATGCGTATATGTTAAATATTCCGCTCTCTATAGTTACGAATACTAGTGAAATAGGCTGCTTCACAGCTGTGTGTAAAGTCAACAGCAAAAGACTGTTTGACAGGTATATATGTTACGTTAAATGCAAGTCAGTGAAATAGTTATTCCTTTTGGCTGTTCAGTAGCTCAGTACGTAAAATTTTAAATTTTAATGCTTATTTTCTCCCCTGGCGATTGATTTTATTTGGTGCAAAAGTCTGCTTCACAGGTGTCTACATTAACTCAAACTTCTGCGTTCCCCTGATTAACCAGAGTAGTGGCATAATGATCACCTTCAGCTTGAAGCCCTTTAGTCCGTGTTTGCTTTAACAGTGCATATGTTTTTGGATGGGGTCGGCCTTTAGCAAAACACAATTGTGTTTTTTATTCCAAACATGTTTCACTGCAGTTGCAACATTATCAGTGGGCTTTTATTTTATGGTTTTTTACCACACCGTGTGGTTTTACTGAGGTATTATGTTTTTATAGTGCTTGCTCTCTTTCACAGTTTGTCATGTTTTCTTTTTTCCTCATTTTCCTCACTGTGAAGTTCTGTGTATTGAGCTGTCACTGTCACGATTTTCCTACATGACTTTTCATCCGTTAAATTTCAATTTTTTATAAATTTGGTACTTTCAAATGCCATTGTCTATTCTGTATCATCCCCTTCCCCCCTTCACCCCCATGAACCATGGACCTTGCCATTGGTGGAGAGGCTTGCGTGCCTCAGCGATATAGATAGTCGTACCGTAGGTGCAACCACAACGGACGGGTATCTGTTGAGTGGCCAGACAAACATGTGGTTTCTGAAGAGCGGCAGCAGCCTATTCAGTAATTGCAGGGGCAACAATCTGGACGATTGACTAAGCTGGTCTTGCAACATGAAACAAAAGGGCCTTGCTGTGCTGGTAAGTGCGAATGGCTGAAAACAAGGGGAGACTACAGCCGTAATTTTTACTGAGGGCATGCAACTTTACTGTGTAGTTAAATGATGATGGCGTCCTCTTGGATAAAATATTCCGGAGGTAAAATAGTCCCCCATTCGAATCTCCGGGCGGGGACTACTCAAGAGAACGTCGTTATCAGGAGAAAGGAAACTGGCGTTCTACGGATCGGAGCGTGGAATGTCAGATTCCTTCATCGACCAGGTAGGTTAGAAAATTTAAAAAGGGAAATCCATAGCTTGAAGTTAGATATAGTGGGAATTAGTGAAGTTTGGTGACAGGAGGAACAAGACTTCTGGTCAGATGAATACAGGATTACAAATACAAAATCAAATAGGGGTAACGCAATAGTAGGTTCAATAATCAACTAAAAAATAGGAGCGCGGTTAAGCTACTACGAACAGCATAGCATTATTGTAGCCACGATAGACACAAAGCCCACGCCTACCACAGTGTACAAGTTTATAGGCCAACTAGCTCCGCAGATGACGAAGAGATTGAAGAACTGTATGATGAGTTAAGAGAAATTATTTTGATAGTGAAGGGAGGAAAAAACTTAATAGTCTTGGGGGACTGGAATTCGATAGTAGGAAAAGCAAGGGAAGGAAAAGTAGTAGGTGAATATGGAATGGGGGTAAGGAATCAAAGAGGGAGTCGCCTGGTGGAATTTTGCACAGAGCATAACTTAATCGTAGCTAACACTTGATTCAAGAATCATGAAAGAAGCTTGTATAAATGTAAGAGGCCTGGAGACACCGGAAGATTTCAGGTACATTATATAACGGTAAGAGAGAGATTTAGGAACTAGGTTTTAAATTGTAAGACATATTCAGGGGCGGATGTGAACTCTGAACAGACTCTATTGGTTATGAATTGTAGATTAAAACTTAAGAAACTGCCAAAAGGTGGAAATTTAAACATATAGGACCTGGATAAACTGAAAGAACCAGATGTTGTAGAGAGTTTCATAGAGAACATTAGGGAAAGACTGACAAGAACAGGGGAAAGAAATACAGTAGAAGAAGAATGGGTAGCTTTGAGAGGTGAAATAGTGAAGGGAGTCGAGGATCAAGTAGGTAAAAAGACGATGGCTAGAAGACATCCTTGGGTAACAGAAGAGATATTGAATGTAATTGATGAAAGGTGAAAATATAAAAATGCAGTAAATGAAGCGGGCGAAAAGGATTACAAACGTCTGAAAAATGAGATCGACAGGAAGTGCAAAAATGTTAAGCTAGGGTGACTACAGCACAAATGTAAGGCTGTAGAAGCATATATCACTAGGGGTAAGATAGATACTGTCTACAGGAATATTAAAGAGACCTTTGGAGAAAAGAGAATCAGTACTGTGAGTAGCAAGGGCTCAAATGTATAACCAGTTCCAAGCAAAGAAGGGAAGGCAGAAGGGTGGAAGGAGTATATAGAGGGTCTATACAAGGGCGATGTATTTAAGTGCAATATTATGGAAATGGAAGAGGACGTAGATGAAGATGAAATTGGAGATATGATACTGCGTGGAGAGTTTGACAGAGCACTGAAAGACCTAAGTGGAAACAAGGACCCTGTAGTAGACAACATTCCATTAGAACTACTGATAGCCTTGGGAGAGCTAGCCCTGACAAAACTCTATAATTTGGTGAGCAAGATGTAAGAGGTAAGCGAATTACCCTCAGACTTCAAGAAGAATGTAATAATTCCAATCCCGAAGATAGCAAGTGGTGACAGGTGTGAAAATTACCTACGTTTCTGGCATTTGTAGACTTAGAGAAAGCTTTTGACAATGTTGATTGGAATACTCTCTTTCTAATTTTGAAGGTGGCATGGGTAGAATACAGGGAGCGAAAAGCTATTTACAATTTGTACAGAAACCAGATGTCAGTTATAAGAGTCGAGGGGCTTGAAAATTAAGCAGTGGGAGCGAGTCAGGATTGTAACCTACCCTAGACGTTAATTAATCTATATATTGAGCAAGCAGTAAAGGAAACAAAAGGAAAATTCGGAGTAAGAATTTCAAATTAAAGGAGGAAAAAATAAAAACTTTTAGGTTTGCCGATGGCATTGTAAGTCTGTCAGAAATAGCGCAGGACCTGGAAGTGCAGTTGAAAGGAATGGCCAGTGTCTTGAAAGGAGGATATAAGATGAACATCAACGAAAGCAAATCGAGGATAATGGAATGTAGTCGCATTAAATCAGTTGAAGCCGAGGGAATTAATTAGAGAATGAGACACTTAAAGTAGTAAATGAGTTTTGCTATCTGGGGAGCAAAATAACTGATGATGGTCGATGCAGACAGGATATAAAATATAGACTGGCAGTGGGAAGCAAAGCGTTTCTGGAAGTATTTGTATGGAGTGTAGCCAAGTATGGAAGTGAAACATTGAGGATAAATAGTTTAGACAAGAAGAGAATAGAAGTTTTCGAAATATGGTGCTACAGAAGAATGCTGAAGATCAGGTGGTGGATCACGTAACTAATGAGGAGGTCTGAACAGAATTGGGGAGAAGAGGAATTTGTGGCACAACTTGACTAGAAGAAGGGATCGGTTGGTAGGACATGTTCTGAGGCATCAAGGTATCACCAATTTAGTACTGAAGGGCAGCGTGGAGGGTGCAATTCGTAGAGGGAGACCAAGAGATGAATACACTAAGCAGATTCAGAAGGATGTAGGTTGCAGGAGGTACTGGGAGATGAAGCAGCTTGCACAGGATAGAGTAGCATGGAGAGCTTGCATCAAACCAATCCCTGGTCTGAAGATCACAACCACGTTCTGTATCTTGTCTGATGTACAGACATATATGTGTGTGTTATTTCCTGGAAAACTTTGTGTATTTCTCTGAACCTTTCGATTTGTTTTCAAAATTAGCCTCTATGGCTACCACTTTTGTAATAAAAAATTGCCCTTTGGGATAAATCAATAAATAATTTTACACACAATATTATTTATTCTCGCCCTACGATTCCCAGACTCTAGCTCTCTAACTGTTCACTGTTATTCAACGATTCCTATCAGAACGAAGACACTTGTGTCTTTTCAAATTTATGGATTTACCATGGTTTTGTAGAATTATTGTGTGATACGGATCTCTAATCTTACACAGTTATTAATATGCAAATTTAACACAGAAACCAAACGTCTGTAGAGGTATATCTCTATTTTGATTGCAGTCGACGAAATCTAACTGTTTTCAGGCTACTGCCGGTAGATTTAATATCACAGCGACAGAATACCGGAAGAGACATAGCCGCACTTTTTCCAAAAGCCGGCCGGTGTGGCCGTGCGGTTCTAGGCGCTTCAGTTTGGAACCGCGTGACCGCGGTCACCGCGGAACCGCGTGACCGCGTTGCAGGTTCAATTCCTGCCTCGGGCATGGATGTTTGTGATGTCCTTAGGTTAGTTAGTTTTAAGTAGTTCTAAGTTCCAGGGGACTGATGACCACAGATGGTAAGTCCCATAGTGCTCAGAGCCATTTTTTTCCAAAATTTTGCGAAAGAAGCCGGATAACGATGTAATTAAATCTTTTTATACAGTCAATAGCTAGCTGCGTGGATTCTGGGGATTCGCTCAAAATCAGTAAAAAGTAAGTGAACTCAAAATTACGTTATTAGGCAAGGTAATCTACCACAGAAAAGCAAAGGTGATTATGGATGATTTTTCCTTCTAGTTTGGTACTTGCGAATACCTCTTTAACGTGTCTAATCAGGTCTCCAGAACAGGAACTTTTGTGGCCTCAAATAAATTTACAGTTATTATCCTACGTGTCCTCGGAGGTCACGTCGGATGTAAGTTTCGAAATGACACGATGATTAAGCGTCAAACAGAGACTTCATGAGTAACTGATTTGGTGAACTTGCGTAATAACCTGTTGTGTGTAGTTGTCACCTATCTTCTTCCCAAAATATTATACAACAGCATGAGTACTTACCTTTGAATCCGGTTACTGACGCAGAAAATGGTGTTCAAAACACATATGTCTCTTGGCCCGAACATTGTTGTGGATATAATTACTGAAGTATCATAGATGAAATGTATGGAGTAAGAATAAACTATATAATAATGTTGGGCTTATTCCGTCGTTTTGCAACTATAAACGGTGTTATTTTCACCTAAAACGTTCCGGTTTATATGAAAATATCAGCTGATCTTATTTTTTATTTTTTTTATCTCGGAATATTCTCCCATTCACAGACGTCCAACGTCCGCTCTTTCACATACTGCACTGTAATAACAACAATATTTTTTCGTTTGCATGTTTTGGTTTGTAAGTCGCATATGAAAACGTGTCTTGAGAAAATATCTGAATACGATATATGTAACAATATTAGAGAAGGGAAGTTGCTACTCACCATGTAGCGGAGGTACTGAGCCGCGATAGGCACAACGAAAACATTCATACAATTATAGCTTTCGGCCATTAAGGCCTTTGTCAGCAATAGACACATACGCACGCACACACACGCGCACGCACACACACACACACACACACACACACACACACACACACACACTCACACAAACGCAACTTGCACACACGTCTCCTTGCGTTTGCCTGAGTATGTTTGTGTGTGTGTGTGTGTGTGTGTGTGTGTGTGTGTGTGTGTGCATGCGTGCACGCGCGCGCGTGTGTGTGTTTGTGTCTATTGCTGACAAAGGCCTTAATGGCCGAAAGCTGTAATTGTAATTGTGTGAATCTTTTTGTTGTGCCTATCGCGACTCAGCATCTCCACTATACGGTGAGTAGCAACTTCCCTTCTCTAATATCGTTACATTCCATCCTGGATTTTCCATTATTTGAATACGATATATGGGTACTTTCCTCAGCATTTGATGCCAATGAAAGAAAAGAAGAAGACCATGCTGTTAGGTGCTTGCGTCTGTAAAATGCAGTCTTTTTACTTACGTGAAATTAAATTTTATGAAACTCAAGAATATTGCAAACTATTCTTATACTTTAAAGGGACGAAGCAGATAGCAATCATGTGTGACAAGTTGTAAAAATGATGAAGAACAGGAAATGTTTACACTTCACCATTTGTAGGACAATGCACAATCAAGGCTAGTGTATTCAAGTCGATGCCATTAGATCTCCACTTTTCCGGCAGTCTGAGTAAGAAATTTTAGACGTCTGAAACAGTGTCTTGAGATATTCCACCCCTCAAAGATTGATCTTTCCTGCACATTTTCGAATAGAAGTCGAATCCAGAAAGATGTCTCAGTAGCATCCCGTTCACTCTCGATCTCCTGTGATTTTAGAGTTATCAGTACCTAACTGTGCAGATCACTTCGAAGAGAATATATGTTGTTGTTGTTGTGGTCTTCAGTCCTGAGATTGGTTTGATGCAGCTCTACATGCTACTCTATCCTGTGCAAGCTTCTTCACCTCCCAGTACCTACTGCAACCTACATCCTTCTGAATCTGCTTAGTGTATTCATCTCTTGGTCTCCCTCTACGATTTTTACCCTCCACGCTGCCCTCCAATACTAAATTGGTGATCCCTTGATGCCTCAGAACATGTCCTACCAACCGATCCCTTCTTCTGGTCAAGTTGTGCCACAAACTTCTCTTCTTCCCAATCCTATTCAATACTTCCTCATTAGTTATGTGATCTACCCATCTAATCTTCCGCATTTTTCTGTAGCACCACATTTCGAAAGCTTCTAATCTCTTCTTGTCCTAACTATTTATCGTCCATGTTTCACTTCCATACATGGCTACACTCCATACAAATACTTTCAGAAATGACTTCCTGACATCTAAATCTGTACTCGATGTTAACAAATTTCTCTTCTTCAGAAACGTTTTCCTTTCCATTGCCAGTCTACATTTTATATCCTCTCTACTTCGACCATCATCAGTTATTTTGCTCCCCAAATAGCAAAACTCGTTTACTACTTTAAGTGTCTCATTTCCTAATCTAATTCCCTCAGCATCACCCGACTTAATTCGACTACACTCCCTTATCCTCGTTTTGCTTTTGTTGATGTTCATCTTATATCCTCCTTTCAAGACACTGTCCATTCCATTCAACTGCTCTTCCAAGTCCTTTGCTGGCTCTGACAGAATTACAATGTCATCGGCGAACCTCAAAGTTTTTATTTCTTCTCCATGGATTTTAATACCTACTCCGAACTGTTCTTTTGTTTCCTTTACTGCTTGCCCAATATACAGATTGAATAACATTGGGAGAGGCTACAACCCTGTCTTACTCCCTTCCCAACCACTGCTTCCCTTTCATGTCCCTCGACTCTTATAACTGCCATCTGGTTTCTGTACAAATTTTAAATAGCCTTTCGCTACCTCTATTTTACCCCTGCCACCTTTAGAATTTGAAAGAGAGTATTCCAGTCAACATTGTGAAAATCTTTCTCTAAGTCTACAAATGCTAGAAACGTAGGTTTGCCTTTCCTTCATCTTTCTTCTAAGATAATTCGTAAGGTAAGTATTGCCTCACGTGTTCCAGTGTTTCTACGGAATCCAATATATATAAGACACAAATAATCGGAGGCGCCTGTTGTCCAAGGCAATCCCAACTGTCTTTAATTTTCAGCAATATTTACAAAATAAGAAAATGAAATCACAGAGCCAGGGTCCACAAAGCGAACTTTTTGGCAATTTTGTCAATAATACTCTTAATAAGTCATCAGTAGCACAAAATAAGTTTGTAATTTAATAATTATACTATTTTTACGTATTTTAGACATATATAATTATCGTTTCTGCTAGCTTACCACAACGGATTTCGAAGTTTATTCCATAATATTTTGGTTGTACCTGCTCATTTTGTATTGATTAGCGTTCAGTTTGCAAGCAGCAGGAAGTTTTCGTGGGTGGAGGCAAATGTTTTGAGCCGTCATGTAGTTTTACGGCGAAAAATTTATTCATATTTTGACAAAAAGTTTCTTTGTTGCTGCCAGTGTACACAGAAATCACCGCTGTTTATACTTTTTTAAATTAGAAAGTTAGAGTGATCTATTTGATGTTAGTCAAAGTCAGTTTTACGGAGGGTGACACAGGAGACGACGCCCTAGCCTACAGATAAAATGCCGAGCCTGCTTCTGTGGCCGAGCGGTTCTAGGCGCTTCAGTCTGAAACCGCGCAACCGCTACGGTCGCAGATTCGAATCCTGCCTCTGACATGGATGTGTGTGATGTCCTTAGGTTAGTTAGTTTTAAGTAGTTCTAAGTTCTAGGGGACTGATGACCTCAGATGTTAAGTCCCACATTGCTCAGAGCCATTTGAACCTTTTAAAATGTCGGACGAATATTCAATTTGCTTGAGACATGGGGCGGACGTATGGCCACTCTATGAAATTTAAATACGTTGGTGCAGTCCGACGAGTCGCTATGTTACCTCTTTTCAAATGCTGCGAGGCGTCGAATTCACCGACGGCCCAATGGGGCATTTAGCCAGCAGTGTGTGGAGTACATCCTCCACGCCGACAGTGGTTCTGTTTTTTTTTTCCCGTACTGTGTCTTTTCCTGCTCATTCGTTACTCTGAAAGTGAACCACGGTACATTCTCGGTGACCCAAGTGTTTCCGTGTCTTCTTCTTCACTGTGAATACGCTGTAGTCATGCCCACCTTCTCAGATGATGACAACTGTGTTCACAAGACTGTCCGCATTCAGGCGCCATCATTGCCCTGCAACATCAGCCGATCTTAATGCCACAGAAAATGCCTGAGACTATTTTGACCAGTGTGGTACATCCCCATAATTGTGATTTAAGGGGCTCCGGAACGCCCTATACTTGCAATGTTAAAATAACGCTTATAATTACATCTTTCCTCACAAAGTAGTTGAGGTAGGAAGTTGAACTTTTTACAGATTATTTATTGGAATATGGGCTACAACTTAACACAGGGATTTTACAAAATTTTTGTTCAGTTATTAAAGATGATTTTTTTTCAATTGTAATGAAAATTCACAACACTTTTTTGCAATTTTTTATTTATATATTCAAAAATATACAGTTTTTTGGAAAAAGGCTGTGTTACATTATTCAGAAGGTACTGTGTAACATTTACTGAAAGTTTGAATCAAATATGTTTGGAAGATCCTTAGAAAACATGTAATTAGTATGAGAAAATAAAAGTTTTGGGAATCGAGCGACAAAGATTGGATTAACTTTTTAGTGCATTCCAGGTTGTAATGGTCGCCTGGTCGTAGATATTGCTAATTGCTATAATCGCACTATTTCACTCCCATTTACGGAGCTTGTTAGCACTTGATGTTAGGTTGGCGCCATTAAAATGCATTGTGTTGTAGTAATCGCTGCTACTTGCTGGATCGCTGCTGTCTCTCGATGCTGATGCTGGCTCTACATCTGGTTGTCTAGGGTTAAAAACATGAGGTCCCGTGTTTTTATGTGCTTTTGATGATAAAGAACGAGCGAAACCAACAAATATGTAAACTTCAAATATTTATTACTCTGGTGGCCATCTTAATTCCACTGTCCACCAAAGACCATGACACAACACAAAGTAGTATTTTCTTTACATGTTCTTTGCATTGTTTATCCACCTCAAACAATAACACACAAACACACTTTACCAAAGTGACATTCCGACTGCCTCCCGACCGTTCTTGCTGCTTGTATTTATAACATTGTCAAAGAACTACTAAAAAGAGATATAGTTTACAAGTCACATGTACATCTGTTATCATAATTTGTGCAGAAAAGTTATTAATTTGCATCGAGTGACATAATTTAACATGTTATTAAAATGACAGACAGATTTGTTGACTTGACAGAATAATTCTTTGTTACAAAAAGGCCGTTTTTTAGAAGTTTGTCAATTGACTTCTCTAATTTGCATAAATAAGTAAATAACATGAATTATTAAGAATTACATTGGTTTTCGTCTAAAATAGGATTGATTTCGTGAATAATGAGTGAAAGCGCTCCTAGTGAACAAATAGGTTACACTGGGTGATTTTTATTTAAGGAGATCCAAAATACCTAAGTTGGCCAATATTTTTCGTACTTCATATTAATTATTTAAGATGAACTTAGTGTTTTTACATGATGACATTTGCTGTATCAGTGATCAAGTGATATAAACTTTTGTGTGGGTCAGTTATTCAGTATAATTTAATTGGTTGACTGTTTATGGAGACATGTTATGCAATCATTGTTAACATACACAATACCTTTGCTATAATCATAAATACTAATTAAACTGGTTGAATTTGGAGGGTATCGCATACTTCGGTAAAGTAAAGCCTTTAATATGTTCCGTTACAAGGTCCATAGGATGGATTATCTTCATACTCTGCAAACTCCTCCTTCAGCTTCCTCTTGTTCCTCCTCCTGTTTACTCTTGCTTGTATTTCTGGACTCTTTACAGCCCTGTCTGCAGCCTGAAGGCGTTCCTTGTCTAAAGCAAGCATCGCTCGTACCATGTTAGAACCTATCTTCATTGGCATATTTCTAAATACCTTGCACCTTACAATGTTGCCATCATTGAAAGTCGCAACAGCATCATACACACCAAAGTGAAGTGTTTCTATTCCAACAAATACAGTCTTGGGGATTCTCGACCATATAACACTATTTACACTTTCATTGGGGTTTTGAGTTTTTCAGTGAATACACTTTTTCAACAGTTCAGGTGCTGCTAATTCTCTGAAAACAGGTTAGCCACAACACATACTTTATCTCACATCACTAAAATGTACCTGGTGAACACGGACGTTAATAATAAAACCATTTGACAGCAGTTTAACAGCGCCACAGTGGGTCACGCCCATGTAGAACACATTTCAAAAAAAATTAAAAATAGTTGTAGTCTTCGGAATTGAATAAATTATATATCTATTAAAAGGTAATAGTCTGCAGATTCAGAAAACGCAAAAAAGTAAAAATTGAACTTTTCATTATTTTTAGCCTTTCCGGAGCCCCTTAATCATCAGTGTGCGGCGCTAGCTAAGTATGGTGTTCCTGAAGCAGCCAGAGGACCTCTCCGTTCGCGAGGTGAGGCCATGATCAGGCTGGCGACGGTGTTTTGTCAAGACAGTAACATACGCTTCAAGTCACTTACTTGTGAAACGTATGAGCACATTATAATGTTATAATGTTTTATTTGAGAGTTTATTAACTTCAATTCATGTCCTTTGGGAGTATTCCAAGGTATACGCGACTGTTCTGTAACTGCGGCCAGCAACGCTATCTGTTAGTAGCGTAAGAAATTGTTTGCATAAACATTGTCACTTGTCTGTGAGCACTTTAGTATTAGCGGATGATATTATTTGTGTAATCAATTACTTCAAAAGTTAAACCATATGAAAAGTGGAGTGTGTGTTAACAAGAAACAGAGTATACAAAATATACAGTGATCTCCAGCAGTATAAACATGTAAATGAATACATAAACACCTGAGGATGGGCGCAAGTCCGAAACCGGTTGTGTGAAAAATAAATAACCTTTTATTGTGACTGGTAGCGGATATTGTTCTACACCCTATTTATTGTACTTATACGAGAGCTGCACTAGTTAGGCAGAGACTTCCTTTTATCATAACGATTCTGAGAGTAGTAGCCTGTAGCAGTCGCTTCGTTGTGGTAACGGCGTGTGCTCTGTGTGCTACTGTGAGTATCCTGTGATGACCGATGAAGTTTATACGGAGGAATATATATATATATATATATATATATATATATATATATATATATATATATATATATATAACGTGGTTATATGTGATTACAAGAAGAGATGTGCCACTAATCAATAATGAATGCAACATGGCTGTGAAAGGAACGAGGAAGGGTATGGATATTATTTTATCTGCCACTAGACAGAGACGTCACAGCAAAAACCCAGCTAAGTGATATTTTTTTTTTTTTAATTTTTTTTATTTACATGTCAAGTTCCGTAGGCAGAGACCAAATTGAGGAGCAAATCTCCAAGGTCATGGAACGTGTCAGTACATGAACTTAAAACGTAATGACAGATAAAAAATAAATGTTCATGAACCTGAAAGAAAATCAGTCCATAAGTTTAAGCAAACGCTATCAGCAATACAATGAGAATCAGCTCAATTTTTCAAGGAACTCCTCGACAGAATAGAAGGAGTGACCCATGAGAAACTCCTCAGTTTCGATTTGAAAGCGCGTGTATTACTGCTAAGATTTTTGAATTCGAGTGGCAGCTTATTGAAAATGGATGCAGCAGTATACTGCACACCTTTTTGCACAAGAGTTAAGGAAGTCCGATCCAAATGGAGGTTTGATTTCTGCCGAGTATTAATCGAGTGAAAGCTGCTTATTGTTGGAAATAAACTAATATTGGTAACAAGAAACGACAATAAGGAATATACATATTGAGAGGCCAATGTCAAAATACCCAGACTCGTGAAAAGAGGTCGACAAGAGGTTCGTGAACTCACAGCACTTATTGCCCGAACCGCCCGTTTCTGAGCCAAAAATATCCTTCTAGAATGGGAAGAGTTACCCAAAAACATAATACCATACGACATAAGTGAATGAAAATTAGCAAAGTAGACTAATTTACGTGTCGAAGTATCACTCACTTTCGATACCGTTCGAATAGTGAAAATGGCAGTATTAAGTCTTTGAACAAGACCCTGAACGTGGGCTTTCCACGACTGCTTACTATCTATCTGAACACCTAGGAATTTGAACTGTTCATTTTCACTTATCATATGCCCGTTCTGCGAAATTAAAACGTCAGGTTTTGTTGAATTGTGTGTTAGAAACTATAAAAACTGAGTCTTACTGTGATTTAACGTTAGTTTATTTTCTACAAGCCATGAACTGAGGTCATGTACTGCACTACTTGAAACCGAGTCAATGTTGCATACAACATCCTTTACTACCAAGCTAGTGTCATCAGCAAACAGAAATATTTTAGAGTTACCCACAATACTAGAGGGAATATCATTTATATAAATAAGGAACAGGAGCGGCCTCAGCACTGATCACTGGGGCACCCCCCACTTGACAATACCCCACTCAGATCCCACATCACAGCCGTTATCAACATTGTGAATAATGCCCTTTTGCTGCCTGTTGCTAAAGTAAGAGGTGAACCAATTGTGAGCTACTCCCCTTATTCCGTAATGGTTCAACTTCTGGAGCAATATTGTTAGATCAACACAGTCAAATGTCTTTGTTAAATCAAAAAATACGCCAAGCGTTCGAAACTTTTAGTTTAGCCCATCCAGTACCTCACAGAGAACAGAGAATATAGCATTTTCAGTTGTCAAACGACTTCTAAAGCCGAACTGTACATTTGATAGCAAATCGTGTGATATAAAATGATCAATTAACCGTACATACACAGCCTTTTAGATAACTTTTGCAAACACTGATGGTATAGAAATAGGTCTAAAATTATTTACATTATCCCTTTCTCCCTTTTTATAAAGCGGCTTTACTACTGAGTACTTTAATCGCTCAGTAAACTGACCATTCCTAAATGAAAAATTACAAATATGGCTAAATACAGGGCTAACATGTGCAGCACAGTACTTTAATATTCTACTAGACACTCCATCATAACCATGAGAGTCCTTAGGCTTCAGTAATTTAATTATTGACTCAATCTCCCTCTTGTCTGTATCACAGAGGAGTATTTCAGACGTCAATCTCGGAAACCATTTGCTAAGAAATTTATATGATTTCCTGTAGAAACTAAATTTTTATTTAATTCACCAGCAATGTTCAGAAAATGGTTGTTAAATACTGTACATATATTTGATTTATCAGTAACAGAAATATTATTACTGCGAACTGACTTTATATCATCAACCTTGTGCTGCTGACCAGACACTTCCTTCACAACTGACCATATGGCTTTAATTTTATCCTGTGAATTAGCTATTCTATTTGCATACCACATACTTTTTGCCTTGCTAATAACATGTTTAAGCACCTTACAATACTGTTTGTAATGGGCTACTGTAGCTTGATTGTGACTACTTCTAACATTTTGACACAATTCCCGCTTTGTTCTACATGATATCTTTATCCCACTAGTCAGCCAACCGGGCTGCCCATTACTGCTAGTACCCCGTTTAGAATGTTCTAATGGAAAGCATCTCTCAAAGAGGATGAGAAATGTGTTATGGAAAGCATTGTATTTATCATCTATGTTATCGGCACTATAAACATCTTGCCACTCTTGTTACTTGACAAGTTTTGAAAAACTCTCTATTGCTGTTGGATTAACTTTCCTATGTAGTTTGTAATTAAATACGACATTGGTTTGAGTACAAAAACCTTTTAGTGTTAAAATTTGTGCATCATGGTCTGAAAGGCCATTCACCCTTTTACTAACAGAATGCCCATCTAGTAATGAAGAATGAATAAAAATATTGTCTATGACTGAGCTATTGTTCCCCTGCACCCTAGTTGGAAAAAACACAGTTTGCATCAGATCATATGATTTTAAGAGATCTACCAACATCCTTTTTCTTGCACAATCATGTACAAAATTAATATTGAAGTCACCACATATAACTACTGTCTGGTACTTCCTACAAAGTGAATCAAGAACCCTCTCTAGCTTAAGCAAAAATGCTCCGAAGTCGGAGTTAGGGGACCTATAAACAACAGCAATTAGAAGTTTAGTTTCACTAAATTCAACTAATGCTGCACGACTTTCAACTATCTGTTCAGTGCAGTGTCGTGATACGTCTATGGACTCAAATGAAATACAGTTTTTTACGTACAGAGCCACTCCCCCACCCCGCAAGGAACTCCTTGAGAAACAGCCAGCTAATCTGTAGCCTGGTAAAGGAAGCCTCTGAATTATCAAATTACTTAAGTGGTGCTCTGATATACCAATAATTTCAGAGTTAACATCTATTAGCAGTTCACTAACTTTATCTCTAATACCTTTTATATTTTGATGAAATATGCTAATTCCTTCTCTACTTGGAAACATTACACCCTCTGGAGGTGAGAACTTAGTTAGAGGCACTTCCTTTAAGCAGGTATTCCTATCAGCTGACTTCAGTCTAAAAAAGTGCAGCTCTAACACCAACTTCTACACGAATTTTTCCATGAGTGATACCACTACCACCACCACCACCCACTACACTGCCACCTATAAGCTTAGCCAGTCTCCCCTTCCCATACCTATTGAGGTGCAGGCCATGCCTAGTGAAACCCCATCTACTGATAGACCCAACTGGCACCACTGAGATGTGATCCATGCCCTCCGCCATCAGTGCCCTCCCCAGCCCCACATTAACGCGCCTAGCAGCCGCATTAAGGTGAGGCATATCATGACGCTGAAACAGTTGCACGAAATGCACATTAGTGCCACCAGTTTGAGTAGCTATGTTAACCAAGTCACCACTGACATCATATTCCCCGTCGCTATCGAGACTGTTCCCTGCTCCACCCACTATCACTACCTGATCCTCTTTCGTAAAATTCTTACATAACTCCCCTATGCCTTCAGTCACCTAAGCCAACCCTGCACTAGGCTTCACAATGCTGGTGACCTAGTACTCACTCCCCAACACTTCCTGCATCTGCTGGCCCACACCTCTACCGTGGGAACTACCTAGCAGCAGAACCTTCTTTCTGCTAGACTTTGCAACTAACCTAGGCCTACTAATTGCTGAGGACCGCTGCAAGTTACCTACATCTACGGCTACACGAGGCTCCTATCCACTCAACTCTGACAGTTGGTTGTATCTATTGCATGTATGCAAAGTAAAACTGTCTGAATACCTCACTGAAATTTAGTTTTACTTGTGAAGTTCAGTTTCTCACTAACATCTTGCGTCCATATTCTGAATATAAAGAATTAAACACAGTGTAAATAACTGATTTCCTTGTAAACTGTTTTCACAACCCTCAATTACAAGTTACTTTGGCACTCACATATAAAGCTTTATTACGAGCTTACTGCTTCAGCCACTGCAGTAAATTATTCATTTGAGTAACTGCACTGTATTATCTGTATGAGTATTTACATTGCTTAGCCCATGAATAGTATTTCAATGTGAGTGAATGATGCTGCGAATGGTTATTGTAGTTAATACGGTACTAGTTTATTGCGTGATTCAGTGGTGAATTGTAACACATCGTTAGCCGCTCCAGTCCAGCTTCCATTTCTCAAGGCCGTTTTGTTCCATTCTAATTACTAGTTGGCACTACGTGTACCTAAAAGTAAAGTAATATTATCGCACACACTGAAATTTAGTTTTAGCTCGACGTCGGTTAGTCCAATGTCTTCACGGTCACATTTTCCATGAAAAAACATCTTTTATAGTACATCCTGACGGCCGCGTTACAGGCATTAGCATGATGTCTCCTTAGGATGACTTCTTTTTTCGTCTGCTGTACTCGTGATAGCAATTCATGAAAAATCTGTTCCCTTGCTACGTATAAATTATAACACCTACACTATTGGTGAGGATGATATTTGCTACAAAGTCTACAATTTTTGCATGCTGCCTTCTAACACCTAAACTTGTCTCAATTCAGTTCGTCATATCAAACACGTATTCATGCATTTTACATTACATAATTACCAAAATTATTTCATGAACGCTTCAAGATACGGGAAAGAGTTTTTCGGATCGAATACATGATATTGTTCACTGGGCAATACTCTTCAGGGTATCGATAGCGAATGCGAGGTAGCTACTACGACAGATACCGCCTGCGCCCGCGGAAAGAGAGGAACCAGTGCGTTACGTGGGCCGCGCCTCTAGTGCTAAATATGCTACGGGGCGGCCCGTACCATCTTCTTCCATGCCATATATAGTGCTCAGCACCTCACCATATTGCTGTGCATACATCAATTCTGATTTGTTTCTGGACTTTCTGGTTTTCGCTGTTGGAGTACATTCAGTGCATAGCAGTATGCTCTTTTTGCAGTTTACACTTTCGTAAGAGAAGTGGACAGGAAACTACACTACTAGGAGAAAACGTATTTCCTCTGAGTCCTGCTTAACGTTACATAGATACAGGGTCATCAATGAGTGTTGCAAATGGAACCATATGTTAACTTCTACAGAATTAGAAAGAGCTTAGGAGAACTATTTTAGATGTGTGTACATACTCATGCTTAAGTAAACAACTTTTCAGGAACAAATGAAGAGTTGAAAAGCTTGCTGCAACAACTGTGTCCGGCATGAGAGCCCCATGTCGTTGCGTTTACAGCGCAGTTGCCGATCCTGGCCTCTCAACATCTCAGTTTTATCACATTTCACGTTTACCTCTGCGAAGTATTTCAACGCCAGCACTAAATTGCAGCACTCGTATACTCAAGAGCCTTCAAATGTAGTTAAGAAAGCCTATTTTCCCATTAAAAGGTCATTCTTGCTTGAATATCTTTGGATGATACAAGTCTGCCATCACTTACCGAAAAACTCATTTATATATCTTGAAGACTTCATCTTACGCTACTTGCTTTGTACATAAAGTACTGTCTACATATTTACAACTTAAATAGCAGTCGGTATTAGTACATAGCTATTGACAGAAAAAATGCTTAGATGCTTGAAAAAACTAGAATTCAAGTTTCAGAAATCTCACTGTTAGTGCTTGCTTGGAGTTGTCTGGCCCTGTCTTGGGTTTGTATCTCTGCCAATCCATTAGCGGCAACAGCTGTCAGGTTAAACGTCCGCGCTGCTAGCGTGCGCACAATACAAACCAATGACTCATTCAAACTCCTGCAGTTCTGCAGTGTTACCCATTAAATCATTTGTCAGATAAAATTGTTATCTAAGTTGTTTCAGAAATGTACTAGCCCATACATCGAACCTATCTACACAATAACGTTACAGCACGAAAGAAGGTGAGTGAGACTTCATGTAAACTATGTGATCAAAAGTATCCGGACACCTAGCTGTAAATGACTTACAAGTTTTTGGCGCCCTCCATCGGTAATGCTGGAATTCAATATCGTGTTTGCCCACCCTTAGCCGTGATGACAGCTTCCACTCTCGCAGGCACACGTTCAGTCAGGTGCTGGAAGGTTTCTTGGGGGATGGCAGCCCATTCTTCGTCGAGTGTTGCACTGGGCAGAGGTATCGATGTCGGTCGGTGAGGCCTGGCACGAAATCGGCATTCCAAAACATCCCAAAGGTGTTGTATAGGATTCAGGTCTAACTCTGTGCAGTCCAGGCGGAGAAGTTATTGTCGTGTAACAACTCCGCTACAGGTCGTGTATTATGAACAGATTCCTGATCGTGCTGGAAGAAGCAATCGCCATCCCCAAATGGCTCTTCAACAGTGGAAAGCAAGAAGGTGCTTAAAACATCGATGTAGGCCTGTGCTGTGATAGTGCCAAGCAAACCATCAAGGGGTGCGAATTTTACTGTTGGCACGAAACGGCTGGCAGATGACGTTCACCGGGCATTCACCATACCCAGACTCTGCCATCGGGTCGCCACATTGTGTACTGTGATTCGTCACACCACACAACGTTTTGCCACTGTTCAGTCGTCCAATGTTTACGCTCTTTACGCCAAGCGAGGCGTCGTTTGGCATTTACTGGCGTGATGTGTGGCTTATGAGCAGCCGCACGACCATGAAATCCAAGCTTTCTCACCTTCCGCCCAACTGCCACAGTACTTGCAGTGGATCCTGATGGAGGAGGAGGAGGAGGAGGAGGAGATTAGTGTTTAACGTCCCGTCGACAACGAGGTCATTAGAGACGGAGCGCAAGCTCGGGTGAGGAAAGGATTGGGAAGGAAATTGGCCGTGCCCTTTCACAGGAACCATCCCGGCATTTGCCTGAAGCGATTTAGGGAAATCACGAAAAACCTAAATCAGGATGGCCGGAGACGGGATTGAACCGTCGTCCTCCCGAATGCGAGTCCAGTGTGCTAACCACTGCGCCACCTCGCTCGGTGATCCTGATGGAGTTTGGACTGCGGGATGGTTTGGATAGATATCTGTCTGTTACACTGTAACACTGAAAATGCAGGATGCGTGGCACCTGCTATCGATGTATAATTTTTGTCTGAATTGTATGTAAATGTTTGTAATTTAAATGCTTCCTTTTAATAAGTATTGACATTGCTTCACTGTATGTGTAAATTTAGGTAGAAGTCTGTTGACGTTACATTGTATTTATCTGTGTCTTACTGTGAAACTTATAAGCTCTGGAAAACAGCCAAAGGAATTTTTATTTGCATCGACTAGCAACGATAATAGCAGTGCTTGTGCGTTGTAAAATCTTTGGGTAGGGAGTAGTTGTGTGGAGCGCGCGG
Source organism: Schistocerca cancellata (assembly GCF_023864275.1). NCBI lineage: Eukaryota > Metazoa > Arthropoda > Insecta > Orthoptera > Acrididae > Schistocerca > Schistocerca cancellata. The sequence goes on from NC_064627.1 coordinate 980,574,866, forward strand.
AGAGAGAGAGAGAGAGAGAGAGAGAGAGAGAGAGAGATAGAGAGAGAGACGGGTTCCAGGCCATAGAGTAAATATCTCTGGAGTGACCATTGCGTTGTGCGCATATTGTCAACATTAAACCAGGATTGTCACGTGTTTTCGGGACTTCGCTGTGCGTTGTGCTTTCCGCAGAGTTTGAAGTTTATAATATCAAGAGTTTAGTTGTGTTTTCACGGTTTGTTGTAAGTGTAATGGCGATGGCGAATTGCTGTTGTTGCTACGGATGCAAAGAAAAATATGTGAAAGGAGGGATAGTAACTTTTCATGGGTACATACCATGTAGCTCTAATTATAGTTATCGTATTAGTAAGAGACACTGTATATGTTTAAAAATTTCGAGACGCATAGTAATTAAGGCTTGATTCTGTAGACCTATTTCTCTACGATTTTCTGACTATATAATAGATATTACGGCTCGTACAAAAGCTTACAAACGATCGCTCCCTCTTGAAAATTTGGTAGTGGAACAGGAAACGAAATTTTTAGTTGTTACAGCTAATACTATCCTCCATCCATTTATCAGTGACTCGTCGATTGTTGTTGTTGTTGTGGTCTTCAGTCCTGAGACTGGTTTGATACAGCTCTCCATGCTACTCTATCCTGTGCAAGCTTCTTCATCTCCCAGTACCTACTGCAACCTACATCCTTCTGAATCTGCTTAGTGTATTCATCTCTTGGTGTCCCCCTACGATTTTTACCCTCCACGCTGCCCTCCAATACTAAATTGGTGATCCCTTGATGCCTCAGAACATGTCCTACAATCCGATCCCTTCTTCTGGTCAAGTTGTGCCACAAACTTCTCTTCTCCCCAATCCTATTCAATACTTCCTCATTAGTTATGTGATCTACCCATCTAATCTTCAGCATTCTTCTGTAGCACCACATTTCGAAAGCTTCTATTCTCTTCTTGTCCAAACAATTTACCGTCCATGTTTCACTTCCATACATGGCTACACTCCATACAAATACTTTCAGAAATGACTTCCTGACACTTAAATCTATACTCGATGTTAACAAATTTCTCTTCTTCAGAAACGCTTTCCTTGCCATTGCCAGTCTACATTTTATATCCTCTCTACTTCGACCATCATCAGTTATTTTGCTCCCCAAATAGCAAAACTCCTTTACTACTTTAAGTGTCTCATTTCCTAATCTAATACCCTCAACATCACCTGACTTAATTCGACTACATTCCATTATCCTCGTTTTGCTTTTGTTGATGTTCATCTTATATCCTCTCTTCAAGACACCATCCATTCCGTTCAACTGCTCTTCCAAGTCCTTTGCTGTCTCTGACAGAATTACAATGTCATCGGCGAACCTCAAAGTTTTTATTTCTTCTCCATGGATTTTAATACCTACTCCGAACTTTTCTTTTGTTTCCTTTACTGCTTCCTCAATATACAGATTGAATAACATCGGGGAGAGGCTACAACCCTGTCTTACTCCCTTCCCAACCTCTGCTTCCCTTTCATGTCCCTCGACTCTTACAACTGCCATCTGGTTTCTGTACAAATTGTAAATAGCCTTTCGCTCCCTGTATTTTACCCCTGCCACCTTTAGAATTTGAAAGAGAGTATTCCAGTCAACATTGTGAAAATCTTTCTCTAAGTCTACAAATGCAAGAAACGTAGCTTTGCCTTTCCTTAATCTTTCTTCTAAGATAAGTCGTAAGGTGAGTATTGCCTCACGTGTTCCAGTATTTCTACGGAATCCAAACTGATCTTCCCCGAGGTCGGCTTCTACTAGTTTTTCCATTCGTCTGTAAAGAATTCGTGTTAGTATTTTGCAGCTGTGGCTTATTAAACTGATTGTTCGGTAATTTTCACATCTGTCAACACCTGCTTTCTTTGGGATTGGAATTATTATATTCTTCTTGAAGTCTGAGGGTATTTCACCTGTTTCATACATCTTGCTCACCAGATGGTAGAGTTTTGTCAGGACTGGCTCTCCCAAGGCCGTCAGTAGTTCCAATGGAATGTTGTCTACTCCGGGGGCCTTGTCCTTGTTTCGACTCAGGTCTTTCAGTGCTCTGTCAAACTCTTCACGCAGTATCGTATCGATTATGTATATAGATTTGAAACGCGGGAGACAGATAAATTCAATAGAGTGGGAGTCTGTAATTGTCTTCGTATAATATGTGTGCCCAAACCCTTTTGTTTACTATAAAGGTACGGTAGGAGACCATGTTAAGTGTGTCTAGGATATGGAGAATGATTTTGTGTGATTTATATTTTAGTTTCCTGAAGGATGAGCAACGAGTAAAGATGTGGCTCCAGAAAAGGAGTAGGAGTAAGTTTGTCCACACAAAATATACCAAAGTATTTTCAAAACACTTTGAAGAGGAATGTTTAGACAGAGAAAACTCTGTATGTGTGTAGCTGAAGGTAGATGCTATACCAACTATTTTTAATTTTACACAGCACCTACTACCAAAAGTACCCACACAAAAACCACCTGTTCAAATGGTTCAATGGCTCTGGCTGGGTCTTAACATCTAAGGTCATCAGTCCCCTAGAACTTAGAACTACTTAAACCTAACTAACCTAAGGGCATCACACACATCCATGATCGAGGCAGGGTTAGAACCTGCGACCGTAGCGGTCGTGCAGTTCCAGACTGAAGCGTCTAGAACCGTTCGGCCACAACGGCCGGCAAAACCACCTGTAAAACGAAATTTGTCAGGTTTGTATATATAACTTGTGGTTATCATATTTGATACTTCCTTTCACTGAGAAATGTGTTTCATTCTGCATTATTTGGCATAAGTTTGTGCAATGAGGTGTCTGTTTCATCTGTACAGTCAGAAACCTTGACAAACTGTGATGACAACAGTGGAAAAAGTCAAGATGAGCGTAAAATATTAGTAAACATGTCCCCAAACTCTTTCATTTGTGTCACTTTCCACTTCCCTTAATGGTGTTATATGGGTTGACTGTTACATGATCAACAGTATTTGCATCACAGTACATTTATTCTCCGATCGTCTTTTTCCACCCCTTCTTACTCAGTCTACTATTTATTTAATAAACTGGGAGCAACCAATCCGTTAAAAAAATACTTCAAAGTGTGACCAGTAGCAAAATTGTGCTTTAGGTCGCAAAAACGAGAAAATAAACACGCAGAAATAGCAGAAAAAAGGACGAATTAGCAGGGATATAATCGCTAATGTGTGGAAAATTCTGTGTTTTTCGGACACTTGCAAAAGTACTAGCGTACTGTCAAGTCGTTTTGCAAGACTACCACTGCAAAAAGTACGTCAGGCTCTGTAATACTATAAAGTGCCGTATTATACCGAAAACTACAAACAATCGAGTGCATCTGCCTGTGACACCTATCGCAAAGAAGCAGAATGCAATATCACTTGCCCTTAAAAGTTACGTAGCTGGTTTATTCCCGGTATCAAATGGATACTGTTGAAATGTCTGCGCAACATATATAAATAATCCACGACACGTACGAAAAGAATCCGTCTGTACTAGGGATGTAGTGACATTCTAAATATACAGGGCGCTATACGGACAAACACACGACGTCCCGAGAACACGTGACCAGGCCAGCAATGTGTGTTGACAACACAAAATCTGTTCTGCGCATGTGAATGCTCACTCCAGGGATATTTACTCTATGGTTCCAGCGCTTATAGTGTCCGGAAGCGTGGAGTTAACGCTCTTGCAGTACAGAGTACCATTTTCGGCGGCATCATGGACGCGCGCCGGGCAGATGTCTACAGCAGGAGCACGGACAGTGGACGGGCGGAAGAGGCTGTATTAATTACGATTGCCTGTTCTAATAATTAGCCGTGGCTCCAAAAGATGCTACCGTCTTCAACAACAGCAGCAGTTCCAGCAACACAGATTCGTCGTCGGCTCCGAGTTCGTTATATGCACAGCACTGAAGCAAGACTGTTCATTGGTAGAAAGTATTAACGGCTAACCCAGCAGCACAACTGAATGTGTTTTGATTGATAAGACTTTTTTACATAACAATCAGTTAAACTCTACATCTACATCTACATTTACATCTACATGATTACTCTGCAATTCACATTTAAGTGCTTGGCAGAGGGTTCATCGAACCACAATCATACTATCTCTCTACCATTCCACTCCCAGATAGCGCGCGGGAAAAACGAACACCTAAACCTTTCTGTTCGAGCTCTGATTTCTCTTATTTTATTTTGATGATCATTCCTACCTATGTAGGTTGGGCTCAACAAAATATTTTCGCATTCGGAAGAGAAAGTTGGTGACTGAAATTTCGTAAATAGATCTCGCCGCGACGAAAAACGTCTTTGCTGTAATGACTTCCATCCAAATTCGCGTATCATATCTGCCACACTGTCTCCCCTACTACGTGATAATACAAAACGAGCTGCCTTTGTTGCACCCTTTCGATGTCCTCCGTCAATCCCACCTGGTAAGGATCCCACACCGCGCAGCAATATTCTAACAGAGGACGAACGAGTGTAGTGTAAGCTGTCTCTTTAGTGGACTTGTTGCATCTTCTAAGTGTCCTGTCAATGAAACGCAACCTTTGGCTCACCTTCCCCACAGTATTATCTATGTGGTCTTTCCAACTGAAGTTGTTGGTAATTTTAACACCCAGGTACTTAGTTGAATTGACAGCCTTGAGAATTGTACTATTTATCGAGTAATCTAATTCCAACGGATTTCTTTTGGAACTCATGTGGATCACCTCACACTTTTTGTTATTTAGCGTCAACTGCCACCTGCCACACTATACAGCAATCTTTTCTAAATCGCTTTGCAACTGATACTGGTCTTCGGATGACCTTACTAGACAGTAAATTAAAGCATCACCTGCGAACAACCTAAGAGAACTGCTCAGATTGTCACCCAGGTCATTTATATAGATCAGGAACAGCAGAGGTCCCAGGACGCTTCCCTGGGGAACACCTAATATCACTTCAGTTTTACTCGATGATTTGCCGTCTATTACTACGAACTGCGACCTTACTGACAGGAAATCACGAATCCAGTCGCACAACTGAGACGATACCCCATAGGCCCGCAGCTTGATTAGAAATCGCTTGTGAGGAACGGTGTCAAAAGCTTTCCGGAAATCTAGAAATACGGAATCAACTTGAGATCCCCTGTCGATAGCGGTCATTACTCCGTGCGAATAAAGAGCTAGCTGCGTTGCACAAGAACGATGTTTTCTGAAATCATGCTGATTACGCATCAATAGATCGTTCCCTTCGAGGTGATTCATAATGTTTGAATACAGTATATGCTCCAAAACCCTACTGCAAACCGACGTCAATGATATAGGTCTGTAGTTCGATGGATTACTCCTACTACCCTTCTTAAACACTGCTGCGACCTCCGTAATTTTCCAATCTGTAGGTACAGATCTATCGGTGAGCGAGCGGTTGTATATGATTGCTAAGTAGGGAGCTATTGTATCAGCGTAATCTGAAAGGAACCTAATCGGTATACAATCTGGACTTGAAGACTTGCCCGTATCAAGCGATTTGAGTTGCTTCGCAACCCCTAAGGTATCTACTACTAAGAAACTCATGCTAGCAGCTGTTCGTGTTTCAAAGCCTGGAATATTCCACTCGTCTTCCCTGCTGAAGGAATTTCGGAAAACTGCGTTCAATAACTCCGCTATAGCGGCACAGTCGTCGGTAACAGCACCATCGGCACTGCACAGCGAGGGTATTGACTGCGTCTTGCCGCTTGTGTACTTTACATACGACCAGAATTTATTCGGATTTTCTACCAAATTTCGAGACAATGTTTCGTTGTGGAACCTATTAAAGGCATCTCGCATTGAAGTCCGTGCCAAATTTCGCGCGTCTGTAAATTTTAGCCAATTCTCGGGATTTCGCGTTCTTCTGAACTTCGCATGCTTTTTCGGTTGCCTCTGCAACAGCGTTCTGTAAATTTTAGCCAGTTCTCGGGATTTCGCGTTCTTCTGAACTTCGCATGCTTTTTCGGTTGCCTCTGCAACAGCGTTCGGACCTTTTTTGTGTACCATGGGGGATCAGTTCCATCTCTTACCAATTTATGAGGTATGAATCTCTCAATTGCTGTTGCTACTATATCTTTGAATTTGAGCCACATCTCGTCTACATTTGCATAGTCATTTCGGAAGGAATGGAGATTGTCTCTTAGGAAGGCTTCTAGTGACACTTTATCCGCTTTTTTAAATAAAATTATTTTGCGTTTGTTTCTGGTGGATTTGTAAGAAACGGTATTGAGCCTAGCTACAACGACCTTGTGATCACTAATCCCTGTATCAGTCATGATGCCCTCCATTAGCTATGGATTGTTTGTGGCTAAGAGGTCAAGTGTGTTTTCGCAACCATTTACAATTCGCGTGGGTTCGTGGACTAACTGCTCGAAATAATTTTCGGAGAAAGCATTTAGGGCAATCTCGGAAGATGTTTTCTGCCTACCACCGATTTTGAACAAGTATTTTTGCCAACATATCGAGGGAAGGTTGAAGTCCCCACCAACTATAACCGTATGAGTGAGGTATTTATTTGTTACGAGACTCAAATTTTCTCTGAACTGTTTAGCAACTATATCATTGGAGTCTGGGCGTCGGTAGAAGGAGCCAATTATTAACTTAGTTCGGCTGTTAAGTATAACCTCCACCCATACCAATTTGCACGGAGTATCTACTTCGACTTCACTACAAGATAAACCACTACTGACAGACACAAACACTCCACCACCAATTCTGCCTAATCTATCTTACCTGAACACCGTCTGAGACTTCGTAAAAATTTCTGCACAACTTATTTCAGGTTTTAGCCAGCTTTCTGTACCTATAACGATTTCAGCTTCCGTGCTTTCTACTAGCGCTTGAAGCTCAGGGACTTTCCCAGCACAACTACAACAATTTACAACTACAATTCCGACTGTTCCTTGACCCAAGCACGTCCTGAATTTTCCATGCACCCTTTGAGATTGCAGCTCACCCCGTACTTTCCCGAGGCCTTCTAACCTAAAAAACCGTCCAGTCCACGCCACACAGCCTCCGCTACCCGTGTAGCCGCCAGCTGAGTGTAGTGAACTCCTGACCTATTCAGCGGAACCCGAAACCCCACCAGCATATGGTGCAAATCAAGTAATCTGCAGCCATCACGGTCCCAAAACCGTCTGATCCTCTGATTCAGACCCTCCATCCAGCTCTGCACCAAAGGTCCGCAGTCGGTTCTGTCAACAATGCTGCAGATGGTGAGCTCTGCCTTCATCTCGTAAGCAAGACCTGCAGCCTTCACCAAATCAGATAGCCGCTGGAATCCAGAAAGAATTTCCTCAGATCCAAAGCGACACACGTCATTAGTGCCGACATGTGCCACCACCTGCAGCTGGCTGCATCCTGTGCTCTTCATGGCATCTGGAAGGACCCTTTCCACATCAGGAATGACTCCACCCGGAATGCACACGGAGTGCACACTGGATTTCTTCCCCTCCTTTGCCGCCATATCCCTAAGGGGCCCCATTACGCGCCTAACATTGGAGCTCCCAACTACCAATAAGCCCACCCTCTGTGATTGCCCGGACCTTGATGGCAGAGAATCATCCTCTGAAACAGGGCAGGCATCTGCATCTAGCGCAGCCAGAGACAGTACCTGAAACCTGTTTGTCAGACGCACCGGGGAGGCTTTCTGATCAGCCTCCGGGGACGTCTTTTGCTGCCTGCCACGCCTTGGAACGACCTCCCAATCAACCACAGGCCAGGGCTCAGCCCCACTGCGGGCAGCAACCGGGGAAACCACAGCGGCAGACCGATCTGGGGACAGACGGGACGAGGTTGACATCCCCGTGATACCCAAGTCCGGCTCCCCACAGTGGTGCCCATTGGCAACAGCCTCAAGCTGCGTGGCCGAGGTCAGCGCCGCCTGCAGCTGTGAGCGAAGGGATGCCAACTCGGCCCTCATCCGAACACAGCAATCACAGTCCCTCTCCATTATAATCGATGTTGAACAACAGTTACTGAAACATGAGTCCGTGCCTAGATAACGCAAGGGAAACACGCAAAGAATGTATGAACTAACCTGTACAAATGCCTAGCGACTGCGCTACAATCTACCTGAATTTACGATTACAGTAACTAAAACTCGAAATTACACCTCCTATACGAAACTCACACGCAATTTAAGTAAGAATCTACGAAGTAAACACAGAAAAGAAGCTATATACGTATCTTTCTGCGCTGTCGATGTGCACCAACTGGGAGCTCAGGCCACACTGGTCTCTGAGAGCCTACTCAGGGCGATTGTGTTCTCATTGCCCTCAGACATTGTTACCAAAGAGGATCCTTGTTCCTTTGTTTCCTAATATGCTGACTGAGTGTCATAAGAAACAAATTGAATAGTTACAGCCAGTTTATTAATGAATAAATTCTCTTTCAATAATTTTATCCTTAGTTTACTTTCAATTAAATGTTATACAACAGAGACGTCAGTATATGACTAAAGTAAAGCAATTTCATTTTTCAAGTTGGAGCATCACTCATCGGAAAAAATCCAAATCTAAAGGAAATGCACAAATGAAGAGTCCAGAAGTTTTATTTATTTATATATATATATGTTAGAGCATGTGGCTGTTTGGTTTAGTACGTATTCGAGTATTTAATTCTGTTCAAGTCAGTAAAAAGCTCAGTTACTCAGACAATAATATGAAATCCAGTTTGCAAAGTAAGTAACTGCCAAGTAAAAAGTGCTTGAATTTCTTCTAAATTTCTTTGATGACGTTATGTTGAGGTCACTGAAAGTCATTCTTTACGTAACGGAGTTCTGTACTAACATACAGTTTAACTGTATATTTTCTAATCATTACTCGATTGCCTTTTTCAAAATTTAATAGCAAACATAATGTAAGAGTGACTACTCAGTTTTCATTATCATTACATACTTACTTAAAATTAGTGTCAAATAACGTGACAACCTTCAGTTGTCCGTGAGTGAATGCACTAAATAACTTTCATTTTCCTAATTATAGCCCTGTTCGGTTTATACATTTTATTTTTCGTAGACTTTCCATCAGAAGGGTCGATTGTACACTTTTCTCCTACTTATCGGTCTTCTTCGGGGAAGATAGCCTTATACAATTACTAGAAATGCATTAGGCATACACGCGATTCACGGTCATATTTTATATTGCAAGCAGGATAGGACGATTAGTAAGGGGGAGGTTACACGTGGCGACGCAGGTGACAGGTTGGTATTGTTCTGGGCACGAATTTGCTTTGTGTAGTTTTGTAACGAATAATAAGTTGTTGCTACAAACAAAATCGCTCACATACAATAACAGTAAGTGGCAGAAATAAGCCGCACATTTAAATTTCACAGTAATCAGCAAACTGGGCAACATGGATAAATTAGGCGAAACGAGTGATTTGATTGTACCACATGTGGAACAATCGGTCGAATAATGCACGATCCATGAAGCGGGGCCCATTGTTCAGAATTCGGAAGCTGGTGTCACAGACGCTGCTGCTGAAAATCGAACAGTGGTAGAAATGGAATTCCAGGCACTTGCAAATGCTACGGAATACGGAATAAAAAGTAAAACAGAACATATTCATGACGGATACGAGGAATCTATTGAGACGGAACCGGTGTTGCAGCCTGTGATTTCCGGTAATATTAAAGATTTTTTTCAGTTTGTTAATCAGTAAAATGGATGCTCAATCAGCAAAAATAGATGACAAGAGTAAAGCTACTAAAACTGTTAACGGTAATATTGGAACTGTTAACACAAAGGTAGATAAAATTGGAGCAGTAACGAAATCATTCAGTAACGAAATCGGTAATCTGGAGCATGATATGGGGGCAGACCAAACAAAGGTAGGAGACACAAATAGTCCTTTAGAAACTAAAGTAGGCAGGATAGGACAGAAAGTGGTAGAGACTGTTGGTTCCACAATAGAGAGTAAGGTAGTTGAAAAAGTGAAAGTAGCTCGAGAAGAGGATGTAGGGAAAATAACGAGTTTACAGACTTTAGTATCCGACATAGGTGCTAAAGTAAGACAATCGGTTGTGTGTAACGAAAAGAAGCAGGAGGTGGAACCGTTATCAGTTACCACTTGCCAAGTAGTTACAAGGGTAAATGAGTTAGAGAAACGATTAGAAGAAAATTTGCACTACGTGTCATACCATGCACATAGCGCTGAAATATTAGCGAAAGAGGAGCGTTTCGATCCCCTCAAAAAGCAGGGTGGACTGCACGCTACCGACTTCATTAAAAATTGTGAACGGGTATTGCCGGAATCATGGACAGACAAGAGAAAAATAAATGCAGTAATCGACGTGTTAGCTGGCAAGGCTAAGCGATGGGGCTTAAACCTCGATACGAGACGAGGTACTGGTTGAAGTAAAGCTGTGATGACGGGGCGTGAGTCGTGCTTGGGTAGCTCAGTGGTAGAGCACTTGCCTGCGAAAGGCAAAGGTCCCGAGTTCCAGTCTCGGTCCGACACACAGTTCCAATCAGCCAGGAAGTTTCATATCAGCGCACACTCCGCTGCAGAGTGAAAATCTCATTCTGAATCGGAGATTGTCTGGGAGCTGTGGCAGAAGCTTCCAGATGACTCCAAGAGATACATCGGCAGGAGTTCGAGAACGATTGCTGCGTTTTTAGAGACAGTAGAAGACGAAGACAATTGGCGGAATAACCACGAAAATGTTAAAAGCCATGGGAATGGTAACAATTACCACCATAGTCACAACCACGACGATAAAAGTAACCATGGCAATAATGGTAGCAACCACCATGGTAATAATAATGCACAGCACTATAACAATAATGGTCATAATGACAATAACCACAACTGTAGAAATAATAGGGACCAGTATCACGTAAATATGGTACGTGGTTCTTGGAGGAATGATAGTAGACAGGAGCGGAATGATACATCACGGCAGTCTGGTAGCAACAGGTCTGTCGGAATTAGTCAGGGAAACAACTAGCCGCCCCGGTTAAGGGCCCACTGGTCGTGGGGAGACCCTGGCGGCCCAAACGAAAACCTATACGATACCGTTATGATAAAGCCGAAAGGATATCTCAGCGTTGGGAGAATGTGCGAGAGAGTAAAGAGAGCGACGCAGCTAGAGTAATGATAACTCAGCTGGAACGGCAGTCGACGCATCTGTCACTGCTCGTAAAAGTAATAATGATATTAGTGTAACGGTAGGGGAGAATGAAGCGGCCGCTGTTAAAGCAACAACGGTTACGCAAGTTTCAGTAGCGTAGGAGTCGCCAGTGGAAGTAGTAGAGCCGATCTCAAATAAAGTTTCCGTTATCGAGCAGGGAAATGCGGAACGCGAAGTGGTGTGATTAGGTCACTTCGGTCGGATGTACGACGAACTGAAAAGTTACAGAGGATTGTATGGGAGGTGTGGTAATGGGGAGAGTGGATAGAAATTGACGCTTCTCAGCCCGCAAGAAATTAGCGTTTTTGAAACGGAAAGCTGTGTACCTGAACGGCAGGCTTGTCCAAATGAAGTGTTTGAAGAACCCAACCACAGCTACGCTAGTCCTATCGAAAACAGAGGCGGATGTTACGAGGAGGGGCGAGATGAATTTAGCGATAATGACCAGGTACAACAACGTAGTTTACGATGTCTACGAGGTCAAACCTGACGTTATACAGTCAGACGAGAGTGATGAGGGTTGCGTGAGTTCGGGAGATGATATAGAAGAAAAAACAGAGCGCTTTTCTCCAAAAATCTCGGAAGATGACAGTCATCTTTCCGAAGAATACCTACCTGACGTGACAATTAGCGAACTATCGGTTAAACAGGTTCATTAATCGATGAAATTGATAGTAAGATTACGGAGTTGAGATTGAGACAAGTTGAACTACTGCAGGACAGACAAATAGGGAGCAAAAACGTTCAAACACCAAGAATTTGAAAACCGCCAGATAAACCGCTGTCGGCCTCTGAACTGGACGGATTTTTCTAGGATGACCTGGAGATAGTTGAGGATTTGTTGTGGGAAGACCAAACCATTGACAGATTGTAGTGCCCGTCAATATGTACGGCCTACAAATGCAAATTTTAATTGATACAGGGGAAGAGCTATTGCTGTGTCGGGAAAAACATTTGAATTATTTAAAGATAAACCAGAAGTAGTAGTAACGCCAGTAATGGGAGTCATAATAATCGATGCTACCGGAAGGAATAGTAAACCTATAACAAACCAAATATTTGTATCTTCTGAGATTCAAGGAGAACCATTCGAACAGGAATTTGTCGTTGTGCCAGACCTGTGGTTCAAATGGTTCAAATGGCTCTGAGCACTATGGGACTCAACTGCTGAGGTCATTAGTCTCCTAGAACTTAGAACTAGTTAAACCTAACTAACCTAAGGACATCACAAACATCCATGCCCGAGACAGGATTCGAACCTGCGACCGTAGCGGTCTTGCGGTTCCAGACTGCAGCGCCTTTAACCGCACGGCCACTTCGGCCGGCCCAGACCTGTGCACAGATATTATTGTGGGTTTAGATTGATTGTTAAGATATCGTGCAATTATTAACTGAAAAAATAAGACCATGAAGTGCATTTCCAAAGACAAGACGGAAGTAAATGTGAGTTTTGATGAAACGAGTGACGATGTGAGTAGTGAATACAAACCTAATTATCTTGTTACTTGTCCTAATGAGATTGGTTTAGGCAGAAAATTGGAAAACTGCGGTATCCGCAATATGAACATCAATTGTTTGGAAAACGAATTAGAGAGCATTGTAGACAGATTGCCAAATTCCCCACCTCAACAAAAACGAGACCTATATGACGTAATAATGAGAAACAAGAATGTGTTGTCAAATAAACTGGGGCTTGTTACTGGGTATCAGTGCAAGTTAAATGTAATACACAATGAACCATTCTTCCTAAGACCATATGCGTTACCGCTATCCAAGAAGGAGGCTGTCCAAGAGATAGATCGGATGTTAGAATGAAATGTTATAGAGAGGATTACCAGCCCCTATAACAATCCCTTAATAATAGTAGGTAAGAGAGACGGCAGTGTCAGGATTGTGATAGTCGCAAAGATTTCACAATGTACAGTTTATAACTAGCCTTGACCTTAGTGATGGGTACTGGCAAATAGTCTTAGAAGAAGAGCGCAGGAAATAAACGGCGTTTTTATATGGAGGCCGATGTTACCAGTACAAGGTAGTGCCATTCAGCCTGAATATATCTGTTTCTGTCTTTATCAGGGCCCTGGACAAGGTGTTAGGTGCTGCCCTGAGCTCAAAACTGACAGTGTACGTGAACGATTTGCTGCTGGCGAATTCGTCATGGCAAGAACATTGCGAATTGTTAATGAAGTTTTCAGTGCATTACAGAAAGATGGAATGACACTGAAACTGAAGAAGTGTGAGTTTGTGAAGAAAGAACTGAATTTTCTTGGTGACATTGTGACAATGGAGGGTATCACTACAGATCCACAGAAAGTGGAGGCAATAAAGAACTGTCCTCCGCCGAAGACTAGTAGAGAGTTAAAGAGTTTCCCAGGGCTCTCAGGATTCTATCGCAAGTTCGTACAGGGGCATGCCTTCAACGATCCAAACCTGAACAATTTCTTGGGAAAACGTACGCTATTTGTGTGGACTGACGAGTGTCAGCCCGCATTTTAAAGACCGAAAAAGGATTTACTACAGAATAATATATGGTACCATCCTGATCTTGTGTTGCCATTTCATATGGGAACGGGCTCATCTAATTATGGCTTAGGAGTAGATTTGTTTCAAGAGGTAGGAGAAGAAGAAAATAAAAAAACGCAGAACAGTCGCGTTCGCAAGCCGAACGCTGACGAAATGTGAGCGAAACTATACAATTTCTGAAAAAGAATGTCTCGCTGTCATATGGGGTTTCAGAAAAGTTAAAGGTTATTTGTGGGACCGAAAGGTGATAATTCACACAGATCACAAGGCGCTCACTTATCTGAAGGATTGTCGTTTACTGCATGAGAGATTGACACGGTGGTCTCTTTTCTTGCAGCAGTTTTCCTAAGGCATTTGTGACGTGGGAGTATCAGACAACTGTATAGCGGACGAACTGTCACGTTTGCCTGTAATCGATCGTCGGCTTGTGGAAGACGAGTCTGAAGACGTACTGAAATTGTGCTGCTTTCAAGATGCAGAAGATCGTAAAAGAGTAGAGAGCATCTGCAAAAACATGCGTCGTCATCAAAACGAGGACGACTGTCTAATAATTGTTCAGAACAAGTATGACGAAAAGAGTAGAGAAGGGGAGAAAATGAAAAATTATTACAAAATATATAACCATATCTTGTACATACGTAAAGGTAAAGATAGCAATAACTGGCGAGTGTGTTGGCCAGCCGAGTGCGTCACAGAGATAATTGACTACTATCATTTAGCTTATGGTCATTGCGGACCATAGAAGTGTGCTGAGAAGCTAGCGGAAGTTGTAAATTTTAATAATATACAAAAAAAGAGTTGCTGAAAGAATAAAGACATGTGGTAAGCGCCAGAAGGTGAAGGTAACGAACTGCACTAACCGTGGCCCTATGCAGAGCATACGACCTAACAATGTGCTCGATTTGGTTTGTACAGACCTCTATGGTCCACTATCCAAGACTTCAGGGAATTTCGCGTTCATATTAGTGGTGCTAGAAACATTTTCCAAGTTCATCAAGTTATATCCGGTAAGAAAGGCAACAGCTAAAGCGTTTTATAACAGATTTGTTAATGTTTACTTTGTGCACGTAGCCAAACCAAAATCGGTTTTGTCCGATAACGGAGCGCAATTTAGTTCTGAATTATGGAATGAAGGAATGAAAAGTAATGGAACTGAAGTAATACACATTTCGGCTTATTGCCCGAGTGGGAATCCCGCGGAACGCTACATGCGTGATTTAGGTCGGTTTTGCTGAACGTATTGTCACCACAATCACACATCGTGTGGCAATTTTGTCGGTGAATTCGAGAAAGTAATGAACGCCTCGACGCATGAATCCACAGGCAACAATCCGGAAGAAATATTATTAGACCATAAGTCTAAAAGTTTAGTGGAAGAAATGATTGATTTCCCTCCGAGAGTTGATATTAACCTTGAAGTAAAGAAAGAACACCTACGAGAAATGATGAAAAGAAAGCTGAAGCGCGAATACTGCGTAATATTGTCGATTTAAAATTGTACTAGTCAAGGACTGATTAGTCCGAAATGAGAAAAGAGAAACCAAGCCATTACGTGGTACTCTAGTATTAGTGAGTTCGTGAACTTTGTATATGTATGTATTATGCTAAAATTTTATTGTAATCTGTATGATGTGAGTTATTACCTACGCACTTAGACGAACTGTAAGTTTCAGGTCTGTGTAGACGCGTGTATTAACGGACAGTGTTGAGTTATCCACTGTGATGAAATTAAAAAGAGGACTCCTTGAGATTACTCGGGAGTGAGTAACAACAATATGAGGCAGGTGGAATGCCACTGCATACATTAACACAGAGATCTAGCATGCCGCTATAGCACACGCAGCAATGCTCCGCTTGAACTGAGTCGTTGCCGGCTCTTGTAGCGCTGCGGCGTTCTTTGTGAATGGGCGTGTGCAACGCGAATTGTTTATCTTTCAGCGCCAGATGTTATAGATTTTGATGTAAATGTTTATGTTTGATATCGACGTTATTTAAAACACACACACACTCGCTCAATGCGAGAGGACACTTGAAAAAATTTCATGTTAATTATACACACTTATGTAATGATTTTTGTAATTACGATTTCTTATCCTGTTCTGAAAGGCTTTTTTTATTATTCTTTATGTACCTTTAAATGATACTTGAATTTTTCTATGCTAATATGTTTTTCATAATATTTGTAGTAATTTTAAAGTTACTGTTTTTTTGAAGGAAGTGTTTGTTTTTAAGATGTGTTGCCGTTCTATAATGTTTTGAGTAATTATGACACGGGGTCGTCATGTAAATAACGTGCCCCCTATATAACTGCAATAATTATTTGAACTGCTAACCCAGCGATTATTAGATTTTATGCAGACAAAATTTTTTAACTGTATGCACCTGAATTTCCATTTGTTTAAATTTTAGGACATTCCATGAATATGTTTGCCTCTGGAAAAAAACTCATGAATTGTGGGAAACGTGTAACACCAAAAATGCAGGATGCATAGCACCTGCTATCGATGTATATAATTTTTTTCTGAATTGTATGTAAATATTTGTAATTTAGGTGCTTCCTTTTAATAAGTAAGGACATTGCTTCATTGTATGTGTAAATTTAGGTAGAAATCAGTTGACGTTTCATTGTATTTATCTGTGTCTTACTGTGAAACTTATAAGCTGTGGGAAACAGTCAAAGGAATTGTTATTTGCATCGACTAGCAACGATAACAGCAGTGCTTGTGCGTTGTAAAATCTTTGGGTAGGGAGTTGTTGCGCGGAGCGCGAGAGACGGGTTCCAGCGCTTGTAGTGTGCGGAAGTGTGGCGTTAACGCTCTCGCAGTACAGAGTACCATTTTCGGCGGCATCATGTACGCGCGCCGGCTAGGTGTCTACAGCAGGAGTACGGACAGTGGACGGGCGGAAGAGGCTGTATTAATTACGATTGCCCGTTCCTATAATTAGCCGTGGCTCCACAAGATGCTACCGTCTTCAACAACAGCAGCAGCTCCAGCAACACAGATTCATCGTCGGCTCCGAGTTTCGTCTATGCACAGCACTGAAGTAAGACTGTTCATTGGTAGAAAGTATTAACGGCTAACACAGCAGCACAACTGAATGTGATTTGATTGACAAGATTCATTTAAATAATAATCAGTTAAACTCAGGGCGATTGTGTCCTCATTGCCTCCAGACGCTGTTACCAAGCAGGATCCTTGTTCCTTTCTTGCCCCTAATATGCTAACTGAGTGTCATAAGAAACAAATTGAATAGTTACAGCCAGTTTATTAATGAATACATTCTCTTTTAATAATTTTAGCCTCAGTCTACTTTCAGCTAACTGTTGTACAACAGAGGCTTCAGTATATGACTAAAGTAAAGCAATTTCATTTTTCAAGTTGCAGAATCAATCATTGCAAAAAATCCAAATCTAAAGAAAATTCACAAATTAAGAGTCCAGAAGTTTTACATATATCTTGGAGCATGTGGCTGTTTGGTATGGTACATATTCTAGTATTTAATTCTCTTCAAGTCAGTAAAAAAAAAGGCTCTGTTGTTCAGACAATAATATGAAATCCAATTTGCAAAGTAAGTAACTGCAAAGTAAAAAGTGCTTGCTTTTCTTCTAAATTTATTTGATGACGTTATGTTGAGGTCACTGAAAGTCATTCTTCACGTAATGGAGTTCAATACTAACATACAGTTTAATTGCATATTTTCAAATCATTACTCGAGAGCCTGTTTCAAAATTTAATGCCAAACATGACGTAAGAGGGACTTCTCAATTTTCTTTATCATTACTTACTCATTTAAAATTAGTGTCAAAAAACGTGACAACCTTCAGTTGCCTCGTCAGTGTTTAACAATGCATGTTTTCCTTTCCCATCATCTTTTACAGGAATTTGGACCTAAATTTCCCTAGTGGGCTGGCGACCGTTAATTATTTTCTTTTCGTTCATTAGTGTAACTTCTGGATTCATGATCAGAGGCATCCCTTTCCTGTCCATTGTTGTCTGTGAGTGAATGCACAAAATAACTTTCATTTTCCAAATTAAAGCCCTGTTCGGTTACTTTTTATTTTTAGTAGATTGTCCATCAGAAGGGTCGGTTGTACACTTTCCTCCTACTTATCGATATCACTTCTTCGGGAAAGATAGCCTTATCCAATAGGAGAAATCCATTAGGCGTACACGCGATCCACGGTCATATTTTGTATGGCAAGCAGGATAGTCGATTAGTAAGAGGGAAGTTACAACACATTATGACTCTCTTCAATTGTCGGCTGTCTCTGTCAATCTACAGACACGGTTGGCCTGAACTCCTTTGAGCTGCGCGTGTCCCTTCATGTTTCCACTTCACTATCACAAAGGAAACAGGGGACCTAGGTATGTTTAGGAGTGTGGAAATATCGAGACGTATGACACAAGTGATACCCAATCACCTGACCACGTTCGAAGTCCGTGAGTTCCACGGAGCGCCCCATTCTGTTCTCTCACGATTTCTAATGGCTACTGATATCGCTGATATGGAGTACCTGGCAGTAGGCGGCAGCACAATGCACCTAATATAAAAAGCATATGTTTGGAGGTGTTCGGATACTTTTGATCACATAGCGTATACGTTTCAGGACCGGTGGTAAACTTTCTTCTTCATCACCATTTCATCATCAGAACGTGAAAACTAAACTACAATATGTCTGATAATTTGGTACTTACCTGTCATTGGAGAGAGTTTGTTTAAACTTTGTGCGAAGAATGCGAAACAATAACAGACGACACCAATTGTGTTCAAGATTTTGAACTCAAGCGGAGGCTGACTGTTCCTTTTTATTCAGTGAGACTGTAGAGTATCGTGGCTGTGAATTATTTCAATAATTTCTTAAAGAAAATGTTCAATGTCTGTGGAATTTAAAAAATGATCCAGAATGAAATTTTCTCTCTGCAGCGGAGTGTGTGCTGTTATGAAGGTTCCTGGCAGATTAAAACTGTGCCGGACCGAGACTCCAAGCGGCGGAAGTAAGTCTCGTTTGGGTAGCTCAGTTGGTAGAGCACGTGCCCGCCAGAGGCAAAGGTCCCGAGTTCGAGTATCGGTTAGGCTCATAGTTTTAATCTGCCAAGATATTAAAAAGTAATATTTGGCACTAATTCTCATCACCTAACTTACGGAAGCAGCTGCCGTACCGAAGGAATTACAAAACAGGTAACACATGTTCACAGAATTTAAACAGAATGAGTATCGTTCTTCTCACAACAAAACATGAATTTTCAATCACTATGATCATTATTGATGATATTTGATTTAAGGTCAATAGACCTTGGTCCAAGGCGTAATTCTCTTCCTAACTTTTCATTTTCCACTGCTCGAGATATCATCAGAGGCTTTAACGACTAAGAAAGGTATTACAGACTGAAATAAGCCCAGCTAGCCAAACTGTTTATATGTATCCACGCAACGGTCGTTTCGTGATGTCATCAGAACGCTACCTAAGACCACGGAGTCGTACCGACGTATGTTATGGAGCTTCTGCTGTGGAGGAGTCGGCGCTGTTTGTTGTATTTAGCACTAAGAGCCACAACTAGTCTAATTTCAACTCTTTTATTGCTGTGGCCTAGATGTTGCTAAAATCACTCTTTCAGACAAACGAATTTCGTTTCTTGGCCCTTGTGGATGGTCTGCTACTACCGATTTATCCGTCTTGCACAGGCGGCAACTGCTCTTGTCTTGCTTAAGGTGGGCGTAAGTTTATTAGAACGTCTCTCCCTTCTACATTTTCCTCCAGCATAATACATATTTGACATATTCATTGTATTTGTTACATGACTCAAATGTTTTTGCTGCCTACTGGTGCTGAATATACGTGAGAATATAAAAGGGTGCGATAGAAATTTCTGTGTCGTTCATACCGTTCCTCGATTCTAAGTACGTCTGGATAAGATGTTAGACGTATTTGTGCAGATAAAGTATTCACGATTAGACTGTGTTATCATCCTTTTTACTCTATGTAATAATAGGGTATTTACAATACTGTATAGAGGATGGATTTAAGTGAGAGCAGGGGAAGGATTTCATGTGACCAAGTTTATAGCGTGCAATAAATTTAGCCGTACATCCGCTAAATCTGGGGCAGTCAATCTGTTTTACCTACTGCCCTCTCTTGTACCTCTCTTAGCAGCAAAATTTTCTAGTTGATTTATAAAGTAGAAAAGTAAGTTAACGTTGTAAAATTTATAAATTAGAGTTGTAGCAAGTATATAATAATAATAATCACTTACCAAATACTTCATGTCAAAATTTGATGAAAAGCGATTATAAACATCTTTAACCCGCTAACCGCCTACAGCCCATCATGAAAGCTAGAATACCCACTATTGGACGTTAGCGACCAAGTTGAGTGCTGCTTCTCTAACTGATGTACATCGCCGTGTGTAAGGAAGGAGAGTGGATTTCTTGAACTGCCAGAAAGGTAGATGTGATTTCTTTAGAGATGGATTTATCGAGATTTAGGTAAGTGTGTTGAAAGGTCAGTTGTGGCAACAGACGTCTCTGTTTTGCATTCCGAAAGAAAGCTACAACACTTAATTATCTAAGAAAATGGCATTTTATTCCATTAAATAGTACAGACATCTCGTACAAATGAAAGTAACTGAACACAGTAAATGTAAAGTGTGAGGTACTGTTAGTGCCGAGACGAGTGTTGGGTGGTGAGAAGCGTGTCCGCGGGGGGCGGACCGCAGCGGCGGCAGGCGGTCCGCACCTGCCCGCGGGGCCGGCAGCCAGACTCGAACAGAGACTCGGGAGTCGAGAAACAAGGCGTCAACCAACGGAAACTGTTTACACTGTGCAGACTAGCACCATTTTAAAGCTTTGTTACCAAGCAAGACTCATTTGTATCTTTAAGTAAACAATAACAATATCCTTAAACAAATGAGAGATTTTGTAGTTTTCTTATCATAATACTTTCTGTGGACAATACAACGATTCTTCTCGGTGGCTGGCGTTGAAGATGGAAGATTTTATACATATGTATATATATATTTGAAATTGTTCTTATCAGTATCTCAACATCAGATGTAACATAATTTACAATCATTCTCATAATGAAGCGATGTTATGCACACATATACAACAGACAGTAGGAACATTTTGCTACACTTTTACTCAAATAAAATTTTGCTTAATTCTTTGTATTTACAAACGCATGTATAAAATACCAAGGGATCAGCAGTTTTTTTTAAGGCAAAGTCGAAATGATAATTCACAACATGTTACAGTCTATGAAACTTCACAGTTCTCACATGATTACGAAAGTTGCTACTCAGATACACATTTCAAAAAGCCACGAGGTTAACTTTGTACAAACAAAACACGCCTTTTGCAGTACACAGAACACTAAGATACTTCTAATAGATACACTTCTCTCAAATAAATTGTCTATTCTGTTACGACAAACGAAAAATAAATTCTTTACTTTAGAGACTATCATAATGTACATATTAAATTACGCTTAGAAGATTAATAAAATAAAGTACTGCTTTGTTAAGGTTGAAAATATTACATCATTTCTTTAAATAATCACCGACATACTCGTGAAACAGAATGTAGCTTTGTTTGCAAAGTTTAATGTTCTGAAGCTGACATAGCTTAAATTGTGTCTTCTTTAGCTTCCATTGAAGCTATGTACATTCAGTGATATGTGGGAGGGTACTCAATTTATTAACATCTTACCTTCTGTTAGAAGCAATACAACAACAATAACAACAAAACAAATCCCTCCTCATTCGTAAAACAACTCATAATGCAAACATTTGGTTATATGCTTACGTCATATCAAACAGCGAGAGATAAATTCTTCAAGTCCATTGTTTAATTTTAGTTAGATCTACATATTTATCAATTGCAACACACTTCTCCAGTAATGATAACAGAGTCTGCAGAAAGGAAACTGCTGAATCTTCTCCACAGTTAAACAATTATTGACATATGTATGAACCGACTCACTAGTTCACTCACGGCGGTATGTAGTGCAGGAGTCTGTAATACAGGTACATAATGCGACAAAGGGTATGACATTCGCCATAGTAATGGTGGTAAAATATTCGCCTTATGTTCCTTTGTTTTTCTTTACATTGTAACGGAATTAGTCCTATCATTCGACACATGTGGAAGAAAGAGAACCACGTATGTGGAAACTATTCTCTATTTATTGTTCATGAAAGACAGCGAGTACCCGAGCATATTATATTGTTCCATACTTATATAGTTTCTGTGACAGAAAATGTTGACAAACGTGCGTACCAATTATAAGTTTTAAATTCATCTGCATATATTTACAAACGGGTAACTTCTTATTTTATTCAACATGCTCCTCATCTTTGTAATTGCTGCAGTATTGTTCAACCGCGCGGCTAGGAATTATCAAAACCAGGCGATGGTTTCGAGGACTATGCGCCGCTTACCCCTGGGGACCACCCGCGTCACTCAGCTAGCTGATTTTCCGCTTGTCACTGTCATAATGGCAGTCTCACACGAACAACGATGCTTTGTGTCACAATGCTACTGGTGCCGCTTTGTGCAGTCATTATCCGTGCTTGGTGAGAATAAAGGTGATCATTGAAGGAAATAGTTTTTGTGTGTATTCTTATTGTCTCGTTAAGATTGTTACTATAGTGTTACTAAGTGCACTTGTTTTTAAAAGAGTAGATAACCCAGCTTAATGTATCTCTGTTTCTGGTGTTACAGCGCACATGAAGGGGAAACATGTTGTATATAGTCTGTCATATCAGTAGTCTTCTGGCAGCTATCGTGGATGATTTGAGTACATCGTCTACCAGTGATTAAGACAGTTGTGTTTTGGCGATGGAAGTATTCAACGTGAAGAGGTTACCATGGGAGATGCCGCGTGTTGACAGGCAACTGGCACTTGTGCGATTTGACGTAAAGGCGTCAGCGGTGACGTTCGTGATGCTTGAATTCATATATTTCATTTTCATTCAGCTCATAAAAACTAAACTGAAAATATGCATATTACGTTAATACCTCTGTATACATCATTTTCTAATGCAGAAAATCTAAGAAAATTTTGGCAGTTAGTTTGAGAGGTTCTAGAAACAGGAAGAGGTCCTGATGATAGATCTACCTAATTCAAATGAAGTTCCGCTGGTTTTGAACTTAACACTATTATTTTGGTAAGGAGCACAATGTACACGACATATATAGCACGGCTTTCTGAAAGGATTAGGTAGAATGAAGACATCAAACAACATCACTGAAATCAGATTGTCACTCAATAACGAGAAAGTAGAAGAAATGCAAAAATCTAGACTATAGTCCTAATTTTAGTAATAAAATTTGCGCATTCGCAAGAATGAAAATAGAGCTACAGTAGTAAATCATGCGGTCCTGGTGATAATCGCCGCGAAGAAAGGACCTAGGTCAACAACAGTCGACACTTGAATAACAACGTCGTAAAACTGGAAAAGCTATTGTCAATGTATATTATTGTCTACAGCAAAGGTCTTCAAGACGATCTCCTGAAGGATTATTATAAATTACTTATGAGATGAGTGACTAAGTGGATCGTGGTGTCTGTTCAGTGATACTATCTGTGCGCTTTCCTTCTGTGAAACTTGCATCTTAATCGTTTCTGAGACTACGAACGACAGTTACCAAAGCAGAGTCACATAAAAAAAAGAGATTTTCACCAGATCAGTACTGCATGACGTAACAGGGTCACAAGCTATACAGCGCAGCTTGAAAATCTCTTACTTCATTTACAGAACCGTCATGTTACCAAAGCAGAGTTACATAAAAAAAAGAGATTTTCACCAGATCAGTACTGCATGACGTAACAGGGTCACAAGCTATACAGCGCAGCTTGAAAATCTCTTACTTCATTTACAGAACCGTCATCCCATAATGTGTGCATATATTTTTCAAATAGTAAGAAGTCGTTTTCACCGAAATGGAAAATATAATCCTCATGAAGTAATTTTTTATTTTACAGTTCGATACCTTGACTACGCAGGAAAATGAGAAACGGATAAAAAGCTCGATAAACACATAAATGTAATACCCAGGGGTAAGCAGTACCAAAAATAAGACAAAACATGTGAGCGACATAAAACACGACAAAATCCGAGAAAGCCTTCAATCATCTGAGAATGAATTTGTTAAGAGTGCAATTTCCGGTGTCGCAATAGAAACCGCGCGGTGACTGAATTGTTTGGAGGAGGCATGAGCAACTACCTGCCTCGCTCATCTGTGAAAATACCGAAGGCCTCACGCTTTGCGATGTGCCTAGTACACTGTTGGGTGATCGGTGTGGCGTGTGTTGTGGGTTCCGGCCAGCAGCATCATTGATGGGCGGCCGCTTTGGGGACGCACCACTTGGACGCAGAGCTCATTCTGGTGGGTGCTGCCCGGTTCCCGGCATCTCCAGTTGGTCCTCGACGGATGGCGGTGAAACTCCAGCACATAGCGAAAAGGGTTGGGACGGCTACTGGAACAAAACAGATGCGAGCGACAGGTTAGTAGCGCAGCTGTACCTGCAACACGTCATTCACACAGCATATTGAGCGCTACATATGGGGTGATTCTTATTAACAATTTAAAATCCCCGAAGCGACGTAGGTGACGCAGAGACAAGTAATTTAATATAACACACATGGGGTCGCAAATATCAGGAAAACCCCCAAAAATGGGCGAGGAACGTTGAACATGTGACATTACCAAATGACGTAACACGCCGCAAGTGCAGTGGCTGGGCTTCGGAGTGACGGGATCATTGAGCGATGCACTACTTGCATTTGAACAAACACTGCAAATTTCGAACACTCTTTATAACTGCGATCTGTTGTAAACGCAGAAGTTACAAAATTATTGTCAGTGCTGTAACCCAGTAAAAGCTGTCCTTATTTTGTGTTTCTTTCTTTTTTTCCCTTATTTGTTTACAAACATTATTTAGAAAAGAATACGTACATTTACTCTTAACGACGCAGCTCATAATCTTAAATCAATGTAAATACATAACTGTCTAACGCAATGATAAAGTACTGCCTGTCGGACGCAAGACTCGAACCCTGAGTCCCATGCGCTAAGGCCGTGTTTGTAGGCCTGGACCCACACCGACGTGAATGGTTGACTGGGATTTGGATGACGAGGTGCCACAGAGCTCAACAGCTGCACGTTATTTGGTGACGTCGTATGTTCAGCATTTGTCACCCACTTTTGGGGTATTTCCCAACAGTTGGGACCCCATGTGCCTTATATTAATCACTTGCTTCAGCGTCATCTACACCGCTTCAGAGGTTTTTAAACGATAATCCAAATCACCCAGTATACATATGCATTATACTGCAACGTGGACTGTTGTAGAAGGTGCATTACGACATAAAATATCATAAATTTACGGAATATGACTGCTTTAATACACTCCTGGAAATTGAAATAAGAACACCGTGAATTCATTGTCCCAGGAAGGGGAAACTTTATTGACACATTCCTGGGGTCAGATACATCACATGATCACACTGACAGAACCACAGGCACATAGACACAGGCAACATAGCATGCACAATGTCGGCACTAGTACAGTGTATATCCACCTTTCGCAGCAATGCAGGCTGCTATTCTCCCATGGAGACGATCGTAGAGATGCTGGATGTAGTCCTGTGGAACGGCTTGCCATGCCATTTCCACCTGGCGCCTCAGTTGGACCAGCGTTCGTGCTGGACGTGCAGACCGCGTGAGACGACGCTTCATCCAGTCCCAAACATGCTCAATGGGGGACAGATCCAGAGATCTTGCTGGCCAGGGTAGTTGACTTACACCTTCTAGAGCACGTTGGGTGGCACGGGATACATGCGGACGTGCATTGTCCTGTTGGAACAGCAAGTTCCCTTGAGCGGAAGACGGCCTAACGGTGTGCGGGACCGTAGCCCAGCTTCATGGAGACGGTTGCGAATGGTCCTCGCCGATACCCCAGGAGCAACAGTGTCCCTAATTTGTTGGGAAGTGGCGGTGCGGTCCCCTACGGCACTGCGTAGGATCCTACGGTCTTGGCGTGCATCCGTGCGTCGCTGCGGTCCGGTCCCAGGTCGACGGGCACGTGCACCTTCCGCCGACCACTGGCGACAACATCGATGTACTGTGGAGACCTCACGCCCCACGTGTTGAGCAATTCGGCGGTACGTCCACCCGGCCTCCCGCATGCCCACTGTACGCCCTCGCTCAAAGTCCGTCAACTGCACATACGGTTCACGTCCACGCTGTCGCGGCATGCTACCAGTGTTAAAGACTGCGATGGAGCTCCGTATGCCACGGCAAACTGGCTGACACTGACGGCGGCGGTGCACAAATGCTGCGCAGCTAGCGCCATTCGACGGCCAACACCACGGTTCCTGGTGTGTCCACTGTGCCGTGCGTGTGAATTGCTTGTACAGACCTCTCGCAGTGTCCGGAGCAAGTATGGTGGGTCTGACACACCGGTTTCAATGTGTCCTTTTTTTCATTTCCAGGAGTGTATTTATGTTTTACCTTCGAAACACCTAGGTCTTTTGTGAAGTTCTGGCAGGTAAGTACCCATTTTTAGTTCTCTCTCGGTGAATAAAGTCCACTTAAATTTTCCATTATTTCCCCAGCGAAATTATATAATTATATAGTCACCGGTAATATCCTCCTTCCTGTGCTACTCACGTTCGTGCTGGTCCAACCCCACGAAGTTAAGCTGCATTGTGTTACCAGTCTTCAAAACGTTTCGTAAGATGTATTTTAACATTAATTGCAATTCCCATTATCACAGCAATGAGTCGATACATGCAACCTAGGTTACACGCCGTTAAATCTACACGATAGTTCGTAATTACTATTATCTTCTCGAAGACGTCGTACGTCCATGCAACTAAATTAAATGCTGTTTGGTTTTACCCCATACTTACGAATCATCATCAGTGGTCTGTACAAAATACTCGTAAATGCATTATCTAATGTTTCGAAATACATTATATCACAGCGTTTTCGTCATTCTCCTGTCGTTACATAAGAAAGTTGCTTTTCTAGCGTTAACGTACTGTTCCGTTCTACTTACGATTTTCTAAGAGCTAATGATCATAATCTTGTTTCCATATTTTGTTATTAATCTCAAAAAAGTGCCTTAACCTTACGAAACATGCTCCAGAAAGATATTTCTTAAAGTTGAGAATAAGGAAAACCGTGTAATACTTTAAAATACTGGCTGAAAAAATCGCAAAACCAATAAGGAGCTGAGGACATAAACGAAAGGTGGCTGGCGTATTTCTACATCTGAAAGAGGATGTATACACAAATTTCATGCCAGTCGCATGAGAGTGTCGTTAATAGTGGCACTATGAGGATGCAAATCAGGTTTGCTTTAAATACACGCTGCAACGGTCGTGAACATTAGTTACTAAATACTTAGGGATTAAAATCACAAATAACCTAAATTGGAACGATCACGTAGATAATATTGTGGGTAGAGCAAACGAAAGATTGCGATTCATTGGCAGAACACTTAGAAGGTGCAACGGGTCTACTAAAGAGACTGCTTACACCACACTTGTCCGCTCGATTGTGGAGTATTGCTGTGTGGTGTGGGATCCGCATCAGTTGGGACTGACGGATAACATCGAAAAAGGACAAAGGAGGGCAGCTCGTTTTGTATTATCGCCAAATAGATGAGATAGTGTCACAGACATGATACGTGAATTAGAGTAGCAATCATTAAAACAAAGGCGTTTTTCGTTGCGACGGAATCTTCTCATGAAATTTCAATCACCAGTTTTCTCCTCCGATTGCGAAAACATTCTGTTGGCACCCACCTACATAGGGAGAAATGATCGTCACGATAAAATAAGAGAAATCAGGGCTCGCACAGAAAAATTTCAGTGCTCGTTTTTCCCGCGTGCCGTTAGATAGTGGAACGGTAGAGACAGCTTGAAGGTGGTTCACTGAACCTTCTGTCAGGCACTTTATTGTAAATAGCACAGTAATCACGTAGATGTAGACGTACCTTTGAGATAGGCTTGATGAATTGATGTTAGTCAAGAATGTCTATGAGGCGACAAAGGCGCCATTGTCAGCACGTCACTAAGTTTTAACGAGGACATGTCCTTGGGCTACCAAAAACTGGCTGTTCCTTATGCCATATTGCAGAAAGACCTGGCAGGAATGTAGCCAGCCATTGTACATGATTGCTGGTGGTAGCGGTGGTCATGAGAACGTACGGTCGCAATACGATCGGGCACAGGACGGCCACTTGCCACTAGCAAGAGGGAAGACCATCGTGTACGGTGTATGACTCTGGTGCATCGTACTGCATCTACAGGAGCAAGCAGAGCAGCAGTTGGCGCCACACTGACACAACGAACTATTACGTATCGGTTACTTGAAGGACAGCTCCAAGCCAGACGCCCTGTAGCGTGTATTCAACTGACCCCAAACCAGCGCCATTTGCCACTTCAGTGGTGTCAAGCGATAGCTATTTGGAGGACGAAGTGGAAGACTGTTGTGTTTTGTGATGAACACTAGTTCAGCCTCGGCGCCAGTGATGGCCGTGTTGTTGGTTCGAAGGAGGCCATTTGAGGGACTGTAACCAACCTGTCTTCGAGCTAGACTCACTGGTTCTGCATCTAGAGTTATAGTCTGGCGATTTCGTATGACAGCAGGACCGCTCTAGTGGTTAGCCCATGCTCCTTGACAGCAGACTTGTACATCATTCTGGTGATCAGGCCCGTTGTACAGCCATTCATGAACATTCCAGGGATGTTTCCCAAAAGGGTAAGGCTGGCCCACATATCAATGTTGCAGCCCAACATCCTCTACAGAGTATCGACGTGTGGCCTTGGTCTGCTCGATCACCAGATCTGTCTCCAATCGAGCACATGTGGTACATTATCGGATGACCACTCCAGTGTCATCCACAAACAGCATTAAAAGTAGCTGTATTGACCGACCAAGTGCAACAGTCACGGAACTCCGCCCCACAAACTGACATCCGGCACCTCTTCAACACAATTCATGCACGTTCGTATGCTTGCATTCACCATTCTGGTGGTTACACAACATTTGCAATGATTTATCTCAAACCGACATTAACCTGTAATCTTGCAATGTTAATAACTTAAGGGCAGATGTAGGCCAAAGTTGCGAAAAAATTCGTATTTTTTTGCGTAATTAATTAGGCTGATTCTTTGAGAATAACATCGAAAAGTTTCATAATCGAATCCTGACTAGAAATACGTTTCAAAAAAGTTTGTTCGGGTGTCTGCGTCTGCCACGCCCCCTCTTTCTATGCTTGCTGTGATCCTCACCTTCTCTGCGCCAGAAATTTTTTGCGTGTTAATTTTTCGTGCGCACAATCGAAACGAACTGCAGATGAGTCTAGAAGGCTGTGAGAATGACTATCTTCGCTTGTTCCTTTGTTTACAACGTTTTTTTAAAAAAATAATACGTTCTACAAATTTATTTCAGTTTTATTTTTTCATATATCAACCTGCTTTTCTCGAAATGGGTCGTAACAGTGGAAACGCCAACAGCGATAACTTATGTAGTGTGAAAACAATGCAGCAAGGCGTGTGGGCAATATTCTTTTACAAAATTTCCACAGACAATAACCTCAAAATTCCTTTGTGACGTATCATGATGCAAATATCTTCATGCAGAAGCCAGTGGAAAGCCGTACACCCATACACATGATTTGCCACTTGCTGTTTTAGATGTTATGAAACCAACTCTCAGACAACTAGCTAATCCTGAACTGCTGAAAAAATGTGTACGTGAGAAATAAAATGAACGCTACAATCACCTCATATGGATGCGTTGTCCAAAAACAGTACTTGTGTCCTCAATTGTTATGAATATAGCTGCATGTGATAACTGTCTAGTGTTAAATAGTGGAAATGTAGGTAGGACTCAGTGCCTGCAGAAAGTAGATTTCCATTCAGGTGCATTCACACTGAGGATACTCAGAAACATTTATGAAGCATGACTCGACAAAACTCAGGCAGCAAAAGTTGGCTAGGCAGAGGAATCAAGGGATGAGATTACTCCAGGAAGACGAGAAAGAGAAAGATCATGGATATGGACAGCATTAGTACCTAGAGATAAAGAAATATTATCAAAAACTGAAATAAAAACTTTAAATGCTTGAGCTGTAATGTAGCTTTTCTTAGGAACTATAAAAGCTAACATCCTGAAATTTGGCACAGTTGTTAAGAATTACTGACTGAATAATACCGTGCAGCACGTTTAGTTTGTCTTTTCTCTGAGAAAAATTCTCCTTTAAAATATGAGAAAAGCACAGCAGTCCTGGATAACACAAAATTGAAAAATTAATTTCAAAGCAGCTACGACCTTAAACAAAACTCTGTTCCATATGTTTTATTAGCCTGTTATGCAGATGAAAACTGTGAAATTTCAGTTTTGTTGCTTGATTAGTTTACGAGGAAAGGTACGTCATAGGAACAATGGTAATTAAATATTCAGATCCTGATAAAATGTACGTCGATGTCATTTTCAAACAAAAATTGCGCAGAATATCAAGCATTGTGTTGTACATAATAGTCTCAAGTTGTATAATTTCATCTGTAATATTTATGAATATGTATAAGTTTAAGTACGACAGTGCATTTTGCCTTATATCCATCCTTACATATGTTATCTAGAGAAGTGTATGCCCAAAATTTCATTACTTTGCATTAATTACGTATTCGTGTTGGGCTTTCCTTCCGTCAGTGTATATCTCGAAACGCTATATAGCGCATTTATTACACACATACAGTATCATGCATTAAGTAACATTGACGATTGTTCGAAAATAAAGGAAAACGAAACGTGTTTGGCGTAAAATAAAACAGCCTTTTTATTTAGCTGCATTGACGAACCACATCCACTTAGAGTTCTCAGATCTGAGAATCTCAACTGGTAACTCATTGAAAGTAGAGTCTCAGGCTTTTGAATTTATATGTATTATGAAGTGCAGTGCGTCAAATTTCTCTGCATTTAGAGCGAATTGTAATTACCCCAAGACGACAGTCTTAATTAACTGACATCATATTCCTAGATTTTTCTGTACAAACGTGTACATTAACGACTAAGTCAGTTGCTATAAATCGTATGCTAAAAAAAGTATTATCAGTCAAACTGTTAATATGTACCATGAACAACTGTAAAACTAGCAGTTACCTTGGGTACAACAAAAATCACAATCTCCTCTGAGAAAGGCTACTGAACAACACACTCCATTCTGTTATGAAGTACACGCAACAAGGAGCATATTAGACAAGAAGGAATAGTGTTGGTGCAGGGAAACTTTTTACACATTATACTGAGTTCCTACTGCTTTAAAAGTGCTCAAATAATGTCAGAAGGAAAAATTAGCGAATAATGATTGAGGCACGTCGACATATCACTGACAGGAGCGAGGGGAAAAAAATGATATTCAGTTAGAAAGTACAGTTTATATGCAGACCAAAGCATACATGTTTACGAATGGAAATTTTCGGGAAGTTAATGTGGTACTGTATGCGATGTACTGAAAAGTTATTACAAACGTTAATGCCACCTGTCTTGAGAAAGAAATTGTGCGTATGAACCCTCGTATGTAAATGTCATCTAACAGTCCGTCAAAAATTATAATTTACAACGCCTGCCACTAGGCATCCCCTTGAACAGCTAACGTGAGTTCGTACACTACGTTGAGGGACACTCTCACATTTTACCCCATCTAACGTTCTGAAAGATGACAGATTCCTTGTGAGAAGTTCCGCTTACTGTCCATTAGCGTACGGACTCGAAGATGGCCGAGCGGCATCCATTGACTTCTGCTGTTTTTACGTTTTGTCGCGGTTGGATGACATATCGAGATACGGCTTCCTATACGCAATCTGTTCAAGTCATTCTCTGCATTTTTTTCAACTTCGTCAGTATCGCTGTGTTACTCCGCTCACCAAATTACATTTTTTGTTTTTGAAATGAAAAACAGAAACAAAAATTAGGAAACAGTTTGTAAACACCACTTGCGCAGGAAACCGGTAATAGAAATACAGTAGGTAGCTGAGAAGAATGCCTGCGGGAGACTTGTCTTATTGTGTTAAAATTTTAACATGAGATTACGCCTCTTAATTAGTAGTAGACGTAATGTTTATCTGGAAATGGTGAATGAATGGTGTAGAGAAATTTCTATCCGTGGTGGTGTGTCTGCGTAAGCAAACAGTAAGCTCAGTGCCAAGAAAATTGGCACAAATAACTGATTTGTGGACTTTGATATAGAACTGGCTGCTTTGGGGCTGTCAGATGCTAACTGAATTATTGTGTCCGTGTACCGTTCGCAAAATGGCAATTTTGAAATCTTCATCAGCAACCTGGAAGTCTATACATGACAGCTAGTGCGCCTAGGAGCAAGAATTACCTTACTGGACACTTCAGCATCCTTATCGAGGAAGACAGTGACGAAAAGAGAGCTATTATGAACTTACTAAGCAGCAACGAACTATTTGTGGTAAGTTATCAGCCAACAAGAGACGCTCTCTGTCTTGTTACAATTGTCACAAAGATAAATAGTTGTCACAAACAAAATAGCTGCGACTACAAAGTAAGTGTGGCTGACCCTATGCTTGCAGATCACAGTGCGGTAATCATCAAACTTTGGACAAAGTCAGTAAGTACACAACAATCCCAGCTGGCATTCAAATTATCTCTTCAGAAGAAATGTTACTGCAAAGATGATGATTTCAAAACTGCAGTGTCTTCTAGAGATTGGCATCAAATTCTGAAGAACTGGCACCAAATGATACATTCAGTTCCGTGTTCCCGACTCTTAAAGCCAAATATGACGAAAATTTTCCGCTAGAGGTATAAAACTGCGAAACCAAAATACACACGGAAAACTGCCAAAGTAAAGAACTAGTATACCTCCACATTAGAAAAAATAACTGCGTTATACAACTACTGAATGATAAAGTCAAATCCATCAAAGATATTCGTATTCAGGATAGACTATACTACAATTATTTAGAGGCCAAAAGGATGTACATAAAAGAAGTAGATAAAGAAAAATTAAAGTAATGCCATTTTTTTTGAAGAAGCTCGCAACCTTTGCAAGGTAGCGAAGAATTTGGTTAATGAACACAGGTAAAAGCTCGCATCTTGCTCTAATTCTCGCACTTCAGATGAATTTAATGAGTATTTGATAAGCGTAGTGAAAAACAAAGTAAGTGAAATTTCTAATTTTGAGCCTATCCTACAGTTACGGTGATGTTGGAAATAAATGCAGCACGGTAGTGTGAAAGAGAGTGTGGCCAAAAAACATACAAACACTCAGGGAGCAGTGATATATACGGTATGTCCTGTACTATAATCTGTGAAATTGCTCAACAGCCACAGTAGTACTAAATAAATGCCTCCATGCTTGAGAATTTCCAGACTTTCGGAAAGTAGCAAGCATAGTACCAGTTTACAAAAGGGGTAATCCACATGACGTGTCAAGTTAGAGGTCTATGTCTATAAAACCAGTGCTAGCTTAGCAGATGGAGCCCGTAATGAAAGGTCAGGTGTTAAGTTTTTTTGGAGGAAATAACGTCTTTTATGATACGCACTACAGCTTCCCGAAGGGCAAGTAAACTAAAGCAGCAACACTTCATCTAGTTACAAGTATAAGTCAAGGTTTTGAAGACAAGGAACTGTGTGACCTTAGTAAGGTATTTGACTGTATCCAACATAAGGCCCTACCCAGCAACCTGAAATCATATGGTATTGGGGGAGAAGTTCTAAAAACTCTCGAATCTTGCCTAAGTAACAGACGAAAGATTCTATCAGTGTGAGGAGCAGACTCGTGTGAAATGAAGTTAAAACACTGTGTGCCACAAGGAACCGTAATAGGGCCTCTGTTTTTCTTAATTTTCGTTACTGACATAGGCTCAAACTGACCTTGCAGTTTGCAGATGATACTTTTTTTCTCAAAAGGGTAGAATGTAGTTCACGTTATTCAACAAGCAGAAGTCGTATTCTGTAAGGCTAAGCCCTGGTTAATCATGAACAATATGGAAAATAATGAACACAAAACACACAGGATGATATGCAGACCCAGTGATACTGGAGTACAGCGTGATACAGCAGCTGTTTAAGCTCGTGGGCTTTTATTTTGAACCAAGTTAAACTGGCAACAGCACACTAAACATGTGACCTCCAAATTCTCAACAGTTCTATACCTCTAAAGGAAATCAAGAAGTGTGATATCACAACAGTATCATCGGTTATGGGCTGTTACTGTGGGGCCACTACGCAGGCTGTTAGAATATGGTTTTATTACAAAAGAAAGCAATGACGACCAGTATCTCAAGCCAAAATCAATGTAAACCATTTTTTTCCAGGTTGAGAGTTTGATTGTTATCAGGCAAAATACATTTTCAGTTGCCACGTCCACACAAAAACAAACCGTGAGACCTACAGAAAGAGAAATGAAGTTCATCAATACGGCACTCACTACAAAGACAGCATTAAAGGCCAAGATGTCGCTTAACTAAGACACAGAACAGCTTCCCAATAGTGTCCCCAAAATTATTCACTGCTCTACACTAGGGTGTTCAGTCATTACCAGTCGAACAATTTAGAACTAAAATTTTGTGTATACCAAAAGATCAGCCTTTGTACAGTATTGATGAATAATTTCTTGTGATAGAACCATGTCTACCAACGCTGCAACTCAGTGCGAGTGAAAATAATTGTACTGCACTCTGTTCTAATTATGATTGTCTTGCATATTGCAATCTATTTCTTAACTTTATGTTTTATACTTTATTATCCATTCAATATAACAGTCCAAATTGCAGAATCGCATTCTTTTTATTGTAGCATTGTAATTGTAAACTTGACGCTGTCTGTCCAGCCATGGCTAGCGAATGACGTAGAACTGGTAATAAAGGTATTAATAAAGTAACAAAAGGCGAAAAAGGCTGATATAAATTCGGAAGTGTAAGTGCAGTGAAGAGGTTTAGCGATCTAGCATGTTTACGCCACTCATATTTCGTCAGATGGATCACAGTTGCAATACTGACGAACTGCTTCCATGGAAATGTTTATATAAGAGCGCATACTGTTTTGTCTAGACTGCGCCAACAGGCTCGCAGCCATACCCCTTCGTGCACATTCTTCACAGCTGCGGAGTGTAGCAGAAACTAACATAGTGAAGTTTCTTATATATCTGGTAACCAGACATAATCATCTCATTGGATTTACATTAGGAAGACTACCTTGCCCTCCCTGCCTGCTGCTGTAGTTAAATTTCCTATTATTTTAAAATCATGTCAGCAACGAAGCACTAGACCAAAGCTCTTGCACTGTTCGACGCAAGTAACAAGCATCTGTTGCTGCCCTGCAGGGGTTTCTGGATATTACTTGTATATATTGTTTGATACATCTGAAAGCTATGATTCGGATCATTTTTAACTGATAGCCAACGCAGTTTTGTTTGTGCTGTTTATGGGGATAGGCACGGGTGCCACTCGATTTTGGAACTGTTATTCGTGACTTACTTTCGAGAAAATAATAATCAAATTACAAAACTGACTTGAAACCTTTAATGTAACCCTTAAGATTGTATTGAGCATTTTTTAGCTAAGAACTTGCACCCAGAGAACACTACACGACATCGACGAAAAGCCATCGCGCGGTGCGAGGGCGGTTGGTGGGAGCTCTGGGCACTACAGCATCCAGACTAAAACCAAAGTTCTAAAACTGCTTTGAAGCTGAGGATACTGTCTAACGTAGTACGTAGCGACTTTTAAAAATAATGGTCCTTAACAAAATGTTGCCACTACAAATAAATACGTTTTTAACATAAAATCCTTTATATTAACGCGCATTAAAATCGCATTTAAAATATATCGCAAACGTCATACGTACTACAGTAGACGACAACGCCGACTCGCAAGTTGGAAAAAGGCAAAATGTAATTGCATGTATGTTTCATGAGTTATTGCTTGAGCCGACTTGAAAAATGTTTTGAAAAAAGAAATACACTTGGTCTTTTTTTCGCCGATATCGAAACACTCTAATTTTGACGAAATTATAAACATTAACAGGATTCCGCTGACCAGTCTAAGCGTTTTTTTCCACTTTTGGGATTCCTTTTCGACCCTTTTCTATCCCAATAAATAATTTTGTCATTTTTCAGGTACTCAACTTTTACTTCCTATAAAAAGTGAGCGAAATGACAAGGTAAGCAGATGCTAGAGAAGCGCGTGCTTTCAGACTGTTTACCGTAAACGAATCACGTTACGGACAGGTATTAAACTTTATATGAGTAAATGTTGAAACAAACTCCTTAAGGAACATTTTCTATCAATAAAAAGTTGTAGCCTGGTCTTGTCTCTCAAACGACAAGCATTTGGACAGACCTTCCTTCAGCGATAGCACGCTTCACCATTAATGGTTCATTCATCCTTCACAAGGTCAGTACATTAGCTGCTTAGAACGTCAGTTTCAAATTATTTTCTTAAGTAACCAACAAATCACGCTCGCTGCTTATGTTAATGAATTATGGAAATACTAAAAACACAGTTAACTGTGTCGTAGGACAATTCCAACAACCGTGAACTACAGATTTCTCTAAATGGAAAATTCACTTTCTGCCTCAGTTAGCTGTCAGCAACCACACCAGTCCGTTTCGCCATGTGCGGTTAGGATTTTCATATGTTATATTATATTTTCATTTGTAAAATTATAACTTATGGAATGGGTTGCAATGTGTTTTGGAATATTTGTGTGAAATAAAAAGTGTTTTTACAGTATCCTACCCTGTCAATATACACAGTGGTTCGTGAAGAATGGCACAACCTGCTCAAAAATATATTACCGAGAGAGTAAACTTAATGTTTCTTATCGAAATTTATGAACATTGATATAGGCTTTCTGTTTGGCTATAATGTAGGATTAATATATCTTTCTGTACGATGGGTATTTCCGCTTTTGAAATTCCACTACCTTTTTTTTCAGAAATAATTTGCATTAACAGTAAATGTGGACATTTCCTGTTAATTTTTCTTTCTCTTTTAATATGAAGGAGTTTTGCGGAAATAGTCGATGAACATTCTACACTGAATCATAACCACAAATTAAGTTACTTGAGAATGTCTGACGAGATGATGCATCACTAGCAAGGGAGGAAACAGGGCTATAACATTCCGTCCACGACTAGGTATTTAAAGTCGGAACACAGTTCCAGCGCAGATTAGGGAGCAGCAGGAATTTGATCTCTGCTTTTAAAAGGAACAGCTTTTTTATTCTCTTTGAATGATGCAGGGAGCACACGGGAGACCCAAACCACAAGGGCGGGTCAGAGGTTTAACCGTGACCTTCGCGAATGGAAATTAATGAAGCCCCTTCTTCTCAACTGTGCAGTTTCCTTAGCGACGAGTGGTGCCTGGGAATATAGATCCATAACTAACCTTCCGTTTCTCACAAAACATGCGTTAAGCCGAAGAGGTTGAAAAAATCAGCCAACCAGTTACAAAATAAAGTTTTACGAGCCCTTGACCTTGGTTTCAATAATCGTAAAAACATATTCTTCAGAAGGAGTGGGCTTTGTTATATTGTCTCTGGTAAGGTGTATACTTAAGTTATGCATTTATTTTCTCCTTTGACTCCTGTTATTATTTTATGTTGACAAGAGCCTTAGCAGAGGACAAATAATTAAGACATTTATTCTGTCGTACGCTGAATGTAATCTGGTTGCTGTCTTAAGCCATAGCATGTGGTGTTTCTGCTTTTTATATCAATCTTATATACGTCAAGAGCCTCTACGCATCAGCTAATGCAATTTACCACTTTGTGGTGCAACAAGGTCCACTACTTCTGAAGGAGGTATTTTCAGAAATATCGAAACGTAGATCAAAGGCTAAATAACCTTTGTGTAGCACCTTGTCAGCTGATTTTTTTCAACCTCTTCATTTTATACAGTTACTAATTTGCAGCCAGATTGAAGATTTTGAAATAAATTAAGCCTTTGGGATCATATAACACCACGAGTTTCGACCACCACGATCGGCTACGGTCACCAGAGCCATTTTCAAGTGATTAGGAATCTAGCATCGTGTGAGAAGACAGACTGAGAGACACAGTATTTGTTTACTCCTATGACACTTGACTCATAACTATCTGAAAATAGCCCTCATGACCGAAACCAGTCACTGTGATTGAACATAAACGTGCAGCTAGTGCTGTTATTTTAGTCCAAGTAAGTTGTACAGTTGAGGGGTACTGTACCATCGTATCACACATGATACACAAGACCTTAGAGACTTTTTCGCCCGACTTGCACTATAAAGAAGTCGACATTGATTATTTCATCATGTCTCATAACAGTTTCTTTGCCTATCGGATATATTTTATCACTGTATTGACAGTGATGTACTAAGAGACCTTAAAGAAAAAACAAATCCCCCTTTCGTTGCGGGTCGGATATGCTAACTTAACTGAATAAATCAGAAAGTTAATTACTTATGATAACTTCATAATTGATGCACCGTTTTGATTGGGAATTTTATCACATTCATCACTTTGTTAAATATGTATGTAAGAATGAAATCTCTTACCTGTCTGTATGTGTGTGTTTACAGGCTTTTTTCACATTGCCTGTAGAGCTCTACTGGTGCCCATGTTGATTCAGCTTCACTCAATAGTGTCATTATCACAACAGAAGAACAACGTTTTTCCTTTTATCTTCGTTTCCACTTTCAACGGCAAATGATGTAGTGACTGTATATAAAACACGTTTGCTTATTGTTGCACACAGAGTCATAGTTTCAGAATGTCTGTCTCTTGTTACATAAAGTTCCTTGAATAACCTTTTTAACAGCAGCATTTATCAGAAGCATGAAAATATTGTATCACTTTTTTCACTAAAGTATTCACACCATATTAAGATTTCAGTCTGTGAACAGAAGTTGTTGAGACTGTCTAAGAAATCAATACACACTAAAGCAAACATAATTACTCTACTGGTATTTCCGGGAATCTTTACCCATACACATTTCTTTCTGATTAGCAGTAAGATTCTTATCACACCATATATTGTACCACATACATTATGGATAACATATTTCAGAACTGATTACCTGATAACCATGCCAAAGAAGGTCAGGTTGTTTGCCTCCAAAGTTTTTATAGTTTTCAATACGGTAAACAAGAGGGAAGTTCTCTTACGATGAAACAATCTACACAATGTCCATCAACATAATATTTTTACATAAACTAGTGTATTTACTTATTTTTGATAAAACCTATGTTTCTGACACTGGAGTAGTATGTTTACGGCGTATAATGTTTCAGTGGGTGTAATGAATAACGATAAAATAAAACAAATGTTATTTCTCAGAATCGGGCATGATATGTCTACAGGGTCTACTAAATTCACATGATATGGTAGGTGATATGAATTCTCAACATGAACTATAATCTGCTGTTGTACTATTCATGATATGAACAATCTTTCACATACAGTTCTCCTATGCAGAGAAAGACTGTAGTACGCAGTTAACAAATTACTCTTTCTAAAATGCTCATTCTCCAAAAATATTTTGAAATAAAAGTTATTAAAAAGCAAGAAACAGGATCTCTTTTAATGTAAACATTATTAAAAATAATGTTTTAGTTGAACTGTCGTATTATAAGTTTTAAATATTTAAATACTGCTGAAGAAACTCTTTAGTGTTTGGCAATAATGAGAAGAAAGCGTATTTCAACGTGGCTGCTAATGTTTAGCATTCTGGAAGATAGTTCTACGCTAAAGCTTTTAAAGCAAAGCTTATAACAACAGATCTTTCTTTTAATGTAATAAATACAAATTCTATTTAGATGAGGCCCACAGGAAGGCTCTAGAAGAAAATAGTTTGTGTGAAGTACATAGAGTACATAACATTTTAATAGAAATTCACCGACCGAAAAAAGACCAGGCACTAACTATTATTGTTTCAGTGAAGTATTCGACTGCGTCACCTTCTTTAGATATTACAATATTGATTTATAGAAAAACTAATAAGGCAGTTTTAGTAATTCCACGAGTTAAGAACTACTGAGATAGTGTACGATCTTGAAGAATACTTTCAATAGGAATGCTACCTCTACATCCTGGTATTCGTTCTACAGTGGCTTTATAAAAATTCTTTTCTTATTAAATACAATTTCCCCAATGGGAAACGCATTATGATGAAGCGCTTTAGAAAACGAAATGACCAGCAGTTTTTAGATTTCCAGCCCTCATGACTTCTTTGGGAGACTTCGGCTGTCAGCAGAACAACGCATAGCTATGTTGTGCTCATTCGCAAGGCTTGGAAGCTCGCAATTTGATACCCATGAAGGGTCTGAAGCAACAAGTACTTCAATTAATGTTCAACAGATCATAAAGATACTGGGGTCAAGAAGAGGTGACGAAAAATAAGAATTCTATTCAGGATGTATTATTCTGTTGCTAGTACTGGTAAGAGAACTGTATACCGTTGTAGGTTGCCGCACTGCAGTCCGAAGTTATAACTCTTTTGTTATTTGTGAACTGTTGTAGCGACAGAATCAGCATTGGTGGGGTAAAGCATTAAATGAAATGACTTTCCTAATAGTCATGACAAATTAGAGCAATGTAGAAGAGATAAGCAAAGCTTTCTAGCTTGGAGGCAAATAGCGTGCAAGAAAGATCGGGAAGGTGAATAGGGTGATTTAATTTCTCACCGTGGATGTATCGGGGCATTTTATGGTTTCTAAAACTCCCGTTTAGCCAAGAAGGAGGCTAAAGAAGCATGTAATAATGTAACCTTTTAGTATTCCTGATAAACGATTTTACACTGATATTATATCAGACAACTAGTATATAGCTATGAAGTTTAGGAGTACACGTTCTGAAAATGTGGAGACCTACACCGTGTTATATTTCTTTGATAAGTTTTGAGTCTTCAAACTGACCGTCTGACAGTTCAAAGATGCTGTACAGGGGTTTGTTTCTGCTTCTTGACACTGAAAAACATTGCCTTCTCAACAATTACTTGCGACACTAGGCGCTGAGATGTAGCGTGGAAGAATAGCTGGTGAAAATTTACCTGCACACATGCAAGTGCGCCATACGTAACGTTAATGGAAGACTGACAAATGAAAGGTTGTGATACAATCAGGAGATTAACATTATGGAGATCTGTGAAATGCTCATCTGTGCTAACAGTATTTACATGGAGTATATACAGCACAAAGAATCTTTGACATACAGATACGACAGCCTTGTTTAATTGATCAAGCACATTTCTTAATGATTAAAGGATCAGGAGGAGTAGAAGGTTCTTTGTTTCGCGATTTCATTTTTACCGTAATAATTATTGATCGGAATTTTTGAATAAACCAGCCGACAGTGCGGCAGTCCCTTAATAACAGATGCTTGGTTTTTGGGGGGTGAACTGAGAATAAATGTTTATCAATACGTCTACGCTAACGCCCGCAGCAGCGGAGGTGACCTAACATGAAAGCGACAGCTACGCGTACAAAATTACGCTCTACAGATTGCCACAAATTTCGTGGAATCGTAAACATTTCGCTCTGGCGTCGCCCACACTGAATGCTAAATAACAGAACCAGTTCTTAAAAATTTTACACGCAGTCCGAACTTGGAAACGAACACGTTTCGATTAGGCCTCCACTTCTCACTTTACAGCTAGAGCTAGGCCTCACACGACGGCAACTATTGTGGTCAAGACGTCTTTTGTCTCTCTTTTGCTGCACATCTACAATGTGGACGTTCGAAGTGAGCTTACGGCCTTTCCCAGTACGCAATTAACTATGCACTACGAGGTACGTCGTGCTTCAAACCGATGCACCTATCTTCAAGAACCTGAATACAACTTTCTCTGCAAGATAAAAATAAGTGTTCGTTAAAAGTGAGACGTTACATTTTGTACGAATGTGTGTGTGTGTGTATACGTAAGCCCCCCCACACTGCCGCCTCACGGAAGAACAGGGCCCGATGGGAGTGCGTCGGCGGCGACCGCTCACAGAGACGCAGCGTCGGCGTCGGCGTCGTCTTCGCGTGGCCGACTACACGTGCGCGGCGTGCTGGCGCAGGAGCGCCGCCAGCGCCACTGCGGCCGCCAGCGGAAGCTGCGTCGCGACGTCCCAGCGCCAACGCCACACTACGCCCCAGGCGCGCCACACGGGTTGCATAGCTGCCGCGGTGCTGTTGGTCGAGCAGGCAGGGGGCTCCGGAGCCGGCTGCGGTGCTGCAACAGACGCAACGACGGGCCTCAGTACATTACCGAATACCTGTTACACAGAAGAAATATCATACTAAAGTGCAGGCCCACATGACGTGTATTCTGCGGGAGAGAGGCGGAGGAAGAACGACTATTACAGTTCAACGTCCCATCGACAGTTACACTACTGGCCATTAAAATTGCTACACCACGAAGATGACGTGCTACAGGCGCCAAATTTAACCGACAGGAAGAAGATGCTCTGATATGATTACCTTTTCAGAGCATTCACACAAGGTTGGCGCCGCTGGCGGTACCTACAACGTGCTGACATGAGCAAAGTTTCCAACCGATTTCTCAACACAAACAGCAGTTGACCGGCGTTCCCTGGTGAAACGTTGTTGTGATGCCTCGTGCAAGGAGGAGAAATACATACCGTTTCCGACTTTTATCAAAGTCGGACTGTAGCCTATCGCGATTGCGGTTTATCGTATCGCGACAGTGCTGCTCGCGTTGGTCGACATCCAATGGCTGCTAGCAGAATATGGAATCGGTGCTTTCAGGAGGGTAATACGGAACGCCGTGCTGGATCCCAACGGCCTCGTATCACTGGCAGTCGAGATGACAGGTATCTTATCCGCATGGCTGTAACGGATCGTGCAGCCACGTTAACAGATGGGGACATTTGCAAGACAACAACCATCTGCACCAACAGTTCGACGACGTTTGCAGCAGCACGGGTTATCAGCTCGGAGACCATGGCTGCGGTTACTCTTGACGCTGCATCACAGACAGGAGCGTCTGCGATGGTGTACTCAACGGATGAATCCAGGTTCTGTTTGCAGCATCATTTTGGTCGCATCGGTGTTTGGCGACATCACGGTGAACGCACATTGGAAGCGTGTATTCGTCATCGCCATACTGGCGTATCACCCGGCGTGATGGTATGGGGTGCCATTGGTTACACGTCTCTGTCATCTCTTGTACGCATTGACGGCACTTTGAACAGTGGACGTTGCATTGCAGATGTGTTACGACCCATGGCTCTACCCTTCATTCGATCCCTGCGAAACCCTACATTTCAGCAGGATAATGC
The DNA here is from genome assembly GCF_023864275.1 of Schistocerca cancellata. Lineage (NCBI taxonomy): Eukaryota > Metazoa > Arthropoda > Insecta > Orthoptera > Acrididae > Schistocerca > Schistocerca cancellata. Next base: position 980,617,875 of record NC_064627.1, read on the forward strand.
ACGAGCACATGTTGCAGGTTCCGGACGGGCATTTCTGGATACAGAGAATGTTCGAATGCTGCCCTGGCCAGCACATTCTCCAGATCTCTCACCAATTGAAAACGTCTGTTCAATGGTGGCTGAGTAGCTGGCTCGTCACAATACGCCAGTCACTACTCTTGACGAACTGTGGTATCGTGTTGAAGCTGCATGGGCAGCTGTACCTGTACACTCCATCCAAACTCTGTTTGACTCAACGCCGAGGCGTATCAATGCCGTTATTAAGGCCAGAGGTGGCTGTTCTGGGTACTGATTTCTCAGGATCTATGCACCCAAATTGCCTGAAAATGTAATCACATGTCAGTTGTAGTATAACATATTTGACCAATGAATACCCGTTTACCATCCGCAAGTGTTCTTGGTGTAGCAGTTTTAATGGCCAGTAGTGTAGGTCCTTAGATTTCCAATTGGGAACGAAAATCAGTCGTGCCCTTAGAAGAAATTAAACCATCATTCAACTTAAGAGATACAGGAAATAAAGGGTAGCTATAATTTAAGTGCAGCCACTCACGGAGGTCGAGTTGGGGCTGTGGTTAGACTATTTCATAGCAGTGAAACAAGGTAGATCTGCTAATAATGAGGAACCGATTTGCGTTGGAAAAAATTCACTTTCAAATTTGCCACCAGGTGAAAATCTTGGCCGTGCTTATATTGAACGAACGATGCAATCGGTTTTTAATAGTAAGATCAACATTATGCCTTTCTCGCCTGTTTGACATTTTCTGCCCATTTCCTATTCCAGTACATACGGAAACATTTCTATGTCTCTTCGTTGCATTCACAGCGCCATATTTGCACCTCTTGGCCAAAATTGTAACTAATTTTTTGCCAGCGTAAATCAGTTCCGCATTAACATGTTAGACAATGTATCAGGTTTCTCAGCCGTGCGATAGTTACAGCTTACGGTGCACTTTTGTCTGTAGCAGCACTTTAATTATAATCACACTGAACATGGAAAACGGCAGTCTGGATGGTCGGACGTAGATCTGAACTCCCGTCACTCCCGTCGTTCCGAATACAAGTCAAGTTGAAGCTATCAGTCTCTGACCGGTTTAGAGCCAGTGAAGCGTGACCCGGTCGCCGCAGCGACTAAAGGCTGCTTCATACTATACGTCACTGGAACACAACGGCATGCAACGTAAAACGTCAAATTGTGGTGCGCTCACATTACTCTAATTCGCTTCACTTAGTCGGAGACACAAAACTACCACAATTTCTGCGGATGTCGGTGAAGAGATGCACTGTAACTCCACAGCCAATAGCATGAAAAGAAGATATGCCGCCAGAAAATGGATATCACAATGGATAAATACATCCAAAACCATTAAAGCAGCCAACTTCGTGTAAGCTAGTGAATGAAGCAATAGCTGTAAATGAAAGGTTTAATTCAATTAAATTCTGCAAAATTAGCAATTGTTAATTCTGTGAGGGAAAAGACAATCTGCAGGCACAGATTTATGTACATCAAATACAAGCAGATACGTCTGCGGACAAAAATTGAACTTGCATTAGTGAGCAGAACACACAAAATGCATATACAGATAAACCAGAATGGAGCCAGTATCCTCCAAGAAAGAAAAATGATATGCTATGTCTGTAAGGGAAGTTTTTGAAAGTGACAAAAATTGCAGTTTTGTGAATTGTATAATAATAGAGAGACAGAGAATAAGAGAATTTGAAAAGGTACTTGGAAGTTATTTTTCAATGTAAACCTTACTAAATAACAGCAATAAAATGTATCTCAAGTTTCCATTGTTTTTACTAAACAAAAATTATTTCAAAATCAAAGAAATCATTTCTATTCCTTCACACTTCCTTAAACAAGAAGAATAAATTAACTTCGGTTTATACGTTCAAGATTTACACATACGCTCACTTTAAAATTTTAATATTACGTCAAGAACAGAAACCGACGACCGTAAGGGCAGACGAAATTGAACCATGGGACAGAACGAAGAAGGAAAATTTTATTGTCACTGCAGAAGAAGCAGACGTCGCAGAGGACGATACTGGTGAGTGTAACGAAGGGGAAGATGGAGCCCCCATATAAAAAAGTAGTATAGAAAGTACCAACCAGTGAACGTAGGTTTATGAGAAACAATCAGTCATACAAAAAGTAGGAATATAGTACTACAATTAACAAACTAGCAATGACAAAATTTGTGAATGACTCAGACAAACTTCGGCAAGGATGTTCTAGACGAAGTTTGTATGTTAACTTCTGAGGAATGGAACACAACGAAAAGTATCATCCATACATTTCAAATACATAAGTTTCTGGATTAAGTTTTTTCTTCCGCTCGAGCTGTTCTGGGGCTGCAGTGGCCGATTGTCTAGTGGCAAACGTCATGCAAATATACAACTTCGGCCCCAATCCTACCTTCAATTTTTAAGCCGTTAAAGGTATTAGTAAGATGGAAGTTAAAGAATAAATTACTTCACTTTCGAACCCACAAGTACAACCCGATATTCCAAAAACTTCTCCGCTGCGGAGTTCGGCGCTGTCTTCCAGGTGACAAAGATATCTGCTCGGCGGTTCATTTTCGATGCAGCACATACGGGCCAATGGCCAGCTGGCAGCAGCCCACATGATCGAAATGCTCCGTATCTTCAGACTATGATTCACGGCGCTCATTTTTGGACTCCCATTGGCAAGCATTAACTCATTTAATAATGCAGTACAATTTTCCGCAGAAATAACTGCGATAAACCAAGCGAACACCGTACAGTAACAGCAGCGGTGTGGTTATTGCTTAGGCTTAGAGTTGCCCTCTACTAAAACTACAGTTTTTTGGTATACTACATAAATGACGCAGTAAACCTTAAGATTACCGACAGTACTGGTAGCATTGTTAGGGAAAGTAACATAAATGAATGCATCACAAAGAAACTGGGAGTTGGCGATTTCTTTCTTTCTTTTCCATCTTCTTTGGTACTTTGTTTTACATATAACTAGAACTGCACGTTAGTCAGTGCTACTCCATTGTGTATTTTGTATCCCTACGAACGTAACTTGCATTTTATAGGTAATAAAAATTTATTTATGACATAACTTCTGCGCTTTTACGTAACCCAAACAGTTACTTTTGATGCAAGCGCACTTTACATGCACAAACATAAAAAATATATATATACAGTTATTGTTGTTATTTTGTGCTCAATAAAAGGTTTTCCACCATGATCAAAGGCAAGAGTTTCCTGTAATTATTGATAAATACGAAAGTAGGTTTTGTATAACCAAAAAATGTTTTGTATAAGTTTGACGAAATCTTGAAGCAATGTTTGATATATTTTAGTTTTGAGTTTTATTTTTATTTTACCTTTTGATTGAGGAAATGTCATTTTCTGGTGCTATACAGTAAATCTGTTTTTTTTTTATCTTTTTTCTTTATCTCCGCTGCAACATCCCTCTGTTTCACGTTGCAAATCAACGATTTTGGAATGAAACCTAAACTGAACATTGATAAGCTCAGCTTTTCTGGGAATATTATTAATTTTTAACTAACAAAGAGAAGGATCATTCTGAAGAACAAAAAATGTTCTGTAGGTTACCCAATCTTTTATATACTCAATTCGTAGATGGTTTAACACTTCTCGTTTATAGAGGAATCTAATAAGACGGCGATAGCATACACAAAGAAGGCGATCGTTATGTGATGACGACCGATAGGTAACGTTCAAATGGCTCTGAGCACTATAGGACTACTTAAACCTAACTAACCTAAGGACATCACACACAGACATGGGCGAGGCAGGATTCGAACTTGCGACGTAGCAGTCACGCGGTTCCGGACTGTAGCGCCTAGAACCGCTCGGCCTACACGGCCGGTAACCGATAGGTATGCAACACATCTAACATGTGGGTAATGCTGGTACGACCTTTACTGACGAAAGCTACAAGAAAACTACTTTAGCCTACGCTTACTTACGGTACTCTGCGGTAGCCTATGGTAGTTTTACAACTCAGTGTGTGTCATACGTCTTGAGGAATGTTTAAATATGTAACCTACCTTGTGGACAAAAATTTCCTGAGTAGTCTGCGGTGTTTTTAGTTTGGCATGTTAGTACTCAGGCTGCTATTAGGGCGTTTATCGATCTTCATTAATCATTTGAGTTTCTAGTACTTGTGCGGTGATTTTTAGAATTTTTCGATAGTTTTTTCCACTCTAATCTGCTAAACTACCCTGGCCTTCATCAACAATATATTAATATCAGTTTCATGCTGCTCTGCTCGTAAACCGAATGGTTTTGTTGATCGTGAACGAGTATGGCAAAATGTCTACAAGGTACTTGCGTGATGATCGTTGCAGGAAACGCCAGTGAGTTTCAAACTTACAGGAACTTGAATATTTGGGTGGAAGGAGCGTTCATCGAATAGATAATGGCGACTCATCTGCCTGTGACCCTATACGCTGCTTCAGTATGAAATTCCGAGAGGGGGCATGCGCCGAGTTATCGGCGGTTAGCATTAGTTCGCTCTCGGTCGTTGAACACCGATAACTGGAGGATGGCCATCCAAGGACAAATGATGGCAATGATTGGAGACACGGGCGCTATGAGAAACTGCTTAAATTGAATACAATTTTTGAACGTCTGAGTATCGATACTCCGTTAACTTATATGCCCGCGAAACACGCCGCTCGGATTTAGAGGAAGGCAGAACTAGAACTTGATCTGCTGTTTGTGGGTAGTCAACGGCGCTTCTTGGACTAGTTTGGAAAGTATCTTAATATGTAGAAAGAACAAACAGTTACTCAGAGCTACCCGATAAGCTTATTTAATCGCGATTTTATTTATAGAATTTTCCCGCTTGAACTTGGCTCATTTACACTCCAAAAGATTCTGTCTGTTTACGCCACAGTTGTGGCTGTCTACCAGGTTTGAGCCCGTTTTCTTAAGATACAAATATTATTTGCATTGCCATGTATTATTTATTTATGATTCTCATGTTTAATTTTACTGCTTGCTGTTTTAATTGAAGCCTTCTGGGGATTTTTTAAGTTTTATTTATACATTCATTTATAGAAAGATTGAGTCATTTGCCTTCTACATAAAGAGAACAAGTATTATTTATGGGATTTCAGATAAAGCGCATAGCTTGCCGAGAGTGTGCACCTTCAGTCTTAATGTGGGTTTCGAGTCCAGCGATCTGCTACTGATATGAACTTCACACTCTGTAAAATTCGGGAAAAATGGCGCGGGCAGTAGACCTAATACTTTATTGCATTTTTAAACATAAATAATGAATTTGACTCAGTCAGTAGGGAGGGACTCTCCACTTGACTAGTGGAGATAGGGTGTCCTTCAAAACTTTGGGAATGATCAGGGCTTTACAGGACGATGTAAAGGGTTTTGTGATATTTCGTGAAAGCACGTCAGATTTTTCTCTTGTTCACAAAGGATTTTGTCAAGGTTGTGTAGTGGCCCCTACCTTCTTTGGTATCTTCTTATTGTTGCTTCTCAACGTTGCTTTTGGCGAAACAAAACCTGGATATCCATCTACACACCAGGGTTGATGAGAAACTTTACATCTCGTTGCTCAGATCCAAGCGGCAACGTGAGAAGTTACTTGTAAGTAATCTTTCATTCACTGATAATCCAGCATTCATAGCATATACTGCAAACAACTTTCAAAGGTTTGTGAACAGATTTACTGTTGCTTACAAGCTGTTCTCCAAGTGTGCGAATGTAACCAAGAATACACAGGATACACAGATATACCTACCATAACACTAGATGGCTGCCTGTTTAATATAATCGACAAATTCTGCTACCTTGGTTCGCTATGTCCGACAGAGCAGATACCACTCAAACATGTACATTAGTCTCAACCAACTGCCGAGCAATCACTACTAATGGAAATGTCTGCAATGGACTTTTGACGTTGAGTTTCTTGCGGTAGGACACTGATTACATCGGCTCATCAACTTGCACGTGTTCACTGGGATGCACAGTACAGCTACTGGGAAATAGCTGAATCGAGGTATATTGTGTGGTCCGATTGTGGGTGTTTGTACAGGTATAGTATACAAGGGGTCAGTTTTTGAATTTTACCGATTACTGTACCATTAAATAGTTTTCGAGCCACTTTATCATTAGATGTAGATGTTAAAGGTTCATTATGTTCTGGAACATGTGCTGTTAGACACTAGGGTCGTGATGCTGCCGAGAATTTAGGCGTTAGTTAACGTAATGTTCATGAAAACCGAATGATCCTTATGTTATAGGATACTAACAGTGCACAGTCTCGTGATATCCACGACAAACTGATTCCGATAACACACACACACACAGACGTACAGACACACCTACAGTATTTAGGGGCACAAGGTTCCATGTGTGTGGCGATGAAATGATTCGAAAACTATTATTGGTACAGTAAACCGTACGGAATTAAGAAATCAACTAGTTGCATATTATGTAGGGCTGGTTTATGTTCCAAGCATTCGCTTGGGATGCTAAGCTGATAATGGTACCGGAGATGTCCGAGTGCAGAATCTGCATACTGGGTGTATCCTGATTGGTAGAGGTGAATGTGCATGATAACAAAAGCAAAAATATTTCAGTAAACGAGGATCCGCGAACGAGACGTATAGAAGGTAACTGCGAATGTGTAACTAGGAGCCGCCACTAATTCCATTATCAAATACTGTTCTAATTACGAATAGTAGAGACGTATTTGAAATGCTAAGTTTTCGATAAAGTCTTCATCCAATCAGGTTCAAATTTCACCCAAGAAATACAGTTATACTTAAGCACGTTACATGTGAAAGTGGTTTCTTAGCACTCATGTTGATAAAGTCGTACGTTAGGTCGACACTTTCTCAATATCGATTGTCTAGAAAGTGACATACTCTCTGCAAGCGATACCTTGATGTCAATATATTGAGATTATATTTTGATAGCTCTTGCTAGTAGGTTAAAGGCTGCAACAATTACATTACGTGACTTTATTTACACAATATTTCTCTTTCGCACCAGACGCTTTTTTTTTGTACAGCTGCATACAGTATGCGCTTGACCGTATTTAGGAACTTTCAACTGTTTTAAAGAGGATTTTTTTTTTAATTTCAGCTGCTTGCTCTTGAGTTTTATCACGCTCCCGACGATCTTATCAGTTAAACAGTATCTTAGTTTAACAAGCCAAATGGTTTGTTTGTCATTCTTTTACGAAGGAAAATGACATAATTCGTAAATTTTAGAATTAAAAAGTTACAATTTTAAACTAAAAAGAATAACAGAAATTTTATATTCTCATTGTTTCCATCCAGTTTCATAGATAGCACAATTTTTATTGGAGCCAGAACAACACAATAGGTCTAGTTCTTTCTGCTTTTACTAAAAGCTTTTAAAGTTCTCAGGAACTACCCTATACGGAAATGATTTGTTTCTTCTTTATTATTTGAATCTGGAATAAGATTCAGAAACTAATTTCTGTTACACAGGAATGTCTATGCAATACTAATTCAAAAAAGTGGAAAAAACCTTTTCATCCACGACCATCTTTTGTTTTCGAACCGGGCCTATTCCTCCGTTAACTACCAGTTTAAATCAGTTTCAGTTCTTCACCCATGGTGGACCAGCGATGTTACCTAGTTTCAAATGATGAAACGTGCCGAGAGCACCGACTGCCCATTGACGCGATTAAGCCAGAATAGCTGGAGGGTGTAGCTCTGGCTCGATTTGGTTCTATGACATTTCGAAGGTTTTCTTCGTACCATCACTTGTACCACTCATTCAGGTTGCCGTGAACATGGGATTTAATCATCACAAAGTGGTTGCAACTGGATAACGCGTACCTGAAGAAACTTCGGATTCTCTAAGTCGTCGAACTAAGGCCGTTATCAAAGCTAGAGTCGGTGTTACGCAGTATCTGAGTGGTGGCTCATGCGGTAATTAATATTATGCACTTATTTTTTCGTAGTTGTGGTATATTTTCTGGCGTGACCTGGCCGCGTTGCGTTGTAGAAGTGCGTAGTTCATTGGAATTTAAAAAAAATTGAGACTTTTTGAGGGCAGCTGGTACATTTTCGTACAGTTACCTCTGTATGTTGGACATTAAAGACATTTTTATATTTCTATGTATGTACTGATAATGGCCAGAGCATTAGAAATCAGCTGATCTTTGTGGACAAATAAATGCAGTCTCGTTATCAAAAAATTAGAGAACTTAGTATTTTTCCTTCGTATAAGATACACAATTCTTCAAGTAAAACTGTGTCATCTGCCCGGTACCCTCGTATCACACAGACACAATTTCGTCTGGAAGAAAAAAAGGTTCAAATGGCTCTGAGCAGTATTGGAATTAACTTCTGAGGTCATCAGTCCCCTAGAACGTAGAACTACTTGAACCTAACCAACCTAAGGACATCACACACATCCATGCCCGAGGCAGGATTCAAACCTGCGACCGTAGCTGTCACGCGGTTCCAGACTGTAGCGCCTAGAACCGCTCGGCCACTGTAGCCGGCTCGTCTGGAATAGCTCGCTCTGGAATATGGAATTCCAATTTTTGCATGCCTACAGGTGGGACCTTGACATTTACATCAGCTAATAGTCGTATTTATATTCGTATCAGCTAATACTCGTATATACTCGTGGCTGACAGCCTCCTACGGCCAATTATTCCCCTCTCCCTCCGATGTACCGGATCCGCTCACCGGCTCTGGCTTGAAGCTCCTGAGTAACTTCAAGAAAGGTAACATGTGGTGAAAGGAACGAATGTTGACGTATACGGACTGAAATCGAACCTGCCTATGAAAAGACCGCTACGAATTTAACATATCTGTTATGTACACAGAATTGTATCATCCGTATAATTTGTTTTGTGTAAAATCTCCAACACAGTATTTTAGCCACGGTGTGAGAATATTTCTATGGCAGACCGACTGTTCACAGCTATTGTACTGATCGACTTTGATGAGTTGTCACGACATAATTAAATATTTAAATGGCGATCTGTTTCTCACTAACACACCACGACAAGCAATGTGTCAGTAATGACGGCTCTTTCACGTTTCCCTTTCCTTTATTTTCATAAAACGTGCAACGTGATTCCATTCTTTATACGAATTAATTTATGTTGGAATTTCCTCTAAATGTCTCAACGCCCAACTATATTTGTTATTTCGAGCAGTCATGTCCTTACGAGCTTATTACAGTTTTAATTCTATTGACGTATGCGATAACGTTTTTAAATTTAGACAATGTAGTTTTCTCTCGATACGTCCACGCGATGTTGTTGCGTGGTAATGCGAGGAAATTATTCAGGATCATAAAACTATTTAGCAGTAATTATGCACGGGTACTCAATTTTTATCATTAGTAACGAAACGTAATGAATGCATAATGATTACATACATTGCAGACAGTTACATATTCATATTTCTCTCTTTAAAATACAAATGAGTAATGTTAGTTAGTACTCTCAGTGGCTAAGTATGCTGTTAGTTTAAAAGTACGCTGAGGATCAGAAATTGTTTTGCGGTTATAAGTGAATCATGAAACTCCAACATCCCTTTCGGAAATAGCTGCTGTTGTGACTGACAATTCGCAATTTTTCTCAACACAACTTTTATTGATGTAAGCTCACAACGAAAAAAGTCTCCTAATTGAGGCAAACAAAAGTTCACTTCTTATTTTCCACAAAGGTTCGTGGTAACACACCCACACATTAGTAACAGTCCACTTAAGAGACGAAGACGTAATCTTCGACGGTTGCAGTACACGAGGTCGGCATCCGGCGTGAACTAAACTTCGAGCCTGGCTCTAGCCCCTAAACAGCTGTCTCTACCCAATCAGATTTCAGCGTGGCTCGAGCTCTCACTGCAGGAAGAAGTGCTCGGAATGTGTGTTTCCAACATCTTGTGTGTAAATAGCCGGTGTTTACCATGGTGCTTTTGGGTACGCCTTTGGCCATAGACAACTGCAGCCGCCCATGTTTCCGCAACCCGTTAAAATTCATTTTCGGATTACTCATCATCATCATCATCATCATTTAAGACTGATTATGCCTTTCAGCGTTCAGTCTGGAGCATAGCCCTCCTTATACAGTTCCTCCATGATCCCCTATTCAGTGCTAACATTGGTGCCTCTTCTGATGTTAAACCTATTACTTCAAAATCATTCTTAACCGAATCCAGGTACCTTCTCCTCGGTCTGCCCCGACTCCTCCTACCCTCTACTGCTGAATCCATGAGTCTCTTGGGTAACCTTGCTTCTCCCATGCGTGTAACATGACACCACCATCTAAGCCTGTTCGCCCTGACTGCTACATCTATAGAGTTCATTCCCAGTTTTTCTTTGATTTCCTCATTGTGGACACCCTCCTGCCATTGTTCCCATCTGTTAGTACCTGCAATCATCCTAGCTACTTTCATATCCGTAACCTCAACGTTGTTGATAAGGTAACCTGAATCCACCCAGCTTTCGCTCCCATACAACAAAGTTGGTCGAAAGATTGAACGGTGCACAGATAACTTAGTCTTGGTACTGACTTCCTTCTTGCAGAAGAGAGTAGATCGTAGCTGAGCGCTCACTGCATTAGCTTTGCTACACCTCTCTTGCAGTTCTTTCACTATGTTGCCATCCTGTGAGAATATGCATCCTAAGTACTTGAAACCGTCCACCTGTTCTAACTTTGTTCCTCCTATTTGGCACTCAATCCGTTTATATTTCTTTCCCACTGACATTACTTCCGTTTTGGAGATGCTAATCTTCATACCATAGTCCTTACATTTCTGATCTAGCTCTGAAATATTACTTTGCAAACCTTCAATCGAATCTGCCATCACAACTAAGTCATCCGCATATGCAAGACTGCTTATTTTGTGTTCACATATCTTAATCTCACCCAGCCAGTCTATTGTTTTCAACATATGATCCATAAATAATATGAACAACAATGGAGACAGGTTGCAGCCTTGTCTTACCCCTGAAACTACTCTGAACCATGAACTCAATTTACCGTCAACTCTAACTGCTGCCTGACTATCCATGTAAAGACCTTTAATTGCTTGCAAAAGTTTGCCTCCTATTCCATAATCTTGTAGAACAGACAATAACTTCCTCCTAGGAACCCGGTCATATGCCTTTTCTAGATCTATAAAGCATAGATACAATTTCCTGTTCCACTCATAACACTTCTCCATTATTTGCCGTAAGCTAAAGATCTGGTCCTGACAACCTCTAAGAGGCCTAAACCCACACTGATTTTCATCCTATTGGTCCTTAACTAATATTCGCACTTTCCTTTCAACAATACCTGAGAAGATTTTACCCACAACGCTGATTAAAGAGATACCTCTGTAGTTGTTACAATCTTTTCTGTTTCCATGTTTAAAGATTGGTGTGATTACTGCTTTTGTCCAGTCTGATGGAACGTGTCCCGACTCCCAGGCCATTTCAATTATCCTGTGCAGCCTTTTAAGACCTGACATTCCACTGTATTTGATGAGTTCCGACTTAATTTCATCCACCCCAGCCGCTTTATTGCACTGCAATCTATTGACCATTTTTTCCACTTCCTCAAATGTGATCCTATTTCCATCATCATTCCTATCCCATTCTACCCCGAAATCTGAAACATTACTGATCGCATTTTCACCTACATTGAGCAACTCTTCAAAATATTCCCTCCATCTGCCCAAGACATCCACAGGATTCACCAGCAGTTTTCCTGACCTGTCCAAAATACTTGTCATTTCCTTCTTACCTCCCTTTCGAAGACTGCTAATTACACTCCAGAATGGATTACTATAGACCCATATTTACCGGCTTCCGTAGCTCACTAGCCAGCTCGGCTGATTGCAATGCGGAAGACCTGATTTCGATTCTCGGTACTGCCAGATCTGCTGAGAGGACTGCACACGACCACATATGGCCTACTGAGGAGCTACCCCACCGATGAGTGGCTGCTAAGGTCAAGGAAAGCGACTACTGTGAGAGAGCGGTATGCTGACCACATGCCCCTCCATTCTGCATTCAGTACGCCATTGGTAGTGATCGGCGATCGTCCGCAAAGCGGAGATTTACCTTTACATTATGGATACACACAAGGGGCCACCAAAGGCTTCTGTTCGAAGGGCGTAGCGCCCAGAATCGGTATTCCAAGCAAGCAAAATCGCCGTGAACAGTGAGGCAATCATCTCATCTGATTTGAGAAGTTCCTATCTTCTGTGGGAATTAAGATAGAAGGTTTGGTTCGATTTTAACTTACGCAATGACACTAAAAGTTTACCCCAGCACCAGCCGAAAGTTAGCGGTTCTTCTGGTTGCTGATTGGTATTTCCTGGTGCAGATAGCTTGATGGCTCGTCCATTACCGAATGAACGTCTAGTCGAGATGGCATTAACACACCAACACAACCGTTCCGAGTTCTCTTTCTCAACAGTAACAATTCAATTAGAACTGTGCCGCGCGATTTTCGTCAAGAAAGCGCTGAAACTCCTATAGCTTAAGGAGAGTATGGATCTCACTTTGCATCATAATTCTCGAAATACGCCTGATGTCACGATAACACTTCTTCTATCTTTTTTCTTTTTATTTATGTACTTGTGGGGCCTTTTTAAAAGTCTTCGTCTACATACCTCCCATGTCAATAACTCTGCATGGACTGAGACGCTGCATAGCAATAGCAGACATGCTTGCAACGTTATGAAGATGAGTTTGTTTATTATATGGATGCTTGTCGCCCATCCAGCGGAAGATGCATTGAAAATTTGTGCAAAGATAATGAAAAAATTAATGTAACTGTAAAAAGTGCTCCAAGTTGTATGTAAATGCATTTAGAAGATATACCATTATACAACAGAAAGGATCTTCTGGAAATAAAACTTCGTAGCGCTATGCATCAGTTAATAATTACTCCACGTTTCATTCATGTAGGAGATACAGATTCGTAAAACTGAATGGATCTTTAGAAAACCCAGTATTACCAATATACACACCCGCAAATATCCAGAAAAAAATTTTAAACGAACAGACCGATTTAAAGCATAAAAACTATTTTCATAATTTAATTGAAATTATTGACCATGAATAATTTCATAAAAGGAACACCAGTATACAGCTGCAAAGATTTTACTATCACGCAACTCCACAGATTTATAAAAACAAATCTGTAACCATGTAACATTGCTGACGTAACACGAAACTGTCAAACTTACAAAATGTTAACAAGATTTTAACGATACTGGGCAACTAAGAAAAATTCCGTCACTGAGACATTACTTACCGAATAATTTATAATTTAGCTTGTGCTTTGCTTAAAAAGGCACCAAGTAAGAAATCTGCAGCAAGAGCGTCAACGACGAAATATGGAAGCAAGTCTTACGCCAAATGTACAAAATAATTATTTATTACGAAAACTCACAGATATGTGATGTAAATACCATATGTTGCAGTGTGCTTGAAAATGGCCTTTGAGCCGAAATAGGCCTATAGCCAATGAAAATAGTCACAGTATTAACAACTGCTACACAAAGTAGCGTTTTGGCTTGATGTACACATACTGTCCTAACAAGACATATATAACGCTGCAGGCCCAGCAGAATTTAAAATAAGATTACTGATACAGCGTCACCTCCTCGCTTTTAAGCGAAAGCTGTAAGAAAGAATTTGTAAGAAAGCCGCCCTGGAGTGCTGCATTAGCTGCTATTGGCAGATAAACGCAGTTCGGTGACTCGTATCATACAGCAACACGTATGCAAAAGAAATGTGAGGCAGCCCATCTGTGCTCTATGAAATCTGCACCGCACAGCAGAAGTAATAGTAGTAGTAAGGGCAGTGCCAACACACCAGGCCAAGAGTCATGTTATGAGCTACCTCAAATGCCAGATAATAGTTTAAGTAATGCGCCCCAGGGCAGTATCAATAACTGTGAATTCTGAGACCGATTTATTTGGTACCCAGTACAATTACTACGAAGACAAGACTATGCTAGATGATGAGATGACTGGGCACTGCCAGCTGCAGGCATCGCTTCGAGACCATGTCGGGTCACACAAAGTCCACCCCACGGCAGTCTTCCTTCGCCAGTGCGGAAGACACAAGCCACACCTAAGTCGCCTGGGCAGGGGCGTTCAGCAGCATTGGGCAGTGGCAGCAGTAAGAATTAACACATCTCTGACATCATGCCCTTGGCCTGCTAACGGACCATTGGCTGCTGCCCGGCCTGAAGTCAGACTCGCATGGTGCACCTGCGAATTCGTCCCTTTGGGGAGGAGGCCAGCCGTCTGCTGGGCTACCGCCACGGAGTGAGGCGTGTCTGCCTCACATTGACAACGACAAAATTTGTAGCTGAAGGTTAATGAAGTGTTTGTCTCGACCATCTGCCTGTCACTGGACCCCACTAGCCCGCGACTCCGTCCACTAATCCCCCACGCCCTAAACTACGATTCGCTGTGCTTATCCCGGCAATGGATGATAATCTGCAACTTCAGTCGAAACCAATTAAGTCAATTATCACGAAGGTTATCGGAAAGATGCCTGTCATTACATCAACAACGATCATGGTGCTCTCTGATGTCGTGTATTCAATTATGAGATGCCTTCTGGTATGACATATTTACAAATGATGTATTCTTTCTACTCACCCAGGGCATCATCTTAGACAGCGCATTACCAGAGTTTACTACGTACAAGAGTGACGCACTATACGATGCTTTAGATTGCATCGTGAACAACTAAGGCTAGCAGGAAGTATAAGCAAACAAATTTCCATTGAACATACTACCATAAACTGCAGCTGACGTAATAGCATGAAGAAGAAAGAAAGGGTTTGGTTCAAATGGCTCTGAGCACTATGGGACTTAACTACTGAGGTCATCAGTCCCCTAGAACTTAGAACTAAGGACATCACACACATCCATGCCCGAGGCAGGATTCGAACCTGCGACCGTAGCGGTCATGCGGTTCCAAACTGACGCGCTTAGAACCGCACGGCCACACTGGCCGGCTAAGAAAGAAAGGGGGCTTGGATATTCCGGACAATATAAGAACATGGCTGATACGTAATTAGCAAATAATTTATTTTATCCACTGTAGCCCAGCACGTAGACTGACATATAACTTTGTGAGTATATATGATTTAATATGACAGCTTGATAGAGCCTCAGTGTAGAATGGCTGTAACACTATCATTTCTTCAGTGACTTGTTGGGATCACATAACAAATAAGTGGCATCACAATTAGTTATTACAATGGTTGCAGCCTAAATTCAAGTTACAGACAGTATCCTCAATAGCGAGTGATTGGAATGAGGTTCAATGATGTGGTATGCGATTCAGATACCAGTGACTACCGCAATTCCATTCACGAGAAGGAATGGGCGTAACACTAATGTATTTGAAGCCGAGCCTTATGGCATTAACGTAGGGACTACCAAATGGTATCAAAAGTGAATCGTACTGAAAGAACGTAACAGAAGAATGGAACATTATAAAATGTCTAATCGGAATACATACCACCCTTAATAATAAAATTATACAGCGGCAGACAGTATTTATTAAAGAGCAGCAATTGTAAATATATCACACTATCAGAAATTGTTATTCAAAGAAAAGCTGTTAAAGATAAAAAACTCACTAGACACAATTTAACGAATTATTAATGAATGTTCTCCTCCATATGACAATGTGGACGTAGAACAAAACTTAGAGCTCCATACCTATTGAGAATTTAATTTCTTTCGCTCAAGAAGAAATGCGTGTTGTAATAAAGGAACGGAAGAGCAGACACTGAATTCCAAATAAAACAACTAAGAGGTACTATTTGCAGTGTTAATTCAGCCACTACTTCATAGCTCCTCCAATTAAATTCTCTCTCTCTACCAGCATTCCTCAAACATGAAGGTTGTTATGCATAAGAACAGATATCGATCCTGTAGTGTCATGCGGTCGGCAGGAAAGAACTAACGATCAAGTTTTGAACAAACTTAATTATAACTAAAACGCCTTCTTGGCGTGCGCTAATTTCCAAACGCAAGTTCAACAAGTAGCGCAACAATTCTTGAGGTGGCTAAATCCAGATAAGAGTACAAGACAATGAAAAGAAAATTACAACCAAAATACTACTCTGCACAATTACAAAGATACAGCTTTCTACTGAAGGCTATGGCGAGTGTGTACTAAGCTAGAATCAGCGTAGATATTGGCCGGAGATCTCCCAGCTGCAGGTACACACTGCCGATCTGACTCTGCTGGCATGCTTATAAGGCCGATTCGGCCGAGTGCTACACGTAGTCACATTAATTTCAGTTGTAGGATCTCTATCACATGGCTTTTCATGAAGCAGTGCCGTGTTTATGCGAAAGTCTGTTGATATTTACATCCATTGGCGATGTTTTGATCTGAGGTCTTGAAGGGAGGTCGGCAGCCCGCCTTCCTTGTCTGTTATGCAAGCTCTCTAACTACTTAGGGGCCGCTAGAACAGATCCACAATTAACAATTTGTAGTAGAGTTATTAACATTTTAAGTATCTTAGGAAAAATACAAGACAGTTTATCGTGCGGTGTATTGCGAGAATAAAAGAATCTAATTTGATTTTAAGAAAATCAAATATCATAAAACAGACACTGACAGGTCTTTTGATACTTATTGATTGTGTCCCCAATTTTTGAAGTCCGGGGACTCGAGTTGGGTTTCCGAAACTACTGCAAAATGGGAAGGTGATATGGTTCTGGGGCATCGTCTGCAAACCTTGTCCGTTATAATATGCGAATTAATCCCAGCTAAATGGCAGATCACGCACTCCATTGATTCGCTGATGCTACAATAACGAACTCCGCGAAGGCAGAGCTATAAAGCTGAAATTTCATACCAGTTATTATATACGGTATCCAGAAACCTCAGCCGCGGTGAGTGGCCACGTGGTTTGAGGCGCCATGTCACGGATTTCGCGGCCCCTCCCGCCGAACGTAAACAGTATATATACAGTATGGAAAGGAAAATATGTCGTGATGTCGAGGGAAAAAGGGTATCGATGTTGACGAAGAGCAATATCTTCGCTAAACTACGGCAAACATCGAACGACGAAGTCTTCCAGTGTACTTCAGTAGTGCATGATTGATTGTGAGATGCTGTTAAGCGACTGTGAGTGCGGGAAACAACTACCTAGGTTGCCACGGCAACGGCCTGCTATTTGGGGATGGGGGAGGCAGATCCCTTCTCTTAATGTAAGTGACAAGTTACTGCATACGTCAATCTTCGTAACATGGAGTAAAGCGAGAGAGGACGTCTGAAATTAAATTTCGAGGACGTTGAGTTTTACAATTTAATTTCCGCGTAGAGGGGTAACCTAGGCTACTGGGGATTTAAAGACAAATCTTTCAGTACCAGAATTACAATTTGTCATCTTCCTCAAAAAAGTGGATGAAGAAATAATTAAGTATCTACTATAGGGAGGATGCCGATTGCAACTGAGAACCTACGATCAAACTGTTACGAGGTTTCTCGTGGTAAAGTGGTTAAGTTGGCAACCTGAATTTTAACGAGGCCACTGCTGCATGGTTGTGGAGTGTAGTATTTATTTCTAATCCTGATGTGTTCGTGCAGCGTGAAAAAATTCTAAATTACTTACAAATTTGTTAGATTCTTTTGGTGTGTGAGGATATATGTCAATGTACTTACAGACGGTCTTATCGCTAACCTCACTGTATTAATTGCATCCTCTCTTTTTATGAAGACTTACGTTTATTTTTGCGTGTGTTATTTTCGAGCTACATTTACGCCAAGTGACAGCTATCTTCTGCAGGATGAATACAGAAGTGGACGAGTTGAATATACAGGGTGAGTCACCTAACGTTACCGCTGGATATATTTCGTAAACCGCATCAAATACTGACGAATCGATTCCACAGACCGAACGTGAGGAGAGGGGCTAGTGTAATTGGTTAATACAAACCATAAAAAAGTGCACGGAAGTATGTTTTTCAACACAAACCTGCGTTTTTTAAAATGGAACCGCGTTAGTTTTGTTAGCAGATCTGAACATATAAACAAATACATAATCAGTGCCGTTTGTTGCATTGTAAAATGTTAATTACATCCGGAGATGTTGTAACCTAAAGTTGACGCTTGAGTACCACTCCTCCGCTGTTCGATCGCGTGTATCGGAGAGCACTAAATTACGTAGGGATCCAAAGGGAACGGTGATGGACCTTAGGTACAGAAGAGACTGGAACAGCACATTACGTCCACATGCTAACACTTTTTTATTGGTCTTTTTCACTGACACACATGTACATTACCATGCGGGGTGAGGTACACGTACACACGTGGTTTCCGTTTTCAATTACGGAGTGGAATAGAGTGTGTCCCGACATGTCAGGCCAATAGATGTTCAATGTGGTGGCCATCATTTGCTGCAAACAATTGCAATCTCTGGCGTAATGAATATCGTACACGTCGCAATACTTCTGGTGTAATGTCGCCGCAGGCTGCCACAATACGTTGTTTCATATCCTCTGGAGTTGTAAGCACATCACGGTACACATTCTCCTTTAACGTACCCCACAGGAAGACGTCCAGAGGTGTAAGATCAGGAGAACAGGCTGGCCAATTTATGCGTCCTCCACGTCCTATGAAACGCCCGTCGAACATCCTGTCAAGGGTTAGCCTAGTGTTAATTGCGGAACGTACAGGTGCACCATCATGCTGATACCACATACGTCGACGCGTTTCCAGTGGGACATTTTTGAGCAACGTTGGCAGCTCATTCTGTAGAAACACGATGTATGTTGCAGTGCTCTCCGATACACACGATCGAACAGCGGAGGAGTGGTACTCAAGCGTCAACTTTAGGTTACAATATCTCCGGATGTAATTAACATTTTACAATGCAACAAACAGCACTGATTACGTATTTGTTTATATGTTCAGATGTGCTAGCAAAACTAACGTGGTTCCATTTAAAAAAACTTACGTTTGTGTTAAAAAACATACTTCCGTGCACTTTTTTATGGTTTGTATTAACCAATTACACTAGCCCCTCTCCTCACGTTCGGCCTGTGGAATCGATTCGTCAGTATTTGATGTGGTTTACGAAGTATATCCAACGGCAATGTTAGGTGACTCACCCTGTATAACATTCGACTTCCTCACACTGGTTCCTGTAATATGCTTTCATGTGAGTTAACCTCAAGCGATGAACTTACTATCTGCTGAGATGTAATCATAAAATTTACTCTACCATTTTGGAATCTGGAAAGCTGGTACGAAACGGGACTGAAGGTTTCGTGTAAAATGACAGGGGGAGGAGATACCTTCATAGACAGAATTATGTTAAAAATAAAACTGATAGACCACAAATGAACGGTAAGTTTAGTCTCGAGTAACTAAAGGCTACTATTTTCACTAAATTCTAGGCACATTTGTAAAGACAACTAAACCTAAATAAATACTAAAATTTTCGCTTCTGATGATCATTGGATCACTTACTTAACCATTGTGCAGTAAAACTTTCGTAATGAAATAAGTGTATGGCTCTCTCGTATGTTTTAAAGGCGAAAAATCTCCGCCGTAAGTGATCCAAACCCAATATATTCAGTCTGAGGACGGTCACATTTTTCCACTGCCAACAGATAAAGTTTATGAAAATTCTCGCCGTCCTGCGACGTGGAGCAGAGCATCGAAGATGGGACGGAAATAAATCTCTTTCTTGCAAAGGACCGACGTAAACTTTTCCCGAAAAGAACTTTTCTGAATGAATGCGTGAAAGGGAAAGAGAATATAGGATGCGCAGTTGAGAGAAAGACGAAAACAAATATGCCCTGCGAGTTTCACTTCTACCAAAATAAGAATGTAAAAGTGATTTGAATATTGCACAGGAGAGAAAATATAGAAGGCTCTTCCAGACACAATGCACAGTTGGCATAGCTTTACGTCAAAGTCACAGTTCTTATATTACGAGAATGAAAAGAAACATGTTTATTTCAATTCGAACAGAGTCGACCTACTCTCTACTTAAGCCTCCATAAAGCTTATACACTGCATTAGACATTATCTTAAAATTATGTGCCTGCATGTTCTGCTTTTACAGGAAGCAAATATGATGTCTTACGGCTCCCATAAATGTATCTCGCAACACAACAAAAGATTTTACTATGTATATACAGTTCAGGAAATCCAAATATATATTTATGAAACAAATCTTTTTTTGAATCATCAGTCTTCTGACTGGTTTGATGCGGCCCGCCACCCTCTCCGGTGACAACCTCTTCATTTCAGAACGGCACTTGCAAGCTACGTCCTCAATTATTTGTTCGATGTATTCTAGACTCTGCCTTTCCCTACAGTTTTTTTCCTTCTACAACTCGCTCTAGTAACATGGGAGTCATTCCCTGATGTCTGAACAGATGTCCTATATCCTGTCCCTTCTCCCTGTCTGTGTTTTACACATATTCCTTTCCTCTCAGATTCTGCGCAGAACCTCCTTATTCCTTACCTTGTCACTCCACCAAATTTTCAACAGTTGCCTATAGCACCACGTCTCAAATGCTTCGATTCTCTTCTGTTCCGGTTTTCCCACAGTCCATATTCCACTACCTATGCTCCGAATATACATTCTAAGAAATTTATTCCTCAAATTAATGCCTGTGTTTGATAATAGTAGACGTCTATTGGCCGGGAATTACCTTTTTGCCGATGCTAGCCGGATTTTGAAGTTCTCCTTGTTCCGTCTGTCATTGTTTATTTTACTTCCTAGGTAGGAGAATTGCTTAACTTCATCCACTTCATGACTATCGACCCTAATGTTAAGTTTCCCGCTGCTATTATTTTTATTACTTCTTACTACTTTCGTCTTTCTTCGATTTACTCTCAATCCATATTCTGTACTCATTAGACTGTTCATTCCACTCAGCAGATCATATAATGCTTCTTCACTTTCACTCAGGACAACAGTGTCATCAGCGAATCGTATCACTGATATCATTTCACCTTGAATTTTAATTCCACTCGTGAACCTTTCTTTATTTCCATCCTTGCTTCTTCGACGTGCTAATTGAACAGTAGGGGCGAAAGACTACATCCCTCCATTACACCCTTTTTAAACCGAGAAGCTAGTTCTTGGTCGTCCACTCTTATTATTCTCTCTTGGCTCTTGTACATATTGTATATTACCCGCCTCTCCCTGAAGCTTACCCCTACTTTACTCAGAATTTCGAACATCTTGCACCATTTTACGTTGTCGAACGCTTTTTCCAGGTCGCCAAATCCTATGAACCTGCCTTGATTTTTCTGTAGCCCTGCTTCCATTATCAACCGCAATGCCAGAATTGTGTCTCTGGTGTCTTTACCTCTCCTAACACCAAACTGATCGTCATCTAACACACCCTCAGTTTTCTTTTCCATTCTCCTGTATATTACTCTGGTCAGCAACTTGGATGAGCAGTAAGCTGATTGTGCGACAATTCTCGCACTTGTCAGCTCTTGCAGTCTTTGGAATTTTATGGATGATATTTTTCCGACATGCTCATACGTTCTACACACCAACGTGAAGAGTCGTCTTATTGCCAGTTCATCCAATAATTTTACAAATTCTGAAGGAATGTTATCTGTTCCTTTTGCCTTATTCGTTCTTAAGTTCTCCAAAGCTCTGTTAAGCTTTGATTCTAATTCTGGATGCCCTCTCTCTTATAAAGCGACTCCTGTTTCTTCTTCTACCACATCAGACGAATCTTCCCCTTCATGGAGGCCTTCAATGTACTCTTTTCACCTATAAGCTCTTTCTTCACCATTTAACAGTGGAATTTCGTTGCATTTTTAATGTTACCACCTTTGATTTTAATTTCATCGAATGCTGTTTCGACTTTCCTATATGCTGAGACAGTCATTGTTTTTTCGATATCTTCACATTGTCATGCAGCCATTTCTATATGATGAGACACTCATTGCTTTTTCGATATCTTCAAATTTTCATGCAGCTATTTCTTCTTAGCTTCCCTGCATTTCCTATTTATTTCATTCCTCAGCGTTTTGTATTTCTGTATTGCTGAATTTCCAAGAACATCTTTGTACTTCCTTCTTTCATCGATCAGCTTAAGTATTTCTTCTGTTACCCATGGTTTCTTTGCAGTATCTTTTTTGTACATATGTTTTCCTTTCCAACTTTTGTGATTGCCCTTTTTTGAAATATCCATTCCTCTTCTGCTTTACTGCCTGCTGAGCTATTCCTTATTGCTATATTTACAGCCTTAGAGAACTTCAAGCGTATTTCCTAATTTCTTAGTACTTCCGTATCCCGCTTCTTTGCGTAATAATTCTTCCTGACTATTCGCTTGAACTTCAGTCTGCTCTTCATCATTACTAAATTGTGATCCGAGTTTATATCTGCTTCTAGGTATGCATTACAATCCAGTATCTGATTTCGGAATACCTGTCAAACCAAGATGTAATCTAACTGAAATCTTCCGGTATCACCCGGCCTTTTCCAAGTATACCTCCTCCTCTTGTGATTCTTGAACTGAGTATTCGCTATTACCAGCTGAAATTTATTACAGAACCCAATTAGTCTTTCACCTCTCTCGTTCCTTGTCCCAAGCCCACATTCTCCTGTAACCTATTTTTCTCCTTCTTCCCATACAACTGCGTTCCACTTGCCCATCATTATTAGACTTTATCTCCCTTTATGTACGGTATCACCCTTTTAATATCTTGATATACTTGATCTCTTAATTTTCATCCTACAATGTCGGCATGTACACCTGAACTATCGTTGCCAGTGTTGATGTGCTGTCGACTTTAACAAGAACAACTGTATCACTGAACTGTTCGTAGTAACACACTCTATGCCCCACCTCCCTATTCAAATGGTTCAAATGGCTCTGAACACTATGGGACTTAACATCTGAGGTCATCAGTCCCCTAGAACTTACAACTACTTAAACCTCACTAACCTAAGGACATCACACACATCCATGCCCGAGGCAGGATTCGAACCTGCGACCGTAGCGGTCGCGCGGTTCCAGACTGAAGGCCCTAGAACCGCTCGGCCACCCTCCCTATTCATAACGAATCCTACTCCGATTATACCACTATCCGCTGCTGTTAATTACCCTATACTCATCTGGGCTGATATCTTTGTCTTGTTTCCATTTCACTTCACTGACACCTACTATGTCTAGACTGAGCCTTTGTAATTCCCTTTCCAGATTTTCTAGCTTCCCTACCACATACAAGATTCTGCAATTCCAGTCCCCGACTCGTAGAACGTTATCCTTCCGTTGATTATTCAATCTTTTTCTCATGGTCACCTCGCAATTGCCAGTCCCCTCCCGGAGGTACGAATGGGGGACTATTGCGGAATTTTTTTGCCAATGGAGATATCATCAAGACACTTTTTCAATTACAGGCCACATGTCCTTTGGATACACATTATGTGCAATTAATATAGCAGTTTCCATTACCTTGTGCATCCTCATGTCGTTGATCATTGCTAATTCTTACGTCTTTAGCGGCTAATTTCCATCCCAAGTACAAGTCTGTCCGCTCCTCCGCCCTAATCGACAAGGCCGTTGGCAGAATGATGTTGATTTCTTATGCCGGAAGTCTTCGACCGCCGATGCTAATTAATAATCAAAATTTCAGCAGTGGCGGGTTTTGATCCCGGGAAATGGAACGTTTTAATTACTAATGAAAAACACTACATTTGACATCACTGTTTATTTATTCTTTCACAACCAGTTTATCAAATGATTATTACGTTTCCTGGTAACTGAACCATATTCGTCCAAAGTAAAATGAGTTTCTTTCATTGCAGTGTATCCTTAGTATGTTATTAACTAGTGTAACACATGTCAATCGACAATAAAAATATGAAAAATTTGTGGTTTCCAGAATTTTGGTTGTAACTGGTAGTAATTCAGTGTTTAATACTCTTATTATTATGCAAAACAGTATCGTACGAATTACGATTGACGAAATAAAATATGCATTCCTCAATCCAACAAAATTCTAAAAGCACCACAGGACTAACCCTAGATTAATTCTTGACATACGGGCATGAAACATGAAGATTATTTGATATTAACAGTTATTGCGAACACTGTGAAGCTGATACTGACAACGACTAAGGACAAAAGTAGATCATGTCCGAATGCCGGTTGGAATAAATTGATCATATATCTCAAGAACTTATGAAGCAATTGAAAGTATTGTTGTATGGTTTTAATGGTATGCAATCTTCCAATGGACACGAGAGGAAATATTGACTCAGTGAATTGTGAAATGATGTTAACAGTATTGACGCAGCGGTTTAGATCTATTGAAAGTTGACTGAAATTTTTTTCACAGTAAAATATTTTTAGTCTCTTCAAACAATAAACTTAAATACGGTAGACTTCTTCTCGATGTGAAGTATCGGTTAGGGTGTAATATTATTTCACTATTTTAATGCTAAGGGGAAGTACATCCCATTCAGTTTATTTGTAGGAGAACAAAGTGTCTTATTACTCTCACAGTCCTTTCGTAGGAAATAGTTTATTTCATTTCTTAACTAGAGATTTCATCTACTTGTTATTATTCACTTGGCTTAGGAAATGTAATAGCTTCGGTTCAAATCTCATAAAAATGTTATTTTTACAAAAACACATTACCTAATTTTCTCATTATCTTGGTTTGTAAATGAGTTCTTTGGCATCTATGGCCATAAAAGGAGAAGAATGAAGGAAGGAGCAGAGAAAAGTTGAAATAAAATTCTTCTTTTTCAGTGGGTTGGGTATTGGAGGTGCAAAGAAAGATGATAGGAAAAGCAGATTACCTTTACTGGTCAGTTACATTAGCCAAGAAAAGCAAATACACTAACAAAGACTGATTTATCTGACATAAACTCCTGTTGTGCACACTCCATTCACAGACATAAAATGTATGTGTAAATTTCAATTACACAAGTGCAACTTGGCCCCCCTCCCCCTCCCCCTCCTCGCCCTCCTCCTAGTGGTGCGTAATGGTGAAGTGGTGAAGGAACTGAGATACAGAAATTCGCAGATTGAGCAGGTGTATCTGCATGAATAGAATGTGCTGCTAAGATATGTCTCACTGATTTACTTACTTGCGTGGTTAGAAGACTTGGGACTTTACTATGTGTGACAAGATGTGAAGGCAGTGTACATAATTCTGCTGGACTGTTAAGAGTATGTGGGATTTTCTGGTCATCCAGACAGTATTTTGACTAATATTTGGTAGTGAATTTGAACAGTGGCTGCACTGAAATCGATACATTTGCTTGTGGTACGTCTTTGGGTTTCGTTACCCATTTACGGTTTCTCTTGAGTCTCGGTAGGTGGCGTACGTGTGGTACTGTGAGCAGTTTTATTCAACAACTGAGAGATACAGAGGTGAGGAAGTAGAGGAAATAGTTCAAAATGGTTGAAATGACTCTGAGCACTATGGGACTTAACTTCTGAGGTCATCAGTACCCTAGAACTTAAAACGACTCAAACCTAACTAACCTAAGAACATCACACACACCCATGCCCGAGGCAGGATTTGAACCTGCGACCGTAGCGGTCGCGCGGTTCCAGACTGTAGCGCCTAGGACCGCTCGGCCACCACGGCCGGCAGAGGAAATAGTGGAGATGGTCATTCGAAAGATAGAAATCCAGGTTTACACACTGCTGATCCGTGGAATGAAACATGTGCAGAGAGCCTATTCCTACTTTGCGGCACACTAACGTGAAAGAGGCTGAGAGTTCGAGCAGATGTTTCAGCAAGCTGTAATTGAACCTGTTGTTGGTTGGTATAATAATCTGTTGTTAGTGATGACGAAGAAGAGAGAGGGTGTTAGGTTGGTTTTGGAAGCCAGAAAAATCAGTAAAATTACTGTACCAGAAAATGATAGACCAATTAATTAGATTAGCTTTTACAGTGGTATTAAGATCCGGCCTTCTACTGGCTTAGGACAAGGTACTGGTAGACAGGGTTACTACCTGCATGTCGAAATTCGCTGCTTTCTTACGTTACAGCTCTTGCTATCAATTTCGCAAGATGAAGTCACAAGTGTTTAACTCCTGGAGTGTGATGGGTAGTACAACACATCTCAGCCTGGTCACTGAGTCTCTAACATTGGACCATATCTGATGGTAGTATTAGAAACAAGAACCAAGCACCAGGTGTTATCTTTGTAAGAAGTAATGATCAGTTTATAAGTTCCGAGTTGAGAAATAATGGCTAGCTTCATGGTGTCTTAAGTCTTTTTCTGTAACCTTCTCACTATCTGCCCCCAAAGATAGAGCGGAGCATTTTGAAAGTTATGGAAGTCCTACATTTAGTAGAGCATCTGTCAGTGATTGTGGAGGGTATTTAAAGTGACTGCCACTGACGTATCGTTTGAGATGTTTCTCAGTACAGGGAAACAATATTCGTACAGAAAGAAGTGATTCCAAAGTTGTTTGAATGATACTGTTACAGAAGCTTAATCATCTTACTTCTCATCGCGCTGGAAAACAATTTGCCGCTTCATTAGCAGCCAATTATAAAACTCGTTGCACCCGGGAGAAGCCTCGATGGAAAATGGATTTCTGGAATAACTGAAAAAGTTCAGAGGGCTCGAAGGTATTTAAGAGGGCGAGCGATCCCTGCTGGAGAATAAAGCAGCTCATTAAAAGACTCTGCTAATCTTTGTGAACAGAGTGCTCTATTAGTGCTCTAGGGCACCTGGTAGCGTTAGAGTTCGTGAAGGTAATAACCTTCTAGGTTGTTAGGTCACGTCACATTCCTTTTCCTTTTCTACTTAAACATTCGACGTTTCGACTACTCTGTTGGTATCTTCTTCAGGATCTTCTGGTGTTCCCGTTAGCTGAATTAGAGTTTTAAGAGAAACGGAAATATTGTACAATTTGCAATAACTGGTGGTTCAGGTGTATGTTGGCAGTAATCTTTCTCCGAACAGGTTTACATGCAGTAAAGCTTCAACTTGCTGAGTCCTTCGAAAGTGTTGATGAAGGCTTATCGAAACTAACACTTTCAAATTATCTGATCTCGTCTCATGTCATTGATTTCATTTGCTGACGTTCTCTGCAACACGACGACCATTTCTTCATTACGAAAAACCACTCTACCCCAAAAATTTTGGAGATTTAATACCGAAACGGGAGTCTAAATGTCCTATGAACAACATATGGATTATGAATTTCGGAACAACATTCATCAAACTTCATCTCGTACAGATCACCTCTATGCTATTCACTTATTCCATGCACTCAGTTAGTCAGGAATCCCTTTTCTTTGGGTGACTATGCCTCTGAAGCTGCAGGTGGTGCAACATTAAATACAAATACAAAAGGAAGCTCTAGCATTAAGTTGTTTGTCACTTTAGGCATACTTTACCTGTAGAGCAAGTCATCGACTTTACTGACAAGGGGAGGCAACGACGCTGGGATCTCGGATTTATATCAACGTTTGTACACTTTTATTTGGCCATTAAAATACTTAATGTGGAGGTAGTAAAGTGCACTACTCCGTCAATCCCGAGAAAATCACAAGAGAAGTTTTACGCGTGTATTGTGTGACTGATCTACTGGTGCGTAGTTGACGGACGTTAGAGTTCATGGGGGACAAGTGGTTAGCCTCCACGGCAGCTCAGTGTGTCCGGCGGTCAGAGAGCTGACTGGTCTCTGTAGTAAAAAATTGAGTTAAGGGATCAACAACGAACTTCAACGGATGTTATGTGACGTCCGCTACGACCGAAATACAACAAACAATAACGAAAAAAAAAAGTGACTAGCGTTCGAGCTTCGTTATACAAACGCGTAAGAGGGCGAAGGTTCCACTCCCGCTGACACCCTTATTTTTGTACTACAAGCGTAAATTGTACGATATTCAAAAATTTGCGCCTACACTATTCGTTCTTGCTGCATCATAAATGTCTCCCAGCTACGCAGGCTAACTGCCAAATGGGACCTACCCCTGTGTCTGCAGCTCGAAGTGTCGAGGTGCAAAGTAGTTCCTGGTACCTTACCAGATTGCACGTATACGGGATTTCGCAAATCACGTCAGGCATACATTTTCATGAAAAATCTATGCGTTTCCTCATTTACTTGTCGATAGTTATAAATATATCTGCTCTAATAATTAAATTTTATTAAAATTTGTAAGCAGTTAAATAACATGAAGTTTGCTAAAACTTCATGCAAATGCACGTGTTTTTTTAATCATGTTACCTCTCAAAAGTCATACGAATTAAATAATATGACCACTGATGAAGAAATATTAATCAAAAATTAAGTTTGAGCAGGAGTCGAACCGTCGCTTCATACCCGTTCGTCTTTCGAAGCTTGAACGCTAACCACTTTCTTTGATCTCAGTTTGCTCCTTATTATTCGTTGCGTTTGTTCGGGGCGGATGTCCCATGACACCCGCTCTAGTTCAGCGTTGATCTAATCACCCAGTTTTTTTATTACAGAGATGAGCTAAACCTCTAACCGAAGACGCTGGACTACCGTACCACCTAACCACTTGACCACCATGACCTTCCGCATTTATGTACAAAAAGACTGTTAGTAAAATCCTGACTCCACATGGAACTAATAGTATGATTCAGCCTCTCGATAAAGAAATTTTTCAACAGTGTAAAGCACTTTCAGAAAATCTTCGTTAAATATAATAGCTCTTTGTCATTTCAGGTTCGTCAGCGGAACAGTACTGTTAAATTTAAGTCGTTTCTGCATTGCCAGTTCATATCAGCACGTTTAACGAATTTGATCAAGCATGCCTCGAATGCAGAGCAATGAACACCACCATTTCTCATTCCATCTCAGTCCTGTCTAAATAAAACTATTAAATACTGTGAAGCCCCTGATAGCATTAATTTTTCTTTTATCAGCTGTACGTGGTGTAAGGAAAATGTTTGTTTTCGTCATCTAAGAGACACTTCGCATTTTTGAGACGACTACCGAGAATAAACAAGGAACTGTTTCTTTGTTAGTAAAATATACATTATTCAAAAATTATCATAAGATCTGTTCTAGCACGTCAACAAATTAAAGTGCCGATTGATGGAAGTCGTCTGCAATGTTATATCATACACTACCTTGATTTTCTTTCTTCTGCTAGTCACTTGTGTAACAATGACACCTGCAAGGGCTTAGCTGTCGGTATGAAGTGCAAGTTATCGAAAAAATTAATGATCTGAGACATTCGCGTGTGCGCACTTTGGACTTCGCGTTATGTGGCGCTACGTTCTCTTGCTGTCTGCGTCTGCTTATTCAGTGACTCGCCCGCTAGGTGCATCAGTTTTTTAATAGAAGCTTGAAGCTTCTCTTGCGATTTTCTCGGAATTGCCAGAGTAGTGCAATTTACTACTTGCAAATTATGTTGTTTTAATGGCCTACTAAAGGTGTACAATGTTTGAGATAAAACTGTGATCTCAACGTCTCTTTCTGAATAAACATTTTTGTGGGACACATAGTCCCATAATGCAACTGAAAGGATTCCAAACATTTCGGGAGCTTCCCCTTTGTTGTAAGGTGAATGCCGAAATTGGGAATCCCTTCCCAAGTATTTCCAATTGGGATTCCGTCTACCCGACTACCACCTCGTCTAATACACTCCTGGAAATGGAAAACAGAACACATTGACACCAGTGTGTCAGACCCACCATACTTGCTCCGGACACTGCGAGAGGGCTGTACAAGCAATGATCACACGCACGGCACAGCGGACACACCAGGAACCGCGGTGTTGGCCGTCGAATGGCGCTAGCTGCGCAGCATTTGTGCACCGCCGCCGTCAGTGTCAGCCAGTTTGCCGTGGCATACGGAGCTCCATCGCAGCCTGTAACACTGGTAGCATGCCGCGACAGCGTGGACGTGAACCGTATGTGCAGTTGACGGACTTTGAGCGAGGGCGTATAGTGGGCATGCGGGAGGCCGGGTGGACGTACCGCCGAATTGCTCAACACGTGGGGCGTGAGGTCTCCACAGTACATCGATGTTGTCGCCAGTGGTCGGCGGAAGGTGCACGTGCCCGTCGACCTGGGACCGGACCGCACCGACGCACGGATGCACGCCAAGACCGTAGGACCCTACACAGTGCCGTAGGGGACCGCACCGCCACTTCCCAGCAAATTAGGGACACTGTTGCTCCTGGGGTATCGGCGAGGACCATTCGCAACCGTCTCCATGAAGCTGGGCTACGGTCCCGCACACCGTTAGGCCGTCTTCCGCTCACGCCCCGACATCGTGCAGCCCGCCTCCAGTGGTGTCGCGACAGGCGTGAATGGAGGGACGAATGGAGACGTGTCGTCTTCAGCGATGAGAGTCGCTTCTGCCTTGGTGCCAATGATGGTCGTATCCGTGTTTGGCGCCGTGCAGGTGAGCGCCACAATCAGGACTGCATACGACCGAGGCACACAGGGCCAACACCCGGCATCATGGTGTGGGGAGCGATCTCCTACACTGGCCGTACACCACTGGTGATCGTCGAGGCGACACTGAATAGTGCACGGTACATCCAAACCGTCATCGAACCCATCGTTCTACCATTCCTAGACCGGCAAGGGAACTTGCTGTTCCAACAGGACAATGCACGTCCGCATGTATCCCGTGCCACCCAACGTGCTCTAGAAGGTGTAAGTCAACTACCCTGGCCAGCAAGATCTCCGGATCTGTCCCCCATTGAGCATGTTTGGGACTGGATGAAGCGTCGTCTCACGCGGTCTGCACGTCCAGCACGAACGCTGGTCCAACTGAGGCGCCAGGTGGAAATGGCATGGCCAGCCGTTCCACAGGACTACATCCAGCATCTCTACGATCGTCTCCATGGGAGAATAGCAGCCTGCATTGCTGCGAAAGGTGGATATACACTGTACTAGTGCCGACATTGTGCATGCTCTGTTGCCTGTGTCTATGTGCCTGTGGTTCTGTCAGTGTGATCATGTGATGTATCTGACCCCAGGAATGTGTCAATAAAGTTTCCCCTTCCTGGGACAATGAATTCACGGTGTTCTTATTTCAATTTCCAGGAGTGTATTTGGCTGCAATGTCTTCACTCTTTATTTAGTCGAACAGTCCGCTGTGTCTTGAGCGTAGGGAATTAAATGTAATACAAAAAAATAGCTCCGACTGCACCTTTACTCGATTAAAAACATTTTACAAACTTCCTGCTTTATCTAATAGCATGAAACAAAGCACTAATTTCTTTACCGCGCCGAAAGAAATCGTAGAAGAACGAGCTATAGTTCAGCGCATAAATTTATGTTATCTACATCTTAAACTCTGCAGACCACTGAGAAGTGGATGGCAGAGGGTGTTTACATTATAGCAGTTATTAGTGACTCTTACCGTTCTGTTCGATCGCAGGAAGAATGATTGTTTAATCGCATCTGTCAGACCTGTAATTAGTATAATTTTATATTTGCGCTTCTTGTAGGAGCAATACGCAGTGGGGTTGTAAACCATTCCTAGATTCGTCCCTTTCAGCTTGTTCTTTCAGCCTATATTCAAGCGTCTGCAGTTCAGTTTTTTCATCATCTCCGTGATGCTCGCTGAAGGGCAAAACAAACCTTTGACCATTCGTGCTGCCTTTGTTTATACACTTTAAACATCCACTGTTAGCTTTATGCGGTACGGGTACCACCGACAAAAATGGAATGATCATATAATGTTGATTGTCGGTAAAGCAGATGCCAGACTGAGATTCATTGGAAGAATCCTAAGGAAATGCAATCCGAAAACAAAGGAAGTAGGTTACAGTACGCTTGTTCGCCCACTGCTTGAATACTGCTCAGCAGTGTGGGATCCGTACCAGATAGGGTTGATACAAGACATAGAGAAGATCCAACGGAGAGCAGCGCGCTTCGTTACAGGATCATTTAGTAATCGCGACAGCGTTACGGAGATGATAGATAAACTCCAGTGGAAGACTCTGCAGGAGAGACGCTCAGTAGCTCGGTACGGGCTTTTGTCAAAGTTTCGAGAACATACCTTCACCGAAGAGTCAAGCAGTATATTGCTCCCTCCTACGTATATCTCGCGAAGAGACCATGAGGATAAAATCAGAGAGATTAGAGCCCACACAGAGGCATACCGACAATCCTTCTTTCCACGAACAATACGAGACTGGAATAGAAGGGAGAACCGATAGAGGTACTGAAGGTACCCTCCGCCACACACCGTCAGGTGGCTTGCGGAGTATGGATGTAGATGTAGATGTAGATGTAGACAAG
The DNA here is from genome assembly GCF_023864275.1 of Schistocerca cancellata. Taxonomy (NCBI): domain Eukaryota; kingdom Metazoa; phylum Arthropoda; class Insecta; order Orthoptera; family Acrididae; genus Schistocerca; species Schistocerca cancellata. Next base: position 980,650,075 of record NC_064627.1, read on the forward strand.
AACTGTATTCTAGCACAGGTCACACACGTGTTTTATAAACAATCTTCTTCGTAGACTGTTTGCCTTTCCCCAGAATTCTACCACCTACTTTAGCTACTACGGAGTTTATGGGATCCTTCCACTTAATATCACTACAATTTTGTTACACCGGCGTTGCGATGACACATTCCAGTTGGATTGGATATTGTAGAGGTTGGATATTACCTTTTTCTCGTTTCATAGATAACTTCATCATTAGTTCAAAATCTGAGGTTCCTATTAATATCCTCCACAAAGTTATCAAAGTACAATATTAACTGCAATGATCTAAGCTCTCTACCCTGAAGTTATTTCTACATTTTTCATTGACTCCCTGTCCAAGATAAAATAGCGCCATCACTACCGAGAAATTCTCAGTCCAGTCACAGCTGGTGAAAATTACTTAAATGACACTTGAACCAAGGTAGTTCTTTGCTGATTTTCAAGAGACACAAGAAGGGATTGGAACGATGATCCACTGCAAAGAGGATAGATTAAATTAAGAAATATGGATACATGTAACTTAAGATCAAAATGAACCAAAGAGTCTGGTGGATGACTTTACCCAGTAGTGTATGTCAGAAGGATGGAGATAATGGATGATGATATACCGGATATCCCAAAGCCTTAACTCCAACAATTTACATATGGTAGATGATACTAAACGGGTTTCGTTGAAAAATGGACATATAGTTTTCTTTTCATCGACAACTAACACGCAGCACAACTTCAGTTCACTGTCAGTGGATGAACTACAACACAAAATAACAATTGTACGCTTTCTATCGTAAAGTTTTTTGTCGGCTCTGCACCGAGACAAGTAGCTCGTACTCCACCTACCAGTTCTTTTTCACTTTCTACAGCGCACTGCTGCACTAGTAGCTTCACGTAACCACATCGTTCCGCGAAGACGAAAATGTATTGGTTTTCATAATTCCGAAAAAATTAAATGTAAGTAGCTTACAATCATGTGCCTTATGTGAACTGGCATTTTAAGACCTCTCACTGCCTGAAATATTTGTTTTTGGCTATTGACACCCGATCTCAAAATAAATTCCGTATAATTTCCATTATAAGGGATTGGGAACTTTTGTGTGTAAATATGGGTGTGTGTCTCACATAGAGACGCCAAAATTTTAGAAAATTATCAATAGATTCCCTATTCGATGAAGTGTCTGAATGATATTGTTAACGACATATCAGATGTAAAATATCGGTATTTTTTGTATAAGATCATTAATCTACTAAAAAGAGTGATCTGTTTTTTGAGTTCTTGAGTTTGAAATAGGATAGTGTTATCTTGTAAATAATAGATTTCAGCTATCAGTCGTCCTTTTTAAATTTTATTGGCAGATCTAGATTTCAGCTAGAAACTAGCCATTCTCAATGCACTGTCATTTTTGATCAATGCATGTAATGCCTGTTGGTCGGGCTTCATCCACAGTTCATTGAATACTATTGAGCAGACTGGAAAAATAAAGAAACTGCCACTCAATTTATTTATTTTTCCAGTGAGCTTAGAAGTAGCCTCTCAATCGGAACAAAATCCAGAATAATAATTCAATAATTTCTTGTATACTGAGTGTGGAAGTGCACGAGCTTGACATTTCACTCTGTGATTCAACGTTACAGATGTTGACAAATAGTGGGCTGTCCCTGCTGATTCAAAGTTCGCAGTGCGTAAGAAAGGCCCTCCAGTTTCTTCACTCAGTTCAATGTGCGTGACTTGCGATATACCTACATAACAGAGTGACCTTCCCCTGAAGATGTGAAGTTGTTTCTGAAAGGGTTTTACAGTTTTTTAAAAAAAACCAAATAAAAATAAAAATCAAAATAAGTTAATTAAAATGATCAAATGCTTACACAATGAAAAGTATGGGAAATACATCATTGTGAAAATGAGCACTTTAGTTACTTGCGTTTTTTAGGTTCGTCATGGTCTCTGTGTGTGTGTGTGTATGTGTGTGTGTGTGTGTGTGTGTGTGTGTGCGTGTGTGTGTGTGTGTGTGTGTGTGTGAATGCAGTTAAAGCCTATACTCAATACTCAGAAATCTTCCCCTTATATCAGGAAAATTCACCAGTATCGTCGATATATCGACGAAATAATATCAATGCATGAGTAGCGAAATTTCTCCTATGAAGTAGCTATATTTCCTATATGTCAGCACATCGTTGTTACGTCTATTCAAATACCGTCAGTGCCCAAATATTTAATTAACAGTTCAACACGATCGGAAAAAGGTTTCTCTTAATTGACAGCACGCGTTAGAGAGCGAATTTTGTAATAACTTGCTAACATCCTGAGCAAGCCCACGTTCTCATCATTCGCATACCGCAGAGAACCACTGATCCACTCATTACGGTCTCGCTGTAAGCTTTACAGATATGACGGAAGTGGCTCCTTCTGTCATATTTTGCGTATTACAAAGTATAATTTCTGTAATTAGTTCACATGTGATACACGCATCAATTGTCGTGGTATCACGAACTCGGGAAGGCACTAGAATATAGAATTCACACCTAAATGCCGGCCGACGTTGCCAGTTTACGATTGTGTGATGCCTCCCGACGCGGTGTTCGTCAGTTTAGACCACTGTGCTCTCTGATATCCACAAACGTTTGGTTTAGAGACGAGGAAGAAGTGTTGCCATCTAGTTCCCCACCGTCCCAGCACCATGTTATGCATGGGTCTCGAATGTTGAATTCCAACATCACTACAGTTGTCAATAAATTATGCACACGGATTCAGACCTTTATGTCGAATGGAAAAATTAGATTCTGTAGACCCCTTAGCGTCGTTCTAAACGAGCAGGGAACGAGCTGGTACTAAAGTTAACCTCTCCCCCCCTCCCCACCTCTCTCTCTCTCTCTCTCTCTCTCTCTCTCTCTCTCTCTCTCTCTCTGTGTGTGTGTGTGTGTGTGTGTGTGTGTGTGTGTGTGTGTGTGTGTGCGTCTTTATTATGAATGTGGCATATAAATTTTATGTTACACTAAATCATCACATGCACCTATAGCTATTCTGAAAGGATTTATTGAGTTCATATGGAAATTCCTTAGTTTGGTCTTCCAAAAGGGGTTGCTCTCCGTCTTCCAGGTACTACTTCCACTTTGAAAACTTGTTACCTTTATTTAATCTGCCATAAAAACTCTTCTGTGTATGTCCATTCTTTTAGAGATGGTTCCGTTATTAGGCTGTTCGATACAGGATGTCAAATTAAACACCTTTCAGTCGTCTAGTTCGCAAACTTATTTTATTTGGCTACCAGTTTCAGAGATTTACTACGCCATCTTCAGGTCGCTGACCGACGTGCAGGAAGACTCCACTTCGGTTCTGATTAAAACAGGGGCCAGCAGTGCTGGTATTAGTAGAATTTTGCTATAGCGGTCACTTCAACAATCATCTGACGTGAAGTACATAACATATGACTCATTAAGTCATTTTTGATCAGAGCTTTGTAGCTGGGAGGTCAATTATTGATGGATTGACTTGGGGGGCTCTAGTATTTTACTACATTGATTCTTAAGGTTGTAGCTTTCTGTAGAAACACTTGATGTTAATCGCATCGAACGTTCCGACCTTCTCTATTGCCTGCAATCGTCCCACTATCATGCTTTTTTCTTTTCATCTATTATCATTATCTTTCTGTTTATGCTTAGAGTAAAGCTAGTTACTGAACTGAATCCTCCTCGACTTATAATTGTAACGTAACACATACAGAATAAAAACACTTGGAAGAAGAATAAGAAAAATAACCGTCTCTAGGTTGACAAAGCTCCCTGTTACTATCCACCTCGTCCACGCAGGACACAGACTGGGGATTGTGGAAAACAAATAGCGAAAGAATTCGACTGAGTATCAGTACTTAAGCTTCCATATCAAGTTATCTATGACAGTTCAATGGCGGAGATACAAATACTATTACAAAATCTAATGAAATAAATAATACAGGAAACGATAATGTACTTAACGGGGACTACAGCTACTCTGAAGTTCTGGGAAAAAAGTAGTCCTCTGAAGCTTTAGAGTCTACGGCTCTGTATCCCTACATGTGAGAGATTAATAATTATAAAAATGTGCGGAAGACTACTGATTTTGGAAAGAAGAGCCAAAGAAACCCTCTTGGCTTATTAAGGACGAACGGTATCTGACACGAAGAGTCGAGAAAAATTAAGACCACACCAGATGAAAAGCTTAAGATCCGCGCGATAAGAGTATGCTGAACTGGGCCGAGTAATGAACAGTTTATTGATACATCAGAATCAGATGGAAGCGGTTCATTGATCAAACTATAGACTACTTTTAATTATTTGGAATTTGACCTTTAATGTCCGAAGTTGTGACGTTGTTTCTCCAGCACTCCCCAATCTTCAGTGACAGAAAATCGCTTTAGAATATCCGTTTCGTATAAAAGTCTCGAAAATAATCTAATAGTCAATGTCTGTATGTCTCTAAGCGCATCAAAAATATTTTCTTAGTTCAATTTAGAGCAGCAATGATGTACTTTTTTTTTAAAGAAAAGCGAATGGATTTTTCCCGTCCGGGAAAGAATTTCCATCTCACCACTTGGTACCTACTTCACTGTTACAATCACTGAAACTATTTTTTTTATCGGCTAACAAAATACCCTGTTGAACTATGGATATTTGGAGAGTTCCGTATCCCATTCCGTTTGCTGTGTACAACCTTTGATAAAAGGCCCTTTTTGCTTTTTGTTTTGTTAAAGTCTTAACCAAAATGCAACTTTTAGATTTTATTTGATACACATACTATACAGGAATTTTGAAATACAGGTATGCTGAAGATCTCTGTTATGTCGCTAAGCTTGTCAAAAATGTGTTCTTAATTTTAAGGCCGCTCAGAGCTTTGAATATTCTTGAAATTACCGAAATTTCTTGCTTGAGAACTTGCAAGCAGAATACTTTGCGCAACATGGTGGGAGGCCAAGCTACCAGTCTCTCACGTGTGTACTACTGGTCGGAGCGGTACATAACGCACGCTGTCAAATACCAGCTATTTTATATCGGACTACAACACTAAACACTAGAGACGTAGTTAAATAATGCTGTGAAGTGAGCTGTAATGTCTGAATGGGCTCCAATACAACCGTCTAGTCAGGTTTAGGTTTGATAGCTCAGTTTCATGGACAGGCTTACATAAATATTTGAATATAAACATGTGATGATCCCATAGTCAGCAATCTTCGATCCATTTCTGCCCATCGTTTAAAGTACCCAATATTTTGTTACAATCTCGATTCCTATTTACAGTGGTATGATGGCGCGCTGAGAAGTAATGGCTTCGAATTTTTATTCTGTCCTCAATATCAGTTGATTATTCGGTCGTCACTCCTACTTCGCTGACCTAAGTTGCAACCCTCTTCCGTTAGAGTGCTCCGAATTGTAGCGTTTAGCAAGGCGCTGTGTAACGTAAATATCTCTGTGCGTGAGAAACAGCGTACGGAGATGGAATTTCGAATTCGAAGAGTTAGTCCACACATGAAGCACCCTTTCCTTTAGCCTGACAATGCGACCACACACGGGTGCTGCGATATATGCAAGAAGCCGACGCCTTTGGTTCACGCCGCCTTTGGTTCACGGTCATCGAACATCCTCCATTCCGTTCCGACTTGGTCCCATTCAAATTTCAACTGTTTGAAACTTAAAGAACATCTACGAAGGCTGCACTTTGATACTGATGAAGCGACGCAAGCTGAGGTTATGCTTGAGGCTCCGTCAACAAAATCAAACATTCTACAGTAAAGGTATCAATAACGTGTACTCTCGTTGCGAGAAATGTGTTCGCCTTCAGGGTGACTATGTTGAGAAATATTGAGTTAATGCACGCGTTCGTACGGTTGCTCCATGAATTTAATAAACACAACAGGTAAGCATAACAGGGTTTTTAGTTATCAATAATATACTACTGGCCAACAAAATTGCTACACCCCAAAGATGACGTGCTACAGACGCGAAATTTAACCGACAGGAAGAATATGCTATGATATGCATATGATTAGCTTTTCAGAGCATTCACACAAGATTGGCGCCGGTGGCGACACCTACAACGTGCTGACACGAGGAAAGTTTCCAATCGATTTCTCATACACAAACAGCATTTGACCGGCGTTGCCTGGTCAAACGTTGTTGTGATGCCTCGTGTAAGAAGGAAAATGCGTACCATCACGTTTCCGACTTTGATAAAGGTCGTATTGTAGCCAATTGCGACTGCGGTTTATCATATCGCAACATTTCTGCTCGCGTTGGTCAAGAACCAATGACTGTCAGCAGAATGTGGAATTGGTGGATTCAGGAAGGTGCTGGATCCCAAGAGCCTCATATCACTAGCAGAGATGACAGGCATCTCATCCGCGTGGCTGTAACGGATCGTGCAGCCACGTCTCGATCCCTGAGTCAACAGATGGGGACGTTTGCAAGACAACAACCATCTGCACGAAAAATTCGACGACGTTTGCAGTACCATGGACTATCAGCTCGGAGACCATGGCTGCGGTTACCCTTGACGCTGCATCACAGACAGGAGCACCTGCGGTGGTGTACTCAACGACGAACCTGGGTGCACGAATGGCAAAACGTCACTTTTTCGGATGAATCCACGTTCTGTTTACAGCATCATGATGGTCGCATCCGTTCAAATGGGTTCAAATAGCTCTGAGCACTATGGGACTCAACATCTTAGGTCATAAGTCCCCTAGAACTTAGAACTGCTTAAACCTAACTAACCTAAGGACATCACACACACCCATCCCCGAGGCAGGATTCGAACCTGCGACCGTAGCAGTCCCGCGGTTCCGGACTGCAGCGCTACAACCGCACGGCCACCGCGGCCGGCGGTCGCATCCGTATTTGGCGACATCGTGGTGAAAGCACATTGGAAGCGTGTATTCGTCATCGCCATACTGACATATCACCCTGCGTGATGGAATGGGGTGCCATTGGTTACACGTCTCGGTCACCGCTTGTTCGTGATGGCACTTTGAACAGTGGACGTTACATTTCAGATATGTTACGACCCGTGCCTCTACTCTTCATTCGATCCCTGCGAAACCCTACATCTCAGCAGGATAATGCATGACCGCATGTTACAGGTCCTGTACGGGGCTTTCTGGATACAGAAAATGTTCGACTGCTGCCCTGGCCGGCACATTCTCCAGATCTCTCATCAATTGAAAACGTCTGGTCAGTGGTGGCTGAGCAACTGGCTCGTCATAATACGCCAGTCACTAGTCTTGATGAACTGTGGTATCGTGTTGAAGCTGCATGGGAAGCTGTACCTGGACATGCCATCCAAGCTCTGTTTGACTCGATGCCCAGGCGTATCAATGCCGTTATTACGGCCAGAGGTGGTTGTTCTGGGTACTGATTTCTCAGGATCTATGCACCTAAATTGCGTCAAAATGTAATCACATGTCAGTTCTAGTATAATAAATTTGTCCAATGAATACCCGTTTATCATCTGCATGTGTTTTTGGTGTAGCAATTTTAATGGCCAGTAGTGTATATTTTCCTTCACTATTTACAACAGTCTACCAACGCTGCGGTGACATTTGATTCCGCGTCTGTAGAACTGACGTGGTTTTGTGGCGAAGAACTCGTCGAGCGATTTTGTGAGTGCATTTTCATCCGGAAAGAAAGTTTCTTGAAGTTCGTCCTCAGAGAGTTGAAAAGCGGAGTCTAGCGGAATGCGAGCGGGCGTAATCGTGTAGTATCATCATTCACGCAGTCTTCCTGGTCGTTCATTTCGCATTGCTTTTGTAAGACGACTCAGTTGCTGACAATAAATGTCAGCAGTGATGGTTACACCACGCTGAAGCAATTCGTAGAACAGTCGCTGTACCACCAGACACACATTATCTTTTGCGCAAGCGCGCACGACATTTCGTGTAGAGTTACTGCAATGTTTGGGGTCAATCACTTTTTTCTTTTCCTTACGACAGCATAGCGACAGTATTTTGCTTTACGAGTAACGATACATGATTGGAATGGTCAGTGTTGTCCAAGAGCCAATTGACGACGAGGAAGCGGAGATGCACATACGGTCAACCGCAAATTTTTGTGATTTTGCCTTAGACCATGCTGTACCTAAACGCTTGACTTTTTTAACCTTCCACACTGCATGCAAATGTCGCGCGATGGTGGAATGTGATCACAGTTTCACATTTTCCAGTTCTTGACCGCACTGACGTGGATCATTGTGGATTAATACCTTTAAAGTTTTATCAAACCCCGAAGGTCTTCCTGAACGTGGAAAGTCTATGTCAAAACGAACCTCCATAAAACGAAAAAAACCAATTTCTTGTCATACTGTACCCAATGACACTATCCCAATACATGGCGAAAATGTTTCTTGCTCTCTACACTGCTGTTATCCCTCTAATGAACTGAAACAATAGAATGTGTAGCAAATGTTCCGATTTTTCCACTTGGCACTACATTCTGTAGCGTCCACAGCTCCACTCACTATCTCCAAACGACAAAATTTAAACTCATATGGCAACAGTGAAGTACAAATATAAATTGGCAATTCGTAAATAAACCCATAGCAACCGGAATACCAACATGCAAAACAAAAACACTATGAACTTATACACCAACCTAATAAATATGTGGACATGAAGAATAATGAGTAGAACGTTAATAAAATGAGTTTTATTTAAAAATCTTTAAGAGTTATTACACAAAAAATTCCGAGGTATTACCTTCCAGCATTTCCTCATTCTCACTTCTAGTGTTGAACGTACCATTACTCCTTTATCCCCTCAGTATAGTCTGACTGGAATTACTAGGCATCTGAAGTTAAAGGGTCAAAGTTCCAACGAACACCACTCGCAAAAAGCAGACACAGCACTCCGCTCATTTCTATACGCAGTATCTCTACGCACGGCAAAATCTGTTTTTAATTTTAATTAGGATCAGAGTTATGATAATATTCTCTTTTCTTTGAACACTGTAATATCTCGCTCGCTAATTAACTTTACAGAGTTCTGCATCGCATTGCGTTTAATACCTTGGAAGACTTCTTTTATCTGAATTAATGTCAATTTGCAAGTCTTAAGATGTAAAAAGTTTAACATCTTTGTCTCCTACAAAAACGGCACAAAAATTCAGAAATTTACAAATAGCATCTAAAAGCCTATTACTAAGCGACATATCCCGCAATCCTGAAATCGGAATCCAAAATGTTGCGAGTTGCCTATCGGAAATGTTAACAGATTAACTAATGAGACAAGTACTACAGATAAAAACTCAGCGTAACTGTGGCTCGCAGATAACAAGAATTTATTCATCCAGTATTTGAGAATGAGGACACTCAGCGATTTCCAGTAAACTTTACTCTTAATTTCAAACCTTTGTTTCGCTGACATCTTCCACAAAATGATGAAAAGAAAAAAGTTTATCGCTTACAACGTTTTCGCTCTTCAGGCAGTAAAACTTCTCCGTTAGATGTGATGTTTCACTTTACTACTTCTCGACTCTATTCATAACACAGTCTGTAGACACTATCCACATATATTATTGAAAGTAGCTGCAAAAGAACATCATTCTACAACGCATTTTTCCGGAAAAGTCATGTCATAAACATTGAGATGCTTGAACAACTTTTTTTTTTTTTATAAGAAGCACTTAGCGACCTCCAACACACTTTAAGCATAGTTTCAAACCTTTTTCCAAAGTTCTTCTCGCTTAATTTTTAATACCTAACACATTAACTCATTTGTTAAGCTGTCAAATGCTTGAAGTATTATTATATACGGGATTTAGATACTTTAAACAATCGGACATTGGTAGCCCTCTACGTTGTTTTTAAGCTTGACAGATGTTTGTTCTTAATTTTAATTCGCGCCAGATTGACGTTTTTTTCTTGAAATGTGTGTTCGGATAGCCTTCCTTGTTGTGAACCGGCAGGTGTAAAGCACTGGGCAGCTCAAATGGCAACACAGTCGGAGACGAAACTACCGCTACAGCTTCGTCTATTTCTGGGGGAAAGGTGAGGGGGACGGGGGGGGGGAGTCCTGCCGCTAAGATTCAAATGCCAAACGCTTTAAATAGGGCACTGCCTTCCTTTTGTTCGCTGCCCCTCTGTCATCTGTCCGTGGGGTATGAAAAGGAATTTGCGTTGGGGGCATTTTAGTTGTCAGCCACTGGGGCGCGTGGCTTTTACCAGCACTGAGGCTGTGAACAGGCTCCGTGAGACGGGCTGGCGGAATGTTTGCTTTCGCCGCCCCCGCAGACACTTGCTGGCTGCCGCCGCAGGCAGATGATCAAACAGCGGGGTGCCGCACGCTGAAGGTGCCACGTGGCACGCCCCAGTAACCGGAGGGGAGCTTCTCAGACAAGGGGGCACAGAAGTAACTACTGGTACTTAAGTGAGTATGCAGAAACGCGCCGAAGGAGAGCGGATATAAAATGTGGATTGGCAATAGTAAAAAAGCGCCTAGAAGTACCAATACTGCTGAATATTACGAGACAGATTGATCGGATAAACGAGCAAATGTGACACTAGATCGTACGGAGGGTGGTAGTCTAATGTCGAAGGATCTATTCAAGAACTACACTACTGACCATTAAAATTGCTACACCAAGAAGAAATGCAAGTGACAAACGGGTATTCATTCGACAAATATTTTATACTAGAACTGACATGTGATTAGATTTTCACGCAATTTAGGTGCATAGATCCTGAGGAATCAGTACCCAGAAAAACCACTTCTGGCCATAAGAACGGCCTTGATACGCCTGGGCATTGAGTGAAACAGAGCTTGGATGGCGTGTACATGTACAGCTGCCCATGCAGCCTCAACACGATACCACAGTTCATCAAGAGTAGTCACTGGCGTATTGTGACGAGCCAGTTGCTCGGCCACCATTGACCAGACGTTTTCAATTGGTGAGAGATCTGGAGAATGTGCAGGCCAGGGCAGCAGTCGAACATTTTCTGTATCCAGAAAGGCCCGTACAGGACCTGCACCATGCAGTCGTGCATTATCCTACTGAAATGTAGGGTTTCTCGGGGTCGAATGAAGGGTAGAGCCACGAGTCGTAACACATCTGAAATGTAACGTCCACTGTTCAAAGTGCCGTCAATGCGAACAACAGTGACCGAGACGTGTAATCAAAGGCACCCCATACCATCACGACGGGTGATACGCCAGTATGGCGATGACGAATACACGCTTCCAATGTGTGTTCACCGCGACATCGCCAAACACGGATGCGACCATCATGATGATCTAAACAGAACCTGGATTCATCCGAAAAAATGACGTTTCGCCATTCGTGCACCCAGGGTCGTCGTTGAGTACACCATAGCAGGCGCTCCTGTCTGTGACGCAGCGTCAAGAGTAACCGCAGCCATGGTCTCCGAGCTGATAGCCCATGCTGCTGCAAACGTCGTCGAACTGTTCGTGCAGATGGTTGTTGTCTTGCAAACGTCCCCATCTGTTGACTCAGGGATCGAGACGTGGCTGCACGATCCGTTAACAGCCATGTGGATAAGATGCCTGTCATATCAACTGCTATTGACACGAGGCCGCCGGGATCCAGCACGGCGTTCCGTATTACCCTCCTGAACCCACAGATTCCACATTCTGCTAACAGTCATTGGATCTCGACCAACGCGAGCAGCAATGTCGCGATACGATAAACCGTAATCGCGATAGGCTACAATCCGACCTTTATCAAAGTCGGAAACGTGATGGTACGCATCTCTCCTCCTTACATGAGGCATCACAACAACGTTTCACCAGGCAACGCCGGTCAAATGCTGTTTGTGTATGAGAAATCGGTTAGAAACTTTACTCATGTCAGCAAGTTGTAGGTGTCGCCACCGGTGTCAACCTTGTGTGAATGCTCTGAAAAACTGATCATTTGCATATCATAGCATATTCTTCCTGACGGTTAAATTTCGCGTCTGTAGCACGTCATCTTCGTGGTGTAGCAATTTTGATGGCCAGTAGTGTACATTTGCTCGTTGTCCAAAGTATAGTGTAACTCTGATATTACCGTGTCGATTTTCGTATATTATAGAATTTTTTTTTTAAACCTTCGACAAAACTACGTTCCGTCTTCCACTTATGGACTGAAATATTTTGCAGTTCATCTCGTCTTTACGTTACTGACCATTATTCAAACCTTTTTCAATTGTTTGGTTACAGACACATTCTACACAGTGTTCTTCAGGAAGAATTCAGATGCTACAGACTTGAAGCCACAAAGAGGAGGATATTAAACATGAAAGAATATATATTTTAACTTTAAAAATGATTGATGTATTCCATTTTTAGACATTTAACAGCAGAGTTGTACAAATAGAAGACAAAACAGACTCATCAGACTAAGCTTCCTGTCGCAGCTGCTGAAAAACTTAAATGTGAAAGGCCCCATAGATATAGTTCATCTAAAGAAGGACCTGTAGTTGATTAATTCCAAGGGCTGAGACAGTTTCTGTTGTGAGTCAATGTTTCAGTTTAAGAGCACTGAAAAAGATGAAGGAAATTTTTTGAATTCCGGTCTTAGTCTAAAACATGTTTTACTCTTAGAACTATTTTTCGTGGAACAGTTCTTCTTCAACAGAAGAGTACGATAACTTTCTATGTGCGAGTGGCTTCATCTAGGGCGAGGGGATCAGAGGTGTGTGTCTTTTAGGTCGATACCAGAACATCAATTTATATTATTAACATGACCTCAAAACTTGCTATATTGATTCACATGTTATTTCAGTTATACCGTGTTGTAAGTGAATAATGTGTGGGGCTGTGTGCAGTGATAACGATGTAACACTGAGATGTCGTGGTTTACTGATATAAAGAATTTAGTTTTCTAAGGAAGTTATCCATCTTTCCTTGTCGGGATGCGAGGGTAGTTTACGCGGTTTCTACTTTGCGTCTAGTTATGTTGTAGGTTCCAGCTCTAATTCCAGGAGTTGTTGACAACACCATTCAGCCTACTTACAATTTAACAGGACGCTCACTTGGCAGTTTACTCTTACTTGGATAGTGAATGTTGAGACGTCTGTCCATTCCCACATATAGGTCTCATATGACGTAATTTACATGAGAATTATTTATTGTCTTTATTAGTGACTAGGGGAACATTTTGTTTTTAAGTGATGTTTCGCTTTTGTATTTACACACTCAACTGAATATGTGGCTTTAAGCTACAAAACCGGTCGTACTTCCAAACAAGAGTTCTCACATCCAGCTGTTTGCGGTTTTCATTCCTCAAGGTGTAAGTTTTGTGTAGCTGAAGTCCACATACATACTCAGTGCCGAAGACGAACGGATATGTACAATAAGCTGTTGTAGTAAAATAATAGGAGTGAGTCTGAAATTAGAATGAGACGCTGAAGGTAACATTTTACTTGTAATGAAGGACTTACCATAGTGCACTGTTGGAGATTCTCATTGAGTACTGTTAAATCAAGTTTATAATACTATGGAATGACAATTCATCTGTTTAAAATATAGGCATGCGAATGAATGTTAATTCATTTTGGTCAGTATTTAGCAACGTATATCGCTTATCAGTAGCTTTATAGTGTTAGCAGTATGCTGATGGGCGCTATAAATGCGGTCTGCTGTGTTGTGGATGTGAAAAAACTCTCGCTCTCAATTTGCCGCAAATACCAATGACTGATAACTTTTTAGAAATGAGACACTAGTGCATCTTCATAATTCGAAGGTATCCTACACTTTTCTCTCCAGATGACACATGTTCATCTCTCAGATCACAGGAAACACTGAAAAAAAATCACTCATTTACAAATCCCTCAATAAAATACCACTATGAGAGTTGCACAAAATGTCGAATGTCCATTTACAAGTCAGCGCAAAAACTTTTATTTTTAATTTACATACTATTCCTTATTAAATCGTGTTGTATGGCCTGGATCACTTTGAAAAAAGTGAATAAGGTTTTTTTAAAGACAAGTTTTTTATTTCCCTGGAAAACGAAGTTCACAATCTGTGGGTAGTATGAGTTTGGGCAGAGAAATTGACTTCAAGTGCGAAAATCACTGGGAGACGTAAACTGTCTTAACCAGCAGTGGAGATAGGCTTGAAAGACTAACAGGAAAACAAAACAGAGAGGAAGACATATTCATGCTGGCAAGCGAATAGCTGTAACTGTGACTGAGAACGTTCAGTACTGTGTTTGAATAGGTAAAAAGAGAGAGAGAGAGAAATTACGATCTGATGAAGGGGATCAATTATATCAGGAAATATCTGGGACCAACAGCGGATGCATGGAAAGGTCTAGATGAGTCCTTATTCCAGAAATCATTATGCAGTGAGCAGTACTCAAAAATAGTTATGTAATACGTTTTAAGAGGATGAAATGTTACTATATGTGAATCACGTCTTCTCTTTTTATCACTACGAAAAATATTCTCTACGTTCCTCAGTATAGCGAGCCCTTGTGATGGTGAGAATTGCACTCGGCTACCACCGCACGGGTCTATTTTTGTTTCGTAATGTATCTGCTAGTATAGGTCCACACAGTGTGGCGAACACTGCAGAGGCGCAGGGATCCGCCTGAGTTGCAAGGCGCCTACTGGCTGCAGCAACGTCACTCCTCTGCCTGGTGACAGATGCGCTCCTAGCGGACGACGCACAGAGCGTTTGGCACGCGGGTCAGCGTGGGCGCAGATCTGTCCTTGCCAGGGCCCTTTTGTCTCCAGACCCTTAGACTCACCCTCCTCCCTCCACCCCCCTCTCACCCCGACCACTCGTTCCCCTCTAGCTGTGAGAACAATTGAAACCCAATGTTGGTAATTACTTGCGACGGAGATTCCCAACCGACGACGACTGCGCCATCTACCTCCCTCTTCCCCTCCCCTTCGCCGCCACGCACCACCTCACCGCTCTGCTACCTCTCGACGATACAAACAATAATGTTTAATTAAGGTTCTCTTTACAAATGAGACAACGGCATCAGTTTCCGCTTAATTATAAACAGTGTAAAACGGATTGAGGGCGGCTATGTTCCTGCGTGCAATGGTACAGTCGGTGTGGCGCAGAAATCTTTGTCTCAAGGATTTCTTTGACATCACCAGCTTACTCCCCGAGCAGCGTCGCGTTTCTCTCGAGGTATGATTCGTGTCTGGCAACACAGTATTTCTGTTATAGTCTAACGGTAAGGAGTAAACGCGTTTCAACCAGTGAACCAGCAAAGAAATAAATGAAGTACGATCTTATTTTGCGTAATATGGCTGTGATGAGTTTAATTGTGAGCAATGCAACGCAAAAAAGCCCGGGACATAGTGTTAAAATTCAGTAATTTTGATTAAAATGTTCTTGAGCTTGCAGCCACATCAAGAGTTTAAAATGCTACAAGCTTACGACTAAGTAGTCCTTGGCCAGTGATTCATTCCAGCAACGAGAACAGCGTGAATGAAGCATCATGTTTCATCAGTAGAATGTTTCCAGCCTCGTGAAGTGGTTAAATGCCACTTACTCTCAACCACGTATACCTTAATCATTCTCAAGTGGTACGGTTCATTTGTAGTATTACTCCTGATTAGTCCCACAACGTGAAATGACCAAAATATTCACCATTATCCATGTATTTAAATAGTATCGGGTTCTTTATTTTTGTTACAGAAATTGTCTTACAGTTATTCACAGTTAAAAGCAGCCAGATCAAGACATTCACGCATTACGCATGTACAATGGATGTGAGTTGCAGTAGTCGCCTCATACCAGAGAAATCATTAAAAAAGCACTCATTTTACAAATCTCAAATAATGCGTTAAACGAGTCTTCGAAATGAGAACCACAGCAACATTAACAATAAGATGAATAATAATAACAACGTCACGACGACAAAGAGATTTGTAATTCAGTAGGCAAAGGTGAAACTTTTTCCTAGTCTTCCTTCAATTTCTTACCATCATTCAATGGCAATACTTTTCTGTTCACAACCACATCGTTAGCGAACTATCTGACGGGCCTATCAGCCCGTCTGATGAATCGTTTCTGTATACTGAAAACGTTGGCGGTATTACTACGTTCCTTAAGGCACTGTCGATGTTACTCTCGTTCCTGTGGAACATTCGTTGTGTTCAAAAATGGTTCAAATGGCTCTGAGCACTATGGGACTTAACATCTGAGGTCATCAGTCCCCTAGAACTTAGAACTACTTAAAGCTAACTAACCTAAGGACATCACACACATCCGTGCCTGAGGCAGGATTCGAACCTGCGACCGCAGCGGTCGCGCGGTTCCAGACTGTAGAGCCTAGAACCGCTCGGCCACCCCGGCCGGCGTTCGCTGTGTATTTAATTGGCTAGTTACATGTCCAATAGATCTTTTGAACGATTCTTTTATCGAAATGATGCCGAACAGTCAATTTATAAGATGTGTATACATGATTAGTGTTAAAATTAATAAATGCATTTATGAAGATAGTAACTGTTCTCGAAAGAACAGATAACATTGATTAGCGTGCAGCTTCTCTGGAATAAATGACGATTAATTGAAACCCTCAGCTGCCGACAGGTGTTGATATACCTCAATGGCTACAGCTGAAAATGTGTGCCCCGACCGGGACTCGAAAGCGGGATCTCCTGCTTACATGAAAGACGCTCTATGCAATCTGAGCCACCGAGGACACAGAGGAACAGCATGACAGCAGGGAATTATCCCTTGCACGCTTTCCGTGAGACCCACATTCCCAACTGTGTAACCTCCCCCTCTCTTATCGACCTTAATGACAGTGAAAAATTAAACCGCGTGTACCTAGTGTGAATTTGAGAAAAGCAACTGTCATCGAAGTTAATCTGTCGGTAAAGAGGGAGGAAAGGGTTACATCTAAATGAAAGGAAAAATGCAAATGAAATTGGTGGAAATTAATTTTGAGAAAAGGGTAAAATTAATAAAGAAAGTAAATGTGCGGTCGTCATGTTAACAATTAATTGGCGTTAATTAGATATTTGAGATTTGGGGAAAATTACGGTCGCCAGTCCTATGGACAACTACTATAATAACTGAACCAGAAAGGTTATTGCACATATAATTAGCACTAAAAGCGTGGCAACTGAAGGTTGACACGTGTTGTGTGAAAACTGAAAGTTTGTCAGAATTTCGCTACACTCTGACTTAATTTAGCAAAAGAATTAATAAAACCGGAAAATTGAAAGTTAATTTAGTGACTGAAATTAATAGTGAGCTTTGTTTCTGAAGCACTACGAAATTCAATAAAATAAGGTTAGTCTTGGGCTACCTCAACAATCATTTCAAAAGATACTTGAATCTACGCAATTTAGAAATAAGAGATTTAACTTTGAACTTGAATTTAACGATTCTGAACAATAAACAATAGTAAAATTTAGTACGTAACAAGCTGAGCTGTAGTCACAGGTAAGCTAAAATATTGTAACAAAACTCGCACTCATAATTTGTGCTTGTGTAATCTAAATATTGTAGCCAGCTATGAATACCTTAACTGAACATTGAAATTGAAGCAAAATGGTTCAAATGGCTCTCAGCACTATGCGACTTAACTTCTAAGGTCATTAGTCGCCTAGAACTTAGAACTAATTAAACCTAACTAACCTAAGGACATCACACACATCCATGCCCGAGGCAGGATTCGAACCTGCGACCGTTGCGGTCGCTCGGCTCCAGACTGTGGCGCCCAGTTCCGCACGGCCACTCCGGCCGGCGAAATTAAAGCAGTGAAATGGAATAATATTACTTTAATGCTGGCGGTTGAATTTCAACGAGACTCGGGCTCATTCCGGAAAGGAAGGGACCCTACTTGGTAATGGAATTGGGACAATGAGCAACAAATGTTCATGCTAAGTTGCTGTAATTATAGTTACGAAAATGGAACAGTTTGAAAAGCTGAGGCCTGCCATACAGTTCTACAACTTTACGTGCTTCCAGTCTTCCTTGTTGGTTGATTGAAGGTTGGAAGCCGTCGATCGAGGAGGTGGCGACAGTCACTCATTGTCGGCCGTCGCTGTTGCAGAAGCTGGATGTTGGTGCGCCTTCTTCTCGACACGGTCACCAGGCGAAACGGGCTCTTGATGTGCACCAGCTAATGCTTACCGTCCGCGACACCGTGTCAGAAACTATCATAGCAAGTCGAGCGCAATTACATGCTGCCCAACCCCGAAAGCGCGGCAACTCGCGGGAGCTTCACACAACACACCTGCTCCACCGCTCTACCCCAGCCAGACTCCCTCTGCCCGCGCTCCATGCGGCGGAGTTAACATTACCAAAGATCCTAACACTTTGGTTCTCCACACGACATATCGATGTAATCGTTCGATAGCATAGTTTTCCCTAGGCCAGACCCAGCGTAAAAATACAAATAATCTTTACACAACAAACCAATTATACATCGACATAAATGCATATATATACAAATAGTAAAACAATTACAATATACAGAGACACAGAAACGTCATATCATCAGGTAACAAAATAAGGAAAAAAATGTATAGTACCATAGATGGAAATAGGAGGATATGTATTTCCGGCGTTACAACTGTCCACAATCTACATACGTAATGTACCTAATAGATATTTGCCTATCCACTCATTACTCGCGCTCACTAAGGCATTATTTTTTAGTCTTGCTCATGCAAGTAAATTTAATTATTTTTACAAGCTACCAGTTCTGAAATAGAAATTAATCGGTGGAACAGAAGCGGTTGTCTAGGAGAAATTATTTTGGGTTACATTTTAAACATGATTTTCCATCTGTCAGATGTTTTATGTTAATGAGCAAATGATAAAAAAATTTTGTGCTGCGTACTGAACTTCTTTCTGAGCCACTGCCAGCCTATGAAAAGGTAATGAGTCATTTTTTCCTCTAGTGGTGCTCGTATGGACATTATTACACTTCTCAAATTGTGACTAATTTCATTAGCGAATATCTAAACTGCCGGAAAAAAGTAGTACACCCTACTAGAGGTTTCTAATTCACTCAGGATTGGTTGTTGCAACAATGATACACAATACGTTAAATTACTAAATTAACAGACCAACAGCACAAGCGGTTCTTAGGTACCAGGTATGGATCCACGCTAAAGCACCATTATTACAACGTCGTGTAGTCTCCACAGGCGTGCAGTCGATCCTACAAGTGGTGAACACTGTGCTGGGATACGCCATGCCACGCCTGTTGAACCCGTTCATGTCGTTATGTACGAGCTGTTGGTTAACGAGGCGCAAGAGCCACTTGTCGTCCCGTCACATCCCACACGTACTCCACTGGAGCCTATTCCGGAGATCGTGCTGCTCAGGAAGTTGCTGCACGTCTTGCAGACAAGGTTGATCTTCACTGGCAGTATGTGGGCGAGCAATTATGCCGTCGGGGCCAAACTTCACCTTCGTGTTGCAAGAACGACCAAAGAGTGCATCTAACAACATTCTGCACGTACCGAGCGCTGTTCAGCGTCCCTTACAGAAACACCAAAGGAGGAAGAGAGTTATAGCTTATCGCACCCAGACCATAAGGCGTGCGGTGGGGCCAGTGTGTGTTGGACGAATACGCTCTTCGAAGACAGTAATCACCTGGTCTACACCGTACGCAAAAACTACCATCACTTGCGTGCAACCAAAATCTGCTTTCATCGTAGGAGGTCACGGCGTGCCATTCCATCTTCCATATGATCATTTCACGGCACCAGTCGAGCAGGGCACGTCGATGCTGTGGTCTTAGTGGAAAACAGGCTAGAGGTGTGCGTGCCACCAGTCCCACTACAAGTAACCGATTGGCAACAGTTCGTGTTTAGACGTCTGGGCTGATACGTCCTCTCATCTGTGCTGTGACAGCTGCACGATCTGGCAGTTCTGCCCTTACAATCCTGGCAGGCGGCCGTACTGCGTGGACGTCCACAATCTCGCCTACGGGTGTGAGAACAGCCGCGTACCGCAAGTCTCTAGAGGAACGGAAGGTTCCAAATGATTGGGAAAGAGCACTGGTAGTCCCAGTCTTCAAGAAGGGTCGTCGAGCAGATGCGCAAAACTATAGACCAATATCTCTGACATCGATCTGTTGTAAAATTTTAGAACATGTTTTTTGCTCGCGTATCATGTCATTTCTGGAAACCCAGAATCTACTCTGTAGGAATCAACATGGATTCCGGAAACAGCGATCGTGTGAGACCCAACTCGCTTTATTTGTTCATGAGACCCAGAAAATATTAGATACAGGCTCCCAGGTAGATGCCATTTTCCTTGACTTCCGGGAGGCGTTCGATACAGTTCCACACTGTCGCCTGGTAAACAAAGAGCCTACGGAATATCAGACCAGCTGTGTGGCTGGATTGAAGAGTTTTTAGCAAACCGAACACAGAATGTTGTTCTCAATGGAGAGATGTCTACAGACGTTAAAAGTCTGGCGTGCCACACGGGAGTGTTATGGGACCATTGCTTTTCACAATATATATAAATGACCTAGTAGATAGTGTCGGATGTTCCATGCGGCTTTTCGCGGATGATGCTGTAGTATACAGAGAAGTTGCAGCATTAGAAAATTGCAGCGAAATGCAGGAAGATCTGCAGCGGATAGGCACTTGGTGCAGGGAGTGGCAACTGACACGTAACATAGACCAATGTAATGTATTGCGAATGCATAGAAAGAAGGATTCTTTATTGTATGATTATATGATAGCGAAACAAACACTGGTAGCAGTTACTTCTGTAAAATATCTGGGAGTATGCGTGCGGAACGATTTGAAATTGAAGGATCATATAAAATAAATTGTTGGTAAGGTGGGTGCCAGGTTGAGATTCATTGGGAGAGTCCTTAGAAAATGTAGTCCATCAACAAAGAAGGTGGCTTACAAAACACTCGTTCGACCTATACTTGAGTATTGGTCATCAGTGTGGGATCCGTACCAGGTCGGGTTGACGGAGGAGACACAGAAGATCCAAAGAAGAGCAGCATGTTTCGTCACAGGGTTATTTGGTAAGCGTGATAGTGTTACGGAGATGTGTAGCAAACTCAAGTGTCAGACTCTGCAAGAGAGGCGCTCTGCATCGCGGTGTAGCTTGCTGTCTAGGTTTCGAGAGGGTTCGTTTCTGGATGAGGTATCGAATATATTGCTTCCCCCTACTTATACCTCCCTAGGAGATCACGAATGTAATATTAGAGAGATTCGAGCGCGCACGGAGGCTTTCCGGCAGTCGTCCTTTCCGCGAATCATACGCGAATGGAACAGGGAAGGGATGTAATCACAGTGGCACGAAAAGTGCCCTCCGCCACACACCGTTGGGTGGCTTGCGGAGTATAAATGTAGATGAAGATGTAGAATGTCTACGCGACCACTAATACAAGCATCATTACAAAACTGAAGCAGCTTGTCGAAATTGTGTGGGAATTCTGTGAAAGAACGATTCCGCCATTTGAAAGGCTTCAATTTGACCACTATCAACCTCTCCCTGTTGGTAGTCGGAAGCACGAGTCCGTCTCCGTGGCGTGGTTGATTGCTTCCTTCATATGTTTACACCACATGGAGTCTTCTAGCTGTGAGCATTCCCAATTAAAGGGTAGACACAGATCGCCCTTTGGTACCTATGCCTGTACACGTCAACAGGCGACGTTGAAATCTACGTCAGTTGTTGGTGTCACTATTTGTTGTACAGAATTCAATATAGTGTGTTTTCTCAAAATTTAGGCGGAGTCGGTTTTCAAAGAATCACTTCCTAATTTTTGAAGAATATAACAAACTATTTTTTCTTTTGCATTCTCTCTAATGGGATTTATTACAATGCTGTTATTGTCTGCAAGGAGTACCAATGCCGAATTCTGCTTGTTGAAAATTAAGCAGAATGTCCTTCACAGCCGACCGGAGTGGCCGTGCGGTTCTAGGCGCCACAGTCTGGAACTGAGCGACCGCTCCAGCCGCAGGTTCGAATCCTGCCTCGGGCATGGGTGTGTGTGATGTCCTTAGGTTAGTTAGGTTTAATTAGTTCTAAGTTCTAGGCGACTGATGAACTCACAAGTTAAGTCGCATAGTGCTCGGAGCCATTTGAACCATTTTTTTGTCCTTCACATTTATAAGGAATAAGAGTGGACCCAAAATTGAACCCTGTGGGACTCCATTTAGGATTTATCCCACCTCACTAAAATTTTCTGCCCTCCAAACACTGTTTAAGTTATTCGGTGCAAGTTTTTGGATTCTATGTGTTAAATATGATTCAAACGTACTACTCTTCAATTGGTCAAATATACTCAGGCAAATCAAATATTTGCGAAAATACTCTGTAAGATAATATCTTGGTTAGTAATCGACTACGTGGTACAGTGGCGCGCGTCTTTCGGAAACTTAGGAAGACGGAATCTACCTGTTCGCGTCAGGTATTCATCACCGTCCAATCACCCGCCAGCTGCCAACCGCTTTGCAGCATCCCGTCAGAGTGTCTCTACGGGCCGCTTGACGCAGGCTCCGCTAAACCAATTCCCGTCAGCCGAGCAGCCGCAGCACAAGGCAGCGCCCCGCGTCTCCACGCTAAATTGGCCCGTCCGTAATTTGCAAGTGTTTCGAAACCAAACTAGGCTTTCAGGCGGTGTCGCAATTATGGCAGGCGTGGTGAGCGCCTTGATGCCTCAGGCGGCAGGCTGGCGCCGCATCGAGAGAAGCTGGATGAGCAGTCTGCTGCGGCTGCTGCTGGCGAAAGGGAAGAGCAGAGAGGCAAAACAGTTTATCTGCGTGAGGCGAAAAACGGGTCGGCAACGTCGCCGCATCGGATGAAGCCTGAATGGTCGATGTGGCAGCCAGTGCTGCGTTTCCTACACTACTGGCCATTAAAATTGCTACAACACGAAGATGACGTGCTACAGACGCGAAATTTAACCGACAGGAAGAAGATGCTGTGATATGCAAATGATCAGTGCGTTAAGCTGCGCCACGACACAGACATAGTTCTTAACTGCAATATTTGTCTTAATGCGTAGATTATGTCAGCATTTCAAAATTTTTAATTTCCTCATTGTAATATGAAATAAATTAAGTTAAATTTTTGTTGCCCCCCTAACCAATTACATAGACAACCTAGTACTCTAACTACGAACCATGAAGAGCGTGAGCCGTTTAGTGAAGTGGGTGAGACTTGGGCTATTTTGACAGATCGAACAGTGCACATAAGTCGCATTGTCCAGTTGACGAATGTGGAGACAGAGCACCCTACTAAATTTAACTCACGGTTAAAGTTTACATTCACTATGGCGATTTATTGTGAACAAGAGAGAACTAGGGGACAGGGTTCTGACAGCAGAAATGCAAGTCATGATTGCGGTGCAAAACGTGAGCAACTTAATTTCTATATTCTGGAGTAGTTGAGGCCATGTTTCAGTGGTAAATTTCTCTGAAATTGTAAATCGATGTACTCGGAATTTTTTTAATGTATAATGTTCCGGGAGATGTGTTGAGAAGTAGAAATATATTGATACACTGACAAATGAAAATACCAACAAAGAGTCTAGAGTGACAACAAGAATGCGATTGTCGTGCCGCGTTAAGTGCTAGTGTGTACTGTGTTCGTGATCCATGTAAAATAACTGTTTGATCAAGATACGCTTTTGTGGTTTCGGTGTGTCCCGTGTATAAGGAAGTACATAATCACACGTGTCGCGTTACTTACTAGCCTGAACTGCTACTCGGCACGTCAGTCTAAAAAAAAAAAAAAATTGATGTGCATATCGCCAAGGTGCGTGAATGCCCGGTTTTAATTGTGGACGGCACGGACTGTTCAGTGCATAGTGTGAACTGTTAAAATTAAACTGGAATACGGTAAAGCATTTTCTTGTCTTGAATTCCTATCAAGAATATTAATATTGAATACACAGTCTACCCATTCATCACGTGATTAATGTGAATTCATGGTGAGTAATGTGCGCGTCACTGTTTAACGCGCATCGTGGAGTGTTAAATGAAATTACGAATATATTAATGTCGTTTAGCTGGCGGTGCTTTGAAATATGCCGAGCTGCGATTGAATGGGAAATCGTAAATGTGAAACTGTGAGTATTAACGGCTAACAAACATTACGACATCGGAATATGGACGCGTTAGTTGAATGAAACCTGTCTTGCTTTCGCAGCTGCATGTAGATACGATAATTAATAGCATTCTATAAACATCGCAGTTCAAAAAATGTGTGTGAATTCCTAAGGGAGCAAACTGCTGACGTCATCGGTCCCTAGACGGACACACTAATTAAACTAACTTATGCTAACATCACAAACACACCCATGCCCGAGGGAGGACTCGAACCTCCGGCGGGAGGCTCCGCGCAATCCGTGCCATGGCGCCTCTAACCACGCGGCCACTCCGCACGGCAAACATCACAGTATCCTCAGAATGAGATTTTCACTCTGCAGCGGAGTGTGCGCTGATATTAAACTTCCTGGCAGATTAAAACTGTGTGCCCGACCGAGACTCGAACTCGGGACCTTTGCCTTTCGCAGGCAAGTGCTCTACCATCTGAGCTACCGCAGCACGACTCACGCCCGGTACTCACAGCTTTACTTCTGCCAGTACCTCGTTTCCTACCTTCCAAACTTTACAAAAGGCTCTCCTGCGGACCTTGCAGAACTAGCACTCCTAAAAGAAAGGATATTGCGGAGACGTGGCTTAGCCACAGCCTGGGGGACGTTTCCAGAATGAGATTTTCACTCTGCAGCGGAGTGTGCGCTGATATGAAACTTCCTGGCAGGTTCGCAGGAGAGCTTCTGTAAAGTTTGGAAGGTAGGAGACGAGGTGCTGGCAGAAGTAAAGCTGTGAGTACCGGGCGTGAGTCGTGCTTCGGTAGCTCAGATGGTAGAGCACTTGCCCGCGAAAGGCAAAGTTCCCGACTTCGAGTCTCGGTCGGGCACACAGTTTTAATCTGGCAGGAAGTTTCATCGTTTAGTTCTTCCACAACAGCACACGCCGAATGGGCTGGGTGACAATCGTGCTCCATCCACATGTGGACTCTCATGTTCAAGGAGACCACCCAAACTGCCGACTACGAACGCGCGATATAACTCACCTGTCAGTGTACCTGGGAAGAAGTGTGGACCGTTGATTTCATCTCCAAGGATTTCACAACATACATTAATAGACCACCTTCGTTGACGGCCGACATGTCGGATCCACCGAGGATTGTCTGCGGCCAAGTAGCGCACATTATGGCGATTCACTGCACCATAATTTGTGAAAGTGGACTCATCAGAGAACATAACACCTTGTAAAGATTCCAGCGTGAAATTACGGATGGCCCATTCACAGAAAGCAACTCTCGCACAGAAATCGCTCCCATGCAGCTCCTGTGGCCGAGTACTATACGCC
The DNA here is from genome assembly GCF_023864275.1 of Schistocerca cancellata. Lineage (NCBI taxonomy): Eukaryota > Metazoa > Arthropoda > Insecta > Orthoptera > Acrididae > Schistocerca > Schistocerca cancellata. Next base: position 980,675,396 of record NC_064627.1, read on the forward strand.
ACACAGATGTGAGACTGACACCAGCGACTGCAGCAACTGCTCGTAAGCTGACATGAGGATCGTGGTGTACTGTAGCAAAAACAAACACCTCCGTCTCCTCATTTCTTGCAGTTCTTCGTGTGTTCCTGAGGCGCATTACCAAGCTGCCCGTTTCCCGAAGCCGTTGTTCGGCATGTAAGAACGTAATGGCTGCCGGAGCACTTCACCCAGGATATCTCACGACGTACGCCATGGTTGCTTCACTGGCATCGTGTCGGCACTCGCCGAGCATCAGCAACATGTCAACGTACTCGTTGTTTGTGAATGCCATCTTCATCCGATGTCTGTAAATGTGGTATATTAATCCCCGTTTGTTGCTCGAACTGTCAGGTATACGGCCGTGTGCAGCGACAGTCAGCAGTCTAACAGCGCATCGAGGAATCTTCTCGCTCCGTGACACCGTCGTCTTTACAACTCGGCCGCACCACATTTACAAGGCGCATTGCGTTATCCGCAGCGTGTGTGGTATCTGCCCCTGAAACTTTGAAGGGTTGTAGCTCCCAAACTAAAAGTCATACGGTGACCTACAGCAATAAACACTTCCGTCGCTATTACTTCGTAAATTACATAGGCAAAAACATTTAGTGAAACACCCTGAATACATAGGAAAACTCATACGCATTCTACGGTGGTCTTATTTCTACATGTGGTCTTGTTTTTGTGCCATTTATCGTGTGGATCATTGTTCTGTGTTGATGAAACGCGCATTGTCCCACATCCTCTATTACGTTAGCGGGTAACAGTCAAGAACGGCTCGTCCAGTCTGTTCAGTGATGTGCTTTGATAGGGGAAACTTCTGATTGTGGCTTGTGGCATATGTCTGAATTCTCAGCACTTTACAGCCTTGCTTGTGGGTGTGTGTTTAACATTCAGATAATCCTGGGAAAGGTTAGACACCCAAGGTTTCAGATACCTCAAAGTTTAACTATGTGAAACATCAGGGGAGACGTACCAGGGTACGTCCACTTTTATCAGATGAGCACAGTCGTCTCCATACCCTGGTCACCTAAGGCTAAACGATGAAAGTTTCGTTAGGGAGAACGTGGAAAGTGTGGAGGTGTGATGTTGGAGTAATGTGGTGGTAGAGGCGCGGCATAGAATCGGGATCAGTGAGTAGAAGGAAAACTAGTGGATAGGTACTGTCAAGTTTAGAGATAACGTAGGACACTCGGAGGTGTTCAAGATGGAAAAGTAGGATGGTGAATTCTACAAGTCGGCAGAGGATCGGGTGGGGGAGGAGGGGAAGATAAGCAGATCAAAAGGGCTTGGCAGAGTATATGGCGTTCGATGATCTGCAGGGCGTGATAAAAGGAGGAAGGAGCGGTAATAAATGTCACGTAGGAGAGGATGCGTCGGATAAGGGATTGTAGGATAGTGAAATGGCCCAGCGCCAGTGGCTCTACTGGTTGTTAGTTTCAGTATTTTTAGTGCATTCTGGGCTTTCTGTTGAATGGTTACTAAATGAGGATTCCATGTTAGTCGGTGATCGGGTGTTAGTCCGATGTATTTTAGTGTGTTAACTGAGTAGGACTCTAATGAACGGTAAGGTAGAAGTTGGTGGGGGTGGGGGTTAGGTGGGGGTTAGGTGGGGGGAGGCGGGCGGAGCTAAGGGTGGTTCGACCTATAATTTTGTTTGGTGGATCCATTTTGAGAAGTCCGTGTTTGCACCGCAGCCAAAACCTCTCAGACAAACAGAAGCTAAATGATGAAGCGTTCAGTGAATTCGAAAGTAAAATTTTATGTACCGACTTGACAGAAAATCCTAGGAAGTTCTGGTCTTACGTTAAATCAGTAAGTGGCTCGAGACAGCATATCCAGACACTCTTGGATGATGATGGCATTGAAACAGAGGATGACACGCGTAAAGTTGCAATACTAAACACCTTTTTCCAAAGCTGTTTCACAGAGGAAGACCGCACTGCATTTCCTTCTCTAAATACTCTTACAAACGAAAAAATGGCTGACATCTAAATAAGTGTCCAAGGATAAGAAAAGCAACTGAAATCACTCAAGAGAGGAAAGTCCACTGGAACTGACTGGATACCAGTTCGATTCTACATAGAGTACACGAAAGAACTTGCCCCCTTCTAACAGCCGTGTACCGCAAGTCTCTAGAGGAACGGAAGGTTCCAAATGATTGTGAAAGAGCACAGGTAGTCCCAGTCTTCAAGAAGGGTCATCGAGCAGATGCGCAAAACTATAGACCTATATCTCTGACATCGATCTGTTGCAGAATTTTAGAACATGTTTTTTGCTCGCGTATCATATCATTTCTGGAAACCCAGAATCTACTCTGTAGGAATCAACATGGATTCAGGAAACAACGATCCTGTGAGACCCAACTCGCCTTATTTGTTCATGAGACCCAGAAAATATTAGACACAGGGTCCCAAGTAGATGCCATTTCCTTGACTTCCGGAAGGCGTTCGATCAGTTCCGCACTGTCGCCTGATAAACAAAGAGCCTACGGAATATCAGACCAGCTGTGTGGCTGGATTGAAGTGTTTTTAGCAAACAGAACACAGCATGTTGTTCTCAATGGAGAGATGTCTACAGACGTTAAAAGTCTGGCGTGCCACAGGGGAGTGTTATGGGACCATTGCTTTTCACAATATATATAAATGACCTAGTAGATAGTGTCGGATGTTCCATGCGGCTTTTCGCGGATGGTGCTGTAGTATACAGAGAAGTTGCAGCATTAGAAAATTGCAGCGAAATGCAAGAAGATCTGCAGCGGATAGGTACTTGGTGCAGGGAGTGGCAACTGACCCTTAACATAGACAAATGTAATGTATTGCGAATACATAGAAAGAAGGATCCTTTATTGTATGATTATATGATAGCGGAACAAACACTGGTAGTCGTTACTTCTGTAAAATATCTGGGAGTATGCGTACGGAACGATTTGAAGTGGAATGATCATATCAAATTGATTGTTGGTAAGGCGGGTGCCAGATTGAGATTCATTGAGAGAGTCCTTAGAAAATGTAGTCCATCAACAAAGGAGGTGGCTTACAAAACACTTGTTCGACCTATAAGATTGCTCATCACTGTGGGATCCGTACCAGGTCGGGTTGACAGAGGAGACAGAGAAGATCCAAAGAAGAGAGGCGCGTTTCGTCACAGGGTTATTTGGTAGTTGTGATAGCGTTACGGAGATGTTTAGTAAACTCAAGTGTCAGACTCTGCAAGAGAGGCGCTCTGCATCGCGGTGTAGCTTGCTGTCTAGGTTTCGAGAGGGTTCGTTTCTGGATGAGGTATCGAATATATTGCTTCCCTCTACTAATACCTCCCGAGGAGATCACGAATGTAAAATTAGAGAGATTCGAGCGCGCACGGAGGCTTTCCGGCAGTCGCCCTTCCCGCGAACCATACGCGACTGGAACAGGAAAGGGAGGTAATGACGGTGGCACGTAAACAGCCCTCCGCCACACATCGTTGGGTGGCTTGCGGAGTATAAATGTAGATGTAGATGAAGTGAACTGATTGAGATTCATCACAAACTTTTTCTCATTTTCCCACAGATGACAGCTTATAGTGGTATGAGGACAAATAGCACAAGTTCATTGTTGACATCAAGATGGTATCTAGAACCAACTGTGCAACAGTCCTATACCGCCGACTTGCATTAACGGCTAGCAAGGACGTGTGAGCCGTCGGCTCTTCTCTCCTCGTTGTGAGCGCGCCTTCTCTTACGAAGGAAGTGGAAGCAGATGGCTCCCCCCAGCTGGCGTGCTCGGCCGTCGCGCCGTTCTGTCCGTGGCCGACAATAGGCGCCGCCATATAGGGGCCATTCTGGCCGAAATTGAACACATTCCGCGCGGCCATCCGGCGGCCCCCAGGCCGTTAGCCGCGACTGCCGCGCGGGATGCCTAACGGCAGGCGCAGGCGGAGACGATGGCGGAGGGCCGCGCCGTACTGACAACACTGTATCAGACGAGCCTCAATTATACAGCTCCATGAGAACAGGGATTTCTTCATATGGAAGCAATCCCTCAGGTACAGAAATATCATCGAATATAACGGTTTATTTCTCTTCTGGATAAAAAGCTCTCGGCTGACTTGCAATGTCAAAATCGGATAAAATTTCATGCTTTCGATGATTGCCTCTGTCATCGTAAAGCACTAATTTTAGCGGCATTCAGTCTCGCCCTTGGTAACTGTTATAATCCTTCGGCCTGTCAGTTTATCTCGTATCACTGCTTGGGATTTTATTCGAATCTGATGAGGAAAGTAAACTGAGAACTTTTTGTTCATGGCCTCTGTCGTGAGAAACTTCGAAACCATTTCTCGTTCTACTGTATTTTTAAGTGAACACAACGAATTTGTTTCTTTCTGATGTGGTCTCCACACAGTAACACAACTCGTATGTTGTTCACTTTGCAAGCCAGAATTTCTCCTTAAAGGAGACACGTGCAGTTCGCTTCACAATGTTGCGCTCAAAGTTTCGTACTTCATTTTTACACTGGCTGCATACAGAATGATCAGCGATAATAACAACAAAGTTGATGAGCACTGAGTAAACGGAAGGACTGAATTCTGCTATCTTGGATGAGAAACAGTCCATGATAGACGATTCAAGGAGGATGTTAAAAAGCAGACTAGCTCAGGCAAAAGGGCATTCCAGGTCAAAAGAAGTTTACCAGTACCAGATAAATTCTTTTCGAGAAAGACATTTCTGAGAATGTTCTCCTGTGCACGACACTCTATGGTACTGAATCGTGGACTGTGAGAACACTGGAAATAATGACTCGAAGCATGTGGGATGTTGTGAGAAGGAAGGAAATTATGAAAAACGGTGACAAGAAGACGGAACAAGACGATAGGACGTGTGTTAAGACATCGGGGGAAAACTTCCATGTTACCACAGGACCTGTAGAGTCTAAAAACTGCAGGGGAAGACAGAGATGGGAATACACCCAACAAACGATTGAGAACGTAGAGTGCTAGTGCTACTCTGAGAAGAAGAGGCTCGCACATGAGGGTCATTTATGGTAGACACCATCACACCAATCAAACAACTAATGACACCAAGAACAAAAAAATCTCTGTGTTAAAGGTAATGATGCATCATAAGAAAGAATAGAGTGCCAGATATTTATTTAAATGAGGATCTCATGTAAAAATAAACAATAAGTAATAAAATAACACAAACTCCAGATCATGCTGCATTTGGTTACCTATTTTGCCGATTATGTGGTTCAAATGGTTCAAATGGCTCTGAGCACTATGGGACTTAACATCTATGGTCATCAGTCCCCTAGAACTTAGAAGTACTTAAACCTAACTAACCTAAGGACAGCACACAACTCCCAGTCATCACGAGGCAGAGAAAATCCCTGACACTGCCGGGAATCGAACCCGGGAACCCGGGCGTTGGAAGCGAGAACACTACCGCACGACCACGAGCTGCGGACCCGATTATGTGGTTTGCAGATTATTCTTGCGTAGACAGGCGTTTTCAAGAACATAAAAAAATGGTAAGAACAAATATTTCCATTTGGAATACAGATCCCTGGTTGTGAAGAAGGTGACGAAAGTATGGGGATATAGTTAAATAAAAGTGGCTACAATTCAGGAATTGAGCATGTAAGTGACAGTTGTGGCTTGTTGTGTACATAGTTCCGTGTAGTCAGCGTGTACACAACTTTCCCACTAGAGCGCGCCCCGCTAAGCAGTCTCCGCAGTACGAGATGGCGCTGCCTTAGAGACGGACCAAATTCTGCTTCCGCCGATCCGCGTATTAATACGTAACGCAGCCAATGAGATTTCTGCTAATGTAGAACCTTGTCTCCTCATGGATCACACTCGCGCAGTGATACCTGAACGCGCGAGTTATTATAACGAGTGTAGACCTCCGATTAGTCATGCATTTGTCTGCACCAGTCTGTACAAATCTGCATTTGTCTGCACTAGTCTGTACCAGTCTGAATTAGTCTATAGCCAAGTTTCAGTCTGCAACTAAGAAGATTATCATATTCCTGTACATAGGCATGAAGATAAATGTAAAGACACTTTGTCAAGTATCAGAGATATGTGAGAATAAGATTAACGTACCAAGACCAAAGGAACTTCAGATTGTTAATTGTAAATAGCATCTAGAATCAAGTTAAGTAATTTTATGCTTGTTATTATTTTAATAAATGTGTGTGAAAATTAATCAGGTTCTGTTTAAAGTTGTTCACCGTCAATCTGTTACTCTAAGCGTGCAAGTGGCATTTCTATCGTCTGACCTAACGGCAGAAGATAAACACGCCACGATAAGACGACGAGACATATTGCTGACACTCGCCTACTTCGTTAGAGCGACAAGTCAAATAATCTGATGGTGTGTGTACCGAAGGTCTTACAGTACGCACACCACATGGCTACAGTTACAGGCAGTCCTTCGCAACTAGGCGAGCGATATGCAGGTCACCTACCAGCGTAATTCTGTGCTGTGTGCTGCAATAGTTCTGATACATGAGTAGAATGTGTAGCTAAGTGGACGACCGTTAATTACGTGAGCGCAAATAGAGGGTGAGTGGCTGGGGGGGGGGGGGTGGGTAGGGTGCGGTCCGGCAAAATCTCGCCATATGTCATTTAAACTGGGGCTGAGCAGTGAAACTCTCACGTCAACTTCATAATTCAGAGCATAACGGGCAGATAATATCACAGCTCCCACCAGCCTTTATTACTTCTCTGAAATGAACTGAATACTTCACGCATGCCAAGGCCCAGATTCCCCAATTTGAAAGAAGTGTGGCACAAATGTCAGATTTCATTCGGGGACCTCTCTGTCACATCAGTTGACGTCAGTCTGTGAATCAGTCGTGATATTCTGCAACGCATATGAATCCAACGTTATTTTGTTCAATACTATTATGTATTAGAACTTTTACAATGCGTATATTAAACAGCATGGCGACAAGCCGAAACATTGATGCGAGCAAGAAGTTAATCGTTTGTGGATGGAAGCTAAGCTGAAGTTAATTGACAAGAATTCTCTTTGTGACCACTTAAAACAAGATACTGAGAAGGGTCATGATCATGTGAAATGGAGATGACTGTGCTCATCTGATAAAAGTGGAGGAACCCTGATACCTCTCTCCTGATATATCACATAAATAAGCTTTGAGGTAACTGAAACCAAGAGTGCCTAACCTTTCCCAGGATTATCTGAAGGTTACACACACACCCACAAGCAAGGCTGTAAAGTGATGAGTATTCACACATAAGCTACAAGCCAGAATCTGAAGTTTTCCCCTACCAAAGCACTTCACCGCTAATGTAGTGACGGACACAGGACAATGCGCGTGTTTGATCGACACAGAACAATAATCCACACGAGAATTGCCACAAAACCAAGACCACATGCATAAACAAGACCACTGTAGAAACACACACACACACACACACACACACACACACACACACACACACACACACACACACACATAGATATATATATATGTTCTACGTATGAGTTTTCCTTAATATATCATTTCTTTTCAGTAACTCAGTTGGTTTTACAGGTGTCATTTTTTTAAAACCCTGATTTCTTCCTATAGTACTCTTGCTATTGCTATTTTTAGTATAGATACGAAAGTGCTCACTCGCTCCTTCCCCTTAATTTTTCTTGTTATATGTATGGTATACAATTTCGCTTCCACCGTTTTTCCCCAACATTTGAGGCTTTAATGAAACAAATTGGTTACACATGTATCACTCAAAGTATTTTCCGCTGCTGGCAACTATTTTCGCTCATCTTTCGGGCAGTGCACGAATCCCGCGTCCAAAAAATTATTCATCTTTTGAAGCAATCCACGAATCGATCCAATTTGTGACTTCTTCATGAGATCGGAAGTGTTGGTCAGTCAGGCCATGCGCCATTGTTCATGTGATTCAAATGAACGTATGTACAATGTTGGATTTTGTTTGAAAAGAAACTAAAGGCTCAGTGAGATAATGTATATAATGAATCAATGAAAGGTTAGTTATTTAGGGATCCAGCAAAACGACTAATACTATTTTAGTGGAGCCTTTTGCCCGACTTTGTCGCTCTGTCTGTCCGTCCGAATACTATTCAGTGCTGGTATACTTAAAAGAAAGAATTTTTAGTCATCTGTTAAGAACAGTGTTTAATATAGTTGCTAAATAAAACATGCTTTGATTAAAGTGTTTTAATCAATGTGTACAACAACTTACAAAATTAATTTGTACGTATTTTTACAGCACTACAAGGTAAATTTTACGTGAGAGAGAGGTGGAGTCCAATTTTGGAAAAGGATAACTCTCTCGTAATTAATTGACGTCCCTTAAAGCTGCTCGAGCCTCACTGAGCAGGGTCAACAGGTAGGCGAAGCCAGTGATGTACGAGCAGTGCAATAATCCTGATGATTCTGTGCTCCGAACGAGACCAGCTGTGCGAGGCTTCCAGCGCCTGCCGTGCAAGCCAGCATCCGATGGTCCCAAACTGAGGATGCCAGCCAGCTGCTGACCTCGCTTGGCTAGCAGGGGCGCCATCACTGCCAGCTGGTGTCGAGTTGCCTCAGCATACCGCTTGGGTTGACACCTGCTGCCCCCTAGCTGTCACTGGCTCTGGCTCTGAATACTATGGGACTTAACATCTGAGGTCATCAGTCCCCTAGAACTTAGAACTACTTAAAACTAACTAACCTAAGGACATCACACACATCTATGCCCGAGGCAGGATTCGAACCTGCGACCGTAGCAGCAGGGCGGTTCCAAACAGAAGCGCCTAGAACCGTTCGGCACACGGGCCGTGTCACTGGCTTCTGGGCCTTTAAGCCCGTATTACACAATGCTCCTAAACTGTAGACCTATGCACCAGCGCTCCAAGTGTGCGTATATGTAACTACAGGCAGGTTCACATAGATCTGTTACACTATCCACAGGGGATATAACTGGCGCGCATGCGCAGTAGACGGTGATAACGCGCGAAACGCAAACAGAACAGTCTGATCTCTTGTACAGTCGTTCGCTCTACCGCATGAAACCGTATGACATATTGGAACGTCATCCGTTCGAATTATTTATGTGACTCAAGGTTCCTATTTGATAATAAAATGTTTATCATTATTTATTTGTTCTGAATTACAGACTCAAATCTTGGTTTTATATTACGACACTTTGTTAGGTGTTTATACAGCATTTTGCACATGAAGGACCCACTTGTTTTTCGAGCTATTGCATTGGTAGTGGCAGTAAATCTCCGGATTAGGGCAGAACGACGACAAAAACAAAAAACCAGACGTTGTTAAACTCGATCCTGGCTGAAAAGAAGGGACAAAGGCAGGGGTTATATTCATTGCTTATGAGAGAACTGAGGCTCAAAGATCCACATGAATTTTGGAGCTTCGTGAGGGTGGACGTGACCTGTTTCGAGAAGCTGCAATCTGTGATGGAATTAGCAAGTGTGACACTGTCATGAAGGAGCCTGTCTCACATTCTCGAAAGTATGAATTAAATCATATGTTTATACGTTTTGAGATTATACCAGTCTATATCACAAATAAAATACCGGTAAGTGCCCCGTTACGTTGCAAGCTGGATGTAACATTACGTTTTCTGGCGACTGGGGCACCTTTTGAGAGTCTGGCTTTTAGCCACAGAATAGCACAGCCCACCATTTCAAAAGTTGTTGTGGATATATGCACTGCAAGTTGTAACACTTTAAAGGACCGATACTTAAAGCTGTATGTACTTGTGTTATTTTTCCAAGTTTGGACTATATAGATACGTGCTACTCAGAGTTTTGCACTCGACCGAATAGTAGCGGCTCCGGTCAAATAAAACCATCATAACGACCGGGAGAGCGGTGTGCTGACCACACGCCCCTCCTATCCGCATCCTCAACTGAGGATGACACGGCGGTCGGATGGTCCCGATGGGCCACTTTTGGCCTGAAGACGGAGTGCTTTACTCAGAGTTTTGCAGTCCTTGTATGTCGCACTGGCCAAAACTGCAAGGACTTTTTCCCTTCCGCTGTTGGTTTCTCTTTTCTGGCGTGCTGAAAAAAGGCAAGAGATGCAATCAAATCAAACGTGAACTTTCGTAAACTAAGGCATTATGATACAAATCGAAAATCACCGTATAACGTTACATGCGTATTACTCAATAGAAAAAAATCGTTTCACAAACAGCTAGTATAAAAGAGTCTATTGAAAAAAAAAAGTTTCTTTTCTACATTTATGAAACCTACTCAATGAAAAAGCGGAAGATACCGAACGCGAAAAATTACCAAAACTAATATCTGAAATTATTCACTAGCCACCTAACAATAACCAAACAACAAGCAGAAAGCTCTGTGGTACACCCTTCTGCGCATGCGCGAGTTATCGCTGCCTACTGCGCTTACGCGGTTTGTCGACAGCTTAGAACTGCTCTCTATTCTGGCGGGCGGATAATTTGTCTGCTAATTTTCGTAGTTTCACCCGTTCAACCGCTAGACGGCTGTCGCGTTAGACCATTACTGTTCGCGGCGTATCGCCGTGTAATACCCGCTTTATCTTTGAAGAACTTCACGAAACGCATCAATAAAGAAAGTTGCTGTTGAGTAAGCATTCTTGACTCTGCAATTGCCGCAGTACTCGAGAACCCGTACGAGAGCTTCCCGTACACAAGCCTCTGCAGCAAAACTTGCCAGCCCACATCGTAATGAACAAAGTGTGTTTGGTAGACGAAGAGAGGGTAGAAGAGGCGACGAATCAACTCATTCTCACGTACACCAAGGCACTAAAATGTGTTCATTTGTTATTAGAGAATACTGGACAAAATTCATTTGACTTTACCAGTCTTCTGGCTTCTCGGAAAATGAGAATTTCATCAGGAGAAAAGAGTAAAAAGTAAAGAAACAAAAAAATTAGACCATTATTTGGCGAAAGTGAACCAAATCCAGGTGATCCTATGCACAAAGTGTTCTAATTGTAATTCTATAATAGGGTGATCAGTTCCCGTCTATTAACGGGTAATTAGTGCAATGGACTTTCAAATGTGTCACATAACGTATTTTATAAATACACTAATTAGCACGGGTTGCGGCGTATAGTCGCACCAAAATTCACAGTGATCTACGAAAGCGTTTACTCCCTTACTCCAGTTACAGACCACAATCTTACGCAACAGATAATCAGTTTTAATCTATGATGACCACTTTGAAGACGTGATTACAAAGCTCTTTAACACATAGTAAAGCAGTGGTTGTGGTACATAAAGGAAACGTTACTGAATTTTTGTGCGTGACGACGAACAAATACTACATAGGAATGGGTTTTGTGGCATTGCTAGGTTCTTGAAGCAATGACGACGTGCTCACGAATAAGAAAACTCACTATTGTAAAATTTCTGTTACTAGTACCGATGTTTTGATATGATTCTCTAAAATTTAAAGAATTTATTCGAAATATGTTCTTCGTTTTCACTAAACACCTAGGTCATTAATTCACTTGTTCTTCTTCTTTATGTCTTTCTATCTTTTTTTCTTGATTATGTGCGAATTATTCACTTCTATGTGTCTCCCTGCTTAATGAGAGCATGCCCGCGTAAAAGTTTTACCCAATGATGTATTTTGTCACTTTTTTTAAAAAAATTCGCAATTTTTCTTGAAAAATTCTCCACATTGTTTTAGCTCACATTCCTGCAACATACCTTACGCTGACTTTGGTTCCGATTCCAAAATCGACTTGACCGCAAAATTCCTCAGTCGTGTTATCAGTTGTCCGAAGTTGCCAGCACCTCTTCGGCGAGAGAACTCTGTTCCAAGCAAGTAACGGAATAAAAGTTCTTCCGGTGGTAACGGGTATCGAGATATTGTTCGCGCAGCTCGTAAAGCAATCTCCCCGCGACCCGTCGGGGAGACGGATAAACCGTTGGCGGACAGCCTAATCCAGAGCGAGTTCGATAATCGATATCGGCCGCGCCCCCGCAGTATCAGACAATCCTCGCCGCACCGTCCTGGAGATAATTCCTGGAGCCGCGCCGAACGGCGGTCGAGAGCATTCAACCATTTTGCGATTCTGTCTGTGGAAAAAAACGCGAATCCAGAAAATATTGCGTGGTATTTTCTATGATGTAGTATTGTAAATCACGACGGAACTAAGAGCAAATTTCCGGAGTAGGATTAAAATTCGGGGTGAACGGATGTCAGTGACAAGATTCGCTGATGGCATTGGTATCATAAGTGAGACATGAATAGTGAGTACAGGGTACTTGGTGATCACGGGGTAGATGAAGTAAATAAATTCGTCTACCTTGAAACCAAAGTAAGACATAATGGACGAAGCAAGGAGGAGTAAAAGAAAATGCTGAAATAGGCAAAGAGGGCATTCCAGGTCAATGGAAACCTACTAGTATTATACATCGCCCTGAATCGAGGAAGAAATTTCTGATAAGGTACCTTTGGAGCACAGCCTTGTATAGGCAGAGAATCATGAACAGTGGGAAAACCAGAAAAGAGAAGAGATGTGGTGCTCTAGAAAGATGCTGTAAATTAGGGAGACCGATACGGAATAATGAGGTTCTTCACAGCATGGGCGAAGTAAGGAGTGTATGACAAGAAGAAGGGGCGGGATGGTAGACCATCCTTTAAGACATCAGGAGATAGTTTCCATAGTACCAGAGGGAGCTGTAGAGACTGAAAACTCTAAGGAATAACAGATACTGGAGCACATCCATTACGTTAGTGCAAGTACCACACTTAGCTGAAGAAGTTAGGAAAGGGGGGGACGTCATCGCGGTTCGCATAAATCAGTCAAATGAACTGGCGCCCAAAAAAGAAAGGATATATATATATATCACTTAGACCACAAAGGTTTCTACAACATACAGTGACCGTTTCAAAAGGTGGCAGTAGGTACATATCAGAATTGTGGCACGGTCACTCTGAATTCTCACCTTTGTGAATTGGCGGCTAGTGTAATGGGTGATGCACAGGATTAACATTGATGCTATCTTAGGTCTTTGAAGGTACCTGTGCAACTATTCTAACCTTCGTGAAATTGAAGGAAAAATTAAAATTTTTACCTTCAAGCGTAATAAAAGTTTCAGGGCTACAACTCTTTTCGTTTTCCGTGGTACATCTTACGACATGGGCCGTTTGTAACAATTTCTGATTAGTTCTTTTCTTCGTTATTCATTATAGCATACACTCAAATGGAGAGGGATTGCTCCTTTTTCATTCCTCAGTACATTGTCCAGCCAATATTTCTGAGGCATGAGATGATTACTGATATTGATGTAGTTGTCACATAGTATAGAGAGATTTCCTTGGTAGAGGATTGATAATGCTGTTTTGGAGTTTGTAATGTCAGAACAGGAAACCGAATAACTTCAAGTAGCTAATTTCACTCCTTGACGTACCAACAATCAAATGCACTAAAATTATTAGTCGGCATTGTCAGGTTGGAAAGAAGCGGTCTCAAACATATTTTTTATATCTTTAAAAATTAAATGTTTCTAAAAAGAGTATGTAGTCGCCTAGACTACAATTAAATAACAATAATTGTATACATTATGTTATCAAAAGTATCCGGAGACTACCAAAAACATACGTTTTTCATATTAGGTGCTTTGTGCTGCCACCTACTGCCAGATACTCCATATCAGCGACCTCAGCACTCATTAGAAATGGTGAGAGAGCAGAATGGGGCGCTCCACGGAACTCACGAACTTCGAACGTGGTCAGGTGATTGGGTGTCACTTCCGTCATACGTCTGTACGCGAGATTTCCACATTCCTGAACATCCCCAGGTGCACTATTTCCGATGTGAAGGTGAAGTGGAAACGTGAAGGGACACGTACAGCACAAAAGTGTACAGGCTGACATCGTCTGTTGACTGACAGAAACCGCCGACAGCTGAAGAGGGTCGTAATGTGTAATAGGCGGACATCTATCCTCACTATCCCGCAGGAACTCCAAACTGTATCAGGATCCACTGCAAGTACTATGACAGTTGGGTGGGAGGTGAGAAAGCTTGGATTTCATGGTCGAGCGGCTGCTCATAAGCCACACATCACGCCGGTAAATGCAAAACGACACCTCGCCTGTTGTAAGTCGCGTAAACATGAGACGATTGAACGGTGGAAAAACGTTGTGTGGAGTGACGAATAACGGTACACAATGTGGCGGTCCGATGGCAGGGTGTGGGCATGGCGAATGCCCGGTGAACGTCATCTGCCAGCGTGAGTAGTGTCAACAGAAAAATTCGAAGGTGGTGGTGTTATGGCGTGATCGTATTTTCTCACTAAGGGGGCTTCTATCCATTGTTGTTTTGCGTGGCACCATCGCAGTACAGACCTACAATGATGTTTTAAGCACCTTCACTCTTCCCACTGTTGAAGAGCAATTTGGGGATGGCGATTGCATCTTTCAACACGATCGAGCACCTGTTCATAACGTAGAGTGGTTACACGACAATAAATCCCTATAATGGACTGGCCTGCAGACATTCCTGATCTGAAAACTACAGAACACCTTTGGGATGTTTTGGAACGCCGATTTTGTGCCACGCCTTACCGACCGACAACGATACCTCTCCTCAGTGCAGCACTCCGTGAAGAATGGGCTGCCATTCCCCAAGAAACCTTCCAGTACCTGACTGAACGTATGCCTGCAAGAGTGGAAGCGGCCATCAAGGCTAAAGGTGGGCCGACACCATACTGCATTGTATCATTACCGATGGAGGACACCACGAACTTGTTAGTCATTTTAGCCAGGTGTTCGCATACTTTTGATCACATAGTGTAGCTAGCTTCAGTTGACAAAATCAACGATCTTGAGTTTCGAAAAGAGTAAGTAAACAGAAAATTGCTATAAGCGACAGGATATTATGCACTGATGGTATTTCGGAGAAAAATTTTGTCACAGTATTTAAACATCAGAGTTTTGGGGGTGCCGGCGCCTGTAAATGTGTGTATTACACGATGATTCTGTGATGATATTACTAACTTTCCAGGATGATGAAGAAGAATAAATGTATCCATTTTAGGTAAATGTCCCTATACCGAAAACGAATGAGTCGAAAGTTATAAGCAAAAACCGTTCTCATACCTCTGGCAATAGAATACATGTACCGATACTGTTGTTGCTAAGACTGCAGGGTAGGCAACTTCCAGAAGACGAGAATAAACGTTTAGTAAACATAGGCTCTATAATGTGCATCTTGAGAGCTATGAACAATTGTGTAATAGATGTATCTTTCACTGTAGCGAAGATGAATAAGTGTTGATTGCTCCTTAGGTGTGCGTCGCAGAGCCCATGTTTACTTGACATTTTGTCTTGTTTTGGTCCTTACTACCACCTCTGAAAGTTGACTGCCCTACATTCAGAGCAACAACAGTTCCGATATATGTATTCCACTGCCAGAGGTATCAAAAATTATGTTCGGTTGTAACTTTCACTCGTTCGTTCCCGAACCAGGAACCCGTGCCTCAGATTGATATATTTATCCGTCTCCATCATCCCTGAAAGTCTGTAACATCATCACGGAATCACTTTGTTTATATACATATTTACAAGCGCCGGCGCCAATGATAACTTCGACGCTCTGTATTGTCGTTGGGATTGACTAACCGCTAGCCTTTGATGTTTGGAGAGGGTGTTAATCGTACAGTGTTGACGTCGTTTAAAAAGCGATTTTTCGAAATTCTACCCCTCGAGGGGGTGATGAAGTGAAATAAGGGAAGAAAAGTTATTTAAAAAATGTCACTATTAAGGCAGATTTGAAACTAGACCTACGAAAATTGGCATTCGGTTTCTGGATCAGAAGTAAAGTATTTTCGGAAATTTAAACACTGTTTCAGAATTTTTTGAAATTTAACCACAGTGGATGAAAATTCTTATTTAAACCGAATCATTAAAAAGAACTACTAAAATATTTTCAATGCTGCACATATGAGAAATTGTATTTGACTTCTCCGTTAGAAATGGAAAAAAAACCGTTCTTCAGCGTTTTTGGAAATTCAACCTGTAAGTGGGTGAAACAGGGGGTGAAACGTTCTATGAAAATATTTCTTTATGAAAGCATGTTTAAAACTCCATTTATGAAAATTTAAATTTGGCTTCTCGGTTGGAAATAATAAAAAATTTATCAAATATCAGATGATAGTTTTTAGGGAATTATTTCATTTTGAAACTCAATCTATAAAGATCAGTATTTAGCTTCTCTGTTGGAAATATAAAAAAATACACATTTCAACGTTTTTGAAAATTGAGCTCCTAAGGAGGTGAAACATAGAACAAAAATTTTAAGTAAATACTTCATTATTTTTCATTAAAAAAAATTAAAACTAAATCTATGAAAACTGATTTTTCGCTTCTCGGTTAGATATAAGGAAATGTGTGTTAGGGGATGAATGTTTCATGGAAATATAGCCACAAGAACTGAAAAGGCAGGATTAACAAAACCCTTCGCCTCCATAGCAGAATCGCTTCTTGGTCAGAAGTACATTCCAAAAGACCACGCTTCTATGGTCTTAAGTAATGTTAAAAGCTCAGGAAATGTTAGTTTGTGAACAACATAAAAATTCGATTAAAGATAAACGAAAAATACCTGTTGAGACCATACGTGAGCGAAACAGCAGCGCTAAGCTAGTATAATATAAATGTACAAATAGACTACGTTGACCGAAATAGGTAAGTAATTATAAAATCAAGTATACCACGCCGGATGAAAATGCACATAGGTATAAGACAAAATTCCGTGCGCTACATTGTTACGTGAAGGAACTTGTGAATTAAAAAAATGGTTCAAATGGCTCTGAGCACTACGGGACTTAACTGCTGTGGTCATCAGTCCCCTAGAACTTAGAACAACTTAAATCTAACTAACCTAAGGACATCACACACATCCATGCCCGAGGCAGGATTCGAACCTGCGACCGTAGTGGTCACGCGGTTCCAGACTGTAGCGCCTAGAACTGCTTGGCCACCCCGGCCGGCGAACTTGTGGATTAACATGGCTGCATTATACAGATGTGCAGGCAGGAATACAGCAAACTAACAGCTGTGTGTATTGGTGTAATCCAGGCAGGAAATCTGCCTAATGAACAAGCAAATGGTCTGCAAGTATACACAGTTACACAAATTCAGTTACAGTAACAAATTGTAAGATAAACATGTAAAACTGTGGGATAATAATAATAATAATAATAATAATAATAATATACCAATAGTGACCTTCTCATTTGGAGTAGTGAAATGGAGTAACACAGACCTAGAAGCAGTCAATACACTTACACGATCACAATGCCACAAATATAGAATACATCACATACATTCAGCAACAGAAAGATTCACATTAAGCAGAAAGGAAGGAGGAAGGGGATTTATCGACATAAAAAACCTACGTTATGGACAGGTAGACAATTTAAGAAAATTCTTTATAGAACGAGCAGAAACTAGCAAAATACACAAAGCAATCACTCATATAAATACATCGGCTACACCACTGCAATTTCATAACCAGTTCTACAACCCTTTAGATCACATAACATCAACAGATACGAAGAAAGTAAATTCGAAAAAGAAAACACTACATGGCAAGCATCCGTATCATCTAACACAGCCACACATCGATCAAGACGCATCCAACACATGACTAAGAAAAGGCAATATATACAGTGAGACGGAAGGATTCATGATTGCAATATAGGATCAAACAATAAACACAAGATATTACAGCAAGCATATTATTAAAGATCCCAATACCACAAGAGATAAATGCAGACTTTGCAAACAACAAATAGAAACAGTAGATCACATCACAAGCGGATGTACAATACTAGCAAATACACAATACCCCAGAAGACATGACAATGTAGCAAAAATAATACATCAACAGCTTGCATTACAACATAAACTTATAAAACAACACGTTCCCACATACAAGTATGCACCACAAAATGTACTGGGGAATGATGAATACAAATTATACTGGAACAGAACCATTATAACAGATAAAACAACTCCACATAACAAACCTGACATCATACTCACCAATAAAAAGAAGAAATTAACACAACTAATCGAAATATCCATACCCAATACAACAAATATACAAAAGAAAACATGAGAAAAAATTGAAAAATACATCCAACTGGCTAAGGAAGTCAAGGACATGTGGCATCAGGATAAAGTTGACATTATACCAATTATACTATCAACTACAGGAGTCATACCACACAATATCCACCAGTACATCAATGCAATACAGCTACATCCAAATTTATATATACAACTACAGAAATCCATAATTATTGATAAATGTTCAATTACCCGAAAGTTCCTAAATGCAATGTAACATATACCGCACAGTTAAATGGAAGTCACGCTTGATCAAGGTCCGCGTCACTTTCCATTTTTGACCAGACATAACGTCTGAGAAAAGAAGGAAATAATAATAACAATGAAGTACACAATGCAAGGCTTATGACAAGAGAGCAATAGAGACGAGATCATCGAGAAGAATAATAGATGTATAAGGCAGAATCATAAGATAACGCCAAAAGTTGATAGAAAAGATAACAATATTTACATGTACAAAGTAGAAACAGAATATGAAACGTTACATATACAAAGTAAAAACAGAATATAGAACACAAAGTCAATCACGAGGTTGATACCAAGCAACCAGTGTAGAACGGGGCGCCATGTCGTAGCAGACAGTGCTCGACAATGACCGCTATGCGTGAGCCAGCAGAAAAGGGAGAACTGAAAGGCAGCTTGTATCTTATCTTAAACTTAAAAAAACTTAAAACTTAAAAAAGTTTTACCTCGTATATTCTCGTGTGAATCTCCATGTGCAGTGACTGACGTACATGCCAGTGTCTCATTCTCAGCAAGCTCTGTGTGGAAGAACTGCTGGGGTCTTCTCCCCTGCTGCGTTAATTTAGCTTCCAATTCTCGCATCGTTGATGAAAGACCGAGTAATTCTCATTCGCAAAATTTGTTTTGTTTAGAATTAGGACGTTATTCAAGAAAACGGCGGAAAGCGACCACTGCTATTTTAATAAAAATGCCGACAGAAACGAGGAGCAAACACATGTATTTCAGAATAAAACAGCCTTGGCTGCGAAATTATTTAATGTCAATGACGTGTTGCAACTTTTTGGAGTATCATCAGACTGTGTAAAAGAAGCTGGATAAAAGGAAAATGTAGCAAAGTTACTGTTGCGTCCAATTTTCATTTTATGTGATTGTATGACAGATGGTTTCGTATCCAGCTACTTTTATACTATCTGATGATGCTCCAAAACGGTGATACGCCTCATTCACATTAAATAATTTCGTAATCAAGACTGTGTCTATCGTGAAATAATTCGAAACTGATTGCTGTACCACCCTCCCACAATAGAATTGAGTAAGGCTTAACAAACACAAAGCTTAATAATTGGTACAGCATTGCCGAGACAATGTACCTGTTACCATGTGACGTAGCCTTTTAGACGGGAAGCGTGTACATGCAGTGTGCAAGACTTTCAAAATCGGGTGTATATTGTAGTTCCTCTCTGTCGACCTCGATCATTAGTTGTATTACAGAATGGCATCATCCCTCGACTGGAATTATTTTACGAAGTGCGATATCGATGAAGTGCAGTGCCCCATTTACTTTAAAAGCTCGAACATACTTGCAACGTAATATAAAGAAGAAAACTTGAAACATAGTTTACATTGAAAATGGAAGGCAGCTGGTCTGCTGCCTGTGTCTACACAACATGCCTTTATGTTATTGTAGCCCTTGAAAACGGACAAATTAACACGAAAAACAGAGTCCTTCAACCTCAGTTTTCCGTCTTTAGCAATGAGTATTCGTGATGTCCACTGACGGTATGATTCCCGATTACAATACGATTTTTGAGCAGAGTTTCAAAAAATTAGAAGCAACAGGAGAATACTCGTGATTTTTTGTAGTAGTAGACCACTTATCACTTTGCGACAAAAACAGCAAATGGTGGACGAACTAAGTTTTCTTTTATTTGGAAATTTAATTTAATATTTTGATTATATTAATCTTGAAGCTGATCGAGCCAAAATTGTTCAACATTTGTTCGATTTTTATCTTTACTACAGTAAATATAGGGAAGAAACCGACAGTCGTTTGTTCTAGAAACCGGTTATTTAGAACGGTTTTAGCAGCCCAGTTAAATTGGCGTTAAAACAAAAGGCCCGATATAAACCAAAACCGTATGTTTCAGTGATAACCACCATCCTACCATCCCTATGTTACGCCCCTGGATCGATTGAAACCAGACTTTGTAACAGTCTGGAAAGATAGTGGCGACACGCGGGTCCGACGTATACTAACGGACCGCGGCCGATTGAAAGGCTACCACCTAGCGAGTGTGGTGTCTGGCGGTGACACCACACTCACCAATTGAAAACGTCTGGTCAATGGCGGCCGAGCAACTGGCTCGTCACAATACGCCAGGCACTACTCTTGATGAACTGTGGTATCGTGTAGAAGCTGCATGGGCAGCTGTACCTGTACACGCCATCCAAGCTCTGTTTAACCCAATGCCCAGGCGTATCAAGGCCGTTATTACGACCAGAGGTGGTTGTTCTGGGTACTGATTTCTCAGGATCAATGCACCCAAATTGCGTGAAAATGTAATCACATGTCAGTTCTAGTATAATACATTTGTCCAATGAATACCCGCTTATCATCTGCATCTCTGCTTGGTGTAGCAATTTTAATGGCCAGTAGTGTAGATTGCAGCAATTATTCACAAAGGTTTGCTCGCGATAGACTAGCCTGGAAAGCTGAATCATACCAGTCTTCGTACTGAAGACCACTATAATAATGGTAAGTACTGGTAATTCCTCCTAAGTTTATTGGGTGGCGCTGGCGGAGTTGTCGGAGGGTCTCGCTGATTTTCACGTTTCGAGAACTGACACCGAACACTTGCAGTTATGTGGGAAACGCTGCCCAGTCGTTCGGCTGCCTTACGGGATTAGGACGGGCTCCCGCCTCGGGCGGACGCGGCGTAATACGGTGAATGGGCGGGGCAGACCGGCTAGCGCTAACCCCTACCTCCAGCTCCAGCTCACCCTCAGCTGGGCGGCCGTTCTTTCCGGGGCAACGCAGTCCGCAGGGCGCAAGGAGCGCCGCTTTTTTACGGCCCTGCCGGGGCCAGCTCGCCTCCGTTAATTGGATTAGCTACTGGTGTTTCCTCCCCCGTGAGTTACGGTACATCGCCGCCTCCGCCGCCTCCGCCGCCGCCGCCGCCGCCGCCGCCGCCGCCGCCCCAATATCCGCCGTTTTGCTCTGAATTACGTTTCTGCCGGACGATACCGTCCGCAGACCTACACTAGTCTGATCCCGGCCCTTGCTACCGCCTCATATTAACTGCTGTACTGAAAAAGGAAGGGTGCAAATGGAAAATGGAACATGAAAGCCATTTACATTCTTCGATTTAGGCCAGATAATTTTGTGTATTCATAGAGAGAAGGTTTAATTAATTGTTAATGTAACTGCTCCAAGAAACTGTGCTGTAATCACACACAGAGTCGCGACACTCGCTGCTACGAGGGCTGTCCAGAAAGTAAGGTACGATCGGTCGCGAAATGGAAACCACAGTGAAAACCAGAAACGCTTTATTTGCAACAGTTAGGTACACCTCCCACCTACCTCTCTACATAGTCGCCGCTCCACCGTCAAGTTTTGTCGTAATGTTGTATCAACTTCCCAATATCCTCGTCATAAAAAGCAGCCGCCTGTGCTTGTCCATCAGTTATCTGCACTTGCCTGCATCTCGTTGTCTATGAAAAAAATTTGTCTTCATAGCCAGGGGTTATTGTGGGCAGAGATGAGACTCAGGGGGAGACAATTACGGACTGTTTTGTGGGTGATCAAAGACTTCTCATCGGAAACGTTGCAGGAGCGTCTTCGTTGCCCCTGCACTGTGCGGCCGAGAATTGGCATGAAGAAGGAACTGCTCGACAGTTGTGTTATGTGGGCTGCATGGCACAGGCGAAATCTCTAACCAGGCCCTCACACTTGGCGGGAGACGCTATTCCCTATGCATCTTTACGTGCTCACTGTTCACTCAAAACTGAAAATAGCAAAGCGACACTATCGATGGGCGTACTAGAGACACTACCCAACACATCTGTGCAAAGCTTCATCGGATTTTCCCAGTAGTTTCCATTTAGCGACTGATCGTAACTTACTTTCTGGACAGCCCTCGTATTTTACCGTCTGACGGTTGGAACGATACTAGCGCCCGCAGTGTCGAGAAAGCAAATCATATGATTGCGGTTTTTGTTATTTATCTACATAACTAACGAAATAGTTATCACATATCTGCGTTCCAAGCATCAATAAATGATCAAGAGACCTGAACGGATGTGTAATAAATGTGAAAATAGCCGAATCTCACTGATTCAGTGACATAGGCTACAGCTTTACTTTCTAATATGCTTTCTCTGCTGAAAGCAAAAGAATATAGACGCATACAGTGGCGAAAAAAGAAAATGTATAGCTGCAAAATACGACGTCGACTTAGAACCGACGACGGTATATGCCAACTGGGGGATAGTTAACGTCATGAGAATGGTTTCAGCGTCGTCCGCCAAGAGATAGCATAGAGGCACAGATACGAGAGCGCCCTGTGTCCACCCTTTAATACGGAATGCTCACGGACAGAAGGCTCGGAGTGGTGCGAACGCATGAAGCAAACAGGCAACCCTGTCACGGAGACGCACTCGTACTTCCTATAGCCAACTGAGCGAGTTTCAAAGGGGTGCAATTGTGGACTTCCGAGTGGCGGGATGGTCCTTTCGGACAGTTTTGAAATGCTGAATTTTGAAATGAAGAACTCTGAAGTGCCAGAAAGTGCAGTATTAATCTCATTTGACGTTAAGAACCATTATAAAAACGTACCTGTGGCAGAGACATTAGGAACTACCTTGAAAAAACTTCTGTCATTTGGAAAGGTAGAATACGCATATAAAGTGGAACTTATGGACCTAACAAAGCTTTCCTTCTCTTTTAACTATTTTATATTTAACCAAAAGATATATTTTCAAAAAAACGGCCTTGTTATGGGATCCATTCTGTCAGATACTCTGAAATATTCGTAAATGACTTTGAAAATAATTTTTTCGAAGCGCGTAAGGATCTTTGCAGGAAAATTCTTTTGTACCGTAGATATGTCGATGACACTTTCTTTATTCTTCAACGTAGTTACGATGAAATTCAGAAACTATCACAGGGTCTCAATACTACACATGAAAAAATGCATTTCACTACAGAATTTGAAACCGATTTGCAAATAAAGAGAACGGGTACAAAAGTAAATACAGACATCTTCCGTAAACCAACCGCTAAAGACGTAGTCATTTCGTCAGACTCTTGCTATACTGCCGCACACAAACGAGCATACTTCACTTCAAGCTGGACAAGCAAATAACCAGCGTTAAAAACCCAGTAGCCTATATTTCTCTTTCCTGCGTCGACTGAGGCTCCGAAAAAATTGCTGACGCTTTCAGAAAAGGTTTCCGAACAAATAATAAACTAGGACTAATTTTGCGCCACAACCTCGATAACGACACAGTGACACAGACGTTTCTAAAATAAAGTGCGGGTCTTGTGAATGTATTTATATTAAGCTATTGCAGTGCCAGTGTTACTGTGATTACGATACAAAGTTCCTTTGGACATGCATGTGTAAGGACAACCATC
This sequence comes from Schistocerca cancellata, assembly GCF_023864275.1. Classification (NCBI taxonomy): domain Eukaryota; kingdom Metazoa; phylum Arthropoda; class Insecta; order Orthoptera; family Acrididae; genus Schistocerca; species Schistocerca cancellata. Next base: position 980,699,116 of record NC_064627.1, read on the forward strand.
AGCTGTAGAATGGAACGACGAAAATGAAAATTTGTGCCGGACGGGACTCGAATCCGGATTTACCGCTAATCGCGAGCGGTCACCTTACCATTTGGCTATCCGCTCACTACTCGGCGCCACACTCAGACCTCCATATGTCGTCAACAATGCGTCTACGATCTAACGTCGTACATCCATTATGCATATTCTCGTACAGGTCAGACGTTGTACACACATCGAAAGAAGTTTTGCTTCAACTCAGTTCCAAGAGTTCCGGAACCTGTACAGAAAATTGGAATTGAGTTGAACATAAACATCATTATCGCCATTTTTATTGCACATGAAAACCACAAATTGAATGTTGTACCACCATACAGCGAAACCTTCAAAGGAGGTGGTCCAGATTGCTGTACAGACCGGTACCTCTAATACTAAGTAGCACGTCTTCTAGCATTGATGCATGCCCGTATTTGTCGTGGCATACCATCTACAAGTTCATCAAGGTACTGTTGGTCCAGATTGTCCCACTCCTCAACGGCGATTCGGGGTATATGCCTCAGAGCGGTTAGTGGGTCACGTCGTCCATAAACAGCCCTTTCCAATCCATCCCAAGTATGTTCGATAGGGTTCATGTCTCGAGAACATGGTGATGATGATGATGATGTTTGGTTTGTGGGGCGCTCAACTGCGTGGTTATCAGCGCCCGTACAATTTCCCAACCTTTGCTCAGTCCAATTTCGCCACTTTCCTGGATGATGATGAAATGATGAGGACAACACAAACACCCAGTCATCTCGAGGCAGGTGAAAATCCCTGACCCCGCCGGGAATCGAACCCGGGACCCCGTGCTCGGGAAGCGAGAACATGGTGGCCAATCTAGTCGAGAGATGCAGTTATCCAGAAGGAAGTCATTCACAAGATGTGCACGATGTGGGCGCGCATTGTCGTCCATGAAGACGAATGCCTCGCCAATATGCTGCCTATATGGTTGCACTATCCATCGGAGGACGGCGTTCACGTACCGATCAGGCGTTACGGCGCCTTCCATGACAACCACCGGCGTACTTCGGCCCCACATAATGCCACCCCAAAACAGCAGGGAACCTCCACCTTACTGCATTCGCTGGACAGTGTGTCCAAGACGTTCAGCCTGACCGGGCTGCCTTCAAACACGTCTCCGACTATTGTCTGGTTGAAGACATATGCGACACTCATCGGTGAAGAGAACGTGATGCCAATACTGAGCGGTCCATTCGGCATGTTGGAGGGCCCATCTGTACCGCACTGCATGGTGTCGTGGTTACGAAGATGGACCTCGCCATGGAGTCGGGAGTGAAGTTGTGCATCTTGCAGCGTATTGCACACAGTTTGAGTCGTAACACGACGTCCTGTGGCTGCACGAAAAGCATTATTCAACATGGTGGCGTTGCTGTCAGGGTTCCTACGTGCCATAATCCGTAGGTAGCGGTCATTCACTGCAGTAGTAGCCCTTAGGCAGCCTGAACGACGCATGTCATCGACAGTTCCTGTCTTTCTGTACCTCCTCCATGTCCGAACAACATCGCTTTGGTTCAATCCGAGACGCCTGGACATTTTCCTTGTTGACAGCCCTTCCTGCCAAAGTAACAATGGGGACGCGAGCGAACCGCGATATTGTTCGTCTAGGCATGGTTGAACTACAGACAAAAGCCGTGTACCGCCTTCCAGGTAGAATGACTGGAACCCATCGGCTCTCGGACCCCCTCCGTCTAATAGGCGCTGCTCATCCATGGTTGTTTATATCATTGGGCGGGATTTGTGACATCTCTGAACAGTCAAAGGGACTGTGTCTGTGATACAATATGCACAGCCAACGTCTGTCTTCAAGAGTTCTGGAAAATTGGGGGGATGGAAAACTTTTTTTGATGTGTGTACTTGAAAGTCACTTTCCTGGTGTTAGCAGAGAATCGGCGATTAGCGGTAAGTCCTGACTAGAGTCCCGTTCCGGCACAAATTTTCAATGTCGTTATTCCAATCTACAGCTGATGGTTGTCCTTATCCGCAATTACGATTACATTTAATGTAGTTTTTATATTTGCCAAACGGGTAGAGAATTTAAGACAAGATTTAGGGAGCACACACACACCAGCAACAACATCGCCCTTGGTTATCACTTTAGACAACAAAATCACTGCTTGCGGTCAATCGAAAAAGGCCTAAGCATTTAGTATTCGCAAGGAAAAGATAGCACACTGGATATCCTTGAAGAGAATGAAATTAACACCGACCGCCGTTTTACCCCATGTTTAATAACTAACGAATAGGTTACCAGCTGTAGACAATGGGCCTTTCGAATATTTGACGAATTGTTGCTGAACAAATAGATGTTAAAAGTACACACAAAACCTACATTTTCATACGCCTTTCGATTAGTTTGTAGTTACCTATACGCTTTGCCGCGCGGGATTAGCCGAGCGGTCTAGGGCGCTGCAGTCATGGACTGTGCGACTGGTTCCGGCAGAGGTTCGAGTCCTCCCTCGGGCATGGGTGTGTGTGTGTGTGTGTGTGTTTGTCCTTATGATAATTTAGGTTACGTAGTCTGTAAGCTTAGGGACTGACGACCTTAGCTATTAAGTCCCATAGGATTTCACAGATATTTGAACATTTTGTACGTTTTATATTCCATTTTGTAATTTTTAGCTCATGACACAGGTTTTAGTCTGATCGTTCTTTTTGGTATATAACTTCTACGTAAATATGATTGCCGGCCGGTGTGGCCGGGCGATTCTAGGCGCTATAGTCTGGAACCGCGCGACCGCTACGGTCGCAGGTTCGAATCCTGCCTGGGGCATTGATGTTGTGATGTAAGTAGGTTAATTAGGTTTAAGTAGTTCTAAGTTCTATGGGACCTTAGCAGTTAAGTCCCGTAGTGTTCAGAGCCATTTGAACCATTTGTATGATTAATGAAAAAACATGTTACTTTAAAGTTGTCTCTTTCTCATGGTGCCATTAACTCAAGTGGGCCTTAATTCTTACTTGCAGTGTAGGAAAAAATCTGTATACGCTTTGTGCTGTACACGATAAGATGTTCGGGGGTTACCAGCTGTCATTATGTGCATTACACGTACGGCAGATTTATGGCACTTGCGCCATCCTGCATTAAAAAGTTACCGCCTGTAAAAAAGTAGTATAAAAAGATCCATGTATACCTTCCTAATTTGTCTCTTCCAAAGATCGGCGGTAAAGCAGTTAACTGTTTAGTCTGCACAAAACAAGGGCCTTTTTCCATACCTCATATGGTAGATACGGATTCTCTTATATATTTGTTGGTTTACATAGCAAATTTTAGCATGGGCTACAATTTTTACACTACGTTCTGTAAAAATGTGTTTTAGCACAAAATCCTATATACGTCGTGAAAGGGTTCTTGATCCAAATAGAGGATATATATATGAAAAAATAAATAAATAATGAATAAATAACTGTAGCTCCAAATCACTCGGTTGTTAGTAGCACTCATGTTTAGTTGAAATGTCGTTTTGATGTGTGGAATTGTTAAACTTATGTCGCTTTTGAAGTTACTTGACGTCTTTGTTAAAGTTGTATGTTCACTTTGTATCAAAGAGTATGTATTGCGTCTTAAATGCCTTGTTCCTATATGGTGGTTTAGTATAGGGGCTCCATTTATAAACGTGTGCAATTTTGCAAAAGAATGTAACAAAATGTACTTGTCACCAGGTCATTTGAAGGTGGCCAAAGTGCGAAAAGCGTAATGAATAAAGAAAAGGGTCCAGAACTATCCTGTGAAAATTATTTCGCTACCAACCAGCTATTTTAAAGCAATTTTTACTTTCGGAGAATTGACACACACGTTGCGTCAGTACTGAAACGATGCTGGCTAGTATCAGTGGTCGCGTGAACATTGCGCACCTGTATACGATGTTCTACACGTCCACGCAGTACTCGTCGTATTGTAAAGCTGGCAGTGGCAGATCGTACAACAGAGATAAGAGGACTTGTGAGCCCAGATGTCTCAGTAGGAACTGTTGCGAATCGGTTATTATCTGTGGGACTGTGGGCACGCACACCTCTAGCCCGCCTTCAACTAACACCACAGCACCGACGTGCACTGCTCGACTGGTGACGTGAGATGATCACATGGAAGATGGAATGGCGTGTCGCGACCTCCAGCGATGAAAGCAGATTTTGGTTGCACGCAAGTGTTGGTCGTTTGTGATTACGGCGTAGACCTGGTGACCGCTGTCTCGTAGGGTGCTTTCGTCCAAGATACAGTTCTTCTTTGGTGTTAATGAAGGATACGCTAACCAGCTCTCGGTACGTTCAGAACGTTGTTAGACCAGTTCTTACGTCTATCATGCAACATCAAGGTGATATGCAACCTGCAACGCAGCTAGCTCTTTATTCGCACGAAGTAATGGCTGCTATCGACAGGGGATCCCAAGTTGATTCCGTACTTCTAGACTTCCGGAAAGCTTTTGACACCGTTCCTCACAAGCGACTTCTAATCAAGCTGTGGCCCTATGGGGTATCGTATCGGTTGTGCGACTGCATTCGTGATGTCCTGTCAGGAAGGTCGCAGTTCGTAGTAATAGACGGCAAATCATAGAGTAAAACTGAAGTGATATCAGGTGTTCCCCAGGGAAGCGTCCTGGGACCTCTGCTGTTCCTGATCTATATAAATGACCTGGGTGACAATCTGAGCAGTTCTCTTAGGTTGTTCGCAGATGGTGCTGTAGTTTACCGTCTAGTAAGGTCATCCGTAGACCAGTATCAGTTGCAAAGAGATTTCGAAATGATTGCTGTATGGTGTGGCAGGTGGCAGTTGAGGCTAAATAACGAAAAGTGTGAGGTGATCCACATGAGTTCCAAAAGAAATCCGTTGGAATTCGATTACTCGATAAATAGTACAATTCTCAAGGCCGTCAATTCAACTAAGTACCTGGGTGTTAAAATTACGAACAATTTCAGTTGGAAAGACCACATAGATAATATTGTGGGGAAGGCGAGCCAAAGGTTGCGTTTCATTGGCAGGACACTTAGAAGATGCAACAAGTCCACTAAGGAGACAGCTTACACTACACTCGTTCATCCTCTGTTACAATATTGCTGCGCGGTGTGGGATCCTTACCAGGTGGGATTGACGGAGGAAATCGAAAGGGTGGAAAAAAGGGCAGTTCGTTTTGTATTATCACGTAGTAGGGGAGAGAGTGTGGCAGATATGATACGCGATTTGGGATGGAAGTCATTACAGCAAAGACGTTTTTCGTCGCGGCGAGATCTATTTACGAAATTTCAGTCACCAAGTTTCTCTTCCGAATGCGAAAATATTTTGTTGAGCCCAACCTACATAGGTAGGAATTATCATCAAAATAAAATAAGAGAAATCAGAGCTCGAACAGAAAGGTTTAGGTGTTCGTTTTTCCCGCGCGCTGTTCGGGAGTGGAATGGTAGAGAGATAGTATGATTGTGGTTCGACGAACCCTCTGCCAAGCACTTAAATGTGAATTGCAGAGTAGTCATGTAGATGTAGATGTCGATATGCTGTTCCAGCACGATAATTCTCGCCTAAACACTGGCCGTGAATCTCCACGACGTGCGGCAACCTCCATAGCCAGCACTACCACCATACGTGTCTCCAACCGAGCACGTGTGCGATGTGATGGGACGGAATTTGACTAGTACCACTTATCAGCCCGCCCGGTTGGCCGTGCGGTCTAACCCGCGGATTTCCGGGCGGGAAGGAGCGCCGGTCCCCGGCACGAATCCGCCCGGCATACTTGTGTCGAGGTCCGGTGAACCGGCCAGCCTGTGAATGGTCTTTAGGTGGTTTTCCATCTGCCTCAGCGAATGCCGGCTGGTTCCCCTTATTCCGCCTCTGTTAAACTATGTCGGCGATTGCTGCGCAAACAAGTTCTCCACGTAGGCGTACACCACCATTACTCTACCACGCAAACACAGGGGTTACACTCGTCTGGTGTGAGTCTTTCCCTGGTAGGGGTCCACCGGGGGCCGAATCGAACAATAACCCTGGGTTCCGTGTTGGGCGGCGGAGGGGTGAAGTGGACTGCGGTAGTCGTCGTGGGGTTGTGGACCACTGCGGCTGGGGCGGGGACGGAGCCTCTCACTCGTTTCTTGGTCCCCGGTTAACATAACATAACATAACCACTCATCAGCCAACATCTCTTCCAGAACTAGGTAAAAAAAAGTCTAACAGGCTTGGCGTAACGTATCGGGATAGAGTATTCACCACCTCTAGGATCGACTGGATGCCAGAGTCAGCCGTGGAGGCTACATCACCTACTAATACGGGAGTTTCAGCGTGGACCGACATATGGTACCTAAGAACCGCTTGTGCTATTGGTCTGTACATCAAAAAAGTTCATGTACTCCATTTGCACTGTTGCAACTAGTATATCTTGAGTGATTTCAAAGCCTCCAAAAGGGTGATTTTTTTCCGGCAGTGTATTTCATGCAAGAGAAGCATATATTTTTGTTGCTGACTATTCTTATTATTATAGGTAATTTTCCTGAAACGAAACACTTTCTTACGGAGTCTAATGTTCTGCGCATTCTAACACATCACTCGACTCTCTTAACACACGAATATTTTTGAATACGTAGTTACCTTTGCTTCAGAACCGTATCTTTTGAAGATACGTGCCGGCCGGAGTGGCCGAGCAGTTAAAGGCGCTACAGTCTGGAACCTCACGACCACTACGGTCGCAGGTTCGAATCCTGCCTCGGGCATGAATGTGTGTGATGTCCTTAGGTTAGTTAGGTTTAAGTAGTTCTAAGTTCTAGGGGACTTATGACCACAGCAGTTGAGTCCCATAGTGCTCAGAGCCATTTGAACCATTTGAAGATACGTGCCGTTTGTCACTCAGCTGTATCAACAATAGTGGAATTAGTTTCTTCTGTATTGGGGGAAAACCTTTAACTGCATTTAACGTTTTATTATCACGTTTGTGTAGATTTTTGTTTGTTAGCTACTCTTATTGTTTCTCAGGTGTTACGTTAATTCACTCATCTGACTGGAAATGTAATGAAGAAATCTTCACGTTGTTGAGTAGATGTACCACGTCTATTTGCGAAAGATATGGTCGTTTGCTATTTACTGGCCATTTTTGTTGTTGTTGAAAGACAACGAACATCCTTCATCAAATATCTGTAGCTTATAAGACAGTCTTGAATAAATTGCCTTCTAATGTACAGTTTGACATCTCCCAGGGTTTTAGGAGGCTAAAGAAAGGCAAATGTTGTGTAATTTTTTGATCTTTTTTATGGAACTGCATACGATCCCTATTGTAAAACTATGTTACAAATCAATGTTAACGGTACTATTCGCACTCATCCGCTGTCGTATTGAGAAGTGTAGCTTCTTGTGAAATTGGAGCGCTTCTGTCACAGTGTATAAGGAAATTGATCAGGAAAGTGCCTGTAAGTGTTAAACTGTGATGTAACTGTCACAGTGCACCATCGAGTGTTCATCTGAGTTTTTGTTTCCTTCTTATCAACAATACCTCCATGACCGACCCATTTGTTATCTTCAGCAGCTGCAAGTTGGTTGTTCAGTGTGCTCCGGCCTGGACTAACTAGAACATCTACAGCTACATGGATACTCAACAAATCACATTAAATTGCCTGGCAGAGGGTTCATCGAACCACCTTCACAATTCTCTATTATTCCAATCTCGTATAGCGCGCGGCAAGAACGAACACCTATATCTTTCGGTACGAGCTCTGATTTCCCTTATTTTATCGTGGTGATCGTTTCTCTCTATGTAGGTCGGTGTCAACAAAATATTTTCGTATTCGGGGGAGAAAGTTGGTGATTGGAATTTCGTGAGAAGATTTCGTCGCAGCGAAAAACGTCTTTCTTTTAATCATGTCCAGCCCATATCCTGTATCATTTCTGTGACACTCTCTTCGATATTTCGCGATAATAGAAAACGTGCTGCCCTTCTTTGAACTTTTTCGATGTACTCCGTCAGTCCTATCTGGTAAGCATCCCACACCGCGCAGCAGTATTCTAAAAGAGGACGGACAAGCGTAGTGAAGGCAGTCTTCTTAGTAGAACGTGAACTACTGTTGCTTTCGCGCCAGTATTTACAGATGGTTGTGAGTTCGACTCGCGATGCCCATTACGCCCTTTGAGGCTCTTCTGTTTTTCAGCATGCACGCCGATGTTCCTTGAATCGCACATTCTCTCAGCTTTTTCCAGCTCCAGTGGATGTGATGGCGGGCGAGATGTAAATGAACTGAGTGCCGGACTAAAAGCCTTGTTAAATTTAAACCTTCGTCACTGTTAGGTATTTTTACACATTTATTTCGGTAAGTTCCTTAACTGTTCCGTCCCACAAACTTGCCCTTTGGACCACAACGCTAGTCTCATCAAAATTCATTCCCTAATTGAATTTTTCAGGGAAAAGAGCTTCAGCGGGTGTGGTGGGTGCTTGAATTCACAAACAGCTAAAAATTCCATCATTAGTTCGCTATCTCACTGGAGTCCAGCCAGCGAGTGTACCTAACAGCAAAACTCGCAGCGCATGAACACGACGGGTGCATCGGTCGACGAAATTTGTGCAGAGGACGGTAACAACCATCTTGATCAACACACGGAAGTATACCATCAATGACGCCGAGAAAACTTGAGAGATCATTCGTAACTCTCCATCACGTTCGATTACATTTGCCTGAATCTGTTTGTAGTACTCTGAAATTGTGTCTAGAAAATTTGTTAAAATCACATCAGTTTATAGGAAGCAAATGTCTACAAACACGTACAGCATTGTAGAAAATCCTCATATAACAATACACATCACATGTCTTACTGACGGCTGTCACCAGGGTTCTGCATCGTTGCAGAATGCAACCGAAAAGTTATCGCCCCAACGAATGATCATAAGATTCTCCTTAGAGGCACATTACTTTTTTCAGTTTCCTTCAATTTTCGTAAGAATTTATGTACGTCTGTTAGGCAATCATAAAATAGAAAGATAAGTGGTTAGTTAAATAACTGTCGCATATTACACAACTGTCGAGTGTTTTTCATTCATAATTTATGAAGCATTCTCCAATGAACCAACAGAACGGTAAAAGCCGTTCACGGTAGACAGTACCTCCGAAAATTATTACTTGTTGCTATTGGAATTCACTGCTGTTTTTCTTTAATTCCATCATTTCAAATTACAAGAGATGTTATTACACGTCGTTTGACGAGAATAAATAGCATCTTATAAACTGCAATCAACCACCTTCACAATTTAAGTGTTTTGGTTCATTCGTATTGCTGAGAGAATGCTACAGTTTGTTTCCCTTTCCTAGTACAAAGACAGCTTCATCATTCTTGAATTGCTTTAATAAACACACATAGCTTCTCAAAAAAATACAAACTGTTTCGATTTAGGTGACATAACAATCGTCAACCAGATAGAATGGGAAAGTTTAAAAATTTCCCGTGGCTGATCCACCATTACGAAGCTACGAAAGCATGCTCAATAGTAATGCCTCCGAATTTTTTATGTGAAAACTCTGTTTCTTAAATAAAACAAACGTTACGGCATTCTACATCTGTATTCTTCGAGTTTATATATTTGCAGCCTTCTGCCGCTAGACTACTTTGAATTGTAGCGTGTCACGTAACTACGTTGGTGCATGAGAAACAGTATCCTGTAATCATCCAGATATGCATCACCCTCTCCTTGAGCATGACAATTCCAGACCACACAAGAGTGGTGCGACCTCTGCAACAATTCTACGCCTTCCGTTCACTGCCATCGATCAAACTCCAGTCAGTTCCGTCTTCGTCCTATCCAATTTTCATCTGTTTCCAAACTTTAAAGAAAGAGCTTCGAGGACTTCACCTTGATAGTGACGAAGCACGGCAAGCAGAGCTTTGTCAACAAAATCAAACAGTCTACAGTGACAGTATCAACAAACTGGCCTCTCGTTATGAGAGATGTGTTCGTAGACAGGATGACTATGTCAAGGAAGAAATAAGTATACATGAAGAGTGAAGATATGTAATGTTAATTAAGACTGTTTTGTTTAAAAAGTTTTAAAAGGTTTCACACAAAGAATTCGGGGGAATTAGTTTTGAGCAAGCCCTCGTAAAATAGAAAATAATCCAAATAAACTACAATATTTGATTACGAAAGCATTTTGTGGAGACACCCTTGCATTAACGACAATATTGCGAACTTCGACGTCAAGTCTTAGTTTAAACGAAATGCACGTCGTGTTAACTCCATTCTTATCGTCATCAGAAGAACTATACTTTGCACTGGATGTCTCTTAATGTTTCTAGTAAGGCTATGGTGCATAAGGGAGCAAGTTTCACAGCACAGACAATCAGGTCTATTGCATACAAAGGATTCGAGATTATACTCGACGTATTAGGTACCAAAACACACGCTTTCACGCGATTAGCACGTGTCTAATGATCTGTATAAGGCAACACATTGGCTGAGTAGGCTGTAACTTTTAGAAAAAAGAACATCTGCTTTTGTAGCTTACGTCCTAGAAAATGGAAACTTAGGGGTATTGGAATGGTGATCATTCAACCCCCCCCCCCCCAAAAAACAATTTGTTGTTCTGGTTTTTGGGTATTCGACAATTGAATTGTCAATATCATTATTGATAGGCGCCCTGTAGATGTATGGATCTTGTAAGGACGACAAAAATAGAAACTGCTCTAGGTTTCTAGAGTTATCTCAGTGTTGTATGCTGCTACTTTTAACATCATCTCTTTCAATGTTAGTTTATTCCTATATCAGGGGCTGCTGGTACGTTTAAGTACATTTTTATCTCGAAATGGAAACACTTCACCGCTTCTAAAACTGGTTTGCTGTTCAATAAGTATGTGTGTATAGTTTCTGACGACAGCTGAAGATTTGCTTTCAGGAGATAATATTTGTAGAGTTCACTGTCTTTCAACTGTCAGCAACTTTTGTGCTTACTAGAGTAGATATGATTGTTGGGTTTTTCTTCTTGTGTACCTTTTTTGTTAAATCTGTACTTTTTATTTGCGAAATAAAGAGTCTGGCCGTGTGTGCAAGTTTCGTGAACTGCTACACGTAGAGTACTGCTTTCTTTTTACTTTCTTTGTCGATGTCAGCCTCCTTTTAGTCTCAGTACGATTCTCATTGCTGTAAATGTTATTTCACGAAGAAGCCACACATTTCTTGCCACGACAACACTAACAGGTTACGAAATAGTTGTAGGAATTCTCGAAGATTTGCCACATGATATTGATGTGAAGTAGAGTATAATAAGGACGCCGATGCTAATGGGAGTCATCTCAATAATCCGGCAGCTTTAAGTTTTAAATCTATTTTTTAAAAACATATTTTTTGATGCAATTTTCGAAACAAATTTGATAGAAAGTTCACCGGTGGAGATCGAAATCAGTTTATGTGAAACTATAGATTTATGCGAAAAGCAAGTGGTAAATGGTTCCATTTATCAAAACCGTTGCAAGAAGAGAAATTTGCATGAGACCATAATATTAGAAGGTGGAAAACCGTGAATGACTTAATCATTTCCTTCAAAGGGAAAAATTCAGTGAAATAATACAACCCAATATAGCCTGTTTAACACGGTTACAAACTGTGATGTACTGAAGACAAGAAACGCTACATTTATGCCTTTGCCTTTTATCGATGGAGAAATGAAGCTCTGGAGAGGGAATTTGAAACTTGTAAGGAATATCAAGACTATAAATAATATTTGTAAACTTAGAAAGGTAAATACATGCTTCATAGAAAGCCGGTTTATATACAGGGCGCTTCAAATGTTTCATTCGGTATCTCGTGTCTTATGGTCAAAGAAGATAAAAACTTGGGACAAAATTTAATCTATGCATCGAAACTAAATATTTATCTTGGCAGCAGTTGGCTGCTGGTAGGATTCTCAGGTAGCTAGCAGCTAGCTCGTTTGTTTATTCATTTTTCAGTGTGTTTCTAGTCGAGATAACGACAACGCAGGGAAAAAAGGTTTTGAGCTCACCATTTCATCTGATGCAATTCAGTTACAACTTCTGGTATAATTTATCGAGAATAAGGCATTACAACTCATAAGGCATAACAAGGAACACACATCTCTCAACGCACCAGAGATCTCCAGCGTTACATGATCTTAAGGTAAGTCACTTTTTGTGGGTGTTTGTGACTCCCCTCTCATTATCGTTGAGTAGATTGCGACACTACATTGCAACAGCAATTGTATAGGGCGAGTTTACCTATCTCCTGGGTCTTTTCCATACATCTGGTGGAGAGCACATCAAACATCTGTTACACGTAAATTTAACCTTTGAGCCTAAAAGTAGTTCACCAACAGGTTGTACGTGCATGCGTGTGAAATATGTATCCTTATAAAAATTTAGTGTCCTCGTCTGAAATAAAAGTTCGTTACTCATTAGTTTATGTTTGTATCACCACTCATACATGATACAGTTTTTTTTAAATAGTATGATTTTTTTTTTATATGTACTCTATAACGTGTTAGAGAAGTAAGAAGCACCGACATGAACACAACAATAAGGAAGTGCTTGGATAAAAAAGGTGTGATGCAATGAGGAAGTGTCTCTGTTCCACTGTTTCACGTGTATATAGATGAGGCAATGAAGATTAAATTTCAGGGTGAAAGGTTACCAATGATCAGATTCGCTGATGATATTTCTGTCTTCTGCGAATGTGGGTAATAACTGCAGTACCTGCTGAGTGGTATCAACTTTCTACTGAGCACAGAATCTGGACTGAAACAGATGACAGACAAACTATTGAAGAGTAGCCAAATTATATTAGTCACGAATCACAAAAATTGCGCACTATCAAAGTGAAGGAATTCTGCTACATTGGAAACATGACAGCCTCTAAAGGACGAAGCAACGAGGACATAAGATACGCACTAGTATCGGAAGGTAGGACATTCCTCCCGAACAGATATCTCCTAGTATCAAACATCTTTTAATTTGAAGAAGAAATTTCTGAGAATGTGCGTTTGGAGCGTAGCTTTGTATGGAAGTTGAGCAGTGCACATGGTTATATCGATTCTTAATGCTTGACAAATCCCTTTGTCTACCGTTGCTTTCTTGGACTCCCGAGTGGTAGCGCCTGCTGCTGCTCCGCGAGGGATGTAAACACGTGCTCAGCCCTTAGATGTGATCTCTCCACCTGCAACCAACCATTCCTCAGGCTAACAAAGTAAAACGCTAACGTGGAATCCAAAACTCCTTACCATACCACACAAGACCCGGAACCGACTACAGCTACCTACAGGCCATTCCTGGGGTCTACATCCTTCTACCATTTAACCTCACCTACAAGTCCCTCAACTGCCTCATCCTAACCTACGTCAACGTTGCCTGGATCTCTGCCTTACCCAACTTCTGTAAGTCCCTTGAAATTCTGGAAAGATATGCACTTCGTCTCGCCTTCCGCATCCGCTTACCATCCCCAACTTGCATCCTGTATCAACTAATCCAGTTCCCCTATCTTCTCTTCCTAACACACTTTCTGCTTAGATACGTTAATCACAAAATCCAGTCACAGTACCCAGTTTCTCAACCATCAATAACCATTCCAGGTACCCTGCTGCACTATTAGATCCATATTTCACCTCCCACGCACACCCATGACCTTACCCATGCTCTCCCGCCGCAATTGTAACCAACTCTCATTCCCGAACGCCTAAATACGTCCCGAGATATACCCCTCTTTCCAGCGCTAATCACACGCTCCACCTCATACCATCCTCCTATTCATTTCTTCCTTCCCCCTTCATTCACCTTGCTGACTTCTAGTCGCTACCGTCAGTTCACAGGGCCCAATAATCTTACTCAGCATCGCATCTTCATGACAATTTTTTCATGCGTCACTTAGCATCACCATTTTACCACGGCCTAACTCATATTCATAAGTGACTATATTTTAACTGTAACATAATACCGCCAAACGGGTTTAGAAAACCATGAATATTTTCCATCCATGTGTATTTTACATTATCCTAATTTATTGTCAACGTCGTTCACCTATGTATTTTTAACAAATCGTCTGTTATTGTCACCTTCCATATATTGTAACTATTATTAAATACTGTTAATGTAACCTTCGGTTGAAGAGCGGTTTTTATTCGCTGCCAGCCCGTCCTCGTTATGGGCAATTGAAGTGACAATAATGACAAAAAAAATTCAGACGTAATCGGCTGGGGTGACTGTTTTGAGGGGGCCTTTTGTGGTATTTCGACTTGTATTTGGAGGCGTAGTAGCAACTCATGCTGTCAGCAAGACTGATTATTACAATGCAAGCCGAACCTTGGTCTACTGGGAAGTTGCAGGTTTGCCTTGCCTGTATGATGACGGCCCGCATTCTGGAATTTGACTTCAGGCCTGCTCCTGCTGTCTTGTCTGGCGCACATGGCCACATACGCAGTCCATGATTTACTTCTGTCTAAGACATGAAAGACGATAAGCAACATTTTGTAGACATGTAACATTTGCGGGACAAAACCCATTCCTGTGCAGTCTCCTCTCAGTTCGTTTGTCATTTTGACGCAGGCCGTGGTGGCCGAGCGGTTCTAGGCGCTTCACTTCGGAACCGCACTACTGCTACGGTCGCAGGTTGGAATCGTGCCTCGGGTATGAATGTGTGTGATGTCCTTAGGTTAGTTAGGTTTAAGTAGTTCTAAGTTCTAGGGGACTGATGACCTCAGGTGTTAAGTCCCATAATGATCAGAGCCATTTTTGTCATTTTGTCATTAAAACGATTCGGATCTTTCTACTGGCTGTGTTTGACCGCTACCTTTTGTGGATTAGCATCCTGGCGATGAATCCTTATAAAACAACAACTCACTTAATTGTAGGACAATATCAGCTTTAGGAGGTGTAAAATGAGGTGACAAAAGTCATCGGATAGCAATTTGCACATACACAGATGGGGGTAGTATCGCGTCCACAACGTATGAAAGGGGAAATACACTGTCGGAACTGTCATTTGCACTCCGGTGATGATTCATGTGAAAAGGTTTCAGACGAGAGTGTGGTCGCGCAGTGGGAATTAACAGACTTTGAGCACGGAATGGTAGTTGCAGCTAGACGATTAGGACATTCCATTTCGGAAATAGTTAGGGAATTCACTATCTGAGATCCACAGTGTCAAGAGTGAGCCGAGAATACCAAATTTCGGGCATTACCTCTCATCGCGGACAACGCAGTGGCCGACGACCTTTACTTAACAACTGAAATCAGCAGCGTTTGCGTTGAGTTGTCAGTGATAACAGACAAGCAATACTGCGTGAAATAAGGGCAGAAATCAATGTTTGACGTAGTACGAACTTATCCGTTATGACAGGGCGGTGAATAATTGCAGCAGCCGACTGACGCGAGTGTCTTCGCTGACAGCACTTCACCGCCTGGAGCGCCTCTGTTGGGCAGGCGGCCACGTCAGTTGGAACTTAGACGTCTGGAAAACCGTGTGGTCAGGTGAGTTCCGATTGGAGAGCCGGTCACTGTGGTCCAGCGGTTCTACGCGCTTCAGTCAGGAACCGCGCTGCTACTACGGTCGCAGGTTCGAATCCTGCCACGGGCATGAATGTGTGTGATGTCATTAGTTTAGTTAGGTTTAAGTAGTTCGAACTTTATGGGACTGATGTCCTCAGATGTTAATTCCCATAGGGCTTAGAGCCATTTGAACCGATTGCAGTTGGTAAGATCAGATGATAGGGTTCGAGTGAGGCGCAGATGCCAGGAAGCCATTGATCCAAGGCACTGTGCAAGCTGGTGGTGGCTCAGTAATGGCGTGGGCTGTGGTTACATGGATTGGTTAGGGTCCTCTGGCCTAACTGACCCGATCATTGACCGTAAACGGTTATGTTCTACCAAAAAGCTATGGAATTTTTATGTATGACAATGTGCCATGTTACCCGGCCACAACTCTTCGTGACTGGTTTGAAAAACTCGAAGGTTTCAGCGAATGATTTGGCCACCCAGATTGCCCCATATGAATCCCATCGATCATTTATGGAACGTAATCGAGAAACCAGTTTGCTCACAAAATCTTGCACCGATAAGACTTTCACAATTATGGAAGGTTGTAGAGGCACACAAAATCTTGCACCGATAAGACTTTCGCAATTATGGACGGTTGTAGAGGCAGCATGGGTCAATATTTCTGCCCGGGACCTCCAACGACTTTTTGCGTGCATGCCGCTTCGAGGTGCTGCACTACACTGGACAAAAAGAGGTGCGATACCAGGTATCCCATGATATTTGTCACCTCAGCGTATGTGTTTCCTAAATTAAGGGTTTAGTACCTGTTGTGTCCTGTATTTAAGGGTTTTTTTTGTATTTACTTTCTTACCTGATACTAGCTGCTAAATGGACTCAGTTCTATGCCCTCATGTTTCTGTTACGCTCGAGGGTCCGCATATTCACTGTCATTCACTTTCTGTGTATTTTTAATTTATAGTCAACGTTTACGCTTTAGAATTTGTCGAGCAACTGTATGGATATCAGTCACAATCGAGTAATCTCTGTATTTTCCTAATTCGTAAACTTAAAGCTCTTCGCTTGCCTTGGACTTTGTTGCTCATGAATGTTCTTGGTAAACGTCTTAGTCTACTTCACAAACGAGGATATGTTACTTTTTCTGCTTTTTACGATTACGCTTTTTAGTCCAATTGCAACCCCTTCTGACTGCTTCACAGCCCTTTAGGTGAAGTTAAAAAGCAGAATTCTGCTTCACAAATGTGTACATTATTTTACATTCACTGCCTACTATGATTATGCTTATTAACGAAACAGCAATTACATTCACAGCCGTGTATGCAAATTATGATTTTTTTCCCTGGGGCTGAAATTTGTCCATCCAAAACCCCGCATCACAAACGTGAACACTCTTTTTAAATTCTTCTTTTATGTAATCGGTGTTTGTACATGCTAAACTCTGCTTCATAGGCGATTACGTTACTCTACATTTTCTGGTTTCTATGAATATGCACATTATGACTCAGAAATTCCTTTTGGCTGCCTTGCAGCCGTATATAAAGCTTTAAAATTTTAGTACCAATTTTCTCATTTCGGATCGACATTTTTTGGTGGAAAAGTGTTTTACAGACAGATCAATCATTTCAAAGTTCTGCTTTCCTTGATAGTGTGAAATAGTGAGACAAGAATTCTTCGTGCTTGCTTTTCAGCTGTGTAAGTAAATATTTTTAAAATTCTTTAGTATGTATTGATTCTATTCCCTGTAATCTGCCTGCTTCACAGGCGTATATATGTCATTTTCTGGGTTACATATCAATGTGTGTCACAGAATCTGCTTGAGTTAATTTTGACGTATTTTTGGGTATTTCTGTGAACCTAACAATTTGTTTTGAAACTTGATACCTGTGGGGAGCAGATATTACTTGTTTCTGTTATTAATAAAAGACGACCTTTGGGATAAATCAATACATAATTTTACTTCAGACATTATTTTGTTTTCGGTCAGACCTTCAGAACTGAAGTCATGAACTGTGGGGAAAGTAGAGAGGAAAAGAACTGTTTATTCTGAAATGCGGTATTGAAGAAGATTTCTAAGCATTACGTGATAACCACAAAATATTAATAATAATAAAAAAAATTCTGGGAAGACAACAGCGACCGATGACAAAGGCGGACTGATCGATAAGCCAACATGGAACTAACTACAGGCAAAGAAGAGGGGGAGGGGGGGGGGGTGAGAGTGAAAGTGGTACTTCATGATCATTGTCATATACTCTTCAACAAACACCTTCAACTGGCTTGCATGTATGTGTAGATGAGGGAGCCAGGATAGTTAGAAAAATCGGAACTTGTCGACGTAGACGGTGGAGGAGATGTCATAGTGCAACAAACAGTGAATGATGGCAATGTAATGCTCTAGTGTTACAGCAAACTACAGAGACGGGCTTCTGTTGGTTCAGAGAAACGTTGTTCCCGCTACAGAGCGACTGGCAAGTGTTCTGAGCAGGTAGGCGAAGCCAGAAATAGCCGTGGAGACTGCGAAGCTGCCACACCCACATCTATCCTACAGCGCGCCCTCCGCCGTTCATTTGCAGCGCTCCCGCCTGCGGCCGCTACTGGAAGGGCTGTTTTTGTTATTTCTGGCGGGTAGTGGCCGCCAGGTGGCCGTCTCTCCAAACTCAATTCCCCCCCTCCAGCCACCCGTGGCAAACGGGCTCCTGGAGCTCTACGCCTACTGCGGTACGTCACATAGTGGAGCATATCTCGCATTATTGTTCATGGATCCACTCGAAATATCACACCACATAATTATTTATTTATTTATTATTTACCTTTAATTTACAAGCAATATGAACCGAAGATCACATAGCCCAAATCACAACCTTCTAGAGCAAAAATTATGTTCCAGCGACCCATAATGGTTTCGCACGGATAGCACTACGTATCTCCTAATGAACGACGTGTATGGCATAGTGGTATTAAAATATATACGTAAACCTTCCTCGTGAATCAGTGTCTACCAATTTAAATCATATCAGAATCGCTACAGTAATTCCTGAGATTTGCCATCACATACAGACTGGAAAAACCAAAGGTATTTAATTTGTATTATATATAAGAAAAGAAATTTGTTAACATCGAGTATAGATTTAAGTATCAGGAAGTCGTTTCTGAAAGTATTTGTATGAAGTGTAGCCATGTATGGAAGCGAAACATGGAAGATAAATAGTTTGGACGAGAAGAGAATAGAAGCTTTCGAAATGTGGCGCTACAGAAGAATGCTGAAGATAAGATGGGTAGATCACGTAACTAATAAGGAGGTATTGAATAGAATAGGGGAGAAGAGGAGTTTGTGGCACAACTTGACAAGAAGAAGGGACCGGTTGGTAGGACACGTTCTGAGGCATCAGGGGATCACAAATTTAGCATTGGAGGGCAGCGTGGAGGGTAAAAACCGTAGAGGGAGACCAAGAGATGAATACACTAAGCAGATTCAGAAGGATGTAGTTTGCAGTAAGTACTGGGAGATGAAGAAGCTTCCACAGGATAGAGTAGCATGGAGAGCTGCATCAAACCAGTCTCAGGACTGAAGACCACAACAACAACAACATTATACAGGGTGTTACAAAAAGGTACGGCCAAACTTTCAGGAAACATTCCTCACACAAACAAAATATGTTATGTGGACATGTGTCCGGAAACGCTTACTTTCCATTACTTTTCATTTTATTACTTCTCTTCAAATCACATCAATCATGGAATGGAAACACACAGCAACAGAACGTACCAGCGTGACTTCAAACACTTTGTTACAGGAAATGTTCAAAATGTCCTCCGTTAGCGAGGATACATGCATCCACTCTCCGTCGCATGGAATCCCTGATGCACTGATGCAGCCCTGGTGAATGGCGTATTGTATCACAGCCGTCCACAATACGAGCACGAAGAGTCTCTACATTTGGTACCGGGGTTGCGTAGACAAGAGCTTTCAAGTGCCCCCATAAATGAAAGTCAAGAGGGTTGAGGTCAGGAGAGCGTGGAGGCCATGGAATTGGTCCGCCTCTACCAATCCATCGGTCACCGAATCTGTTGTTGAGAAGCGTACGAACACTTCAACTGAAATGTGCAGGAGCTCCATCGTGCATGAACCACATATTGTGTCGTACTTGTACAACAATGCCTGCCCAAACGTGTTGATGACGTGATTTGCACAGTTGGGTGCGGATTCTCGTCAGCCCACACATGTTGATTGTGAAAATTTACAATTTGATCACGTTAGAATGAAGCCTCATCCGTAAAGAGAACATTTGCACTGAAATGAGGTTTGACATATTGTTGGATGAACCATTCGCAGAAGTGTACCCGTGGAGGCCAATCAGCTGCTGATAGTGCCTGCCCACGCTGTACATGGTACGGTAACAACTGGTTCTCCCGTAGCACTCTCCATACAGTGACGTGGTCAACGTTACCTCGTACAGCAGCAACTTCTCTGATGCTGACATTAGGGTTATCGTCAACTGCACGAAGAATTGCCTCGTCCATTGCAGGTGTCCTCGTCGTTCTAGGTCTTCCCCAGTCGCGAGTCATAGGCTGGACTGTTCCGTGGTCCCTAAGACGCCGATCAATTGCTTCGAACGTCTTCCTGTCGGGACACCTTCGTTACGGGCATCTGCCAACTCCACATTTGTAAACATTGCACTGACTGCAAAACCACGTTCATGATGAACACTAACCTGTTGATGCTACGTACTGATGTGCTTGATGCTAGTACTGTAGAGCAATGAGTCGCATGTTAACACATGCACCGAAGTCAACATTACCTTCCTTTAATTGGGCCAACTGGCGGTGAATCGAGGAAGTACAGTACATACTGACGTGATGGCTGGGTGTTGTGTGCTGTCCTTAGGTTAGTTAGATTTAAGTAGTTCTAAGTTCTAGGGGACTGATGACCATAGATGTTAAGTCCCATAGTGCTCATAGCCATTTTTTTAGTACATACTGACGAAACTAAAATGAGCTCTAACATGGAAATTAAGCGTTTCAGGTCACATGTCCACATAACATCTTTTCTTCATTTGTGTGTGAGGAATGTTTCCTGAAAGTTTGGTCGAACCTTTTTGTAACACCCTGTATATAGATTTGTCGGGATCGTAGTATAAAGAAGTAGTTACGTAACACTGCTCAACAACAACAAAAAGCTTTGTTAGCAATTACAAGAACAACATACAGTATATAGTTTGATACGCAATAACATCCTGTTTCTACAGGTATGTTTCTTTTGTTGTGTTTTGATCCACACAGTCGCACACTTACAATAGTTTCTGTTGATCTTTGCTCTCATCGAAATCTGTTGTTTCTGTATAGAAATAAAAGAATTAGCATCTAGTCTTCGCTGCTCGCTGTAGGAAAAACTGTTAATTTGGTATTAATACGTAAAATATGATTCTGAATGAAATTATTAATTTTAGTTTTGTATGCTATGAGTGTTAAGATGGATGTAATGAACTGGCACAAAGTTTATACTCATATAATTTACGTTGGGGTAGAGTCATTCATTATATTTTAGACAGTTATAGTCATTATGTAGACACGAGCAGCACTGTACGAATTGTGCAGTGGTTTTTATGAGTGGCTGTAGAGTGATGAGTCACGTGGCTGGAGTGCACCGCGAGGAAGTCTCCGTAAATATCTTCTTATGAAATAGCCTGTATAGTTGCGGTGTTACTGCCGGAAAGTGCCTGATGAAACACACGGTGAAAATGAAAGAGGAAGAAGGAATAAAGGCCTGAAGTTGGAATGAATGATCTATCATATGGTGGAGGGAGACGGAGAAATGTCCGATGTAAATCTTATCTGGTGACGCGTTCTGCACTACCGACTGATATAAAATAACCTCGAAGAATGTATTATTGCAGCTGCTGCCTGATTTAAATTTAATATTTATTGGTGAATAATAATTCGGCCAAAGTGAATGTATGCTAAGATGCAACTTACTGAGACGTTCGATTATTGCTCCTATTTTCTGCCAACTGTTTCGCTTTCTTCAGGATCGTTGTAATTAATGCGATTACTGCTTGTTCATTGGTGAAAGGAATTAATGTGTCGCACCAATGGCTCAAAACCAGTATAATAATGGTCTGCTTTATTTCAAGTCGTATTTCTTGTTTCCTATGTGGTAGTTTGGTTATTCGTTTCCAAGCAATGAAGATATATGTAACTAAAGTCCGTAACTGCCATAAGTCCCGTAGTATAGCCGTAAATTCAACGTTCATTAAGAAAGTAGTTTTGGGATTGTTATTATTTATTATTATCATTCTACTTACTTTGCAGTTATGGTGAGTACAGTATTGACCGTGATCGTGAAAGAATCTCATTTG
This sequence comes from Schistocerca cancellata, assembly GCF_023864275.1. Taxonomy (NCBI): domain Eukaryota; kingdom Metazoa; phylum Arthropoda; class Insecta; order Orthoptera; family Acrididae; genus Schistocerca; species Schistocerca cancellata. The sequence goes on from NC_064627.1 coordinate 980,720,953, forward strand.
CACTTCGTTGTGCGATTACCAGGTCATAAACCAAAATGATATAGGTCCATAATAATAATGAACTTTATTTTTGGAAGGTTCATCCTCCAGCAAAACACAATTTTTCTTTTATTATTTCACTCAGACATGTTTCGCTGAAGTTTCAGCATCATTATTGGGCTTTTATTTCCTGATGACTGTGTTTTGTGTTTTACAGTTCATCATTTCACATTATAGTTTCTCATTTTTCTGGTTTCCACATTACCTTCATGGTGAAAATCTGTAGTATTTGCGCTTTCATTGTCGCTGTTTACAGAATGCAACGACACGTGTCTGGGTAATAGAATAAAAGAAAAAAAAATAGTGGTTTGCTCAAGGCGGACACTTCCAAACACAATTTTTAAGCGAACGTGGATGCAAGAGCAAATGTCTCAAAATAACAATATTATTAAATAAAATAGCTTCGCATGTCTTTTTGGATGAAAAATTCGTTGTTTGATTTTTAACGGGTAGAGTGGACCATTTTTCTTATGACCCGGTCTCATATTTTAGAACTGTACACTCTCATAAACCCATGTACAATCGCAAGTTGTCCTGCACCAAATGTGAATTCAGCATTTCTGTACATTCCCCAGGATTCATGTAATAATGTCTTTTGTGAACTTTTACGGTACCCTACGTTTTACATGTGTATGGAAAAATGACACGCTATCGCTACATGATATACAACTGCAAAGAGAAAAAAAATAGCCGCCAGTATCAAAGGAATGAAAAAATGACTAACGTAACAGTAATAAAAAGTAAATAATCATGCCAAAATTTTTTCATTTCCACACTAGTCTCTGGAACGTCGCTTTGTAAGGTCCAGAAATAGTCGGACAACTCTGCAGTATTTCATGTGTCTTGACGATGCTTTTTTGTTTGAGATATTTTCAACTGAACACTAACTGCGTCAGGGTTACCCGGAAGGAGGTCCAAATCATCATTCGTGAAATATAGTGTAACACTTTCACGCCGGCGTGTACCACCGGTGGGTTGATGCTATATCCTCCTATCGAGAGGCATGTACCACTGGTGGCTCACGCTAGATCTCATCGGGCAGCATGTACTACCACTGGCTCAGGCTAGACGCTGCAAATTATGCTACCAGCAATACACGAACGTTTGGTGTATTACCTATCAGCCAGGCGCAACGAACAGCCGCGAATACAAATGAGTGTGATTATTCAATCAGAGAGCTTTCTGAACAAATGAGAAATAAGATAAAATAATATTAATCACCAGTTTTTTGAGGGAATGGACATACGCAATTGTCGAAATAAAAAGTCATTATATTAAAATACCAGCATAGGGTGTTTCAATACAACCGCGGTTCCACGGCGAGAAACACGAAAAACATTGACGCCAGACAAAGGAAAGCACGGACAAATGTACCGATCCGGCATGAACGTCTTAAGTGAGGTGTCATACCCCGTAAGCTGGTATGATCTCAGCAGTTCTTGCACTATATCAAGACAGTTCCATGTCCTATGGGTGCCTAAAATATTCTTCCAGACGCTTGCGAAAGACAGCCAAGCCGTTCTTTCGACACCACTCAAAAAATCAAGGACATTTTCATGAGACATTAATTCCCCAATTTGATGTCCTAGAAATCATCTTTCCCTTATTTTGCTTCACAAATACTTGTCTAAGCAAAATAAAAACGTTCATGCCTACACTGGAAGTTCTGGCCATGGCATTCACAAAGTTTCCGAATACACCCCTTTATTATTTCAGCGGAGGTATACACACCGTTCTCGGGTCAAGAAGGATGTTCGACAGACACAATATAATTTTGTTAGTTAATTTACATGGACAGTTGTAATGGTTTGCTCGAACACCACATTTTCTTATATAATGGGGAGACACACATAATATATGGACCTGAAATGCTAATAACTCTTAGCTGAAAGCTGTTTAAAGGAGATCTCTCTGTCAAATATTATTTCTTCGTTTGTCTTTCTTATTTCTATTGTTACTTCCTTGTGATAATAATAATTACCATCAAATAAACATATCGTGATATACTTTTCTTCTGACACTGGTGCCATATCAGTATTTTTAACAGGCCATCCAATGGGAGTGTCGGTGTTTTGTTTCATGATCAGAATTACCAGATTTGGACGTGATCTGTTTAGCTGCCTTTACGACTGTCTAACTGAGAAAATTACTAACTGTAGTAATTACAAAGGGCCTGCTTGGTATATTGCTTACGAAATCCCATTCGCCAGTGCAAAAAGATTGGCGCACTTCATACATTTAAAATAATAATCAACCAAGCCATATATTTCTAAATCGTAATATTTCGTGTTCCCAATACTTGGTTTGTACCGTTAGTGTAACACTTGTCTTAAAATACCCGTCACAACGTGTTCACCACTTTCTTCTGCCCAAGCAATAATTCATTCTGAGAATGCCATTTCTTCCCACAATAGTGGTTTTTTCTGTGTCTGCTGGCCCGTTCTTATAGAAAACAGCAGTGCTATACGTACCCGAGCTGCAGGCGAGAAGAATTACAGTTATACTGAGATCTCCACATATTCGTCCCTTTTTTTCTCGTACTCAGTAAGTGAGAGTAGTAGTCAAATTTCTCGTGTCCCCTTTGGATTAAACTATATGAGCAAACAGAAAGAAGGAAATTTATTTCCATTGTGAAGAAATATATTTTTAGACCAATTTTGCTTGAATCAGTAAACTCGTGTCACTCTTTACATCAGGACGATGGGAAACGTTCTCCATAATCGAGGGATAGCGTGACAGAAAACCATGACAACTTCTTTGGAGAAACGTTCAGAGAAAACGGAATGGCTGCATCACAAAGATAGAGATTACATCCCTTTTTCTCGCAAAACAAAAATATCAACCTGTTGCTATTTAAACTGAGAACAACTTCGTTGAGACCCTTTTAAGACAAAAATGTGGCTCATGTAAATCACAACAGCCTTAAAATTTTGAGTCGACGTGTATATACTCCTTCCATATCATTTGCCTGTTCATCATTGTATGCATTTCTCAGGAGGCACCGTTGTCGGAAGTTCTTCACTGCGCGTATAAGGGTTTTAGGTGATGCTAAATTAGAATATCATATAGTTATCCTCGTTTCAAAGTAATTCCACCTATTTCGATCAGAAAAAAAACAGTCCGTTGTGTTCCACTCGCATTCTTTGGTTCCCTCCAAATCATAGAAATAGCAAGCCACATGTGGAGTGATCGTTTTAACCAGTCATGAGAGTGGTACACGACTAACAGCCCAATTTCCGTCCTGCTCGTCAACCCTACACCTGAAATTATGTTCACCGCATTTCTTTATAAGATGATTAAGTTCCTGTTTTTGTTCAAATTGGTTCAAATGGCTCTGAGCACTATGGGACTTAACTTCTAAGGTCATCAGTCCCCTAGAACTTAGAACTACTTAAACCTAACTAACCTAAGGACATCACACACATCCATGCCCGAGGCAGGATTCGAACCTGCGACCGTAGCGGTCGCGTGGTTCCAGACTGTAGCGCCTTTAACCGCTTGGCCACCACAGCCGGCCCTGTTTTTGTTATTTCTTAGTTAACTCTATACAGCTACAACAAAAAGAGTTTACGCTGTTCACACAGGTGAGAAGAATTATTTCTTCTGAATTAACACGGAAAGCAAACCACAAACCCTCACGAACTTAGAGCGGCAAGTACTCACTTCTAAATAACTATCACATGTTCCAGTGTTGAGATGTAAGTGGCAGTTAACACAACGTGATTCTACTTTATTCATGATTCATTGGCAGTGATGCCAAACCATTTTCATTTTTCGGAGGTATATTTCTGAACGGAGAGTCATCTGTGGTAATTCCTTGCATTTCGGTTATTTTTCAATAAATAATTAGGCAGAATGTTTAAGTTAATAACCAACATGAAACATCATGGCAGATTAAAACTGTGTGCCGTACCGAGACTCGAACTCGGGACCTTTGCCTTTCGCGGGCAAGTGCTCCACCGACTGTGCTACCCAAGCACGACTCACGCCCCGCCCGCACAGCTTTACTTCTGCCAGTACCGCGTCTCCTACCTTCCAAACTTTACAGAAGGTCTCCTGCGAACTTACAGAACTAGCACTCATGAAAGAAAGGATATTGCTGAGACATGGCTTAGCCACAGCCTGGGGAATGTTTCTAGAATGATATGAAACTTCCTGGCAGATTAAAACTGTATGCCGGACCGAGACCGAGACCGACTAGAAACATCCCCCAGGCTGTGGCTAAGCCATGTCTCCGCAATATCCTTTCTTTCAGGAGTGCTAGTTCTGCAAGTTCGCAGGACAGCTTCTGTAAAGTTTGGAAGGTAGGAGACGAGGTACTGGCAGAAGTAAAGCTGTGAGGACGGGACGTGAGTCGTGCTTGGGTTGCTCAGATGGTAGAGCACTTGCCGGCGAAAGGCAAAGGTCCCGATTTCGAGTCTCGGTCCGGCACACAGTTTTAATCTGCCAGGAAGTTTCATATCAGCGCACACTCCGCTGTAGAGTGAAAATTTCATTCTAGAATAACCAACATGCTGTGTTTTCCAGAATTTCAATAGCTAGAGGACAGTGTGTCACAAGCAACCTGAGCCCGATAGCAAAAAATTGATCTCATTTCGAATTCATCACCCACGACGTAGCAAGGACAACCACTCCCATTCTTTGTAATAAATATATTGGCGACCAGTGTAACCTTTTTTTAAAAAAAGTATCTTGTGGTTAATGAGAAGTACGGGGAAATGATACACGTAAAATCTCTATTTCTAACGAATGCTTAAAAAACTTTGAAAAGTAACACAAAGTAATGTTTACTAAAGCTACTGGTATCAAGAATGTCGTGAGACGAACGAAAAATGGTGTAGATCAAACAAGAGTTGGCCGTTGTGGCCGAGCGGTTCTAGGCGCTTCAGTCTGGAACCGTGCGACCGGGCATGGATGTGTATGTTGTCCTTTGGTTGGTTAGGTTTAAGTAGTTCTAAGTTCTAGGGGACTGATGACCTTAGATGTTAGGTCCCATACTGCTCAGAGTCATTTGAATCATGTTTAACAAACAAGAAAGTGTTGAGGAACTCAAAAATGTCCGAGGAACTTACAGCGTAATATCCAGTCACCACAAGACTGGCCGCTGTATGCCTCCGTGTACCACCAGAAAACAAAGGGCGAACATAGAGTCCACTGCTTATAGTACAAGTGCAGTTGAAGAAAGGATAGTTACTGTTCGATTTAAAAGATACAAAACAATTCAAATATCGAAAAGATACCCTTTTGAATACCAACAAAAACAAAAAATATCACTCTTATAAAAATATTTATTACTTACAATAATAACTTTACGAGAAAGAATGCAAAAATAAAAATTAGTCAGGAGGAGGTGACACATGGAAATATGAATACTCATAGGCGACGGATGAGAAAATACAACCACAGGTTCTGACCCCAACGTAAAACTGACAACAGACCCGATAGTTCGAAATTATAAAATGTAATTGCACTTTCATTACAATATATGGAATGAGGAAAATCGTTCAGGAAGAGTTAAAATAAACAAGATAAACAAACACAAACGTTCTCGAATTGAAGGGAAAAATCACATAAACACAGACACTGTTAAAATACAAAAGTAAACTGTCTTAAACCATCAGAGATAGTTAAGAACTGTAGGTCTTCACTTCGTTTTTGTGTACACTTTCATTTTATTAAGTGTGAACTGTCACAGCTACAAGTGTCACAGTTAGTAAAATGTTCTCCGATTTTATGTCGTATCTTTACCGCTAAATTCGTAGAACTGCCATTGGGAACAACCACCTGAAACAAAATATCTTATTTCGTTTCATGGTCTATAGGTATTTAGTGTGGAGATATGGGGCACTTCGCCACGGTGGAGAAGGGAGGTGGCAGATAACATTTCTCGGATGTACACCTGTCTTCAAGAAAGTGGGTCGTGGCCACATGGTATACCGAAAGCCCGCAAACACGGACGGTAACTGACACTGGGATCTTAATCACAGCTCCCTGACACTGAATTGCAATACCTCAGCAATGCTTAGCGTAAGATTGGGTATTCATAAACTGAAATCAAATGAGCACTTGGATCATCGGATAACAGTGATGCACAACCGCCTGCGAAATACTATGTTTTACTATCGTTAATTTAAGACGTTTATTTTAACACAGGAAATGTTTGTACCGAAAGGGAGATCTTGACGAAAGGGAAGGCCTTGAGGAAGAGGCGTACTGCCATAGTTCATCAACGCACCGGGAAGGAGCAGGAACATCTAAGGCACGTCCCGGATATTCACTGTCTGCTGGAAAATTTGGGATTTTAAAGGACGTCATGTAGACGTTGAAAGGTGTATGTAATTACTACGATACAATGGTGTCAAAACGCGTAGGAGAATATAAGGGTAGCTCTACAAGGGGGGAACACATAAACTGAAAGATCAACTTTTGCGAAGTATATTTTGCAGCCAAGAGACTGTCAGATTCGATTCAGGTCATGACTGCCTCGAGAAGATACTGTTATACGCTGTACAGAGAATGTGGTGTATAATTCAGCGCGCACTATCAAATAAAAAAGAATTATAAAAAAAGTAAAATCTACATGTCTTTATGGCGATATACTGCTATATTCTCAGACAGTGTTTGAATAACATCAGTGATTCGTCTATGCATTTTTCTTACAAATAGGTATAAAGTTTCATTGAAAAAATTTCTAAAACGTCCTACACTTTGACGTAAATTCCAGTAATAATCTTCGTTTTGATATAGGATGTTATTAGGGAAGTGCAGAAGACGCAGAAACTTACGATACAAATCTCTGAAGAATTCTTTATAAAAACTGAAATTATATTTTTAGCTGCATCTGTATTACAGAAGATAAAAACCTTCTAACTTTTGTATAATCTAACTTGCATTACATCCTGTTTCGTGGGACATGCCTAAGACGTTTGACAGTAGCAATCAAATAATTACCCTATTACGTAACACTTTCGATTAGTATGCAAATTTCGGATAACGTACCTTTTACTGACGCTGTGGTGAACGTCCGAAGATACTGACCGAGTTGTTTATTTCATCCACTATACAATTTAATTTCTGAATTATGTGACCTGTGTTAATGAAGCATGCAAGGCAAGTTAACTCACGTGGAATAACGACATCGCTAAGTAAGATAAAAAGCGTCACCATCTCAGAGAAACACAGGCTTCATGGAGCATACTCTAATCCGAATGTCCTGCTCATTACATTTAATACATATTTGCCCCTTCCCATGCTAGTTCGCTTCAACCTTTTGCACTCGTCTTCTGCTACTACTACTACTACTACTACTACTACTACCACGTGTTCTTTCAACTCTTCCTTTTGTCCCTTTTCTTTAGTCCCACTCAACGCGAAACCGCTGCCCCCCCCCCCCCTCCTCCCCGAGCCAACGAAATCCAGTGCACGCCCACCGTCTATGCGACTCGCCTACCTTACCCTGATTACACAACTGCAAACACCACCGTGTCTTTCCACGTGGAATTAAGAGAACGTACCTTTTCCTCTGTAATTTTATCATTCCGTTACCAGGAAGTACCATACCAAGTGCAGAGCCACTACGGACGCACTCTGCAACATCAGTTTTGTTTCAGTGACATTGAGCACGCAGTATGATACCACTGCGAGTCAGGCAACCCACGAAACACAGCACTGCCGCCCCGCTGAGTTTAGCCGTTCGACCGCTGCCGCCGCAGCGGAAGCCGCACCGCGCCACAGCACAGCGCACCACACCATGTGCAGGCGCTGAACGGTTTTTATGTCGTTGCTGTTACTGACACATAGCAGAGCCCATCCGCCTCTCGACCGCGAAACAAACAAGAGGAAGGGACAGTCAAAACACGAACCTCACTGCAATACGTGGCACGGTAAGCACATATCAAAATGATGTGAAATGATGTTGTTGCTACTCGCCCCACATGCACGAAATATGTAGAACTCAATTCTGTTGACGAAGAAATCCACTATCTCGTGCACCAGTGTAAGAGCACCTCACAATAAAATCGCGAAATAACGTAATATGAGCAACGTCCTACAGACCTCCGTGGCAAGAATGAGGGAGAAAAAAAGACTAATAAAGTTCTGTAACAGAGTTCAGTTGGTAATGCAGACTGTACATAAAAACAGATGACCACGAAGCAGGCGAGGTTAAGGGATTCTAATACCTTGCAAGCAAATTAACACACGATGGTGGAAGCGAAGACACACAAAACAGAGGGCAATCCTGGCGAAAATAAGTCTGCTAATATCAGGCGTAGGCCTTAATGCGAGGAAGAATGTTCTCTAAAAAAGGCGTTTTGGACACATCTTTGTATGGTAGTTAATTATGGATTTGAGGAAAACCGAAAAGAGGAGAATCGAACGATACTATAAAAGAGTGTTAAAAATCGGGTGGGCTGATAAGGGACGAGAAGGCTCTCTAAGAAATCGGCGAAGAAAGGAACATATGGGAAACATTTAGAACAAGACGGACATGGTGACAGAACTTGTATTAAGACATCAGGTAATAACCTCCATGGTATTAGAGGGATCTGTAGAGAGTAAAAACTGTACTGGAAGAAAGATAATGGAATATATAAAATGAATAATTCAAAAGGTAAATAGTACTCTGAGACCAAGTGGCTCAAAAAGAAGACGAAGTTTCAGTGAACTGACGGTCCACCTCCCCATCTCCCTCGAAACAAAGGGGAAGAAACGGGAAAAATATTGTAAAGAGTTTTTGTGCACATTCCATCCCTACAAGAACGGAGGCAATAATTGTTATGTGTTCCCATCAACCAAGATTATAAAAGTACTGGTAACTCACAGAGTTAAGTGTCTATGTGATGGAGGTTCAGCAGATTGTAAAAGAATGACAGGAAGTAAGTAAGGTAAAAATACAGACTGAACTATTTTGTTCAAATACGACGATTGGAGGTAGTAAATTGGTCTGTCAGTAAGATGAAGCACAGGTAACATTACAATGTAATGTGTAGACATACAGTGCATCAGCGCACACAGTGAGAAATGGCATTAATAATTCTGCCAATTAGTTTGGAAGGAAATAAATTCCGTCCACCAAAATATCATGCCCTGAAAGAATTTCTTTCGGAGTAGCCAGCTTTCCCTAAGGCAACATTTTTCTTGTTCTACCACCAGACACTAGTAAACTCGAAATTTGTGGTAAGGTCTTATGGGACCAAACAGCTGAGGTCATCGGTCCCTAAGCTTAGACACTACTTGAACTGACTTACGCCAAGGACGACACACACACCCATGCCCGAGGGAAGACTCGAACCTTGAACGGGGGGAGCCGCGCGGACCGTGACAAGACGCCCTAAACGGCACGGCTACCCCGCGCGGCTATACACTTGTATCATGTTTCTTCGGAACGTAACAATAATATTAATTAGAGTCTTTGTGATTTACTCCTGGCGAGGTATACTCGAGGCATATTGATGAATCATGAACAGCCGTGTACCGCAAGTCTCTAGGGGAACGGAAGGTTCCAAATGATTGGAAAAGAGCACTGGTAGCCCCAGTCTTCAAGAAGGGTCGTCGAGCAGATGCGCAAAACTATAGACCAATATCTCTGACATCGATCTGTTGTAAAAAATTTGGAACATGTTTTTTGCTCGCGTATCATGTCATTTCTGGAAACCCAGAATCTACTCTGTAGGAATCAACATGGATTCCGGAAACAACGATCGTGTGAGACCCAACTCGCTTTATTTGTTCATGAGACACAGAAAATATTAGATACAGGCTCCCAGAAAGATGCCATTTTCCTTGACTTCCGGAAGGCATCCGATACAGTTCCGCACTTTCGCCTGATGAACAAAGTAAGAGCTGACGGAATATCGGACCAGCTGTATGGCTGGATTGAAGAGTTTTTAGCAAACAGAAAACAGCAAGTTGTTCTCAATGGAGAACAGGGGAGTGTTATGTGACCTTTGGTTTTCACAGTATATATAAATGACCTAATAGATAGTGTCGGAAGTTCCATGCAGCTTTTCGCGGATGATGCAGTAGTATACAGAGAAGTTGCATAATTAGAAAATTGCAGCGAAATGCAGGACGATCTGCAGCGGATAGGCACTTGGCGCAGGGAGTCGCAACTGACCCTTAACCTAGACAAATGTAATGTATTGCGAATACATAGAAAGAAGGATTCCTTATTGTATGATTATATGATAGCAGAACAAACACTGGTAGCAGTTACTTCTGTAAAATATCTGGGAGTATGCGTACGGAACGAATTATCATATAAATCATATATTATATATACACTCCTAGAAATTGAAATAAGAACACCGTGAATTCATTGTCCCAGGAAGGGGAAACTTTATTGACACATTCCTGGGGTCAGATACATCACATGATCACACTGACAGAACCACAGGCACATAGACACAGGCAACAGAGCATGCACAATGTCGGCACTAGTACAGTGTATATCCACCTTTCGCAGCAATGCAGGCTGCTATTCTCCCATGGAGACGATCGTAGAGATGCTGGATGTAGTCCTGTGGAACGGCTTGCCATGCCATTTCCACCTGGCGCCTCAGTTGGACCAGCGTTCGTGCTGGACGTGCAGACCGCGTGAGACGACGCTTCATCCAGTCCCAAACATGCTCAATGGGGGACAGATCCGGAGATCTTGCTGGCCAGGGTAGTTGACTTACACCTTCTAGAGCACGTTGGGTGGCACGGGATACATGCGGACGTGCATTGTCCTGTTGGAACAGCAAGTTCCCTTGCCGGTCTAGGAATGGTAGAACGATGGGTTCGATGACGGTTTGGATGTACCGTGCACTATTCAGTGTCCCCTCGACGATCACCAGTGGTGTACGGCCAGTGTAGGAGATCGCTCCCCACACCATGATGCCGAGTGTTGGCCCTGTGTGCCTCGCTCGTATGCAGTCCTGATTGTGGCGCTCACCTGCACGGCGCCAAACACGCATACGACCATCATTGGCACCAAGGCAGAAGCGACTCTCATCGCTGAAGACGACACGTCTCCATTCGTCCCTCCATTCACGCCTGTCGCGACACCACTGGAGGCATGTTCGGGCGTGAGCGGAAGACGGCCTAACGGTGTGCGGGACCGTAGCCCAGCTTCATGGAGACGGTTGCGAATGGTCCTCGCCGATACCCCAGGAGCAACAGTGTCCCTAATTTGCTGGGAAGTGGCGGTGCGGTCCCCTACGGCACTGCGTAGGATCCTACGGTCTTGGCGTGCATCCGTGCGTCGCTGCGGTCCGGTTCCAAGTCGACGGGCACGTGCACCTTCCGCCAACCACTGGCGACAACATCGATGTACTGTGGAGACCTCACGCCCCACGTGTTGAGCAATTCGGCGGTACGTCCACCCGGCCTCCCGCATGCCCACTATACGCCCTCGCTCAAAGTCCGTCAACTGCACATACGGTTCACGTCCACGCTGTCGCGGCATGCTACCAGTGTTAAAGACTGCGATGGAGCTCCGTATGCCACGGCAAACTGGCTGACACTGACGGCGGCGGTGCACAAATGCTGCGCAGCTAGCGCCATTCGACGGCCAACACCGCGGTTCCTGGTGTGTCCGCTGTGCCGTGCGTGTGATCATTGCTTGTACAGCCCTCTCGCAGTGTCCGGAGCAAGTATGGTGGGTCTGACACACCGGTGTCAATGTGTTCTTTTTTCCATTTCCAGGAGTATATATATATATATATATATATATATATATATATATATATATATATGAATTATCATATAAAATTAATTGTTGGTAAGGCGGGTGCCAGGTTGAGATTCATTTGGAGAGTCCTTAGAAAATGTAGTCCATTAGCAAAGGAGGTAGCTTACAAAACACTCGTTCGATCTATACTTGAGTATTGCTCATCAGTGTAGGATCCGTACCATGCAGGGTTGACAGAGGAGATAGAGAAGGTCCAAAGAAGAGTGACGCGTTTCGTCACAGGGTTATTTGGTAAGCGTGATAGCGTTACGGAGATGTTTAGCAGACTCAAGTGGCAGACTCTGCAAGAGAGGCGCTCTGCATCGCGGTGTAGCTTGCTGTCCAGGTGTGGGGGAGGGGGTGCGTTTCTGGATGAGGTATCGAATATATTGCTTCCCCCTACTTATACCTCCCGAGGAGATCACGAATGTAAAGTTAGAGAGATTCGAGCGCGCACGAAGGCTTTCCGGCAGTCGTTCTTCCCGCGAATTATACGCGACTGGAACAGGAAAGGGAGTAATGACAGTGGCACGTAAAGTAGCCTCCGTCACACACCGTTGGGTGGCTTGCGGAGTATAAATGTAGATGTAGAAATTAATATGTACTGACTTACGTATATCATCTTTATACATGATAGGCAATATATCTGCGATACGCGGTTAAAGGTACAGTTCATCACGATGACTTCTCGTTTTCTCTAGCATTTCTACAGTCTAGCACGGGGTCTGCTATTTCAGGACTCGGTAAACTTTTATTTCATTTTTTAAAATTTTGTGGCCGGATGCCCTTCCTGATGCCACAGAGGTCATGTAAACTCAGTGAGCCCTGTGCCCCATCTGTCTGTGAATCGTGCAAACTTCGTTCTGTGTGTTGTCGTACCTTAAATGTTCGTGTGTCATATTCTCCGAGGCAGAACTCTGCGACTAGCCGAGCATTTGCCTAAACGAGCGAGGGAATCCACCTAGAAAGCGCACTCAGGCTGGCCGGTATAATCATCACACGGCTTCCTGAATGAGATTTTCACTTTGCAGCGGAGTGTGCGCTGATATGAAACTTCCTGGCAGATTAAAACTGTGCGCCGGACCGAGACTCGAACTCGGGACCTTTGCCTTTCGCGGGCAAGTGCTCTACCATCTGAGCTACCCAAACACGACTCACGCCCGTCCTCACAGCTTTACTTCTGCCAGTATCTCGTCTGTTACCTTCCATACTTTACAGAAGCTCTCCTGCGAACCTTGCAGAACTAGCACTCCTGAAAGAAAGGATATTGCGGAGACATGGCTTAGCCACAGTCTGGGGAATGTTTCCAGAATGAGATTTTCACTCTGCAGCGGAGTGTGCACTGATATGAAACTTCCTGGCAGATTAAAACTGTGTTTCGGACCGAGAGGTAGAGCACTTGCCCGCGAAAGGCAAAGGTCCGTAGTTCGAGTCTCGGTCCGGCACAAGTTTTAATCTACTAGGAAAACATGCCACGGTTGTTTTTATGCCGCTCGGGTCCGGGTCCTGTTAACTTCGCTGTCTTGCAGACTAGTATACTGTCCGTTACGCTATGCGAACAGATCGGTTATTATGATTATTATAGTTGCAACTAATGTGGTTCCTCCCGAAGAATGAGTCGTTACAGTGACACAAATTTTCAGTGTAAAAAAACAAAACAAATCTCGCGCACATTACAGGGAGACTTCTACTCTGCCTTCTTAGCTGGTAGCGCCAACGTCGCTAATCTGGCGTCCTTGAATGGTATGCAACCGGGTTGTACAACTTTGAACCTCGACGTAATATAATCGTGCGTATGATACAGGTTGCCCATTCGATTAGCTATTGCTTAAGAGATTGCTTCTAGAATGAATCCTTCACTTTAAACTGGTGTGATCGGCGCCTTCACAGTTCTCGACAGATTAAAATTTGTGTCTCCTTTATCCCACACTCCGTGACAGACTGAAAGTTCATTTGAGCGCACCTTGCTTGATAAACGGTGGGAAGTGCTAAGCAACGCTGGGTCGGCCCTGAAAGTGGCGGCTGGACCAGCTGTGCCCTCGGCTGCGGAGGCACAGCGGCTTCGACGCGGACCCTCGGGATTAGCTCAGAGGCTCCTCAAATATTTAGGGACTCTTCCTCCTGTGGCCAGCAACGTAAAAGTTTCACCCGGCCACCGTCCGATCGCTACTCTGTCCCTCCCGTTTCGCATTTTACTTATTACTGACTATTTAAGGAAAATAAACAAGTAGGAAACAAACGTCTTATGCCGCTTTTATTTTTAAAGGAAGTATAGTTGCCTTTCGCATCAACATGCGAAAAGTTCCTTCCGTCCCATCGCCACGTTCGGAATCCACGCACTCTTCGCAAAGTGCTGCGTGCGAGACAACTCCACGCCGTATTGCTTAGCAGATTTTGCTCAGAAACTTTTATTGGTGTATCCTGATTCATCAACATCGCTACAATATTAAGTCAAAGTAAAACTTTGACCCGCGAGGCAGGGTTAAAATTGTCACTACTGCATTGACACTAATAAATGCCTTGTAGCATTAAAACTACTTTCTAAAGACTGAGATTCGACTTCTAGATTGAAAAATGGCAACTAAAAACACTCATATGTGTATTCTAGAAGAAATAAAGGACGGGAAACAGCATAATTTTTTGCATTTTACTAGATCGCGCAAGTTCCCTCCGTTTTTTAAAAAACCACCACCTCCACCTAACAAAGCCAGCGTAAGTAGAAGTACAAAGAAAGGTAGGAAAGTCTTTGCATTTAGAAAGAGCGACAAGAGACAAGTTTGAGATTAACTGACAGATCAACACGAAAATTCCACCTCCACCACTGACATTACTGAGCATAAATGGAAAAGTTCAAGAGCATCGTACATTACGCTTTGGACAGGTATGTACCTAGCGAAATTGTGAGGAACAGAAAAGACCCACCGTGGTTTGGCAACCTTGTTAGGAAGCTGCTAAAAAAGCAAACATAACTTCGCTGCAAATTTAAACGTCGCCAAAGCGTCACCAACAAACAAAAACTAAACGAAGCCAATATTAGCGTAAAGAGGGATAAGCGTAAAGCGTAGAACGGATTTGAAAGTAAATTTGTATCTACTGACTTGACAGAAAATACTAAGAAGTTTTGGTATTATGCTAAATCAGCAAACAGATCGAAGTCATCTGTCCAGACACTCAGTGACCATAATGGTACTGAAATGAAAGCCATCACAGAAAAGACCGAAAAACTGAACGTATTATTGTAAAACTATTTCACAAAGGAAGATCGCACTTTAGTTCCTCCATTACATCGTCTTACGAATTACGTAATTACAAATACCTACAAAAGTGGCCAAGGGATAGAAAAACAATTGAAATCATTAAACAGAGGAGAGACTACTTGACCTGACGGGATTCCAGTTCGATTGTACATATAGTATGCGAAAGAATTCGGATCGTCACCGTTTTGAAGAACGGACATCAAATAGACGCACAAAAATAAAGGCCTATATCTCCGAAGTTGGCCTGTTGTAGAATTTTGGAATATCGTTTATGATTTGTGATAAAAGAATAACAGTAATTTTTTAATTTCTTGGGCTTTATACATCCGATTTTCGAATTTCTTTTCATCCTGGTAGTGCACAAGTTCCTGATGAATGTTTACATTTTCAGCGGTTATAAATATTGAGTTTATTGCTGTAAGTCGAAAGGTTGTAAGTGAGTGTTCGGTGATGAATCAAAGAATTTGCATTAAATTTTGCTTTAAAATAGAATCAAAGTGATGACTTTTGACAAATCTCCTATGAATAAGAGAAGAGTTTACGAGTGATATAAACGTTTCAAAGAGGGTCAAAAAAGTCGTTGAAGACGACAACTGTCCTGGAACATCAATGACTAACTGAAGTGTCGAACAATTAAAGAAAATTGATCTGAAAAATAGCCGAATCACCATCAGAGAGGTTGCTGATGATGTCTGCATATCCTTTGCCTTGTTGTTGTTGTGGTCTTCAGTCCTGAGACTGGTTTGATGCAGCTCTCCATGCTACTCTATCCTGTGCAAGCCTCTTCATCTCCCAGTACCTATTGCAGCCTACATCCTTCTGAATCTGCTTAGTGTATTCTTCTCTTGGTCTCCCTCTACGATTTTTACCCTCCACGCTGCCCTCCAGTACTAAATTGGTGATACCTTGATGCCTCAGAACATGTCCTACCAACCGATCCCTTCTTCTAGTCAAGTTGTGCCACAAACTTCTCTTCTCCCCAATCCTATTCAGTACCTCCTCATTAGTTATGTCGCTTCCATACCTGGCTACACGCCATACAAATACTTTCAGATACGACTTCCTGACACTTAAATCAATACTGGATGTTAACAAATTGCTCTTCTTTAGAAACGCATTCCTTGCCATTGACAGTCTACATTGTATATTCTCTCTACTTCGACCATCATCAGTTATTTTGCTCCCCAAAATAGCAAAACTCCTTTACTACAGTAAGTGTCTCATTTCCTAATCTAATTCCCGCAGCATCACCCGACTTAATTCGACTACATTCCATTATCCTCGTTTTGCTTTTGTTGATGTTCATCTTATACCCTCCTTTCAAGACACTGTCCATTCCGTTCAACTGCTCATCCAAGTCCTTTGCTGTCTCTGACAAAATTACAATGTCGTCGGCGAACCTCAAAGTATTTATTTCTTCTCCATGGATTTTAATACCTACTCCGAACTTTTCTTTCGTTTCCTTTACTGCTTGCTCAATATACAGGTTGAATAGCAACTGGGAGAGGCTACAACCCTGTCTCACTCCCTTCCCAACAACTGCTTCCCTTTCATGTCCCTCGACTCTTATAACTGCCATCTCCTTGCTGTACAAATTGTAAATAGCCCCTGCCACCTTTAAAATTTGAAAGAGAGTATTCCAGTCAACATTGTCAAAAGCTTTCTCTAAGTGTACAAATGCTAGAAACGTAGGTTTGCCTTTCCTTAATCTTTCTTCTAAGGTAAGTCGTAGGGTCAGTATTGCCTCACGTGGTCCAACTTTTCTACGGAATCCAAACTGATCGTCCCCGAGTTCAGCTTCTACCAGTTTTTCCATTCGTCTGTAAAGAATTCGCGTTGGTATTTTGCAGCTGAGACTTATTAAACTGATAGTTCGTCCCAGTAGAAACTGCCTGAAAAGCAAAAGCGAAAAGTATGAAAGTCTGATTACGTGTGAAGGTTCTTCTCACGATTATCTTCGATTACACTGCTGCCTAATGAACAAAATGCGAGTATATGGAATATCAGAGCAACAGTGTGACTGGATGAAGACCTTCCAACAAACAGAATACTGCATGCCATTCCCAGCGGAGAGAAGTCTTCAGACGTAAAATAAACTTCTTGCGTAAAATTGACATCTGGCGTGTCCCAACGGAGCTCTATAGGATCATTAACTTTCACTATATACAAACGGACCGAGAACATAACGTGAGAAGTTCCATGACGCTGTTTGCGGATTATACTGTTGTAGACAGAGATGTCGCAACTCTAGAAACTTGTAGTGAAATGGAGGACCGACACTTGGCGCAAGAGTGGCAGTTGACACTCAACATAAACAAATGTAACGTATTGCGTATAAATAAACTGAACGACACTTTATTATTTGATTAAACGATTGCAGTTACTTCCTCGAAATATCTGGGAGTATACATACGGAGAAATTTGAAACGGAACGATGCCATAAAATTATGGGTAAGTCAGATGCCTGACTGAGGTTCATTGGTATAATCAACAGAGGAAGTAGCTTCACAAACACTCGGTCGACCAGTACTTGAATATCGCTCGTCAGTCTGGGATCCGCACCAGACAGGATCGGCATAGGAAAGAGCGCAAAGAAGAACAACACATTTGATTACAGATCCATTTACTAAGGGAGGAAGTGTCATGCAGATGCCGAGTCAGTTGCACTGGAAGACGCCGCAAGACAGGTATTCTGTATCACATTGTGGAGCACGGTTAAAATTCCGAGAGCGCAGGTTCCTATAAATGTCAACCAATATACTGTTTCCCCTACGTGTATCCTTGGAGAATGCCATTAAGACAAAATTAGAGGGATTCGAACCCACACAGAAGTATACTATCTATCGTCCTTCCACGGACTATAAGCGAGTGGAACAGGAAAACGGATAAGTGACAGTGGCAACAAAGCACCCTTCCCCACACACCATAATGTGGTTTGCGGAGTAAAGCTGTAGCTGTACATGTACATGCAGTGTAATTGTGAGCTGGGCAACTGTAATCAAACTGGGTGCTAAAAATTGTTTAAAACCATATACAAATTTATACGTCTTCGAGTTGGCGCGTCGATGGCAAAGACCACAGACACCAAAGGGTTAACGACTCCGCCACAGCCCGCATCTCGTGGTCGTGCGGTTGCGTTCTCGCTTTCCACGCCCGGGTTCCCGGGTTCGATTCCCGGCGGGGTCAGGCATTTTCTCTGCCTCGTGATGGCTGGGTGTTGTGTGCTGTCCTTAGGTTAGTTAGGTTTAAGTAGTTCTAAGTTCTAGGGGACTTATGACCACAGCAGTTGAGTCCCATAGTGCTCGGAGCCATTTGAACCATTTTTTTGACTCCGCCACAAGTGATGGTAATTAAGCCAGGTGACCGCCTGTCTTGTAAGTCAGTTTCTCTTCGGGCAGCCAGCACAAGCAGTTCGTCTTGAGGCAGGCTACGACATCCTCTGCTCTCCAGCACTACCACTTGACTCTTATTTACGACGTACGTCTGCTCTGCTGGACTTGTCGTCTTCCCACGAGACTCTGACTCCGTCAGCAATGCTCTACTACATGTGATAGTCTCCAACACTTTTGCACAATACATATATGATACCATGTTCTACGTCTAGGATAGAAATGTGAATGTGGCTCATGTGAGTTTCAAGTGTCAGTGATTGTATCGTATGATAGACGGTGAAGTTCCGGAACTACTACTGTCAATGCCTTATATCTCTTTTGTTCTATTGCACACTTTAATTTTTCTTGGATCCAAGGGTCTGGTGACTAACGTTGTATTAATGACTGATGATCAGTAAATACTATAACTGTGGAAAAGTATTTGATGTAGGTTACAGCACACGAAACACCTTGCAGCGTGCCCTTAATACACTGAAGAGCTAAAGAAACTAGTACACCTGCTTAATACCGTGTAGGGGCCCCGCGAGCACGCAGAAGTGCCGCAACACGACGTGGCACGGACTCGACTAATGTCTGAAGTAGTGATAGAGGGAACTGACACCACGAATCCTGCAGGGATGTCCATAAATTCGTAAGACTACGAGGGGGAGGGGGGGGGGGTAGAGATCTCTTCTGAACAGCACGTTGCACGGCACAATAATGTTCGTGTCTGTGGAATCTTTTGGCCCGTGGAAGTGTTTAAACTCAGAAGAGTGTTTCTGGAGCCACTCTGTAGCAATTCCCGACGTGTGGGGTGTTGCATTGTCCTGCTGTAACTGCTGAAGTTTGTCGGAATGCACAATGGACATAAATGGATGCATGTGATCAACAGGATGCTTACGTACTATAGATCCTCAGCCAACTTAAACAGTCCCATGCTGACATGCAGGGCCCATGGATTCATGAGGTTGTCTCCATACCCGTACACGTCCATCCGCTCGATACAATTTGAAACAAGACTCACCCGACCAGGCAACATGTTGCCAGTCATCAACAGTCCAATGTCGGTGTGACGGGCCCAGGTGAAGCGTACAGCTTTGTGTCGTGCAGTCATCAAGGGTACACGATTAGGCTTTCGGCTCTGAAAGCCCAAATCGATGATGTTTCGTCGAATGGTTCGCACGCTGACTCTTGCTGATTGCCCAGCACTGAAATCTGCAGCAATTTGCGGAAGGGTTACACTTCTGTCACGTTGAACGATTCTTTTCAGTCGTCGTTGGTCCTGTTCTTGCAGGTTCTTTTTGCGGCCGCAGCGATGTCGGAGATTTGATGTTTTACCGGATTCTTGACATTCACGGTACACTCGTGAAATGGTCTTACGTGGAAACCCTACTTCATCGCTACCTCGGAGATGCTGTGTCTCATAGCTCGTGATCCGACTACAACACCACGTTCAAACTCACTTAAATCTTGATAATCTACCATTGTATCAGCAGTAACCGACCTAACAACTGCGCCAGACACTTGTTATCTTATAAAGGCGTTGGTGACTGCAGTGCCGTATTCTGTCAGTTTCCATATCTCTATATTTGAATACGCATTCCTATAACAACTTCTTTGGCGCTTCGGTGTATTATACCCTGTGTTGTATGTTTCCCATTGAAGTGCAATGCCTGAATTTTTGGGTGATAGTTCACTGCACATAAAAAGGTAACTGTTGTAATATATAAGTCTTTCACGTAATATTAAGACAGCTCGCAGCACGACGCTGTCTGTGTTGAATGTTCGGCAACGTTTACTTAACGACCATCACGAACTGAAAGTATAATCAGTGTAATTTTTTGCAAGCTTAATAGACGTCACAGTCACGGAACGAAGCCAAAATTCAATACTGTCATACATACCGTAGTTAAATTCGGTACTGTCATACATACCGTAATTAACTTTGCCAGCGTTCTGCGCCCGTCAACTGTGCTTCAAATGCATCATCTGCGGATTTACAAAAGCGTTTGCAGGTTTACTAGCCACAAAGCAGGTAGGTAAACAACAGTGCTAGCGTTGCGTGCGTTATCTTGCTTCATGGCTCCTGGTGTTGCTTTGGATTTATTGTTTGTTCCCGGACACAAACAGTCTGTAATTACAGTAGAGTACGATCGCCCACTGTAACTATGAGAAAAATGTATGCTTTTTGGCTTGTCAGGTTATTCACTGTTTCGTCGAAGTACAAGAGCGCAAAGCTCATTTAACATTCTAACGTTTATTATGAAGATCCATATTTTTTTTCTCTCCGCCTCTAAACAAACTTGCAGTCATTTGCACGTACTGTTAACGTGTAGACCTCGTAATATACATCAAATAATCAGATATAAATAAACTTTATTTTTTTCCATAAATTTGGAGGGGGAGAAATGTAATGTTTTGCGATGCTTGTATGTGTGCACACACACACACACACACACACACACACACACACACACACACACACAAAAGCTCCGCAACATGCCTGAGTATATGTACACTATGCTGCAGCACTTACTATTTAAAAAAAGTAAATATTTCTCTCGATGTTTCAGTTCGTTTATTTCTTTATTACGTAAGTTACTTTGTTGAATAAGAAAATAATTATTACATATTTTGTTAGAAATTCTTAGGCGCTTATTTTTTGTATTCAATTCGTGGCTAAAATTTTCTGCTGAGCTGCTGTTTAAAACAGAATATATCCTGTAAAATCTCAAATGTTTAAAACACAATATATCCTGCAAAATCTCAAAAATTGGCGGTGTTGTTGTTGTGGTCTTCAGTCCTGAGACTGGTTTGATGCAGCTCTCCATGCTACTCTATCCTGTGCAAGCTTCTTCATCTCCCAGTATCTACTGCAACCTACAACCTTCTGAATCTGCTTAGTGTAGTCATCTCTTGGTCTCCCTCTACGATTTTTACCCTCCACACTGCCCTCCATTGCTAAATTTGTGATCCCTTGATGCCTCAAAACATGCCCTACCAACCGATCCCTTCTTCTAGTCAAGTTGTGTCACAAACTTCTCTTCTCCCCAATCCCATTCAATACCTCCTCATTAGTTACGTGATCTACCCACCTTATCTTCAGCATTCTTCTGTAGCACCACATTTCGAAAGTTTCTATTCTCTTCTTGTCCAAACTAGTTATCGTCCATGTTTCACTTCCATACATGGCTACACTCCATACAAATACTTTCAGAAACGACTTCCTGACACTTAAATCTATACTCGATGTTAACAAATTCCTCTTCTTGAGAAACGCTTTCCTTGCCATTGCCAGTCTACATTTTATATCCTCTCTACTTCGACCATCATCGGTTATTTTACTCCCCAATTAGCAAAACTCCTTTACTACTTTAAGTGTCTCATTTCCTAATCTAATTCCCTCAGCATCACCCGACTTAATTTGACTACATTCCATTATCCTCGTTTTGCTTTTGTTGATGTTCATCTTATATCCTCCTTTCAAGACACTGTCCATTCCGTTCAACTGCTCTTCCAAGTCCTTTGCTGTCTCTGACAGAATTACAATGTCATCGGCGAACCTCAAAGTTTTTATTTCTTCTCCATGGATTTTAATACCTACTCCGAATTTTTCTTTTGTTTCCTTTACTGCTTGCTCAATATACAGATTGAATAACATCGGGGAGAGGCTACAACCCTGTCTTACTCCTTTCCCAACCACTGCTTCCCTTTCATGCCCCTCGACTCTTATAACTGCCATCTGGTTTCTGTACAAATTGTAAATAGCATTTCGCTCCCTGTATTTTACCCCTACCACCTTCAGAATTTGAAAGAGAGTATTCCAGTTAACATTGTCAAAAGCTTTCTCTAAGTCTACAAATGCTAGAAACGTAGGTTTGTCTTTTCTTAATCTTTCTTCTAAGATAAGTCGTAAGGTCAGTATTGCCTCAAGTGTTCCAACATTTCTACGGAATCCAAACTGATCTTCCCCGAGGTCGGCTTCTACCAGTTTTTCCATTCGTCTGTAAAGAATTCGCGTTAGTATTTTGCAGCTGTGACTTATTAAACTGATAGTTCGGTAATTTTCACATCTGTCAACACCTGTTTTCTTTGGGACTGGAATTATTATATTCTTCTTGAAGTCTGAGGGTATTTCGCCTGTCTCATACATCGTGCTCACCAGATGGTAGAGTTTTGTCATGACTGGCTCTCCCGAGGCCATCAGTAGTTCAAATGGAATGTTGTCTACTCCCGGGGCCTTGTTTCGACTCAGGTCTTTCAGTGCTCTGTCAAACTCTTCACTCAGTATCTTATCTCCCATTTCGTCTTCATCTACATCCTCTTCCAGTTCCATAATATTGTCCTCAAGTACATCGCCTTTGTATAAACCCTCTATATACTCCTTCCACCTTTCTGCTTTCCCTTCTTTGCTTAGAACTGGGTTTCCATCTGAGCTCTTGATAATCATACAAGTGGTTCTCTTCTCTCCAAAGGTCTCTTTAATTTTCCTGTAGGCAGTATCTATCTTACCCCTAGTGAGACAAGCCTCTACATCCTTACATTTGTCCTCTAGCCATCCCTGCTTAGCCATTTTGCACTTCCTGTCGATCTCATTTTTGAGACGTTTGTATTCCTTTTTGCCTGCTTCATTTACTGCAGTTTTATATTTTCTCCTTTCATCAATTAAATTCAACATTTCTTCTGTTACCCAAGGATTTCTATTAGCCCTCGTCTTTTTACCTACTTGATCCTCTGCTGCCTTCACTACTTCATCCCTCAGAGCTGCCCATTCTTCTTCTTGGCGGTACCGTTTCATTTAATAAAAATTTCACCAATTAACATATTACTGGCGGTAACAGTTAATAGCCTTTTGTGTAATATAACAGTGGTCCGCATTTTATGTTTAATTGTATGGGGAAAAGTATAGAGTAGATTGTTAGGTAGCAACACACACACACACACATACACACACACACACACACACACACACACACACACACACACGTACGCGCACAGGAGACCAATAGACAGTGAAACCGATGAAGTAGTAAAACAAGCATTTATGGCTGAATGATCTCTAAGTACACAGAGGATGAGGAAGACACAGCTCTGAACCAAAATACTTCTGAATTTCAAAATAGCACTCAAAATATTTTAGTACATACTGAACTCCATGTCGTCAGCTGCAAATAAATTGAAATTTGTGGGAAGGACTATGGGACCAAACTGCTGAGGTCATCGCTCCCTAGGCTTACATACTGATTAATCCAACTTAACACACACCCACACCCACACACACACACACACACACACACACACACACCCATGCCCGAGGGAGGACTCGAACCTCCGATGGGGGGAAGCCGCGAGAACCGTGACCAAATGCCTGAGACCGCGCGGCTACCCCGCGCGGCGAACTGCAAAGGAGAGCACTCGCAAAAGTTGACCACTCGTCAGAATAAAGGTATTGTGAAACATTCTGTTATCCTGAAAATTGTACGCAGTGGGAATGATGTGTTATGCTTTTCTACGGAGGCACAGTAACTTTCTTCAGTGGACAATGGCCTATTGGTAATCTAGTTAAGCCAACAGTCAGCATTTGAAGACAGGCAGGGGCTAGACTAAAAAGGGATTTTTGGTTTAACCGACTGCAAGATGTTGTTGATCACTTTGGAACACTCATTCTCCTATTGACAAGGCGCTCTTGACTAAATTGGTAGGTGAAAACTTTAAAAAGTATATCATGCTATTTCACTAGGCCTACAGAGCACACCTGACACTTTCGTTTCATTCATTTTTAGCAAAGAAACAGAATGGTGGGTACTTCAACGTTTTGAACTTATAGTATACTTACATAACAGGAAAAGAATTGCTCTGTAGGTGATATATCGAGTCGCATGGTACATTTAATACCTTGAACTAGTAGTAGTAGCTTCAGTGGATTCGCATCGGGAACGTAGGCCTTCTCATTCAAGGGAAAGGTAACTAAATAGTTACTAAGGGTGAGAAGCGCAGTGATCCTCTGTTAACGCGCCAAGAAACACCTAAAAGTCGCATATGTAACGATGTCCAGACTGGAAACAACTTTATCTAAACTGGCCCTCTGATGATTTTGTGGAATATAATTAATTTTTTTTCTGTATTTCGTGTTTAAATAATGGAACAATTGATTTGTCACACAGTGGCGAAAGTTCAAACACATTTGCACTTCAAATCATTAATCTTTGGGAAAGAGAAATCAGTATTAACATATTTTGCGTATTTTCATTCAATAATTACCTGTAGAATAATGTTCTGGGGAAATTCATCTTGGAAAAGGTTTTCCGTGTTGAAGAACGTGCTGTAACAACAATATGTGGTTTTCATCCACGGCCACCTTATAGATATCTGTTTAAGAGTTAGGCATTTTAACTAGTGCTTCACAGTATATTTATTACCCCATTAAGTTTGCTGTAAATAACCAACTACCGTTTGAAAGGATCAATTAAGTAAGTAATTACAGAAACAGGAGAAAAATCACCGTTATTATTCCACATTAACGTTGTGGAAGTACACAATTTGGTGGGCAGGAATTACCAATTCTAATCTGAACTAAGAAAACCACGTTTGTAAATGGTCAGATCTAACTGTATTTACATGCGAACATATAATGTGAACATAAAACGACTCTTTCCACATCATTATAATGAATTGTGCAAATGATCCATGGAATATAAAAGTAAGTAACCCTGGGAGTTATTTCAGCCCGTTATAACAAGGAAACATAAAGTGAATAATTGTACGTCCATTCGAAAGAGTCACTGCGTTCAGCCATTGTAGGATATCCAAGGTGATTCAGCTGCCCCTAGCGACCCATTTTATGCAACCCGCATATCAATTTGTAGGGAAGCAGCCTACACACACCTTATAAAATTCTCATCAGTCGTTCCATTGTGTGCCAGCCTAGTCCGCTGTAACTAGCTCTGACGTCATAAATGTTGCGCAATACTTTAAAAATCAAGTAAATAACCTGAAACGTTTCTAGCATATCAGGAGTAATAATAAATTAATTTGTGTTGAATGTCAGTTCAATAACTTTAACCATTTTCTAAATTTGGACGTTTTTCTGTAAAAATCATTGGCGCAACAGAAAAGAGCTAGAGACTTAAAAATTTATATTTAGATTCATTTTTCATAATAATTTAATAGAAACAGTACTTTGGACCTCACAAATTAAGATTTTAGTTGAAATTCAATATTTTCTGGTTTTTGTCTTAAAAATTAAGGAAGCAAGATAGATTAAGCAGGCTAATAAATAAGGCTAGGATGTTTATATTTAAGTAGAATGGAGATCCGCTATAATCATAAATATGTGAGAAGTTTCAATTGAATAACTATATAACTATAGCGATAGCGTATCTCCAAAGGGCAAGTTCAGAGCTCGTCTACTGCGTGTAGTGTAATTAAATTAATTCTCTCGCCCAAAATATTTTACTTAGCCACGTCAGACTTTTCTTATGATTACTTACTTGTGTGCTGAATGCACATTTAAATTGAGAACTTCATCGGCCATCAGCAAAAGGAGCTATGATTTATTCAATAACTTAAAGTGGTGCATTACTAGCCCAGCGGCTAGTCGGGAGAGCCGATTTGATCAGGCGTTCCCTTAGCCGTCCGCACCGCGGCTTTATATATAAGAACGCTGCGCGAGGAAGCAAGGCCCCAGTTCTCTCCAGACACTGAATAGCACACCATCTGTGTCGGGAGTCGCGTCGCATCGGTATCATTGCTATAAACAGCCTCGGATGCCGTATTAAGTTACTCGGAATACGCGTAACCATGAAATCGTTTTCGAGTGAAGTGTAAATTCTGGGATGACTTCAATGATATATCTTCAGTTTGCGAATGTCGTATTTTTACGTGCCGCCGCGGGACAGACATTCTACCATTATTTAGCGTGGCGTTTGATGAACATTATCATCAAATTATGGCGAACATTCATTTAAACATTTAATTTGGACAGTTATAGTTGCATCAGCGCATTAGACTCTGAACTGCTCTGTTAGTCAGGTTGTGTGTTTTTTTTTTCATCTGTGACTTTCAGAATACAGAGAACATTTTTTTTTCACGATCGTTTTTGATTATGAATCCCAGACAATCTCCTAATTCCTCAGAGCTATCAGCTGTAGCTATAAGTGTATTTCTCAGATGAAGTCGGCACTAGGAATTCTAATTACAGGCTTCACGTTTTGCTAATCACTTTCTGGTTGCCAACATTGTAGTTTGAGAGCCAGTGTTGAGAACGGCAAAAGACAGCATAAATAATAGGAACATTTACAAAACAATAATTCTACCCGCCGCCCCACATATGGTTAATCGGCAGGGAAATGCATCTTTTCTACATAACATTCTACGTTTAAACAACAGAAAAAATTCCAACCAGCCGCCCCACAAATTGCCGCTTGAAGTGATAACGAACAAACATCTTTCATGTTTTATAAACTAGCATAGAAAATTAAATAAAGAAAAAACAGGGACGTAAGTCATGACTTACTACTAAATTATGAAAAGATCCGGAGTAAGTCAAACTTTCCGTCTTTTACTATGTCATAAAAGCTGCAATTTTATACTCAGTTGCAGTTCTGCCATACAATTCCTACTCAGGGTGAGTTTTACCACATTTCATCTGTATCAGAAATGGTATTGAGACTGGCGACAGCCACGTAATCGACACAAGTTCCCTCTCAGAGTTTCAGAGCTTTGAGTGACTGTTAGCAAGAGGAATCAGATTGTGAAAAATGCAAGTCTGGCGCGGCCGTGAGATACACGGTATTTTTGAACCAAGATATATCTTAGTTCTGCCGTACGTATCCAAATGTCTCGAATCATTCTTTGTGTTCACAGTTCACTTTCTGGGAAACGGGAAACACGTTGTCTCAATGTCGCAGATTAACTAGGCAAGTGTATAAAAATGTCTTGACCTACTTCACAAATTTTGTTAATGAAACTACTTCAGCACAGTAACGGAGCAAATCATACATTAATCTTTCATTAGGTTATATACCAGAATACTGCTACTCCCTTGTTTCCCATTTTGATTACTCCTGTTAATTTCGTTGTGTCCGGTGGTGAAACACACTTTATAAGGCAACTTTTCTGAACAATTTACGAAAGATTAGGTACTGTATGTGCAATACAATCACAGATATATCTAAAACATGTATGACTATACCTCAGTTATACAATGGAAGATTTGAGGCACCTGGATAAATTTGTCGAAGTAAGATATCTCTTGGTGCAAAAATATCTCATGGCCACTCATCATTTGTATTTTTAACACTATAATTCCGCTTGCTAAGAGTCGTTCAATGCTATGAGAGTGAACTTATATCGATTACATGGTTGTCGCCTTGCTAAATACCGTTACTGATGTAGACGTGGTGTGGGTTGCATAAAACGGATCGGTGGGGGTAGCTGAATCGCCCTATATAGGAACTGTATGGCACGACTGCCCATGTGAATAAAATGGAGCCTCCTGTGCCATAATAAAAAAAGGAAAGTTTGTCTTAATGTGGATCTTTTCGTAATTCGGTAGTGAGTCATCACCTCGTTCCCTGGTTTCTTTCCGATATTAATTTGCTATGCCACTTTGAAAAACATGAACGATGTTTGCTCATTGTAGTTTAAAGTGACTCATGGAATGCGACGGCAAGATCAGAATAGCTGTGTAAGTAACTCCACACAGGATTAGTCTGAGAGGCTTAACGTGGCGCAGTAGCACACGTACGTACATGTATTCTCTACTGTCTAGATGACAAACTACAGCAGGTAAGCATAAGGTTTCGATTATGAGCTAGCGAAAATAATGTTATGTCGGTATGTTTTGCTTGTCTGCAGTCCTAGCACACACAGAAATCCCATGCCATAGTACCGTAGTTTGCCGCTAGAGGAGCCAAATAAACGACCCATCATTCATATAAAGTAGAGTATCGTACAGTAATTCGTTTACTGCATGTATGGAGGAACGAGGAAGTCGACGATAAGTTGGAGGAAGTGCACAGCAACAATGCATCATCATATGCTACAGTTGCTAGTGGCGCAAGCGTTTCCAACGTGGAGAAACATGTCTGATTGACGAGCAACAAAGTGGTAGACTATTACTCTATGGGGCCCATAAGCCGCAAGAGCAGTAGATTAGTTATTTTATTCAGATCTGAAGGTAGCCTAATTCACCACAGACCTGTTATATGACTATAAATACTCGATTTAGACTGTGTTTTGGTCATTAAAGACTTTTAAGATTTAAACAGATATTCTTTCTGACCCCCCCAGATGTAATGTATAATTAATTGGGAGAAATACATTACCTGTCAGCTCCGTGCCATTATGTATGTTGTTAACGCTGGTAAATGCTGATTCCCGCGCAATTCATTCCACTTAGTTTCATACTCATACAGTTGTTGCTTGCTTGCTGTGCCAAACTCAGTGTTTCATTATGTCCCCCAAAAGAAACACAAATGATTCTGCTCATAAGAAAAATATAGTAAAGTAGATTATTACAGAAGGTATATCCTATACCAGCTACAAGGAAAACACGTCAAAGAAAAGAAAACGGCAGAATATTGCGGGGTCAGTACAAACTTTTACTTCAACAATATTGACGACAATAAGCTTTATTTAAAGTATAGTACCATTTTTCGATGCCGAGTTAGCTACGCTAGTGTATCCTGTGTACCTTTACTCTTTTTTCTAATGTTTGTAGCAGGCCACCTGATTAAATGTACTAAATTTTTAAGCAGTCATTTTGACTGTAGGTGCCGTAAAGGCTGTTCCGACAGAGTCGCTAACAATGACAAAATTGATACCCTGACAAAACTTCATGACCTTACTTGTACCTAATGGATCTGACTGAAGCATCTCATGTTACGAGACTAAGATCACGGAAATCAAATTGTGATGAAAAAATAAGTATTATTCCAATTTTTGGTACTTTGTAATGTGTGTGCAAGTGTGTCAAAAGCATTTCACAGTTTTCACTCCATTTAAATGAAATGGATGTTCTCTGTAACTCACATGTTAATAAATAGAAAACTGCCACAAGATAAACGTGGGAAGAATACAAAAAGAAATAAAGTTCCTGAAAGTATCCTGAAAGCAACAGATGAGCAAATACAATATTTTCCTCTGAAGTCTTCACATTATACTGGAAAGTAAATTCAGGTCATACATTCTCGACTGTGTATAAAAACAATGTATCCGATGTACTGACCTATTTATCAAGATACTGCTGTTAAACAAGACTTCTAGTCAGTATTTTCGGGAGAAATCTGTGAAATCAAGAAGTCCCCACCTGCGTTAAGCTTCAAAACTTGCAACAAAGACACATTCGCAGGTTCATCTTCGAAGAAGTTGAAAATTTTACGAGTTACTAAAGGAGGCGAATCGTCAGTGTCTTCAAAATGAGGTCCCTTTACCTTTGACTCTACACAGAATTTGTCCTTGCCAAAAATTCACGTGCAAGAAACGTATTATATGCGGCAAATGCGGGTAAATTTGTTCAGCATTCGCAATTTGAAATATGATAGCATCGTCGTATATTTGTATCATGAAATCTACGTTTGACGTCCTTAAACACCTCACCTTGTACTCAGATAGATGTGTTGGACATCAAAATCTCACAACTGTTGTTATGTATCTGGGACTGATTGAAACTGGTAGATTTGAGTCAATTACCGATATATTTCTTGAATGTAGTTGTTCATACGGGCCAGGTGCTAGACATTCTGCGGTATTAAAAATGAGATTAAAATACTGTGGTGGGTTGTACCGCAAAACAGTGTGTTGATTTTATAGCAAGCAGCAGAAAAAGTGTCTAAATTCATGTTGTTGTATATGATGAATCATTAATTTTGATAAATGGTGACCGTCTTACTTATGGAAACAGTTATATCCAGGGAAAGTGCAGGACTTCCAAGAGATGTACTGCGAACTAAGGATGAAGGGCAACATGCAGATTCCATAATTCTAGATTTGCGAAAAGCATTTGACATGGCGCTCCGTTTCAAGCTGTTAACGAAGGTACGAGTATATGGAATAAGTTCATATACATGTGATTGGCTCGGGGGCCTCTCAAATAATAGAACCCAATACGTGGTCATCGACGGCGAATGTTCATCAGAGACAAGGGTACCATCAGCAGTGCCCCAGCGAAGTGTGAGAGGACCGCTTTTGTCCTTTATATAGGCAAACGATTTGGCTGACAGGGTAGTTGCTGATGATGCTGCGGTGTACGGTAAGACATCGAAGACAAAATTTCTAGTTGGCGTGATGAACGGCAGCTCGCTCCACATGTGGAAAAACGTAAGTTAATGCGGATGTTTAGGAAGAACAAATCTCTAATGTTCTGTCACAATATTACTAGTGTCCCGTTTGATACAGACAAGTCATTTAAATATCTGGGAGTAGCGTTGCACAGCGATATGAAATTAAACGAGAATGTGAGGACTGTTGTAGGGAAGGCGAATTGTCGATTTCGGTTCACTGGTAGAATTTTAGGAAAGACCTGTAAAGGGGATCGCGTACAGGACGCTTTTGCTACCTAATCTTGAGTGCAGCTTGAGAGTTTGGGACCCGTATCAGGCTGGGTTGAAGGAACACATCGAAGCAATTCACAGGTGGTCTGCCAGATTTGTTACCGGTAGGTTTGAACAACACGTAATCGTTACGCAGATGCTTCAGGAGCTCAAATGGGAATCACTGGACGGAAGACGACGTTCTTCCGAGAAACACTATTGAATAAATATAGAAAACGGGCATTTGAAGCTGACTGCTGAGCGATTCTACTGCCGCCAACATGCATTGCGCGTAAGGACCACGAAGGTAAGATTCGAGAAATCAGGGCTCAACCAGAGGCATATAAGCAGTCGTTTTCTTTTTAATCTATTTGCAAGTGGATCAGGCAAGGAATGAGCCACGCAACACAATGTCGCTTGCAGATTATCTATATAGCTGTAAATGTAGATATAGGTAAGATGTAGGTGCTTTTTACCTTTAAAATTCAGGCAGTTCCAGTACTGCAATAACAAGATTGCAGACGTTGAAGCGTCTGTTTACATTAGCTGTCGTGTTAAACACAGATTTTTTTCTCGGAAAGCCGAGGTCGCTGCAAAATCTTACCATGCCAACCCGGAAAGGCATACAAGGACAGAGTTCCCATAAAGTTTAAAAATATAGAATGTGTTGGAATGGTAATGAAATAAATGAAATTTTACGAGAACGTTCTGTAATGGCCAACAACAGGTAGCGTAAGAATGAGATTTTCACTCTGCAGTGGAGTGTGCGCTGATATGAAACTTCCTGGCAGATTAAAACTGTGTGCCCGACCGAGACTCGAACTCTGGACCTGCTAGTTGTGCAAGGTTCGCAGGAGAGCTCCTGTGAAGTTTGGAAGGTATGAGACAAGGTACTGGCAGAAGTAAAGCTGTGAGGACGGGGTGTGAATCGTGCATGGGTAGCTCAGATGGTAGAGCACTTGCCCGCGAAATGCAAAGGACCCGATTTCGAGTCTCGGTCCGGCACACAGTTTTAATCTGCCAGGAAGTTTCAACGGGAAGTGTAAGTCTGTCTGTATAAAACCATCCCTAACAAGTCATTTGCATTTGTTTTTTCTTCATGAGCTAAAATTACATTGAGTAACTGTGATACTACATTTTATAATTAACATTAGTCTTGTCTTTTCTTATGTATTTCATGAACACATGAGCCAAGATTCCTTATTAAATTTAATAATCATTACTGATCGTGAATTTATTAGTGACCGTGAAACTGAAATCACTAGGTCTGTTTTTGAAAAACAAAAATAAATGGGGTTTAAACGTTCAACTTTTATTTTCACTAATAAAATTTATATTGCAGGAAACTCTGTAATAGGTAAAAGCTTTAATAACTTATGTTTATTTGCTTTTGTTGCGTCTGTATAGTTCTTTCTTCACCTTACAGGTTGTGGAAATTGACTTAATGCCCTTCAGCTCTGATCAATTTAACTGTCGATTTGGAGAAGAAGCGATTGAAAAATGATTCTTTATTATTATTTTTTAGAACTGACAACAAAAACTAATATTATTTTTAAAGTTGCTTGTTTCATCTGTGTTCTGCAAGCATCATCGAATTTAAATTAAGAAAAATATCAAGCAAAATTATAAACTAAAAATGTACAATAACACGAATAGAAGAAAAATATTAAAAGCGGCATACCATTGTGTGAACATAAGAAACCCCGTAACACAGAGTTGCAGCCACCGTGATAACTTTTAGTGTAACATGCTGGAGAGCTCATATACAGATCTAGATGTAGACGAAGAAATGGAAATAGACGAAGCGAAGGAATTATGCTGTCTTGGAACCAAAATAACGAGTGACGGACGAAGCAGAGAGGACATAAAATGGAAACTAGCGAAGCTCTGCTAGAAAACTAGTCTACTAGTGTGAAGCATCAGCTTTCAATTGAGGAAAAAGTTTGTGAGGGAATAGGTTTGGAGCATAGCATTATATGGAAGTGAATGGTTGAATGAGGGGAAAAGGAGAGGAAAGAGTATCGAAGCGTTTGTCTTTTGGTGGTGTAGAAGGATGTTAGAAATTATGTGTGCCGATATGATATGAAATGAGGATGTTCTCCGCAGAGCTGGCGAGAAAAGGAGTGTGTGGTAAAGGGATAAGATTATAGGACACGTGTTGAGAACAACGTCCGTAGTACTGGACATAGATTGGCTTGCATGCAATGAATAACTGAGAACATAGGGTGCAAGTGCTACTCGGAGATGAAGAGGCTGATGCAGGAGGCGAAGTCGCGGGAGGCAGCATCAAACTAGTTAGAAGAATTATGGAAAAAGGAACTCTGGAAAATAGTGCATGAAAAACGACGCTGTCCTGCTTTAAAAGTTTGTTTTATAGTTTTACTTATTTTTAGACGTGAAGATGGTTACTGATCACTGGTGAAAAGGACGTTGTAGTGGAAGGATTCAATAAGAGCACCCTCTTTGTTTCTGACTTCAAGATACTATCTTTTTGGAAAATTCTAGATGTATTCCCTTCAATGACAACTGTAATAAGAGGAGGTAACGAAAAATAATTCCTATCAGTCATTCCTATTCGAAAACCAAGATTAACAAAAAGTTTGTGAAAAAGCACTTAAAAAATAGAGTGC
The DNA here is from genome assembly GCF_023864275.1 of Schistocerca cancellata. Classification (NCBI taxonomy): domain Eukaryota; kingdom Metazoa; phylum Arthropoda; class Insecta; order Orthoptera; family Acrididae; genus Schistocerca; species Schistocerca cancellata. Next base: position 980,754,496 of record NC_064627.1, read on the forward strand.
AAATAAGGATCCAATGCAAAACAGTAAAAAAAAATCTTTTCAAATGTTTTAATAAAGCCGCCGCACAAATTTTAATTGATTTTTTCTGCTTCGATTATTATCGTAGATAGTGAAGAGACTTAAATGTCTCACGGAAACATTTAATTATAAGACCGAATAAAACATTTCAAAGGAATAGCCTAGTCTATAAAGAGCAACTTGTTTATTTAAGCACTTTAAATGAACATCGAATCAAAAATTATTTACAAACATGGCGCAGTCCAGGTGTGTCCAGATTTGGTACATGACCCATTTAACCTACACTTCTAAGCAAGTGTCTTGAAAGAACTTGTCATCACCAAACGTGAATGTTCCATTCCTCATGTCTGGTTTATCCACGCATTTGATATCCACGTCATTATCACTGTCCACAAAATGAGGGTCGCAAGAATCTGACAAAGAATCAGATAGTTTCGTCGGTAGAATTTTCTTTTTCTGATGCCTGTTGGTCCTCGCACCCTTGTCCACCTGGCCAGTTTCTACCTTCGGAAAAACTCAATGGCATTTTCTTGACAGCACTTTTGCCAATCGGGTTGCCCAACTGGACCTTGTACAGCGTCCAGTGATGAGACTGGTCCTTGGAGCTTGGCGCCCCCGTGTGTGATTCTCTTCTTAATGTTGGGGGACAGGAAATTTGTCAAACAGAGGGACAGTATTTGATGTCCTCATGGAGCACTGCAGTGCTCAAATGAGGGCCCGTATCTACACCAGTCCTATCTCAGAAAGATGGTCACTGAAGAATATAACCGAAAAACGCTTCTCTAAAACTACAGTACTGGCCATTAAAATTGCTACACCAAGAAGAAATGCAGATGATAAACGGGTATTCATGGGACAAATATTATACTAGAACTGACATGTGATTACATTTTCACGCAATTTGGGTGCAAAGATCCTGAGAAATCTGTACTCCGAACAACCACCTCTGGCCGTAATAACGGCCCTGGTACGCCTGGGCATTGAGTCAAACAGAGCATGGAGGGCGTGTACAGGTACAGCTGCCCAAGCAGGTTCAACACGATACCACAGTTCATCAAGAGTAGTGACTGGTGTATTGTTACGAGCCAGTTGCTCGGTCACCAATGATCAGAAGTTTTAAATTGGTGAAAGATCTGGAGAGTGTGCTGGCCAGGGCAGCAGTCGAACGTTTTCTGTATCCAGAAAGGCCCGTACAGGACCTGCAACATGCGGTCGTGCGTTATCATGCTGAAACGTAGGGTTTCGCAGGGATCGAATGAAGGGTAGAGCCACGGGTCGTAACACATCTGAATTGTAACGTCTACTGTTCAAAGTGCCGTCAATGCGAACAAGAGGTGACCGAGACGTGTAACCAATGGTACCCCATACCATCACGCCGGGTGATATACCAGTATGGCGATGACGAATAAACGCTTCCAATGTGCGTTGACCGCGTTGTCTCCAAACACGGATGCGACCATCATGATGCTGTAAACAGAACCTGGATTCATCCGAAAAAATGACGTTTTGCCATTCGTGCACCCAGGTTCGTCGTTGAGTATACCATCGCAGGCGCTCCTGGCTGTGATGCAGCGTCAAGGGTAACCGCAGCCATGGTCTCCAAGGTGATAGCCCATGCTGCTGCAGACGTCGTCGAACTGTTCGTGCAGATGGTTGTTGTCATGCAAACGTCCCCGTCTGTTGACTCAGGGATCGAGACGTTGCTGCACAATCCATTACAGCCATGAAAATAAGATGCCTGTCATCTCGACTGCTAGTGATACGAGGCCGTTGGGATCCAGCACGGCGTTCCGTATTACCCTCCTGAACCCACCGATTCCATATTCTGCTAACAGTCATTGGATCTCGACCAACGCGAGCAGCAATGTCGCGATACGATAAACCGCAATCGCGATAGGCTACAATTCGACCTTCATCAAAGTCGGAAACGTGATGAATCGCATTTCTGTTCCTTACACAAGGCATCACATCAACGTTTCACCAGGAAACGCCGATCAACTGCTGTTTGTGTATGAGAATTCGGTTGGAAACTTTCCTCACGTCAGCACATTCTATGTGTCACCACCGGCGCCAACCTTGTGTGAATGCTCTGAAAAGGTAATCATTTGCATATCACAGCGTCTTCTTCCTATCCGTTAAATTTCGTGTCTGTAGCACGTCATCTTCGTGGTGCAGCAATTTTAATGGCCAGTAGTGTAGCTTGTGATTCTGCTTTCCACATACTAACTATGAAATTACTTCCAATCTACCAATACGACTTGAAAAGAAAACGTTCTCACATATGTGCCGAAGGTTAGCAGTGCAGAACAAACACAACTGCGCACAATATCACACGCTGCAACCACATTGCTTGAAAGAACGTTTAAAACTGCTCACTCGTATCTTCTATTAGCAAGTGGTACTGTTTACAGTCCTTGCCACCAGTGTGCAGCACCTGTCATAGCCCTTTGGGGAGGGGTGCCCATATTTATACCTGTGCCCGTTCTTGTACCTCCTCTAACAATAAAACTAGTGTTTAATGTCAGGTATAATATAGGTAGAAAAAAGTGCGATTAGTAAATTTCTTCATCGAAAATCAGACAGACAGAAAATTTAAAAGGCTGTATCGGACGAGGACAACACAGCTGGCTGGTGTGGTGAGGCCAGGGGGAGTAGCGCTTTTAGCTCGGAGATTCCAAGTCGGCTCACGTGTCCGAGTACCCGCTCGCTAACAATCGCGCTTCACTTTTCTGCGGAGTTTCTCTTTTTTGCCGTCTATTTTTTAATCCACCGCATTCGCTCGCGGCGGCACGTCAGAATAGGGAGCTGATGAGATGGAAATCGCGCCGGCAATTTCGCGGCCGCGGCTACGTGACGTGTTTGCCGAACGGAGGAGCGCGCCTCGCGGATTCAGTGCCGAACGGCGGGCGGTGAACGGAGCAGGAAATGCGGTGGCGTAGCGCGGTGGTGGTGGAGGCAGAACAGGTGGGGGCGGCGGGGCAAGACCCGGCCGTGTTAACACGGCCTCTGCAGGGCAGCCAGCGTGGGCGACGCTGATTTTAGGGGCTCACGGACTGCCCAACACGGCACAAACACGTCAGCAAACCCTCCGCCGCCTAATACAGCTACTGGGACATGCTGAAGCGCAGACACGGAGGCTATCTGAGAATTCAGGGGCTGAATACATACTTTGGTTTCTACGGGATCCACCTGTCTGTGTTGCTGGTTTCTCGTCTTCACCCAGAAGACTGTGTAAGCTTCCTAATGGGTTGGTGTTACATGATTAGCAGTTATTTTGTTTTCGCTCCCTTAAGGGCGTGCTACGGTACTGTGACGCAGGCATTTCATTGTGTACAAAAAATGGCTCTGAGCGCTATGGGACTCGACATCTGAGATCATCAGTCCCCTAGAACTGAGAACTACTTAAACCTAGCTAACCTAAGGACAATCACACACATCCATGCCCAAGGCAGGATTCGAACCTTGCGACCGTAGCGGTCGCGCGGTTTATTACTGGCGAATCCGGCAATGCTTCTCAATTGCTAAACACGTATGGGAATTGTATAGACACCCTAATCTCTTTCTTCTCCCTCCCTCTGTCCAACCGACCCCTTTCCCCTCCTTACGTCCATCTCCTCCCCGCCACGATCTTTCTCCATCTCCTCCTCATATCTCTCTCTGTCTACCTCCCCCTTCCCCCTCTCTCTGTCCCGTTTCTTCCCTTCTCCCTCCCTACCGAACTTCCGCCACCCCTTCTTTCTCCATCTCCTCCTCATATCTCTCTCTGTCTACCTCCCCCTTCTCCCTCTCTCTGTCCCGTTTCTTTCCTTCCCCCTCCCTACCGAACTTCCGTTACCCCTTCCCTTGACTCTGAGCCTCCTTTGCTGTTACTACAAACTAAACCTCGATTGGGAAATGAGATCGCTTAAAATAATGGGTAGATCTGTTGAGATAATTAATTGAGGGATACGAGAGAGACCCGTCCAGCGCTGTATCTGTGAGGGTAGTAGCTTTAGGCACAGTGTTTCTCATAGTTTTAAACTGTGCACCATTAGGATTACAAAGTTTCAGTACTGTACTCACAAGTTCATAAGTTATAAATAGAACTGACCTCATTCCTCTTACAACTGACCGGAGGAACAAAATGAAACCGCATATTTTCACAGCGCAGTATTATCTTTCTGACAGTCCATCCGAAAGTTTATTAGAGTGTCGTGTAAATTAAAAAAAAAAAAACTATTCGAAACTGGTCCAAGAACTTTTGGATTTGCTATCAACCTTTTCCTTTTATGTACTACATGTATTTTTATATGCCATATATAGTCTTTTAAAAAAGGTACCCTATTTCCGACTGTAGGCTACATGTATTACAGTATCATGTAAAAGTATGAAGAAAATGGTGAAAAACTGTTCGAGATTTTTGCTAATTACATTTCAGTTTTATGTAGTATTGATTTGAAGGGATTATTCCAATATTGGTACAAGTCCATTTTTGTTCATTCTGAGATACAGAGTCCTAAAGTTAAATGAGCGCTGAAAAATCTGCAGTTGAGATACCAGAACTATTCAAGTATATATACTTGAATATTATATATATATATATATATATATATATATATATATATATATATATATATATATATATATATATATAATATTCAAGTATAACTTCAATATATATATATATATATACTTGAATATTTCTGGTATTCCAACTGCAGATTTTTCAGCGCTCATTTAACTTTCGGACTCTGTATATCAGAACGAACAAAAATTTACTTGTACCACTATTGAAATAAGCCCTTCATATCCCAGTACATTAAATATATAAATCTTATGTCTGAGTGAATGTTTAGTAGAGTATCATATAAAAATTTGAAGTAAACCGATCAAGATCTTTCTTTTGAAGATTTTTTGTGGTGTCACCGCCAGACACCACACTTGCTAGGTGGTAGCCTTTAAATCGGCCGCGGTCCGTTAGTATACGTCGGACACGCGTGTCGCCACTATCAGGGATTGCAGACCGAGCGCCGCCACACGGCAGGTCTAGAGAGACTTCCTAGCACTCGCCCCAGTTGTACAGTCGACTTTGCTAGCGATGGTTAACTGACAAAATACGCTCTCATTTGCCGAGAACATAGTTAGCATAGCCTTCAGCTACGTCATTTGCTACGACCTAGCAAGGCGCTGATGCTGTAAAACTTGTTCCGTCAAGAGCGATGTTCACCATTTATGGATTAAAGTTAAGTATTCCACAGCTACGTCCTTTTTTGCTAGTCTAATTTCCTTGACCTGTTCCAGACCTCACGCCAGCCTGCGTGAGCTAAAACGCGTGCCTTTCGGCTTCCTCTCATAGTGGGTTGGCTCTCTTGTCAATCCACAACATTTTTTGCTAACAACATTTATCTTGATATCTAAAAAAAGGAACACCTTGAACGAACAGAGATAGGACGTTCATATTCACAAGACACGTTCATTAGTATGACATGCTGGAGAAATGATTAGCATTTCAGTCATGTCGGTTCAGCATGTGTGCTGTTGCCTAGTAGGCACAGCGTCCGCCATGGGCCCTAATAACTTCATCCGTGCGTAATGGCATCGACGCGTATAAGGTGGGAGTAGCTTCCTATGGTATAGCCATCTAGGCTGCATTCGCCTGGTTCCAAAGTTCATCTGTGGTAGTTGGCACTGGGTCACAACGCTGCGCCCGTCGTTTCACCATATCCCACACATTTTCGATTAGCTGCAAGTCTGCTGATCTGGCGGGCCAGGGCAAACGGCTGGCATCCTGTGACACCAAGAAGGCACGTGTTCGTGCAGCAACATGTGGTCGCGCATTACCTTGCTGAAAATTGAAGTCTGCGAGTTTGTACATTAGGGGTGTGGCTACAGGCTGCACGATGTTATTTACGTAGGTCACACTGTTCACTGTGCCCTGGACACGCACCAACTGTGATTTGTGGCTGTACCCGATAGCACCCCACACCATAAGGCCTTGAGTTTGCGCTGTCTGTCTTCTGCGAATACAGTCGCTGTGATACCGCTTTCCCTGTTAGTTGCGAACCAAAATTCGGCCATCATTTTAAAACAAACAGGACCTGGATTCGTCCACAAGCAGTATTTGATGCCTTTCCTGTCTCCAGCGACGTCGTTCCGTACATCATTGCCGTCTAGCATGTTTCTGCACTTTCATCAAAGATAGGTGGCCGAGTGAACGACGTTCATGTAACCCATTCTGTACTAAACAGCGACGGACTGTCACACACGATAATGTACGATGTGGTACACTGTTCCACTGTGGTACCAGAGCCAGCAGGACGCAAATCTGTCCTGCAATTCCATTCGTATGAGGTGTCGATTTTCTCAGGGGATGGTCTGGGTGGTGCGATTTGACTCATCTCGCCGTGTTCTACGGCCTTCTGCGAACCATTCTGCATACACCAGTTGCACTGCCGAAACAGCTCATCCCACACGTGCAACAGTTTCCCGGATGGGAGTATCACATTCTCTCATGCGAAATAAGGCAACCCTTTCAGGCTCACTGATTTAACGGTGCGATTTGCGCATACGTCTGCGAAGTATCCTGCATGTCTGCTCAAGTCGGTTTATAGCGACAACGACTGTCGCAAGTACAATTTGCCGATCTGTGGTATTGCGCCGCGATATCGATTGTGACCTCGAACCCGCGGAGCGACATGGTTCAAATGCTAGTCATTTCTTCAGAATATACGAGGTGCATTCACGTTCTAAGGCCTCCGATTTTTTTTTCTAATTAACTACTCACCCGAAATCGATGAAACTGGCGTTACTGCTCGACGTAAACGCCCTGCAGACGTACACATTTTTCACAACGCTGACGCCATGATTCCATGGCAGCGGCGAAGACTTCTTTAGGAGTCTGTTTTGACCACTGGAAAATCGCTGAGGCTATAGCAGCACGGCTGGTGAATGTGCGGCCACGGAGAGTGTCTATTATTGTTGGAAAAAGCCAAAAGTCACTAGGAGACAGGTCAGGTGAGTAGGGATCATGAGGAATCACTTCAAAGTTGTTATCACGAAGAAACTGTTGCGTAACGTTAGCTCGATGTGCGGGTGTGTTGTCTTGGTGAAACAGCACACGAGCAGCCTTTCTCGGACGTTTTTGTTGCAGTGCAGGAAGGAATTTGTTCTTCAAAACATTTTCGTAAGATGCACCTGTTACCGTAGTGCCCTTTGGAACGCAATGGGTAAGGATTACGCCCTCGCTGTCCCAAAACATGGACACCATCATTTTTTCAGCACTGGCGGTTACCCGAAATTTTTTTGGTGGCGGTGAATCTGTGTGCTTCCATTGAGCTGACTGGCGCTTTGTTTCTGGATTGAAAAATGGCATCCACGTCTCATCCATTGCCACAACCGACGAAAAGAAAGTCCCATTCATGCTGTCGTTGCGCGTCAACATTGCTTGGCAACATGCCACACGGGCAGCCATGTGGTCGTCCGTCAGCATTCGTGGCACCCACCTGGATGACACTTTTCGCATTTTCAGGTCGTCATGCAGGATTGTGTGCACAGAACCCACAGAAATGCCAACTCTGGAGGCGATCTGTTCAACAGTCACTCGGCGATCCCCCAAAACAATTCTCTCCACTTTCTCGATTATGTCGTCAGACCGGCTTGTGCGAGCCCGAGGTTGTTTCGGTTTGTTATCACACGATGTTCTGCCTTCATTAAACTGTCGCACCCACGAACGCACTTTCGACACATCCATAACTCCATCACCACATGTCTCCTTCAACTGCCGATAAATTTCAGTTGGTTTCACACCACGCAAATTCAGAAAACGAATGATTGCACGCTGTTCAAGTAAGGAAAACGTCGCCATTTTAAGTATTTAAAACAGTTCTCATTCTCGCCGCTGGCGGTAAAATTCCATCTGCCGTACGGTGCTGCTATCTCTGGGACGTATTGACAATGAACGCGGCCTCATTTTAAAACAATGCGCATGTTTCTATCTCTTTCCAGACCGGAGGAAAAAAATCAGAGGCCTTAGAACTTGAATGCACCTCGTATTAATGTACACGTTCTGTGAATATGAAAGTCCTATCTCTAGTTGTTCAAAGTGTTCTGTTTTTCTGAACATGTTAATCATTGTAAATTAAAACGGTATATAACACTTTTGTACAGTCTATTGCCTTTCTTAATGTTGGTCGCAGATACAGATACTTGCTGCAGCAGGAAACCTGTACATCATGTAGAAAATTCTTGTAGAAAATTCTGTAATCTTGTATGCCAAAAAAGCTGTCAAGCAATGGGCGGGATATCTCACAAGTTCTTCTGCATTGATGAGCCAGAACATTCGGACGATTGCTCACCGCAACGATGCATGTCGCCTGTTGGCGTTGCGGGCAAGTGACACGGCAGCAGACGTATGTAAGTGGTGCATATTCGGGCGGGAGATCCCCCTAGCTAAGATACGGGCTGAAAATGGAGAAATCCATTGAGATAAGCGACTTTGACAAATGGCAGATAATTATTACGCAGAGTCTGTGAACGGTTATCTTGAAAACGGCGAAGCTGGTCGAATGCTCACGTGCTACTGTCGTGAGCATCTAGGGAAAGAGGCAGAAAGTGAAACTACTGCTAGGCGCTAAATGTTTGGAAGTCCACAACTCTTCACAGAACGTGGGATTCGGATGCTAGCCTGTTCTGTAGAGTACGATAGATGGTGATCTGTGGCATCGATGCCGAAAAAAGCACAATGCTAGCCCACGCACTAGTGTTCCGGAGCACACCGTTCGTTCTACATTGTTGGAGCTCCGCAGCAGACCACCCCTACGTGTCCACATGCTGACATAACGAGGTGCTCAATTACGAACTGCAGAGGGCACGAGACGATCGGGATTCGTGTCGATCAAGGGAAACGTGACGGCTCTTCCGAAGGATCACATTTTTGCCACACTTGGTGATGGACGTCTCCGCAAATGCAGTCATCGTGGCCAACTGCGGCTTGAAACATGGAGTGCGCCACGGACGCAGGCTGCTGGGAGCAGTGTTATGCTCTGGGAGACATTCTCCTGAGCTTGCCTGAGACTTGTGGTAGTAATGGAATACATGGTGACAGCGGCGAGCCACGTGCATCCCTTTATGCTTGATGTCTACCCTCACAGTGATGTCATCTTACAGCAGTACAGCAGTACGGATCCAGATCCGTGCTTCAGTGGTTTAAGAAACATTATAGTGAACTCACATCAACGTCTCAGTGACCTGATGTAAATCCTATGGAATTAGTCTGGGCCGTTATCGGGCGCCACTACCGCTTACGTAAATCAGCGGCCCGTTATTTACGCGAATTACATGGCCTGTGGGTAGACATCTAATGCCACATACCTCCACAAATCTGCAAACAAACTGTCGGACCCTTGATACGCAGAATCAGCGTTTTATTTCGTTCCAAAGATAGACAAACAAGATGTAAAGCAGGTAGTCAAGATGTTTTGTTTCGTCGGCTTATAAAGAATGCAGTACTTGCTTATAGTTTGGAGCACTAAAAGAACAGGTGACTGGCGTCCCCTTTTTATCCACAAAAATGGGAAGATGTCTCTACGCTATTCGAAGTACGATGATGTTACGGAAAAATCCGTGGTTTAATTTGAGTTCCGCTATTAGGAGGTATGGTATCCAGGCATTGAACGTGTATGGGATTTCGTAGAATAGGGGAAACTACGGTTCAGTTACTGTGCAGTTTTTGCTCTTTGCTCTCGTTCCCTTTACGAGTCTTCTGTCGTACCTCTGAGTAGCACACATCGGTAACCGGTACTCGTAACTGTGGTTCAGCTAGTGCGCCCTGTCACAATAGGTTTTTTGGCTAAGTGGTCGACAGCTTCGTTGCCAGTGACCTCAGAATTTAATTTCACCCAAGAGAATTTAATGGTGTGTCCTCCTTCACATATCGATAACACCACTTTGATAATGCTGTACACAATCCCATTTTCAGTCAATCAAGTGCTAAAATTCCAAGCACTGTTAGATCCGATAATGAGACACTGAATAGGAAATACAGAATTGCTGTCAACCGCGAGTAGAAACGTAGTGTTCCTAGTTCATCTTTTGGGTCTGCTGCTCTTGTCTTTCTTTCCATGTTTGTAGTTAAATTATTGAGTATAGTTCTACTTTTTATTCAAAAACACTGTTTTTTATTGATACCCAAAGATGATTCGGTACTCTGTGTCATCATCAGTTTGTTTTGTTTATTGAAAACTGTAAAAGGTGAACATATTTTAGATTCTAACTTATCTAACAATGTGAAACTCACCATATAACATAAAATCACAGTAAGAAAAAAAAAACGAACAAAACCTTTCTTTAGGCCTCACTTTGTTAGATCAGTTACAACCTAAAATAGTTTCACTTTTCACTATTTTCAATAAACAAAACCAAATGAAGATGGCACAGCGGTACCGAAATATGTTTAGGTAACAATAAAACAATGTTTTTACATAAAAGACGGACCTATAGCCAATGATAGTGCCTCCAGTATTACAACAAGCTCCACCGTCTACTTGCCTGTTTTGGTAATATGAATAGCCGAAACTTCTGTAAGTCAGTTGTGTAGTTCGCGCCTATGGATAGAGATACATTTTTCTCCGGACGGTGTTGTAAAAAATTGGGCCAACGCTTTGTTATTGGTGTGGACCTCAACTCAAAGGGAAACAACAACACAAACAGATCTTTTTGGTAGAGTCCATCCTGAACAATACTACGAAATCTGACATTAAATTTTGGGACGACCTCTTTGACGTCTTTTTCCAGTGCCACAGAAGAAAGTATGAAGTTCAACTTACAGAACAACAAATCAGCATCATAATTTTGCAACAATAAACTTTCAAACTTACTTTAGTACGTCAGAAAATTCTCCACATTGTACGCTGTATCTTGTGACGTCAACTTGTTCCGGATGAATTTGGAGTGGCCTTTCCTACACTGCCTCACCTGCTCACAGATGTACGTACGCAGTCTGACGTAGAAAGTCTGTTTGCGTTCACCTAAAGACATACCATCTCATGCATAAATGACTCATTGTTCTAAGGCATCATTCACTGAATTGATTTACAACGTACCGAAAGACATCTGCACTGAAAGAAATAAAGCCATAACTCGTTGTAGACTGGGAAGCCTAGTCAGGGCGCTGACTATAAGGGTACGTTTTCACAAATTAAGCATAATTGTAAAATTGGTAATATATAAACAGAAAGAACATTTCTAAAGAAAATTAGCCTTGTACTTTAACCGAATAATATCTCAGTACCTGAACTCATACCATAAACTGTCCATCAATAAAATATTATATAGTAGATGAGAGCAAGTTATCCTGTTTCTGTTGTCAACATTACCCTGCGTGTGAGCTCAAAATTTCACTCATTATTGAGGGTTGGTCATTCAGTTTTTCAGGCAAGCAAATTGAGAGCTACGGTACACAAAATGAAAACCGAACATCGTCACCATGATCCAGCTTATAGTGTTTGTCTAGTCTTACATTATGAAATAAAGTTTATGTAGAGTATGTGATGATCGGTCCTGAGAAATAAATTAGCAATACAGTACTGGTCCTATACATTTTAAAATTAAGTCTTTGCAAAATAGTATCGTACACTAGCAACAAACCGAATGACGTTACATTGATTTAAACAGGCTGGTTTTGGCCAGTTGTTTGGGAACATGTAGAGTACAATCTCCATCCAGCCATCCAGACTTACGTTTTCTGTGGTCACTTGTAATTACTTCAAGCAAATACCGTAATAGCCTACTTCAGGCACCCAATATAAGTATGTATAATTCGTTTTTTTTGGTCGTTCTTAAACCGTAATACCATGATACGTCCAGTATCCATGTAAAAGTGATAGACGGATGAATAAAACTCTTCCCCCTCCTCCTCCTCCTCCTCCTCCTCCCACTACTACTACTAATACTATTATTTAGGTAGTTAGCGCAGACAAGGCCAGGTACTTAATAAGGACAATGGCTGTCTGTGGAAAAAGTAGCGTAAAGACCATTTAGAAGATTAGGAAGTAACTCTGGCCACTCCTTGAGAGTCTGTTCCTTTTAACAGCTTTCAGTGTCGGCAAATGCTGATTTGGGGTTTTGGTGTGCACTTCGTTGTACTCGTAATTTGTGTGGCAAATTTTTTTCGATAAAGTACAGGAACCAGTTGTCTTACTTAAATTGTTTATACATGCTATTTTAGTATTTCAGTGTAAAATGTATTAACATTTGGGCATTTGGTCATGAAACAGTAATACCAATAAGCTCAAGCATTGCGTTATTAGATACTCTGATGGTCTTATTTATTTTACATCAAACTTAGCGTCCTACGAAAGTCAATCACTTGGTCCTGTGTATGAATTACACAGATTTTTTGTAATATCTCATGGGCCTCTGTCAGTGGCCGGCCGGAGAGGCCGAGCGGTTCTAGGCGCTACAGTCTGGAGCCGCGCGACCACTACGGTCGCAGGTTCGAATCCTGCTCGGGTATGGGTGTGTGTGATGTCCTTAGGTTAGTTAGGTTTAAGTAGTTCTAAGTTCTAGGGGACTGATGACCTCAGAAGTTAAGTCCCATAGTGCTCAGAGCCTCTGTCAGTGGCTCCCTGTTAGACTTTCTATATTTCGGTTCCAGTCTCAGTACCGTTTTTGAAAAAGGATGTAGACTGGCCTTGATTAATGGCATATAATATATGAGTTCAGTAAAGAAATGTTTTTTATTTTCTAGTGCTTGGAATATATCCATGACTGCTGTGAACTTGACATCTGGATTCAAAGCAACAGGGATCCATATAATCCACACATTATTACGGAACTTTGTTTGAGATCCCTCCGAACATTTCTGAGAATAGTTTTCCGCTAATGAAACCTGTTGCACCGACACGTGAATTGCCGAATACAAGAGTGGAGACTTCGCCTTCTTCAAACTCTTATGCTTCAAATGCTTCCTATCGTTTTCTAAATGCAATCCTGACGACGCCTAAAATGAGGCGGCAAAAGACATTCCAGACGTCAAGCCTTGAATTCCACGGGACTGGTAGTTGTGAAGTCACTATTCAGAAACGACAGGAGTACAAAGACAGTGGAAGCAATCAAGTCTACAAACAAATCGATGGCGAGGAGAAAACACAGTATCTCCAAGAACCTCTCAACCAAGCACAAGTGCCGGTCTACAAAGTTCATTTGTGAGCTGGTATTGTTTAGTTTGTGCAGAGTATCGTGTAGCTGATATGAGATGTGGTCTCATAAGCGCCTATACCATGGCACCTGCTGCTATACGGCCGCAGATCTCATGTCACATGTCGTACAGCGCAAGGCAAGCTATTCCCAGCCCACGTGCAGCGCCGCCCAACTGCCTCCGTGGTATCACAGTAATGTCCGGCCGGAGTGCCCACGTCAAAGAGCTGCATGTCAGTGCTACAACAACCCGTGGTGCCTCAATATCGTAGGCTTACCGATAGCGGTCATATCACTACGCAGCCTGGGTTTTATAAGCAAACACGGCAGCTCCCGTCGGAAGTCTCGCCTTTCCCTTCACTGTTGCTGATACCCCGACGCCAAACTATTCGGTTCGTCCTAATTTAACTACCGACTACCCAAGGAACTAGAGGATTCAGGGACTTTTTCTACTCGGAACTCAAGCCATCGGGTTCATCCATGGACATGACAGATCGCCGTCCCAGTGGCAGTGCTAGCTCAGTTATTGCCGTGTTGTATTATTCACTTTCTCTGTGTTCACTTGCAGAGGAATAGACCTCACGCGTTCTGTTACCGTGGTTTCATCATTCACGGATAAAACTTTTATTCAGAGCAACAGTTACGTTCATGAAGAATGTGCTAGACTACACTCCTGGAAATGGAAAAAAGAACACATTGACACCGGTGTGTCAGACCCACCATACTTGCTCCGGACACTGCGAGAGGGCTGTACAAGCAATGATCACACGCACGGCACAGCGGACACACCAGGAACCGCGGTGTTGGCCGTCGAATGGCGCTAGCTGCGCAGCATTTGTGCACCGCCGCCGTCAGTGTCAGCCAGTTTGCCGTGGCATACGGAGCTCCATCGCAGTCTTTAACACTGGTAGCATGCCGCGACAGCGTGGACGTGAACCGTATGTGCAGTTGACGGACTTTGAGCGAGGGCGTATAGTGGGCATGCGGGAGGCCGGGTGGACGTACCGCCGAATTGCTCAACACGTGGGGGCGTGAGGTCTCCACAGTACATCGATGTTGTCGCCAGTGGTCGGCGGAAGGTGCACGTGCCCGTAGACCTGGGACCGGACCGCAGCGACGCACGGATGCACGCCAAGACCGTAGGATCCTACGCAGTGCCGTAGGGGACCGCACCGCCACTTCCCAGCAAATTAGGGACACCGTTGCTCCTGGGGTAACGGCGAGGACCATTCGCAATCGTCTCCATGAAGCTGGGCTACGGTCCCGCACATCGTTAGGCCGTCTTCCGCTCACGCCCCAACATCGTGCAGCCCGCCTCCAGTGGTGTCGCGACAGGCGTGAATGGAGGGACGAATGGAGACGTGTCGTCTTCAGCGATGAGAGTCGTTTCTGCCTTGGTGCCAATGATGGTCGTATGCGTGTTTGGCGCCGTGCAGGTGAGCGCCACAATCAAGACTGCATACGACCGAGGCACACAGGGCCAACACCCGGCATCATGGTGTGGGGAGCGATCTCCTACACTGGCCGTACACCACTGGTGATCGTCGAGGGGACACTGAATAGTGCACGGTACATCCAAACCGTCATCGAATCCATCGTTCTACCATTCCTAGACCGGCAAGGGAACTTGCTGTTCCAACAGGACAATGCACGTCCGCATGTATCCCGTGCCACCCAACGTGCTCTAGAAGGTGTAAGTCAACTACCCTGGCCAGCAAGATCTCCGGATCTGTCCCCCATTGAGCATGTTTGGGACTGGATGAAGCGTCGTCTCACGCGGTCTGCACGTCCAGCACGAACGCTGGTCCAACTGAGGCGCCAGGTGGAAATGGCATGGCAAGCCGTTCCACAGGACTACATCCAGCATCTCTACGATCGTCTCCATGGGAGAATAGCAGCCTGCATTGCTGCGAAAGGTGGATATACACTGTACTAGTGCCGACATTGTGCATGCTCTGTTGCCTGTGTCTATGTGCCTGTGGTTCTGTCAGTGTGATCATGTGATGTATCTGACCCCAGGAATGTGTCAATAAAGTTTCCCCTTCCTGGGACAATGAATTCACGGTGTTCTTATTTCAATTTCCAGGAGTGTAATAAAGAATGATTCAGACTGCTTACCCAAAGAATGAAAATTAATTTATTTTCGAACTGCCTACAATAACAAGTTGGTGTTATAAGCTGTGCGCCCTGATGACAAACGCAAACGTGTGGCATTTTGTAACGCGATTATTGATGCTGTTAACAATAATAACACTTTCGTACAACGCATCGTGTTCAGTGATGAAGCGACTTTCCATGTTAGTGGTCAGGTAAACAAACACAATGTTCGAATTTGGGGCCTACAGAACCAACATGCAGGCATTGCACATGTACAAGATTCGCCCAATGTGTTTTGTGCGATATCCCGATCATCTGTTTACGGGCCATTCTTATTTGATGGAAACACGGTTAACGGTCAGTAATATATCCCTGTGTTACAAAACTGGTTGTTTCCGAGGCTGTACGAAGACAACTTCATTTTTCAACAAGACGGGGCACCCCATCACTGAAGTCGCCAATTGCGCGAATGTTTGAACGAAACTCTACCGAACCGTTGGCTTGGTCGTCAAGGAGCTGGTGGAGTAGCATGTCTCAGCTTGGCTCCACGATCATCGGATTTGACACCCTCTGACTTCTTCCTGTGATGCTTCGTTAAAGACAACGTTTATGTACCACCAATCCCACAGAACCTGGAAGAGTTGAAGAACCGGATCCGTACTGCCATAGCATCAGTGACGAAGGGAACGCTTGCCCGAGTATGGGAGGAATTTGAGTATCTATGCGATGCATACAACATGACTTGGACAGGATTTGTGATTGGTGTAAAGAATGGCAGCTAACTCTAAATATAAATAAATGTAAATTAATGCAGATGAATAGGAAAAAGAATCCTGTAATGTTTGAATACTCCATTAGTAGTGTACCGCTTGACACTGTCACGTGGATTAAGTATTTGGGCGTAACATTGCAGAGCGATATGAGGGGGGACAAGCATGTAATGGCAGTTGTGGGGAGGTCGGATAGTCGTCTTCGGTTCATTGGTAGAATTTTGGGAAGATGTGGTTCATCTGTAAAGGAGACCGCTTATAAAACAATAATACGACCTATTCTTGAGTACTGCTTGAGCGTTTGGGATCCGTATCAGGTCGGATTGACGGAGGACATAGAAGCAATTCAGAGGCGGGCTGCTAGATTTGTTACTGGTAGGTTTGATCATCACGCGAGTGTTACGGAAATGCTTCAGGAACTCGGGTGGGAGTCTCTAGAGGAAAGGAGGCGTTCTTTTCGTGAATCGCTACTTAGCAAATTTAGAGAGCCAGCATTTGAGGCTGACTGCAGTACAATTTTACTGCCGCCAACTTACATTTCGCGGAAAGACCACAAAGATAAGATAAGAGAGATTAGGGCTTGTACAGAGGCATATAGGCAGTCATTTTTCCCTCGTTCTGTTTGGGAGTGGAACAGGGATAGAAGATGCTAGTTGTGGTACGAGGTACCCTCCGCCACGTACCGTATGGTGCATTGCGGAGTATGTATGTAGATGTAGATGTAGATATTGTTCGTGTCACTAATGGAGGACACGTTGAACACCTGTAATCTGAACTTGAGAGGTTCGTAAATATGTGTGTAAAGTTTCATATTCGTATGTCTTAAAGTTGAATAAATATATGCGTTCGAAATACGTATATTCTTTTTGAAACAGCCAGTACATTTAGCACTCCTCAGATAAAACCTGCCTTTCCTAGTTTCATTTGTTCGTTCCACTTTAAATCCCTCCGTACTCCTAACCAAGATATTTAACGGATGACAGTAACGACATTCAGCAACGCTTATTCAGCCTCCATTCACAATTGAACAGATAGCTGGCAGAGGGAGGGGAGGGGGACGCTGGTAACCTCTTTCTAGTCGCTTTTACAGTATTAATCTGCGCTTCATAACCAATAAATTATGGCCAGGGACCACATCTGCCGCTGGAAACATCTTACGATTTAAAATCTGGACTCTAAATCTGTGTCTTATTATTGAACACGGTCCAGTCACATTAATCTGACCACAGCCTGCGTTCGACGTCATTGTGCTATAACCAGTCACCTACAGCAGGTAGTAGCAGCAGCAGCAGCAGCAGTGCACAGCATAGAAAGCGAGGCGCGGGGACGCGGATAACAGTGCAGTTGTTGCTGTAATGACGAAACGGAGTGCTTTACTTGATATCGAGAAGCTTATGATTATTGGCTTTCGGGCAAAGGGTGCAAGCAATTCCACAACGGCTAACTTCGTAAACTGTTCGTGTGCCACTGTGGCTAAAGTATACCATGGACGGCAAAAAGGCGTTATCCAAAATCGGCCCAGAGGCAACTGTGGTCCACGACGGGTCATGGATAACAGGGGTGAACGACGGCTGTGGAGATACATACCGTGAATAGACGTGCAACTGTTCACCCAGCTGAACCGAGGGTCTCCCTACAGTCTCCTCGACGACCATTCAGCGAATGTTGCTATGCGCACGCTGGTCGCAGAAGAAGAGATATTAGGCCACTGTAGGTGTCGTTAGCAGCAGGTTTGAGGCTTGTAAACAGCGTACTGAGCTCGCGTGCTGTCACTAATCGCGACATAAAAGCATGCGATTTATCGCTAGCCAGGCAGACATCGGTTTGCAGGGATCGGAGAAGAAAACTTTGACAACAGTTTGGGTCACTGACAATATTAATGAGTTGTCGCAGATTTCGGATGTGAAGGATGTCTGTACCATTGTCGCCGCTGGTCCTCACTCCATAGGATTACGGCGTTGGACGGCCGCTGCATCACTGGAACTTTTCATCGATGCCTGGAGTGATCAGTAATTTAAAATGTAAATCACTGTGACTCATCTGTAAACAGTAATTTTCCTAGAATCTTACAGAAAGATTGCGTTTCCCTGATTTGTCTTTAGAACTCTGCGATTTTCCCAACAGACGGATAGGCATAGACACCCCAGTTCAATGGCCCCCAAAATCACTTGACATTACCCCTCGCATTTCTTTCTTTTGGGTGTATTTGAATCATACTGCGTAGAAAACATCAGTTCCTAATATTGTGAAATTGCAACAACGCATCAGAGGAGCCATTGGCACAATCACACCAGACGTGTTGCAGAATGTGTGGCAAGAGACCGAATAACGGCTTAATAGTTTTAGTATTACCAGGAGTGCAGTTGGCGATGTGCTTTTAATGTCTATCTAAGGTTCAAAACTTAATGAATAGAGGCATGTGTGGTATCATCCACGTTTCATTAACTGTATCCAATAAAGAGTTACAGTGTTTTGTTACCTGGGTAAACATTTATGGACACCCTGTACTAACTTTTAGAAATTTGGAGGTACTGGTAGCACCGTATTTAAGGTTCGACTCTCTAATTTCTATTATTTGTTGACTGTATGGAAAAGTAATGGTGAATAACCTCTGTATGGCCATGCTCAGACACTGTGCTGATCGAAGTACTATAAAGTTTTATGACACTTTTACATTTTTCATCTTGCTTGAAGTACAATTCTTTTAGTAACAAAACAGAGTAAATAATTGTATGGCTATTAATTATCGAGCTGATATTTACCAAATTAACTGTTCTCATATTTCTTCTGGAGTCCCCAGTTTAAACTTCTGTTCTCTCGCAGTAAGAGGTTAATTTTGTTATATTATACGGTGCACTACCATTTCCCTCTCCTGTTCTCGCTGCTCCTATCTTCCTGAAACACGTATCGATTACGCCCCTGCGTAATGCGCTGCCTCGCTATTTGCATGTGAACTGATCTCATATGCAACAGAAAGGCAAGTCCAACGCTCCGCGCATACAGCTGCGATGGTACCAATGAACTGGTAATTCAAACAATGTAGCGCAAATGTAGCCACATTTCGGAAGCCACTCAGGTGTGACATCAGTAGAGAGAATGCTTAGTGCAATGGACTTATCCCTACCCACTGAATTCAGAGTATACATAAAAAGGAACAATAGTAGGCTAAATAGTAATCTAGAAATTAGGTATCACGATTTCACCAATGAATACCTCCAAAATTACCATAACAAACACGTAACTGCCTCGCCTAGGCATGATCTATATATAACATCATTTCGAATGGAATACTTTTGGCTCTTCCTAAAGATTTTTCATTCTTTCAGAGAAAAAGAAAGTTTAGCTAATCATGACGAACAAATTATTATAGAAGTATTTTCTTGGTCTTCATATTTTCCCACATTATTTACAGGGTGACTACAACGTCGTCTGTGACGGAGTCCTTGTCGTGAAGCTGGTAACCTTTCACTTCTTACGCTCAGTAGATGGCACTTGATTGCCTGCATTGCGTCATGATGACATCACGGAGATTGTACATGTTGAGATGGCACCCACTGTGTCCATAGATAAGTTTGCGCTCGCTGTCCAGTGTCGCTTCCAAGGCTACCACTCAAATGAGGCGGTGAACTATGTGAAATCTTACTCTGTGATCTTTCTTCATCAAGCGCACCCATTCATTCATTGATATGCACTGTCGGTGTCTCTACTGAAACTGTTATCACATTTTCACTTCGTGCAAATCAGATTATGTGATAACAGCTTTAACGGAGACACCGGATATGCACTTGGCAATGTGAGGAACTGTGCAATTGGCAAAGAAAGATCACAGAAGAAGATTTCACAGGGCTTGCTGCGTGATACCAATGGTGGCGTTGCAAGCGACGACGACCGCGAGCACAAACGTATCTACGGACCAAGAGGATGCCACTTCAGCAAACATAACCTCCGTGATGTCGTCATAACGTAATGTAGCCAATCAGATTCCGTCCTCTGAGCATTAAAGTGCACGGCTTTGCCAGCCTCACGACAGTCGAACTAAGCTCCTGACGAGGATGATGGAGGCAATCAAAAGCTCGGGATTTTATTCGAATCTGGATCGGCGATTAACAGAGAACTTTTTATCCTCAATTATAGGTGGTTTCAAGGATTTCCTCGGATTTAACAAGTCCATGTATTAAAATTCACCCTAGTTTCCACCTTCATTCAAGTGAAATATATAATATTCTGATATCGGATGAGTCATTCAGAAAAACCCTATATTGTCTACAGTTGTGTCAGCACGAATCAGTAAGCATGACGTATTCGTTGGGTGTCGCTCAAAGAAAGTTAGTATGCATATCTAAACAGTAGTCTGTTAGACAATGGTCTTCTATCATAACAGGAAACTGAACTGATCCCCTCGTCAGCCTGCATACGAGGTGGAAGAGAGACACTGCTCCTTCCCGCAAGCTGTTGTTGTTGTCAGAAACAACAACAACAATACCATCTAAAAATGCAGCTACGCGTCACGCACTTGTCCTCCACCCTCACATTGAAGTTCATCTTTTCGACTTTGTCAGTCAGTAGCAGACCTGCAGCTGGCTAACATATTACGTCCCAAGTTACAGCTACCAACTACGGTAGTACTGAGAATGTTGACTGTTGCACTGCACGTGATACCACCTCTACCCTCTCTGAAACATCATGTTTCTCGAGGGAAGTTGCTCACGTCGAACGAGCTACACTGAAGGGCCAAAGAAACTAGTACACCTGCCAAAAATCGTGTAGGGTCAATAGAGCACGCAGAAGTGACGCAACACGACGTGACATGGGCTCGACTAATGTATGAAGTAGTGCTTGAGGGAAATGACGCTATCAATCCTGCAAGGCTGTCCATAAATCCGTAGGAGTACGGGGCGGTGGAGATCTCTTTTGAACAGCACGTTTCAAGGATCGCAGATATGCTCAATAATGTTCATGTCTGCCGAGTTTGATGGTCAGCGGAAGTGTTTAAACTCAAAAGGTTATTTCCACTCCCGTACAGGTCCGTCCTCTCGATACAATTTGAAACGAGACTCGTCCGACCAGGCAACATGTTTCCAGCCATCAACAGTCCAATGTCGATACTAACGGGCCCCGGGCGAGGCGTAAAGCTGTGTGTTGTGCAGTCATCGAGGGTACACGAGTGGGCCTTCGGCTCCGAAAGCCCATATCGATGATGTTTTGTTGATTGGTTCGCACGCTGACACTTGTTGATGGCCCAGCATTGAAATCTGTACCAATTGCGGAAGGGTTGCTCCTCTGTCACGTTGAACGATTCCCTTCAGTCGTAGTTGGTCCCGTTCTTGCAGGATCTTTTCCCTGCCGCAGCGATGACGGAGATTTGACTTTTTGCCGGATTCCTGATATTCACGGTACACTCGTGAAATGGTCGTGTGATAGTTCAAGCTGGTGGAGGCTCTGTAACGGTGTGGGGCGTGTGCAGGTGGGGTGATATGAGGCGACTGAAACGTCTAGATACAACTCTGAGAGGTGATACGTACGTAAGCGTCCTGTCTGATCACCTGCATCCATTCATGTCCATTGTGGATTCCGATGGACTTGGACAACTCCGTTATCTCAAAGATGCTTTATCTCATCGCTCGTGCACCGGCTAAGTCACCATGTGCTGTGTCCCATCGCTCGTGCGCCGACTATAATACCAAACTCAAATCTTGATAACGCTCCATTGTAGCAGCAATAACCGATCTAAGAACTGCGCCAGACACTTGTTGTCTTATATTAGCGTTGCCGACCTCAGCGCCGTATTATGCCCGTTTACATATCTCTGTACTTGAATACGCATGCCTATACAAGTTTCTTTGGCGCTTCATTGTATAAGGCGTTCTAAGGCCGCTTGTGGTAACTCTCCATCGACTGCAGTGGCCACTTTCTTTGTTTCTGCACCTCTTCTGGAGCTGTTAACTTGGCGTTAAGCACAACTTCTAGTCGGTTTCTATTTTCATGGCGCTATAAGTCATCTGCTCGACACTGGGATTCGTTATGAGTGTGCTTATACCCTGGGTTAAACCTACTATAAATTTCACTGTGACGTTAGCAAAGATTCATTCGTTTAAATCTCCTAGGCTTAATCTGTCCTACAGAAGAAATACATAAACTAAATTAAATGGTTCGTGCTTGACATACTGTAATGGATTACCCTCCGCTGAAGACATCACGTGCTAGCTATTAGGCAATGTAGGCACTGGACCTGAGAGGAGCACAGATGCACATACACCGAGTACGTAATTTTCCACAATTTGTTCCCAAATACAGGTTACAATACACGCACGCACGCCGCGACACCTGTGTCTATCACCCGTTTCTTTCTTTCTTTCTTTGAGAGCCCGCATCTCGTGGTCTTGCGGTAGCGTTCTCGCTTCCCACGCCCGGGTTCCCGCGTTCGATTCCCGGCGGGGTCAGGGATTTTCTCTGCCTCGTGATGGCTGGGTGTTGTGTGCTGTCCTTAGGTTAGTTAGGTTTAAGTAGTTCTAAGTTCTAGGGGACTGATGACCATAGATGTTAAGTCCCATAGTGCTCAGAGCCATTTGAACCATTTGAACCTCTTTCTTTGAGTCATCAGTCTTCTGACTGGTTTGATGTGACCGACCACGAATTCCTCTACTGTGCCAAACTCCTCGTCTCAGAGTAGCACTTGCAAACTACGCCGTCATTTATTTGCTGGATGTGATCCCTTTAATACTATGGAAGATATTTCGTGATGTCTTAACAGATGTTCTATCACCCTGTCCTTTATCCTTGTCTGTGTTTTCCACATATTCCTTTCCCCCTCGATTGCCCGGAGAACTCCTCATTCCTTACCTGATCTGTACACCTAATTTTCGACATTATTCTGTAGCACCACGTCTCAAACGCTTCGCTTCCCTTCTTTCCCGGCTTTCCCACAGTCCGTGCTTCACTACCATACAATGACGCGCTCCAAATGTACATTCTCAAAAACTTCTTCCTCAAATGAAGGTCTATATTTGATACTAGTAGGCTCTTCGTTTCTAGGAATGCCCTTTTTGCCAGTTCTAGTCTGCTTTTTATGTCCTCCTTGCTTCTTCCGTCAAAGTCTATTTTGCTGCCTACGTACTTGACTTCTTCTAATTCATGATACTCGATTTTGGTGTTAAGCTTCTCTCTGATATTATTTCTGCTACTTCTCATTACTTTCGTCTTTCTTCGATTTACTCTCAATTCATATTCAGTACTAATTAGACTGTGCACTACATTGTACACAACCTGTAATATTTATTCTCTTTCACAGAGGATAACAATGTCATCGGCGAATCTTATCATTGATACCCTTTTACCTTGAATATCTATCCTACTCTTGAACCTTTCCTTAATTTTCGTCATTGCTTCTTCAATGTATAGACTGAACAGTAGGGGCGATAGAGTACATGCCTGTTTTACACCCTTTTTAATCCGAGAACTTCGTACTTGGTCTTCCACTCTTATTATACCCTCTTGGTTCTCGTACATATTGTATATTACTCGTCTTTCCCTATAGCTTATTCCTATTTTTCTCAGGATTTCGAAGATGTTTCTCCATTTGACATTGTCGAACGCTTTTTCCGGGTTGACAAATCCTATGAACGTATCTCGGTTTTCCTTTAGTCTTGCTTTCATTATCAACCGCAACGTGAGAACTAATTGGCAATAATCGTGTGATATTTCAGTGGCCATAGTTCACCGTGGGCAAGCGGTAGAAAAGACCAGGTGAGTGCACTTGTGCTTCATCGATGCACGAAAACGACTTGTCAATCCTGAAAGATAGTTCGAAAACGAGAAACCTAGCTGGCGGTAATGGTGATTCTAGCGTCCCTTCAGCTGACACCTCGTAATATGTGGAAGGTTCTGTAGTACCCTAGGACTTCGAACCACTTTCTATTACATGTGCGGTATGACAATGGTAGGAAGTCGACGTCGTGGTTCATACGTTTGGCATGCTAAAAAAGGCAACAGGGAAATATTACTACGAGTTGGGGGAGGAAGAATTATCATCATACAATGAATTCGGAGACGTACAAAGAGACTACAAAGAATTGCTACGGATTACTGAATAAGACCGCGACGGCATCGACATCATACTTAATGCTGACCAGATAAAGGGTGGGGAAGGTAGCAATATGGTGGAATGACGAATGCCAAGCAGCGATCATAGAAAGGAAAGACGTACTAAGAGAATACAACGAAGTTAGTGCGGATGGAAACTTCATTCAGCTTAGAGCGTATCAGGCGTGGATGCAAAGAAAGAAAAAGAAATGATGCAAGGGGTCAAAATATTGTAGTAAGTTAAATCACGGAACTCGAATAGCGACAATATCGCAAAATAATTCTAAGGTTCCATAATGCTACGGATGTGCAGCGTTCCCCACTGACGAACTGGCTAGAGATGGAGGACATACTGTTCGGGATAACCACGCCAACGGCAGGGAGCGTGATTGAAACGGACCGAGTCGAAAACGTCGAATGTCAAATGTCAAATTATGCACCTTTTCACATTAACTGACCTAGGAATAGGCATTAAATCATCCAAAAGTACAGCCCCCGGACTGGAAAACATTTGCTCTTACTGGGAAAGCAGATGTTGCAACACAGTTCAGACAAAGTGTGGAAAAATAGAACGAAAATTGGAAGCATGAAAACGGTACGCAACAAGCTAATTTTAAAGAAAGGGAAAGATGCAATGTTAGCCGATTCATACAATCCGATATAGTTGTCTTTATGTGTGCATAAACTTTTGGATCATATGTTTGAAAGGTGTTTGGAATGATACACGCTGTGGCCGAACGGCTCTAGGCGCTTCAATCCGGAACCACGGTCCTGCTACGGTCGCAGGTTCGAATCCTGCCTCGGGCATGGATGTGTGTGATGTCCTTAGGTTTATTAGGTTTAAGTAGTTTCTAAGTCTAGGGGACTGATGACCTCAGACGTTAAGTCCCATAGTGCTTAGAGCCATTTGAACCATTTTTACTGATGGTTCCTTGGGGCCGTTAAAAAAAGCTTGATCGAAACTATACATAATTTCGGAGAGTGGCTACAACTGAACAGATTTAACATTTCATCTAGTAGCATAATTATACTTATGGCAAAGATTCCAAACTATTGAAGCGACACAAGAACATCCTATAGAGGCCTGTTTAGCGAACTAGGGATACTAACTACTGCTTCCTAATACATTTATTCCTTAATGAAATTTGTCATTAAAAATATACCACTTTTTCGAACCAACTGCTCAGTTCATCGAACCTATACTAGAAATAAGAATAATCTTCACAAGGATTTAAAGTCACTTACTCTTGTTGAAAAAGGTATGCATTATTCAGGAACACACATTTTCAATAACTTGCCAGCAGCCTTAAAAAGCTCAACAACCCATGAAATTCAATGTAAGAGAAGCCTTAAGGATTTTTTGGTGGCTAATTCCTTCTCCTCCATTGATGAATTTCTCATGTGTTCATTGTAAATAAATACAGTAGTAGCTCTATTATGTGTTTATTACCTTATAAATAAAAAAACATTTTTTTTCAATTTTAAATTCAGTGTTTAATGCGATCTTAGCAAATGAGTGTTGTAAAATGATCCTTTCATATAGTGTTCATTAAAAAACAAACAAAAAAAAACAATAATTCCACTTGGGACCTGTGGAAGTTACATTTTCTTATTTGTCTTACTTGTAAATATTTGTTATGTATTATTGCTTTTCAGACATGTTTTACTTCCTGGAGGACCTCCTCACTACAGTTCAATTGGAATGAAAGTAAATCTAATCTAATTTAACGCCAAAGGAAGTTGTTACTTGTCATACCTAATCACTACTGCTGTATCAGAATCGCATAAAACCGATATAGAGGTATCATCTGTTCGGATCAAGAACGTGGTGGAATTCTGGGGACTGAGCAAGCCGACCACTTTGCTAATGACACAACGGCGAGTGGCATACATGAGCGATGCATTGCAGCGGCTGACCTCATTGCAGTAGTAAAGACATGGCCAAAAGGAAATGGAATTAGGCGTGGTGGAGGGACGATTCGCACAAGGGCATTGGTGCAAAAAAATACATCGACATATACCGAAGGCCCGGTGGTACGCTGAAAAATGGGCTCTAAAATGCTACTCAACTGGCATAGGGAACGACAGAGAGAGAGAGAGAGTTTGTAATGAAAACTGAAATGCAACCTAGGCTGCTACCGTCACAACTGAATATACTCCACATCGTATTATTGGCATATTGCGGGTGTAAGATCCAAGACGTCAAGCACATCTACCTTGGCTGCCCTCGACAGGAGAGAAACGGGCTGCCTACTAACGGAGCTGTGTTCACACTAAAATGATTATAGACATATAGAAATTGCTTTTGAAATTCGTGAGTTGGAATTAAATTGTAACCGTAAAATCTGCAGGCGTGCGGTGTGTGTGTGTTTGTGTGTGTGTGTGTGTGTGTGAGAGAGAGAGAGAGAGAGAGAGAGAGAGAGAGAGAGAGAGAGAGCTTATCTTGTTTTATTAGTAATCTGTTTGCTAATCTAAGAGGCCATAGTATTCATTCATGTGTTTTTCACCTTGTCATTGAAATTTATATTAAGTTTCTCATACATTGGAGCAACGACAGATGGATCTCTTGAGAGGATAGGCAGGGCTGTGTAAGTTTGGAGTTACTGTGTTAGTGTGCCCAAAGGGCAAAAAACGATAACAAAACAATAGTTCGCAGAATGACAATGTAAGTCATTGCACGGCACCTGCTACAGGTTATACTGTATTTGTGTGCATTTTGTCTTTGTAGCAGACGCTTAACGTAGCATCTGAGAAAAACAAATAGCGGTCCCTGTTTTGGGCACGTTTCTAAGATTGTAAAAGTCGAATGATGCACTGTTAACGACAGTATGGAAAATAGAAATAGGTCGGTGTAGTTTAAGGGTAGAGGCACTTAAGACTGTGGACTGAGATACTGATAGGACTTTTATGTAGCTGCTGCGTAAAATTTTCTGTGACATGCTCTGTAACTATTCATTTAGCCCAGGTCTATAGACACTACAAATCTTATTAACAGCAGTCACACTAGAGATAATTGTTGTCTGTAGATCTTGCCTATTTGCTATTGTAGCAGTATGTTTCACATCACATTAAAAAAAAGCAAAAAAAATGCTTACAAAACGTACGAGACGAAATATGAAAAGACGATATCTGTTTTGCTCCGATTTTCTTTGAAAATCTTTTGACGTATTCATAATTGAAAAAAAAGTTTTGCTGTATACGGATTTCAAAAAGAGAACAAGGATTTGGGTATAACATCCTACGGAGACGAGAGCTTAGAGTCGACTCAGAAGCAAGGACTTTGATATGCTCTGGGGGTATTTGGCAGAGTATTTTCGTAAGGAACCTTCTCCCCATTCATCTCAAATGATTTGGGGAAGCTGTGAAAACTTCAAGCTTGTTAGATAGACACAGACTTGAAGTACCGGTCGTCTTAAAGTCCACTACCTTAGCAACAGATGCACTTCGTTTGGTAAATTAACTACAATTTGCGCACTGTAGATATGGTAAGGAGAGTTAGAAGTTTGTGTGGCAAGCATTCACCTTAAAAGCAACCCACAAGCGACCGGAAAAGCTGAACTAAGCAGAATCGAGAAGAAACTGAAGCTGTGTTATTGTGCAAGAGTGTAAATGGTTCGCAACAGGCCCCTTCACTTTCCCTAACAGCCCGCCGTTGCCTCCCTTCTCCCTGTATTTTAAATCTAAGCCCGGCAAACTCAAACAGCAGTCCCTTTCGCCGAAGGTTCAAGTTTCACGGCACGGCACGGCTCAGAGGTTTAAGATAAAGAAGAGGGTACACGGAACAGGGCGGGAGGCTTCCGAAAGATTGGAGGCACCTGCTTTGGGTAATGTGTCTCGGAGCGACTACTCGCGACGCGGATCGCCGGAGTTTGACGAAGTCGCGCGGCGAGACCAAAGTTGGCAGCGGGCGGCCGCTGAGGGATGCGGCCGGGTCACGTCTGGAGGTCACCCCCACCCCTACTGCTTCAACTCCCACCCCCACCCACACCACCAGCCACAGCTACAGCGCTCTTATTATGCGAAGTTGGCAGGCCTGCGCCGTGGCACACGTGCTGCTGCCTGCGCCGCCCCACCGACCGCTATTGGCAGTCCTGGCCTCAAACTCGCCCGCCGCACGGGGAACAAACTCCGATTTCTCAATACTTGTGCAGGCTGCCCTGCCCCTTAGTTTATTTATTCCTTTTTCTTCTACTGCCCGACCCTCTTCTCTAGAAGAAACAACAGTTCCAGTCCAGGAGCCCAAAGTACATTTAACTTTAAATATTTTCAACATTTCGCGGCACTATCAGCTACTGTATAAATATTAATTTTAATTACCAACATCCTCATTTGCAATGTTTACCTAGATTACCAATGTTTAAGTCGAGATAACCCAACCTTCTTCAGAATAAAAGTAACTATCGTTTGTCCATAGTGGACATCGTCAAGCTGAAACTATTGGTCTGTATTGTGTGGCAAAATTTCTTAAACATCCTTAATGGTTGTTTCACCTCGTGGTAAAAAAATCAGTCAGTAAAATGCCTTGTCTGTCACAAAACATTGTGCACACAACTTTTCGTGGTGTCAAGTATTGCTTGGATTTAATCTTTTCTGGGAAAGAAGTGTGCCTCTATTCCATCGATTGCCGTTTCGTTTCAGGGGCGTTATAAGCAATCCAAGTTTCATCCCCGTGACAATCAGGGATAAAAATTTCTCGCCATCGTCACTGTAACGTGTCAAAAAATCAAGTGCGCTGCCAGTTCGTTGTTGTTTGTGTTCACTAAGACGTTTAGGCACCCAAAGTGAGCAAAGTTTATGAAAACCTCGTATTTCAGTAACAAGCTCGTGAATTACCCTTGTGAAATATGTGCAATTTGGCGAGCAATAGCATCAACCGTAAACCTACAGTTTTTTTATCATTTCTTCGACTGCACAAACCAATTAATCAGAAGCGACAGACGGACGTCCACTTCGTTCTTCGTCATGCACTTGATCACGCCCTTCGTTGAACCGTCGGACCCATCTTCTCACCATTGAAACACTCATTGCATTTTATCCGTAAACCTCGCACATTTTTCGATGAATGTCACTTGATTTAACGTTATTAGCATTCTTAAAACGAAACACGGATCTCAATCCACACGATGCGGAAATTTCTAGCAACGATGGCATTACAAACAATCACTATGAACGACTCACAGCACAGAGCGAGCTCGAAATGGCGTCATTTAGATCTGCTTGAACCAGAGATAATGCTGAGCACTAGTGGAAGTACGATCGTATCTGTGCCGCTGAGAATAATGGAAACGGAACTTATTTTCCGAACTATCCTCGTATTAAGAAACAAGTTCTGCATCTTGGAAAATGGTTACTGCATGGTCATAGAGGAAAGGAATTGTGATACAATGAAGATTTCTGCAAACAACAGTAATTTTGTGTGTGTGATGTGGTTAAAAGAAATAAAATATATCTATTAAAGAGAAGAGGAGAGTTTTAGAATAAATGATATCAGCACCATATTAGAATATGTTTGACTGAAAAACGAATTGGCGGGATATATGAAAACATAGAGAAAATATGATAAAAGAATCAACTGGAATATGATCGAAAGGGGAAGTCATGCTGACAATCTTCCACATCTTATGTGGTTAGCTACCACATACTGACGACAGAGATAAAATTTTACAAGATGCTTTGATGTTCTTATAGTTCACAGGATGAATCAGGAACAATAATATTTAATAGTGTAGATATAATGACTCTACAGAGGTAATGCCAGATGACCTTGTGAAGTCATTAAATTTATCAAGAAAGAAAAGGAGCAACAAGATTGAGTTGAATAATAAATGATTTAAACGAAATATAAAATAATACAAGAGGAATTTGTAAAATTATTTTCAGAACGTCTACAGTTAATGTTCGAACTTCGTCTAGATTTGATAGATTTTGGAAAAAATAAAAGTACACACGAACCAGTTTCATCTATGTGTCTTTTAACTGTCACGCGATCTGTCTGTGACAAATATTGTATACAAAAGCATATTTACATCAACGCTGTAGCGACGAGTCTTCACTGGAATAGCTAGAAATTCTTAACTGGAAGAAATCTTCAACATATAATCGATTTAAGTAGAGCAACCTTGAAACCAAGCGTGGAAGTAAAGGAGATAAACATAAGAGAGAAAAAAAATAATGGCAATTTGTAGGTATGTAAACATAATTTGGTAAATAAAGCTTCTGATGTATATGAAAAAGAATGTTTACATGAAAACAATGGAGACTCTAGGTAGAAATGTCTACAATGTAGGTAAAGACAGAATGCTACTTACTGTAAAGAAGATACAACAAGTAGCAGGCAGGCACAATTAAAAGACACTTACATAAATCTTTCCTACATCGTTGAAGTTTACGTGAAGTTATGTGAATGCATGGGGAGGGAGGTGTATGTGTGATACATTGTATGTGAACTGAAGCTGGAGGGGGGAGAAAGGAAAGGGGAGGGAGGGACCAGTGATGTCAGCTGCATCGAGACTCGATGTGGAACCAGCGGTGACGAGTGGAAATGTTTTGCGGAGCAGGACTCGAACCCGGGATCTCCTGTTTACTAGGCAATTGCGTTAGCCAAATCGCCACCCGGAACACAGTGTGTATTGCATCTGCGCGGAGTATCTCGATACGCCGCTCGGTCGACACACTCCCCCTCCTTGCACCACCTATCCGTCATTACTGACCATGTCCTCCGTGCTCGCTACAGACAAAACTCATTCTTATAATTGATTCGCCTGTATGGACAACGCATCCACCTGCTTCAGTGCGGATGCGCAACTACGCCCGCGCAGATTCGGTAAACACTGTGTTCCGAGTAGTGCAGGCAACTGCCTAGTAATCAGAAGATCCCGGGTTCAAGACCTGGTATGGTACACGTTTTCACTCGTTCCGTAGATTCCGCGTCGACTGTCGAGGCAGTAACATCAGTGGTCCCTTCCTTCCCTTTCCTTTTCCGGCCTCTCCACCTTCAGTTTACATTTAGGTAAAGTGTCTGTTACAAGATTTGACTTACGATAGTGAGATATGGGAAAACCTTCGAAAAATTGACTCTTGCTCAGAGAACAGCTGACAGAGGTATGTTGAGATGTATGTTTTCTAGAGACAAGAAATCTACTTTGTAGGAATCAGCATAGGTTTCGAAAAAGCCGATCGCGTGAAACTCAGCTCGCGCTATTTGTCCACGAGACTCAGACGGCCATAGACACGGGTTCCCAGGTAGATGCCGTATTTCTCGACTTCCGCAAGGCGTTTGATACAGTTCCCCAGAGTCGTTTAATGAACAAAGTAAGAGCATATGGGCTATCAGACCATTTGTGTGATTGGATTGAAGAGTTCATAGATAGCAGAACGCAGCATTTCACTCTCAAAGTCTTCAAAAGTAAGAGTGATTTCAGGTGTGCCGCAGACGACTGTCGTAGGACCGTTGCTATTCACATTATATATAAATGACCTTGTGGATAACGTCGGAAGTTCACTGAGGCTTTTCGCGGACGATGCTGTAGTATATCGAGAGGTTGTAACAATGGAAAATTGTACTGAAATGCAGGAGGATCTACAACGAATTGACGCATGGTGCAGGGAATGGAAATTGAAGCTCAATGTAAACATGTGTAATGTGCTGCGAATACATAGAAAGAAAGATCCGTTATCATTTAGCTACAATATAGCAGGACAGCAACTGGAAGCAGTTAATTCCATAAATTATCTGGGAGTAGGCACTGGGAGTGATTTGAAATCGAATGACCATATAAAATTAATCGTCAGTGAAGCAGATGCCACACATATTAATTGGAAGAAACCTAAGGAAATGCAGTCCGAAAACAAAGGAAATAGGTTACAGTACACTTGTTCGCCAACTACGTGAATACTGGTCACCGGTGTGGGATCCGTACCAGAAAGGGTTGATAGAAGAAATAGAGAAGATCCAACGGAGAGCAGCGCGCTCCGTTACAGGATCATTTAGTAATCGTGAAAGCGTTACGGAGATGATAGATAAACTCCGGTAGAAGACTCTGCAGGAGAGACGCACAGTAGCTCGGTACGGGCTTTTGTTGAATTTCCGGGAACATACCTTTGCCGAGTGAAGCATTATATTGCTCCATCCTACGTATATCTCGCGAAGAGACCGTGAGGATAAAATCACAGAGATTAGAGCCCACACAGAGGCATACCGACTATCCTTCTTTCCACGAACAATACAAGACTGGAATAGGAGAACCGATAGAGGTATTCAAGGTACCCTCCTCCACACACCGTCAGGTGGCTTTCGAAGTATGCATGTAGATGTAGATGTAGAATGTAAAGAAATTCAGAAAACCGACTGTACTTGGATTACCAGTAGCGTACCTATAATTGTAATCAAAACGAAATTTAGTTAAGTCAATAAATCATAGCTAGACCAACGAGTTTACACGGTAGACTCCAAAAGATCAGATCAATAAGACGACCTGAGTGGAGGTGGTCAGACGACATCAAACATCGATCCGAAGTAACACTGATGCCTCCAGCAGAAATCCAGATGTTTCCGCAGGCGGCCTTTATCGAGTAGTAAATGTCAAATTCCCCGAGATAACGAGGACAACAACATGAAAGTATACTCAAAAGCTGGTAAATCTTCATAGGAGCACAAGTGTTTAGAAATCTTACACCAGTGCAGTTGTTTTGTTTGGTAACGTGAGAAACTAAGGAAGCCGAAAAAAAAAATTCTGAACTAGAGAATATTATAAATTAGTTTAGGTGAGCAGCTCAAAAATGGTTCAAATTGCTTTAAGCTCTACGGGACTTAACATCTGAGGTCATCAGGCCCCTAGACTCAGAACTATGTAAACCTAACTAACCTAAGGACATCACACACATCTATGTCCGAGGCAGGATTCGAACCTGCGACCGTAGCAGCCGCGTGGTTCCGGACTGAAGCGCCTAGAACCACTCGGCCACACCGGCCGGCTGGCAGGTGAGTAGCGCAATGGCAACTTCTTACAGTTGTATCTGAGATTAAAAACACTCCTTGCAATGAGCATTACTTTCATTTTGTACCTGCCACCTGCAGCAGCTTTTATCTTCGCGCACCTACCCACATGAATGAGTTGATTCCATCACCGTTATTCATAAGATGTCGCTGTATTCCCTACATATTATTAACTATCTTTCTACCGGTAGTAGATTGCACTGTATATTATTGAATAAATTTGGTAAAAAGATAAAGGAGTACCTAGGAAAATATTTTCAAAAATAGTTTCGTTTAAGTTGAAAAAGAAATAAATAACCCTAAAATTATCCAATAGTTGTTCCAAGACTTGCGAACACACAGGAGTGTCAGTTTGAAAGGGTGCCAATGAGAAGTAGCTAGCACGGAATTCTGCCTCCACACAAAATTCCGATACAGCGAATGACACAGCACTTGCTTTTATTACAGCCTCTTTTTTCCTACAGATCCGCTTCGAAAGCGAAAAACACGAGAGAGGGGCCGGTGGCTGCGCCAACGCCAATAATTTGTTAATTAAATTGCCCGAACGCTTCAATCGAGCGTAATTACAGCGATAAAAAAAAGAAACAAGGAGAAGATCAAATAAACTGCGTCCCTTACAAGAAGAGTCGGAAGCGAATGGCTGAAATGCTGCGTGGCTGTGGGTAGGGGGAGAGGTCGTAACGTGAAGCAGAGGGGGCAACGGACATCAAGCGATAAATCAAGGGCACTGGGGAGGCGTCTGTCGTGCTGTGGCTGCGATAAAGGCGCAAAAAATGTAGTTGCAGCTCCACAATCGCTTCTAACAGGATCATTTTGCGTTCGTTACATTAACGTTGCTTTTGGAACTCATCCACTAGCAACAGCATCGCCGTAGTCACCGTTACAATTGGAAAACTCACTTCCTCGATTAGGCTGGGCCTGTTTTAAATAGTCTAAGAAACAAAGATGGGTTACCTCTTTGGTACGACCCTTTTTCTGTTCCATTTCCTCGATTCGCTGGCACCACTTCTTCAATTATCCTGTTGTTGTCACATACTCTAGCGGAAGAACTTAGTCCATGTCTTGTGCGACCCTTTCATCAGGTGTGGGATTTTGTCAGCTTCTGTGTTATTCGGATTCACAATGTGGCATAGGGCTAAAACGTTCTATATGTACGACTGTGTCTTTTTCCTATGACGTTCGGCAAGGTTCTTCAATTGTTCTTCTGCTAAGCGCTCTTGCAGCTAATTGTCACCAAGCGTTTTCTTCAGTTCAGCTTGGAATTTGTCCAAGCAACTGGGCGTCTCTCCGTCGTTCTCGAACCATTACTGGAGTTTTTATGCCGTCCAAAACAGTGTACACATTTTCCAAAGTCGTCATGTCAGCTGCTGTATTTCGCGATTCGGTCGAATTCTTTCAGCCATTTTGTCGGGTCCTTGCCAGCATGCCAGCAGAACACTGATGGATGCCAGATGTGCAGCTGGCTTACTGCTGTTTCCGTATCTGTCTACTGAATATACGTATGTAAAGCTTGTATTCTGATTCCTGTCCTCGCAGGCGATGGATTTTACGTTGTCTAATTAGAGCCACGATGATATAAATATTTTGAAGTACCTGGCGTCTCCACCAAAGAATTTCACGTCGTAACAACACTCAAGTTCAAAAAATGGAAGCAGGGTCGTTAACGAGATACAACAATTTGCACTGAAAGCAAGTTTATTACGAACACCTACATACAGCCAGAACGGAGCCGGTATATATATATATATATATATATATATATATATATATATATATGTGTGTGTGTGTGTGTGTGTGTGTGTGTGTGTGTGTGTGTGTGTGTGTATGAAACATCGAATATTTCAGAATGGTAGTACTTAAACATACGTCAAGTATTTCAGATTATACAAACATTACAAATGTAAGATGAAAAACTTTCCAGAAATGACAAACGTTAATTACGAAATACCTCTTGATGGTGGGGTTTGATCTGGTGAACCCCCCCCCCCCCCACGTCTACCCCAGCATCACAAGAGAAACCTGCGAAGCTAAACGCTATACCACACTGCATGCACCCACGCTCATCGCAATATTATATTTAGTACACTGAAAATCTCATATGGGAGCAATCAGTGAATGCAAAGAATCTTAAAAGCGCTTCTTTCCAGTCTGCCTTGTACTTAATACGGCGTCTCACCTTCCTCAACGAAAGTAACCACAAGACTTATATATGTATGCATCAGAGTTAAATATTCAATAGCTGACCATTGTTATATCTACGTCTTCTTCAAATATTGACTGACCAACGTCAAGTCAGTTGGGATAGTTCCCTGATCCGTGTCATCAAGTTTGAACTTTAGCACTCTAAAGACGAAATTATAATGAATTCAGAAATGATTATTACATAGCGATATTAGTATGTAATGAACAATATACAAAAGGATTTTTCTTAATAGTATAAAAAGAAGATCCTTGGTTTTGCTCCTGTTCGAAAACAAGAAAGTGGTTTAACAGCTCTACGAAAAGAAAACGAGAAAGACGCCTAAAAGTGAAACACTATCTTTTATAGGTATTTTGTCCTATTTATAGTTGCTAGCGTTGCTAACTATGTTGCGTCCAGCATTGGTTTGGTCCATTTCTTCTATTATCAAGTGTAAAAGTATGATGTGCGGTACTGAAACATTGGAGACTCAACAGAGTATGTGTTATTATGAAGTAGTGAATTTTATTTTAAAGTCTCGCAGTGTTCTTAAACTTTTAATATTGGCCGTCTGTGGAATATCCTATGTGCTTCTGTCTAGTAGCAACAGTAAAAACTTCAAAGGTCCATTATCAATGCAAAGATAATTGTATTTATCAAGTACTTTTGAGGAAAGGAATGATAAAAGTAAATATATGTCCTAATAGTACTCGCGACTGTTCTTAAGTTAGTCACAATTTAAGTATGGGATGCGTTCCGCGAGAGTAAAGTCACAAAGAAATCGCACTCTGCTGCACTTTATGATATTACAGCTTCGTAATTACTATTTAATGCGTTCGTGGTCTATAGATAGCGTCTTTGAATACTGAGAAAAACATCCCCCCCCACCCCCACCCCCCCCCCCCGCTTCAGTTTTGAAGAAAAAAGTCATCAGCAATAGCAGCCGAAGACCGCCGGCATAAGAAGTCACCTTCATTCTGCTGATGGTCTTGGGAAAGAGAGCGAAGGAGTGGACAGAGGTTGAGGACACTCGTTTGCCCTTGGGGTGGGAAACGTCCCCTAAAGGTGGAAGAATCAGCAATGACAAACGGCATGAGGGTGTAGAAGGCAATGGAAACTACTGCATTAAAGACATATAATGTGATGCATAGGAGATGTGGCCTGTAAATAAAAAAGTGTCACGATGAACTCTCCTTTGCTAATAAATTTCGGACTAATTCGCCATTCGAATTTCCGGGAGGGCAGTGCCAAGTGTGAAGTTATCATGAGAAACAGAACTGAATAACCAGCGACAGGGTAACATTCTACGAGTCGGGTCGTGGAATTTCGGAATTTTTGAACTTGGTAGGAAAGCTAGAAAGTACGAAAACGGAAATATTATTTGCTCAATAGATACTGTGGTTGTCAGTGATATGAAAAGAAAACGGGGGCGGTGGGGGGGGGGGGGGGGGAAGGGACCAAACAGTGAGGTAATCGGTGTCATGGGATTAGGGAAGGATGGAGAGGAAGTCGGCCGTGCCCTGTCAAAGGAACCATCCCGGCATTTGCCTGAAACCATTTATGGAAATCACGAACAACCTAAATCAGGATGGTCGGACGCGGGATTGAACCGTTATCCTCCCGAATACGAGTCCATTGGCTAACCACAGCGCCACTTCGCTCAGCAGGAAACAAGGACTTCTGTTCTCAGATGAGTATAAGGTAGTATCAACAGCTGCAGAAAATGGTATAACGAAAGTAGGATCCGTTATGAATAGGCAGGTAGGGAAGAGAGTGAGTTGCTATAAACAGTTTAGTGATAGCGTTGTTCTAATGAGAATCGACAGCAAACCAACACCGACAATTATAGTTCAGGTATACATGCCAACGTCGCAAGACGAGAGATGATAAGAGAACTAGTGTGAGGATACTGAACGGGTAATTCAATACGTAAAGGGAGAGGACAAGTTAACAGTCGTGGGGGAATGGGATGCGGCTGTAAGGCAAGGAGTAGAAGAAAACATAGACTTGGTACTAGGTATGAGAAAGGGAGAAAGGACAAGGACTAATTGAGTTCTACAATTGATTTCACCTAGTAATAGCCAATACGCTGTTCAAGAACCACAAGAAGAGGAGATATACTTGGAAAGGGCCGGGAGATACGGGAACATTTCATTAGATTACATCGTGGTGAGGCACAGATTCCGAAATCAGCTACGGGTTTTAAGGCATTCTCAGGAGCATACCTGGACTCAGATCACACAATTTAGTCGTGCTGAAGAGTAGACTGGAATTCCAGAGACTAGTCAGGAAGAATTAATGCACAAACAAGTGCGATACAGACGTAGGGCAGAATGAAGAGATACACTTATCTGAAAATATAGATACTGCGATAAGGAAAAGCTCCGTAGACAGCTACGTTAAAGAGGAATGAACATCTCTAAAGAAGACAACCACAGAAGCTCGAAGGAAAAAAACATAGGCATAAAGAAGGTGGCACCTATGAAACCGTGGATAACAGAAGAAATACTTCAGTTGATCGACGAAAGAATCATAATTTAAAAGAACTTCTAAAGACTTAAGATCTAGTAAGGCAGTAGGGACAGATAACATTCCATAAGTATTTCTAAAATCAGTGGGGTCGTGGCAACAAAACGACTATTCACGTTGGTGTGTACGAAGAACGTACTAGTCTAGCAATATAACATCTGACCTTCGGAAAAATATAACCCACACAATCCAGAAGACTGCAAGAGCTGACAAGTGCCAGCCGGAGTGGCCGAGCGGTTCTAGGCGCTGCAGTCTGGAACCGCGCGACCGCTACGGTCGCAGGTTCGAATCCTGCCTCGGGCATGGATGTGTGTGATGTCCTTAGGTTAGTTAGGTTTAAGTAGTTCTAAGTTCTAGGTGACTGATGACCTCCGAAGTTAAGTCCCATAGTGCTCAGAGCCATTTGAACAATTTTGAGCAGACAAGTACGAGAATTGTCGCACAATTAGCAAAAGAGCTCATACATCCAAGTTGACGGCAAGAATAATATACATAAGAATGGAAATGAAAACTGGGGATGTGTTAGATGACGATGAGTTTGGCCTTAGGAACGGAAAAGGCACCAGGGAGGCAATTCTGACCGTGCGGTTGATAATGGAAGCTGACTAAAGAAAAATCAAGACACGTTCACAGAATTTGTCGACCTGCAAAACGTGTTCGACAGTGTCAAATGGTGCAAGATGTTCGAAATTTGAGAGCAACTGGTACAAGCTGCAGGGAAAGACGGGTAATATACAAAATGTAAAAGAACCGGGAGGGAACAACAAGAGTGGATGATCATGAAGGGAGTACTCGGATTAAAAACAGTGGAAGACAGGTATATAGTCTTTCGCCCTACTGTTCAGTCTGTGCATCGAAGCAGTAACGAAGGAAATAAAAGGAAGATTCAAGAGTGGAATTAAAATTCAAGGTGAAAGGACATCAATGATAAGATTCGCTGGTGACATTGGTACCCTCACAGAAAGTGAAGAAGAATTATAGGATCTGCTGAATGGAATGAATAGTCTAAAGATTACAGAATATGGATTGAGAGTAAATCGAAGAAAGACGAAAGCAATGACAAGTAGCGAAACTGAGAACAGTGAGAAACTTAACAGGATTAGTGATCACGAAGTAGATGATATTAAGGCATTTTGTTGCCTATAACCCAACACGGACGGAGAAGACTAGCACTGGCACAAAGGAAATTCCTGGCTAAGAGAGGTCTAATGAAGATTAGGCCTAAATTTGAGGAGGAAATTTCTGAGAATGTACGTTTGGAGCACAGTATTGTGTGGTAGTTTTACCTATAGGACTATAGGTAAAACACAACGAAAGAGGTTTGAAGCATTTGAGATGTCGCGCTACAGAAGAATGTGGAAAACGTGGTGGAGTCATTAGGTAAGAAATGAGAGGTTCTCCGGAGAACTGAGTAGGGAAAGAGTACATGGAAAACAATGACAGGATGGTAGGACACCTGTTAAGATGTCAGGAAATAACTTCCATGGTACTAGAGGGAGCTGTAGAGCGTAAAAAACGTAGAAGGAAACAGAGATTGGAATGTATATAGCAAATAATTGAAGACATAGTTTCCCAGTGCTACTCTGAGATGAAGAGGTTGGCATATGAGAGGAATTCGTGATGGGCCACCTAAAGCCACTCAGATGACCGATGACTCAAAAGAAAAAAAATTACTATTCAAAGACTGCGAAATGGAGATCGTATCATTATCTGAATCACCAACATAAGTGTCTGGCTTTTCTTATCCAAAATTCAAGTCAACACGCAAGTGCTCGTAAACATTTTTAAAATTCATAGATGCAATGAATACGGTCAATGAATACGGTCATGGAATGATACAATGTGGTCAGTTCCAGATTCTTTTTCCAATAATGATATCAACAAAAATAACATATATATATATTTGACGTAAAAGTAATGAGAGTATATTATACGCAAGTATTGCAGGCTGACGTACCAACAAAGAATTAAGTTTCAGTCATTTAAAAAACTAGCGTGATCGATTTAGTGTTTTACTGGGGAGGAAACTTAAAGCTTTACAAGCAGGAAGGATTGTGCCTCTCGCCAGCAGCTCCCAAAAGGAAACATATCCCCCTGACGACTACCTTCCGCATCGAAACACCACAACCGAGAAAAGAAGCGAGTGCAGCAACTACCTTCTCGGCCCAAAATATATAACAGAACATAAGAGAGCAAAACAAAGCTAACCCCGAAAGAGGAAGAGAAACCTTAGGAAGCCTGGAAAATATTCACAGAATTAATAAAGATATTATTATGTAAATAGAAGAAGGAGGGGGAAGAATGGAAAGGAAAGGGAAGGAACTGCTGACGTCAGCTGCATCGCGACTTTATGCGGAATCAGCGACAAAGAATGAAAATTTGTGCCGGACGGGGATCCCTATCCGAGACGTCTAGCTTAATAGGCAGTTTCGTCAACCACTGTGCCATCTGGACACAGTGTTAGTCGCATATCCTCCGATCTGCGTTACCTATCCACAGTCCCCATCCATGTCCTCCGTGCCCGCTAATTTTATATTCGCGCTGGATGTCGGACGATATTGTGCATCCGTACTAAAGGTTGTCGGTTCATTGTCCATCGAGGCGAATCAATACCACGCATTCATATTAAAGAGATTATTGTTGATTGTTTTCCCCAGCTTCGATTAATGTTAGAAAAGGAGTATCGTAAGACGTGAAGCTGCTGTTCGATTGTACGACCTGATTCGGTCACAGACCATTTTCCGGTAACTGTTGTAGAACGTTATGGGTAGAGGACAAATATCATGCAAAAAGTTTTGAAAAATTATCCTAAAATAAAGCAGTAATTACATTTTTTTAGTAGAAGGTGTGTTAAATACAGGGTATATCACCAAACAAATTCCAAAAAATAATTATAAATAATATTTTGCTATGCAAAGGTAGATGCATGGACTGTCAATTAGAGAATATCCAAAGAACAATAAAAATAAAACGGCAAGCAGTTTTCATCATGACTGGTGTTATCACAGTAATGAAATACTACGAAATATTTTCAAATGAATTAGTCCATTCAAAATGAAATTAGGAACTTTAGCATAATGTGAAAATATAAAATCTCGAGTGTAAGTAGTAGAGCACTAATCTCAATAAACGAAAAGAAAAAAATTGGTTCAAATGGCTCTGAGCACTATGGGACTTAACATCTATGGTCATCAGTCCCCTAAAACTTAGAACTACTTAAACCTAACTAACCTAAGGACAGCACACAACACCCAGTCATCACGAGGCAGAGAAAATCCCTGACCCCGCCGGGAATCGAACGCGAAACGAAAAGAAAAACCAGAGGCCAAATTATGTAGGTTTTCCATACATCGCATACATATCTCACAAAAGCAGCTACACATTTCGTAAAACAGAAATAATAACTGGTTTCAGAACTGGTTATGCTACACAGTTCAATAGAGAACATAAAGCTGACCCAACATCCTAATACCACCAATCAGCCATATACAAAATACAAAGACTGCAATAAATTTTGCTCTGGACAAGCCGGTGAAAAAAATACATCCACCACATTAAGAACATTGTACCACTGGATAAAGCAACCTACCGACATGTGCTACACTTTTAAGTGAGGAAAAGGACACAGCGCACAAAACTCGAAAACCACGTTACTATTCTACACGAAAAAATGTAGATATGTGGAGCTCATGGAAGAGAGAGACATCTTTCAACATTACGTTAAAGATTAAAATTACATTTCGAATGAAGATCTTTAAGTGAACTAAAAAAAAAAGCGTTGACTTTTTCGTGGTACTTTATTACGAAGATAATGCAGGTCGTGATGGCAACACTTTGTCGTTTTATTTTACGTAATCTTTGGATAATTGTCTATTCGATACCTATATTGGCGTAGCAAAATATTTATATAAGGTGACAATTATTTAACTTAATTAAATAAAATCGTCATAATTTCTGAACGGTTTGCGTTAGGACGTTCTAACTGCACGGTTGTCTGGGGGCTATGATGGGAATTAGTATACTCATGTGTACGCGCCTTGTTATCGGCCATTTGCAAGTGAAAATGTCACGGTACGGCGTGCCTGAGCGTACAGCGCTTGTGAAGGTCGACTATGCGAGCAATAACAGTCCAACTGCGGCTAAAAGGAAGTGTGCGACCGAGTCCAAGCTGAAAGCAACCGGTTCAAGTGTGTTAACAATCAAGAATTTTATTGGCAATTTTGAGAGAGAACGAGTAGCGTTCGTGACGACAGTGTTGGCAATGTCGGTCGTCCACGAAGGGAGAAAAAGCCTGGAAACATCGAGAACACACGCGCTGTGTTTTAAACGAGCCCCAGGAAATCCATCAGACGAGCTGCATAACAGGTGGGAATTAACCGGAAGACCCTGTGAGAAATTGTTGTTGAAGACCTGCATCTCTTTCCATACAAGAGCCAAACCCACCAGCCATTAATCCCTAGGTCAATGGAACAGCGGTTGTGTTTAGCCAGCACTACTGTACACAGAACTGACGAGCAGGACTTTGAAGTGAGTATGGTTTGGTTTAGCGAAGAAGCCCACATTCATTTGGATGGGTCTGTCAGTAATAAAAATTGGCGTATTTGGGGGACTGAGAATCCGCATTTCGCGATCGAGAAGTCTCTTCACCCTCAACGGGTGACTGTGTGGTTTGAAATGTCCAGTCACAGAATAAACGGTGCGATGTTCCTTGATGGCGCGGTGACTGCCGAACGGTGCGTGAAGGATTTGGAAGATGATTTCATCCCTATTACCAAAAGTGACCCTGATTTCGGCAATCTGTAGTTTATGCAAGACGGCGTTTGACCCCATCGATGGAGGAGAGTATTTGTCCTGGAGGAGCACTTTGCGGACCGCATTCTGACTCTGGGATACCCAGAGGCCACTGGCATGCACCTCGATTCGCCGCCTTATTATCCGGATTTAAACACATGTGACTCCTTTTTTGCGAGGTTATAGTAAAGACAAAATGTACAGCAGTGGAGAATGTGATGAACAAATGTCTAAAGACAGGAAGATTCCCCGAAATCTGGGAAACGATGACAGTAAAAATGCTGTAAAAACGGACACGAGATAGATAATTCCCGGATTCGTCCAGAGGAGAGGCGCTGGAAAACACTTGCTTCAAGGCATTTTCGAAAATATTCAACAACGTCTCAACGTATGATACAGTTGAAGGAAACATCCTGGAACGGGTATTTGGCTTTATGAGCAGGCAGTGAAATACTTAACGGAGCGTATAGAAGAGACAATGAGACGCGAAAGAAGGATGGGGAGTCATTCCAGATGTGGAAAGGGTCCTTCCGGATGCCATGAAGGGTACAGGGTGCACCCATCTGCGGTGGTCGCTCATGTCGGCACCAATGATGTGTGTCGCTATGGATCGGAGGAAATCCTCTCTGGCTTCCGGCGGCTATCTGATTTGGTGAAGACTGCCAGTCTGGCTAGCGGGATGAAAGCAGAGCTCACCATCTGCAGCATCGTCGACAGGACTGACTGCGGACCTTTGGTACAGAACCGAGTGGAGGGTCTGAATCAGAGGCTGAGACGGTTCTGCGACCGT
Organism: Schistocerca cancellata; assembly: GCF_023864275.1. Classification (NCBI taxonomy): domain Eukaryota; kingdom Metazoa; phylum Arthropoda; class Insecta; order Orthoptera; family Acrididae; genus Schistocerca; species Schistocerca cancellata. Next base: position 980,797,917 of record NC_064627.1, read on the forward strand.
GTGGGCTGCAGATTCCTCGACTTGCGCCATCGGGTGGTGGGGTTTCGGGTTCCGCTGGATAGGTCAGGAGTCCACTATACGCAACAAGCGGCTACACGGGTAGCAGGGGTTGTGTGGCGTGGGCTGGGCGGTTTTTTAGGTTAGATGGCCTTGGGCAAGTACAGAAAGGGCAACAGCCTCTACGGGTGCGGGGCAAAGTTAGGACATGCAGGGATCAAGAAGCAATCGGTATTGTAATTGTAAACTGTCGAAGCTGCGTTGGTAAAGTACCGGAACTTCAAGCACTGATAGAAAGCACCGAAGCTGAAATCGTTATAGGTACAGAAAGCTGGCAGAAGCCAGAGATTAATTCTGCCGAAATTTTTACAAAGGTACAGACGGTGTTTAGAAAGGATAGATTGCATGCAACCGGTGGTGGAGTGTTCGCCGCTGTTAGTAGTAGTTTATCCTGTAGTGAAGTAGAAGTGGATAGTTCCTGTGAATTATTATGGGTGGAGGTTACACTCAACAACCAAGCTAGGTTAATAATTGGCTCCTTTTACCGACCTCCCGACTCAGCAGCATTAGTGGGAGAACAACTGAGAGAAAATTTGGAATACATTTCACATAAATTTTCTCAGCATGTTATAGTCTTAGGTGGAGATTTCAATTTACCAGATATAGACTGGGACACTCAGATGTTTAGGACGGGTGGTAGGGACAGAGCATCGAGTGACATTATACTGAGTGCGCTATCCGAAAATTACCTCGAGCAATTAAACAGAGAACCGACTCGTGGAGATAACATCTTGGACCTACTGATAACAAACAGACCCGAACTTTTCGACTCTGTAAGCGCAGAACAGGGAATCAGTGATCATAAGGCCGTTGCAGCATCCCTGAATATGGAAGTAAATAGGAATATAAAAAAAGGGAGGAAGGTTTATCTGTTTAGCAAGAGTAATAGAAGGCAGAATTCAGACTACGTAACAGATCAAAACGAACATTTCTGTTCCGACACTGACAATGTTGAGTGGTTATGGAAAAAGTTCAAGGCAATCGTAAAACGCGTTTTAGACAGGTACGTGCCGAGTAAAACTGTGAGGGACGGGAAAAACCCACCGTGGTACAACAACAAAGTTAGGAAACTACTGCGAAAGCAAAGAGAGCTTTACTGCAAGTTTAAACGCAGCCAAAACCTCTCAGACAAACAGAAGCTAAACGATGTCAAAGTCAGCGTAAGGAGGGCTATGCGTGAAGCGTTCAGTGAATTCGAAAGTAAAATTCTATGTACCGACTTGACAGAAAATCCTAGGACGTTCTGGTCTTACGTTAAATCAGTACGTCGATCGAAACAGCATATCCAGACACTCCGGGATGATGATGGCATTGAAACAGAGGATGACACGCGTAAAGCTGAAATACTGAACACCTTTTTCCAAAGCTGTTTCACAGAGGAAGACCGCACTGCAGTTCCTTCTCTAAATCCTCGCACAAACGAAAAAATGGCTGACATCGAAATAAGTGTCCAAGGAATAGAAAAGCAACTGGAATCACTCAACACAGGAAAGTCCACTGGGCCTGACGGGATACCAATTCGATTCTACACAGAGTACGCGAAAGAACTTGCCCCCCCTCTAACAGCCGTGGACCGCAAGTCTCTAGAGGAACGGAAGGTTCCAAATGATTGGAAAAGAGCACAGGTAGTCCCAGTCTTCAAGAAGGGTCGTCGAGCAGATGCGCAAAACTATAGGCCTATATCTCTGACGTCGATCTGTTGTAGAATTTTAGAACATGTTTTTTGCTCGAGTATCATGTCGTTTTTGGAAACCCAGAATCTACTATGTAGGAATCAACATGGATTCCGGAAGCAGCGATCCTGTGAGACCCAACTCGCTTTATTTGTTCATGAGACCCAGAAAATATCAGATACAGGCTCCCAGGTAGATGCTATTTTCCTTGAATTCCGGAAGGCGTTCGATACAGTTCCGCACTGTCGCCTGATAAACAAAGTAAGAGCCTACGGAATATCAGACCAGCTGTGTGGCTGGATTGAAGAGTTTTTAGCAAACAGAACACAGCATGTTGTTATCAATGGAGAGACGTCTACAGACGTTAAAGTAACTTCTGGCGTGCCACAGGGGAGTGTTATGGGACCATTGCTTTTCACAATATATATAAATGACCTAGTAGATTGTGTCGGAAGTTCCATGCGGCTTTTCGCGGATGATGCTGTAGTATACAGAGTAGTTGCAGCATTAGAAAATTGTAGCGAAATGCAGGAAGATCTGCAGCGGATAGGCACTTGATGCAGGGAGTGGCAGCTGACCCTTAACATAGACAAATGTAATGTATTGCGAATACACAGAAAGATGGATCCTTTATTGTATGATTATATGATAGCAGAACAAACACTGGTAGCAGTTACTTCTGTAAAATATCTGTTAGTATGCGTGCGGAACGATTTGAAGTGGAATGATCATATAAAATTAATTGTTGGTAAGGCGGGTACCAGGTTGAGATTCATTGGGAGAGTCCTTAGAAAATGTAGTCCATCAACAAAAGAGGTGGCTTAAAAAACACTCGTTCGACCTATACTTGAGTATTGCGCATCAGTGTGGGATCCGTACCAGATCGGGTTGACGGAGGAGATAGAGAAGATCCAAAGAAGAGCGGCGCGTTTCGTCACAGGGTTATTTGGTAACCGTGATAGCGTTACGGAGATGTTTAACAAACTCAAGTGGCAGACTCTGCAAGAGAGGCGCTCTGCATCGCGTTGTAGCTTGCTCGCCAGGTTTCGAGAGGGTGCGTTTCTGGATGAGGTATCGAATATATTGCTTCCCCCTACTTATACCTCCCGAGGAGATCACGTATGTAAAATTAGAGAGATTAGAGCGCGCATGGAGGCTTTCACACAGTCGTTCTTCCCGCGAACCATACGCGACTGGAACAGGAAAGGGAGGTAATGACAATGGCACGTAAAGTGCCCTCCGCCACACACCGTTGGGTGGCTTGCGGAGTATAAATGTAGATGTAGATGTTGAACTCAATTTTCGTAGATCTCAAAACGTTCGACTCAGGAAATAGAAAAAAACTAATTGAGAAAGTGAAAGCATTGACCAGGGAGGCAGACTCGCTGGTGGGGGGAGTCGAGGCCTGCCTTCAACGAAATCTGATACAAATATATACCAGCGTTGGAATCTCAAAAAATTATGCAGATGAATTTAGTTCTCCAAGGAGACCTTACGAGTCCAAAACTTTTCAGCATCTATACGCCAGATGAGACACACGTAGCACAGAAAAAATGAAAAAGAGAAGTAACTCCTCATGCAGACGACATGATGATAGGATCAGCAATAAGATGGGTGGTACAAAATATATCTTGTAGACAAGAAACTTGGGCAAATGAAAATGGCCTAAAAGTAAAAAAAAAGTGAAGATAGTTCAAATGTTATTCAGGAATGGAGGAAAAACATCACCCAAAGACAGTGTACATTACAAATACGATTCTCGGGTTTGCCGCCGGGTCGTATTGTGTAAATCGCACAATATTTCTTCGATGCAACTGCTCGACATCATCAGGAGGTGGAAGCTGCTGCTCTCACTGCTTGCAGCTGGTCGCGCCTTGAAGCAGTGACAGTAGCAGCTACCACCACCTGATGATGTCGAGCAGTTGCATCGAAGAAATATTGTGCGATTTACACAATACGACCCGGCGGCAAACCCGAGAAGCGTATTTGCAACGGATCCGTCGGGAAAGCATGAAAAGTCACACAGCATACATTATCTTGTAATCAGATACTATTGGGTATTTTTTCTTCTTTATTCCAGCGTAACGACAAACCCAAGCATAAAGGTCAAGAACGATACAGCAGAGAGGGCTGTGAGTCGATGTCAGCCAATAGCACGCTGACTAGGACGTCAACACTATAGGGGCGGCCTCTACACGAAGAGAATAAAAGCGACACGCCGCCTGACCTAGGCCGCACCAGAAGACAGGACTAGAAGAGCCACACTAGAAGAGCCGGACTTGTGAGCCATATCCATTACTTGCATGGAAATTGTATACACTACTGGTCATTAAAATTGCTACACCACGAAGATGACGTGCTAGAGACACGAAATTTAACCGACAGGGAGACGATGCTGGGATATGTAAATGATTAGCTTTTCAGAGCATTCACACAAGGCTGGCGCCGGTGGCGACACCTACAACGTGCTGACATGAGAAAAGTTTCCAACTGATTTCTCATACACAAACACCAGTTGACCAGCTTTGCCTGGTGAAACGTTGTTGTGATGCCTCGTGTAAGGAGGAGAAATGCGTACCATCACGTTTCCGACGTTGATGAAGGTCGGATTGAAGCCTATCGCGATTGCGGTTTATCGTATCGCGGCATTCCTGCTCGCGTTGGTCAAGATCCAATGACTGTTAGCAGAATATGGAATCGGTGGGCTCAGGAGGGTAATACGGTACGCCGTGCTGGATCCCAACGGCCTCGTATCACTAGCAGTCGAGATGACAGGCATCTTATCCGCATGGCTGTAACGGATGGTGCAGCCACGTCTCGATCCCTGAGTCAACAGATGTGGGCCTTTGCAAGACAACAGCCATCTGCACGAACAGTTCGACGACGTTTGCAGCAGCATGGACTATCACCTCGGAGACCATGGCTGCGGTTACCCTTGACGTTGCATCACAGACAGGAGCGCCTGTGATGGTGTGCTCAACGACGAAATTGTGTGCACGAATGGGAAAACGTCATTTTTTCGGATGAATCCAATTATGTTTACAGCATTATAATAGTGACATCCGTGTCTGGCGACATCGCGGTCAACGCACATTGGAAGCGTGTATTCGTCATCGCCATACTGACGTATCACCCAGCGTGATGGTATGGGGTGCCATTGGTCACACGTCTCGGTCATCTCTTGTACGCATTGACGGCACTTTGAACAGTAGACGTTACATTTCAGATGTGTTACGACCCGTGGCTCTACCCTTCATTCGATCTCTGCGAAACCCTACATTTCAGCAGGATAACGCACGACCGCATATTGTAGGTCCTGCACGGGCCTTTCTGGATACAGAAAATGTTCGACTGCTGCCCTGACCACCACATTCTCCAGATCTCTCACCAATTGAAAACGTCTGGTCAATGGTGGCAGAGCAAGTGGCTCGTCACAATACGCCAGTCACTACCCTTGATGAACTGTGGTATCGTGTTGAAGCTGCAGGGGCAGCTGTACCTGTACACGCCATCCAAGCTCTGTTTGACCCAATGCCCAGGCGTATCAAGGCCGTTATTACGGCCAGAGGTGGTTGTTCTGGGTACTGATTTCTCAGGATCTATGCACCCAAATTGCGTGAAAATGTAATCACATGTCATTTCTAGTATAATATATTTTTCCAATGAATACCCGTTTATCACCTTCATTTAGTGTTGGTGAAGCAATTTTAATGGGCAGTAGTGTGTTTCGAAGGGCACTGGATATTTGCATTTCGCCAATTGCTTGCGACATCACCTTGTAGATACACAAGTTAAGTATTGTCAATTTAATTACTGTAATAATATCCATTAATATGATTTGCTTGTATGTAATATAGTTATCCTGAGAAAACAGCTTCCTATGCAGCCTATAAGAGGCGAGTGGTCAGGATACAACATTATTTATCGCCACTATATGTACACACACTTTAATATACCAGCCGTTAATTTCATCAAGTGGAAACAGTTCCTTACTGCCATCCAATGACGATACTTTCCTCTACACGGCGGCATTGTCAGTGGAAGATTCTACAAGCATACTGCAGTGGACAAGCCGTGGACTTCATAAATTGAACGGTGTCGTATCATATGAAGTACACAATTGACTTACATGTATGGTATGTTTTACTGTTTCTCAACGTACTGTCGTTTCTGAATAAAACGGTGACCGTTGCTATTCACACTATACGTAAATGACCTTGTGGATAACATCGGAAGTTCACTCAGGCTTTTTGCGGATGATGCTGTGGTATATCGAGAGGTTGTAACAATGGAAAATTTTACTGAATTGCAGGAGCATCTGCAGCATGGTGCGGGGAACGGCAATTGAATCTCAATGTAGACATGTGTAATGTACTGCGAATACATGGAAAGAAAGATCCTTAACATTTAGCTACAGTATAGCAGGTCAGCAACTTGAAGCAATTAATTCTATAAATTATCTGGAAGGAGGCATTAGGATTGATTTAAAATAGAGTGATCATATAAAGATGATCGTCGGTAAAGCAGATGCCAGACTAAGATTCAATGGAAGGATCCTGGGGAAGTGCTATCCGAAAAAAAAAGGTTTCAAATTGCTCTGAGCACTATGGGACTTAACTTCTGAGGTCATCAGTCCCCTAGAACTTAGAACTGCTTAAACCTAACTAACCTAAGGACATCACATACATCCATGCCCGAGGCAGTATTCTAACCTGCGACCGTAGCGGTCGCATGGTTCCAGACTGTAGCGCCTACAACCATTCGGCCACTCCGGCCGGCGAATCCGAAAACAAAGGAAGTAGGTTACAGTACACTTGTTCGCCCACTGCTTGATTATTGCTCACCAGTGTGGGATCCGTACCAGATAGGCTTGATAGAAGAGATAGAGAAGATCCAACGGAGAGCAGCGCGCTTCGTTACAGGATCATTTAGTAATCGCGAAAGCGTTACGGAAATGATAGTTAAACTCCAGTGGAAGACTCTCCAGGAGAGACGCTCAGTATCTCGGTAGGGGCATTTCTTAAAGTTTCGACAACATACCTTCACCGAGGAGTGAAGCAGTATATTGCTCCCTCGTACGTATATCTCGCGATGACACCATGAGGATAAAATCAGAGAGATTAGAGCCCACTCAGAGGCATACTTACAATCTTTCCACGAACAATACGAGACTGGAATAGAAGGGAGAACCGATAGAGGTACTCAAAGTACCCTCCGCCACACACCGTCAGGTGGCTTGTGAAGTATGGATGTAGATGTAGATACTTAAGAGATTTATAAATACCGAATTTACGCATCGTGCGGAAATAACGCTACTGCATTAGATTTCAGCATGAGATTTGAAACCACGAGGCCCAGATTACTGTTCTCTGTAGAGTCGGAATATTTCGTTTCGGACCACTTCCACCTGTGGCACGAAATTACGGCAGGAGTGCCGTCCGATTTTGTCTCTGGAGAGCTAAGTGCCGCGAGATAAGTCGTACTTCGCAATTAAACATCTCTCCTGCAACACTTCGCTACATAAAGTAGGAGGCCTGCATAATTTATTCTCGGGCATTAAGATCAAAGTAGTATGAGTGCACAGAACTTGATACCAGCGTAATTAAGCCCGAATTAACGCTTATCTCAAGCACTTTGTGCAACATAAATCACTTTCGCTCCTAAAAATATGGCGGTTCCGAAAGTTATTCTTGCATTTGTTTGAAATGCGAAATAAACGAATACTTCACGGCAATTAAATGTTTCGGTACTAAGCACTGAGCAAACGTCTACAGTGTAAGTCAACCAACTACCAAAGAACGCAGATATGTGGCAAAAATACAATTTTGCTTTTTCTTACTGTACGGATTTCAAAAGTGAATTACCAAGGGCCTCGTAAGATACATAGCAAAAATACTATTTTACTTTCTCTTTCTGTACGGATTACGTATAGTGAGTAACCAAGGGCCTCATTACGCGGAAGACTATTGAAAACATGTACCACGTCATAAATACACTGCCAGAAAAAAATAATTACACCCTTTTAGAGAACTCCAAATCACTCAACATATATGATTGCAACAGTGATATGGCTTACATGAAATGATTACGTTTACAGATCAGTAGCAAAAGCGTTTCGGAGGTATCAGGTATCGACCCATAGTGAAACAACGAGCTGGCCGGGGTGGCCGAGCGGTTCTAGGCGCTACAGTCTGGAACCGCGTGACCGCTACTGTCGCAGGTTCGAATCCTGCCTCGGGCATGGATGTGTGTGCTGTCCTTAGGTTAGTGATGTTTAAGTAGTTCTAAGTTCTAGGGGACTGATGACCTTAGAAGTTAAGTCCCATAGTGCTCAGAGCCATTTGAGCCATTTTTTGAAACAACGATACTAGTACGTGGTGTAGTCTTGTGGCGTCGCAACTAGTGCGCGATCGCCCATTTGTCTATTAAAAGCTTTGCTTCAGAATGTATGTGGGCTGCAATGTAAGCCGGTAGAGTATTATAAGGTCAGTAACGGACGAGTTGTGTCTTGCAGACTGACATCACGACCATCTGTTGCAGCTGCGTGTGTGAAAGCAGTGGAGTAGCGCTGGCAGGCCACTTACATTATACGAAACTAAAAATATTAATAACTAATAAAGGAATATCCTGAGGAACGTCATATTTGATGTACATCCTTCAGTTGTGGAAACAAACAATATGTCAAAGTCTGAGATCAAAAATAGTTGTATTTTAGAAGTTAGTAAAATTCTAAAAAAAAAACAAAAACACGTAATTCTCCGACAGTCAAGAATTTAAATAAATACAGTGATATAATAGTTCACCTTCAGTGACTATGTACGATGATCTGATAACACTTTCAGTGTTCATATATAAATTTGGAAAGTTTTTAGTTTCAGAAAACCTCTGTGACTTTTCTATAATAATAATTTGAAGAATTCTAAGTAAATATGTGTATTGTGTGATAGTGCTCGTGTGAATGAGAATGCATGTGTGACAGTATGTGGGACGTTTGCCATTATTAAAAATCATTCATCTAATTCTCTACAGGAACTGGCAGGTGCTCCAACTCTGTAACGTGGGAACGAATCCACTAGTGGTTCCCCTACTAGTGGATGTCGGATGTCCAAGTATGTATGCTTATGTGTGAGACAGCCAAAACTTTCGCGACTACATAATAAATTTTCAGATTTAGAGTAAAGCTTATAGTTCATTTTGTTTTGTTTATTTAGTTAGACAGTTTTGTGTTACTTAGTTTGATGATGTCAATGAGCCTAGAGAAGTGGTTGGTGCTTGAGCCGCGCCCTGGAAGTGAGTTCTCACTGGTCGTAAGTGCTGACAGCCAATGAGAAGCAAGACGGTTGGCCGCCTAGCGAGGAGATATAGTTTTGAGTGTGGGAGAGTGAGAGGAGAGTCGTGAGCTAGCTTTGATTGGAGGCGGTTATGCTGGATGTGACTTTTCGCATTATGTGTAAGATGAAGTCTTGGGATGACTTCCGCGTTATGGTCCAGTGTTAATGGTATCTGATAGTGACCAGAAACTGTTTATGAAAACTTTAGAGTGTTGTGATAATTCGTTCCGACGAAAATCGCGAGTGAACTTTGAATTATATAGCCTGGCGGTACTGAGTATATTCTTACTAAGTATTTTATGGCGAGCATAAACTTTAATTAAAGACAACCACTGAATATCGTGTGCAGAAGTAATTGGCCGATCATTGACTGTGTTACAAGTAATTGGTTTCGGAATTTGGGAAGGTAAAAGTTCTGGCTGTTTTAGGTATGGTGATAACTGTGAGCAGAAACTTTAGTAATTTTCGTAAATGTGGGCTGATGATCTTGCTTAACGGCAATAAAGGTCTATTGAAGGTTTAAATTTGAGCTTCATGTTTAAAGTACGAGTGACATCCCCTTTCCGAATCATTTCTTTAAAGTACATAGACAATTTTCAGCAAATTTTACTTATAGCGGCCTCCGGCGTGTAGCTATGAGGTTACAGTTTCCTCAACTCTGCTTTTCTGTGTTCTCGTAAGTAGCTGCAGTCAGGGGTTTACGTGCGAAGATCTACCGCTGTAAAGAGGTAGGTGGACAAAAATTATAAAAGAAATTGCATTGCAGCAGCAACGTATAATCCGTCGTAATTGGTGCATCGCAAGCATGCACGAAAAAAAAAAAAAAAAAAAAAAAATCCGTCTCAGTCTCCACGAGCGGCATTCAGTTGATCGTACAGATGGTGAATTCTATCCCGGAATACGTTAGTCTTCGCCTTCTCCAAATGTTCACGTAGTTCTGTAAGAGTTGTTGGTTGATGAGTCGAAGAGTCACTTTTCGTCTCATCAAATCCTGCACTTTCTCAATTGGAGGCACATCTGGAGGTCGTCTTGGCCAGGGAAGTTGCTGCACATCTTGCCGAGCATGATGAGTTTCACGGGCACTTTGTGGATAGGCATAATCCTGTTCGTACGAAGCATCACGTTCCTTTTGCAAGAAGCCCAAAAGAATGGGTCTAACAACATTCTGAACGTACCGAACGCTGGTTAGCGTCCCCTCCAGAAACACAAATGGCGTACGAGAGCTGCAGCCTATCGCATCGCAGACCACATTGCCTGGTGTGGGACCAGTGTGTTATGGACCAATGCGGTCTAGGAGACAGTGCTTATCAAGTGTACGTTGTAAGCGCAGACGACCATCGCTGGATCAGGCAGAGTCTGTTTTCATCGCCGAAGACACGGCGCGCCTTTCCACCTTCCTAGTTATTCTCTGACGGTACCAGTGGAGCCGTGCACGTCCATGCTGTGGCTTGAGTGAAAGGCGGGCTAGAGGTGTGCGTGGCTGTAGTCCCGCTACTAATACAATGGTTGAATGAAAATTAATGCCTCTACCTTCGTTAATTGGGTTTGGATGGGGGTATTTTAATAAATAAAACGCAGAAGTAATCCTCAGAAAGTGATCTTTAATTACCAATATCCATTTTTCCACATAATCACCAGCCACTTGGATACATTTCTGCCAACGATGAACATGTTGTCTGAAGCTGTCACGGAAGAAGTCGACACTCTGTTTCCGCAACCACAGCCTCACAGTTCTCTCAACGTCTTCATCAGAAGCATAATGATGTCCCCTGAGATCGTCTTTCATTATCGGGGACAGATGGAAGTCAGACGGTGCTAAACCTGGACTCTATGGAGGATCCGTACTTTTATGAGATCCAGTCTCTGAAGTTTTGCTGTGGTGGCATCCGGGGTACCCATCGTGCACAGATCTTCCGATAGCCAAGCAAAGCAATAATGTGACCCACACGTTCTTGTGAAATGCCCATTATGCTTGCAATATCTCTCTGAGTGATACGACGATCGTCCTGAATCAATCTGTCAACATTTTGCTTGTGAAACTCGGTGGTTGCTGTCACAGGCCGTCCAACTCTTTGTTTGTCACGCTACTGTAACGTTTGGAAGATAGGAGAAGAGATACTGGCAGAAGTAAAGCTGTGAGGACCGGGCGTGAGTCGTGCTTCGGTAGCTAAGATGGTAGAGCACTTGCCCGCGAAAGGCAAAGGTCCCGAGTTCGAGTCTCAGTTTGAATCTGCCAGGAAGTTTCATATCAGCGCACACTCCGCTGCAGAGTGAAAATCTCATTCTGGAATCATTCCCCAGGCTGTGGCTAAGCCATGTCTCCGCAGTATCCTTTCTTTCAGGAGTGCTGGTTCTGCAAGGTTCGCAGGAGAGATTCTGTAAAGTTTGGAAGGTAGGAAACGAGATACTGGAAGAAGTAAAGCTGTGAGGACCGGGCGTGAGTCGTGCTTCGGTAGCTAAGATGGTAAAGCACTTGCCCGCGAAAGGCAAAGGTCCCGAGTTCGAGTCTCGGTCGGGCACACAGTTTTAATCTGCCAGGAAGTTTCAAGAATTCAATGACTGCACGTTGCTTAAATCGCGTTGACCGACCGTCTGCGCAGGGTACCATACACTGTAACAACACAGCCGTTCACTGCTAAGGCTTCCCGCCAACTGCAGCTATAGAGAAGAGGTTACGGAACAAGCCAGTACCCGCAGCATACCAATGCTGCCAACTGTTGAAGAGTTACGAAGGTAGAGGGATTACTTTTGAGTCAACCCCCGTAATCGGTTCGCAGCAGTTCGTGTTGACACGTCTGGGCTCACACGCGCTCTTATATGTACTGTGGAGCTGTACGATCTGCCACCGTCGCCCTTACAATACGACGATGCTCGCAGGCGTAGTGCTGCGTGGGCATCCAGAACCTCGGCTACAGGTGTGAGAATGTTCACGTGACCACTGACACCAGCAACGTTGCGCTAAAGACGCAGCACGTCCAACTGGTGGCATTCCTTCGAAAGGACCATCCCGCCACTCGGAAGGCCACAATTTGACCCCTTTCAACATGGCTCACCTAGCTGTACAAAGCACGAGTGCGTCTCCGCCTCATGGTTGCTTGTTCGCTTCACACGTTTGTACCACACTGAGCCTTCTGCCTCTGTGCAAAGCCTATTAAAGGATAGATACATATGGCGATCTGGTTGCTGTGCCACTACGCTATCTGCTGGCGGACGAAGTTGAAACCATTACCAGTACATCTCCTTTACCCAAGGTGGCACGTGTCCCCATCGGATCAAAATCGACGTCGACTTCCCTGGTGTACTTTCATTTCGGCAGTGTACGATCTACGATTCCTCTTACAATAGTAACTCGAGGTTTCATCTTCATTCACTAGCCCGTCTTCCACAGAAAGACTCTTTCTAAGGCCACAAACTACAAGAACTGGAATGTAAAATGTCTTTCCTCATCGATAACGAATCTCTAAGCTTCAAGTTTGAAAATAACACATTTTTATTTTTGTCCTTATTCTTGTAACTACTTCCATATCCGCCACCCAAAACTTCCTCTCCTGTGCCAACTTCTTCATCTCAAAGCGTGCTTACAGGCAGAGTCCTACTTCCAGGATATTCTCCAATTTCTGTCTTCCCTTACAACTGTTGCCTCCTATAGCTTCTTTTTATACCACGGATGCTGTTCACTGATGATTGTTAAATTCATAATTGGAACTTCATCTATCTTGTATCGTAATAAAAAAGGACCAGTCTAGACCGCAAGCTTTGTATTTTATTGTATGGTAAATCGGTTTCAGTCGTACATAGTCCACGATGAGACTAGTAATATATCCATTAATGAAGCACGGCGACCATACATGGAAGCGTTGAAATGCAAGAATTAGCAAGTATTGACAGGTGACGGCAGATGGTGCATGGACTTACAACGGCTCCTCGCATCTACTCCGCTATCACCAATGGAAAAATTACTTACACAATTATGGTCTATGTACAACTGGAACAGATTACTACATCATAAAAATAAACAACATTTACACTCTGGACTGATTGTTTTCTGTTATATTCACTGATACCTGAATAGATGTCATATCATCCTTTGCTTTCTCCTATTTAGCGTTTTCCGAGGACCTCTTAATTTTTTATCTCATCACTTCGCTTAAATTTCAGAAGTCTTGTTAACGCCGCATGACAAAGGCTTTGACTCCTGTTTCTTCAGTTTTCTTAAGACCTATGATTCATTTCCAAATAGTTCTCTACTTCGGACGTACTGTCTCAGAAGCTTATTCCTCAAATTTATTCCTGTGTCTGCCAATAGTATACTTCTGTTGGAGTGGAATACCCTACTTGCTTTGCTTGCTTCGTCTGTTGTGCTTTAGTTTCTTTCCAGGATACCTGATTTCCTTCTATGTCTCATACATGTTCGACAGGTATCGATAATCTCGTTACTGCTTTATCTATGGCATTCCTCTTTCTTTGATTTACTCTCATCTACACACTCTGCGTACGACTCTTAATTCCTTTCAAAGAGTCACGTAATTCTTCCACACTTTCACTAAGGACAACGATATCAGAAAGTGTTACCATTAAAAACTTTCTCGCAGAATTTTAGCCCCACTCTTGAAATTATCTTTTCTTTACGCCTTATGGGTTCAGCAGTAATGGAGACAGAATACATCCTTGATTTACGCCCGTTTTAATAGAGCACTTGTTTTTTTGGTGTTTCACTCTTGTCGTTCAGTTTTCGTTGTTGTGTATATTGTATACTATCTGTACTATCCTGCCGACTCGTCTAATATAGGGTGCGCAAGAAGCTGTTTTCTCGGATCGATAGACAAAATTCAAGCAAATCGCATTAATGGAGTTTATTACAGTAAGTTAAATTGACAATACTTAACTTTGCGTTCTCACAAAGGTGTGCCACAAGCAAATGGTGCCAAGCAAATAAACAATGTTCTTCCGGATATAAAATTTCAATGCAAGCAAAACAAAACAGTTCATAAGTAACCGCTATAGCGTTTGTATGACGGCTCTTCTTCCCCTCCCCCTGCGGCTACGCGGCGCGGCGCTTGTATTCTCTTCGTATAGATGCCGCTCCTGGCTTGGTGTCGTCCTAGTCAGCGTACTATTAGCTGACGGCGTCTCACAGCCCTCTCTGATCTTCCGTTATTCCTCATCATGCCGGCGCCTGTCGTTACACCGGAACGCTATCTGCCTGTCCGTATCGCATGTACCCATTCTTCTGAGATTTTTGAACGGTTTAAAGCATTTTATAATTTCGAAAGCTTTTTTATGTCATCTAATCCGCTGAAAGTGTCCTCATTCTTCTAAGTCTTGTCTCCATTATCAGATGAAACATCAGAACTGCACTTCCAGCACCTTCAATTGTCGTACTGCCAAACTGCTCGTCGTGTAACACGTTGTAACTTTAACTTTCCTTGCCCTTTCGTCTGATTGTTATCCGTGCCAGTTAACTATAGGGCATGCCCTACAGCTCGTTCAGTAAATATACGTAGGGCCAAAAGAGCTTTCTCTTGTGTCTAAAGGCGGATTATGTGCATGAAAGCGTGTACAAACCAAGTGAAACGATCGTCCTCTCGAAAGCGATTTTTTTTTTAGTATGGCATTTCGTCTCATACACGGCGCATTGTTACGATATTTCTGTATGTGATAAGGCAGTAGACGTAAGTAAATCATACGTGATGATAAATGGGTGTCGTGAAAATAAGGGATTACAAAATGCACTGCGCAGAAACCACAAGTACTTTGGACTACAATGGACATGAGTACACTTTCAGAGTAATGCTGAACAGCAAAATAGTATTCTGGACCAGTGCCGCTTCACTATTGCCAAAACGCATTTTAGAGGCTAACATGAGGCTGTGCCATTCTCGGTCATGAAAATCAAACTGCCTGGTGCCAATGCAGCAAAACGAGTCGTAGGGAGACGAGTCCCGCTACTGTGGTGACCACACACTATGAAATAAGAAGACGTATTATAAAATAATTTCCTCTGGGTAATTCCTGATTCATGGATTAGCTTTTATTTAAAAACTGGTTGTATTTGTAATTAAACTATTTTAATTTAAAATACTATTCATGTTGCCTAGCTATGACATTATCTTCTAAAGCCTTGGTCTAAACGTAATGAAAATCCAGACATGATTACAATATTATGGATGTGTTGAACTGTTTATTGTTATGGTTGAATCATGTCCGTATCCTTTTTTCGCGTCATCCTCGTTCCTATAATATCATATGTTACAAGTACTACTACTGCTGCTTCTAAGCCTGTTACTGACAGTAGCTAATATAAAATAATTTTACGTTCTCTGGCTTGACATCACGGTGGTCTGCGTTGCGTCCTTCAAACTGAAAATGTCGAACAAGGGTCTTATCTCTGTATTGTGGACATGGACTATCGAGGTACGCCGTATTTTTTTTAAGTGGAAATCTACCCAGCGTATCTGAAGTGTGAAGTTGGCGTCTCGTACTATAGCTCTGGCCAGACTCCTTCGGGAGCTGACTGAACAAGAAAAGCTGAAAGAATTATGTCAGCCACCTAATGACGACACCCAGCTGTTTTCTATTCTTTGGTGGGAGCGCTGCTCTTGGATAAGTTCTAGTCGGCAGACTCTCGTACCTGTCTCCAACTCAGAGTCTCACTCTCTGATTCACTCAGTTGTTGTCAGACGCTCACCGACGTTCTGTGTACACAACCGTATCGAGATGCATACGTGACGGCAACAACTGCTGTCTCCATCAGCTGCCGAATTCGAAGTGGAGGTTACTGCAGTGCCAGGTGAAGTATCCATTCATCTACCAATGAGTTCGCCTCCAGTAGCATTACGCTAAACTCTGTGCTGGAGACTTCACCCTTGTTGTGCTGGGTCTGTCTCTGAGTGATTACCTCTCGTTGATGGACACCTATCCAGTTGAGCACCTATTTGACGCCGGGATTGGACCAGCACGGTCTCTCTGTCGCTGCGCACCAGTTCTTGAAGGCTTCCATGCATGTTGATCATCGCCAGAGCAGACGTCGATCATGCTGGGGACTGCAGTTTGAGTAACGACTTTCCCTGTGCGGTCTTCCTCGGCCTGAGGCAGGCCGGCAGACTGGACGTGATCATCATACATGGTCTGCGGTGTGCGTTCTCTGCTGGTGGCCTGCCACTGCACGCCGCTGCCCGGGCATACCAGCTGACGACAGTTCGCTGAGCTCCTTAGCTCACTACGTGATGCTGGTGTCCAGGGCTCTCCTCCAAAGATGACCACACCTCTGTCGTTAACACGAATAAAAGTCTAGTTCTCTCAGGGACTTCTGATTAACAGTCCTTCGCTAGCTTTCACTTACCACTACCGCTCAGTAACTGTCGAAGGTGTCGACCTCTTCAACAGGAACTACGATCCAGCATACCACATTGTTGAGGGGTATAATGAACAAAAACCAGTCGTCAGGGGATGGGGTTCGATTCGATACACTCTGAGATCTTGACTGTTATGTACTGAGGGTAATCTGAACAACGGCTACTTTATCAAAGACATTTAAAGGCTGAGGCGTGCCGCACTCAAGATACTCCACTCATCATGTTTGGTAGGACACAGCTTAACCACGTTCGGTGAGAAGTGTCCAAGTATTCATAAAAGAACAGAAGGCGTCTCATCTTCGAAGGGCTACATATTCACTTGAAACAATGTCGAATGGTTGGTCATCTATCAGGTGTAGAAGTATGAAGCCGTAATTTCCCTATAGATGGTGCTAGCCGTCAGTGTACGGCCCCTGAGACCGCGACTGCAGCAAGCCAGGATCTATACATGTCGAGTTTTGTGCCTATGAACTATCATTTGCGGACAGCATTGGTTTTGAAACTTCCTGGAAGATTAAAACTGTGCGCCGGACCGAGACTCGAACTCGGGACCTTTGCCTTTCGCGGGCAAGTGCTCTACCGACTGAGCTACCCAAGCACGACTCACGGCCCGTCCTCACAGCCTTACTTCTGCCAGTACCTCGTCTCCTACCTTCCAAACTTTACAGAAGCTCTCCTGCGAACCTTGCAGAACTAGCACTCCTGAAAGAAAGGATATTGCGGAGACATGGCTTAACCACAACCTTGGGGATATTTCCAGAATGAGATTTTCACTCTGCAGCGGAGTGTGCGCTGATATGAAACTTCCTGACAGATTAGAACTGTGCGCCGGACCGAGACTCGAACTCGCGACCCTTGCCTTTCGCGGACAAGTGCGGGAGGTTCTCCGAAATCTATCACTCCTCCCCCTTCCCTCCCCTTTTCTTGCCGAAACCTAATTCACATGGTTCAGTATTCTCTCTCCGAAGAGTCCCCAGTGAAACTTGTGTACTTAAAGGTGAATGCTGTTTCTATATGTCATTCTCTGAACGTCTCTCTGTCAGTGGAGGCTCCTAATTTGAGAATATCTCTCTTTGCGTTAGTTTCTAAATCTTTTATTTTTGTTGCTGTTTCCACCACCTTCCTCGCAGTGTCCATTCAGATCAGTGACTCCCTGCAAGCTGGGTCGTAGTCCAAGCCTACCTACAGTCTAACACAGTGTAGAATAACAACTTAAGATCCTGATGGCCTATCGATATTTATCTCGCGCGCTAACTGGACAAGCTGGTTGACGCTGAAACAATCGGTTTTCAGTTATATCAGTATTTTTCAACGTCGGTTTAACCACACTGTTAAAGCTGTTCATAATAACTGGTTTCTGGAATTACTGATTTTCGGCTTTTTATTCCTGTTATTTCCTATAAATTAATAAAAGTAGAAATCGAACAATGTTTGAAAAATTTGGATTCACTTTTTCAAGATACACAGAACCAAAATATTTAAATTAAGTATTCAAATTAAATAGGCACTGTCCTCGAAAAGTGACAAATGGCTGACTACTACAAAAAATCACCAGTATTCTCCTACTGATTCTAATTTTTTGTAACTCTGATGAAAAACTATGTTGCTAGTGGGAGCTGCAAAAGTATTTGGACTTTTCGAATAGAGTGTGTTAAAGGCTGAAAACTGAGGACAAGAAACTCTTTCGAGTCACTTTGTCCGTTTACAAGCGCTACAAGCAGATAAGGGAATGTTGTGTAGACGCAGGCAGCAAATAAGCTGCTTTTTATTTTTATTGCAACTATGAGTGAACTTTCGCTATGTCAAAAGTTTCTTGTGGCATCTCCTATTTTTAATCTTTTACAGCAAATGGAGTATTGTGCCTAATTGATACCGCACTTCGTTAAACACTTCAAGTCTATGGATGGTGCCACTCTGTAATACAACTGATGTACGATCACAATGACGAACTACTATATACAGCAGGTGGGCAAGTTTTGCATATTGCATATACATGCGTACCATCTAATGGGTGAGGAACATAATTGTCCCAGCAATGCTGTAAAAATTCTTATGCCATGCGTCTGTTGCTCGTTTCTGTTGGCATTGTTATTAGAATGGCGCTGATCGCATTTCCCATTTTCTGTAATAACGCCCCGGCCGGAGTGGCCGAGCCGTTCTAGGCGCTACAGTCTGGAACTGCGCGACCGTTACGCTCGCAGGTTCGAAGTCTCGGGCATGGATGTGTGTGATGTCCTTAGGTTAGTTAGGTTTAATTAGTTCTAAGTTCTAGGCGACTGATGACCTCAGCAGTTAAGTCGCATAGTGCTCAGAGCCATTTTGGATGACCTCAAATGTTAAGTCCCATAGTGCTCAGAGCCATTTGAACCATTTTTTGTAATAACGCAATATTTCAAAGCAACACAAATTTACAAATAAAAATTGTTCATTTCAAAACGACAAATTGTAGCACAGATGCTATAGCTAACTGGTAGGTAGGTTTTTTTACCCGGTTTTTAGTAAAAGATAGACACACGTGATATAACCATGACCAAACAAATACCAAAAAAAATTACCGGTTATTCAGAACTAAAATATCTCTATCGGTTCTAACCGGTCGTTTTTCCCATCCCTAGGGTGAACTGTTTTCATTCAGGCCGCTTGGGCTACGTAAACGGTGGCACAGTTTAGGTGAGATAGCGCATAGGGATAAGAACTACTCAGTGGAGTATATATGAGTTTCGGTTAAGTAATGAGCGAAGGAAAAATTGGATGCTCGCCCTCTAAATTGAAACTGACGAGATGGACAGAGGCGGGAAAGAAATGAATCTTCGCTTCCATATTTTGATTGCGCACAGGAGCTTGCTGATTGCGATAGAGAGACCGTGAACGTTTTCATTTGAGCCATTCAGCCGCTAGAGCAACTTTTCATCTGCTGATTTCCCGCAGCGATGTAAATGAAGGCGGTCCTCGTGCCGCAAGTGGTGCAGCGGCGCGCGCGCAGCACGGCTCGGCTCTCCCGCGCTGAATGGCAGCCGGCAGCTGCCGCTTGCCGACTGCAGCCATGCAGCGGCCAATACCGCCCCCGCCGCCTCCGCCTCCGACGCCGCCCCCGCGCCAGTGGCGACTAATGAGGCCCTACCGGACTGTTTTTGATGAACGGCCGACCGGAGGCCACGTTGCGCCGTAAATCGACGCCAAATGTCATTCGTCAGAGTGATTTGCACGGACCCGTAATTTCCTCCACTCGTGATTTGCCGCGGCGCGATCGCTCGTATTTATCAGCAAATGGCCGACCCTCCAAATGTTACGAGCACTCGAAACGCTTTAGCCATCGGCTTTCCGCGCACTACCGAAACATTCGTAATTAATCGAATAACAATTAATGGGAATCATATTATGGTCTAGAGCTGTAGTGAAAAACAGTATAAAGAAAACACAGTTTTATGTTGTTTCCTTTTGTATTTCAAAATACGTAAATACTTCATGTTGCTATTCGATTTTCCCGTGGAAGCTTTGAAAGGCAACAATAAGTCCATTTTACAGTGCAATAATGGTACATCAAACGTCAATAGGATGCAGTTCAATGTCTTCTCCATTTTAATCTACTCTTTGATTAAAGAGTAAATTTACGTCCTGTAGGCATAATGTAGTATCGCTGTCTATCGAGTATGTGGATATCGATAGTCGCGTCTCTGGCAAGCTCAGAGCGCGATCGTAGGGGTCGTGGCTTCGCTTCCGAGATGTACGTGTGTGTGTGTGTGTGTGTGTGTGTGTGTGTGTGTGTGTGTGTGTTTGTGCGTGAGTGTATGTGTGTATTATGCAGTGCCGGTGCCCCGGTTGAAGAACGCTATTTATAGTTCGTTGTCCAAAAAATTAATATTCATGCTATGGAACTTGTGCGTGTCATATGAGTAAACTGCTCATGGTTGGGATACACAGTCATATAATATTTCTTAAAAGACATCATAGTCGCCGTTGACTGTCTAAGATAGTTATTATTACGATTGCAGTTTCGGCCTTATGGCCATTTTCAGCTAACACTGCAAAAATTACATTGTGTCAGAATATAAAACCATCTGGCATGAGTTCGTCGTCAAAATGCAGCCTTTTGACTGTGAGAGTCCCACAAGATCCGATGAGTACGTCACTTATTACATCGTAATATATTGTTAAACTTTTGCAGTTTACTTGAAAATCGCCATAAGGGCGAAATTGCAATCGTAATAATAAATATTTTAGGCAGTCAACGGTGACTATGATGTCTTTTAAGAAATTTCATATGAGTGTTGGCGATTCACAATTGGTGATTTATTTGAGAACGACATTCACGAAATAGCGTTTCGTGTCGTGGAAACAACAATCAATCGCATCGGGTCAGTTGCGGGCAAGCAACGTGTAATCAGCAATTGTCAGTGTGAATATTAGACGAGAGAGAGAGAGAGAGAGAGAGAGAGAGAGAGAGAGAGAGAGAGAGAGAGACCTTTAATCCGGTTGACTAAATATCACAAGCACAGGTACTTTTCGTCCGGATATCGTAGCGCCACATCATGAATCAGGCGCGTCGCTATCGGTCGTGCTTACACTCCTGAAAGTAGACCCAACTAATAATAGCACAAGAACGGATTAGTACTCCAGAATGACATTTTCACTCTGCAGCGGAGTGTGTGCTGATATGAAACTTCCTGGCAGATTAAAACTGTGTGCCGGACCGAGACTCGAACTCGGGACCTTTGGCTTTCGCGGGCAAGTGCTACGTAGAGCAGTTGCCCGGGAAAGCAAAGGTCCCGCGTTCGAGTCTCGTTCCGGCACACAGTTTTAATCTGCCAGGAACTTTCGGATTAGTACTGATTACAAGAACTGTGTTAGTCTTCGGCATATATAACACTCCGTTGGAACTGTGTGTTTCGTGTCATCCTGCTCTAGGCATGTACACCGAGTAATTTACTTCTCGACAACAGGCTTCGTTGCATTCCATTGGACTACGTGGCTTAAGTGTCTAACTGACGATTACATCGTTTATTGATATGTTTGTTGAAGTATTTGATCACCAGACTACATTCGGATCTGTCAGATAAACATAGATATCTTTGTGTGTCTTCCCAACCCGTTAAATGTGAATCATTACGGTATTCCGCTTCTAGCTGGCGGTAGGAGAAGCAAGAAGACAGCCGTAGGGAAACCAGGTGCGTTGGGTTCAGGCACGCGGTCGTTAAATATCCAGGCCTCAAATATGTGTTTATGTGACTTGTGTAATGTACGAATCGAGAAAAATGTTCAAATGTGTGTGAAATCTTATGGGACTTAGCTGCTAAGGTCATCAGTCTCTAAGCTTACACACTACTTAAACTAAATCATCCTAAGGACAAACACACACACCCAAGCCCGAGGGAGGACTCGAATCTCCGCCGGGACCAGCCGCACAGTCGATGACCGCAGCGCCATCAGACCGCTCGGCTAATCCCGCGTGGCATGAATTGAGAAATACAAATACTTTTGACGCTGTTTTAGCCGCGGGAGTCTTACATACTGTATGAAAAATATCCTGATCTGAAATGAGGAGCCAGGGCTATATGTAAACGACACATTTTTAGGAAGCAAGGCAGAAGTGATTGATTAATGAAACATTTAAGTGCCTGTATAGTGTTAACATAAAAAAATGAAGCATACAGACTTACCTTTGAAAAGTTACGCTACGAGGGCAGCCTAGTCTGTAAATACAAAGTATGAAGCTCGTGGTCTAGTGGTTAGCGGCGCTTTTTCTAGTTCGGTGGGTCCCGAAATCGATTCGAGACCTGGTCGGGGACTGGGTGTTTCTGTTGTCTACATTTCTATGCGTACTCCGCGAAGCACTACATGATGCATGGCGGAGGGTTCCTTGTACCACTATCAGTCATTTCCTCTACTAATCCAGTTGCAAGTAGAGCGAGGAAAAAATGATTGTTTACATGGCTTCGGAAGAGCTCAATTTCCCGCATCTTATCTTCGTGGTCCTTACGCGAAATGTACGTTGGCGGCTGCAGAATCGTTCTGCAGTCGGCCTCAGATGCCGGTTCTCTAAACTTGCGCAGTAGCGCCTTGCGCAAAGAGCATCTACATCCCTCCAAGGATTCCCGTTTGAACTCATCAAGCATCTCCGTAATACTTGGGTGCTGATCGAACCTACCAGTAACAAACCTAGCAGTCCGGTTCTGAATTGCTTCGTTGTGTTCCTTGAATTAGACCTGGTTGGGATCACAAACAGCTGACCAGCACTCGAGAATGAGTCTCACTAGCATCCTACAGGCGATCCCCTTTACAGACCAACCACACTTCCAAGTAAACCGAAGTCGACAGTTTGCCTTCCCTACTACAGTCCTTACATGCTCATTCCATTTCATATTACTTTGCAATGTTCCGCCTAGATATGTAATCGACGTGACTGCGTCAAGCATCACAACTGTTTATACTGTATTTGATCGCCACGGGATTGTTTTTCCTACTTATCTGCATCAACTTAAATTTTTCTACATTTAGAGCAAGATGCCACTCATCACATCAACTAGAAATTTTTCATATTCATGCCGTCACTCAATGACGTCAGCTTCCCGTAAGCACAGCATCACACTGTCCGTCTGACCATTTATGTATATAGAGAATAAAAGCGATACTCTCACATTTCCCTGGGACACTCCTGCCGATACACTTGCCCTTGATGAGCTCTCGCCGTCAAAGATCACACACTTCGCGTTCTATTACTTACGAGGTCTTCGATCCAGAACTTAAATCGAATGCTCGGGCCTCTCTCAACAATCTGAACTGGAGCACCGTGTCAAAGACATTCGGAAATCTCGAAATTTGAAATCTACCTGTTGCGATACATCCATTTTTCGCAATATATCATTTGAGAAAAGAACGAACTGAGTATCGCCCAAGCGATGCTTCCCAAATCCGTGCTGATTTGTGGACGGAAGCTTCTTTTTTTTTCAAGCACATCTATTATTTTCGAACTCAGAATGTGTTCATGAATTCTGCAGCAATTCGATTTCAAGTATATTGATGTATAATTGCGCGGGACACTTCTTGTACTTTTCTTACGTACAGGAATCCCCTACGCTTTTTCTCATTCGCTTGGGACTGCTCCCTGAGCGAGAGACTCGCGATAAATGCAGGCTAAGTAAGGGGCCAATGCCGCAGAGTAGTCTCTGTAACACCGAATTGCGATTCCTTCTGGAACCGGTGACTTATTTGTCTCGCTTCTCTAGGCCACGGATGCCAATTTCTATGTCTTCCAAGCGGGAGTCTGTACGACAGTCAAAAGAAGGTATATTTGTAGGATCCTCTTGTTCAAATGGTTTCTTTAACGTGAAAATTCAAACTTCAGTTTTCCTATTTCTGTCTTCTACTGCCACCCCAGACTGGTCGACGAGTGACCGAACAGAAGCCTTCGACCTGTTTACTGATTTTACATAACACAATAATTTTGTCGGGTCCCCGGCATGGTTTTTCGCGAAAGTATGACAGTGTAAGTTCTCATATGCTTCGCACATCGCTCTTCTACGGAAGCGCTAATTTCTAATAAATTTTGCCTATCGACATTTGCGTGCTCTTTCTTGAATCGAGAGTGCAACAATCTCTGTTTCCTTACATTTTCAGAATTTTATTATGAAACCACGGAGGGTCCTTTCCGTCCTTAATGTATTTACTTGGCACATAGATCTCAAGAGCGCAGTTTACAATCAGTTTGAACCTTTCCCATAATCCCTCTACTTACGTCATATTGGAGCTACGTGATGTCCATTCATTGTGTAAGTGGACTGTTAACGATTGCTTATCTGTTTTTTCTAGCATAAACTCTCTCCTAAACTTCTTGCCGGATTTATTAATTTCAGTAATTATCACAGCTATAATGACATCATGATCGCTATTCCCTTTTTATTTACTCACACTGTCGATGGGCTCACCCCCACTTGTTCAAGGCCTAAAATACTTCCACTGCGTTACTCGTAGTTGTTCAAGATAATTTTCGGAATACGTGTTTAGAAGCGCAGCACTACACTGTCTTTCCTTAGGACCTGCAGTGAATCCATAGACGTTGCAGTCTATACTGGGTATGTTGAAGCCACCTCCAACTAATATTGCGTGATTTGGGGGTTTCTGCGATACTGAACGTAGACTTTCTTTGAAAGTCCTCATCATTTCATCTCATCTTCGTGGATGCACAGGTCGCCGAAATGGCGTCAAATAAAAGGACTAGCACTAGACTACCGCAAACCCGAGTCGTGGTTTCCAGGCCAATAATACCATACGATTATCTCATTCAGTGAATTCAAAAACGAAGAGAAAGTAAAAAGTGTTTATGCAGATAGTTATAAAAATGATCCTTCTTTCTTTTTTTAAAAAAAAGAAATTCCCCAGGCAATGCGTGCAGGTCACTTCTCTTTTACATGAGTTCCATTTGGGAAACTGTGTGCATTGCGGTTTGTTGTGTGAAAGCCACGTGGTGATATTACTGACTAGCCTATTGCCTACACGATTTATATTATTTTTTTCAGTAACAGTTGTGTCGTCGGTAAAGACAACGTTTGTCATCTCTTATGTTTAGTGACAAACCATTAATATGTACCAAGAAAAGAAATGAATTAGAACAGAACCTTGTAGCACCGTCAACTTTACACGAAGCTAACCACATCAATGCTGATTGCTGACACTGCAGAATGTTCTTGATTGTTACATGACACACATGATGTGCACCATTTTCCAAATCTCTACCTCATCGGGGAACGCCAGTGGTAAGTAAGTACTCCATACCACATACCACAGAGGAATGTCGGCCTCGATAGCTGAGTGGTCAGCACGACGGAATGCTATGCCAAGGTGCCCGGGTTCGATTCCCGGCTGAGTCGGAGATTTCTCTCCGCCCAGGGACTGGGTGTTGTCTTCATAATCATCATTTCACCCCCATCGACGCACATGTCGCCGAAATGGCGTCAACTAAAAAGACCGGTCTACCCGACGGGAGGCCGTTGCCACACGGCCACGGAAGAATGGGAGACTTAATATTGATGGTCATCCAGTTCTGAGCAATGCTGAAAGTGTTACTTCTTCAATTCCTCAAAGGGAATTTAAAATCAGTTGCCGTATTTGTACTGAACAGACAAACAAGACAGCGAGGAATTAAAAACGTCCTAAAATGAGTCACTTATGCACCAGATTTGTTCGAAATTACTCCAGGAATCCCTTACCTTAGTTGTGGTTTGATATCCCACAGCTGTAAGGGTGTGGGGTATTGAGGTTTCAACTGATATGTGTGCACAATTCGGTAGAAATTTCTTCAGCCGTCGCAAATGTGTACATGTAAATGGAATGAGTTGTCGCAGAATTCTTAAATCAGGCAATTTACGGACATTGCACCTGCAGGGGCGTTGACGCAATCTGCTAAGCACAGGCGTCGTGCAGGGACTACAGACATTTACACCGCCAGCACCGCCACTGTTGCAGGAACGAGGTTTTGGCCCCACACTACAGCATTGTCATCCAGTTCTCTGCACTGAATAAAATTTCAAGTTTCTAGTTCATCGAAAAGTTCGTTTAATATCAACTGAGAGATTTTTACTGAACAGACGAACAAGAAAGTAACCTAATAAAAACGTGCTGAGAAGGTACTATCCCCTAACCCGATCAAGGTTTTCGGGAGGTTTCCTTCGGTCGTTAGGCGAATGCCGGAAACAGAAGCCCCTCCCACCTATTCCCAATTGGAAGCCCCCTCTGCCCACTCACAGCCTACTGGGATGGTACGTTAGAAACTGAAAAGTTCTGCAATAGCCCACCCAACTTTCAGGAGCAGGAAATGAAGAAAAAAAATTGAAAAGACGCCAGGTACGAGTATAACTTGCTTGGTGATGGGTCCGTACAAACTTAATTACGAATATACACAGTTTTTCCATTCTGGGAATCGAGAATCTCGATCATTTAGCCTGTTATTGACGTTGATACTGGCAAGATATCAGACTCAGGGATTAATTTCAATAATTTGTGTGTGGAAAGTAACGCAGGAGGCAAGCGATCATTATTATAATAATCAGTAGTTCTCCGTACAGGCGGACTGAGTCACAACGGTAAAATTCAAACATCAAGCAAGGAATGACTTTATTGCTCCTAAGACATGCTTCGGAATTTATGTATCAGATACTCAGGAGCGATTACTTTAGTTACATATGTCATTTCAAGTTGTATGTCACATAAAAATGCTACTTGCTGTAATCGCTCCTGGACATCTGATGATGGATAAGTAACAAAAGACGTCATATGAGCAATAAGGTCATTCCTTGCCTGATGTTTCACTTTTACCATTGCGCCTCAGTAAGCAGAATACAGAACAACTGACTGTTTTAATTTCAGTTTTGTCGTGGGATAAGTAATGAAAAATGAAATATTTTCTTCTGTGTGATATAATTACAGACTATCAACTTTCGGATTTTTCCTTTATTTGTTCTGATACCTTGCTTCTTGCGAAATTTCATGATTCTAGGTCAATGGGAAGTAATCTATAAGTTTTGAGGAGTGAGTTTGCCAGTATCAAAGTATGTGACCTAAATGGACGTATTTTTTGGTTGGATTGACTTAGAAGCCTACATTTATTATACCCCCAAGGAAACATAGACCTCAATATGTGACATGAATTTCATCGTGATACCCATTCCTGAGAAAGAGGTTTTTAACAGTCAGATAGAGAGACAGACGGACAACGACGTAAACCCCAAGGGTTACTTTTTTATCGACAGAGGTACGTTACCCTAAGAAAGAGATATAAGCAAGGTTATAAGCATCAGCTGTGAAACCTTCCTTCATACGATTTTTGGCCTGAGTTTCGACTCGTGCTATGTGGTGGTATTTCAAGTAATTTGTCCATAATGGGGACATGAACCATGACCTTGCCGTTGGTGGGGAGGCTTGCGTGCCTCAGCGGTACAGATAGCCGTACCGTAGGTACAACCACAACGGAGGGGTATCTGTTGAGAGGCCAGACAAACGTGTGGTTCCTAAAGAGGGGCAGCAGCCTTTTCAGTAGTTGCAACAGTCTGGATGATTGACTGATCTGGCATTGTAACAATAACCAAAACGGCCTTGCTGTGCTGGTACTGCGAACGGCTGAAAGCAAGGGGAAACTACGGCCGTAATTTTTCCCGAGGGCATGCAGCTTTACTGTATGGTTAAATGATGATGGTGTCCTCTTGCGTAAAATATTCCGGAGGTAAAATAGTCCCCCATTCGGAACTCCGGGCGGGGGCTACTCAAGAGGATGTCGTTATCAGGAGAAAGAAAACGCGTTCTGCGGATCGGAGCGTGGAATGTCAGATCCCTTAATCGGTCAGGTAGGTTAGAAAATTTAAAAAGAGAAATGGATAGGTTAAAGTTAGATATAGTGGGAATTAGTGACGTTCGGCGCCGGCCGCGGTGGTCTAGCGGTTCTAGGCGCTCAGTCCGGAGCCGCGCGACTGCTACGGTCGCAGGTTCGAATCCTGCCTCGGGCATGGATGTGTGTGATGTCCTTAGGTTAGTTAGGTTTAAGTAGTTCTAAGTTATAGGGGACTGATGACCGTAGATGTTAAGTCCCATAGTGCTCAGAGCCATTTTTTTAGTGACGTTCGGTGGCAGGAGGAACAAGACTTCTGGTCAGGCGAATACAGGGTTATAAATACAAAGTCAAATAGGGGTAATGCAGGAGAAGGTTTAATAATGAATAGGAAAATAGGAATGCGGGTAAGCTACTACAAACAGCATAGTGAACGCATTATTGTGGCCAAGATAGATACGAGGCCCACACCTACTACAGTAGTACAAGTTTATATGCCAACTAGCTCTGCAGACGACGAAGAAATTGAAGAAATGTATGATGAAATAAAAGAAATTATTCAGATAGTGAAGGGAGTCGAAAATTTAATAGTCATGGGTGACTGGAATTCGTAGCAGGAAAAGGGAGAGAAGGAAACGTAGTAGGTGAATATGGATTGGGGCTAAGAAATGAAAGAGGAAACCGCCTGGTAGAATTTTGCACAGAGCACAACTTAATCATAGCTAACACTTGGTTTAATAATCATGATAGAAGGTTGTATACATGGAAGAACCCTGGAGATACTAAAAAGTATCAGATAGATTATATAATGGTAAGACAGAGATTTAGGAACCAGGTTTTAAATTGTAAGACATTTCCAGGGGCAGATGTGGACTCTGACCACAATCTATTGGTTATGACCTGTAGATTAAAACTGAAGAAACTGCAAAAGGGTGGGAATTTAAGGAGATGGGACCTGGATAAACTGAAAGAACCAGAGGTTGTACAGTGTTTCAGGGAGAGCATAAGGGAACAATTGACAGGAATGGGGGAAAGAAATACAGTAGAAGACGAATGGGTAGCTCTGAGGGATGAAGTAGTGAAGGCATCAGAGGATCAAGTAGGTAGAAAGACGAGGGCTAGTAGAAATCCTTGGGTAACAGAAGATATATTGAATTTAATTGATGAAAGGAGAAAATATAAAAATGCAGTAAATGAAGCAGGCGAAAAGTAATACAAACGTCTCAGAAATGAGATCGACAGGAAGTGCAAAATGGCTAAGCAGGGATGGCTAGAGGACAAACGTAAGGACGTAGAGGCTTATCTCACTAGGGGTAAGATAGGTACTGCCTACAGGAAAATTAAAGAGACCTTTGGAGATAAGAGGACCACTTGTATGAACATCAAGAGCTCCGATGGAAACCCAGTTCTAAGCAAAGAAGGGAAAGCAGAAAGGTGGAAGGAGTATATAGAGGAGTCTATACAAGGGCGATGTACTTGAGGACAATATTATGGAAATGGAAGAGGATGTAGATGAAGATGAAATGGGAGATACGATACTGCGTGAAGATTTTGACAGAGCACTGAAAGACCTGAGTCGAAACAAGGCCCCCGGAGTAGACAACATACCATTAGAACTACTGACGGCCTTGGGAGAGCCAGTCCTGACAAAACTCTACCATCTGGTGAGCAAGATGTATGAAACAGGCGAAATACCCTCAGACTTCAAGAAGAATATAGTAATTCCAATCCCAAAGAAAACAGGTGTTGACAGATGTGAAAATTACCGAACAATCAGTTTAATAAGCCACAGCTGCAAAATACTACCACGAATTCTTTACAGACGAATGGCAAAACTAGTAGAAGCCGACCTCGGGGAAGATCAGTTAGGATTCCGTAGAAATACTGGAACACGTGAGGCAATACTGACCTTACGACTTATCTTAGAAGAAAGATTAAGGAAAGGCAAACCTACGTTTCTAGCATTTGTAGACTTAGAGAAAGCTTTTGACAATGTTGACTGGAATACTCAATTTCAAATTCTAAAGGTGGCAGGGGTAAAATACAGGGAGCGAAAGGGTATTTACAATTTTTACAGAAACCAGATGGCAGTTGTAAGAGTCGAGGGACATGAAAGGGAAGCAGTGGTTGGGAAAGGAGTAAGACAGGGTTGTAGCCTCTCCCCGATGTTATTCAATCTCTATATTGAGCAAGCAGTAAAGGAAACAAAAGAAAAATTCGGAGTAGGTATTAAAATCCATGGTGAAGAAATAAAAACTTTGAGGTTCGCCGATGATATTGTAATTCTGTCAGAGACAGCAAAGGACTTGGAAGAGCAGTTGAACGGAATGGATGGTGTCTTGAAGGGAGGATATAAGATGAACATCAACAAAAGCAAAACGAGGATAATGGAATGTAGTCGAATTAAGTCGGGTGATGTTGAGGGTATTAGATTAGGAAATGAGACGCTTAAAGTAGTGAAGGAGTTTTGCTATTTGGGGAGCAAAATAACTGATGATGGTCAAAGTAGAGAGGATATAAAATGTAGACTGGCAATGTCAAGGAAGGCGTTTCAGAAGAAGAGAAATTTGTTAACATCGAGTATAGATTTAAGTGTCAGGAAGTCATTTCTGAAAGTATTTGTATGGAGTGTAGCCATGTATGGAAGTGAAACATGGACGGTAAATAGTTTGGACAAGAAGAGAATGGAAGCTTTCGAGATGTTGTGCTACAGAGGAATGCTGAAGATTAGATGGGTAGATCACATAACTAACGAGGAAGTATTGAATAGGATTGGGGAGAAGAGAAGTTTGTGGCACAACTTGACCAGAAGAAGGGATCGTTTGGTAGGACATGTTCTGAGGCATCAAGGGATCACCAATTTAGTATTTGAGGGCAGCGTGGAGGGTAAAAATCGTAGGGGGAGACCAAGAGATGAATGCACTAAGCAGATTCAGGTTGCAGTAGGTAATGGGAGAAGAAGAAGCTTGCACAGGGCAGAGTAGCATGGAGAGCTGCATCAAGCCAGTCTCAGGACTGAAGACCAAGCCAACGAGTACAGTGATAAGACCTGAATGTACGAGACTCTAGAGATCTGACGTCTGCTCTTCTGGTGGATTAATGAACTGCGTAGGCGCTGTTTCACCAGTTTAATCCTGACGAGAACGAGACCTCAAACAATACACTGTTGCGGAAGTACCGCTACGTGTTAGTTAGACGTCAGCTGTTCCTCCGACAGGGAGCCGGTGATAATCGGCTCAGTGATACATCGCGTGGGACTCGGGCGCGGGGGCGAGGAATTATCGGGGTTTTCGCTGTTTATTCGGCGGCAGCCGCGAGCCGTGTGGGAGCCTCTTCGAGGAGCTGGCTGGTAGCGCAGGGAGGTAATTAGACGGCGCGGCGGCGTGTCGCAGACAGTCCCAGAACAAGCCCGGGAATTAGGCGCGCTGCAGGCAGTAACGGGCTATCAACGGAGCTGCCGACTGTGGCAGCGGGGCGGGCAAATTACGCCCCGTCTGCAGCGCTCATCTGCGCCCCTAATTCTGCCGTTTAGGAGGCGACGGCGACCGCCCGTCCGCGCCTAATAGGATTTCGCGTTGTTGTGGAGGCGCGGAGGCGGCTCCAGACCCTGGGGGAAGCGGCTG
Source organism: Schistocerca cancellata (assembly GCF_023864275.1). Lineage (NCBI taxonomy): Eukaryota > Metazoa > Arthropoda > Insecta > Orthoptera > Acrididae > Schistocerca > Schistocerca cancellata. Next base: position 980,829,270 of record NC_064627.1, read on the forward strand.
CCGCACCTTCTGCTCAGCGAATTCTTCGGCGCCACCGGGCGCCGCTACTAACCTGGCCGCGTTTACAGTAGCCACGGCTACGTGCTACAACATTATCTTCGTGGGCGTTCCATCCTTGGAAGATCAGTTTAATACAGCTGACAGTTTTTAATTATGTTATCAGGTCAGTAAATAACATGTAACAAGAGTAATAGAGATCAGTCGAAATTTATCAGGGGATGCTGAGGAATTGATTATTTTACTGAAACTTCTTGGCAGATTAAAACTGTGTGCCGGACCGAGACTCGAACTCAGGACCTTTGCCTTTCGCTGGCAAGTGCTCTACCAACTGAGCTACCCAAGCACGACTCACGCCCCGTCCTCACAGCTTTACTTGTGCCAGTACCTCGTCTCCTACCTTCCAAAATTTGCAGAAGCTCTCCTGCGAACCTAGCTTAACTAGCACTCTGAAAGAAAGGATATTGCGGAGGTATGGTTTAGCCACAGCCTGGGGGATGTTTCCAGAATGAGATTTTCACTCTGCAGCGGAGTGTGCGCTGATATGAGTTCGAGTCTCGGTCCGGCACACAGTTTTAATCTGCCAGGAAGTTTCATATCAGCGCACACTCCGCTGCAAGGTGAAAATCTCATTCTGGATTATTTTACTGTATAGGTACGATTCGTTTCCTTGTTTTCTTTGTTTTGCGTGTAGTCCGGTTGCTGTTGTGTTATTCATCGATTGTCATTTTTATTTGTAGTTCACTGTTGCTATTTGAGATTATATATTGTCATTTTGTCATTTGGAGATATTGTGTGGAGCTGTGGACTCTAGAAAATGCAGTGCTAAGTGGAGAAATAGGATTAATTCCCACGTTTTCTTCTGTTTTAGTTGAACAGTGGGATGGCAGCAACAGAGGTAGCGGGAAACATTTGCACCGTGTATGGGGATAATGCTATTGGACAGAGCATGGTGAGAAAATTGTTTTCTGGTTTTAAGAAGGATAGTTTTGACATTAACGATTTTCCACGTTCTGGAAGACCTGAAGAGTCTGAAGTCCGTTTACGGGGGAAAGGCCGTCAAACATTTTTAAAAAATTCGATTTTTTAAATATATGCCTATTTTTAGAGCACATCTGCCTCTATAGTTTGCTGTATAAAACATATAAATTTGAGAGATTATAAGGCACGTTATTTGGTCTTAAGTGTACCAAGATGTAGCGTCACACTGTTCTGCACACCATTACTGAGTCATACGTATGTGAATAATTTCATCACAGGAGTTCTCCACCAACTGCTGTAATGGAAGCTATCAAAACTACATTCAAGGACCTTGCAAATGAAAAATTATTGCAGACATGTCTTCATGGTGGTGCCCAATACCCAAATGAAAGTTTTAACCAATGTGTATGTGGAAGATTGCCAAAAACCATTTTTTGGGAAGAAATGCACTTGCTATTCGTGTTTATGATGCAGATTCATGTTTTACTGATAGTATGCAAAGCAGAAAATATGTTTTAGAGAAAATGGGAACTAAGCCCGGAGTGAACTGCGTCAAAGCTCTGCATTCGTTAGACAGAGACCGTGTAGTGAAAGCAGATAAATCATTTTTGAAGCTGATGTAATCAAGAATAGTGCATCATAGGCATGTGAACAAGAAGAAAACTGATGTATAAAATGAAAAAGAACCTGATTATGGTTTTGGAAACCTCTAAAAGAATGCCAAATACAAGCAGAACGGCCATGTTCCGCAAAACACAAATTTCTGTACGTAGGTACATGTAACACCCAAAATAAATATCCTATTCCTTTCAAACTTGGTATCCTTATGAAACAATAACACCTTAATGCAAAACTCTTGCATTTTCCGAAATCTACTAAAAACTGTGGTAAAAAATTGATATAATTATCTATAAAATTTGAGTTTTTTCTTAACATTCTAAACATTCTGTGTGGTGTCTGTTTGTTCTATATCGTGTCTCCCTACCACTTTCGCGCAACGACGCTCTGAGGGTGTTTTTTAGGGAATTGAATAGTTTGAACCTGGGACCTGTTGCTGGTAAGGAGACGCCAGACCACACATGACATGTAGAATTCAGAAGAGTTCAGTGAGACTCGCGATGATATATCCAAATACTTAATGATTTCAGCGTCAGCTCCACTGCACTCCCTTAAAGGTATCTTAATACTAACTCAATTTAGTGGAAGGGGTTCAAGGCTTTCCTATTTTTAGTTAGCTCGTAAAATAACGTCGAAAAAGCAGTTAAGTTTACCATTGGAAATTTTATTCTGTTCACAAAACATCGTTTATAAATTGCACTATTAATAAAAGGAAGTGTTTTAATACAGGATGGTAAAAACCAACTGCGTTCAACAAAAATATGAACGAATATTCCCTGAATGGGTTTCCAAGTTCTACAATGGATCGAAGGATGGCCTATGCCATATTACATCTATAATCTAGGTTTAAATTAAGTTTCACAAAAGAGAAAACTATCAAAGTGGTCTACAGTGACCCTCAATTATCTTTAATTACTTATCTAACTTGTAAATTACAATGGCTGATGTGGCTTCTCAATAACTATATAACAGAAAAATCATCGCATTTCAGATTTTTACTTCAAGTGGCAAATGTGAACACCATGAGCTTTAATTGACGATCGACACTAGTATTACGCCAAAAAGGGGTTGTAACAGGGTTGTAACGGATGAGACTTCTGCAGTTCTGAGTGAAGCCTTATGCGCTCAAAAATGCAGCATCGTGTGCGTTCATTACCTTGTCGGTGTTCGTCAGGGGGCAGCGGGCAGCACAGCTCCGCTCACCTCACTGTCTCGGAAGCAACTCGCTCTTAACTTCTCCTTACTACAATTTACGTAAGTTGGTTTAAAAAAAACTATCTGGCTGTGTTTTTATCTGATCAATCAGGGTCTCAGTGTTAACCTTAAGCTCCGCCTACAAAAATTCTATCTATCCAATGAGAAACGTTATACTTTTCGTGGTGGGGCAATGTTTTTAAAGTTTGCAACGTAACAGAGAAGCGAAAAAGTCTCACGCTAAAACTTGCAGCTGGTGTGGTCCTTTTAGCGTTATCGTAAGATCTATACTGTTCTTCTGGAGGGCTCTAGTTTTTAACATGGGCTGGGGGGTGGTCCTAACGTAACAGAGACGCGAAAAAGTCTCACGCTAAAACTTGCGGGTGGTGCGGTCCTATCGGTTAGCTGGCGACGTGGGTGCCCGTCCGTCCCTTATCGTAGGGACTTCCAGCTTAACACGGTTGTGCTCTCGGCTTCTGTTCTCGTTTCTCCCCTCGGAATTGCGTCTGTCTCACGGTCGGACGGTATGACATGCATTTAGGCATTCTTGTGTGAGTCTGTGGTATTCCATTTGCTCACTCGTTATTCGTATTACTTTGGTTAATTTAATGTCACGATTTATTCGGAGTTATGTGACATACTACTGGATTTGCTTGTCATGTCAGGGTTTTCATGGAAGGTGTTGGATTTGCCTGACACCTTACAACATGATGTTTAAAATGTAACAGCTGGTTCATTTTTTCATATATAAAATAAATTCTGCAGTTTCATACACCTGTAAGTATGGTTTGCATTCTGTGCAAAATTCATCGAAGAATCTGTCTTACTTATGAAGAAAGGTGTACGTTCAGCAACAAATGCAGCCAATAGTAAGCGAAAAAATGACGAAATTTCACATGTGAAAAAAATTTATTTTATTATGTTTTTGAACTTCCACTCTTATGAGTGTGAATCCTGAATTCTTCCTAGTCATTCTGACAAAGTTTTATGAATTTATTTGTAAAAGTATTGACAGCGGAAATTAAAATGTCCTTTGGTGCCTGTGCTGCTCCAAGTCGACCCATTCGACGCACTGTCCCCCTTACATGAATCCAAGATGATCCACGTTAGCGTACTCGAGAATTGGTAAATGTGATGAACTGCGATAATTCCACCATCGTGCAACATTTGCATCCAATGATGAAGAGTAAAAAAATCGGATGTGTGGGTATAGCATGCTCTAAGCCAAAATCACAAAGAACAGCGGCTGGTCTTAATATGTGCATCTCTGCTTGCTCGTCATCAACTGGCTCATGAACAACGCTGACCATTATTTACTGGTGTCTTTATGCTAACATGAGGAAAAGAAACGAATTATTGAGCCCAAGGAAAGCAGCAACTCCCCGTGCAAAGACCTGCGCGCGTCCGCAAGGACAATATTACGCATGTGATGGCACAGTGACGGTGTGTTGTACTACGAATTGCTTCTGTGACGTGTAACCATCACTGCAGACATTTGTTGTCAGGAACCGAGACGTCTTGCAGACGCATTCCAAGAACAGCGACTAGGAAGACTTTGTGAAGTGATGCTTCTCCACAAATACGCCCTCCCTCATTCAGCTAGACTGACAAAAATATAAACACTATAGAGGAGTAATGTTGGGAAGTCACTCCGTACCCACCTTATTGTTCAAATGGCTCTGAGCACTATGCGACTTAACTTCTGAGGTCATCAGTTCCCTAGAACTTAGAACTACTTAAACCTAACTAACCTAAGGACATCACCCACATCCATGCCCGAGGCAGAATTCGAACCTGCGACCTTAGCGGTCGCTCGGTTCCAGACTGCAGCGCTTAGAACCGCATGGCCACTCCAGCCGGCCCAACCTTATTCACCTGATCTTGTCTCCTCAGAGTTTCATCATTTCCTCTCTCTGTCGAACAACCTTCAAGAAACTTGCTAGATGAAAATGATTATTAAACGTATGGAAAAACGCTACTAACTTATGTATCAGACGAATACATTAGTTAATGAGGCACTAAAAGTAGTAGATGAGTTTCGTTATTTCACCGTTAAAATAAGTGTTGTTGGCTGTACTATAAATGATTTAAAATAGAGACCGGAAGCAGAATACTAGAAAAAAATTGAATAATATACATGTGTTCACATCGATTTGAAACTTGAATCTTAGAACGTCTGTCCTGAAAGGTACCAGGAGCGAATCCTTTTACAGAGGTGAAATAAAGAGTTCAGACAAGAAAAGAATACAAAGGGCAAAAATAAAACTACTGCTTCGTCTAGGGCAGGAGCGGGCAAACGTTGCACGCGGCTCATGAGCGCACAGCGCTGCACGTGTGCTGCTCGCGTGCAATCGCCGACTGGGGCAGTGGCAACAGCCGGCAGGTTGCGGCAGTGTAGTACCAGGCTGAGCTGCGGACGTTGATGCGTAGCGACCACTACGTAGTCAACGTTGTATTTCAAGAACAGGAAAATGCAGAGTGAAACAAGGAAACGGAGAAGTGGATATTTGCTATCTTTTAAAAAGTAATGGGAGAATCATTTTTTCTTTGTGCAAAAACGTGAAAATTCAAAATGTTTAATATGTGGCAGTATTCTCGCTGGTCAGCGGAAGTTTAGTATTGAAGGCCATTATAACAAATTTCACAAGGACGAGTACAATTTATTGTCGGATTCTGAGCGGATGGGGAAATTGACTGAGCTTAAGAAGAGCGATCTGACGATACTAGATGAATCTGTCGTAGTTGCTGTGGTCACGAGAGATCTGCGACTTCCTTTCGTCATGTCTCTCATGCAACTGATTTAACATTTTATGGAGCACCGTTTTCAATTTTTCAGAACGACAACAATAATAGCCCAGCGGTACGAGCTTAATATAGCGAGAGCTGGAAAACCATTTGCTGAATTAGTAAGTGTCGGTTAAGAGAAAACATCAGTGATGAAAATTTAAGTAACTGCTTGCGTTTGTCCGTCTGTAGAAATTTTGTTCCACTCCACCTGTAATAATTAAATAAAACGTATCGTAGGTAATAGGTACTCTTTCAAAACACGACATCTTTCAAGCACTCGACATCTTTCAAGCACTCCTACTAACCTTACTTTGTTCCACTCCACCTGTGATAATTAAATAAAACGTATCGTAGGTAGTAGGTACTCTTTCAAACCACGACATCTTTCAAGCACTACTACTACTAATCTTATTCCTACATTCAATAAAGCAAGCTAGGAAACAAAACGCATTGCAGAGGAAGGAGCGGACACAAGGTATGGTGGGGAGGGAAGATAAGCGGGTGACCAGCTTGCCACTGTGTGCACGCAGAACACCTGTTAACTGCACGCGTGCAAGTGCACCGCACACGTGCAGGATTCCTGCCCGCCACTGGTCTAGGGCGTAAATTTACACACATTTTGTGGTCGAAAACGACAGTTTGCCATGCAACGTGCGACATAACGACGTTCTTGAACACCTCTGACACTGGTGACGCGTCCCGCACCACTGAACCCTTCTCTAAGGACATCGTGGGGCTGCAACCGCACTGAACGTGGTCTGATCCCTTTGTAGGGTAGTGCGACTGCACGTTTTGCCCCCCGTATATCGTGTGGGACCGAGAGGGACCGTTCAAAACTATTCGACGGAATTTGAACCTGATCTGAAGCAGCAAAGGATGTTTACACATTTTCAACATTTTTGAAGTGCTCAACAAAGGAACGCTGGCGGCATGAAGGGTGTTGTCAAACTGAGGGTCTTAGACACACCATTTGCCGTTTTATTCATGAACATTTGGGTGCCAAGTAGGAAGTATGAAAATGTAATAACACCCTTTATTGCTTCGATAATTAAAATTTCTTCAATTGGTTTTGAACAGTCCCGAGTCGTTCCATCTTACGAGAGCAAATATTGTGGTCGCGCTACGCTCTAAATGGGTCAAGACACGTTCAAGACGGTTGCAGCCTTACGATGCTTTTAGAGAAGGTTGAATCGACTGGAGTGGGAGAGCAGGAGTTTCAATAGTTGTCAAGAACGTTGTTCTGTTGCATATCACACAGTCGAACTATGTATAAATGAAGGCCCCAAAGGAAGGGGTGATTTCATCGACGGCCTTTATGCCACGCCCTGAGGCCTTTTCGTGTCGATTTTTAGCGGCGGTTTATCTAAAATGTTTTCCTCGGCCACCAATTAGATTTCATTTCTAGGTGCCGCGGCTCTGATCCCCATTGCTGCGGTATGAAAAGAATTGGTGAGGTGTGTTTAAAGGAGAGTGTGACGACTTTGCCGTTGTGGGACATGTTCACCTGTAGCTTTGGACAGAATTATCTTGAAATTTGTTGTCAATGTGACTTCATTCACCCATATTTCACCTCACATCGACTTCTGAGCTCATGAGCTTCCCTCATGTATTGACTCCTTGCAGTTCTAAGAGTCGTCGAACCCTAGTGTGACGTCGCGGGGCGCCACGCCTTTGGACCATTACACAGGAAGTTAGTACCCACCGTATCCGAATTTCGCACTTCTGCGTCCCCGTGAGTAAGATGGCGGAGTTTCAAAGACGTGGCCCTTTAATTCTTTTGGGCAGTGTACGGAGTAAAGTCTGCGGGAAATATGTCGTACTTGTGGACATGTAGAGTAGATGAAATGTCTACACATCGTCATATGCGCAAGCCTGCAAGCTGAGAGGATGGGAAAGGACGAACAACCGTGGAGTAATTATGAAGGGACTTGTAGGAGAGGAAGACAAAGGCACTCATACAACTATTAATGACGTCGAAAAGGCGTCTCTTCAGCAAGTAAGAAAAGCTTATCAGTTAGCTCCAAGAAACTATGAAACTTCTGCGCTGAACTGTATTTATACTGAAAGTACACTACCGGCTATTAAAATTGCTACACCACGAAGAAGACGTGCTACAGACGCGAAATTTAAGAGAAAGGAAGAAGATGCTATGATATGCGAATCATTAGCTTTTCAGAGCATTCACACAAGGTTGGCGCCGGTGCCGACACCTACAACGTGCTGACATGAGGAAAGTTTCCAACCGACTTCTCATACACAAACAGCAGTTGACCGGCGTTGCCTGGTGAAACGTTGTTGTGATGCCTCGTGTAAGGAGGAGAAATGCGTACCATCACGTTTCCGACTTTGATAAAGGTCGGATTGTAGTCTATCGCGATTGCGGTTTATCGTATCGCAGCATTGCTGCTCGCGTTGGTCGAGATCCAATGACTGCTAGCAGAATATGGAATCGGTGGGTTCAGGAGGGTAATACGGAACGCTGTGCTGGATCCCAACGGCCTCGCATCACTAACAGTCGAGATGACAGACATCTTATCCGCATGGCTGTAACGGATCGTGCAGCCACGTCTCGATCCCTAAGTCAACAGGTGGGGACGTTCGCAAGACCACAACCATCTGCACGAACAGTTCGACGACGTTTTCAGCAGCAGGGACTATCAGCTCGGACACCATGGCTGCAGTTACCCTTGATGTTGCATCACAGACAGGAGCGCCTACGACGGTGTACTCAACGAAGAACCTGGGTGCACGAATGGCAAAACGTCATATTTTCGGATGAATCCAGGTTCTGTTTACAGCATCATGATGGTCGCATCCGTGTTTGGCGACATCGCGGTGAACGCACATTGGAAGAGTGTATTCATCATCGCCATACTGGCGTATCACCCGGCGTGATGGTATGGGGTGCCATTTTTTACACGTCTCTGTCACCTCTTGTTCGCATTGACGGCACTTTGAACAGTGGACGTTACATTTCAGATGTGTTACGACCCGTGGCTCTACCCTTCATTCGATCCCTGCAAAACCCTACATTTCAGCAGGATAACGCACGACCGCATGTTGCAGGTCCTGTGCGGGCCCTTCTGGATACAGAAAATGTTCGACTGCTGCCCTGGCCAGCACATTCTCCAGATTTCTCACCAATTGGAAACGTCTGGTCAATGGTGGCCGAGCAACTGGCTCGTCACAATACGCCAGTCACTACTCTTGATGAACTGTGGTATCGTGTTGAAGCTGCATGGGCAGCTGTATCTGTACACGGCATCCAAGCTGTGTTTGACTCAATGCCCAGGCGTATCAACGCGGTTGTTACGGCCAGAGGTGGTTGTTCTGGGTACTGATTTCTCAGGATCCATGCACCCAAATTGCGTGAAAATGTAATCACATGTCAGTTCCAGTATTAATATATTTGTCCAATGAATACTCGGTTATCATCTGCATTTCTTCTTGGTGTAGCAATTTTAATGGCCTGTAGTGTACAACAACATTTCGGGAACCTTACGGAGCAATAGACACCGCGAAACTTGGACCTCGCGAAACAGACAGTCGTCCCACAGGAGGACCGTATCGGAGCCGTATCTGCAGAGAGGTTAAACCAACATATAATTTTTGCAGGGGGAACAGTCCGGTTGACTGGTTTAGCCTTGCAACATTAGCTGACACTTCCTTGCAAAGTTGGTACTGCCAAGGTTGAAAGCAAGGGTGAATTGCAGTCGTTATCATTTGCAACAACCTACAGCTCTACAGTATTGTTAAATGAAGATACCACGATATTGGATTAAATATTTTGGGGGTAAATAGTCTCCTATTACGATCCGCACGCAAGGAATTCTCAAGAAGTTGTCATCAGAAAATAGTGCTGGAACTATGATGCAAAAGCTGTACAATTTCGCCAAAGTATTTGTTGTAGCTGTTGTGCCAAATTATGAGCAAGAGTGAAAACTCTAGTTCCATATATGCCGAGCATGTAAGGAGTGCAGGTCGCAGCTACCCGCCACAGTCCCATGTGACCCACTTCGGAAACAAAGAATGTTTGTTGAAAATCCAGGAAATCAACAAACAGCTTAATACTTCTTGTCGGCTATATTTAGTTCTCCTCATTTACCCATTGGTCATGCACTGTTTCTTTCGTTCCTAACACCCATGTCACTCTTTATTTATTTTATTTTGACCGTCAGGGAATTCCATATTGCTAAACATTCTGTCCATTAGTATTCTAGTGCACATGTACTGAACTTGCGTTAATGTGATCGTTGTTATATACAGGGTGATCCAGCTGTCCTTACCTAACGGTTTTATCCAACCCACATGCGCATTATTTTCATTATCTCTTGCTAGCTGAGTGAAAACTGTTAGTGCTACGGAAAAAATGAACAGGACCTCTTTGTAGGAAATTTAACTTAGATAAACATTGTATTGGGATACGTATTCGCTTGAGTCCGTAGTTCCCGAATTATTTAGGAAAAACGTACAAAAGTAAACTTCAAACGGGTGTTTCTTGCACAACTCTAGAACCGCGCCCTCCAGCGAAAATGTATCCCAGTAGCGAATTTAGCTACATTAAAAATCTTACAAAACTGTCCTGTTCGTTTTTTTCTGTACGACTAATAGTTGGCACGTAGAAAAGGAGAGAATATAGCAAACGAGAGAATATTGAAATCTTGAACGTTGTTTTTTGAAGCCGTTGTGGGTTGCCAGAGATCCACTGATAGTGTAACACCATGGTTCTAATGCTGTACGGATTTATTTTGCCTTTTGCTTTGGTTTAATGTTATAACATTGAGTATCTTTGCTTTGGCTTAATGTTATAACATTGAGTATCTGTAAATGTGTTTGAATCGATAACATAAAATTGTATACTCCTTTCTTTGTAAAAACTTTGATGTCATGATTTGATTGTATGCAATGTAGTGTATCTGTCATTTAAATTCTTTGTCCCATTTGGAGGGAACAAAACTTACTGTATATAATTGTAATTTCTGTGTGAATAATTTTTTGTAGAAATGTCAATATGTGTGAATGTTCTGTTCTATTGAAAATGTTTGTTTGCTGTTATGTAAACTGCTGATCCCCACTTAGGGGTCTTAGTTATTCTGTGTATAAGAGGTGTAGTGGTTCCCCTCGGGAACGGAACTATGTAGCGCGCGCAAAATGTGGTTGGCCTAGGTAGAAAAGTTGGAACCAAGTGTCAGTCGGGGACGAGCTACCGAACTGTGCACTGCCATGTAGAAGTGGCATATTGTCCTGGTTCCGGGAGAGGCTTTTTCTGCTACTTTCCAATGCCTCGGATGGATGGATAAATAGCTGGAACGATTCTGGGATTGGTATTCATCCTCGTCACCAAGAAGGGCCAAAGTCCAGCAATTCTGTCTGCAAATCCGCCTACCAACATGCAGTTGTCACCACATTGCGTAATCACTGTAAAGGAGTACTATAATAATGTACAGTGAAGGATCAGCTTATTGGGCGATTTAGTATGCGAAAATATAAGGTAACTTATAACTGAATTTATGTACCTACCTTGATTTTTTCCTATCACAACACCTCTCAGGTTCCTCTCCATTTGAATTATGATTACCGAGTGTCCTATTTTGTGGAAAAAAATGAAAGCCTCGAAGGTAGACAGTTAATTACATAATGTTATTTGATCTTTGATGAGAAGCGCATACTCAGATTTACTGTGGATTTAGTGAAATTGTGGGAGTTTTGTGAAGTTTCAAAGTCACCTATTTAATCATTTACTTGAAAGTAAAATTTGCTGTTAAATTAAAGTTCTTAAAATTGAGGCTTATAAAGTTTTGTTTAGTTAATGATCATAGTCCTACCTGTAGTAAATTTTAAGAGGTGAGTCAGTTTCTTGCAATTTTGTCAACATTGTGTTTCACTGTAGTAAAAGTGGAAAACTGCAATAGTAGAAAATTATATGTTCATGATTGCTAAGTGTTTGTCTCTCTTGTGTATTGGAAGTGCATATTAATAGTATAACAGGATCCACAGTTTGCCTATTATGCTAATGCTAGGTTTACAATAATGGGAAGACCACTACTTATGAAAACCATAATTACTTTATTCAAAAGATAGTGAGAAGCCACCTGTTAGTGGATTCCAATTAACTTCCATTTCAAATAGTAAAGTATTTAACTGAGAGAGACTTAACCTATGTCCAATTTATGATCCTGCAGTGAATGTTAATAGTAATGTTATAAAGACCATTCAGTTTGAACAAGTCCTGAAAGTAATAGAGTGTTTCGGTAACTGTTATATTTTTGCAAATAGTTTGTGCTGTTCTAGCTGCTAGCATCAATCTTACCGTAAACATATGTATGTGTCAAAGTTCATTGCACTCGCGTGTGGCCAAGTATAGGTTGTGTTTATCCGTTAAAGAAATACTTTCTTAAACGAGAACGTTAATCCTTCTCTTGCCTAATTAGGCTGGCGACCGTTTTCCTTATTCTTTAAACAGTATAGCTAGGCAAAAATATTGTTTGTTACTGTTCGAATATTTACGTAATTCTGACTTCCATTTCCGATAAGCCATTTCCGTTAGGTACAACACGGTCAACCTAGCAAAATTCCTCTCAGAGGGTAACACTGTTCTGTTGCGTTATACCATAATTGCTTTAATAAGATTGTTTTATTTCACAACCTGCCTCCAGCTTCGAGGTTATGGTGTAGCTGTAGCAGACGGCAGTGTTACAATAGGGCCAAAAAAATGGTTCAAATGGCTCTGAGCACTATACGACTTAACTTCTGAGGTCATCAGTCGCCTAGAACTTAGAACTAATTAAACCTAACTAACCTAAGGACATCACACACATCCATGCCCGAGGCAGGATTCGAACCTGCGACCGTAGCGGTCACTCGGTTCCAGACTGTAGCGCCTAGAACCGCATGGCCACTCCGGCCGGTTGATACGGCCAGCTGAAACAGAATTTCTATATATTCTGCAGTTTACTTTAAAACAGGGTAAGTGCTGTCCATCCCATCACTGCCCCTCCCCCCACACATATATACTTGCACGTACACACACACACATGTGTGAGAACAGTGCTTTCAGCGTTTAGTCTTAGCGTTTTTGCAAACGTCTTACATTTATTTTTTGTTTAAATTACACAGTTCAATTTGAACACAACTAGAATATCAAATATGACGTTTACTCTACTTTTCATTACTCCTCTTAACTCTAACACCTTTTTCACAGTTGTTCATGAGACTTGTGAACTCTACAATGATGACAGTTATTGTCTCAAGACCGCCTCGAAAGCCGAAAGCCACTTAAGAACATAAATCTGGATGTAGATGATGGATGTTGGGTTGCCTATCTTAACGTACTAGGGTAATCCCAAAAGTAAGGTCACCTATTTTTTTATAAGTACATAGTCCTGTTCATTTCTACAATGTTTTACATCAGTTTACAGATTGAACATTCAGCTATTTTTCGACATAATCACCATTTCTGTCGATGCATTTTTGTAGACGCTGTGGCAATTTTTGTATGCCGATGTCATACCAGCTCGCCGCCATGCTTTTCAGAAAGTTATGAACCTCTTCTTTCACCTCGTCGTCGGAGCTGAATCACTGGGTCCACAATTAATGCTGACAGGTACTGTGAGACTCTGAAAAAAACGGGCAATTCGGAACCGGAGAAGAGGAATGTTGAGCAAGGGCGTACACGTTCTCCATGACAACGCTCGCCCACACATCGCTCGGCAAATCGTTGCTCTCATGCAACAGTTTCTGTGGAACATAATCGCACACCCACCCTATAGTCCTGACTTGGCGCCCAGTGACTATCACCTGTTCCCTAGGTTAAAAGAACATTTGGCCTGAAAGCCATTCAGCTCCGACGACAAGGTGAAAGAAGAGTTTCTTAACTTTCTGAACAGCATGGCGGCGAGCTGGTATGACGTGGGCATACAAAAACTACCACAGCGTCTACAAAAATGCATCGACAGAAATGGTGATTATGTCGAAAAATAGCTAAATGTTCAAGCTATGAATTGATGTAAACCATTGTAGAAATAAACAGGTCTATGTACTTATAAAAAAGTAGGAGACCTTACTTTTGGGATTAGCCTCGTACATGATATGCGAGGCCTATTCGGAAAGTAACGTCCGATCGGTCGCAAAATGACAATCACTGTGAATATAAAAAATATTTTATTTGCAACAGTTAGCTACACCTTCCAGCTACTTCTCCACATAGTCGCCGCTCCAATTTTAGACATTTTTCTGGTGTTAGAACATTGTCTTCATAGCCAGCGGTTCAAATGAGCATAGGTGAAACTCAGGAAGAGTCAATTACGGGCTCTGCTGTGTGTGATGAAAAACTTTCCATAGGAAACGCTGCAGGAGCATCTTCATTTCCCCTGCAGAGGACGGCCGAGAATTATCATGCAGAAGGAAAAGCATAGATTAGGTGAAATCTCACATCAGGCCCTCATACTTGGCGGGAGACACTATTGCTCTAAGCATTTTTACGTGCTCACTGTGCGCTCATAACTGACACGAGCGACGCGGCGCGATCAACGGGCATAGTAAAGGCACTGCCCAACGTATCTGTGCAAATCTTCGTCAGATTTTCACTGTGGTTTCCATTTCGATCCCCGCCGGCCCTTGCTTTCCGAACAGCCCTCGTATTTTCCTGGCCTGTTTTACAATGTGCAACACAATTAAATAATCACATTACCTAACTACGTAATTATTGGCCAGACGTCACCCTCGGGCTCGGAGAAGCTTCAAACAGCAAGCTGTCGACACACGCGAGAAAGAGGCAGAGCTCAGTTGATGTAAGGTGTAAGGTAGGTTAATGACGTTACAGTGGCACCAAATTTCACCAGAGTTTGGCCTAACCCCACCAAGGACTTTTTACATGATGAAAGGAATGTCTCACTCACTCTGACCCACAGTTTACCCCTTCTTTTAAAGTCTTCGCATGGAGGTTAGAACGGCGATGCCAAGAGATGAAATTACGCTTTTTCCTTATGCGCTCCCGGAAAAAACGTTTCAGGAAAGTCGCCTTTCAGAATCGACAAGAAAAGGCGTCAGGGAGTTGCATAAAGGGAGTCAATGAAACCACGCCTACCCCTGAGGCGTTCAGTTCAATGCATTTTGCCGTCGATAACGAGAGTTCGTTGGTGATGGACAACAGGACGACATTCTCGGCAATCTTTGACATGGCGGACGTCCCAACGGCCATTAAACCCTTCTCTAAGGACATTTTGTGGCTACATGCCCACTGAAGGTGACTACACAATTTAGGAGTGTAGTGCGATCGCAGCTGTTGTTCTCGTGTGTAGGTTGCAACCATTATGAACTGTTCAAACCATCTGACGGCATTTTACACCAAAATTCGGTAATACTGTCAGTTTCACCAGCCTTCGTTTTGTTGAATACGTTAAGGGGCTCCGGAAAGGCTCAAAATCATGAAAAGTTCAATTTTTACTTTTTTGCGTTTTCTCAATCTGCAGACTATTAGCTTTTAATAGATATATAATTTATTCAATTCCGAAGACTACAACAATTTTTAAATTTTTTTTGAAATGTGTTCTACATGGGCGTGACCCACTGTGGCGCTGTTAAACTGCTGTCAAATGGTGTTATTATTAACGTCCGTGTTCATCAGGTACATTTTAGTGATGTGAGATAAAGTATGTGTTGTGGCTAACCTATTTTCAGAGACTTAGCAGCACCTGAACTGTTGAAAAAGTGTATTCACGGAAAAACTCAAAACCCCAATGAAAGTGTAAATAGTGTTATATGGTCGAGAATCCCCAAGACTGTATTTGTTGGAATAGAAACACTTCACTTTGGTGTGTATGATGCTGTTGCGACTTTCAATGACGGCAACATTGTAAGGTGCAAGGTATTTAGAAATATGGGAATGAAGATAGGTTCTAACATGGTACGAGTGATGCTTGCTTCAGACAAGGAACGCCTTCGGGCTGCAGACAGGGCTGTAAAGAGTCTAGAAATACAAGCAAGAGTAAACAGGAGGAGGAACAAGAGGAAGCTGGAGAAGGAGTTTGCAGAGGATGAAGATAATCCATCCTATGGATGCACTAAAAAGTTAATCCAATCTTTGTCGCTCGATTCCCAAAACTTTTATTTTCTCATACTAATTACATGTTTTCTAAGGATCTTCCAAACATATTTGTTTCAAACTTTCAGTAAATGTTACACAGTACCTTCTGCATAATTTAACACAGCCTTTTTCCAAAAAACTGTATATTTTTGAATATATAAATAAAAAATTGCAAAAAAATGTTGTGAATTTTCATTACAATTGAAAAAAATCATCTTTAATAACTGAACTAAAATTTTGTAAAATCCCTGTGTTAAGTTGTAGCCCATATTCCAATAAATAATCTGTAAAAAGTTCAACTTCCTACCTCAAATACTTTGTGAGGAAAGATGTAATTTATAAGCGTTATTTTAACATTGCAAGTATAGGGCGTTCCGGAGCCCCTTAAAAAGATACCTGCATGGAGCAAACCTATGACAGAGTCCTGGGCACCTGCTAACACGCATACCGGAACGGAGAGTTTTCAAGTAGTTGCCTACCTGCAGGCACCTAGAGTACTCGTCGCAGGTTTTCTCTGGAAATGTACATTTTTAAAGTGCTTAACAAATGTGGGCGGGTGGCACTGAGTGCTTCGCCAAACTTGGATGGAGAGGGCGGCTTAGAAGGACCATCTGGTATTTTATTCCCGCGTGTGTCAGTGTAGCACCCGTCTGTCATCACGCCACGGGAGGGCACAAAACAGGACGGCTGAAAAAGCGGAATCATCCATTGCTGCTTCGAACCGTGTTCAGTTCTCTTCGAATGGTTTCAGACGGTTCCCTCTTGGTTCCGCACTGTACATCAGAGCAAAATCTGCGGTCGCACTGCACTCCAAAGGGGTGTGATCACGTTCAATGTGAATACTGGACCACGATGTCTTTAGAAAAGGGTTGAAGTGTACGTGGGATGTTAGCAGTGTCCAAGATTGTCACGAATGTCGTCCTGATGCTCGGTGCGCTGCGAACTATCGTTTTTGACTGCTAAACGTATGGAGTGCCTGAATGGTGGTTTCATTTACACACTTTGTGCCTCCCCCTGAGGAATTCTTGTCTGGATACTTAGAGGCGCTTTGTCTGAAATGTTTTCCTCGGCCAGACATAAGAAAATCACTTCATTTCAATGCTGGGCATCGAGTTCTAACTTCCATCGAAGAGGCTTTAAAAGAAGGCGTGAGACTGGGTGAGGTGACTTCCAAACCGTGTGACCGGTACACAGAGGCGTTGAGCAAAATTATAGTGAAATTTGGTCGCACTGGGTCATCATTGCCTACCTTGATCCTCACATGAGCTTCTGAGCTCTGGCCTTTTCTTCTCACGTGTCGACATCTTGCTGTTCGAAGCGAAGCCGAACCCAAGTGTGACGTTGCAGAGCGTCACGCTTAAATACATTACTACACAGAAAGTTTGAAGACACTGTTAAGCCAAATTTCAAACTTTTAAGTCGCAATGGAAAATAATTACGGGGCTCGTAAAACGCTGCGCAGCGTGTTTTGCCCATCCTGTATAAATACGAAACTGTTCTACAAAGCAGCGATGGGAGAATCATTCAGTATGATAGGCTACAACAAACAGTCATAACAGGCGGGACTGGAGGTCGGGGTGGTGGAATATCAGCAAACAGCTTCGCAGAGTCCGCCACTCCCACAGTAGCGCCACATTCATGCTCGGTATTCACGGCTGCTGTCGGCCCTTTAGCAGATGCAGCGAATCAGAGCCGCTTTCACGGCCTCCCCTATCGCTGGCCGACTGCCAAAGGCGACAGTTCGTGATGTTTCCACTGCTCACCGGCAGTAGCTCAGCGTATATTCCGCCTACTCTCTGGACAACGCCAGTCTGTGCCTGGCTGCCAGCAGGCAGATTACGCTGGGTCAGATGTTGCAACTTGGCGAGAGAACCACAAATAATTAAGAAGATTAAATGAATACAGAAAACGTCTGAAACACAGATTCTGACCTTATGATACTCTTTACCCAAAAAATTTGGTATTTCGTCATTGCTGAACAGCTAGTGAAATTAATATCGAAGTTTTCACTTTTTATTTTACTACAAATTGTTAGTTGTCGCATCCAAGTAAGCAACGAGTCAAGATGCTCTGTGCATCGTGCATAAATTGTAGGGGTTTGTAGCTCTCCACGATCCTTGCGTTCGTAAACAACCTGCTGCATTGCCTTGCCAATATGTGCTGAACGATTCGGTTAAGTCGAAGACAGAGATACACTGGAGCGTCTCCGCTGCAGTGTTGACCAAATATTACTGATAACGCAGTGGTTAGCACTCTGGACTCGCATTCGGGTGGACGCCGGTTCAAAACTGCGTCTGGCCATCCAGATTTAGGTTTTCCTTTATTTTCCTGAATCGCTCAGGCAAATCCCGGGATGGTTCCTTTCAAAGAGCATGTCCGATTTCCATCCCCTTCCTTGATACAATTCGAGCTTGTGCTCTGTCTCTAATGACCTCGATGTTGACGGGAACTTTATGTTAACGGGCGGTAGACCCAATCTTCCCTCCCTCCTAGCGCTGATAGATTTATTAAGTTTTATATATAGATTCAAATTACAAAAGAGCACTCTTCAGTACTCCCATTAGTCAAATATATGGCTAAAAAGCTACCGAAAAACACCATAGAATATACATTACCCTCGTTCTCGTATTTTAGTGTCAAAACTAATAGAATAGCTATGAAACACTCATTCACCGATTATTTCGTCTCAGTTAAATGTGTTGATACATAACAATGACTTCTAATTATCGTGGTGACAGAATCCCTTGTTATAGCCCAAGCACCAAAAAAATTTTTCATTTATACGACCTAGAACAAGCGTACTTAATCCTTTTTCTAACACACAATATTACGAGAAAAGATTTTATTACAGCGGGAAGGCATGGATAGGAGGAACGATTCTGTAACGACAGCAGAAATTAAGCTTCAAAGTCTAAGACACGCTCATTGAAATACACTACTGAAGATATTATAAACCTGGAATATTTAATTCGTTAGCTTCGTGATATCCAAAATGGGTCTGATTATTTAATATCGCACTTAAAGTGACTACTAAAGAGTGTTATACAAAAATATTCAGCTTGCTACAGTCTTTAGCTTCAGGGAATTTACGTAATTTGCATGTGTTATTTGTCGCTTACCACGAGATGTGAAGTGTCTACCCGTTTAGTACAATAGACACTAATCCCCCTGTGTTACTATGCAAAACCCCGGTCTTCACAGGTGATGACGAATGTAGTAGTTTTATTCGTGAGACACTCGACAAGTGCAGTTTATTTCCGTTCGCTAGGATGATGCCGTTGTACCTCAGAGTTAAAGTGGAGACACGTGTGCACTATTCTATTGACTTTGCCGACGTAACCTGGATCCCTCCATCCCCAAAAATTTTACCACCACTTCTAACTTCTAGAATGACTTTACCTCAGCGTCCCGTTCTATATCCGCATTCTCTCATCTACACATATCCTCCATAGTTTGATAAAATTCCCCCCTTTACTCAAATTCGTCGATTCTCTTCACAAAACGTGTAGATACCACAAACTCGACGATAAGAACTCGACTGTCTACAATGTAGCTTCCGCTCATATACACACATCAAGAAAATGTTTTTCATCGCCCCGGTTCCAAGAACTGCTGAAGATAGACTTTGACTGTGGATATTGTATTACAGACACAGTCCCTTTGACTGTGGATATTGTATTACAGACACAGTCCCTTTGACTGTTCAGAGGTGTCACTAAACCCGTCCTAAGATGTAAAGAGCCATGCATGAACAGTACCTATTAGACGGTGGGGATCCGACAGCGTATCAGTTCCAGTCATTCCACCAGGAAGGAAGTAAACGGCTCGTGTTGTCTGTAGTTCAACCATGCCTAGACGGTCAATACCGCAGTTCGATCGCGTCCGCATTGTTACTTTGTGCCAGGAAGGGCTCTAAACAAAGGAAGTGTCCAGGGGTCTCAGAGTGAACCAAAGCAATGGTGTTCGGACATGGAGCAGATACAGAGAGATAGGGTCGATGATATGCCTCGCTCAGGCAGCCCCAGGGCTACTACTGCAGTGGATGGCCGCTACCTACGGATTATGGCTCGGGGGAACCCTGACAGCAACGCCATTGTGTTGAATAATGCTTTTCGTGCAGCCACAGGACGTCCTGTTACGATTGAAACCGTGCGCAGGAGGCTGCGTGATGCGCAACTTCACTCCCGACGTCCATGGCGAGTTCCATCTTTGCAATCACAACACCATGCAGCGCGGTACAGATGGGCACTACAACCTGCCCAATAGACCGCTCAGAATTGGAATCACGTTCTCTTCGCCGATGAGTGTCGCAGATGCCTTCAACCAGACAGTCGTCGGAGACGTGTTTGGAGGCAACCCGGTCAGGCTGCAGCAAGGTGAGGTTTCCCTGCTTCTTTGGTGTGGCATTCTGTGAGGCCGACGTACGCCACTGGTTGTCATGGAAGGCACCGTAACGGCTGTACGATACGTGAATGCCATCCTCCGACCGATAGTGCAACCATATCGGTAGCATACTGGCGATGCATTCGTCTTCATTGTACACATCTTGTGAATGACTTCCTTCAGGACAACGACATCGCTCGACTAGAGTGGCCAGCATTTTCTCCAGACATGAACCCTATCGCACATGCTTAGGATAGATTGAAAAAAGCTGTTTATGGACGACGTGACCCACCAACCACTTTGAGGGATCTAAGCCGAATCACCGTTGAGGAGTGTGACAATCTGGACCAATAGTGTCTTGATGAACTTGTGGATAGTATGTCACGACGCATACAGGCATGCATCAATGCAAGAGGACGTCCTAATTCGTATTAGAGGTACCGGTGCGTACAGCAATCTGGACCACCACCTCTGAAGGTCTCGCTGTATGGTGGTACATCATGCAATGTGTGGTTTTCATGAGCAATAAAAAGGGCGCAAATGATGTTTATGTTGATCACTATTCCAATTTTCTGAGCCGAGGTGAAGCATAACTTCTTTTGATGTGTATATCAACAAGTGCCACCATCCTTCCACCTCCACACCATGTCCGATTACAAGACAACTTCAACAAGATCCCTCTTGGTGACAGAGAATGCGTCGTACTGGCTGAAGTCCTAGTTTCAATCAAATACATTATTACCCACGTCAACATTCCTTTTCCTCAACACATATTAATCATACACGGATGAATGAGGTCTCATTATAAATATTTATTAAACAGGCTTCTGACACTGCACTGCAATTTTGCGCTAAAACTTACGCTTAGCGGGAAATTTTAACGTACAAGAGACTTTTAAATATCATAGTCGAAAGGGTTTCATGGATGCCTTCATGCATGTCAAGCTTCGTATTTACATTGTACGAAACTGATTTGTTAATGACTAATAAGAGACTCCCTTTTCATAATATCTTATTACAAGTACCATTTTATTTGTTTTAAAATACTTATTAACTGGCTAATTTGTACACAGCGTTGTCACAGGTAATAACCAAGACCGCTGCGGTAGTCCATTATTTCTGCCCATCGTAAAAGTTGACTTTTCTAAACTAATCCGAAACGACAAACATATTTTTCATTGAGGCCTTCAATTGCTATTTACCTGTTGCTTACGTTCTTACTGTAATTAAAACTGTTGTGGGTCATGTGATCCTACTGACAGTCCCTGATCTCTGCAGTCGTACAAGACGGGACAAACATTCCGAATACAGAATATATTTCTGGACACATGGACATGTATGTACAAGGATGTGTCATAAATTCTTGATTACTATTTCACGTCGTCGGTTCTTTTTTCCCTTCCTTCCCACAACGATCCTTATCGCAAAGACTACCCTTGTTCGAAATACCGTCATTATTTTAAAAAAATATAAGTGTGCGGAAGTATCGCACGAATCCCCTGGTGTCCTATATGTAGACTAGGACTGCAGTACTTCTCCTGTCTTTCTGTCGCATCCTCTCACTCAACCCTCAGTTTATACACCCCACTCCCTAGCCTGACTTAGTTCCCCAAATCAGAGACATTACTAGCCATTTACCTGTATTGCCCTACATCTCTACATCATACATTCCTTCCTGCCGACACAGAACATTCTCGCACGTCCAGAATGAGATTTTCACTCTGCAGCGGAGTGTGCGCTGATATGAAACTTCCTGGCAGATTAAAACTGTGTGCCCGGCCGAGACTCGAACTCGGGACCTTTGCCTTTCGTGGGCAAGTGCTTTACCAACTGAGCTACCGAAGCACGACTCACGCCCGGTCCTCACAGCTTTACTTCTGCCAGTATCTCGTCTCCTACCTTCCAAACTTTACAGAAGCTCTCCTGCGAACCTTGCAGAACTGGCACTCCTGAAAGAAAGGATATTGCGGAGACATGGCTTAGCCACAGCCTGGGGGATGTTTCCAGAATGAGATTATCACTCTGCAGCGGAGTGTGCGCTGTTATGAAACTTCCTGGCAGATTAAAACTGTGTGCTCGACCGAGACTCGAACTCGGGACCTTTGCCTTTGCCCGCGAAAGGCAAAGGTCCCGAGTTCGAGTCTCGGTCGGGCACACAGTTTTAATCTGCCAGGAAGTTTCATTCTCGCACGTGCCGAGGGTGTCATCATCTTCGTTACAGTCACCATCACTGTCGTCATCTCGGTACAAGGCATACTGGTCTCCATCTGCGTTTTATACAAAGTCATCAAATGAAATAATTTTTTTAAGTTTTAACGCCGTGTGCCTGAAGTCCGGTACCATGGTCGCAGGTCTCCTCCCCCCGCCCCCTTTCATATCACAGTAGTGAGATAATCAATAGAGAAATGCAAAGCTTCGCCAGAAGGCGCCGAGGGGTACTCACTGGTCATGGCGATCAGCTGAGGTAGGTACTTCTTCCAGAAGGCACACTGCTTGAGCCGCGGCCCGCGCCCCGTCTCGCTGGAGTTGATGGCCAGCGTGAGGAACTCGCGGCCGTACGCCGTGTGCACCGGCCAGTAGGTAGCCGTCCACGTGCCGTCCTCCGACTTGCTGGGGTTCCTGCGGGCACAGGTAGGCGCACCTCAGTCCACGAGCCTCTTCTGCGGGCGAGCCAAACGTAATAATGAGTGATCATTTATGTGCCAAAACAGTTTTTGTGGGGATACTGATAACTCAAAAAGCTTTACGGGACGGCATAAACTAAGAAAAAACTGCATCACATATAAACGTTGACTGATGTTTCAGAAATACTCAACCGGCCATTAAAATTTCTACACCACAAGGATGACGTGATACAGACGTGAAATTTAACCGACAGAAGAAAATACTGTGATATGCAAATGATTAGCTTTTCAGAGCATTTACACAAGGTTGGCGCCGGTGGTGACACCTACAACGTGATGACATGAGGAAAGTTTCCAACCGATTTCTCACACACAAACAGCAGTTGACCGGCGTTGGCTGGTGAAACGTTGTTGTGATGCCTCGTGTAAGGAGGAGAAATGTGTGGCATCATGTTTCCGGCTTCGGATTGTAGGCTATCGCGAATGCGGTTTATCGTATTGCGACATTGCTGTTCGCGTTGGTCGAGATCCAATGACTGTTAGTAGAATATGGAATCGGTGGGTTCAGGAGGGTAATACGGAACGCCGTGCTGGATCCCAACGGCCTCGTATCCCTAGCAGTAGAGATGACAAGCATCTTATGCTCATGGCTGTAGCGAATCGTGCAGCCACGTCTCGATCCCTGAGTCAGCAGATGGGGACGTCTGCAAGACAACGACCATCTGCACGAACGGTTCGACGACGATTGCAGCAGCAGGGTCTACCAGCTCGGAGACCATTGCTGCGGTTACCCTTGACCCTGCATCACAGACAGGAGCGCCTGCGATGGTGTACTCAACGACGAACCTGGCTGCACGAATGGCAAAACGTCATTTTTTCGGATGAATCCAGGTTCTCTTTACAGCATTGTGATGGTCGCATCCGTGTTTGACGACATCGCGGTGAACGTATATTGGAAGCGTGTATTCGTCGTCGCCATACTGGCGTATCACCCGGCGTGATGGTGTGGGGTGTCATTGGTTGGACGTCTCGGTCACCTCTTGTTCGCATTGACGGCACTTTCAACAGTGGACGTTACATTTCAGATGTGTTACGACCCCTGGCTCTACCCATAATTCGGTCCCTGCAAAACCCTACATTTCAGCAGGATAGTGCACGACCGCATGTTGCAGGTCCTGTACGGGCCTTTCTGGATACAGAAACTGTTCGACTGCTGCCCTGGCCAGCACATTCTCCAGATCTCTCACCAACTGAAAACGTCTGGTCAACTGAAAATGTGGGGTCAATAGTGGCAGAGCAACTGGCTCGTCAGAATACGCCAGTGGCTACTCTTGATGAACTGTGGTATCGTGTTGAAGCTCCATGGGCAGCTGTACCTGTACACGCCATCCAAGCTTTGTTTGACTCAAACAACGGCCAGCTTTGGTATAAAAGATCAGTGCATTAACAGAGCTAGGATTTGTACTCAGGTGATTCATGTGAAAAGGCTTTCGTCGCGATGATGGCAGTACGCCGAATGATAGTTGAAGCCAGACGAAATCGACATTACATTTCGCAGTATTCTGCGTCGACATTGTCAAGAGTGTGCCGAGAATACTAAATTTCAGGCATTATCTCTCACCCGGACAACGCAGTGGCCAACAGCCTTCACGTAACGATCGAGAGCTCAAAATGGTTCAAATGGCTCCAAGCACTATGGGACTTAACATCTGAGGTCGTCAGCCCCCTAGACTTAGAACTACTTAAACCTAACTAACCTAAGGACATCACACACATCCATGCGCGAGGCAGGATTCGAACCTGCGGCAGTAGCAGCAGCGCGGTTCCGGGCTGAAGCGCCTAGAACCGCTCGGCCACAATGGCTGGCACGATCGAGAGGAGGCGTGTTTGCGTAGAGTTTCCAATTGGTTGGTCGGTTGGTTGGTTTGGGGGGGAGGGTGGGGGATGGGACCAAACAGCGACCTCATCGATCTCATTGGGGCAGTTAAGAATGGGGAAGAAAATCGGCATTGCTCTTTCAGAGGAACCATCCCGGAATTTTGCTGAAGCGATTTGGGGAAATCACTGAAAACCTAAATCATGACGGGCGGACGCGGTTTGAAGTGTCGTCCTGCCGAATGCGAGTCCAGTGTCTAACCACTTAGCCAGCGCGCTTGGTATAGTTGTCAGTTTTAACAGGTAAGTTCACTGCGTGAAATAGCAGCCGAAATCAATGTGGGACGTACGACCAACGTATCCCTTAGGGGAGTGCGGCGAAATTTGTCGTCAATGGGCTATGGCAGCAGACGATCGACGCGAATGCCTTTGCTAACAGCTCGACGTCGCCTGTCGCGCCTCTCCTCGGCTTGTGACCCTAGACGAGTGGAACACCGTGGCCTCGTCAGACGAATCCTGATTTCAGTTGGAAAGAGCTGATGGTACGGTTCGGGTGAGGGAGGTGCAGACCCCACGAAGCTATGGACCCAAATTGTCTACAATGCACAGTGCAAGCTGGCGGTGGCTCCATAATGGTTTGGGCTGTCTTTACATGAAATGGACTGCGTCCTCTGATCCAACTGAACGGGTCATTGACTGGAAAGTCATTGACTCGAAAGTTTAAGTTCGGCTACCTGGAGACCATTTGCAGCCATTCATTTACTTTGTGTTCTCAAACAACGATGGTATTTTTATGGATGGCATTGCGCCATGTTCAAAACAATTGTTCGCGATTGGTTTGAAGAACACTGGGAAGAGTTCTAGCGAATTATTTTGGCCACGTAGATCGCACGACATGCATCCCATTGAACTTATATGGGACGTAGTCGGGAGGTCATTTCGGGCACAAACTCCTGCACCGTGAATACTTTCGCAATTATGGACGACTGCAGAGGCAGTACGGCTCATTATTTCTGCATGAGACGTCCAACGACTTGTTGAGTCCATGTCACACAAAGTTGCTCCACTATACTGAGGAAAAGAAACTCCAACACGATACCAGGAGGTAGGCCATGACTTGTCACTTCAGAGTATATTTTCTTTAATTTTCATGGTTGGTGTGTCTGACTCTTGGAAGGTTGCTAACTTATTTTTGGTATTAAATGAAAGTGTTGTGAGCTCCATTTTTATTCGATGTTTCACAAAATATAACTGCACATTGGATATTTTTAAAACAGAAGTCTTCAACGATACGATATTGCAGTGCCTGTGTTATTCTCAATTACAAGGGGACCGTACGAACTTACCCTCATCATTTCAATCGTTTTGACAGTTTGCCTAGAGAATGACCTGAACTTCCAGGAAGACGCAACTTCCACCTTTTTCTACAAAATCGAGTTACAAAATTACAGGCCTACTAATATATTTTGTACAGTCGTAAGCTGAAAAAAATTGGGTTAATAGGCGGTTACTTCGGGATGCGCGAAGTCTCTTGATCGACTCTTTCTACCAGTCCTTTTTCTTCCCATTCTCACGTTATTCTGGGAAATTGCAGTATTAAAAGAATCACTCCCACGTATATTCCACTGTGTAGCCTGTCGACGTTTATTTTTACATACGTGCAAGGAATTTTACGTAACGACTACCAAATTGCTCGTACATCGTCGAACGGAGTAGAGGGATAGTTTCTAGAGAAGTTTAATAAAAATTTAATCGGTCGTACACTAGCACTAGTATGTCCAAACGTATGTACAAATATTCGGTGATATATTTTGATATGTGTGGTAAGCCGCTGAACTGTGTGATAATAAAGAACCTTTTATGAATGCAAACTTCTTTTCTTTTTTTTTTTTTTTTTTTTTTACACTGAAAAATCATGCACCTGCAAAAATTCGTCGCTCATCACACTTGCTGTATGTCACAGTAATTGTTCTTTACGGTAGCTGCAGTACTGATTTGACAGTAAGTTCTCGTGATATCCTTTTGTTACAGTCTCTTTACGAACACATTTTTGTGTACTTTTATTGCTAAATATTATGTAAGCAATGAATTAATCTTTAAATATTGATAATTTTTACAGTAAAAGTAATTCTGTTATTAGAATGGGAATTAAAAGTACCTATAGGAAGATCCATCCAGAGATCTTGCGCATATGGGACTGATGTGAAATTTTCAAATTCAATCTTTTCGAAAACGGGAGGAGTTGCACCACCCCCCTCCTGTTTACATATGTTGAAGTCCTAGTAGTGCTCTGAACGGCCTGTCTATATCAATGAAAACCGTGAGCGGAGGTTTATACGGTCTCCTTGTTAGCGGAAGGCAGTTATTCAAAGTAAAGCATGCTGTGCTTGTTAGTACTTTTTTTGCTGGTTTACTGCAGCACAGCATGTTAATATTCATCACTTTCGAGCAGTACCCAGTTTCCAGCGCCACACGTTAAGTCACTTAAGATTGTAAGAGCCCAGTTTAACGTCACAGCCAGGACACGGTAAAATCATTCACAGTCAAGCATTGCGTTACAATATTAGGTTCAGTTTGGTTGGGAAGTTCAGATTTTATTTGTTTCTGAGACGTTCTTATCGTTACAATGCAGTGTTAGTGTTCGCTTATGTGCCATTTAAAATTTGGTATTTTATTTAGGCACTTCTGGTATTTAAATTTGCAGGACAATTTTTACAGAAGCATTTCGGATATTTATTTCTAATTTTATGTACATTTTTTATTTTTATTTTCTGTGCTGGAATCGGAAGACATGCACTGTGATGTCACTCATCGTTTCACAGTTTATTCCACTGTACAACACAGAATTTCGCGGGATAGCTTCTTTAGTATTCAGTTTTAAGTTGTGTAATTATTTCTAGTCAAAGTTAACTTCAATACAGTAATACAGTTTCAGATGGATTCGAGGATTCATTTCAACAGAAGCCTTCACGTAAGCACATCGTTTGCATTGTTCAGGTTCACGTTACAGCACACACGTTCAAGAAAGTTAGAGAATAGGAAGCCAGTTTACTTATGGAACAACAAAAAACAAACAATAATAAAAATCAAAACAGTAAAGCATGTTTTATCAAAGCTATTTCAATATATTCGTTATTATTCTTAAAATAGTTCGTTATTATTCCTAAAATAGTTCGTTATTATTCTTAAAATAGTAGTTTTGTATAACTTGACAAATTATAAAAAATCTTTCCTCAACTTTCGTTCGTGCCTGATCTTTAATTCTTCGGTGTATTACGAGAAGGCTGCGGCCAAATGTTTAATCTGATACGCTTTAAAAACACGTAAGCTTTGCTTCTTCATCTCCTATAGTTATCCTGAAAATGCACGTAATATGGCAAAGAATCCTTTTCCTGCTCAGTATTTCTCAGTTTTTACTGTCTATGGCCGACAGAGCACTAATAACATATTTCCAGGATTAAGCTACACCTAATAATATATCCTTTGTTGCACGTGACAGTATCATAATACAATGCAACTTGTAAGGTATAATTTAACTTACAGGTCTTGAACCTTTACATGTATTATATCCAAGGGGACCAGACCTCTGTGCCAACACAATAGATACCGAAGATGAGACGGTGTTTATTGACATTACCGCAGTCCATCAAAAACTGTCATGGACAGCTGATTTCAAATATCTGACTGTTACTGGATTATTGAAATAATGTGTTATTAATCCCCTCCATAAGCAGAATGAAAGTGTTAACACTGTGCCTTGAACCAGAATTCCGGTCTTCATCTACATCTACATACATACTCCGCAATCCACCATACGGTGCGTCGCGGAGGGTACCTCGTACAACAACTAGCACATTCTCTCCCTGTTCCACTCCCAAACAGAACGAGGGAAAAATGACTGCCTATATGCCTCTATACGAGCCGTAATCGGTCTTATCTTTGTGGTCTTTCCGCGAAATATAAGTTGGTGGGAGTAAAATTGTACTGCGGTCAGCCTCAAATGCTGGTTCTCTAAATTTGCTAAGTAGCGATTCACGAAAAGAACGCCTCCTTTCCTCTAAAGACTCCCACCCGAGTTCCTGAAGCATTTCCGTAACACTCGCGTGATGATCAAAACTACCAGTAACAAATCTAGCAGCCCGCCTCTGAATTGCTTCTATGTCCTTCCTCAATCCGACCTGATAGGGATCCCAAACGCTCGAGCAATACTCAAGAATAGGTCGTGTTAGTGTTCCATTAGCGGTCTCCTTTACAGATGAACCACATATTCCCAAATTTCTACCAATGAACCGAAGACGACTATCCGCCTTCCCCACAACTGCCATTACATGCTTATCCCACTTCATATCGCTCTGCAATGTTACGCCCAAATATTTAATCGACGTGACTGTGTCAAGCGCTACACTACTAATGGAGTGTTCAAACATTACGGGATTCTTTTTCCTATTCATCTGCATTAATTTACATTTATCTATATTTAGAGTTAGCTGCCATTCTTTAAACCGGTCACAAATCCTGTCCAAGTCATCGTGTATCCTCCTACAGTCACTTAACGACGACACCTTCACGTACATCACAGCATAATCAGCAAACAGCCTCACATTGCTATCCACCCTATCCAAAAGATAGTTTATGTAGATAGAAAACAACAGCGGACCTACCACACTTCCCTGGCGCACTCAAGATGATACTCTCACCTCCGATGAACACTCACCATCGAGGACAATGTACCGGGTTCTATTACTTAAGAAGTCCTCGAGCCACTCACATATTTGGGAACTAATCCCATATGCTCGTTTCTTAGTTAGGAGTCTGCAGTGGGGCACCGAGTCAAACGCTTTCCGGAAGTCAAGGAATATGGCATCTGTCTGATACCCTTATCTATGGTTCGCAAGATATCATGTGAGAAAAGGGAGAGTTGCGTCCTCAGATCCATGAAGATGCCTCACATTGAATGTTGGAATCACTGTTTACCACATACAACCTCACCCCTGGTAATGACATTGTCAGTACTATGACATGAAACTTGTTAGTCTCAGTACTGAGAATGTTGCCGATTAGTTTTCGAATATCTGATACAATTACCAAAACACCTCACCGTTACTGTCACACACAGCCTCTCCCCTGGTAGTAGCATTGTTAGTATTGTGACATCAAACTTATTATTCTGAGTATTGAGAATATTTTCAGTATTGAGAATATTTTCAGTATTAAGAATATTTTCAGTACTGAGAATATTCATAGTATTGAGAACGTTACGCAATAGTTTTTGAATATTTGATATAACGCATCATCTTTAGAATATCTGATACAATTACCAAACCATGTTACCAGACTATGTTATCCTATTATCAAATTGTAGTACAACACTTGCGATTGCTATAACATTGCCCCGAAATATGTTGCTATAAATACATCACACATTAGACAACTGGTGCCTAACTTCCTCGGTACTGATTCATGAAACAGTTCTACTATGGCTTCATAACAGATGTTATTTTTCTGTAACTGAGTTACCTTTCTTGGAAGTTTCGTCTTTAATACTGAATCGTACCATCATAACATTTCACTAATACAATTAACTAAGCAACAGTGAAGATACGAAGATACATGTTACTTTATTCTTCTGACTCACAGTCCAAATCGGAAATAAATGCCCATAGTCCCATGTTAGTCAACTGTGGGTACGTGTCATAGAGTAGTAATATCTCTGGAGTGAGCATTCAGATGCTGAGAATAAACTTTGTGTTGTCAACATAAAATGCCCCCTGCCAATTTGACCCGGGGACGGCGAATGTTTGCCCGTAAAGTGCCCTGTAGTTTGAGATTTTAAAATGTAATTAGATCGCTAACACAGAGATTCTCTAGGAGGTGCAGTAGATTTGGTGCAGACATCATAAAAATTTCCATTTTATACTTGGAATAAATTAGACTCATAGTTTTTATGAGTCAGTTACACGAGAACAAAAACTGTTTCGTGCAACGACTGTTAGAAAACATAGGCGGCTGGCCGTCATTTACATGACTGAGCTCATATGTATATTCCAATAATAATTACATATTAAAGGCTACCCTGACAAATGAACAATAAGCCATAAATAACTTGTACTATAAATGCGATATATCGTATACACAAAGAAGGATAACCAATAAATCAGCAGTCTAGGCCGTAACATTTGCTAACAACAGCGGCCTATATTTGATCAGTTACTGTTAAATAATGAATTACCATAATTAGCGGCAATTTTTGGCCTTGTTGACAGTCTTTGTTTCTCCATTCAATCGTGTAAACATATTTAGCGAGCAAACATTTTACTGCATGCCTATTGAAACTAAGCAGATACTCTATCAACGCAAAACAACGAAATTTCTACAAGCTGAAGAAATATTATTTGCAGTTAGGTGAAAGGGGCAGAAGTAATTCGAAACTTTTAAAATTTGTAACACTGCTAGTAAGGTTGCTACATCAAATTTTTTCGCTTGGTGGTCCTGTTTGAAATCATAAGCTTTGTTTAACATCCACACAAATGATCAACCACTACCTGAAGGAACACAGAGCTTCATGTATGCAGATGACTGTGCTATCACAGCCCAAGCCCTCTGCTTTGAAACTGTTGAAGAGAATCTGTCCAAAGCACTGAGAGAACTGTCAGCTTACGATAGGGGCAACCAGTTGAGAACAAGTCATGGAAAACACAGACTTGCGCTTTCCATCTTAAAACCCGGCAGGCAGCTAGAGGCCTCAATATCACCTGGGAAGAAACATCACTAGAACACTTTACGTATCCCAAATACCTAGGGGTCACCCTTGACCGTGCATTAACATCTAAGAGGCACTGCCTAAATACCAAGCAAAAATTGGAAGCCAGAAACAATATCATTTGAAAGCTAACAGGCACAACGTGGCGAGCACACGCCAGCAGTGTGAGAACCTTTTCCCTTGCATTTTGTAACTCTGCCGGAAAATACACAAGCCCAGTGTGGTTCAATTCTGGTCATGCCAAAACAGTAGATGTCGCTCTTAATGATACTTGTCGTATCATCACCGAGTGCCTGAAGCCTACCCCTCGGGGTAAACTGTACAGCCTCCCGGGAATTACACCCTCCCCCCCCTCCCCCCGACAGCCGCCGAGAGGTAGCAGCAAAAAGTGAGAACAAAAAATCAGAAACTTCTGAATCTCACCCCCTATATGGCTATCAACCAGCAAACCCACGAATAAATCCAGAAAGAGGTTCCTCAGATCTACCGAGGCTCTAGTTAGGCAACACAGCAATGCCGAATCGAACTATGGCGTGCTAGGCTTACCAGTATTGTGGGATGGATTACTCCAAACGAAAGACTGCCACCCGGCTACACAGAGAATTGGAATACATGGAGATCCCCCAACAGACTACGCTCGGGTGTCACGAAATGCAAGCTATCGGAAATCCTAACCTTTGGCGGGAGGAACCAGTCTGTTCACTATAGAAGGGTTAATAGCGCAATGAATATAAATTTGCAACTCCTCTAGAATATCGAGCTTTTGCCGTTAAGGCTCAACATGTAGTACTTTCATGCCCTTATTTACAACAGGAAAGTGTAGCCTTCATTTTCTAGGTGATAGCCTAGAGGACTACTGTTTTTGCAATTATATTCCCTATACCTAGAAGCAAGGTCCCTTCCTGTTGCCTGGCGTAGGCATTACTGCACGAGCCACAATGGATTTATACACGCGGTTTCTCTTCTTTTTCCCTTAATTTATCTAGCTTGTCGCCAAGGCAATGACGCAAAAGCAAACCTAGTTTCTTACACGTATAAAACCTTAGTTTCGCATTAGCCTTCTTGCAGGCGTCACCTATCCCATCGTAACTGGGACCAAAGTAAGACAATGTTACCACCCCTCGTTGAAAATTATAGTATCCATTGCAAGTATGGATTTTTTAGTGTCACCACCAGCTAGTCCAACCAGAACAACAATCTTGTTCTATTTAGTGATAGCGTCTCCACTAAGCTGCAGTTCAGTGATTCTAACGAACACCAAGGGAAAGTATGCTCGCTTATGAACGAACGGGTGACATGATTGCGAATCGATAACAACGTCGGTGGAAGTTGGCTTACGATAATAGTCAGTAATCAGACTTGAACATGTCCTAGTTGTCTTCAAATACAAAAAAGCTTAGACATTCTTGTTTTTCCATTTCCACGGTAAATTTGGTTTTATCGTTCATACGATTGAGAGCGAGCACGAAGTTCATAAAGAAAAAGCAAAACGATAAAGGAAGATTGAGGCCTTCATTGTTGTGTTCGTATCACGGTCTCAAACTGTTCACCTTAAGCAGTGATATACGCTACACAGTGATTCCGGATACACTCTACTGCACACTGAGTTTTGCGTTGACTTATCGTAACAAAAGCCACTGTTACACACTATTTCATGTCTTCATCGTCACCTGCGAAGTGAACACCACAGTAAGAAGACGCTAGTGGCTGCCAATTTAACTTTGCAGAGTGGTCATTCCAAAACCGTTGAAAATAACACAGCTTTACTGGCCATGAAAACTGATGTCTTTTTGGCCTGTCAAATGATTTCCTTGGGAGGAGAAATTTTTAATTATCACCCATGGCAAATACTGGACCATACGTTTTGTCTCCAGACCATATAGACATCAAGTTTAGATGTCATATTGTAACAGTGTTCCCCAGTGTTAATGGCTCGAAACTATAATGGAGGCTGCTGGTTTT
This sequence comes from Schistocerca cancellata, assembly GCF_023864275.1. NCBI lineage: Eukaryota > Metazoa > Arthropoda > Insecta > Orthoptera > Acrididae > Schistocerca > Schistocerca cancellata. The sequence goes on from NC_064627.1 coordinate 980,862,535, forward strand.
CGACGGTAAAACTACTTAACCGTCTTGGTCACTTGTCACGATGACTCAATAAAGAGATACTACTATAAAAGCTCGAAACTATGAACACAGGGTACTACTGTATAAGCTCGAAACTCTGAGCACAAGCTAACCACGATATCACCCATGCTGCCGCTTAGGTAATGTTTAATGTTGTGCCATCGCAGAACCATTTGGTAAAATGTATCTCTCACTAGCCTCAAATTTTCCCGTGCTATTTCTTGTGAGTGATTTTCTTTTCACCGACTAATAACAGCCTACGCAACGACCCGTAAGAGCTGATCAGTTTATGCACCGTTTGCCACTTAATTCAGCGTTATTTCGTTAAGAGACAATGTGTATCTAAAACTGAAGAATTAATTAAGTATATTCAGCAACTGATGCTGTCTACGAGTAATATTTAATATTTGGGTCAACATTTGTAAAACTCTAGTTCCTCTCTCGCAAACCCCACCTTATGGGGAGAGAGGGAGAGTTTTAGTTTCAGCGAATCAAAATTTACGAAGTAAGTAAGTATTTTTTATTTATCTGTTACCATTTTCCACCCAAAAATGAGAACATGGATCTTCTTGAATTATATACCCAACTGCCAAGAATCAAAACAAATGTTTAAGACAAATTGTACGTTGTTTTTTAATTAGAATCTGATTCTGCAATAAAAAATGGGGGTTCCAATTTGAAATTTTGGAGTTGCCTTCCGCCCTCCCCCCCCCTGGGGCTGGGGGTGGCGGGCTAATTTTAGCACAAGCAGATGTCCCCCTCGAAAATAATCAACTTTGGATTCTACACATTTTTTCGTGTGAAGCTTATTTTTCGAGTTATTCTCGTTTGTCAACATAAAATTTACACCCTGTATATGAACCGTTCGCATTAAATATTTTTTTTTTTTACTTATTTACCGAATCGCTTCGGACCGTGCGGCCAAACTTGCTTGTTCATGGAACGAGCCAATACATAGTTTACAGAATGTTGATTTGATAATTTACAAATATAAACCATTAATAAAACGGGAAGAAAGGATTTACGTATAAAGAAAACAAAGTAGAGATAAATCCTCAGGTAATGCGAGGAACTCCTGTACAGAACAGAGTGTGTGTGGCACAAGGAAACCTTTCATATTGAAATTGAATATTTGTGGCATTACGCTCATTTTTTTAAAAAATTTCCGCTGGAAGGTTACTGAAAACGAAACCTGTTTGATAGCGCACACTTTCCTGGGCTTTAGTAGCTATCATATCCAGCTCCGAGATTCTTTTCTTAGAGCAGCATAGGTTTCAGCATTAAGCGTATGGCGTAATCAGTGATGTGAGGTACTAGTTGCAGAATGTGCCTCTCTCGGAGGAAGGACCACAATAATTGTAATCTATCAGTGGGACTGGTTGATATTTTCGGAGACTGAGCGCCAAAACTCTAACAACCTTTCATTAATATTTTATTAACGGTTTGTTAAACCTGCTTAACATTCTGGAACGGGTATCTTCAAATAGCAACCTATCACCGGCTTATTTCAAAACTCTGAATTACGTACAAAACTAAAAACAAAAGCCAAACGAAAAGGCAGACAAAGCACTTGGGGCGCCTTCGGATCTCCGCCTAGACTTGGCTCCCAAGCGAAGTAGCGGAGCAGCCTAGCACATCGGAAGGGGCAGTCTTGGGAAACAGTCCTGTCGTCTGTCTGGCGAGATTAGTTATAGTTCAGTTTTTTTTTTTACGTAGATTCAGTGAAGTGTAATTCACATGGGAAGTGGCAGTCATGGTAGACAGACGTTTGTCTAACATGGACGGTTATGTGTCGATTTTACGCAAATTCAGTGAAGTCTTAATCAGATCGGAAGGTACAGTCTTGGTGGACAGACGTGTTGTCTGGTACGATCGATCAGATCTTAATTTTGTGCATGAATAATCAACTAGAACACGTAATCATTTACTCGTGTCACAAGACGGGTATATATACAGGGTTATTACAAATGATTGAAGCGATTTCACAGCTCTACAATAACTTTATTATTTGAGATATTTTCAAAATGCTTTGCACACACATACAAAAACTCGAAAAGTTTGTTTAGGCATTCACAAATGTTCGATATGTGCCCCTTTAGTGATTCGGCAGACATCAAGCCGATAATCAAGTTCCTCCCACACTCGGCGCAGCATGTCCCCATCAATGAGTTCGAAAGCATCGTTGATGCGAGCTCGCAGTTCTGGCACGTTTCTTGGTAGAGGAGGTTTAAACACTGAATGTTTCACATAACCCCACAGAAAGAAATCGCATGGGGTTAAGTCGGGACAGCGTGGAGGTCATGACATGAATTGCTGATCATGATCTCCACCACGACCGATCCATCGGTTTTCCAATCTCCTGTTTAAGAAATGCCGAACATCATGATGTAAGTGCGGTGGTGCACCATCCTGTTGAAAGATGAAGTCGGCGCTATCGGTCTCCAGTTGTGGCATGATCCAATTTTCCGCGGGCTACGCGTGAAACTTGCCCGCACGCGTTCAACCGTTTCTTCGCTCACTGCAGGCCGACCCGTTGATTTCCCCTTACAGAGGCATCCAGAAGCTTTAAACTGCGCATACCATCGCCGAATGGAGTTAGCAGTTGGTGGATCTTTGTTGAACTTCGTCCTGAAGTGTCGTTGCACTGTTATGACTGACTGATGTGAGTGCATTTCAAGCACGACATACGCTTTCTTGGCTCCTGTCGCCATTTTGTCTCACTGCGCTCTCGAGCGCTCTGACGGCAGAAACCTGAAGTGCGGCTTCAGCCGAACAAAACTTTATGAGTTTTTCTACGTATCTTTAGTGTGTCGTGACCATATGTCAATGAATGGAGCTACAGTGAATTTATGAAATCGCTTCAATCATTTGTAATAGCCCTGTATGTATATATATCTGTGTGTGTGTGTGTGTGTGTGTTCTACTTAAGTAAATAATAGGGGTATTCCTAAACAGTGAACGAATCAGATATTTGCGTGATATCTGTTCCTCGCTAACAGCTCATTGCGGCCTTAAGAAGACGGAGATACCACCTACTTGCAGGAGCGCTGAGAATCAGGACTGGGCTCGGGCCAAAATGTGTGACTGAGTCCCATTTCCAAATTTATCAACCTAGTTTTATTGTTATTTTAAAAGAACAATTGACATGATTTAAATTCGGGGAATCCTGGAGATACATAAAAAAATGAAACTGGGATGAAACACAGAATAAATATAGTTCCTTATTAAATACTAAGTATATCTTCACAAATGCAAACGGTTGATGCATAACAGTGCACGGTACCAAGGCCGCACGCAAAAAATAAGTTTTTCAGGTGTCATATCTCGTCTACTGATCACAGAGATAAGGCGTAACTGCTTTGGGTAGCCCTCGACCTGACGACCACGTGTATATGTATCAGGAGAATTGCTATTCTGTAGGTATATTACAGTACAGGGTCAAAATTTACACATTGGACACTTTCTCCAGTCCAGGCAAATCGAGAAAATCGCTTGGTTCTTTTGCATCAGGTGTGGTGTAGAGTGGACCTTAGGCGGCTTGTAAAATCACCATTTGTTAATTGGCGTGTCCTGCGGAAACCCGGGAAAGCAACGATTTTTAAGTACGAAAAGCAGACAAGTTGTGGGTAAGGTTACTTCTATAATTTCTATTCATGGCAAATCATCTAAAATTTTGTCATGTGTTCTTCAGATGCCATATTCAGGAAAATTCTAAACTTTTTTAATGTCATGATCCGTTATCAAGATCCATAGGCTCAAATTTGTCGTATAAGTTCAGTAAAATATGTGTGTAATATCCCACCTGAGGCGTAAATGTAGTTTTAACACGTTGTGGATACATGGCAAGGGCTCTGAGGTCACCCAACTATGTTTTTCGTCAGCATTATTTCACAAATAAAAATTTATGACTCACTGTCTGTGTATAATGTACGCTTAACACCTATCCAAACAAGCTGAAAATGGTACTACAGAAACAAAAAATCGGCTTAAATTTTTATTAACAAGCCTAAAAAGAACGTAAAATGACTTTGAAAACTTATCTAAAACTGGAAAGACGGAAAATTCCATAAATCAGTTGTAATCTTTTATGATACAAATTAGTAGGGCGTTTGCGATGGATTGCGAACGATGAGCAAAGTATTGAGAAAAACGAAAAGCAAACGATTTTGTATCATCCTTGTATTGTGAGCATTTATTTGTTGTTTATGACACTGGTCAAGTACATAAGTGTCGAAGTGTACAAATAAACTGTCAAAACTTTACTGGCCTATAGCATTCATTTGATATAAGCAGCTGTAGCAGCAGAAAAAGAGGGGATTTAGCGGAAAAGTGCTCCTGCTGGAATAACAAAAGGGCGAATATATTCCTCTTGAAAAGAATCTGATAGAAAAATCGGGAACCAGCTACCTCTATACTCGTTCCTACTTCCTCGCCAAAATTTTTGGCATGCGAACATATTTGCACTTTTTTGTGCTGAAAGGGAACAACAGAGAGGCAGAGATGGTGAAACAGAGAGGAGACAATGACAGTGGGAGAAAAAAGAGAGAGAGGAGACATAGTGACGGTGGGCGAAAGAAAGTGTCAATGAAAAAGAAAGAGGGGTGGATGAAGACAATATCAGCAGCAGAGAGGAGATATTGATGGTCAGTGGCAGACAGTGCCAATAAAAGATAAAGAGAGCTGCAAGAGTGGGTGGAAAAGAGGAGATAGTTGGAATGAAAAACAGAGATGCGTGGACATCATAGTGAACTTTAAGTGAACTAGTGAAGGGTACATTTTGCAACGAAATTTTTTAGCACATGGATATAGGGAGAAAGACAAGGTGGACCACCGCCTCTCTCCCCCCGGGAATTTTTGTGCTGCCAAGATATCGTGGGGACTGTGGCAGTGGCACAGAAAGACAAAAAGAGACAGAGGAGACAGTGGCAATGGTATGTGGTGTAAATGAATAGGAGAAAAATGAGAGAGTTGGAGAGAGAGAGAGAGAGAGAGAGAGAGAGAGAGAGAGAGAGAGAGAGAGATAGGCGGTGGCAGTGAGGGGATATGCTGAGTATTGAGGCTTAACTACAAAAGGAGGCTGGATTAACGCATTTAGAATGTACTGTATTAAAAGATCGCGAATATGTTCGCATGCCGAAATTTTTAGTGAGGATGGAAGAATGGGGGTTTAGGCCACTGGTTCCCCACTTTTCTGTCAGTCTTTCAAAGAGTAACGTATTCGCCTTTTTGTGCTCAAGAGGGGAATTTTTCTGCTGCTTTCTACTATGGTACTCTACGTTGCAGGAGATATTGCCTGTGGATTCGGGCGAAATAACACTGTTCACGGTGTAAAAGGTTGAATCAGAGCGCGCCCACACATGTGTACCATCGAACCGCTATTAACAGTATTAACTTCTGTTGCATGTTAGACGCTGTGTTAGCGTGTAATAAGGAACATGTGAACATCCGAGGAAATTATGTAGAGTGTGACACGTCATTGTCATTCATTTAGAAAGCGGTTTCCCCCGAAGAAACAGAGCGAAGTGTTCTGCAGCAGAGTGCGAAGTTTATATACAGGAGTATCAGAGTAACTGTTCTAAATTATACGCTGTCGTAGAAGACAAGAATGTAAACATTACTTATCAATAATAAAGTGCCTGCGAATGCTTCATATTCTACACAAAAGTTAGTGCTTATCACTCCGATTTAATATGCTTTTGCTTCAGCGTTATTCTTACCACGGAAACAATGAACTGTAAAAGTTAGTTTGTTACTATTGGTCGCAGACTATCTTTTATGAAATTTGTTTACTTATTTTCTGATTTTAAAATACATAAAACAGTTTTTCTTCAAATGTGGGGCAAGACAGATTTTCTATTTACAGACCTGATACTGATAGTTAAATTTACTGCCTCCTGTAAGTAATTTTTTTCCAAGTACATACTCTGCATTCACACTTCTGATTTCCACACACATTTTCTATCAGAATTAGAATAGGCTGCGGTGTCTACAAACTTAAATAACATTTAAAATATTTTAGCTGTTTTTATTGTCTTTAATTACTATAATTTAATAATTTAATGGAAACGAAACAGTATCACACCTTGGTGATGTGCCCCTCCTGAGATGATGATCTAAATTTTACACCCGTTTTTCAATTATGTCCTTCCAACACTTTTATTACAATACTCAGTTTCCTTCATCCCAGTGCAAGTTCAAAACGACTATTTACTGGACATTGTTTTACTAAGAAAAATGTTTGATTTCCATTATTTCAGAAAACTAGTGAAGTAATCTCTTAGACTCTTCCGGCGATTCGTTCTCATCTCTTTGAGACCAGGTGTTCTGCCGGTGGTCCGCGTCTTCCATCTTCCCAACACGTCGAGTTACGGTGTCTAAATAGTGTGCTGTGAAGACACAGACCACCGAAAGAACAGCCTATTTCAGCTAGATGACAGACTAGTATAGCTATTAATATACACCTTGTCTAATGGTCTATTATAATCAGAATTATCTGGATTGTAGTAAAGCAAAAAATCATCGTAAGCCATGTTTTCAGATTTCCACTGTGGCCCAGAAAAAGCTAATACATCAGTCAGATGAATCATGAATGAGTGTGAAAAGGTTAAATATATCGAGAAAGAATATTGACACCACGACGTTTTCATGGAGAAGGAGACGGAAAGAACAGTAATAAATTGATTTCAAAAGTAGTGACGGCGACGGTTATCAGCAACCCAAGAACACCACAGACTGGGAACTGGATGATATCCCAGCCATGACGCTAATGCCAAGTTAGAAAACGAGCATGACTTACAAACTTGCAAGTTCAGCTTAAGGTCTTACACAGTAATGAATTACCTTGAAATTTATGTATGCTCCTCGTAATTTTATTTTTTTAAATGGTTTAATTTACTTTAACTTCGTTTTAAAAGAGAAGGTTAAGTATTATAATGGTATGTACATAGACAAAATGTCTGGTACCAATAAAGCTGCAATATGGAGTGTTCAGTCCCTACGCGTTCCATGGTACGCATACACATTTCAGTAAACAGACTTCAATTCACTCCCATGTAAACCGCTATGAGTCATGCAACGGGGAGTATAGTATAACATACTTGCAAACAACACTGTCAATGGCGCTTTGAGAGCCTTTCGTTCAGAAAATGTTAGAATCATAGCATCAGAGTCTAATTTACTTGGCAACTTATGTTCGGTATCCAAGGTTGCACAAAGTTCGAGGCACTGTTGATACATAATTGATCTGAGACAGATTTGAACACAAGTCAGAGTGCTGAACGACCTTTCTCCTTCACTACAGTCACTAGAACAGTTAAAAGATGCCAATACGTACACATACATTAGGAAACTAGCTTAAAATTCTAAGCTCGCGCGTGTGATTCAAGAGTTCTAATGGTTCCAAAATTATGTATTCGATGTCTGAAGTCTGAGTTCTTTCCCGATATTTAATTTCTTCTTCTAAATCTTTTGTGACATCAAAATGGTATTCATTGCTGTCTTAGTAGCTTGACCGTCACACATCTTTAAGTATTTCCATAAAACTCAAATGTTTCATCTAAAATCTTCACTGTTTCCTTTGGGTTTTCAAGTTAAACAGCAGATTGTTAATAATGATATAAAATACATTTATGTTTAATAAATCTTCTGAATTCATATCTGGTATTTCGTTCCCGGCTTTAAAACGAAATGATTTCCTCTTCTTAGCGCGCACCTCCGGAAATTCAGGATAGATATTAATTGCACTGGTAACTACTTTAGATAAGGGTGAAGGGCTTCCCAATTTTCGTGAAGATATTGTAAGTCATTTAATAAGCTCTCAGAGTGTCTTACTCCAACTTCAATGTTCATATTTCGAGCTTAGTCAATTGGTACCTACAAGATTAGCTAAACTGACGCCACGATTAAGCGGTTGAATGATATCACACAATCCAAAACAGCCCGTACTGCAGAACGTGTTTTAACTGACAGATTTAACTTATGGGGTGTTTCAACAGCTGTGGTAATCTTACCCAAATGATTTGCAATCGGTATTCCAGCATAAACCCGACACTCAATGGGCATCAGATCTGGAAGATGAAGAACTGCTGATGTTACGGCCTACGTCGGTTACGATACGTTCCACATCTTTGTGTGATCTAAAGACAACAATTTGTGTGTCATCCTTCATGTTTAATGACAGAACATTAGTATACAGTGTGATTTAGCTGGGCTACCTATGGATATTTTCCAACTCACAATGCCTTCAGATGCCACACACAAGATTTTCATATTCTCTCCCTCGCTGAGTGCAAACTGTCAGGCCTGTAGAAGAAATGAACAGAACCTCCTTGGAGGAAATTTAATGTAGTTTGATTTTCTGTTTGGATACGTCTTCGCTGGGGGCAATGGATATAGTGTTCCTCCAGAAAAACACCTTTGAAAGTCACTTTGAACGTTTTTTTTAATAACACAAAAACCACGTCCTCTACTAAAACAAATCTCAGTACAAAACTTAACTACAGTACTGAACATTAAAATTCCTACACCAAGAAGAAATGCAGATGATAAACGGGTATTCACTGGACAAATATATTATACTAGAACTGACATGTGTTTTCACGCAATTTGGGTGCATAGATCCTGAGAAATCAGTACCCAAAACAACCACCTCTGGCCGTAAAAACGGCCTTAATACGACTGCGCATAAAGTCAAACAGAGCTTGGATGGCGTGTACAGGTACAGCTGGCCATGCAGCTGCAACACGATACCACAGTTCATAAAGAGTAGTGATTGGCGTATTCTGACGGCCCAGTTGCTCGGCCACCATTGACCAGACGTTTTCAATTGGTGAGACATCTGGAGAATGTGCTGGCCAGGGCAGAAGTCGAACATTTTCTGTATCCAGAAAGGCCCGTACAGGAAATGCAACATGCGGTCGTGCATTATCCTGCTGAAATGTAGGGTTTCGCAGTGATCGAATGGAGGGTAGAGCCACGGGTCGTAACACATCTGAAATGTAACGTCCACTGTTCAAAGTGCCGTCAATGCGAACAAGAGGTGACCGAGAGGCGTAACCAATGGCACCCCATACCACCACGCCGGGTGATACGCCAGTATGGCGATGACGAATACACGCTTCCAACATGCGTTCACCGCGATGTCGCCAAACACGGATTCGACCATCATGATGCTGTAAACAGAACCTGGATTCATCCGAAAAAATGACGTTTTGCCATTCGTGCACCCAGGTTCGTCGTTGAGTACACCATCGCAGGCGCTCCTGTCTATGATGCTGCGTCAAGAGTAACCGCAGCAATGGCCTCCGAACTGATAGTCTATGATGCTGCAAACGTCGTCGAACTGTTGATGCAGATGGTTGTTGTCTTGCAAACGTCCCCATCTGTTGACTCAGGGATCGAGACGTGGTTGCACGATCCGTTACAGCCATGCGGATAAGATGCCTGTCCTCTCGACTGCTAGTGATATGAGGCCGTTGGGATCCAGCACGGCGTTCCATATTATCCTCCTCAACCCACCGATTCCATATTCTGCTAACAGTCATTGGATCTCGACCAACGTGAGCAGCAATGTCGCGATACGATAAACCGCAATCGCGATAGACTACAATCCGACCTTTATCAAAGTCGGAAACGTGATGGTACGCATTTCTCCTCCTTACACGAGGCATCACAACAACGTTTCACCAGGCAACGCTGGTCAACTGATGTTTGTGTATGAGAAATCGGTTGAAAGCTTTCCTCATTTCAGCACGTTGTAGGTGGCGCCACCGGGTGCCAACCTTGTGTGAATGCTGTGAAAAGCTAATCATTTTCATATCACAGCATCATCTTCCTGTCGGTCAAATTTCGCGTCTGTAGCACATCATCTTCGTGGTGTAGCAATTTTAATGGCCGGTAGTGTATATTAAATCTCCTAAAAGGTCCTGTTCATTTTTCCCTAGGTCTATAGCTCTAACAGTAGCGAGCAAATGTGAATTCCTCACACGTGGTTTTTGAAGGCTTTGCGGGTTGCATAATACCGACAGGTATTGGCAGTTGAATCACCTATCATATCCAGAAAAGAAACGGGCCTAAAACCGAGCCCTACGGCACGCTCCACATTGTATGACCACGAGTCACATCCAAAAGTCTTCCCTGTTTGCTGCGAGAAGAGGGAAACTGCTCACTTTCGAGATACTGTCGAGCTTTCTTCGCTGTTCGAATTAATCATTAGAGAAAATGTTTCATAATTTTCGGGCTTTTCAGCAGAGAGACCGGGTGACCACGATGAAGGAGGAGGACGCGCCGCGCACCAATTAAGAGGACCGCGACCGGCGGGCGGCCGCAGCGGGAAGACCTTTAAGAGGCGGTCCCGCGGGAAATCAGCATCGGCGCCGCGCCGCCGCTAATGACGGTCAGGCGGGTCGCGACCCATCGCCAGGGCCCACCTACTACATCAGTAACGGACGCCGATACCTGCAGGACTGCTCTAGCCGGACTAACTGTACAGACTGCACTCCTTTAACGACCCGCTGACGTTCTACCGTGTGGCCTGTATTCACAAACTGAACTACGCAATGCACCTAACCTCCTCGGAACTTTCACACGTAAACCGCTTTTACCGATTCCGTATAAATTTTGCCCAGATTTTGGTTCATTTTGTTACTTACATTATATGTTTCTCATGTGTACATATCTCTGAACATCATTGATTACCAAAAAAAAAAAAAATTTTTTTTTTCTAATAACATATTTTTAATATTCATATCGATCCGTTTTATAATATCGATCTTGTACGGCGAAATTTATGACAATTGTCAACTTAAATGGTTTAAAAGGAAATTTGTCATTTGAACTATCCTGGACAATACATATTCAATAGCTTATACAGGAACAAAGAAACCAACTCGTACACTGAGACCAACTTGGCAAGGTAAGTCCTATTTAACATTGTTTAAACTACGAGATAGTTATTACAACGAAATAATTGTCTTTTATAATACAGGGTGTTACAAAAAGGTACGGCCAAACTTTCAGGAAACATTCCTCAAACACAAAGAAAGAAAATATGTTACGTGGACATGTGTCCGGAAACGCTTACTTTCCATGTTAGAGCTCATTTTATTACTTCTCTTCAAATCACATTAATCATGGAATGGAAACACACAGCAACAGAACGCACGAGCGTGACTTCAAACACTTTGTTACAGGAAATGTTCAAAATGTCCTCCGTTAGCGAGGATACATGCATCCACCCTCCGTCGCATGAAATCCCTGATGCTCTGACGCAGCCCTGGAGAATGGCGTATTGTATCACAGCCGTCCACAATACGAGCACGAAGAGTCTCTACATTTGGTACCGGGGTTGCGTAGACAAGAGCTTTCAAATGCCCTCATAAATGAAAGTCAAGAGGGTTGAGGTCAGGAGAGCGTGGAGGCCATGGAATTGGTCCGCCTCTACCAATCAGTCACCGAATCTGTTGTTGAGAAGCGTACGAACAGTTCGACTGAAATGTGCAGGAGCTCCATCGTGCATGAATCACATGTTGTGTCGTACTTGTAAAGGCACACGTTCTAGCAGCACAGGTAGAGTATCCCGTATGAAATCATGATAACGTGCTCCATTGAGCGTAGGTGGAAGATCATGCGGCCCAATCGAGATATCACCAACAATGCCTGCCCAAACGTTCACAGAAAATCTGTGTTGATGACGTGATTGTACAATTGCGTGCGGATTCTCGTCAGCCCATACATGTTGATTGTGAAAATTTACAATTTGATCACGTTGGAATGAAGCCTCATCCGTAAAGAGAACATTTGCACTGAAATGAGGATTGACACATTGTTGTATGAACCATTCGCAGAAGTGTACATGTGGAGGCCAGTCAGCTGCTGATAGTGCCTGCACACGCTGTACATGGTACGGAAACAACTGGTTCTCCCGTAGCACTCGCCATACAGTGACGTGGTCAACGTTACCTTGTACAGCAGCAACTCCTCTGACGCTGACATTAGGGTTATCGTCAACTGCACGAAGAATTGCCTCGTCCATTGCAGGTGTCCTCGTCGTTCTAGGTCTTCGCCAGTCGCGAGTCATAGGCTGGAATGTTCCGTGCTCCCTAAGATGCCGATCAATTGCTTCGAACGTCTTCCTGTCGGGACACCTTCGTTCTGGAAATATGTCTCGATACAAATGAACCGAGCCAAGGCTATTGCCCCGTGCTAATCCATACATCAAAGGGGCATCTGCCAACTCCGCATTTGTAAACATTGCACTGACTGCATAACCACGTTCGTGATGAACACTAACCTGTTGATGCTACGTACTGATGTGCTTGATGCTAGTACTGTAGAGCAGTGAGTCGCATGTCAACATAAGCACCGAAGTCTACATTACCTTCCTTCAATTGGGCCAAGTGGCGGTGAATCGACGCAGTACAGTACATACAGACGAAACTAAAATAAGCTCTAACATGGAAATTAAGCGTTTCCGGACACTGGTCCACATAACATCTTTTCTTTATTTGGGTGTGACGAATGTTTCCTGAGAGTTTGGCAGTACCTTTTTGTAACACCCTGTAAATGGACTACACATTAGAGATTGCATTGCACCTGCGTCCGCCCTGACAGCTGACTGGCCAGCGTGACGCACTGCCGTCGTAAGGGGCCCGGGTTCGATTTCCGGCGGGGCCAGGGATTTTCTCTGCCTCGTGATGACTGGGTGTTGTGTTGTGTGATGTCCTTAGGTTAGTTAGGTTTAAGTAGTTCTAAGTTCTAGGGGACTGATGACCATAGATGTTAACTCCCATAGTGCTCAGAGCCATTTGAACCATTTTTGAACAAACACGGGCCACGGTCGGCGAGCAGCATCTGCAAGGGACATGTTTACGATGACGACCGTGTTTACGAGTGTGGCTGTAGTGCACTGTTGTGGTTTGGTCTAGCTGTCGCAGTGTCCGCATTTAGCGCTTGCTGCTATTGTTATTCTGCATTCGTCTCCGCACGCAAACCAAGTGTACTACACCGTGTTACCAGACGTCTGTGATAGTGTAGTGTTATATTAACTGTGACCAAGGTGTATTCGAACTCTGAAAAGGCGGAGATGATACTCATCTATGGCGAGTGTCGACGAAATGCAGCTGAAGCCTGCAGGGTGTATGCAGAACGGTACCCGGACAGAGAGCATCCAACGTGCCGCACATTGAAAAACATCTACCGCCAACTGTATGCAACAGGTATGGTCGTAGCACGCAAACGAGTCCGTAACAGGCCCGTCACAGGAGAAGCGGGTGCAGTTGGTGTGTTAGCTGCTGTTGCCATGAACCCACACATGAGTACACGGGACATTGCGAGAGCCGGTGGACTGAGTCAAAGTAGTGTCATGCGCATACTGCATCGTCACCGCTTTCACCCGTTTCATGTGGCCCTACATCAGCAGTTTCATGGTGATGACTTTAATCATCGAGTGCAATTCCGCCAATGGGCATTAACAGAGAATGCGTTGCAGTTCTACCTGTTTACCGATGAAGCGGGTTTCACAAACCACGGGGCAGTGAATCTACGGAACATGCATTACTGGTTCGTGGACAATCTTCGCTGGCTCAGACAGGTAGAGCGACAGCGACCGTGGACTGTAAATGTATGGTGCGGAATCATTGGCGACCACCTCATTGGTCCTCACTTCATTGCAGGGACCCAAACAGCTGCAACATACATCGCGTTTCTACAGAATGATCTGCCAATGTTGCTCGAAAATGTTCCACTGGAAACGCGTCGACGTATGTGATACCAGCATGATGGTGCACCTGCACATTCCGCAATTAACACTAGGCTGACTCTTGACAGGATGTTCGACGGGCGTTTCATAGGACGTGGAGGACGCATAAATTGGCCATCCCGTTCTCCTGATCTTACACCTCTGGACTTCTTTCTGTGGGGTACGTTAAAGGAGAATGTGTACCGTGATGTGCCTACAACCCCAGAGGATATGAAACAACGTATTGTGGCAGTCTGCGGCGACATTACAGCAGATGTACTGCGGCGTGTACGACATTCATTACGCCAGAGATTGCAATTGTGTGCAGCAAATGATGGCCACCACATTGAACATCTATTGGCCTGACATGTAGGAACACACTCTATTCCACTCCGTAATTGAAAACGGAAACCACGTGTGTACGTGTACCTCACCCCTCATGGTAATGTACATGTCCGTCAGTGAAAAAGACCAATAAAAAGGTGTTAGCATGTGGACGTAATGTGATGTTCCAGTCTCTTCTGTACCTACGGTCCACCACCGTTCCCTTTGGATCCCTACGTAATTCGGTGCTCTCCGATACACACGATCGAACAGCGGAGGAGTGGTGCTCAAGCGTCAAGTTTATGTTACAATATCTCCGGATGTAATTAACATGTTACAATGCAACAAACGGCACTGATTATATATTTGTTTATATGTTCAGATGTGCTAACAAAACTAACGGGGTTGCATTTAAAGAATCGTAGGTTTGTGTTAAAAAACATACTTCCGTGCATTTTTGTATGGTTTGTATTAACCAATTACACTAGCCCCTCTCCTCATGTTCGGTCTGTGGAATCGATTCTTCAGTATTTGATGTGGTTTACGAAATATATCGAGCGGTAATGTTAGGTGACTCACCCTGTATATGGCGCTCTGTGACTAACGTAGGTCATGGGCGTGAAGTGGTGTGAATGTGTCGGTCGGTTTTCTGGAGTCAGTGCTGTAGTGAATGTTGGAACTGAATGCTACTGTTAGTTCAGTGCAAACATCCTTAGGTCGCCGAGAAATGCTATAGTTCGCCTAAGGTAGCCAAGCACGGTCGCAGGATTGAATCCTGCCTTGGGGATGGATGTGTGTGATGTCCTTAGGTTAGTTAGGTTTAAGTAGTTCTAAGTTCTGGGGGACTGATGACCTCAGATGTGAAGTCCCATACTGCTAAGAGCAATTTTTTTTATTAATTGCTCGTCCAGTCACTCCAACATAAACTTTTCCGCATATGCATGACATGCGGTATATTCCCGACGTTGCAAGTGGAAGCCTTTTCTCCTTTGACGATCTGAGACACATGATCTTCTTCGTCGGTTTGTAAATAGTCTTTATGCCGTATTTGGGCAATATACGGCCGATTCTACCCGTCTGTCTGGGAATGTACGTCAGAAACGCCTTACCCTACGTTTCTTTTTCTGATTTGTCACTTCGTCGAGTGTTTGGCCCTGACGCACTTCTAATACGACTTTCCAAGTGTTGCATATCGCGTCAGAGATGCTGCGGACCACATACTCGTCTTGCTCTCGTTACGAGCGTATTAATCATGCCTCTTTTCTGGCTCGGATGGTGACTTGATAGTTTGTGCAAGTATCGGTCCGTGTGTGTCTATTTTGGACACACGCTGTGTTCCAGGTTTTCACAATCCCTTGTGACCAGCACATCTAGAAATGGTAGTGGAAAAGGACAAAAACTACCATATAACTACCCAAGACCGCTCGGTAACTAGCAATGCGTTCGTTGAAGTTCTCGATGACACGTTTACGAACATCTGGTGGGATGCCGTTAATAACCGTTTTAATTTCATCCTTCAATTGATGTACTGTTTGTGGTTTGTTCTTGCACACTTTTGATTTCACAAATCCCCACAAATAAAGTTACAAGGCATAAGATCGCATGACCTGGCAGGCTGTTACGGGTTGCCACGCAAGGAGACAATTTTTTGAGGATACTTTTCATGGGATGTGTGACATGTCGCAACATCTTGTTGAAACTAAAATTCATTATTTGCATCTGTAAGAGGGAGAAACCAATCAGAAAACATGTCTTGGGAACGGTCGCCGTTCACATTGACGGCAGCTGCCTCGTCATTTTCAAAAAAGTACGGACCGATCACTCCTACTGGCCAGGATCCACGTCACACAGTCAGGCGTTGTGTACGCATCTCATTTTCTACAGTCACTCGCGCATTTTCGGTGCCTAAATTCTGCAGTTGTGCTTATTGATGTACCCCCTGAGATGGGAGTGCGCCTCATCTGAGAAAACTATTCTTTTTGTGAAGTTCTCGCTCTCCGCTTGTCAAGCCAAGACCCATTGAGAAAATCGATGTCTCTTTCCATGATCTGCTGGCTTCAACTCTTGTGTAAGTTGAATCTTGTACGCATGCATTCTCAGATGTTTTGAAAGGATTTCACGCAATGAAATTGTTGCTAAGTACAGCGGTTGAGCTCATCGACAAATCGCTCATCTGGGGCTTACGGTGACACGGTCATGCACGAAATCAATGTTTTCTTGTGTTCGAACAGAACGCGGTCGTCCTGTTTTCTTAACGTTTGAAACAGAATCCATGGTCTCAAACTGCCGGATCAACTTCGGAACTGATGATTCGGTTGAAGCAGCATTACGTCCGAGTGACACATGCAAATCCCGAACGGTCACTGTAGGACTTCCACTGTTTGTGAAATAACTTTATATCACTTGGATACGTTGCTTAGTTTTTATTTGCTCCATGACGAAAATAAACCACAAACGACAACGCTCAACGCACAAACGCTATCAGGCTACTAATGGGAAGGGTCGAAGATACCAAGCAAGAAAAGTCACGGCTGCCAATGGCCATATGAGAAAACTGCGCAAAATTCAAATTCGTCCTTACTTCCCAGACATTCTGTGTATCTGATTTTATAGGACTCAATAGGTTTGGAGATGAAGTAACACTGATTTCCTTGAAGTCAGTTTGAGGGAACTCTGTTACTGGATTCAGTTTTTATATACAAATGTTTGCTACATAGATAAAGAAAAACATAAATTGATAATAGTTACCTAAGAAGTCTATTGCAATTAAGCTTGTGGCGTGTAAAATTCGTTTTTACACAAGGCAGAAGCGGATGAACTAATATGAATTTTGATACAGGTATTGGCACGTGGTAGCTCTTGCTTCACCGTTTTTCATTACTTAACGATATTCCCAGAGGTGCACATATTTGTCATTCAATTGCACTCGCTGTGGAAATTGATAACTGCCGAACATCGCTCCCATGTGAATGAGAATATCCACTCAGTCTTTCACGACCGGCTCTTGTATATTCCATACATAGCCGCTTATAGCTGGAAGCAAGTCAATTACAACTCTGGAAATTTCTGTCGTGCAAGATGTCTTCCAGTATTATAAAATTGTTATTTGATATGACATTTGACGTTTTCCCGGCGTCATGAGTATTCCATAAGATTTCGGCCTTGCTGCCGAATGACGTCGACATCGGGTCCGCGATATTCCCGCTGAAGGTGTAAAACCCACCTGAAGGCGGCTATTCAGTCAACTGAAATATCGTGGCAAAATTTCAACTTCAGTCTAGAAGCCTGAAATATCATGGAATAATGTAGCATTTCTTTGTGAAACTGAAGACCACGTGTGTGTAAAGCGATACTATTATTTCCGTGTCCCTTGTATTGATGTTTCGTGAGTTACGTACGCTGTTATTTCTTAGTATCCTAATTGCTAGAGAGCTTTCACATTCTCCTTGAGGATTACTTGTATTTTTTTTGCAGCGAGTGTACCCTATATACCAGTTTAATTTTGTAAAATACAGGGAAGCTCAAACAGAACTAATTCAAATGTGAGAAATAGTCCGCTAGATTTACTTGCGTCTTCTTCACTTACCACCTATCCCATGCCATCACAAGCCTGCAACAGGGAGTGAAAAGGGTATATTACCATTGACTATACTTTCCCCGCCAGATTTCTTGTATTAGCAGCTGAAATGCTAAGTAGTTTAATCATCTTAATTTTCAGCACTACAAAGTAACTCGACGAACAGCTCATTTAGTGACCGTGTGGTCCTTCACCAAATGCTGAATTATTATGCTTACTTTTTGCAGGCAGTGGCGTGTTTTCATTTCTATTTGCTTCTCAATATATTCGTTAGAGTTTGCTTGTTGTACAGACAGCACCTGCATGACTTTGCACGGGTGAGTCCTGGAAAGGAATATTAAAGTTTTCAGTTACACATTCATATACGTAGTAAGCTGAGCTTCACTTGATATGTCACTGTATAAGACGAAATAGTGTGATGGAAAGGCATTCAGGAGGCAGTTATCATTAATCACGCAAAGTAAGAGGCTTAGAAACTGGGCTTCACCCCACACTGAAATGTATTCAGACAACGAGTTCCGGCCTTAAAAATGGACTCAAACTTACCCAAGACTGTATTTGAAATAACCACAGAAGCTTTACATTATGTAATGGACTCCGTTTCCTAGCGTTATAAGCCGAATCCGAAAATGAGCTGCGTTACTGGCTATAGTGTGGAATTTTGTACCTATAAAACTTTGATCACCAATCAGTATATCATATAACGGTTCTTGAAACAAGATAAATTAGTTCGAACAACTTACGGGTTTGCTGCCCGGTGACGTTGTCAACCATCCACCTAGTCGAACATAAAGCATAAACTGTCACTGATGGTTGACGACGTCACCCGGCAGCAAGCCCGTAAGTTGTTCGAACATTCAATTCGACGGGAAAAGTTAAGGTCTCACAAGATAAATTAGTGTCATAACTTTCAGTGGGAAGTATCGAGATTTCAACTTACGGAGTCACTGAATAATTGCTCCGGTAGTCGTTATTGTCTACTCATTACAGGAAACGTAATGAGAATTACCTCGGCTTCATCATCATTCCTTTCTCCACCTCCCCCCCCCCCCCTCCAGCTACCAACCCATCCCATCCACCTAATCGAACATAAAGCGTAAACTGTCACTGAACTCACCATTTTAGCTGCTGACTCAGCGGTCATTTCCACTCTGTCGGAACAAAATTTATAATATGCAGTAGACTAGCAGGATAATTTATTCTGCTAACCTCAATTTATTAGGAGACAACCGTATTTCATTCGAATGAAGTGTAAACCGTGAAATGCATGACTTTAATCATATGCAATAATTTATCGAATGGGCATTAATTTCGCTTCCGTGTGTCACGCTCAGCAATACGTTGGAATTGCGGCCATTGTATTCCTACAATACGTTTTTCTGTCGTGAAATGCAATTTTTTAATGTCATTACTCTTGAGCGCTATCGCAAATGAACCACAGCGTATTATAACTGTTACATATGTAACGAAGGTACGTGAAGAGGCTTTAACTATACACTTATCACTTAGATGTTTCTCAGCATGTTACTTTTGATGGATATTTCTCTGCATTAAACAAGCGATATTTTTCCACTGGAGCGGCCCCACGGCTTGTTTACATGGAGTTATAAACGAAAAGGTAGAAAGATTAGATTTGTGCGTCTTATTTTTGACGTGTCTATCAGAAACAGAAGAAAGCAGACAGAGAGTGGCAATCGGGGGTCACCTTTTCAGCGGAACTATACCGGTTTGCATCTTAACGGACTTTCGGAAATCACGGGAAAAACTCAACCTGTATTAAAACCAATTCGCTTCAGGTAAGTTCATTCTTATCTTTCTATTGCCGCTACATGGCTATTAAAGTGCATTACACGTCTGGTAACGAAATGTTAAAGTATGAATCTGTTTTCGATTGTATACAGTGTACTACAGCATAAATCTGTTAGAAGAAATTACGTTCTATAATATATCAACTGTTAATGTCATACCATGTGGATATTCCATGGATATTCGCGTGGTCGAATAAGGATCCACGTTTACGGTTGTAGTACTAAACCACCGATTTTTTTTCCTACCCACACCACGACTTCTTTTCCACTACCGACCACTTCATTTTAACATCCTCGATTACTAAGTAATTGTATTATAGTCTCAGTCTTACAACATACTCCTTTCCTCGTCAGATTTGCTGTTAATCCTCTTATTTTTTGACTCATCAGCCCACTTACCTGTAGTTTTAAGTATCCTACTCTAGCAATATATTTCTCAAACTCTTCGGGTCTGTTCTTTACCGGGTGTCCGATAGTCTTTTATTCACATCGTACAATAGAGTTATCCACAGCTACGTTCCCAGATATTTCTTCCTCAAATTAAGAAGAACGTTTGATTGTAGTAGACTTCCGTTGCGAGGAATACCCTCTTTCAATAAAAGTTAAATCAGATCAACAACTGTTTTATTAAGTACATGAAATGTCAAACTTCCCTCTGAAAGGTATACAGGATGAGTCACGTAAGACGTAACGCCGTCTTTGTTTTGCGAACGGTTCCGGATGAGGTTTTCGCCAAAGGATAGTACGATAAGGGGCACGTACTTTGGAATGTAATAAAGAATACTACTCTTGTATCGACGGAGATACTGAAGCAGATATGATTTTCTAAAATATAAAGATATAATTTTTTAACTGCATCCGGAAGCGCTTCATAAGCCTAGTACACTGATGTAATACCTGCTGAGTATGAGGTTGAAACTCTGCGCAAAAGAACCCAAGAAATGTTCTGAAATTGAAAAGCTTGTCGGCCGAAATCGGCTATTGCGCTGTAAACGCGCTCGTACCAGACTACGTCATTGTTTCAAGCCTTTAGACTGTAGAGGAGATATAGGAAGAACTTTATTCAACACATGCAGGTCATTTCTGCTCAATATTTGTTGCATTTGGACGGACGTGTACGCCAGCATTTCACATTTGCAATGTCTTATCTCGCGCTTCCATTCACCTGTGCTCTTGCTATGTTAATCACTGAAATATGTTACCGAAACAAATGTGTTCTGGAAATTTCATTATTCTGAGTTAATTATTTTTTCGTATAGATACAGAGTCATTTATGATTTTTGTACATGGAACTTTGTTATATGCTAGCTTCTGGAGACTCAGATAAAGCTTATAAAACGATTACAAATGTGCGTACGTTTTCCAAGTTTTTGGGGAAACAAATACAGTTTAGTCAGCCAGTTTTCCATTACAATTTGTTTGACATTCGCCGTATAAAATTTTGCATCTCTAACTTCAAAGAAGAGGTCAGAAATGTAGGAGTTGTCTTATAATTTCCCATATCTGTTTGATTAGAGACAGACCCAGTGATCGAACAGGCCAAGGCAACATGTCGACGCTCTGTAGAGTATGTTGGGTTACAACTTCGGTATGTGAGCGTGTGTTATTCTCATGGAAATGCTGTTCATGAATAGCAGCA
The DNA here is from genome assembly GCF_023864275.1 of Schistocerca cancellata. Classification (NCBI taxonomy): domain Eukaryota; kingdom Metazoa; phylum Arthropoda; class Insecta; order Orthoptera; family Acrididae; genus Schistocerca; species Schistocerca cancellata. The sequence goes on from NC_064627.1 coordinate 980,883,636, forward strand.
CAACAAGTCGAATCGCCATTGTGACGTACGACTTTGCAGTCAGGATGTGTGGCACAATCACAAGAGTACTCCTGTTTTCACACGAAAACCTTGATTCCAGGTGTAGATCCAGTGCGTATAGCACTCAGACAAGCTGGGTGAAGGTCTTCAATGGGCCACTTGCTAACCAACACACCGCCATTACTGGCCCCGCGGCAGAACCGGCTTTCACCAGAAAACAGAACAAATCTCCAACCAGAGCTCCAATGAGTTCATCTACATCTACATCTACATACATACTCCGCAATCCACCATACGGTGCGTGGTGGAGGGTACCTCGTACCACAACTAGCATCTTCTCTCCCTGTTCAACTCCCAAGCAGAACGAGGGATAAATGACAGCCTATATGCCTCTGTACGAGCCCTAATCTCTCTTATCTTATCTTTGTGGTCTTTCCGCGAAATTTAAGTTGGCGGCAGTAAAATTATACTGCAGTCAGCCTCAAATGCTGGTTCTCTAAATTTCCTCAGTAGCGATTCACGAAAAGAACGCCTCCTTTCCTCTAGAGACTCCTACCCGAGTTCCTGAAGCATTTCCGTAACACTCGCGTGATGATCAAACCTACCGTAACAAATCTAGCAGCCTGCCTCTGAATTGCTTCTATGTCCTCCCTCAATCCGACCTGGTAGAGATCCCAAACGCTCGAGCAGTACTCAAGAATAGGTCGTATTAGTGTTTTATAAGCTGTCTCATTTACAGATGAACCACATCTTCCCAAAATTCTACCAATGAACTCAAAGACCACTATCCACCTGTAACGCGCGCACGTAGCACACGATACTCATTAAAGCCTGTACTATGGTAAGTGAGTGGGGTTCACCTTACGTGACAGGATTTTGGTATAGATATTGACCGCGTGTACCTGAATGGAGGCAAATCAGACTTACACCCAATGATACGTCAAGTAAGTCCGAAATGCAACTACACGTCAGGACGGACAAGAAACAACACAGAAGATGCTACCAATTTGTTAATAATACGGTCGCCAGCCTAATTAGGCATTGACTGAGTTTCTTTCCTGTACAAGTTGGTGTATATTCATGCAAACCAACCCGTAGTAATACTGCATAATATAGTAAATTTTAGAACCAGAAAATCTATTGAACTGATAGTTTCACTTTCTGTACTGATATGGAAAAACCACAAATACATAACATCACACTATAATGTATACTACCAAACTTCGTAGTGTCTATTGATCTGATTAAAATCGGGCATAGGTTACCCTAGAAATAGTCATTTCGAGCCACAAATAAAATGTCAATTTTATTAAAGATAAAACACTGATAGGTTTTTTACTTTTATACTGACTTTAACTTTTGCTGGTCAAATCAATTTAGAACACTTCAGAATTCAAATGAATAAAAGGAGGGTGGGGGTGGGGGGGACTCTGAAACTGTTATGATCACTGTATTAAAAAAATTGATTACTGAAATCATTATGCGCTCAAGATTTCCAATATATGAGTTACTACTCTTTTTATCTTATTTCCTGCTCATTTAAATACCATTATATCTGTCTCGAAATAATTAAATTTCTTTACTAAATCAATATCAAAGTTATCTTCCAACTTTGTCAGGCCTTTGTTATTCATTTACTGGTTCATTAACAAAACAGTTCTTTAAACACCATTCTTACATAGTTAGGTCTGCAAGTAATTATTATTAACACAAAATTTAATTTTTCATTTCTGGACACTCGGATTACACAACATTCGGAAAGGACCCTATCTAGGTTAGTTGTGAGGATAATTAAATGATAGGACAGTTCTGGTAATATTTAAGTTGTTATTGAACAGTATGGAACAAAAGTAACACTGGTCCACACGAATACAGTACTAAAAGTTTCAACCTGTTTGTATCGATGCGGCGGCTGGCGGGCGGCGAGGTGGCAAGGCACAGAGCACACACACAACCACAGCTATGGCTCTTGATGTATCGGCACTTTAGTTCTTCTTAGCGTCGCAATGCTTGTCCATTTAGTGCCTATGGAATTTTGCCATGCTGTATAGGCGTTGGAACGGCATACCCGAGGCTCAATGAAACTACGTCTTCCAGGAGAGCCTCCTCGCTCCAGAACGTGTTGCTCAGACCAATGCCAAACTCCAACTACTACTGCTGAGCCCGTTGTGCCGTGCAGCGCCCGTGCGCATTTTTCCGCGCTCGCCTGCCATCCACCTTTTACCGCTCCCTTACAGACAGGGTATTCACCCGAGGTTTTGCATTCTACATATTCTAACACATTGCCTACGTATGGACCAGACGCACAGTTACAATTTTAAACATCTTATAATAGTTTCAACGTTTCTTACATTTCAATTCTGTTACAATATTGTTTGACATTTGACATAAACATTAATATTCACATTGAAATTTGTTTACAGTTTTCTTAATACAATGACATGGAACAAAAAAGAAATGACATCAGAACATCGATTACACTAATTTAACGAAAAATCAGAAGAAAAAATTACCTATTTGTACAATAGTACAGCGTTGTTGTTGTTACACACCTTCCCAACAACTGCCATTACATGCTTGTCCCACTTCGTATCGCTTTACAATGTTACGACCAAATATTTAATCGACGTGACTGTGTCAAGCGGTACACTACTAATGGAGTATTAAAACATTACAGGATTCTTTTTCCTATTCATCTGCATTAATTTACATTTATCTATGTTTAGAGTTAGCTGACATTCTTTACACCAATCACAAATCCTGTCCAAGTCATCTTGTATCCTCCTACAGTCACTCAACGACGACACCTTCCCGTACACTACAGCATCATCAGCAAACAGCCGCACATTGCTATCCACCCTATCCAAAAGATCATTTAAGTAGATAGAAAACAACAGCGGACCTACCACACTTCCCTGGGGCACCACAGATGATACTCTTACGTCCGATGAACACTCGCCATCGGGGACAACATATTGGGTTTTATTACTTAAGTAGTAGAGCCACTCACATACTTGGGAACCAATCCCATATGCTCGTACCATAGTTAGGAGTCTGCAGTGGGGCACCAAGTCAAACGCTTTCCGGAAGTTAAGGAATATGGCATCCGTCTGATACCCTTCCAGCTTGACACCACTGAACTCACAAATAGCGGTGGTTTGGGGTCAGTGGAATGCATGCTGCGGGGCGTCTGGTTCGGAGGTGTCCTTGAAGTAACCGATTTGTAACAGTTCGTTGCGTCACTGTGCCTCCAATTGCTGCTCAAATTGCAGCTTCTGATGTAGTTCGATGCGATGGAGCCATACGCCGCAGACAATGGTCTTCCCTCCCGGTAGTGTCAGTGGTTCAAATGGTTCAAATGGTTCTGAGCACTATGGGACTTAACATCTGTGGTCATCAGTCCCCTAGAACTTAGAACAACTTAAACCTAACTAACCTAAGGACATCACACACATCCATGCCCGACGCAGGATTCGAACCTGCGACCGTAGCAGTCGCGCGGTTCCGGACTGAGCGCCTAGAACCGCTAGACCACCGCGGCCGGCAGTGTCAGTGGTCATCCGGCGCACCGCCTTCTTGCGACCTTACCTTTCAGTTGCTACGGCTGCCAGCAATCATGTACAGGGGCTACATACCTGGCGAATCTGTCTGCAGTAACTTAGAAGGAACAGTCAGCTTCTGGTTGCCCTATTCCACAACCCCTTCAAATTCAGTGAGGTGTCGATAATGGCGTCTTTGTAGCCTTAAGGGCATTCTTGACTAACATCAACTCACCAAGTCCAGTCTCGAAGATAACTAACGCTCACAACAGTAACCGTGTGTACGTAAGGCAACACTAATTTTCAAACTCATAGTGGTGCTACTAGCGCCACTCTTATGCCGCTGGCACGAAATTTGAAGAGACATCGTTTTCCAGACGTAGAAACCCGCCTAGCAACTTTCGTATAAGTGGCACAGCTCCTTGTTGATGTTTATTTTTTTCCCGCCAATGCACGTCGTGTAGGAAATTAGATATTGTCTTACCAGCGCAGGCCTATCTTGGTGCGTATAACGACGGAGCGTGGCATCTGAATTCTTTTAGGCGTTCTTTAAACCTCAGTATCCGGCTCTGGACCCATTTTTTTCCAATATTAGTGCATTTCTCCAACTCTTTTGTGAAAGGTTTTAACGACAATACTAACAGGCGCTTTATGGCCTTACAGGGAGCTACTGAATGCAGTGATGAAAATTATACGGTTTCATTAAAAAAAATACTTGTTTCAGTATCTTGGCTGATACCAGAGTACAGGGGATTGTTCACGCAAAAACATTACGTGTCCCTCAGACTAGTATCACTTATGGAGTACCTCGTTTCTATACCTGGAACCATTCATGAAGTAAAGGGGGTTATGGATCTTACGTGGCTTATCCTATATCTAAAAATAATCATAAACCTACACAGAATTCATCATCCAGCCTCCGAAACATGTGTGTCTACGCATCGCGGCAAATATTTTGGCATCCTTGGTGACTAAGAACGGTTTATGCATTGCTGGCGTGAACTTAGGCGCGGAAAACATTCGTTAATTTTTTTTGTTCTACTCTATTTTCCCTTTAATTTATAACTCAACTGTATTGTTTTCGATTTTCAGTGCCATCGTTAGCCGACCTACAAAGATATGGGAACCGATAACATCCGAAACATACATCACTACCCGACACAAATGGTTCAAATGGCTCTGCGCACTATGGAACTTAACATCTGAGGTCATCAGTCCCCTATTACTTAGAACTAAGGACGTCACACACATCCATGCCCGAGGCAGGATTCGAACCTGCGACCGTAGCGGTTCCAGACTGAAGCGCCTAGAACCGCTCGAACACAACGGCCGACACAGTACGAGTTGATAGTATACAGGGTGAGTCACCTGACGTTACCGCTAGATATATTTCGTAAACCACATCAAATACTGACGAATCGATTCCACAGACCGAACGTGAGTAGAGGGGCTAGTGTAATTGTTTAATACAAAACATACAAAAATGCACGGAAGTATGTTTTTAACACAAACCTACGTTTTTTTAAATGGAACCACGTTAGTTTTGTTAGCACATCTGAACATATAAACAAATACGTAATCAGTGCCGTTTCTTGCATTGTAAAACGTTAATTACATCCGGCGATATTGTAACCTAAAATTGACGCTTGAAACCTCCGACGTTCAGTTGCGTGTTGTAACAAACACGGACCACGGTCGGCGAGCAGCATCTGCAAGGGACATGTTTACGATGACGACCGTGTTTACGAGTGTGGCTGTAGTGCACTGTTGTGGTTTGGTCTAGCTGTCGCAGTGTCCGCATGTAGCGCTTGCTGCTATTGTTATTCTGCATTCGTCTCCGCAAGCAGACCAACTGTACTACATCGTGTTACCAGACGTCTGTGATAGTGTAGTGTTGTAGGAACTGTGACCATGGTGTATTCGAACTCTGAAAAGGCGGAGATGATACTCATCTATGGCGAGTGTCGACGAAATGCAGCTGAAGCCTGCAGGGTGTATGCAGAACGGTACCCGGACAGAGAGCAGCCAACGTGCCGCACATTGAAAAACATCTACCGCCAACTATATGCAACAGGTGTGGTCGTACCACGCAAACGGGTCCGTAACAGGCCCGTCACAGGAGAAGCGGGTGCAGTTGGTGTGTTAGCTGCTGTTGCACTGAAAACACACGAGTACACGGGACATTGCGAGAGCCGGTGGACTGAGTCAACGTAGTGTCATGCGCATACTGCATTGTCACCGCTTTCACCCGTTTCATGTGTTGCTACATCAGCAATTACGTGGTGATGACTGTAATCATCGAGTGCAATTCTGTCAATCGGCATTAACAGAGAATGCGTTGCAGTTCTACCTGTTTACCGATGAAGCGGGTTTCACAAACCACGGGGCAGTGAATCTACGGAACATGCATTACTGGTCCGTGGACAATCCTCGCTGACTCAGACAGGTAGAGCGACAGCGACCGTGGACTGTAAATGTATGGTGCGGAATCATTGGCGACCACCTCATTGGTCTTCACTTCATTGCAGGGGACCAAACAGCTGCAACATACATCGCGTTTCTACAGAATGATCTGCCAACGTTGCTCGAATATGTCCCACTGGAAACGCGTCGACGTATGTGATATCAGCATGATGGTGCACCTGCACATTCCGCAATTAACACTAGGCTGACCCTTGACAGGATGTTCGACGGGCGTTTCATAGGACGTGGAGGACGCATAAATTGGCCAGCCCGTTCTCCTGATCTTACACCTCTGGACTTCTTCCTGTGGGGTACGTTAAAGGAGAATATGTACCGTGATGTGCCTACATCCCCAGAGGATATGAAACAACGTATTGTGGCAGCCTGCGGCGACATTACACCATATGTACTGCGGCGTGTACGACATTCATTACGCCAGAGATTGCAATTGTGTGCAGCAAATGATGGCCACCACATTGAACATCTATTGGCCTGACATGTCGGGACACACTCTATTCCACTCCGTAATTGAAAACGGAAACCACGTGTGTACGTCTACCTCACCCCTCATGCTAATGTACATGTGCGTCAGTGAAAAAGACCAATAAAAAGGTGTTAGCCTGTGGACGTAATGTGCTGTTCCAGTCTCTTCTGTACCTACGGTTCATCACCGTTCCCTTTGGATCCCTACGTAATTCGGTGCTCTCCGATACACACGATCGAACAGCGGAGGAGTGGTGCTCAAGCGTCAAGTTTATGTTACAATATCTCCGGATGTAATTAACATGTTACAATGCAACAAACGGCACTGATTACGTATTTGTTTATATGTTCAGATGTGCTAACAAAACTAACGGGGTTCTATTTATAAAAACGTAGGTTTGTGTTAAAAAACATGCCTCCGTGCATTTTTGTATGGTTTGTATTAACCAATTATAGTAGCCCCTCTCCTCACGTTCGGTCTGTGGAATCGATTCGTCAGTATTTGATGTGGTTTGCGATATATATCCAGCGGTAACGTTAGGTGACTCACCCTCTATATCAGCAAGTTCGGATACACCTCTAACGCGAGAGGGAGCCAATGAAAGAGACTACAATGGAATTCAAATCTCAGTCCAGAAAATACTGATACAGACTTTCCGCAGTCTCTCAAAATCCTTCCGTGTCCTCTTCCATTCCGTGAATGTGTTGTATCTCCAAAAGCCTCGTCGTGATCGGAACGCTATGCCGTAATCTTCCATCCTTCCTTCCTCGTTTTTTCAGTTTTTGGAAAAACGAAATTGCATCGTATCGGCGTCAAGATACGTGAAAACTGCAGTCCTACGAAGGACAAAAAATAATGAAGTTTTACGAAGTGTGCGACCACAGTGTAGTTCGGAGGACGGATGATTAAGTTTGTAGGTGATTCTGGGGATGTACAGGGCGTGAAATTCAGTACACTGAGCTTTTAGCTATTACAGAACAAACGGCCCTGACCCGTGTGTCGTATGAGTCGAGCTGAGGATGGGTGACAGATACGGGTGCACCATTTCACGCTGCTAGAACTCTTATGCCAGACTTCATCGAACCTAACGCCCGGCGAGTGGTGGTGTGCCTGTCCCTTGGCAACCGTGACCAGACGTCTGAACTGGTGAGAAATCTGAAGAACAACGCCTTCTGTATCGAGGTATGTCACGGCAGTGAGGTCAACATACCATCTTGCATTATCTTGTTGGAAGACAGTGTACGCTACCGACCTTAAAACTTCAGAAATGTAGCAGATGATGTTGACCGAGTTACCGGAAATGCACACCGGAGATGAATGTGATGTGTGCAAGTGCTGTCCCTGTAGTACTATGACGAATGCAATTTAACAACGTTCCTTCCTCACACACGGATACATCTGTTATGGTGCTGCTAAATAATCTACTGCATATTCGCATAACAGTTGTGAGACCTCCACCATCACGAAGAGCAATTGGGGCAAGACAAATCGCCGTTGAGTTCCTACCTCTCCCTCCCCCCCCTCCCCCCAACCTACCCCTTCCGCGCCGTAGTAGGCGTTACTTCTTACACGAGACATTTAACGAACTTCTTACAAACGATCAACATCCAGATGCAATTTCTATATGAGAAATCAGGTGCATAATCCCTCCCCATATACAGAATCTTGGTACTAAGAAGTTAATCGTTTGAATATGAACACTTTAGCCATTTTACTTTTATTGCATGCAGTCTTCAGTGCCACAGTATAGTAGAAGATTGGCTTCGAAAACTCAAATGTACAAGTGAGACTTACTGGATCACTATTTACGCATTTGAAATATAATATACGAAGAGTGTTCTGGAAGAGCAGTGCGTAACTACCCACTTAACTACGTAGGGAGTACATTTTCAGCCGCGCGGTATTAGCTGAGTGGGTGCAGCAGAGGCTAGGCCTGATTACCCGCAGCAGCCCAGCCAGCCACTGCACTGACATCCTGCTCTGGCCGGACACGAAACATTTTCCAGCTACCAAGAACAACACCGTGATGTGGCTGTTAGGACAGTTTGTGACATATATCATCATTCACAATACTGAAGATAATCTCATTAGTTTCGAGGCTTATATGAGAACGGCACGTTGGAAGATTAAACGTTACCCATATTTCAGGACGATATTTGGTACCATGTTAGACATAATTTTTGAAAAACAAGGCGTAGGGTAATTCTCGACGCCGGTAAGGACACAAATCACGTGCAAGACTATGTAGCGAACACAATACACAACGAATAAGGGGTTACACCTGTTCCTAGGACTGCTCCTGACTTCTCAATGGTGTTATTAACTTCATTTGACGTTTTCCTTAATTCATGTTGCCTGTGCATGTCTTTGTTATTCGTTTGTATGCTCCAAATGACTTTCTGTGAAGATTATGGACGGTTGTGAATCAATTGACAGAACTGCAATTCTAGTTAAGACACTCATATATATTTTGTAATTCTCTTTAATATGTTTACGTTTTGGTTCTATGTCTCTGTCTGGTCTGAAGATGCTATTGTCATTTTGTTCTGTTTCGTAAGTTTACGAATGGCACTATATTGAAATGTGTTCTTCGGTCTATTGTTGAATACAATTCGTGTTGCAACGGTTCCAGTACTTCATTATTTTGTTTTTGTGCTTATGTGTTAATATGATTGTTTTAATAAAGGGGAAAAAAGTAAAAAAAAAGCGGTCTAAGGCGCTGCAGTCATTAACTGTGCGACTGGTCCCGGCGGAGGTTCGAGTCCTCCCTCGGGCATGGGTGTGTGTGTGTGTTTGTCCTTAGGATAATTTAGGTTAAGTAGTGTGTAAGCTTAGGGACTGATGACTTTAGCAGCTAGGTCCCATAAGATTTCACACAGATTTGAACATTTTTTTTACGTTTTCAGCAATTTATACTGTTGTGTACGTGTGTGTTTTCACGCTACGTCGACGCAACAAAATCTTCTCAGCGTACTAAACGAACAAACTCACCGGGTGACCACGACGTTTTGGGAAGCATATGCTTTCATTCAATCCTCTGGCAAACAGACTTGGAAGATCCTCACCAGAAGATTGGACGCAATATCGTACTGGACACACCAGAGGTACTACAGATACGAGGACTGTAGCTTCAGAGGAATCTGTAGCATGCTCACAGTTATTATCAGACTCCTGTCCAATGTTATTAATTGTTACTGTAGAGGGAGATGAGGCCGACCACCAACAGAAGCAGCCAGATCTAGTAGGTCACAACGTGACATGTAAACATTATACTGTTCGTTCCTTAACATGATAGTCTGTTTATTATGGATATATTAGAGTCGCAGAAAATGCTGTTGCTTTTACACCAAGGAGGAGAGTAGGCCTACTTTAACATAATCATTGATGTGATTCTTCTGTCCGTCTCTAATGCTAGAATGTTAGCCTTGGAGACATTAAACCCTAATTACCCTATTTCCTTCTTACCTTCGGCACTAAACAATAGTTTACCAGTCCTTATTTGCGTATCATAACAACAGTCCGTCTACCAAGTGCCTACCACAAGCTATCGAAGTCTTCTGACTGGCTTAATGAAGCCCGCCACGGATTTCTCTCTTCTGCCAAACTTTTCGTCAGAAAACAGCAAAGTCTGAATAGAAATTGGAAAACACTTCGTAATGGGTTTAAAAGACCAGTAAGATGTAGTTGTGAACCTATATACTCAGAGGAGGATAGATATGAGGAAATTTTCCGAGTGAAAAAAAGTTCAGAATCTTTCATCCGAAACACATTTCCACCACGGTGTCAGAGCGGAAACATCCTTGCTGAGGCGCTCCAGAGATTATCCGCCATTTGCACCAAGCGGCGAAGAGCTTCCAAACTTTAGCGGCGCCTCACTTAGGCGATGCTATCAGGTTTCTCTCCCCTTACCCACACGCGAGAGAAATCGTCTGCTACGCTCACCCACCCCACGAGCAGCGTCAAGTCTTTATCGGTTGCACTGCCTGAAACAACCTTCCTGAAAATCGTTTAGAATCTTGTTCTATTTTCTTTCTTTCTTCACGGTATCCAGGTTGAATGTTTATATTTTCATCATATACAACTGCTGAAATTTGTTATTTAACACATTCCTCAGCAACTGTTTTAGTGAAAAATATGCCACATCCGTGTCACGTGTTTTATCATTCTCTTCTCGTAAACTATGGCAAAAAAGGGAAAAATAAAACAACGCTTTTCTTTCGAAAGTAGTTAACAGGATTTTTTAAATTGCTGCACATATGTATCAATAAATTTACCCGTGGCGATGAGATGAAATCCACAACTGTCTTGACAAGGCAACCAATTCGGCAAGCCGCTTGTGCACAACCTAAAATGAAAGATTCTAAGGTATTTAGGCTCAAAGCCCCCCCCCCCCCCCACTCCCCCCGTTTCGAGAAAACAACCCCTGGAGTTCATGACACGCAATCGACTCAGAATTCATGGGCTCGATAGACAACTGAAAATTAGCATTTTTCATTAGTATATATGATCTCCGTAAAGGCTTGTTTTCGTAGAAACCGACGAAATAAACTTTTTCGACTGACTCTTATGTACCCATAAGATATGCGCTATTAAACGAAAGCGCCGCTGGCGTAGCGACCAAGGCACTTGGCTCAGAAGTAGAGAACCTTAGTTCGAGTCAGAGTTGCGTTCTGCAGCTTTTTCATTTGTATTTTTTCCTCATTAAACTGATACGAATAGGAGAGTTAATAAGGTAAGTAAATCGATAAGGAATAATGACAAAACAGGCATATAAATTTCTCAACGCAAATAAATTTCTCAAAGAACTAATGCCTTACTGTACGCAAACAATTCCGAGTAAGATTGTTGTGATGACGAGCATTTTGGCGCACGTCGTTGCATAACGGAGAAAAACTATCCCTTGTCGCAGTTAGTAGTCTATATAAAATGACGCATTCGTAGACCAGACAATAATCCATCACAGCGTCTGGAAAATTGTCGCCTACGGTTTTCTCGTGCTTATAAGAAACTAATGAATAATTTCGTCCATGGGGTGCAGAAGAGGCCAATCGCTTAACCGACTCGTTAACAATGTTCAATTTATTTGCTCATAATTCGGGAAACAGAAGAATTTAATTTACAAAACATTTCTTGACATTTTTTTTAAAACCATATGTTGCTGAGTCCAAGTTTTATTTGACATCGAATTTCTGGGGCGGACAGACTGACACCATCAGGTATGTTAGCCTGTTAATAAATGACGAGGATCAGACGACTTGCACGTAGGAGTAATACCCCCAATCTGCAGACCTGTGTGCCACCTTTGTGATTTTTATCTTCGTGGCCAAGATAAAAGCTTTATTTCGAGGCTTCAAAATTACAGCTGGTCTGGAAGCCCAGCGGTAATTGCACAATCGAGCGAATGTAATAACGAGTCACAACATGTGTGATCAATTTTCAGCACCGACTTTTCGAACATTGTTATTTTATGCGTGGTCTGCATCAAAATTAATTCTCGAATAATAAACATATTTATAAGGGAACTTAGTTTGTTTTCGTCCGACTCTTATGAAGGAACGATGTAGTTATACAAACACTGGATACGTTAGATATTCTTAGTGACGCAAATATATTTACTTCGAATGCTTATATGACAAGTACCATCCACCTAGGTGTTCGAATGAAACTGAGGACATGTAACAGAATGAATGAGAAGTCATTGTAATGCCACCAGGATTAATACAAAACGTCTGAGAAATTTATTTGCCTAAGTTGTTATTACTCCATATTGCTTTTCTTACCTTACTAGCCCGCTTACACCTATTAATTGCGCGCCGACCGCGGTGGCCACGCGGTTTAGACGCTACAGTCCGGAACCGCGCGACTGCTACGGTCGCAGGTTCGAATCCTGCCTCGGGCATGGCTGTGTGTGATGTCCTTAGGTTAGTTAGGTTTAAGTAGTTCTAAGTTCTAGGGGACTGATGACCTTAGATGTTAATACCCATAGTGCTCAGAGCCATTTAAACCATTTATTAATTGCGAAGCGGAAAAAAGGAAATCCTACAGAATGCAACTGGGAATCGAACACGGATTTCCCGCTCGTTAGCCAGATGCCTGGAACGCTGCACCACCGGCGCTTTCGTTGAACAGCTCTTACTTTATGGGTACGTAAGCGGCAGTTGAATACGTTTCTTTCCTCCATTTCCAGGAAAATATGCGTTTTCGGCCCCATATTTGCTGATGAAAAATGCTCGATTTTCAATTATCTATCGGTACCGTCAATTCTGAGTCGACTGCGCGTCATGATCTTTAGGGGTAGCTTTTTAAATAACAGGTTTTGGCTGAGCCAAAATATCATAGAGACTTTAATATTGGGTTGTATCCAAGTGACCAGCCAAATATGAAGTTAATCACTTGGTCGTGTCTGAGAATATCATTTGTGAGATACATGAGACACCATTTTTTTTTCAGTATGGTTTTAAGGCGCAAAACTGCTACGGACATAAGCGTCCATTCTGTGCCTTCGTGAAGGGTAAAAAAAAATTTAAATCTACAGCAACGGGAGCAAAACTAAAGGAGGAGGGAAACTAAAATCGGAAGGAAATCTTAGAAAATTGCTACTGAAGGGGTGTTGTTTTCCCAGAAAAGAGATTCAAATGATCGATGTCATCTCACTAATACTGATAAACTCAAGGACGAGATCGGCTGAGCGCGCGTCATCTCCTAAAAGGGACACTGTTTGGAAAAATATTAACGAAGGGCATTGTATCGGTCGTCGGCTGCTGAAGACAATAAGGTGAAGTTGTCTGCGTACAGTGCTGGTGTAGAGAGTTCCTGACAGGCCTAACTCAAAGCGGCGGCATTCTGTCAGAAATTGGATCGTCGATCAGCCTACATGATTCTAGGGGGGGGGGGGCGACATGACATATATTCGTCAGGCATTCGTGGTCGTTCCTTGCTGTGTTTAAGTCTATGGAACCAGTGCCTCTACGATACTGAAGGTCTTTCCTCCACAGGGTTCATATCGGGAACCCGAATTATCGTGTCATCTCCGGTTACCTGGCGACCCGCTACCGTATTCACTGCACACCCGTCTTTTCAACAGATTCATCTGATACGGCGTATACGCTTTATATAGATGGAAACTTCTGGCGTTACACACAGTTCGCCATCAATTAGAATAAAACCTCCCGTGTCCTTTAGGCACCAACTTTATTTCTTGAAACCATTACCGGTTTCGAGCATTCCCTGTTCTTCTTCAGAGGATCTATAGTGATTATTTAATATTCCATGCAGATGATACTGACTTTGTCAATGGTAGAGGCAAATACGTACATTTCCGTAAGTAAAACGCGATTAACTACGAAAAAAGAGTTATATTCGAATTCACTTTGAGTTTTACCGTAATTAATGATCACTTTTCATAGATACGGCTATTATTACTTGTTATATCATATTTGATACAAGCAGGTCATCCAACGATCTTCAAATGGTTCAAATGGCTCTGAGCACTATGGGCTTAACATCTGAGGTGATCAGTTCCCTTGACTTAGAACTGCCTATCATAAGGACGTCACACACACCTATGCCCGAGGCACCATTTGAAACTGCGACCGTGGCAGCAGCGCGGTTCCAGACTAAAGCGCCTAGAACCGCTCGGCCACAGCTGCCGGCCAAGTATCTTCCGGAGACGCAATCGACACCATCTGCGCAGAACAGTGGGGGGAAAAATCACCATTCATCTGAAGATAACAAACTTATTTATTTATCTCTATGATGTTGAGTGGGCCGACGTGAACAGCAGCTGCTGTGCCATGGAACGACTCAGTACATTCTTCAGAATGGTCATTAGAAACCCTATAAACAATACATTAAAGACTTAACGAAACACGAAAAAACAGAGATAATACGAACAAACAAATTACAGAGAAACAAATGAATGCTTATGGCATTTTTGACCGGTAATCTCCTTCTGGGGATGAAATAATGATCAGAACAAAGCACACACCGATTTCACTGCCGAGAGAGTCCTCAACCCCGCCGGGAATCAAACTAGGACCCCATGGTAGACAATCAGCAAAGCAGTCACAAGACCACGAGCTACCCCTCTCTCTCTCTCTCTCTTTGTTTGTCAGTTCCCCTTTAAGCTACCGAAAGTGAACCCTGCTGAATGGTACACACCTTCCTGTACAATTTTTAAGAAAATGTTATAGCGTGAGCACGCGTGTGGCGTGTGTGTTAGTGTGTGTGTGTGTGTGTGTGTGTGTGTGTGTGTGTGTGTGTGGTTGGAGCATACAGGTAATGGCGAGGTTATCAGTACTTTCAATAATATGAGGGGCGTTCAATAAGTACTGCAATTTTTTTTTTCTGAAAGCAGGTTGCCTTTATTCCAGTGCACCATATTATTCTCCACTCTTTTTCCTACAAAACCCTATTTTTCAACATAATCTCCGTTCAGTGCGACGGCCTTATGCCATCTTATTTGAATGGCCAGTATGCCCGCATGGTAATTCAGTACTGGCCGACGTCGGAGTCAGTTCTTGGTGCAACAACAACCCCACCATCAACCACGTACTGCTTTCTGCGGAATGCATCCTCCATTGGGTTAAGCAGATGGAAGTCGCAAGGTGCGAGATCCGGGTTGTAGGATCGGTGAGGAAGAACAGTTCAGTGATGTTCTTTGAGCTCATCTCGGGTGCCCAGACTTGCGTGACGGCTTGCGTTGACATGGGGAACCAGAAGTTAGTCTGTATTTTTGTAGTGACGAACATGCTGAAGTCGTGCCTTCAATTTCCTGAGGATAGCTCAGTTCTCCTCAGAGTTGATCACTGCACCAAGAGGGAAGACATGAGACAGAATATCTCTTCACAGTCCCAGAAGGCCGTCGCCATGATTTTACAGACTGAGGGTGCTGCTTTGAGCTTTTTCTTCCGATGAGAGGTGGTGTGGCGTCACTCCATGGATTGCCGTTTTGTTTCCAGTTCGAAGTGATGAACCCACGCTTCTTGACCTGTGGAGATTTTCGGCCAAAATTGTCACCATCAGCCTCCTAACGTGCAAGCAATTCCACACACGTTGTTATTCATTGCTCTTTATCATCTTCTGTTAGGCGGCGTTGAACCCAGCCGGCACACACCTTTGAGTACCCCAACAGGTAGACTAGTGTGTCAGCACTACCAGCATAGACGCTCAGTTTTTTTTTCTTTATTGTGATTTCATTCCCCTGCTCCATATGGGCAGGGGAGGGCTGTCAGCGGCACAATCCACCGCTCTTCAGCCGAGTGACACGACAACTAAAACAAGAATAAAATGATACATACATAAGAAGATAAAAAAGGGGAACATAGAACAGGGAAAGGGGAGAAAATGGAGGTAAAAATACATTGACATGTAGACGTTCATGAGGGACAATTAAAAAAGTCACCAGAAAGTTAAAAAGCAGAGTTGGCGATTCTTGAAGCACAGAGAAGACACTGAATGCGCATGTACAGGTTAAAAGTTGGCCACAGTATTAAAAACACTCCGAAACAACACACTTAAAACCATTTTGGAGCACACACGACGAAGAGTAAAACTACCAGGTGGGACCTGCCGAGGGAAAGGTCAGAGAGGATGGAAAAGGAGGGGAGAGCATGGGGCAGCTGGGGAAGCGGCGGGATGAAGAGAGGAGGGGCAACCGTGAGTTCACGAAGAGGCAGGAGACATGTGGGGCAGGAGAGGAAAAGGGAAGACATGGTAGGAGGGAGCGAGGAGACACTGAAAGGAGGCACAAGAGATGGAGGGGAAAGCCGCTCAGAAGGAGGGAGGGGGAGGTTCAAATGGCTCTGAGCACTATGCGACTTAACTTCTGAGGTCATCAGTCGCCTAGAACTTAGAACTAATTAAACCTAACTAACCTAAGGACATCACACACATCCATGCCCGAGGCAGGATTCGAACCTGCGACCGGAGCGGTCACGCGGTTCCAGACTGAAGCACCTTTAACTGCACGGCCACACCGGCCGGCCGGAGGGGGAGGAGAGGGAGCCCTGAGGAGGAGGCAGGAAGAGGGGTTGGTAGGAAGGGTAGATGTCAGGGCGAAGCTCATCATCTGGGAGGGGAAGATGGTAGAAGTTGTGTTGGGAAAGGAGATGGAGGGTGTGGAGAGGGAGAGAGGGAGGGACACAATGGTAAACGCACGGCAACTGGTAGGGGGTGGAGTGGAAGGGAGACACCAGGGGGTGAGGGGGATCAAGGTGGCGGACAATATCTAGTGTGCGGATGTGTTCAAGGAAAAGGAGAGGGTGGGGGAAGGGGATGAGGTCATAGACGATGCGCGTGGGGGATGGAAGGCGGATGCGGAAGGCGAGGCGGAGTGTATGGCGTTCGAGGATTTGGAGGGCTTTATAGAACCGGGGAGGGGCGGAAATCCAAGCGACGCTGGCATAACAAAGGATGGGGCAGATCATGGATTTGTAGGTGTGGAGGATGGTGGAAGAATGCAGACCCCACGTCTGGCCGGACAGGAGTTTCAGGAGGCGGAGGCGGTTGTGAGCTTTGTTTTGGATGCTAAGGAGATGGGGAGTCCAGGTGAGGTGGCGGTCAAGTGTGAGGCCAAGGTATTTGAGGGTAGGAGTGAGGTGGATAGGACGGCCATAAATGGTGAGGTAGAAATGATGGAGGCGGAAGGAGCGGGTGGTGCGGCCTATGATGATCGCGTGGGTCTTGGAGGGATTAACACGGAGGAACCACTGGTTGCACCAAGTGGTGAATTGGTCAAGGTGGGTTTGGAGGGTACGTTGGGACCGTTGAAAGGTAGGATAAAGAGCTAGGAAGGCGGTGTCATCAGCGAACTGGAGAAGATGAAGAGGAGGGGGAGGTTTGGGCATATCAGCAGTGTACAGGAGATAGAGGAGAGGGGAAAGGACAGAACCTTGGGGAACACCAGCAGAGGGGTAGAAAGTACGGGAGTTGGAATTGTGGGTAGTCACATAGGAGGGACGATGGGAGAGGAAGGAAGCAACGAGACGGACGAATAGACGCCCAATTGAGCAGCGAGGTCTTTGTTTGTCATCCATCGACCACTTCTATTGAGAGTGTCCGCACGTTCCAGCAGCGCTACAGTCACATCTGTGTGCGGCGGGTCGGCAAAGAGAAATCGGAGGTATTTGCGAAACCTTGCCCACCTTGTTGCGACGCTCTGGTTTTCCGCCAAAAGAATCTGAGTGACAGCTCTCTGTTTGGACTGCACCCCCGTTGCACACGCCATTCTGAAGGCTACGTATAGTGCCGCCACCAATCGCAATTTCATGAAACTGTAGAGATTGAGGCGGAAAGATTCAAGATGTTCCACAGCAAATCCCGCAGTTTTTAACCAGAAATGACTGAGAAAAAAAGATGGTGCATTGCATATTGAACGCTGCTCGTAGTAAAAGAAACGAATGTGAAGAAAATGGTTAGAAATGTTATCACACATCAAGAAGTAAACCTACAAAACTACACTCACACACTCCACCCACGCATTGCCCACACAAGCAGTCTTTCCCACACGCCGTAAGACAATGGAGGATGAAAGGTGCTAAACATGGAACTCAAACACAAGTAAAACGACATAGGAACTTTAAAAAAAATCCACACAGGGAAATATGACCGGGCGACCACTTACAAAATACACACATCAAAAAAAAAAAAAGTTTTGCATCACCTCGGTTCCGAGACTTCCGAAACCTGTACGGAAAACTGGAATAGACATCAACATAAACATCATTTCCGCCCTTTTTATTGCTCATGAATACCACACATTGCATGTTGTACTAATATACAGCGAGACCTTCAGAGGTGGTGGTCCAGATTGCTGTACACACCGATACCTCTTTTAATACGCAGTAGCACGTCCTCTTGCATTGATGCATGCCTGTATTCGTCGTGGCATACTGTCCACATGTTCATCAACGCACCGTTGTTCCACATTGTCCCACTCCTCGACGCGATTCGGCGTAGATGCCTCAGAGATGTTGGTGGGTCACATCGTCCATAAACAGCCCTTTTCAATCTATCCCAGGCATGTTGGATAGGGTTCGTGTCTGGAGAACTTGCTGGCCACTCAAGTAGAGCGATGTCGTTATCCTGAAGGAAGTCATTCACAAGACGTGCACGATGGGGGCGCGATTTGTCGTCCATGAAGACGAATGCCTCGCCAATATGCTGCCTATATGGTTGCACTATCGGTCGGAGGAAGGCATTCACGTATCGTACAGCCGTTACGGCGCCTTCCATGACCACCAGCGGCGTCCGTCGGCCCCACATAATGCCACCCCAAAACAGCAGGGAGCCTCCACCTGGCTGCACTCGCTGGACAGTGTGTGTAAGGCGTTCGTTCAGCATGACCGGGTTGTCTCCATACACGTCTCCGACGATTGCCTGGTTGAAGGCACATGCGACACTCATCGGTGAAGAGAACGTGATACCAATCCTGAGCGGTCCATTCAGCATGTTTTTGGGCCTATCTGTACCGCGCTGCATGGCGTCGTGTTTGCAAAGATGGACCTCGCCATGTACGTTGGGAGTGAAGGTGCGCATCATGCATTCTGTTGCGCAAAGTTTGAGTCGTAACACGACGTCCTGTGGCTGCACGAAAAGCATTATTCAACATGGTGGTGTTGCTGTCAAGGTTCCTCCGACCCATAATCCGTAGGCAGCGATCATCCACTGCAGTAGTAGCCCTTGGGTGGCCTGAGCGAGGCATGTCATCGACAGTTCCAGTCTCTCCTCCATGTCTGAACAACATCGCTTGGTTCACTCCGAGGCTCCTGTACTCTTCCCTTGTTGAGAGCCCTTCCTGGCACAAAGTAACAATGCGGACGCGACTGAACCACGGCATTGACCGACTAGGCATGGCTGAACTACAAACAACACGAGTCGTGTACCTCCTTCCTGGTGGAATGACTGTAACTGATCGGCTGTCGGACCCCCTTCGTGTAATAGGCGCTGCTCATGCATTGTTGTTTACATCTTTGGGCGGATTTAAAGACATGTCTGGTCAAAAGGACTTTGTGATACAATATCCACAGTCAACGTCTATCTTCAGGAGTTCTAGGAATCTGGGTGACGCAAAATATTTTTTGGTGTGTGTATGTGGGTGAGCCAGTCACCTTGTTAACATGTTAAGGGCATCTTCCAAAAATGTTATCCAAGTGTATATATTTCTTCCGTCTAGCGTTCACAGAATGAATGTTGCAGTTTCCTCCGAGTGAATAAATTCGGTTAACAACAAATTGCATTATGGAATATGATTATAGGACGGCAGAGTTAGAATTCCGAGACACCTAATCAGTGGTCTACACGGAAGTTCGTAAACTTACATCGCAGGTAACTCGGACCGCGGACCGCTTGTGGGCTATGAATATTCTTGGTGACTTTACAGATTGCCACAAAGCGTAGCACCATACAATAGAGTGCAGGCAAGCAAAGAGAACAAGCCATCATGTTTCAGTGTGAGAGACAATGGAACTCGTTCTTGTAGTGAAGGTCGCAGCGTTCAGTTTCTGCACGACATCTTGACTGTGACTTTTCAAAGAACTGTTTGACCACCTTCCGACAGTAAATTTCCGTTTCGCGAGAGGGCGTGTCAAAAACTGAATGCACTGCATTTTTTTTTGCAGATAAACGTTAATCATTTCTGTGAAATCCGCGTGCTCGTGTTACTGACTACGATATTAGATACGTAATTTGCAATACGTTCTGTGCCTCTTACAATATGATTTGTAACAACTGCCAAGATAACTTTTGTGTGATCTATCATGTTTAGTAGTATCTACAATTAGTGCTTGGTTTTTCTGTATGTGGTAATGTCTGCAATTACTGGCACAAGACTAATAACGCTCCACAGCAATAAGGCAAACAATATGAAAATTGTGAACAAAAATAGTTCGTACTATGGAAACGTGCTTACGTTTCGTTAGTGAAGTTATAGTGCGACCTCCAGTATGTGGTCAGATGCCAACCGAAAAACGCGAGTAACTATAAGTAATCACTAATTTCCGTATAAAACCAGACGTCAACTGTCTTATAATCTGCAAATACCGCATATCAAAACATGTATAATTTTAGATTTCATTGTAGATTCATTAAAGCAAAAGGCGCAACGTGTCTGAAAGGAATGAAATACATTGGAGCAAGAAAAGGCGGCTTTTATTTAGAAAAAGAATGTTTCAAGGGCAGTTTACGGAGCAATACATCGCGTGATCTCTCTCGCGCACCACACGCCGTTAAGAGTATATGGAGTATGGGCGCGGCCTCGAAAGGGTATTCAGCATATACTACAGGATCTAAGAGACGATGCACAGGCAGTAACGTTTCACCACGAAGGTTACAGTCTGCTGGATCAGAGCTGACTTGTGAATTTACTGAGGTAACGTATTCATAAAGCAGATGAGATGAAGTGGTTAGAAGTTATTCATAGGACGCAAGAAGGCAGAATAACAAAGCAAGCACTGTACTACAGACCTCAAGGAAAGCGAGGTCCGATGCCAGCAGTCAAGAGATGGCTAGGCTAAGATAAGATCGCGTGAGGAGCGTACTCTGTAAGTGAAGGAGAAAGTGATGATGATGATGATGATGATGAAGAAGAAGATGTATTAGTTGTTTAATCTGTTATCTCTGTGATTTTTAATTATTTTTAAGTCGTCATTGTTTCGACTTGTTTGCGATTATCTGTTCATCTGTGTGTCAGTACTAAACTGAACAGCTTCTATGGGTAATTTTCAATATTCTGGTTTTATCTGTCCATACCATTTCTCCCCTCCTGGTCAGTGCAGTCTAGAGACAGTGTTTTTAATAAGAAGGTGATAGATACGATGGTGTGATGAAAAGACACAGTGAAAGAATTTTTTTAGTAACAACTGCTGACCCTATAACTCTTCGATATAATTTGTCCGGTAGCCTTATCCGTTAAGACAGACATCGTCAAGCTGGAACACGTTCTCGATTGCCAATCAGCGTCCGGAGTAGCTAGTGTGTTTACTGTGCCTCTCTCCCATCACGGACTTCGAACAACGCGTGAACTTTTTCTGTTTCAAGTCGCAAAAATAGTGCCCAAGGAAGTGATGAAATGTTGAAATTAGTGTATAGCGAAAATAGTGTATATCTGAAGACTGATTACAAGTGGTATCACCGATGTAAAAGCGGAAATGAGTCGGTAGAATACGAATAAATTTCGGGACTACCATGAACCTCAGACACAGAATTTTTTTGCAAAAAGTGGCAAAATTTTTTCACTCAAACAGGTGAATAGTATCCGAGAGATTACCAGAGAACTTAGCATCTCGTACAGGTCCGTGCAAAACATATTAACCGATAATTTGTAAATGAGAAAAGTGAGTGCAGAATTTGTTCCCAGACTTTTCAGTGATGAACACAAAGAAGCTCGTGTGTCAGTTTCCACGGAGTTGAAGACTCGCCTTCATTCAGATCCTGACTACACGTCCCAAATGGACTGGAGATCAAACTTTGGTCTATGGGTATGACTGAGAAGGAAATTCATGTTTCCCAAGGGAAAATCAGTAAATCTCTCCGCTCTAAAAGGCACGTCAATAAAAGTAAAATAGCATAGAAATGCTCATAGTATAGAGCAATCAGAATTAGTTCCACGGGGAAAAACTGTAAATGGCTCATTTTACAAAGGCTTACTGCAACGTTTGCATTACGATGTACGAAAAAAAGAGACTGAAAAATGGGCCATTGGTTTCCTTCTTATCATGACGATGCGCCGTGCTTTTAATTCACGAATTCACGAGGTTTCGACCGGAAAAAGTGTTCCTGTCTAACCACATCCGCCTTACTCACCAGATTTAACTTTATGTGACTTCTGACTCCTCCTGAAAATTAAAACCATGTTTAAGGGAAAACGTTTTGACGCGATTCCTGCTCTGAGAGGGCCACAACAAAACACAGCAGAACACCGTTCCAAAAGAAGCCTTCTAGTATTGCTTCCAGTTTCAAGTTCAACGATGGGATAAGTGCAATGTTAGCCAAGGACAGTAGTTCGAGTGAGGCAAATATAACTACATGTAAGCTTCTTCATTTGTTTTGTATGAAATTATTCATCGTAATATTTGATCAGACCTCTTAGCAGCAACTGCTTCGATTTTGAATAAAAAACGTCAACAGTGTCGAACGAAGACTTACGGTATGCGGTGTCATCCAGATCCTGGCAACAAACTGTTAAAAAGGGCGCAGAAGAGAACAGGACTTCGGGTAGTGATGGGACAATCGTTCGGTCGACTATTTTCTCGTTTAGTCGGCTTTTTCAGTCGAATAAAACAACTGAATGAAACTAATCTCAGCGGTCAAGTCAGTTATGTGAATGTTTCCAGTCACTCATCGGATTTGGGTGGTGTCACTCAATGAGTGGCAATCGACTGACTCAAGTCTCCGTCGGTTTCGGCCATTCTATGACGTTTCCACTCACTCACCGGGTTTCATTGATTTTTTTACATACTTTTTCAGCCTTTTCTGTTATACATGAAACATTACAAGGGTTGACAACTTTTCTAGAGACAAATAAAGTGTGTTATATCAAGGACATGTGAATAAAAAGTATATTTCTGAAACTAAAGTACATTAAAATGTATGTATTTACTTACTGAAATACGAATTTTCGTACTTGTGGCATAAAGTATCAATTTTTGGTTGGTTTTAAAAATTTAATATCTAGTGCTGCATTGTAAATTTGTGTATATATAAATGAACAGTCAGTTGTACCACGTTTTCATTAAGTCGGTTTCTTGTCTTTTTCTGGTACAAATTTTGCAGTTAATTTTAGTTTCCAGATAAGCTAGAGGCTTTAAAGTTTCAACATAGCTCAGGACTGCATGACAATGCAATATTAAGTGGATTTCTTTTCAGGTGCGTGGCTGGGAGTAGATACTTAGCGTTAGAACTGGATGACATTGCAACACTAATTCGGTTTCGAGTCTGGTGTGTCGGGGAAGGTGCTTTGTTTCTCGGTCGGTCTGTCAGTTTGGTACAAATTTTGCAACTGATTGCCGGCCGGGGTGGTCGAGCGGTTCTAGGCTCTAAAGTCTGGAACCGCGTGACCGCTACGGTCGCAGGTTCGAATCCTGCCTCGGGCATGGATGTGTGTGATGTCCTTAGGTTAGTTACATTTAATTAGTTCTAAGTTATAGGGGACTGATGACCTCAGACGTTAAGAACCATAGTGCTCAGAGCCATTTGAACCATGTTTTTTTGGCAAGTGATTTTAAACTAACTTCCCGATAAGCTACAGACTTGAAAATTAAAACTTAGAACTGGATGACAACGCAATATTAACTCGCTTTATTTTCTGGGTTGTTACAGACAGTACGTATTTGATGTACCACTGCTATTTCCCTGTTTTCTTGTTCCAGTTGCCAATTTTTTGCTAGTAAGAATGACTGCCGCTAAGTTTCCTTGACAGCTCGATTCTCTGTATTTTTTACGTTTGCGGTCTCCTCGCAAGATATGTCTATGAGTGACCAGTATATTGGCTGACTCATTTGAAGAGAAACTGAAATAAACCTGAAGTTTACCGCACACCCTGCTGTAATCTCATCAAAATATTTGAAATCAACTGAAAAATTTCACACACACGAGACTAAAGCAGGAAATAACTATTGAAATAGAAAAACTTTTTAATATTACACGGTTTTAATACGGACTAGTAAATTAATAGATATTAACTCCGTACAGATTCTTAACGCTATACAGATAGTCCTGTAAATTCGTGCTTGTGAATTTTTGTTAGCTATGACACTACCTGTAAAACTGAAAACGTCGGGCATACGTGTGTATCTACGTCTGGATTTCCCCGGATTGGCCCTAGTTTTGAGGGTGTACAGACGCGTGCTCGAGGGATTTTTATACAACTGTCAGGGCTAAACCTGGACCTTTCTTCATACCTGTCAAAATTCGATTGACTGGAAACAGATTGTAATAAACCATAGTTAAAATTCGTTGAAGGAGGACCTAACTACAGACAGTTTCTTCGTTTCAGACTATGAATAATGCAGTGGAAAGCACGCTTAACCGCTCTCCCGTTAAATACAGTATGTTCCTAAATTGTCTTTACAACTTTGATCACGTTTATTTTAGAAATGGGAATAGGTAGAAAGGTCAAGTTGGCGGCATGTGTTCACATGCACCTAAAGCTGTTTTTTTAAATTTCTTACCATCCCATGTAAGTTACCGACTGACCATTCATTCTCTAGCAGCTGGACAGTGTGTGTAATAGTTTGTACAGACCAGATCTGACACCCAGGTCCTGCGGACCCCTTTAAATTTTTTTCTTCTCGCGGGACTTGCATGAACTGTGAGCTCGCATCAGAGCAGGAATAGCATTTTTTAATGAGGACATTCTAGGCCGGCCATGGAACTGTAATATCGCTCAGATCACCTGTGTGCTACAGACGACGCGTGCATTAAAAGGGACCACCCGTCTCCCGCTCCACCTCTTTTCGTGACTGAAATGATAATTAAATCAAGACCTTAAGCTGTCGACAGGCGTTAATATACTTCAACGGAGACAGCTGAAAATATGTGCCCCGACTGGGACTCGAACCCGGGTTCTGCTGCTTACATGGCAGACGCTCTATCCATCCGGGCCAACGAGGGTACAGAGGATAGTGCGACTGCAGGGATTTATCCCTCGCACGCCCCCCGTGAGACCCACATTCCCAACTTAATGTCCACGCACTACATTCGTAGTGCCCCTGCCCATTACACTCATCACTCGCTGTAGACAATCTTACCGAGTCCCGTAAGAGTTCGGGCAATGCGTGTGCATCCAGCACAGAAGAAGAAGGTCAATGGCCGATTAGCCTTAACTATATGAAGATGGTGTATGTTCTTTCGGACATGTCTGAAAGAACAGATACCATCTTCATACATCTTTTCGTGACAGTCACGATTTTTCTAGTTACACCCCGAATGTTTTTAAACTGACTGTCCCGGATTTAACATTTATGGAACGATTCATCTCGAATTGTACGTTCATTTTACCTGTGTCGCTATGCTGTTATTGAAAGGATATTTTCCGAAATGAGTAATGTATGGAGCAGTGACAAATCACAGTTTGTTGTAGAAACTAAGAAAGCAATGTTAGTGACTAGAATGAATAATTATGAAACTTGAGTTGAATGTTTTCATAAGGTGGTTGAAGAATACAGACACGCTGAAGAAAATTTACAGCACTGATGGATACTGAATGCCTGCTCGCAGTCCATCTTAGAAAGTACTAATAAAATATAGATTAATGTACTTTTTGTAAAAAACTAAAGTGATAGTTTGCACTTATCACGTTCAATTTAGACTTTTTTTGTACGAGCGTGAGTCAAATGAAAACCTTAAATATCTTTGTAAATATTATTTACTGTGCAGAAGTGGTACAAAGCTGTATCACTTTTCAACATAATCTCCCCCACGCTCAATTCAAGTCCTCCAGCGCTTACAAAGTGCATAATTTCCTTTAGAAAAAAAATTCTTTCGGTAGTCTGCGCAGCCACTCATGCAGTGCGTGGCGTACCTCTTCATCAGAACGGAACTTCTTTCCTCCCATTGCGTCTTTTAGTGTCCTAAAGATATGGAAATCACTTGGGGCAAGGTCTGGTGAGTATGGTGGATGAGGAAGACTCTTAAAATGTAGGTCTGTGATTGTAGCAACTGTTGTACGGGAAGTGTGGGGACTTGTATTGTCATGTTGCAAAAGGACACCTGCTGACAGCAATACACGTCGCTTTGATTTGATTGCAGGCCGCAGATGATTTTTTAGGAGATCTGTGTATAATGCACAGGTGACAGCGTCCTTCTAGGCATGTAATGCTCCAAACTGACGCCTTTTTCGTTCCAAAAGAGAGTCAACGTAATTTTTCCTGCTGATGCTACTGTTCGAAACTTCTTTGGTTTTGGTGATGAGGAATGGCGCCATTCCTTCCTCGCTCTCTTCGTTTCCGGTTGGTGGAAGTGAACCCAGGTTTCGTCCCCAGTAACGATTCTTGCAAGGAAGCCATCACCTTCTCGTTCAAAGCGCCGAAGAAGTTCTGCACCTGCATCAAAACGTCGTTCACTCATTTCAGGAGTCAGCTGCCGTGGCACCCATCTTGCAGGCACTTCGTGAAACTAGAGCACATCGTGCACAGTGTGGTGTGCTGAGCCATGACTAATCTGTAAACATGCTGCAATGTCATTCAGAGTCACTCAGCGGTTTTCGTTCACTATGACTTCAACTGCTGTAATGTTCTGTGGAGTCACAACTCGTTGTGCCTGACCTGGACGAGGAGCGTCTTCCACTGAAGTCACACCATTTGCGAACTTCCTAACACATTCGTAGACTTGCTGTTGTGACAAACATACATCACCGTACTGAACTTTCATTCGTCGATGAATTTCAATAGGTATCGCACCTTCACTACGCAAAAATCGAATAACAGAACTCTGTTCTTCCCTGGTGAAAGTCGCAAGTGGGGCGGCCATCTTTATACTGGTACCGGTACTGCGACAGTATGTGTGCATCTGCACTATTCTGACACCTACAGGCCATTCTGCACGCTGTTTGTAGCACGCTTACCAACTTAGAGGATAACGGCGCGAAATTTCGATTTGCTATTACAAATTTAAGGTTTTCATTTGACTCACCCTTGTAATATCAAAACTTTTTAATGTGTCCCGAATTTTGCTCTATAAAAAATGGTAACCGAGGCGCACTGAATTCCGTTAAGCGGCTACTAGAGCCTTTGGTGTATATGAACATTATGCCACAAATCGCGCTTTTCTACCTAACGCCATTTGTGAAATACATGTGATCAAAGCAGCAAAGGGAATTTTAGAACTCACTTGATAGAGAGAATGAGAAGCCGCCGACAATAGGCGATCGCATACACTGCTATGCCGTCCCTTCCGCCAGACAAGTGAACTTCTTAAATGTCATTTGCTTTCTACTAATTGAGCTGTATAAAACTGATTTCATTTACGTTCATTTTCCTTACTGCAAATTAGTACTACGTCTGAACGTGAAACTCTCTATGATGCGCTTTCACAAATCCTTGTTACTCCCACGCGTAATTTATATTTGCTGATCGGCAGGAGGCGCGCGCCCGCTGGCAATGTTAGCACTGAAACGCAACCCAGGGAACATCCCCTCCCCTCCCCCTCCCCCTCCCCCTCATGTCACCGCTCCCGGAAGGATATCGTAGCCATTGGCCAACTTATGGTCTGCAAATTGTTTGTGTCCAGGAAAATGATCCCATTTGTACCTAATGCCCGGGGTTCTCGAAGATTTTGTCTGGGGTCGGCAGGTCTACCCCAGCGATATGCCAGGTTATTTAGTTACATATTAGTGGCACCTGGAACAATTTAGTCCACGACAGTATGTTCATCAGTTTTAAATGATGAACAGAAACGTTACTCCAATCAGTTCATAACTAAATGAACATGTATACTGATTATATATGAAGTTGGTATCTGTTCTTTCGGACATGTCCGAAAGAACAGATACCATCTTCATGTAGTTAAGGCTAACTGGCCACTGACCTTCTTCTTTTGTGCTGGATGCACACGTATTGCCCGAACTCTTACTGGACTCGGTAAGATTGTCTGCCGCGAGTAATGAGTGTAATGGGCAGGGGCACTACGAATGCATTGTGTGAACATTAAGTTGGGAATGTGGGTCTCACGGGCGCGCGCAAGGGATAAATCCGTGCAGTCGCACTATCCTCTCTGCCCTTGGTGGCTCAGATGGATGTTCGGTCAGAGGGCTGCTCAGCCCTCTGTAATAAAAAACTGAGTAAAGGAATCAACGACCAACTTGAACGGATGACTTCTGACGTCTGCCCAGACCAAACGCAACGAACAATACCGAACAAAATGGAAAAAAAAAGATGGATAGTGCGTCTGCCAATAAGCAAGAGATCCCGTGTTCGAGTCCTGGTCGGGGCACACGTTATCAACTGTCCCCGTTGATGTATATAAATGCCTGTCGACAGCTTAGGGTCTCGATTTAATTATCTTTTTATACTGATTATGTTAAATTTGGCATACCCCTGAGACACGTCTACGCGCTTCAGTCTGGAACCGCGCGACCGCTACGGTCGCGGGTGCGAATCCTGCCTCGGGTATGGATTAGTGTGATGTCCTTAGGTTAGTTAGATTTAAGTAGTTCTAAGTTCTAGGGGACTGATGACCTCAGATGTTAAGTCCCATAGTGCTCAGAGCCATTTGAACCATTTGAGATACGTCTTCACTTGGCACCACCCTCTGTCAATTTAAGGTAGCGCAGCTTTAGTTCAGCAAACTAAAGTACTGAAGGCTGTTTTCATTTAGAAGAATGAACGGATAACAAGGTCTCCTTAACACTGAACTACGGTTCCAGCCTAAACATTGAGTACACTGTTCAAGCGATAGAAAAACTATCGTTTCATTAGATTGCCCCCACAGACGTCTCACTCGAAACAATGAATGAGCAGTCCAACCAACTGAATCGATTGTTTTCATTTAGTTGCTCCCACAGATTAGTTGCACTCAAAAGAATGAAGGAATAATTCAACCGGTTTGTGTAACTACAACCGAATTAGTCAGTTATTTTCCAAGAACCGAATGAATTGATTGTTCCCATTACCAGCTTCGAGGCACATTATGTCATTGTACTGGTAGACCGGTCTCTATGGTCAAGAGAATTAGCAGGCAGGAAGCAGTGGAAACCACTCCTCTTACTACAGTTGACGTGTATCCACAGTATATATTACTTGTATTGGAAACAGCGATATGATTATCTATTTGCAAACTTAAGGACAAATATTTTCTTCGAATTATGTAATTTTTCTACATAAGCTGAAGATATTGTATCTAACGTTGCGCCAGTCACCAGACGATTACCTAACGAACCGAAAATCGGTTAGGAAATAAATAAAAATTATTTCGTGGCTTCCAGAAAAATAATTTTTTATTTATAAGGCCTATGATGACGGAAAGTGTGCCTAAACTCAAGGCTGAAACTCGAATACCTTTTTACACTGTAGTTTTAAAGACACCACAACACTGAATCTGAAACATGTTACACTCACCCCATAAGTATAATTCTGTACTGCTTTTTGGAAGCCTCGGCTCAAATAACGACGCAGCCCGTGTTACATTCGGTTTTCCGAGTAGCGTCAGATGTCCTCTGAGGACAAACGGAATTCCATTACAAATACTACCGGTACGGGGAAGTACGGGGTGGGAAAAGTTCCTAAACCATCTGGGAGTGCTGCCTTCTGTATAACTTCCACATCGATTTAAACAAGCAACAGACGCGAATCTCTGGGGGAAGCAAAGCCGATGAAGATTCCTGAGAAGAACTTTTTATCACCGGCCAACTTACTAGGGCTCTCCGGAATTACTTCTGCGCTCCGCCGCTTCGCTCAGCGACGGGATGCGATGGCAGCGCGGATCCCTGGGGACCTTACCACCCCTCTCTCTGTCCCCCTTCCAACCCCCCTCCCTCCTCACCAGTTCCTCTCGCCAGACCGCCCGCGCTGGCCCTGCAGCCGCGTTCGCCGACGTCATGGCGACGCCTTATCGAAGAAGCAATCCCAGCCGGCGCGGTGGACGGCTAGCGCCTGAGTGGACGCTGGACGGTAGACGTCTGTTTGGATAGCCCGCCGCCTGCGACGCGTGGCGACCCCTCGTCCCCAATCTCCAGGAGCTGGAGTCCAGGCCAGACGAGGAGACACGAGCCCCCACGACGCAGGCCGACAGGCGCCGCTCGCCGGATTCAATTAGCGAGTGGCGCAAACACCTGCGTCCCCGGGCGCCCCCAGAGGTCTGTTCGCTTGCCTTCCCGACACTCGCAGAAAGGATGGCGCAGCGGCACAATGGTGTCAAGTGTCTGCGGTACTTTACTCCCCTTGGCCGTCGCGTAGAAAACGTGTTTTTCTGTAGGTAGTGCAAAGTACGGAAACAAGCCTTCCGTGGAACGCTATCATGACATTCGCAAGCATCGCGAAGTCCGGCTAGTTTACTTTTTAGTCATCAATCTTCTGCCATGTTTGATGCAACTCACCACAAATTTCTCGAACTGCAACATGGTCGCGTATACAAACAGTGATCCAATACTGTCAAATGTTTTTTATTCCAGTCTTTGATCACAATATGAATTCTTTAGACGATGATCGGTTTCAGTCCGTAATGACCATCCTCAGACCTATAATATACAAATATGTACACCTAGTGAGCAGTGTGTCTTTCAACATAATACAGCAATACGTATCACAGTATACTAACGTACAACCAAGGAGACGTACAGAAAATACGATAAAATGTACCTTTTTTACACCATGTCCTAAAGTGATAAGGCCATAATGGCATCGTCAAAACATATAAATACAATCAGCATAGCATCGTCATATAGATCTAAAATAAGGTGTAGAATAGGCCGCATCGTCCACACAGTCATTATTGAAACTGGCTACTGAAGTACAGTAGCTACCAGAAATCTGTTTGCGTATATCATCCCTAGTTGTCGCTACTGTCGGCTTAGATTCACCATATAAAGGATCGATCCTATTCTATTCATATATTTTCTTTTAATAATTTTATATGGGTAATTGTATTCGTCTTTTAATACATCACAGTTTAGTTTCTATGATAGTTATCAATTTTAAAAGTTTGCTACGTGTATTTTACATAATGCGTTTTTAACAGATTACGTTTTTTGCGTAAATGATGATCACATCTAAGCCGACAATAGCGAAATCTAGGGATGATGTAGGCAAACAGATTTCTGGTAGCTACTGTACTTCAGTAGCCAGTTGCAATAATGACTGTGTGGACGATGCGACCTATTCTACACCTTACTTTAGATATATAACGACGATGCTATGCTGATTATATGTTTTGACGATGCCATTATGGCCTTATCACTTTAGGACATGGTGTAAAACAGGTAAGTTTTACCGTATTTCCTGTACGTCTCCCTGGTTGTATGATAGTATATTGTGATAAGTATTGCTGTATTATGTTGAAAGACACAGTGCTCACTAGCTGTATATATTTTTATATTGTAGATCTGAGGATGGTCATTACGGACTGAAACCGGTCATCGTCTAAAGAATTCATATTGTGATCAAAGACTGGAATAAAAAACATTTCACCACAAATTCCTCTCATGTGCAAACTTTTTCATCTCGAAGTTGCAATTGCAACCTAGCTCCTCAATTTGCTGGATGTATTCCAGTCTCTGTCTTCTTCTACACTTTTAACCCCCTACAGTTCCCTCTAGTATTACGGAAGTCCTTCCCTGATGTTTTAAGAGATGTAATATCATGGTGTCCCTTCTCATTGTTAGTGATTTCCATATGTTCCTTTCCTAGCCTATTCTCTAGAGGACCTCCTTACGTTATCTGTCCACCTAATGTTTTACATAATTCTGTAGAACCACATCTCAAATGCTTCGATTCTCTTCTGTTCCGGTTTTCCCACAATCGCATGCTTCACTACCCTACAACGCTGTGCTCCAAACGTAGAATCTCAGACATTTCTTCCCCTAATTGTGGCCTTTGTTTGATAATAGCAGTGCATCTTTTGGCCAGTAATGCTTTCTTTCCCAGTGCTAAGTGTGCTTTTGGTGTCTTCCTTTCTCTGTCCAACGTGTGTGATTTTGTAGCCCAGTTAGCAGAACTCCTGAACTTCATCTACTTCGGGATCACCAGCACTGATATTAGCTTTAAGTCTGTTCTCATTTCTGCTATTTCTCATTACTTCGGTCTTTCTTCGATTTAATTTCAATCCATATTCTATACTCATTAGACTGTTCATTCCACTCAACCCCTGTAATTTTTCTTCACTTTCACCCAGAATAGCAATTTCATTAGCGAATCTTATCACTCATATCTTTTCACCTTGAATTTTAATTCCACTCTTGAACGTTTCCTTTATTTCTGTGATTGTTTCTTCGATGTATACACTCCTGGAAATTGAAATAAGAACACCGTGAATTCATTGTCCCAGGAAGGGGAAACTTTATTGACACATTCCTGGGGTCAGATACATCACATGATCACACTGACGGAACCACAGGCACATAGACACAGGCAACAGAGCATGCACAATGTCGGCACTAGTACAGTGTATATCCACCTTTCGCAGCAATGCAGGCTGCTATTCTCCCATGGAGACGATCGTAGAGATGCTGGATGTAGTCCTGTGGAACGGCTTGCCATGCCATTTCCACCTGGCGCCTCAGTTGGACCAGCGTTCGTGCTGGACGTGCAGACCGCGTGAGACGACGCTTCATCCAGTCCCAAACATTCTCAATGGGGGACAGATCCGGAGATCTTGCTGGCCAGGGTAGTTGACTTACACCTTCTAGAGCACGTTGGGTGGCACGGGATACATGCGGGCGTGCATTGTCCTGTTGGAACAGCAAGTTCCCTTGCCGGTCTAGGAATGGTAGAACGATGGGTTCGATGACGGTTTGGATGTACCGTGCACTATTCAGTGTCCCCTCGACGATCACCAGTGGTGTACGGCCAGTGTAGGAGATCGCTCCCCACACCATGATGCCGGGTGTTGGCCCTGTGTGCCTCGGTCGTATGCAGTCCTGATTGTGGCGCTCACCTGCACGGCGCCAAACACGCATACGACCATCATTGGCACCAAGGCAGAAGCGACTCTCATCGCTGAAGACGACACGTCTCCATTCGTCCCTCCATTCACGCCTGTCGCGACACCACAGGAGGCGGGCTGCACGATGTTGGGGCGTGAGCGAAAGACGGCCTAACGGTGTGCGGGACCGTGGCCCAGCTTCATGGAGACGGTTGCGAATGGTCCTCGCCGATACCCCAGGAGCAACAGTGTCCCTAATTTGCTGGGAAGTGGCGGTGCGGTCCCCTACGGCACTGCGTAGGATCCTATGGTCTTGGCGTGCATCCGTGCGTTGCTGCGGTCTGGTCCCAGGTCGACGGGCACGTGCACCTTCCGACGACCACTGGCGACAACATCGATGTACTGTGGAGACCTCACGCCCCACGTGTTGAGCAATTCGGCGGTACGTCCACCCGGCCTCCCGCATGCCCACTATACGCCCTCGCTCAAAGTCCGTCAGCTGCACATACGGTTCACGTCCACGCTGTCGCGGCATGCTACCAGTGTTAAAGACTGCGATGGAGCTCCGTATGCCACGGCAAACTGGCTGACACTGACGGCGGCGGTGCACAAATGCTGCGCAGCTAGCGCCATTCGACGGCCAACACCGCGGTTCCTGGTGTGTCCGCTGTGCCGTGCGTGTGATCATTGCTTGTACAGCCCTCTCACAGTGTCCGGAGCAAGTATGGTGGGTCTGACACACCGGTGTCAATGTGTTCTTTTTTCCATTTCCAGTAGTGTAGATTGAACAATAGGGGCAAAAGGCTACATCCCTGCTTTACATTTTTCTTTTCTTGTATCTGAGCACTACGTTCCTGTCCTTCCAGTCTAATTGTTCTCTCTTGGTTCTTGCACGTACTGTATGTTGCCTGCCATTTCCCATAGCTTACCACTATTTCTCTGAGAATTTCGAACATCAGGCAACTTTTTACATTATCGAATGCTTTTTCCAGGTCAGCAGACCCAATGAACCTGTGTCGAGTTCTTCAGTTTTGCTTTCATAATCAAACGCTATGTCAGAGCTGCCCCTCTGGTGTATCTACCTTTCCTAAAGTGAAACTGACAATCACCTAACGGATCCTCAATTTTCTTTTCCATTCTTCTGTATATTATTCTTGTCAGCAACTTGGATGCATGAGCTGTTGAATTGATAATGCGATAATTCTGACACTTGTCAGCTCTTGATATCTTCGGAGTTGTTTCGATGAGTTTTTTCCCGAAAGTTTTATGGTATATCATCAGTCTCATACATTTTACACACCAACGTTAACGGTCGTCTTTTTGCTACCTATCCCAATGATTTTAGAAATTCCGTTGGTGTGGTCTCTAACCCTTGTGCCTAATTTGATCTTAACTTGTCAAAAGCACTTTTAAATTGAGATTCTAATACTGAATCCCCTACCTCTTCCCTGTCGACTCCTGCTTTTTCTTCTATCACGTCATCAGACAAGTCATCTTCCCCCCCCCTCCCCTCTCTGTCATAGAGGCCTTCAATGCACTATTCCCACCTTCCCGCTCTTGCTTAACAGTGGAATTACTTCTGCACTCTCAACGTCAATTACCGCTTCTCTCTCAATGTTACGGCCCTCACTTAAAAATTCCACCGAAGGTTGTTTTGACTTTTCTGTATGTTGAGTCTGACCTCCCGCCTAGTATTACAGGAAAATGACCACATGCTGTCCGTCACGCCGCCAGCGACACACTTGCACAGAGCGACATAATTTGGAGACGTGCATTGAGTTCCTCTCAGGCATGGTTTAATATGTTCGTATGCTGTTTCAAGTACGTAGCAGAGAGCGACGAACTGATGGTGTGACTGGAGACGGGTAACGAACGCTAGTTTTGAAGTACGTGGAATGTGAATGTGAGACACTCCCACAACATTTAGACGACAAATACCAAGGAGAATTTGCTGAAGTAATTGCGAAAGCAGAGGAAGAGACGATGTTAGTACAATCACGGGCAGAAATCATGAAAGTCAATAGTCACGACGCTAATCAAAGCC
Source organism: Schistocerca cancellata (assembly GCF_023864275.1). NCBI lineage: Eukaryota > Metazoa > Arthropoda > Insecta > Orthoptera > Acrididae > Schistocerca > Schistocerca cancellata. The sequence goes on from NC_064627.1 coordinate 980,918,737, forward strand.
CAGTCTTACTTGTGGAATGGCAGGGGAAAACCAAGTTTTTATATGGACATGGAAAATAAGATATGAGGACGTTATGCGACAGCTCGTGGCCTCGATCAGTCTTCCATCGGGTACTGACAGATATGCGCCTCGGAGCGGAATCACTGGGTTCAACCGACAGCAACCAAAGGCCACTCGCCAGAGGCCAGCGTCCCATCTCGGCTGACAGCAGGTATTAACTTTTCGTACTGATACACAGGACCCAATCGGTAGCTGCTGCAGCAACCGCAGTCGTCATGCAAGATAAAGAGCTTACCTACTTCCGATCTAGATCAACCGACCCAAAGAGCACCGGGCATTCTCACTCAATTATGTAATTAACTGTTATTAGAGTTATAAGTCGCTCCAACACACTAACAAAAATGCTGATCTAGCCTTAAATCTAAGTCTGACGCCGGTGGCAGCTGGCAATATGAGACGACAGATTTCATGGTAAGCGTGGGGCAATCTCCAGGTCTTTAGGTAACAGCTACCATTACAGTCGGTATCATTTTAAGCCCAGAACTGTCAGATCAATACACACTCAAGCCAGCAGTCCCACGTTTCCTTCCAAGTTTCATACATTTCATTCATACAGAAGCGACGATTACATTGTTTAACGGGACCCGAACATGAAGAGGTACTATTCAAGTCCACACGCTTGATCAATATCATCTGATGACATCAGGTAAAGCAGTATTGGAAATTGTATTTATATATCTCTCAACGTTGAATTACGACTTAGACTTGTCTACAAGATGAACTTTGGACGCAAACAGATATGGAATTGCCATTATCAATGGACACTGTATGGAGAGGTTAGCTGATACACGTGTGTGTTAACTAAGCAAGAGATAATTATCATGATTACGACACAGGTTACATTTTAGACATTTTAGAAAAATCCATGAACTTCACTTCAGTCAACCATTACGCCAGAGAAAATTATACCACCAACAAAAATCAACAAGCCAGGCGTTATCTAGAAGGTGTTTTCCACATTATACAAACTAAAGGAATGATTCATTACAGAAATTTAGAACAATGTCCAAAGCATAATCTTATTCTGAACATAATTCACCAGCCATTAACATTCCACCAAGCTCACTAGACGACACCGCATACCGATACTAACGCTGAGAAATGTAAGACCGCAGAAAACGAAATCGAAAACAACTTCTTCAGACTTATTGGTTTTGCAACACTATAAACAATGTGCAAGAACACGGGTAATGTGAAGCAAGTAACATGCTGGGAATGTACATGTGAAGCTGCTGCTCTAATTGCAAGGCCAAATTTCAACTCCAGTATCGTATTTAAGAAACATTGGACTTAACATTGTTTTTGACGAATCAGTAGTTGCAGTAACGGCTGTTTCAGATATTTCTAAGATGCTTCTGGTAGAGTTCCATTACTGGTATATGTTGAAGGAATTTGAGACAAAAAATGTCAAAATGGGTTACACAGAGACGAATAGTTAAATAAATCAAGCAGCTACCTCGAATGTTTATGATGTTGTTAAAAATGATGTGTATAGGTGTTTTAGCACTTCAGGTTACCTGGTAACAGAACTTACAACATCCTGTGTGACAGTAAAATTAATGTGCATTTCGTGACACATAAATTATTGGAGGACATTATTACAGAGTTCATAGGACTGAAAGTAAACTCTCAAAGAAACACAATACTTAAAGTTTAGGGCAAAAGCTGTGAATTGCTCATCACCTAAGGAATTAAGAATTGTTGGTTACTGAGGATCTGTATTAAATGATGTAGATAAATCGTCTGTTCATAACACCTGGATCCAAAGCTACATTCAGCTGAACCAGTTCAGCTGACAAAAGGTGATAGGTGATTCAAAGTTCACGATAAAGTGAACATACTAGCGTGTGGACATTTTCGAAAGGATATAACTACTCAGCAGATGTGAGCCCAAGAGGATTCCATTTAAAAATGATTTAGCAGAAAAATTAGTTCTGAATTAAATGTATTGAAACTGTAATCAGTGTTTTACGTACATGGAAGAGATGATGGTGAATACTGTAACTGACATGTGGTGATAATACGATGCGATGAAACTGTAACTAATTATTCTAAATATATATTATGATACCGAAACTGCACCACACTGGCTAGATGTGTATTGTTGTTGTTGTTGTTGTTGTGGTCTTCAGTCCTGAGACTGGTTTGATGCAGCTCTCCATGCTGCTCTATCCTGTGCAAGCTTCTTCATCTCCCAGTACCTACTGCAACCTACATCCTTCTCAGTCTGCTTAGTGTACTCATCTCTTGGTCTCCCTCTACGATTTTTACCCTCCACGCTGCCCTCCAATACTAAATTGGTGATCCCTTGATGCCTCAGAATATGCCCTACCAACCGATCCCTTCTCCTAGTCAAGTAGTGCCACAAATTTCTCTTCTCCTCAATCCTATTCAATACCTCCTCATTAGTTATGTGATCCACCCATCCAATCTTCAGCACTCTTCTGTCGCACCACATTTCAAAATCTTCTATTCTCTTCTTGTCCAAACTATTTATCGTCCATGTTTCACTTCCATACATGGTTACACTCCATACAAATACGTAATTGTAACACGCTTGTCATAGATGAAGAAAAGATGTGATTGATGTATTACCTAACGAAACACTACCATGTTATATTACTCATATGATGCACATATCACTGTATTTTTATTATGATGTATACCAACCATGCCAGTCTGAACGTAAGTAGCAGACAGAGTATTCCTCCACCTTCATTCATGTACACAATTGTTTAGATTGTGTAACGTGGCAGATTTCAGAAAACACATGTGTAAGGACTTGGCTGTCTGCAGACAAGCTAATTAAGTGCCTGTTCCAATGTCCAGGCAGATAATTACAGAAATGCCATTACAAGTGGTCGAGAATTATGTATCTTCCTGACAATCCCAATTGTCGGCAGCTGATAGGCTCATTTTTCTAGCAGTAAGATACTGAACTCTGACTGGGAGTTTTAAATAAGTGTTAAAAATTGACTTAGAAATTGCCCAGTTGGTCTGTTTGCAAGAAAGGGGTTCGGTTTAAGGAGGAGTCGAGAAATGTGATTTCTTGTTTAATTTTTATGGCAGTAAACTACTTATCTTTTACTGTAAAAGCTAAATATGTGTGACACAACTGGCTTAGAATATATCTGATTGGCTTATTTCGAAGAATAATATGGAATAATTAGGAAATAAGAATTGAGAGTAGGTGTTTGGGTTAGTAAGGTAGCAGGAAATGGAGAGAGTTGGGAAGAGATGGTTCATGTGGTACAGGAGAAGGCAAGATGGAGCGAATGGGAAGCACAAGGGTAAGTGAGGAGTGGGCAAGAGAGGGAAGAGAGGGGGAAAAAGAATTCTGTGTCAAATTGTGGCCCAAAATGCCCTTTTCTCTCCTGCTGATATAACTGCTTACTCGAAACTGACGAAATACGTATAATAGAGGTAGAACGAAACTACTCTGACTATTTGATAAGAAAATTTTATTTCTAGTGTGTTCATTAACACACGGATTAACGCTTGACTAATAGTGTGGTTCAAATATTATGGATTGTTGTTAGAACAACAATAAGTAGATCAAAAATAAGTAGCTGAAATTACGACCATTACTGAGAGTTATTTTCAAAATTTTCTTGCCTTCTGCATCACCTTTACGTATGCTTTAATGTCCCAAACTAACGTAATTGCTAAATGTTAAGAACGTATCATCAGAGACATTGTAGTCAATAGAACAGCTAACGCTGATACAAGAATTACGGCTCAGCATAAAATTAAATCGCCGAAGGTGTATGTCATTTGTGGCTCGCTGTACAAGGAGGACATTTTATGCAACATATCAAGTATTGGTCTAGTTTCATAGGGTTATACTTAAAGGCACGCAGCCATAATTATTATAAACTCAAGGTTTATTCAGTCCAAATATTAGGAAGGGTCCCCTTACTCCAAAGGATTACTATGGCCCTCCTCTGTCTGCTGCTGTCCTGTTACGCATAGACTCCATTCCCTCCATGATACCACTACCACGCATTACATTACGTGATGATCTATAAAAGCTTTGATTTTATTGGTGTCCTGAAATAGAACGTGTGGGAATTTTTAATAGACTGCTCGCTTGTGGTAGAGGGAGTGAGTATCTGTTGTCCGTGTTTCCAAGGGATATCAACTGTGATTCGCAGTCAACAGTGAATTTTTTGTAGATACCGGTTTCCGTCTTTTGGGTTATGTGTGGCACAGTAGCAGTTTATCTCTCGTAATATTCGCATCTCATGTTGCTTGTGTGCATTGATAACTTTTGACGACAGGCAGTCAGGATGGTGTAAGATTATAGGCGTCCTTTCTAATCATTTTATTACAGCATTTTGCTCTTCACCATAACTGGCTGCTTGGCAAGTAAGGAGGTTCCACTGAATTTTACCTTCTTGCCACAATCTTCTATTGTTCGACCAACACCGATTGGCCGTGTTGCCCAAGTGAAATATTGAAATATAGATTATGTAGTTCGGGATATATGTCGCTTCTACCCTGTTGCTTTCGTTGGTACATACTACTTCAATGACGAAGACAGCAAGACAGAAGCTACACACATACTCGTACTCTTTGTGCCTTGAATTTGAAATTCGTGGCACGTCATTCCTCCAGCCCCGCTTAGTTAGCCTCAGTAGCCGTGCTCTGGGGCATGTCCGTAGCCAGATGGCACGCTCGGCGGTTTTCGTGTTGTCCTTAGCGCCACGTAGAAGTGAGCTGGGGTGGCGCGAGGTGATGGATATTAGTTACCTGCTGTACTTGTTCCCAGGAACATCGCCCAGAAGCCAGCGCCTAGGCCCAATTACTCAAGGACTATGGCTAGGCAAGATTCTTGAGTTCACACTTGTTAACTTTGTATTTTTGTAAACTGTTGAATTAATTTGTGTTTAATAAATGTTTATTGCTAAAATCAGCCCACCCCAGTACAACTCCTAGCCCTAACCCCTCTCCACTCAAATCCCACAATAGAACTGGTAGCTGAGAATGGTCGTGCTTTGTGCCACCATGGTGCTCGTAGGACGATAGAATTAGTTTGTAAGCTAAGATATAGTGTCCTGCTTTCCAATTTGCTGTTACACATATCGCCACTAGGAATGAACCTGGTGTAGCACGGCAGTGCAAGGGAGAATTAACTTATAAAGTATCCATTTGTGTTGAGGTCCCAGCAAGTACAGTGTCAGCGTTATCGCAGCGCCTTCAGCAGCACATGGGTGATCCGGTAATGTTACTAGTAAGAGAAGGGACAGACTCAAGTACTGAAATAAACACTATTCCGTTGCTCATCTCAGAGTATAATTCTGCACAGACAAACCACGTTTCTGAAGCCATTTGTATGGGATGAAAGCCATTCATTATGACAATAAAATTAATGATCTACTGGTGTTAATGAAAGACGTGGAGGCAGGGTTGATGCTGAATGAATTACAGGAGACAGCAACAGGTACAGAAGTTTTAATTTGTGATGTATTAGCAGCACCATCTGGCCACAGTAGCAAAGTGGGTTTAAACAAGTGTTTGGATTTAAGGACGAACCAGTTCCGAAGTTGTGTCATGGTCAAAGCTTGTTTGGTTGGTTTCTGGTAGGTTACAATCAGCACAGTTTATGCTGCAGCTAGCACTGCATCGAGGTGAGCCAGGTGGGCAGGGTGGTGGATGTCAGTCACGTGGTCTACTTCCTACCACGAACATATCATGAAAGCCTGTACCTTGGCCACAGGAAGTGGCTGGGAAGCCTGTGGAGTGTCAAGAACGGTCAAAATGGGTGTGGCGTAGCTGGAGTCAGCGACCGAGGATGTTGGAAGCAGGCTGCACTTGCAGGTGTGGATAGCAGAGCTTGGAATGTGGTGACATCTACGAGGGCTTCCGAGGATGCCTAGGGCTGATGAGGGGTTCTCTAGATGTGGTATGAGCACATGTCTGAAGGACATTGCAATCTGGAGATACAGATACTGTACAAACAAGGCATTGTAACAATCAATTATGTATCCATGCCTCGACAGGATAAAAGGACATAAGATATTTGTCTCTTACTGTGCCGCAACGACTCCATAACGTATGAAAGTTTGAATCGGCCCTAGAAGCATGCTCGGATAACCGAAGTGGTCAAGGTGACTGCTCGCAATAAGCGGGAAATCCGGGTTTGAGTCCTAATACAACAAAGATTTGCATGTGTCGCAGACAGATGATGTCAATGCAGATTCGCAAAATACGACTCCGTTTCATATTGGAACCAAATGGCTCTGAGCACTACGGGACTTATCATCTGAGGTCATCAGTCCCCTAAAACTTAGAACTATTTAAACCTAACTAACCTAAGGACATCACACACATCCATGCCCGAGGCAGGATTCGAACCTGCGACCGTAGCGGTCGCGCAGTTCCAGACTGAAGCGCCTACAACCACTCGGCCACACTGGCCGGCCATAATGGAACATTCTACAATATTAAAACTCACATAGTGAGTGGCACAGAGGTATTCGATAGAAAGATAGTTAAAATACCAATCCAGCTAGTTTGCGTATGTATTCGCCCTGCGATATATTGACATTACTGACGCTTTGCTGTCGTCATCACTGAATTTGCGTACATTAGGATCAATTACAATATTTAATCCTCCAGCAAGGACAATAGAAACGACAACTTTGTTGAATTTCTTAGTGTTTCTAATTGACACGGCTTAATACGAAGAAAGATTTTATTGATTTCCACACCTCAGGAACTAAACGTCGATAAAAGGAAGTTCTTTTATTTTTTATTTTGGCAGTTACACGTCTGCTTGATTCATGATTATTTCCCTGTATGTCCCTCCCTCGGGGATGCAGCATAACCATACATCACAAATTTATCGCCAATTTCTTTCCTAATACCTCCCAAACAGCGCCATATGTGTGTGCACTGACTATGTTTGAACGAAGCTTTAGACACAGTGAGAAATAAATGCAAATTCAATAGATTTGTGAACGTTTATAGTGAAGAGCATGAAGTGGAAAGAAAAGAACTGTACCCGAGAAAGCGTCACTGAAATACGCGCGCAGTCAAGATTTTTCCAAGTAATTTTCCGCTTTTCTGCCCCTTGCTTTAACAGCGGAGGACTGGACAGAAGGGCGAAACCAAAACCCTCTTAATACTGCGACTGCCACACAAGTTTGAATCATTGTCACAAAATGAAGAACGGCGGACTGAAGTAATCCTGCCGCAATTTCACGCAGTTTTAGGACTATTTCTACATTATTCTATTAAGCATAGCCAGATAGTTCGTTATCACTTCTTTCTAGATATGATACCGCAGTTCATACATTTTAGAAGGAACAAGCACTGCGTTTTAGGCTGTGCGGCTGGTCCCGGCGGAGGTTTGAGATCTCCCTCGCTCATGGGTGTGTGGGTTTGTCCTTAGGATAGTTTAGGTTAAGTAGTGTGTAAGCTTAGGGACTGATGACCTTAGCATTTAGGTCCCATAAGATTTCACACACACACAGAACAAGCACTGCAGCGACTACAGCTGTTATGAAATACATGAAAATTATTTGCAGTTGCGAATATCGACAACCTTCAGGTGTACAATGGAATGACGACATGCATGCACCACAATATCGTATTTATCCATCGACAACGCGAAAGCGACTTTCAATTAAATAATCTCCCCTGTACAGGAAGATACATAATGAATGGACAAGTGGAGGTTGCAGATATATGGACGAAAACGTGAAAGTTTTGGCCCGACCGTGATGAGTGCTCGAATAGCCGAAATTGTTAAGGTGATAAGCTGTAATCTTGATTCAAGTCCTGGTGAGGCACAAAATTTCGTTATCATCCCATGTAGAGAGATGAAGGTTGCCCACATTCACAACTGTGAGTACATTTCATGTCGTTCTTTCTAAGGTTACCATATTCCGTAATCTAAAATCTTAAGTCTTTGTACTGTAGAAGCTGACCAAAACCTTTGGGTAGAAATCCTATAGGCAGTAGGGGATACTCAATGGAGCGTTTTGAAAATGAGAACTAATGGCCATAAATGAATTTTTAAAAGCGTTACGTCGTCTTGAATGACCAAAGTGAGTGAGAGACTGGTGTTTGTACTCTGCTTAAACTGATGACCAAAGTACACTAAAACTAAAATTAATGTAGGGTAATGATATTTCGGGAATACATTTGTCGGTAACATATTGACGTAATTGACACTGAAAGGTCACAGGTTAACGTAAGAGTGAGATTGGCTATAGCAAAATGTGAAGTATTGGTACATTAATAACCTGTGTAATCACAAGAAGACTGAATGCAAGCATGCAAATGTGCACGCATTGTGTTGTATAAGTGCTGGATGTCAGTTTGTGGGGTGGAGTTCGATGGCTCTTGCACGTGGTCGGTCAGTGTTCGTTGCGGATGACGCTGGAATTGTGGCTGGAAAAGCACCCTGGAACGCTGTTCATGAATGGCAGCACAACAGGACGAATCACCAAACTGACGTACAGATATACAGTGAGGATGTGTGGGATAACCACGAGAAAGTTCCTGCTGCCATACTAAATCTCACCTTCGCCCATTAGTACAATGCTGTACTCCAGACGTACATCCTCAGACATTTCTTCCTCAAATTGAGGCCGGTATTTGATATTAGTAGACTTCTCTTGGCCAGAAATGCCTTTTTTGCCATAGCGAGTCTGCTTTTGATGTCCTCCTTGCTCCGTCCGTCATTGGTTATTTTACTGCCTAGGTAGCAGAAGTCCTTAACTTCATTGACTTCGTGAATATCAATCCTGATGTTAAGTTTCTCGCTGTTCTCATTTCTACTACTTCTCATCACCTTCGTCTTTCTCCGATTTGCTCTCAAACCATACTGTGTACTCATTAGACTGTTCATTCCGTTCAGCAGATCATTTAATTCTTCTTCACTTTCACTCAGGATAGCAATGTCATCAGCGAATCGTATCATTGATATCCTTTCACCTTGTATTTTAATTCCACTCCTGAACCTTTCTTTTATTTCCCTCATTGCTTCCTCGATGTACAGATTGAAGAGTAGGGGCGAAAGGCTACAGCCTTGTCTTACACCCTTCTTAATACGAGCACTTCGTTCTTGATCGTCCACTCTTATTATTCCCCCTTGGTTGTTGTACATATTGTATATGACCCGTCTCTACCTATAGCTTACCCCTACTTTTTTCAGAATCTCGAACAGCTTGCACCATTTTATATTGTCGAACGCTTTTTCCAGGTCGACAAATCCTATGAATGTGTCTTGATTTTTCTTTAGCCTTGCTTCCATTATTAGCCGTAACGTCAGAATTGCTTCTCTCATCCCTTTACTTTTTCTAAAGCCAAACTGATCGTCACCTAGCGCATTCTGAATTTTCTTTTCCATTCTTCTGTATATTATTCTTGTAAGCAGCTTCGATGCATGAGCTGTTAAGCTCATCGTGCGATAATTCTCGCACTTGTCAGCTCTTGCCGTCATCGGAAGTGTGGATGATGCTTTTCCGAAAGTCAGATGGTATATCGCCAGACTCATATATTCTACACACCAACGTGAATAGTCGTTTTGTTGCCACTTCCCCCAATGATTTTAGAAATTCTGATGGAATGTTATCTATCCCTTCTGCCTTATTTGACCGTAAGTCCTCCAAAGCTCTTTTAAATTCCGAGTCTAATACTGGATCCCCTATATCTTGTAAATCGACTCCTGTTTCTTCTTCTATCACATCAGACAAATCTTCACCCTCATAGAGGCCTTCGATGTATTCTTTCCACCTATCTGCTCTCTCCTCTGCATTCAACAGTGAAATTCCCGTTGCACTCTTCATGTTACCACCGTTGCTTTTAATGTCACCAAAGGTTGTTTTGACTTTCCTGTATGCTGAGTCTGTCCTTCCGACAGTCATATCTTTTTCGATGTCTTCACATTTTTCCTGCAGCCATTTCGTCTTAGCTTCCCTGCACTTCCTATTTATTTCATTCCTCAGCGACTTGTATTTCTGTATTCCTGATTTCCCCGGAACATGTTTGTACTTCCTCCTTTCATGGTGTCCCATAGCGTCACAGAAGTGTTCCACTGGGTTCGTATCAGAAGAATTTCTTAGTCGAGATATGAACGTGATTTCCGTACCACGCTGCTCAAACTTACTTAGCACGATTCTGGTCTTGTGACGGGGACAGTTATTTTGCTCGAAGACGTCATCGCCGACGGGGTAGACATCAAGATTTAAGGTGTGCAGTTGTTCCGAAATAATGTTGCCGAAGTACACAACCATCACGATGACTTCTATTACCGTCACACTTCCTTGGCACCCAAGTGAAATATCGCCAAGGTATAATACAGTTCCCACCGTCCTGTGTCAATAGGGAGGTGCTTTCTCCGGGCAGCCGTTCTCCTGGATAACGGTGTATCCGGAGACGGCCGTCAACCTGGTGTACAAGAGACATGCTCCATCCAACCAACCAAGCGATATGTTTACACTGACCAACGGTTTTATCTCGATGATACCGTGTCCACTATAAAACTACACTCCTGGAAATTGAAATAAGAACACCGTGAATTCATTGTCCCAGGAAGGGGAAATTTTATTGACACGTTCCTGGGGTCAGATACATCACATGATCACACTGACAGAACCACAGGCACATAGACACAGGCAACAGAGCATGCACAATGTCGGCACTAGTACAGTGTATATCCACCTTTCGCAGCAATGCAGGCTGCTATTCTCCCATGGAGACGATCGTAGAGATGCTGGATGTAGTCCTGTGGAACGGCTTGCCATGCCATTTCCACCTGGCGCCTCAGTTGGACCAGCGTTCGTGCTGGACGTGAAGACCGCGTGAGACGACGCTTCATCCAGTCCCAAACATGCTCATTGGGGGACAGATCCGGAGATCTTGCTGGCCAGGGTAGTTGACTTACACCTTCTAGAGCACGTTGGGTGGCACGGGATACATGCGGACGTGCATTGTCCTGTTGGAACAGCAAGTTCCCTTGCCGGTCTAGGAATGGTAGAACGATGGGTTCGATGACGGTTTGGATGTACCGTGCACTATTCAGTGTCCCCTCGACGATCACCAGTGGTGTACGGCCAGTGTAGGAGATCGCTCCCCACACCATGATGCCGGGTGTTGGCCCTGTGTGCCTCGGTCGTATGCAGTCCTGATTGTGGCGCTCACCTGCGCGGCGCCAAACACGCATACGACCATCATTGGCACCAAGGCAGAAGCGACTCTCATCGCTGAAGACGACACGTCTCCATTCGTTCCTCCATTCACGCCTGTCGCGACACCACTGGAGGCGGGCTGCACGATGTTGGGGCGTGAGCGGAAGACGACCTAACGGTGAGCGGGACCGTAGCCCAGAGACGGTTGCGAATGGTCCGCGCCGATACCCCAGGAGCAACAGTGTCCCTAATTTGCCGGGAAGTGGCGGTGCGGTCCCCTACGGCACTGCGTAGGATCCTACGGTCTTGGCGTGCATCCGTGCGTCGCTGCGGTCCGGTCCCAGGTCGACGGGTACGTGCACCTTCCGCCGACCACTGGCGACAACATCGATGTACTGTGGAGACCTCACGCCCTACGTGTTGAGCAATTCGGCGGTACGTCCACCCGGCCTCCCGCATGCCCACTATACGCCCTCGCTCAAAGTCCGTCAACTGCACATACGGTTCACGTCCACGCTGTCGCGGCATGCTACCAGTGTTAAAGACTGCGATGGAACTCCGTATGCCACGGCGAACTGGCTGACACTGACGGCGGCGGTGCACAAATGCTGCGCAGCTAGCGCCATTCGACGGCCAACACCGCGGTTCCTGGTGTGTCCGCTGTGCCGTGCGTGTGATCATTGCTTGTACAGCCCTCTCGCAGTGTCCAGAGCAAGTATGGTGGGTCTGACACACCGGTGTCAATGTGTTCTTTTTTCCATTTCCAGGAGTGTAAGTTACGATGTCATAGTGTGAACAGGGGAAGCTTAAGAGCTGTCTAATGCGGAGTCCCCATGTTCAACAAGGTACACTGAACAGTGAGTTCAGAAAAACTTCGACCTGTCCCAGCAGGCAGAGCTCACCGGCTATCCTGCTTTACAAAGCGAGCAAACCTCCACGTTATTCACTGAGGCATGGAGGTCCAACTCTTCGCCGTTTGCTCGTGGTTGCAGCGTCCTTCAACCACATTCCACAGATGCTAACTACAAATGAGTGCGAATACCCAACCAGCTTCGCCTTCCCCAAAGTTCCCTTTGATAAGGCGTTTGCAGTCTCGCTGCTGCGTGATATTAATTTTTATTTCTTCCCCTTCAGTAAAGATCTGTTACGGCTAAATAGCAATTATCGACTGACGTTTATACTGTCTAGATGGACTGACATACATGCAACATCGTTGGCAGCTGTATTTTAACTGTCGTTCAATATTTGTTGAATTATGGTGGAAATTACTTTGTTATGGGAGTAATTTGATAGTTTTGCAGCGATAGACATCCAGACAACATATAACTCACTCGATTATGGCAACTGAGCCCAAACAGACATGTAGTGGATGACTAAAAATAAAAATTAATATCACACAGTAGCCAGTCTTTATAAATGTGTCACTTGTTGCAGGTCCTACGGAACATAATATGCCCTTTGTCTAAGTCGTTACATCTGAGGACATTCCCATTTGAGACTCGCATCATATGATACCCTATTCGTCCCTGCTCCACTTACGTATTTTGCTTGTAGTATTACGCGCTTGGGCAATGCCACCAGGCGGCATTAACTCTCGCAGTGGACAGTGGACATAGTCTTTTGGTCATCATGGCACGTTTCACACGAGCTACCTACTATATGAAGTTGTTTTGTCTCCACAACAATAGAATACGAGAAATGATGTTGAATCTTGTGGGAGAAGAATTAAAAATTAGCATCTGCAAACTTGCTCTGGAAATTCAGGGATCAAAGAGAACAGCCCGAAAATTTAATTTTTATTCATTGGCTTGATCGAAAAGTTTTCTGAACGGAATTACCGATTGCGGCTAAGCAACAGACATCGTCAGAATCTACAATAAAAGTAAAAGAAAATAGATTAATAGCTTCTGAATTAAGAGATTAGAAACAAAGGATGTAGATTAAAATATAAACTTGATATATTTTTTATTCTGTTGCTGTGCAACATGTCAAAAACATGTAAAAATAACTTGAGTCAAAATTGTTCAAAAATATGTGTGAAATCTTATGGGACTTAACTGCTAAGGTCATCAGTCCCTAAGCTTACACACTACTAACCTAAATTATCCTGAGGACAAACACACACACTTATGCCCGAGGGAGGACTCGAACCTCCGCCGGGACCAGCCGCACAGTCCATGACTGCAGCGCCTTAGAACGCTCGGCTAATCCCGCACTGCAGTCAAAACTGCAATGCATATTTCAGCCAGTAGTATGTAGGCTACAAAACTAGCTTAGAGGTCGTTCATACATGAATAACGTACAAATAATTATACAAAGTAATTAAGTGGAGGTTAACTTAAAAGGACAGTCCTTGTAAATATTCTCGGTTGTATGTAAATAAGCAAAAATTCTTTTTAACATTTAACCATATGAGAAAACTGTTCTTTTAATCAGTTTGTATAATTACTTACACGTTATGCATGCATAAACGAACTCTGAGATACTTTGCGTCCTATATATAACTGGTTGAAGCATGCTAGGCGATTCTGACTCATTTTATTTTTACTGAGTTATGAATTGTTGCAGTGCAGCAGAATGAGAAGTACCCCATGTTCACCTTATAATTTCTGCCCTTTATTTTTAGTCACCTAATGCAGTTGCTAGAAATGTATTTCTTTAGCATTTACAACTGCACCACATGCATCGTGTGATAGCAAGGGTACTTAATGGCTTGGAGTCCATGGTTTAGTACTGCTAATAGATTATCCAATGGAGTACGGCTGTGCCGAGCTTTCACTACTTCGTATTATTAATGAATAGCGGCTCCTTCGTCTGTGATGTTTGAAAACGTTGCAAAAATTTTGTGTGGACTAATGCGGATCCATACGTCGCTCTGAGGTATATATAATGTGGTGTCACCGCCAGACACCACACTTGCTAGGTGGTAGCCTTTAAATCGGCCGCGGTCCGTTAGTATACGTTGGACCCATGTGTCGCCACTATCACTGATTGCAGACCGAGCGCCGCTACACGGCAGGTCTAGAGACACTTCCTAGCACTCGCCCCAGTTGTACAGCCGCATTTGCTAGCGATGGTTCACTGATAAAATACGCTCTCATTTGCCGAGACGATAGTTAGCATAGCCTTCAGCTACGTCATTTGCTACGACCTAGCAAGGCGCCATTACCAGTCACTATTGATGCTGTAAAACATGTACCGTCAAGAGCGATGTTCACCAATTATGGATTAAACTTAAGTATTCCAGAAGCTACGTACGTTTTTTACTATTCTCATTTCCGTGTCCTGTTCCAGACCTCACGCCAGCCTGCGTGAGCTTAAACGCGTGCCTTTCGGCTTCCTCATAGTGGATTGGCTGTCTTGCCAATCCACAACATATAACATAAATGATTATATGTCCGCCTACGAGCTGGAATTATTCAAAATGAACTATTGGCGCATTATCAGCCTCCAGTATTCATTTGAGGGGAAAAAAGGGAACGTAAGGACTAACATCACGTTGACCCCGAGAGTATTAGGGAAGAGCTGAATTGGAGAAAGATATCGACAGTAGCCTTTGCAACTGAAAAAGAAAATGCCTGAGTTTAGGGTTTCGGTGGAGTACCTATAACAGGATTTGACCGACAGTCAAGTGTCTCACCACGGCGACACTTCCTTTGACGTATGCTCTCTATTTGTATTGCCAGCATTAATAGACACAGTACCTCTTGTTGTCCGCAAGGACTTGGTTTCAACACATCAGTGTCGTGTCCTCGAGCACCTGAACGACGGATTACATAGCAGTTGGAGAAGAAGGGTAATTGCTGTAGGGGACGTTATTGAAGAAAAGGTTTTGTAAATGATAAGGCAGTTACTATGTAAAAGGGGTAAACGATTTTTTAATATTATTATGGAATACATTATCCGATGAAGGAGGGATTTTGGCTATACGAACAGTTATCGTAGCTAATGAAGGAAAAGCTAAAGAATGAAATTTCCATAAGAGTTCATATATTTAATAATTAAAAATGTTACCTCTTTTATTGAAATAAATTTTTATACCTCTTCAACGCTGTAATGACACGTTGATGTTTCCCTCCCTTACTACTGGTGTCCTTGCATGTCCTCACGATCGTCCAAACATTACGATGTACTTGTAACGACTAATAAATAAATATTCAAACAATTTTTAAAACTGTCCTGAATATGTTTTCACACACAATCTTTATGGAATGCATTCCAAGGGTTAATAATACTTGGGGTGCTTACACATGCCTCAAGTCTCTTTTAGATGTCTACACAGACGGACAGACCGCTACTAATTAATTAGTGTGCTCTGCATTGCTCATTAATAATCATCTCTGGTCTGGCACCGCGCGCCGCGGAATTTGAATTCCCGCCAGACATCATTGACGTCGAAGACCCATTGGGCTCTCTGCACCATCGCGCCGTAAGCTGTGGCGGCGCGCCCCTCCTGGCCCACATTTAGAGTGAGGGCGCCACAGTGGAACACGTGGTTGCAGCGGCCAATAGCGGCGTCCCGGATAGAGTACTTAAGCGCCTGCCTGTCGCTGAGCCTACAGTTTTATTCCTCGTCGTGTGTGCTCCAAGTGGGTTTTAAGTGTGTTGTTACAGAGTGTTTTTACTACTGTGGCCGACTTTTAACGTGTGCATGTTCATTTAGTGTCTTCTCTGAGTTTTCAAGACTCGCCAACTGCGTTTTTCAACTTTCTGGTGACTTTTAACTGTCCTCCATGAACGTCTCCTTGTTTATTTTTTACCTCCATTTTCTACGATTATTCTGTTTCAAGTTCCCCTTTCTTGCCTTATGTATGTAACATTTTATTCTTATTTTAAGTTGTTATGTCACTCGGCTGAAGAGCGGCGAATTGTGCCGCTACAGCCCTCCCCTGCCCATATGGGGCAGGGGAATGAAATCACAATAAAGGAAAAAAAAACAAGCTCAGCCTACCACCCCTTCCTTCCACCTCCTCGATTTTTATTTAACCATCTATGGCCGTCCTATCGCCGTCACCCCCACCCTTAAGTACCTTGGCGTCACCCTCGACTGTCGCCTATCCTGGACCCCCCCCCCATCTCTGGACAATCCAAGCCGAGGCACGCTCCCGAGTCCATCTCCACAAGCTCCTTTCCGGCCGTACATGGGGTCTGGACCCCTCCACCATACTCCACACCTATAAATCCCTCATCCGCCCTATCCTCTGTTATGCCCATCCAGCCTGGATCTCCGTCCCCCCTACCTTTCATAAATATCTGCAGATTCTTGAACGCCATGCTCTCCGCCTTGCGTATCGCATCCGTCTCCCCTCCCCCATGCGGATCCTGTACGACCTAATTCCGTTCCCCCACCTCCTCCTTTTCCTCGAACGGATATGGATCCTCTACACCTCCCATAAACTCGATCCTCCTCACCCGCTTGTCTCACCCATCCTCTCCCACTGCCACTTTCTGCCGCACCTGTATTCCCACGTCCCAACCGGTCTCCATCTCTCCACACTCCTTACCCTCTCCCAAGGTGGCTTCCGCCAGCTCCCCCTCCCTGATGATGTCCTCCTCCCTTCCATCTACCCCTCCTATCAACTTTGGTCCTCCCCTCCCACTTCCTGTGTCTTTTCCTTTGGGCACCCTCCCTCCCTTCTCTCTTCTATTCCCCCAGCCCCCCTTCCTCCACAACTGTTCCCCCAGGCTTCCCCTCCCCCTTCCTCCCTTCCTCCCTCCCCCCAATCTCCCCTGCCCGTGGCATCTCTGCTCTCCCCTCTCCCTCTCCCACCCCCCCTCCTCCTCTCTTGGCAGGTCCCCAGACTCGTACACACTCAGTGAACATTCGCGCGCTGGAGGTCATCGCCATCAGTGTCTAGTGTGTGTGCCTTTGTGTTTGTTTTTAGTGTTCTTTCGCCATCACGCCACCACCGTTCACCTGTGCCGTCGCAGTCGTCCGTGTTTTGTGCGCCGTGTCAACAGGTTTTAGTGTTTTTTCTTGTCCAGCGTGAACGGCTTCATGTATCTTGTTTTTCGTGTCTACAGTTCTTACCCGCTATTTTTATTGTATTATCTGTTCCTACTTTCTGTCATTTATTGTACCACTCGCGGCTGAAGAGCAGCGTACTATGCTGCTGACAGCCCACCTTTGTACAAGGTGTTTAAAATAACAATACAGAAAGAAAGAAGAGGAAGAAAAAAAAGCTCAGCCTGCCAGTCCTACCTTGCGTACGTCTCAGGACATATCGCCTCGCATTAGACAGCATAATCACTTTTGTGTTTTCTTTACGAGTTGACATGGTTGTCTTGTTTGGTTTTCTTGACTCTGTTGTCCGTTCTTGTTGTTGTCCTTTGTCCTGTCCGTCCTCTCCCGTTTTGTTGTTGTTCGCGCGCCGCGCCACGGGTCCCGCCGCTTTTTCCGTCACTTCTACCCCGCGACTGTTCCGGTCGCCATTACAACATCTGGCTTCACTATCTATCATCGTTTTTACACATGGTATCCCTATCTAGCGGACAGAGAGCGCGTCTTCTAACCAATTTAAAAATTACTGCCACATTTCTCTTCCACAACCAGAGCAGAATGTTCACTTTACTCCTATAAATACACTCCTGGAAATGGAAAAAAGAACACATTGACACCGGTGTGTCAGACCCACCATACTTGCTCCGGACACTGTGAGAGGGCTGTACAAGCAATGATCACACGCACGGCACAGCGGACACACCAGGAACCGCGGTGTTGGCCGTCGAATGGCGCTAGCTGCGCAGCATTTGTGCACTCCCGCCGTCAGTGTCAGCCAGTTTGCCGTGGCATACGGAGCTCCATCGCAGTCTTTAACACTGGTAGTATGCCGCGACAGCGTGGACGTGAACCGTATGTGCAGTTGACGGACTTTGAGCGAGGGCGTATAGTGGGCATGCGGGAGGCCGGGTGGACGTACCGCCGAATTGCTCAACACGTGGGGCGTGAGGTCTCCACAGTACATCGATGTTGTCGCCAGTGGTCGGCGGAAGGTGCACGTGCCCGTCGACCTGGGACCGGACCGCAGCGACGCACGGATGCACGCCAAGACCGTAGGATCCTACGCAGTGCCGTAGGGGACCGCACCGCCACTTCCCAGCAAGTTAGGGACACTGTTGCTCCTGGGGTATCGGCGAGGACCATTCGCAACCGTCTCCATGAAGCTGGGCTACGGTCCCGCACACCGTTAGGCCGTCTTTCGCTCACGCCCCAACATCGTGCAGCCCGCCTCCAGTGGTGTCGCGACAGGCGTGAATGGAGGGACGAATGGAGACGTGTCGTCTTCAGCGATGAGAGTCGCTTCTGCCTTGGTGCCAATGATGGTCGTATGCATGTTTGGCGCCGTGCAGGTGAGCGCCACAATCAGGACTGTATACGACCGAGGCACACAGGGCCAACACCCGGCATCATGGTGTGGGGAGCGATCTCCTACACTGGCCGTACACCACTGGTGATCGTCGAGGGGACACTGAATAGTGCACGGTACATCCAAACCGTCATCGAACCCATCGTTCTACCATTCCTAGACCGGCAAGGGAACTTGCTGTTCCAACAGGACAATGCACGTCCGCATGTATCCCGTGCCACCCAACGTGCTCTAGAAGGTGTAAGTCAACTACCCTGGCCAGCAAGATCTCCGGATCTGTCCCCCATTGAGCATGTTTGTGACTGGATGAAGCGTCGTCTCACGCGGTCTGCACGTCCAGCACGAACGCTGGTCCAACTGAGGCGCCAGGTGGAAATGGCATGGCAAGCCGTTCCACAGGACTACATCCAGCATCTCTACGATCGTCTCCATGGGAGAATAGCAGCCTGCATTGCTGCGAAAGGTGGATATACACTGTACTAGTGCCGACATTGTGCATGCTCTGTTGCCTGTGGTTCTGTCAGTGTGATCATGTGATGTATCTGACCCCAGGAATGTGTCAATAAAGTTTCCCCTTCCTGGGACGATGAATTCACGGTGTTCTTATTTCAATTTCCAGGAGTGTATATATATTACGAGGGGCGTTTGAAAAGTCCGAGCAGAGTCTGAGAGATGGCACCACCGGCACGTATCGAGGTCATGTTTAGTTAGTAGCATCTTTGGAAAGAACGCACACCAAGTTTCAGCCATATTGGTCTATTTATTTGTGTTTGGCAATCGTGTGAATCAAGGAAGTTGAATGATGGTCAAAAAATGGACAAAAAGAATTTCGTGTGGTGATTAAACATTACTTTATGAAAGGCAAAATGCCTGAGGAGGATAAAGAGAAGCTTGATAAACATTACGGTGACTCTGCACCTTCGATTAGAACAGTTTATAAGTGGTTTCAAAATTTTCGGAGTGGCTATATGGGCACAAATGATGCTGAACATTCTGGACTCCCTGTGGAGGTTACGGCTACAGATATCATTGATAAAATCCATAATACGTTGACGGATGCCAGAACAGTTAAGGTGCGTGAGATTTCTAGTGCTGTGGGCATCTAGAATGAATGGATACATAATATTCTGCGTAAACATTTGGACATGAGAAAGCTATCCGCAAGATGGGTTCCGCGATTGCTCACACTTGACCAAAAACGGAATGGTGTGAAGTGTTGCAAAGATGGTTTGTAGCTGTTCAGGAAGAATCCGCAGGACTTTAAGCATCGTTTCGTCACTGTGGATGAAACATGGATACATTACTATAATCCTGAGACCAAATAGCAATGTAAATGATGGGTTACCAAGGGAGAATGTGCACCAAAAGGGCGAAGACCATTCCTTCGGCTGGAAAGGTTATGGCGACTGTCTTTTGGGATTCATAAGGGATTGTCCTCATCGACTATCTGGAAGAGGGTAAAACTATTACAGGTGCACATTATTCATAGTTATTGGACCGTTTGAAAACCGAGCTGCATGAAAAACGCCTGCGATTGGACCGCAAAAAAGTCCTTTTCCATCATGACAAGACACCAGCACACAGCCGGCCAATGTGGCCGTGCGGTTCTAGGCGCTTCAGTCTGGAACCGCGTGACCGCTACGGTCGCAGGTTCGAATCCTGCCTCGGGTATGGATGTGTGTGATGTCCTTAGGTTAGTTAGGTTTAAGTAGTTCTAAGTTCTAGGGGCTGATGACCTTAGAAGTTAAGTCCCATAATGCTCAGAGCCATTTGAACCAGCACACACCTCAGCAGTTGTTGTGGTCACAAAATTATTGGAAATAGGATTCCAACTCGTTTCACATCCCCCCCTATTCTCCAGACTTGGCTAGCTCGGATTAGTATTTGTTCCCCAATTTGAAGAAATGGCTGGCGGGACAAAGATTTTATCCAAACGAGGAAGTGATTGCAGCAACCAATAGCTATTTTGCAGAGTTGGACAGTTCCTGTTATTCGGAAGGGATCAACAAATTAGAACAGCGTTGGATGAAGTATATAATTCTAAAAGGAGACTATGTCGAAAAATAAAAAAGTTTTACCCCAAACATGTAAGTAGTTTTTATTTTTGCACGGACTTTTCAAACGACCCTCATACCTACGGGGTTACACGAAGTAACAGGTTTAAAAATCCAAGTTGAAAGAGATGACAAACCTATTTCCAGGGGCGACGTTGCCTAAGATACTCTTTCTTATTTCATTGGATTGTTAAGTTGGTTTATATCATTTCAGGACTAGCTGTCTGTAAGACATACTGAACGCAAAAATGTTGCTTGTTTCATAAGCTTTCACCCAAAAACAATTTTATTCGGACACTGACGTTGAGAGACCTGAACACCAAACAATGAAAACATTTCATATGTCATCGGGGTGCCTGTGAAACATGGTACGCTGCAAATTTTTGTGTCGCTTGAAAACAATGAGCTCTGTCACACTCCGGCGAGCAGAGTAAGGAGCAAGCTGTCCCTTGTTAGCCGCATCGCTGGGTCAGCGATCCATCAACGAGAAACTTCTCGCGCACGCGAACGCTTCTGCATGTTGAAGCACAGCCAACTTTCGCCTATAACGGAAGAAGTTTGACGTAGAAAAATTAAAGCCATCTACCTACTCGCCGAGGCCTTGTCCGTCTGGCTGGCATAACGACCCCCTCCATCAGTGCAGTCTCGCTAAGGAGGTGGGGATATGCAGGACAGCAAGTTGGCGGGAACAACCGTTTCGCTCCCGGCTGTTGGCAGCTGCTGAGTTGCCAGGAGGAATAAAAAACGTGTATAATCCAACACATGGGGTAGCCTAGAAACATGCATCCAGAGAGTATTCATCACATCTTACAGACACCGCCGGAGTCTCAGCAGGAGCTACGTAGCCCACTGTGAAATCATCTTTGAAAAAGCAACTTGATTTGCTAACCGATCATCTTTCTGTGATATAATCACGAAGCAACACGATAAAATAAAGTAATGCAAACCATTCGAGATTTTATTACGTCGAATTAGAGAAGGCATTAGGATTCTTTAACCCTTTGAGTACCAGTACCAGTGTCTTTTGCGTGAAACCAGCGATGCTTTCGCAAGAGGGACATATCTAGTGGTACACTGAACTACACTTATACTGCTTCTTTTTTTAGTATTCATACTGAGGAGTAAATATATTTCAAGTTATTGTAACCCGAGTTTGTACAACTGTTTTCATTAAAACATTGGAACACAATTTATTAAATTTTAGGTCCGTTGTTATTTAGGACTATGAGTTCATAGATTTTTCGGGATGTGGGATTGTGTCTAGGTAAATGAGAAATTGCTTTCAAATCTCTCTCATGAAATGATGTGTGGTTGACAACTGTACACGTATCTCCCAGTGCTTCCAAAGTGAAACTACCTCCTTAACACAATATATTGTTTACTTTTTACCAATTTACTCTCGTATTCAATGCTCACTACGAGAATAAAGGTTAATTTTGTCAAAAATTTAAATTTTACATTCCAAAGTGAAACCATCTCCTTAAAATAATTGACCGCTTACTTCTTGCCAGTTTCTTCTTGTATTAGTGGCTTGATAGATGGTGAAGATCAAATTTCTGAAAATTTTTTAAATGACGTTTTTTATGTTAGTGGTGATAAAAGGGTTAATAGAGGAAAGGAGAGCTGTTGCTCACATAAGTGATGAAGCCTGCGCTGCTTTTCGTATTAGTAACTCAGCGGACGTAAGCCTTAACGCCACCAGGCGAGCTCATCCAGGTCCGGAAAATAAAACATGCCCATGACTGAGCGGCCTTTCTTGGGAACCAGACTATGACCAAAAAGTAACATTACGATTAATTACACGGAAGATCAGTGATGGAGAAAAGCTGCAGTGCAGTTCTTACATGTTGAACTCGGAAGTTATGACTGGTATCACAGTTCAGTCTCGAAACTTGTAATACTTAACGCAGCAAGGAGAGAAAATAAGCTTGGTGGGGAAAACGAAGCCAGTTAGTCCTATCTCCCTTGCGATGCAGAGAAGAACAGTTTGTAACAGCAGGAACGGCGACCAACTGATCTGGAAGCAGAATGACGTGTTTCAAACTAAAGAAAGCATTAAGCATAGCCTGTGAGTAATTTTGGCAGTCCAAGTTTGTGTGAATGCAAAATGACATTTTTCATTGAGCTAATCAGTATGTTAATAACTTTAATAAAGATTGAATTTAATAAATGAATCGGCCAGTTTAAGAGTTTCTGGTTTATCCCGTTGCTTCTAACTGTTTTGAATAGTTATTTAATAAGCACCGAGAAAATAAATTTAAAAATATTTTCAGGTAATGTTCGTACTCTGGTATGTATCCTAGAGGCGATATTGGAAGAAATGTAAAACGAATATTTGAATTCATTAGTATGTGGTTCTACACTATTTTTGTAATTCTTAGACAAGTCCATTTCCTAACAGCTACCACTGTCAAAAATTATATGCCATTTTATTTATTCCGATGCACATTACTCATCACAAATGCATCATAATAAATATATAATAAAATAATTTTAACAACATTGAGTTCCAAGGATTATGTCTTAAAAAAACAAAGCAAAACAGCAACGCCATCTTCATTAATTGTAGTATCGTTCCCAGAACCGATCGCGGTCCTCTGGTTTGGAGCCGAGTGGAAGGCATAAACCAGAGGCTCAGACGAGTCTGCGGAGATCTGTGGTGCAAATTTCTCGACCTCCGCTATCTTGTGGAGAAATGTAGGGTCCCCCTGAATAGGTCAGGCGTGCACTACACGCCGGAAGCGGCTACAACGGTAGCGGAGTATGTGTGGAGTGCAAATGGGGGATTTTTAGGTTAGAGAATCCCCTCCCTAGGCCCGACAAGACGCCTCCTGAGACGCGGCAAGGTAGGAGTAGGCAAAATGCAATAGGGAATGACAATATTAATGTGCTAATAGTAAACTGCAGGAACGTCTACAGAAAGTTCCCAGAACTGCTCTCATTAATAAAGGGTCACAACGCCATAGGGACAGAAAGTTGGCTGAAACCAGACGTAAACAGTAATGAAATCCTAAACTCAGATTGGAATGTATACCGCAGAGACAGGCTGGACAGTGAAGGGGGAGGCGTGTTTATAGCGATAAGAAGTGCAATAGTATCGAAGGAAATTGACGGAGATCCGAAATGTGAAATGATTTGGGTGAAGGTCACGGTTAAAGCAGTCTCGGACATGGTAATTGGATGTCTCTATAGGCCCCCTGGCTCAGCAGCTGTTGTGGCTGAGCACCTGAAGGATAATTTGGAAAATATTTCGAGCAGATTTCCCCATCATGTTATAGTTCTGGGTGGAGATTTTAATTTGCCGGATATAGACTGGGAGACTCAGACGTTCATAACGGGTGGCAGGGACAAAGAATCAAGTGAAATTTTTTTAAGTGCTTTATCTGAAAACTACCTTGAGCAGTTAAACAGAGAACCGACTCGTGGCGATAACATATTAGACCTTCGGTGACAAACAGACCCGAACTATTTGAAAAAGTTAACGCAGAACAGGGAATCAGCGATCATAAAGCGGTTACGGCATCGATGATTTCAGCCGTAAAGAGGAATATTACAAAGGGTAGGAAGATTTTTCTGTTTAGAAAAAGTGACAAAAAGCAGATTTCCGAGTACCTGTTGGCTCAACACAAAAGTTTTGTCTCAAGTACAGATAGTGTTGAGGATCAGCGGACAAAGTTCAAAACCGTCGTACATAATGCGTTAGATGAGTATGTGCCAAGCAAGATCGTAAGAGATGGAAAAGAGCCACCGTGGTACAACAACCGAGTTAGAAAACTGCTGCGGAAGCAAAGGGTACTTCACAGCAAACATAAACATAGCCAAAGCCTTGCAGACAAACAAAAATTACGCGAAGCGAAATGTAGTGTGAGGAGGGCTATGCGAGAGGCGTTCAATGAATTCGACAGTAAAGTTCTATGTACTGACTTGGCAGAAAATCCTAAGAAATTTTGGTCTTATGTCAAAGCGGTAGGTGGATAAAACAAAATGTCCAGACACTCTGTGACCAAAATGGTACTGAAACAGAGGATGACAGACTAAAGGCCGAAATACTAAATGTCTTTTTCCAAAGTTGTTTCACAGAGGAAGATTGGACTGTAGTTCCTACTCTAGATTGTCGCACAGATGGCAAAATGGTAGATATCGAAATAGACGACAGAGGGATAGAGAAACATATAAAATCGCTCAAAAGAGGAAAGGCCTCTGGACCTGATGGGATACCAGTTCAATTTTACACAGAGTACGCGAAGGAACTTGCCCCCTTCTTGCAGCGGTGTACCGTAGGTCTCTAGAAGAGCGTAGCGTTCCAAAGGATTGGAAAAGGGCACAGGTCATCCCCGTTTTCAAGAAGGGACGTCGAACAGATGTGCAGAACTATAGACCTATATCTCTAACGTCGATCAGTTGTAGAATTTTGGAACACGTATTGTGTTCGAGTATAATGACTTTTCTGGAGACTAGAAATCTACTCTGTAGGAATCAGCATGGGCTTCGAAAAAGACGGTCATGTGAAACCCAGCTCGCGCTATTCGTCCACGAGACTCACAGGGCCATAGACACGGGTTCACAGGTAGATGCCGTGTTTCTTGACTTCCGCAAGGCGTTCGATACAGTTCCCCACAGTCGTTTAATGAACAAAGTAAGAGCATATAGACTATCAGACCAGTTGTGTGATTGGATTGAGGAGTTCCTAGATAACAGGACGCAGCATGTCATTCTCAATGGAGTGAAGTCTTCCGAAGTAAGAGTGATTTCAGGTGTGCCGCAGGGGAGTGTCATAGGACCGTTGTTATTCACAATATACATAAATGACCTGGTGGATGACATCGGAAGTTCACTGAGGCTTTTTGCAGGTGATGCTGTGGTGTATCGAGAGGTTGTGACAATGGAAAATTGTACTGAAATGCAGGAGGATCTGCAGCGAATTGACGCATGGTGCAGGGGATGGCAATTGAATCTCAATGTAGACAAGTGTAATGTGCTGCGAATACACAGAAAGATAGATCCTTTATCATTTAGCTACAAAATAGCAGGTCAGCAACTGGAAGCAGTTAATACCATAAATTATCTGGGAGTACGCATTAGGAGTGATTTAAAATGGATTGATCATATAATGTTGATCGTAGGTAAAGCAGATGCCAGACTGAGATTCATTGGAAGAATCCTAAGGAAATGCAATCCGAAAACAAAGGAAGTAGGTTACAGTACGCTTGTTCGCCCACTGCTTGAATACTGCTCAGCAGTGTGGGATCCGTACCAGATAGGGTTGATAGAAGATATAGAGAAGATCCAACGGAGAGCAGCGCGCTTCGTTACAGGATCATTTAGTAATCGTGAAAGCGTTACGGAGATGATAGATAAACTCCAGTGGAAGACTCTCCAGGAGAGACGCTCAGTAGCTCGGTACGGGCTTTTGTTGAAGTTTCGAGAACATACCTTCACCGAAGAGTCAAGCAGTATATTGCTCCCTCCTGCGTATATCTCGCGAAAAGAGCATGAGGATAAAATTAGTGAGATTAGAGCCCACACAGAGGCATACCGACAATCCTTCTTTCCACGAACAATACGAGACTGGAATAGAAGGGAGAACCGATAGAGGTACTGAAGGTACCCTCCGCCACACACCGTCAGGTGGCTTGCGGAGTATGGATGTAGATGTAGATGTAGATTAATCCTATAGCAGTTTGAATGTCAGAGATTCAAGTTCCACAGTAAGTTGCATACCTCATTAACCGTTTTACACTCTAGGATAACTGCCTAGTAAATGTTTTTGTGATTGATATTTCTTACGTTGTACCATTTTAATAGTGACATCGAAATCAACAGAATTTTTAGGTGTTCGTATTCCATTTAAGTAATACATATGTTTTGAAATTGTCGTGGAACAAAATCACACACAATAAGCTGCTACGTGTCTTCTATATTCAACATAATTGTAGTTACAGGCAATACGTATATGTTTCGTCATGAATTATATAGACTGAAAAAGATGTCTAATAACTGGATGGAGAGTCCTCAACAACAGCTGACAAGGAAAGCATACACCAGATTGCTCAGCAATGTTGCACATCTTTCGCAGAACTGTACTACACACTTAGATATAATAACTGCTGTCGTTGTGCGATACTGTTTTCAAGCGTCTTCGAGAAATCGCGGTTCAGGATTTTATGACCTATTGAAAAAAAAAAAAGTACAAACCATCCAGAAGTTGCGTGAGTGCAACTAGCTATGGCGCCAGACCTGCAGTCTGTCCATATTACAATCGGATCTCATTTTTTGAATATTCCAACAAACATTTATTTGTTTATGCAAACAAGTTTTGGAGCCTTTTGGGCTGAGTGTTTTGATTCATGAACATAATGAAATTGGGATATTAAGGACGTGGCAACCTGTATACAGTTTCGACAGCACAGAGGCACATAATTTCTTCAGTTAAACATATCAAAAGAAATTTCCAAATCAACAGCCCTCTATAAAAATAAACATCACTTCCTGTCAGTTTCAGAAAGTTTGCGTTCTTAAAACGCCGCCATCTTCAAAACAGTATGTTTTTCCTCTTTGAATTTACCAAAACACGTTTCGACACCTATGTGTCACCATCAGTGGATCTCTATTTATTTCTGAAACTGCATGAAGTGTAAGTTTCAGAAATAAAACGAGACCAACTAAAAATGATAAATGTATGTCGTAATATATTTCGATAACGAATACGTTCCGTTTTGGAAAAATGAGGAGTTGTTAAAAACCAAATTTAATTCGTGATCAGGAAAGAGTAGCAGTAAGAGATTCCAAACACAGCGAGATGATTAACTTTGGAGAGGTATTGGCGTCCCTATCAAATCATTAAATATTACATGGAAAGAAGCGGGATAAGTACTCTATATACGTCCGATGATAATATTGTACTGTAATGAACACCTACAAGCTCTGTCTCGTACCTAACAGTACTTACAGTACACTGTTTGAAAGAATTACGGCAACACGGGAATCAATGACCGATATGTTAGATCTACTCTGATACAGGCGGTACCTGTGATCTTATGGCTTGAGAACTTCTTTTTCAATGTCGGCAAGAATTACAGTCATTTTCCATCTGTTGGCTGTATCAAGTATTGCAGTGGCAGGCCACCGCTAAGAAGAAAGTGACTCCAAAACCAAGTGTTTTCTAGATTGGAAAAGAGCACAGGTAGTTCCAGTTTTCAAGAAGGGTTGTCGAGCAGATGCGCTAAAGTATAGGCCTATATCTCTGACATCGATCTGTTGTAGAATTTTAGAACACGTTTTTTGCTCGCGTATCATGTCATTTCTGGAAACCCAGAATCTACTCTGTATGAATCAACATGGATTCCGGAAACAACGATCGTGTGAGACCCAACTCGCTTTATTTGTTCATGAGACCCAGAAAATATTAGATACGGGCTCCCAGGTAGATGCCATTCATTGACTTCCGGAAGGCGTGCGATACAGCTCCGCACTATCGCCTGATAAACAAAGTAAGAGTCAACGGAATATCACACCAGTTGTGTGGCTGGATTGAAGAGTTTTTAGTAAACAGAACACAGCATGTTGCTCTCAATGGAGAGACGTCTACAAATGTTAAAGTAACCTATGGCGTGCCACAGGGGAGTGTTATGGGACCATTGCTTTTCACAATATATATCAATGACCTAGTAGATAGTGTCGGAAGTTTCATGCGGATGATGCTGTAGTATACAGAGAAGTTGCAGCATTACAAAATTGCAGCGAAATGCAGGAAGATCTGCAGAGGATAGGTACTTAGTGCAGGGAATGGCAACTGACCCTTAACATAGACAAATGTAATGTTTTGCGAATACATACAAAGAAGGATCTTTTATTCTATGATTATATGATAGCGGAACAAACACTGGTAGCAGTTACTTCTGTAAAATATCTGGATGTATGCGTACGGAATTATTTGAAATGGAATAATTATATAAAATTAATTGTTGGTAAGGCGGGTGCCAGGTTGAGATTCATTGGGAGAGTCCTTAGAATATGTAGCCCATCAACAAAGAAGGTGGCTTACAAAACACTTGATCGACCTATCCTTGAGTATTGCTCATCAGTGTGGGATCCGTACCAGGTCGGGTTGACGGAAGAGATAGAGAGGATCCAAAGAAGAGCGGCGCGTTTCGTCACAGGGTTATTTAGTAAGCGTGATGGCGTTACGGAGATGTTTAGCAAACTCAAGTGGCAGACTGTGCAAGAGAGGCGCTCTGCATCGCGGTGTAGCTTGCTGTCTAGGTTTCGAGAGGGTGTATTTCTGGAAGAGGTATCGAATATATTGCTTCCCCCTACTTATATCTTCCAAGGAGATCACGAATGTAAAATTAAAGAGATTCGAGCGCTCACGGAGGCTTACCGGCAGTCGTTCTTCCCGCGAACCATACGCGAATGGAACAGGGAAGGGATGTAATGACACTGGCACGAAAAGTGCCCTCCGCCACACACCGTTGGGTGGCTTGCGGAGTATAAATGTAGATGTAGATGGTACACAGATGGGAGTTGTCATTTGCGGAGGGGTGTATTCAGCCTAGCACAAGCAATGCGATATCTTAATCCACTGCAATTTGCTACGGCAATCTGTTTGATCCAAAAAGCAAGGACTTTCGGTCGTGCTGCTGCAGATGGCAATGCTGTGGACGCGCTACAGGGAGACAGATCAGTACACAAGGCGAGTAGGACAACGTTACTGACGCATTACAACTGCACGTGACGAGCTATATCCGGCCATCTCTGCGTTGCGGGTTCATTCGGTTACCGTCAGAACAATGGAGAACGATCTCCGAATGGCCACTGTAGTAGCTGTGTCCGATTAGACTATAAAGAACAGGTTAGTAGAATGGAACCTAAGACGTACCCCACTTGAAACGAAAAGTTGCAGCTCGCCTTCAGTACGGTCGTTCTCATGTCAACTGGCAACTTCGTCACTAGCGAAATGTGTTATTCAGAGCCGAGTCCATATATCCTCTGAAGCAAAGTGGCGGGCGTGCTGTTGTGTGTAGACTCATTGTGAGCAGTACCTTTCAAATGTTGTCCAGATAATCGACAGATTTCTAAGGTTCTGTGATCTGGAGAGGCATCAGTTTTTATAGCCATGCGGATGTTGTCGTTTTGTCCATGGTCTCCTGTCCGCCAGGCAGCACATCGAGCAGATTCTGTTGTACCATGTGGTGGGTGCTGCGTACTCTGAATTCCTTATCATGTCAGATAATGCAGGACCCGTGTGTCGGGCGTCAGCAAGCGTGTCGTGTGAAGCCTGGATACTGAAGTAGTGGGATAGCCGGCGATGAGTCCCGAACTACATCCCGTCGTGCATATGTGAGACATGCTTGATGGGCGTGTTCCGATCGTCCCGTTCCACCACGGACTCTCCAAGAACTCTCATGGCCTCCGACTTCAGAAAGTGAACGGATAACACAGGGTATTCTCCACAGACTTACACGGACCATGTCACGTAGGGGCCAAGCGATGTTCCCCGCTAACGGGGGTCATACATGTTACTAAAGCTTTCGAAGTATAATGAAAAGCAGCAGGCTGACGAGAAGAATGATTGTTTCCACTTTGTTCGGGACAAATGCCTCATTTCGCATTTTTTATTATGTAAATGTACGGAGATATCACTATGTTTTAAGGTATAATTTAGAAACACAGCGCCGCGCGGAATTAGCCGAGCGCTCTAAGGCGCTGCAGTCATGGACTGTGCGGCTGGTCCCGGCGGAGGTTCGAGTCCTCCCTCGGGCATGGGTGCGTGTGTTTGTCCTTATGATAATTTAGGTTAAGTAGTGTGTAAGCTTGGGGACTGATGACCTTAGCAGTTAAGTCCCATAAGATTTCACACACATTTGAACATTTGAAGTAACATAGCCAGCACTCAATTATTGTTCAATATAGTATGGCAGACTCCCTTCGTCATGTTTCCCTAATTCATATGAGTAGTGGAAATCACTGTGTGTGTGTGTGTGTGTGTGTGTGTGTGTGTGTGTGTGTGTGTGTGTGTGCGTGTTGTAATGCCACTGCCTCGGACGAGAAATCGAGAAATGAAAATCATAAATTAGCTCCAAAATTCCAAAACATTTCCCCAAAACAAGTTCTAAATTCCATGAAAAATGAACAAGCACACAAATTTCCAGTTAACACTGTTATCTGGATATTAACCAGTAATTGAATCAGGAATGTAATACTTAGTAATTTATTAACATACGAAAGAAAGATAGGATTGTAGTAAAATCAAATTCAAAATTCAAAATCATAGTAAATCGCAAAATCATTATAATTAATATTCGAAAAGTAGAACCAACATTCCCAAAGAATACTACGTGTGAATACTCTGACATTCGTGAGTAATGGCTAAGGATAATTCAATCCATTGTCACCACGTTACGATGGTTAGCCGAAGCAGATCATACTTTTGAATGCTCGTGTATCAAGGCGCAGTTAGATTGTTTTTTCAGAATTGATTATCGCGATCTACTACGACGCAGCGAAACGATACTTTGACTTCAAATATTACGTTATTTAGAATTCAGATATAGGACTTGCATATATTAGACAGAAGTGACTTTCAATTAGATAACCTGACGTTAACACTAGTTAGGAAGTGAACACACAAGAGTCGAACGAAAACAAATGAATTTCACTTTTAAAAACGTTTTCTTTTTCGGGAATTAATTTTGATGCAGACCACGCGTAAGATAACAATATCCGAAAAGTCGGTGCTGAAAATTGATTACGTACGTTGTGACTCGTTATTGCATTCGCTCGGCCGGCCGGGGTGGCCGAGCGGTTCTAGGCGCTAGAGTCTGGACCCGCGCCACCGTTGCGGTCGCAGGTTCGAATCCTGCCTCGGGCATCGATGTGTGCGCTGTCCTTAGGTTAGTTAGGTTTAAGTAGTTCTAAGTTCTAGGGGACTGATGACCTTAGAAGTAATGTCCCACAGTGCTAAGAGCCATTTGAAACTTTATTTGAACACAGATAGACAATTTCATTCGTAATAACTAATGTACTATGGAACTTGGCGATAGTTACGAAGCATATAATTTATAATTCCCCCCAACTCCTGGGAAAGCTTCTTCCTCATAGCTCTGTTAGGAAGTGGCTAATATTGTGTAATAAACCAGCATATAGTGTCAATTCATGCATTTATCATTCAAGGTTTACAATATTATTTATTGAGATAACGTGCTGCGATATTATTTGACTGAAGTGCTCGGCGCTTATATAGGAACTCCTTGACGTTAGGAATTAATAACACTGTTACGAGTGATTATAGATTTGAGATTATAACTAGTCTATAGAGAATTTGGTGTCGCTGGAACTAATTTGAACTTATCATTAATATTTAAATAGCAACTGATAAACCATCGATTATAAACGATTTAATTACGACGTTTGGTGAAGTAAATATCTCGCACATGTCGCGAGTTCAGTTCATCAATGTTCTTTTTGTAACGTCGATACTGATACATAAGAAATAACAATCTCATTGCTCTGCCGCTGAGTGTTAGCCAAAACCGAAAATCCGAAGGACGTTACAGTGTGTGTGTGTGTGTGTGTGTGTGTGTGTGTGTGTGTGTGCGGTGTTTTAGCGCTCCTGGCACGGCCACGCCTCGACATTGCTGGTTCAGTCGTGATTCCGTATTTGTTTATGATTCTGATTTTGGAGACCCGGTAATTAGTGAGATCGCTACGCACAGGGGCAGCAGACGTCTCCTCCCAAACCTAGCCTGCTCAAATTCCAGCTCTGGCTGCCGCCTTCTCTCGGGCCGCTTAATTGGTTCTTTATCAACGGATTACAGCTAATGTTAATTCGGCCTTAACAAGCGCTGCCTTGATGAATGGCGCAGCCGCAGATGGTGGGGGATTACGCAACTGTGCCGCTCTTTCAGGACCTAAGCCTCTTCTCGATCGACGCTGTTGTTTGCACTTAAGATCGTTATTTTCCAGATACCATACGCTTTCCAAATGTTTCGACATTTATAACTGTATCTACTTCATCGGAGACACGGAAATTAATTCTGTGGCAGTAATCACAATACAATACTTTCACATTCGGCGACTAGTGCCATATCCCGAGATAGAAGATATACTATGGATAATTATGAACACAAGGAGTCCGCAACAGATCATACAGACAAACATTATTTTGTCCACAGCCGAAAAATGCAACACAAAATATTCGTGACATGCTCTTATTCTTAACTTAAGTACAGCTACTGTCATTACAAGCAACTTGTAGCAGAACATTTGCAATAGAACAACAAATTAAGAACGCTGCTGTTATTGATAGTACGCTGACGACGTTTCAAGAAGAGGTAGTCGACACTGGATAGCGCAACTGAAAGCATTATCATCGCTTATCAATAATTGAATCAGAAGTACTAATCGGACACACCGATTCTTATTGATATGCCGTCAATAGCTAACTTATTCGTCTACAAGGACCACCACTTTGACACCTGTTCGCCAATGGCGTCCTTTCAACAAACGTGTAACATTCCCTAGCGTCTATTAGCTATTATTAATTACTTTTATTTTATGTACAATGCGCAAAGACGTAAGTAGAATTATCCTCAGCTGGCGTAATAATAATTTTCCAGAGTTATTTGCGAAAATCTTACTTAACTCGTTTAGGAACTAACAAGAGATTATGACCAAAGTTTTTGTTTTCTCGCCTCTGTGACATGCCAGGGGTGAGACGTAATCACCTGTTCTCACATTAGGCTGTATATTAACATTATGCTGAGACACATCTCTTAACAAAATCAACTGATATATCAAAACCATTTATCCTTTATCTGTTTTAATCTTAGCACCATAAGAGAGCAAAGCCTGTCCGTCTGTTTCCTGCTGCAAAGAATGAGGCGAAAGGCAGAGCTTTAATTAATTCCCAACAGAGTCCGATTACCTTCATGCAGAATAGAAATCCAGAGCCCAAATCAAAGAAGAACATGAGAATAATTATAGAGTTTACGGTTTACATCTCCGTTTCCATGTCCGAATCATTCAACCCAAGATGGCCCCACTGAAATCTTTTGTTCCTGACGTTGAAGAATTTCTGCGTTATGAACTCTCTTACTTTCAGAGACTACCAACAGTCGGTCCCATAGCAGCAACACTCACATTGCTGTTAATGATTTAAGTGTTCCTTGTCACAAAGATATTTAACTCTTCTTGTACACTCCTGGAAATGGAAAAAAGAACACATTGACACCGGTGTGTCAGACCCACCATACTTGCTCCGGACACTGCGAGAGGGCTGTACAAGCAATGATCACACGCACCGCACAGCGGACACACCAGGAACCGCGGTGTTGGCCCTCGAATGGCGCTAGCTGCGCAGCATTTGTACACCGCCGCCGTCAGTGTCAGCCAGTTTGCCGTGGCATACGGAGCTCCATCGCAGTCTTTAACACTGGTAGCATGCCGCGACAGCGTGGACGTGAACCGTATGTGCAGTTGACGGACTTCGAGCGAGGGCGTATAGTGGGCATGCGGGAGGCCGGGTGGACGTACCGCCGAATTGCTCAACACGTGGGGCGTGAGGTCTCCACAGTACATCGATGTTGTCGCCAGTGGTCGGCGGAAGGTGCACGTGCCCATCGACCTGGGACCGGACCGCAGCGACGCACGGATGCACGCCAAGACCGTAGGATCCTACGCAGTGCCGTAGGGGACCGCACCGCCACTTCCCAGAAAATTAGGGACACTGTTGCTCATGGGTTATCGGCGAGGACCATTCGCAACCGTCTCCATGAAGCTGGGCTACGGTCCCGCACACCATTAGGCCGTCTTCCGCTCACGCCCCAACATCGTGCAGCCCGCCTCCAGTGGTGTCGCGACAGGCGTGAATGGAGGGACGAATGGAGACGTGTCGTCTTCAGCGATGAGAGTCGCTTCTGCCTTGGTGCCAATAATGGTCGTTTGCGTGTTTAGCGCCGTGCAGGTGAGCGCCACAATCAGGACTGCATACGACCGAGGCACACAGGGCCAACACCCGGCATCATGGTGTGGGGAGCGATCTCCTACACTGGCCGTACACCACTGGTGATCGTCGAGGGGACACTGAATAGTGCACGGTACATCCAAACCGTCATCGAACCCATCGTTCTACCATTCCTAGACCGGCAAGGGAACTTGCTGTTCCAACAGGACAATGCACGTCCGCATATATCCCGTGCCACCCAACGTGCTCTAGAAGGTGTAAGTCAACTACCCTGGCCAGCAAGATCTCCGGATCTGTCCCCCATTGAGCATGTTTGGGACTGGATGAAGCGTCGTCTCACGCGGTCTGCACGTCCAGCACGAACGCTGGTCCAACTGAGGCGCCAGGTGGAAATGGCATGGCAAGCGGTTCCACAGGACTACATCCAGCATCTCTACGATCGTCTCCATGGGAGAATAGCAGCTTGCATTGCTGCGAAAGGTGGATATACACTGTACTAGTGCCGACATTGTGCATGCTCTGTTGCCTGTGTCTGTGCCTGTGGTTCTGTCAGTGTGATCATGTGATGTATCTGACCCCAGGAATGTGTCAATAAAGTTTCCCCTTCCTGGGACAATGAATTCACGGTGTTCTTATTTCAATTTCCAGGAGTGTATATACGTGAAAACAACCTTTCCTTACTCACCGCTAGCCACTAGCACCGTTTGCAAAGTGGTATCACCTAACACTATGGTGATTATTCCTGAGTAAAGGAGCAGATGGTGTGGGGAGAGGGACTGTGGAGGGAAAACCATTATAAACAGTCCCATGCAGGCGGGGACCAATCACAGACGTATTTCCATTGTCAGTTAAGACTGTGGTAGATGTAAAATCGTTGTTTGAATTGTAACTTTGCCACAAATCTGCGTATATGCTCCTTGCTTCTGACAGTCTCGCTAACGACATACATTTTATTCCTCTTAAAGTACGTGAGTGGAAATGGTGAGTGTGTGTGTGCTCGCGCGCTTGTGTGTACGTGTGTGTGTGTGTAGGGTTGGAGGGGAGAGGGGGTGAATAGTTTATCACTATCTTATGTGACTGTTAAAGAGTGCTCAAATAATTATGCAACTTTTTTTCCATTTACTACCTAGCTGTCAAGATACATAGTAGCTTCAGACAGTTATATTTAATGATATTTTTTATTGATTTGGAATTCACTCCTTCCATAGAAAATGGAGTTACTCTTTTTCGATGAGAGATTTTTCATTGAGGATACGATTTCTACAGACGTTCCGTTTCTGGGTTCTATACAACAGTTTTAAAACAGGATGAATTTCAAGTCTGCAGCGGAGTATGCACCGTTCGCAGGTAAAAACTGTGGTGTGCAGGTGTGCCGGATCGGGTCCTAGGTTCGAGCTCTGGTTCGGTACACACTTTTAACCTGGCAGGCAGGTTCAAACCAATTACACCATTTCATCTCATGTTCATCTCGCCATAGATTAAATTGGTTAAAATTTTATCTATTTTATTCTATTCAAAAAGTCAAACTTGTAACATTTATTTACTCTGGAATTCGAACGCTCGGTTGCCAAAGGATCAGTAACTGTGTTCAGCGTTATAGCTTCTTACTGCTCTGTCTCAGTTGCACTGACAATTTGGGTTAATGGTAAACAGTTTGGAGTGTGTCTGTTCATTATCGTCTACGTTAAAAGTGCATCTTAGGGTAAACGTAAAATACAAATACTGAACTACTAGATAATCAGTTTTTTTGGTACTCTGTATGTTTAAACCATAATAGTACATTATA
Source organism: Schistocerca cancellata (assembly GCF_023864275.1). Lineage (NCBI taxonomy): Eukaryota > Metazoa > Arthropoda > Insecta > Orthoptera > Acrididae > Schistocerca > Schistocerca cancellata. The sequence continues at coordinate 980,955,108 of NC_064627.1, forward strand.
AAGGATAGAAGATGCCTGAGTTGTACGGCGGCCGCTGTGGCCGAGCGGTTCTAGGCGCTTCAGTACGGAACCGCGCTGCTGCTACGGTCGCAGGTTCGAATCCTACCTCGGGCATGGATGTGTGTGATGTCCTTAGGTTAGTTAGGTTTAAGTAGTTCTAAGGCTAGGGGACTGATGACCTCATAGTCGCATAGTGCTTAGAACCATTTTTGAACCTGAGTTGTTCTGAAAGATTAACGAAAAATATTTGCGTGTATTGAGCTGTTCAATACTGTTCAACCACGAAAATTCTATGCTCTTAATGCAAGTGCCTCCAATACACGACATCACCTCTTAGCGGAATACGCAGTAGCACTAACTGATGACAAGCTTATAACTGAGCTAGAATACTATTTATGTGCTTACATATTTGGATTATACATTTTGACTAACGTAGGTAATGTTTCGATACTGAACGGAGAAGTTCTAAATAAGTCAATCCAAATTGTCAGTGAAACTGTGACAATAGAATATACAAACAATAAGATTAATTTATAGGTACTGAAGTGATGATATATGTATTTCTTTATTTATGCATTTATTTTACCTGGCAATATTAGGGCCTTCAGGCCCTGTCTTACACCTAACCAGGCATACTCAGATTCAACAAATTTCAGTTTCTACAGAACATTAAGGACATATAACATGTTATACAGTATTAATGTTAAAGAAAGAGACAGAGATTATAAAAGTAGTACAATGATAATTATAACAATCAAAAAATAATTATAACAATCAAGAATAATAATAATAACAGTAATAATAATAGTAATGACTATGTATATGAAAGTAAACATATTTTTCTTTTATGAATGTCAGTCCTATTGCTAGTTGGGAATTTTTTCGTTATATTCTTGCAGCTTGTGAGTTATTCTCATCAAGCAGAGACATAAGACGATAGAATGGGGTGAAAGAGATATAGAAGAGGTAGATAGGTTAGAGGAAGAGAAATAGAATGGTAAAAATCGAAGCTATGATGGAGAGGAGAAAGAAAAAGATGAGAGGGGCACAACAATGGTGGCTATACCGTCCCTAATATGTAAGTCTTGAGTTCCTTCTTGAATGTTGAGTGGTTATGGATAAGACGCAGATCACAGGGGAGCGCGTTCCATAGTCGTATGGCTGAGATGGAGAATGACACGGAGAAAGATTTTGTGTTATGTAAAGGTACAGCCAAGATGCTAGACGTATCCGATCTGGTATTGCGGTTGTGGAATGATGATCGGTGTTTAATGTGAGAAGATAAGTATTGGGGGCACCAGTGGCTAAGAAATCGATGAAGTAAGCACATCATGTGGAGATCGCGTGCCTTATGTGGGCGTATCCAACCTAGCTGGGAGTATGAAGGACTGATATGATCATACAACCGTATATTGCATACGTATCTAACGCAAGCATTCATCACTAGCTCGAGGCATCTCGAATTTTCACTATTTGTGCCGTGTTGAACTACATCACAGTAGTAAAGATTAGGAAAGACTAGTGTTTGGACTAATTTTTGTTTAACATGGGTTGGAAATATTTTTCTAAATTTTTCAATTGTATGTAGGGAGGAGAGCGATTTCCGGCAAGCTGTGACTGTTTGTTCTTCCGAGTTCAGGTGTTCATCCAAGATTATTCCAAGGTCTTTTACTGTTTTTTGGTATGGTAGTTGGGTACCATTGAGGAGTATTTGAGGGACTGTTTCGCGAAAGTACCGACTGATTAACTTTGAATGAGATATAAGTATGACCTGGGATTTCTTGGGGTTTAGTTTCAGACCTAGGTTCTGTGCCCATCGAGAAACAGAGCAAAGATCTGCGTTCATACTCGCTACTGCGTCAGCAATGTTCTTGGGGCTTGCACTTATGTACAGTTGGATGTCGTCGGCATATATATGGTAGTTGCAGGAGTGAATCACTGAAAAAATATCATTAATGTACAGTGAGAAGAGTAATGGACCAAGGACGGAGCTTTTGGGAACTCCAGAGCGCACGTTTTTCCACGATGACTTTTCAGACCCACAAATGACTTGTTGACTTCTGTTTTTGAGGTAGCTGTCGAACCAGTGTATTGCGCTGTTTGAGAAATTCAGCTGCTTCATTTTAATTAGTAATATATCAAAGTCAACTGTATCAAAAGCCTCGCTAAAGTCAAGCAGTGTTAGGATGGTAGCTTCACGTCTGTACATAGCATGTTTAACGTCATCAGTTACTTTGATTAATGCAGTTGCTGTACTATGGTGCTTTCGAAAGCCTGACTGATATTTGTTGTGGATGTTATGAGTTTTGAGGTAATCCGTCAGCTGTTCTTGGACGATGTATTCTAGGGCTTTAGATATTGCAGGTAGTATGCTGATCGGCATGTAGTCACCTGGCGACTTAGGGTTGTCAGTCTTGGGTATAGGTTGAACTAAACTTTGCTTCCACTCAGTAGGATATGTACTACTGACAAGAGACAGGTTGAAGATGTCTGTGATAACTGGAGTAATAGTGTCTACGACGTTCTTCATCATGCCAATGCTCACTCCATCATTTCCTACTGCCTCGGAAGAGATTCTCATAATTGCCTTGTGTACTGTGCCGGTGGTGACATGTTTTAGGAAAAACTTGTCTCTCGAGAGATTGATATCTTGGGGCTGGTAATTTGTCGCTGCGTGGCAGTTTACAGATGTTGAGAAGAAATCGTTTAATTCTTCTGCAGAAGCTTGATAAACAGCGTCAGATCCTCGCTTCCCTATACCGAAACTGCGCAGCTTTTTCCACAGTGCAGCAGGTTTTGATATGCCGCATACGACAGAGCGGGCATGTCTGATTTTGGCATTCCTCACGCTTTGCTTGGTTCTATTTCGGAGTTTCCTATAAGCTTCGTACGCCTCGGGAGTTGGGTTATGCTTGAAGGCCCTATGTACAGCACCACGTTTATTCATTAACTGGCGTAATGCAGTGGTGAGCCACGGAGCGGGAGCTCTCTTTACCTTGACAGTGCGTTGAGGAGCATGTTTATCATACAGTGCAATAATTTTGCGACATAATTCCCGAATTTTTCCGTCTAAAGCCGGTTCATTGTTTATATCATGCCAAGCGATGTCTGAGCAATCCTTTTGAAGAGCGTCATGGTTAACATTTTTTAGGTTTCTGTAGATTACCAGGTGAGATTTTTCTTTGGTAGTATGCACTGAGTAATTTAAGAATATCACGTCATGAGCAGAGAGTCCCGGAGCAGATGTCTGATTGGCGCGAATTACTTTATCTGGTCGCTTTGTTGCTATTACATCTATGAGTGTATGGCTGTGTGGCGTGTGATGAGTTGGGTCTAGCGCTGTTAAACTCATATCATTGGAGTGGAAAAGTCTTCTTAGTTTTTCTGCAGAGGGAGATTTTAACTGAACGTCGATGTTTGTATCGCCCATAATGATTATGTGTTCATACAGTGTCACGAGCGAGGACAGGGCAGACTGAAAGGAGGACATAGCACCGACGTTTGGAGGTTTATAGATTACTCCAATTAGCAGTTTCTGATTTGATGTATTTATTTCGAAAAACAAGAACTCTGCTTCTCCTTCGCCCTTTGCATCCGATGTGCATAGTATAGTAGGTCTCAGATCAGAGCGAACATAGGCACCCACACCACCCCCGCATCGTGTTTCACGATCTGCCCTTAGGAGAGAGTAACCAGTGATTCGGATAGCGTCGGAAGAAATGTCTGGTTTCAACCAAGTTTCAGAGACGAGGATAATATGGAACAGCAATTGGCAGAACAGGTCACAGAACTCGTCGAAGTGAGCCGTTAGCGACTGAGCGTTCGCGTGGGCCACAAAGAGCCTGCCGCCGGAACAGATCCGTCCCATTGTGGCCGCCTGTAGGACCAAGCGCACTCCGTCTACCTGCTGACCTGAAGAGGGACAAAAGCTGGATTTCGCGAGGGAAGACATATTTACAGGTGTGTCCAAGGTCGTGACTGACTCAAGCGTCTGTGGGCTAAAGGTGAAAGACAAGCTGGAGGTATCGGAGAAGGGAGCGAAAAGAAAGATGGAAAGTGGCAGTAGTGGTTACGAAAAAGATAATAGTAGTAGTAGTGATAGTGACGATGATGAAAATAACAGATACAGATAGGCGGTTTTAAGGAGATTCCTGTTAATGGAGAATGTTAATTCCCGTTTGACTGACAATATGAATATACATGAGCACTTATGGTAGACAAATAAAGAAGCAATATTTATGTGAAACAATTGACTGATTTTAAATAGAGTACTTATGGTACTTATAGAAATAACGAAGCGATATTTACGTAAAAAATGAAAAGAAAGAATAAAAATTAACTTATATTAGACAGAGTACAATATGAGACTTTGTGTCTCGCGAGATTTCGCTCAGTCTTTCAGTTCGGACATGTTCGTCACCGTTTTCCTCCCTCCTTCCGTGTTGACTACGATCCTGCCATCCTGGGTCCATACGTTTTGAAGGCCGAACTGTGTGATGGCAGTGTTCAAAACTTTTAGTCTTTCGCGCGTCAAATCTTCCCTCAGGGTAACCCCACTCTTGGCGAGTTTTCTTTTCTGAGCAAACACTTCAGCTCTTTTCCGGTATGACACAAATTTAATTAATATGGGCCTGGGTTTCATGGCACCTGGTATCCTGCGCCCAACAAGGTGGCTTCTGTCAATATCGGCCAAGTCGATCTGCACGCCAAGTTTCTCACGCACGAGGCTAATGGCCAAGTCGTCGGTGTTTTAAAGATCGTTTTCAGCTACCCCGAACAATCGCTAGCTGTTCCTTCGCTGATACTGCTCAATTTCATCGGTGGCCGCAGACAGTTTAGCTTCTAGGTCGGCGGCTTTTTTCTCTTGTGCGGCCAGGGACTTTTTAAGAGACTGGATTTCGGTGCTGTTGCGCCCGACAGACTCTTGCAGTTTGTCCATGACCGCGGCCGTCACAGAGTCCGTAATGGATTGCACGATTGCGTCTAGCGTGTCTTTACTGTGCAACGCCGCACTCGCCTGGGACCGGACGAGCTTCCCGATGTCGGGAAGCGAGGCCTCACCTGCCGCCGGAGACCGGGCGCCCGCGCTGCCTGCGCCCCTGTAGCCTCGCCTGCTGCCGCTTACTCGTGCTCTTCCCATTGTTCACTCACTTATCACTTACCACTTCTGGTAATCAACGAAGAACAACACACCACGGCAAGTAACACTTGTTTAGTCGGATGCACACGTTGTGGACTGCCGCACTTCTCTGTAACACCTTCAATGGGTGGAAAAACTCGCGAGCCAAGGAAACGCGCGTCACTCATTGGCCGCCATATTACTACGCCTACTCGTAAAACCCTATTGCTTCACGATGGAAAGGCTGCCAGAAACTGACGATTAAGACATAGGATTTTATTTTTGCCAGCCGCAAGTCCCTCCATAAAAAAAAAACAATCACACCATAACACCACCGCCTCCGAATTTTACTGTTGGCACTACACACGCTGGCAGATAACGTTCACCGGTCATTCGCCATACCCACACCCTGCCATTGGATCGCCACATTGTGTACCGTGATTTGTCACTCCACACAACGTCTTTCCGCTGTTCAATCGTCCGATGTTTAAGCTCCTTACACCAAGTGAGGCGTCGTTTGGCATTTACCGGTGTAATGTGTGGCTTATGAGCAGCCGCTCGATCGTGAAAGCCAAGTTTTCTCACGTCCCGTCTAACTGTCATAATACTTGCAGTGGATCCTGATGCAGTCGCGCATACCTGTGTGATGGTCTGGATAGATGTCTGCCTATTACACATTACGACCCACTTCAACTGTCGGCGGTCTCTGTCAGTCAACAGACGAAGTCGGCCTGTACGCTTTTGTGCTGTACGTGTCCCTTCACGTTTCCTCTTCACTATCACATCAGAAACAGTGGACCTAGGGATGTTTAGTAGTGTGAAAATGTGGCGTACAGACGTATGACACAAGTGACACCCAATCACCTGACCACGTTCGATGTACATGAATTCATCGGAGCGCCCCATTATGCTCTCTCAAGATGTCTAATGACTACTGAGGTCACTGATATGGAGTACCTGGCAGTAGGAGGCATTACAGTGCACCTAATGTGAAAAACGTATGTTTTTTGGGGGTGTCCGGATACTTTTGATCACACAGTGCAGATGGTGAAGTCCTTCACTGTGGAGATGTGCAAAATTCTCAGAATTAAGCTTTCTTTTGATCATAGGAATTCTAAGAAGGTTTTTGGGAGAAAAGATTTCTATGTAGATATCTGCTAAATTTAAAATTTGTAGATCAGATTTTTACCTTTATTACGACCTTAGTTTCTCTATAGCTGCCTATTTCCCATTCTGCAACCGCAGGTAATTTCCTTCACACGCTCCTTTTAATCGGTCATTGTCAGGAAATATCGACAATCACTGGTAACATAAGTGTTTTTAATATTATTTCCCTACCAGTAAAAGAAGAATCCTTAATCAACACAAAAATAAAACCATCACTTATATTTAATCCACTACAAATTTCCAACCTACCGTTAGTTAACACAAAACTCGTCGTTAGTTAACACAATGAATAATAGATCACTCGAGGGATGTGTTTTCCAGACCCTGTCTGAGCAACGGTTGTTCAGCGCACAACATCGTAATGTTCATGATGGTAATACTGTTAGTAAGTCTCTCTAAGCTAAACAGCACTATGACAGTTCAGATGCGACCACTGTGGTACGTTCCCATTAAATGGTCTTTCGCCTTGACTTCTTATAATAAAAATAATTGCTCACCACAAAAGTGGGTAATGATTGTCAACACTTGCCACGCGGATTTGTTAACATTACGGGCGGTTCACTAACCTACCGCGAGGTGTAAGCGATCCAGGACGGGGTAGAGTCCTCTCGAGTTCACTTTCTATTATTACTGAAAATATGCGTTTACAAACAACCTATCTGTGACGTCATCTAAGGCAGTGCGTACTCCGGCGTTTGACACGCGGATTGTACGGTGGCTGGGTGTGAAGTGTTCCCTCTCAGGCCGTAATTATATACGGGCGCAGCGGACGGCCAAGGGAACACTTGCTGTTATCCGCTCTATGCACCCGGTAGTAGCCTGTAAACGGCCGCTTTCTCGGACACATAATATTTTATACCACTGTTGTGTATTAATTTAGTATCTTAATAAATTTTGTATGGTTGTTGTTAAGTTGGTTAAAATCAAAGAAAATTTTTTAGCTTTACTACATATTATCTTTGGCGTCTAGGATTTTTAGAGCAGAACTGACAGTAAAACATGACCTCTGAACTGCAACTTTAAGAGACCACGTATTGGTTGTTATTAACACCAAGGTTTTGAAACTTGTCATAGCTCTATTATTTGATAGGTTTCATCTCGTAATAAGAATTTTCTAGCATTAATATAGCAGATACTTAATCTACTACAAATAAGGACATTTTTCATTGCAAATTTAGTTTTCAGTAAATTACTCGAAAATTATTAGAGGTAGGTCAGTGGATTCACGTAGTTACTTTTTTTAAGTAGAACCGAAGCTTAATACAAATTTTCATATTTGTAAGTGTAATATTTCAGCGCCTTCAATTTTTCTTAAAAATATAGATTCTGACCAAAATATTGCTTTCATCGTGTTCAGACTTTCATCAGTTAATTTTTACATACATCTGCACATTCTGAGCAATTTTTGGGTTCCTAGCTTTATTTTTTAGCGCCACTTATTTTTTCTTAAAACCATTTATTTAGGGAAAGATATTCGTCAGATCAGTCTGAGATTTGACAGCTTAAACATTAATGTACTAAAGCACAAAGTTGGGAAAAGCAACTTTAACTTTTAATTTCATTCCTAAATTATGGTGTAACACTTGTGTGCTACACACATACGTATTGTGGTGACGTGGCGCTACTAACAGTGAACTGGGGTAAGTCCTGGCACACTCGTTCGCCTCTGTATCTCTCAAATGACACAGCGCTTGTTTCGCCATAATATGTCACTGTTAAAGTCATTTCCCGAATTCATTGCAACACAAAGCAAACAAAATTTATAGGCAGTAAAGATGGTAAGTTGTGTTCTCCGAATAAAAGACGGAAATATCCAGTATACTTTCAGTCCTTCGCAGGTAGAATACGTGCATCCTAGTGGAATGAGAATTTCATTGTTCAATGCATAGGACAAAGCAGATAGATGGAAAGAATATATTAATGGCCTTCGTGGTGGGGAAGATGTTATCTGATAACGTGATACAAGGAGGAACAAGAGTCTATAGAGAATAGATAGGACATCCTGTATTAGATTCTGGATGTAGAAGAGCTGTGCAGGACTTAAAATCAAATATGTCAGAAAGGGTACGTAGCATTCCATCGGAATTTTTAAAACCACTCTGGGGAATTGAAACAAAATGGTTATTCACGATGGTGAGTAGAATGTATGAGGCTGGCGATATACCATCAGGCTTGCGGAAAAATATAACCGACAGAATCCCCAAGATTACAAGAGCCCACAACTGCGAGGATTAATGCACCATCAGCTTTACAGCTCCTACATTCAAGTTGCTGACAAGAGTAATATACAGAAGAATGGAAATAAAAACTGAGGATTTGTTAGATGGCGGATCAGTTTGACTTTAGGAAAGGTAAAGGCACCAGAGTGGCAGTTCTAACGTTTCGGTTGTTAATGCAACCAAGACTGAAGAAAAATCAAGACACGTTCATACGATTTGTGGAACAGGAAAGAGTTTTCGACAATGTGAAATGGTGCAAGATGTTCGAAATCCTGAGAAAAATAGGAGTAAGCTACAGGGAAAGAGTCGTAATATAATATCTGTACAAAAAACAAGGGTAAATAATAAGAGTGCAAGACCAAAAGTGAAGTACACGGATTAAGGGTGAGAGACTGAAATGTAGTCTTTCGCCCCTACTATTCAATCTATACGACAAAGAAGCAATGGTTCAAATGGCTCTGAGCACTATGGGACTCAACTTCTAAGGTCATCGGTCCCCTAGAACTTAGAACTTCTTAAACCTAACTAACCTAAGGACATAACACACATCCACGCCCGAGGCAGGATTCACAGCTGCGACCCTAGCATTCGCGCGGTTCCAGACTGTAGCGCTTAGAACCGCGCGGCCACTCCGACCGGCAAAGAAGCAATGAAGTAATTAAAAGAAATGTTCAAGGTGAAAGGATACCACCGTTAAGATTCGCTGACGACATTGCTATCGTCAGTAAAAGTCAAGAATTACAGGATCTGTTGAATGGAATCAGTTATCTAATTAGTACAAAATATGGACTGACAGTAAATCGAAGAACGACGAAAGTAATGAGTAGTAGCAGAAAGGAGAACAGGAAGAAACTTAATTTCGTAATTGGTTATCACGAAGTAGACGAAGTCACGGAATTCTTCTACCTAGACAGAAAAATAACTCATGATGAACGGAGCAAGAGGGACGTAAAAAGCAGACAAGCAGCACTGGCGAAAGGGGCGTTCCTGGCCAAGAGAAGTCTACTAGTATCAAATGTAGGCCTTAATTTTGGAAAGAAACTTCTGAGAATTTACGTTTGGAACACAGCATTGTATGCTAGCGAAACATGGCGTGTTTGAAAAGACAGTCGAAGCATTTGAGCTATGGTGCTACAGAAGAGTGTTGGAAATTGGGTAGACTGATGTGGTAAGGAATAAGGAGGTTCTCCGTAGAATTGGCGTGGAAAGCAACGTACAGAAAACACTGACAAGAAGTAGGGACAAGATGATACGGTATGTGTTAAGACATCAGGGAAGAAATTTCATGGCTGCAAAGGGACCTGTTGAACGAAAAAACTGTAGAGGAAAGCAGATTGGAATATATCCAGCAAATAATTGAGGACGAGGGTTGCAAGTGCAACTCTGGGATGAGAAGAGAGGCAAAAGAGAGGAATTCCCGGCAGGTCGCATCAGTCCAGTCAGAAAAGGCAGATGACGGAACGTAAAGCAATTTAAACTTATCACCACACGAAATGGCTTCCCCAATTCGGTGTAATAAAAGTCATATTCGCTCAGAAACGAAACGGTTCCTAGATTCCGAGCGGAAGTTACTCCGCACAGTGGATGGGACCACTGTTTGTTTGTCTCTTCCCCTGCTGTCTCCAGGACGCCGCCCGGCGCACACCTGCGAGCGGCGGGCGGTCGTTCTCTCTCGGAAAATAAGAGGGGCAGAGCTGGCGGCGAGAGGCCGGCCGCGAGATAACGAGGTGGCGCCGCGGCCAAGTCCCCGGTGGCCGGCGAGCGGATTAATAGAGTGGAGCTAACGCGAGGGCGGTGAAATAAAGCCCGCAAACGAGCTCGCCTCTCCGTCGCCGTTCGGCAGCCGCCGCCTCCTGGCAGAGGGAGGTTTGCGGCAGCGGCGACGGTGGCGCTGTTGTCGAACGATGGCGTCGCAGCCCCCTAACGAGGACGCGCCCGGAGCCGCCGGTAATGGCAGACGTGAGTGCCAGACAGCGCTCTGATGGCCGTCACAACGGACTGGCAGTCCGACGCGACACGTGAGTTGATAAGGCGACGTCCTCGACGGAAATATCCGTTAGAGCCTGCTTTTTCAAAACCACACTCGCTTCTCGGCTCACACTCCCGGCAGTAGCGAAGTTTTCTTTTACCGATTTCTGCATTCTCACAACGATATAACACTACGTACTCCATCATCTGACGTCGAGAAATTATGTCTGCTTCTACTTATCTACGCTATTTGATCAAAAGGTTAAGGAAAACCCAATGCCACGATAGCTGGCCCCGCTATTATATAAACTACTGGCCATTAAAATTGCTACACCACGAAGATGATGTGCTACAGACGCGAAATTTATCCGACAGGAAGAAGATGCTCTGATATGCAAATAATTAGCTTTTCAGAACATTCACACGAGGTTGGCGCTTGTGACGACACCTACAACGTTTTAATATTTTTGTGGGATCTGAAATTTAAAAACCTCTCTCACACCGACCTGATTTAGCTTCACTGATCAGGACAGTAAAAAAAAAAAGTGTGTATATTAACGGAATTTCCATTCACAATGCAGGCTTATCACATTCACACAGTTCAATACTTTTCAATCCTGATTAAATTGAGCTTAAATTGCATAAGGGAGTGAAGCAATTTCGAAGTCTCGGTGCGACGAAAATTGTCAGTCGATCTCCTGAAAACATTTGTAATAATTATTAACTTTCGGTGATCACATGGGGAAGACCGGAGATCTGCTGGTAAGATCGTGTTAGTCCATTTATTGAAAGTAATGAACTGGATATCTTGAGCGTACAAAACGGCAGGTTCGTCCAGTGTAAATCAGACGTTCCCCACTAATCCCGTACAACACAGCGTAGTAAGCAGACACTGTCAATAATAATCAGTTAAATACTACGCGAACACACTGACTTTAGTTCATGTATTAAATTCCTTCTCATACAGAATCTCATCAAGATGGCGACTAGCTCAACAATACATACATATACATCTTCGTTCTTTCACGGCTAATCGGCAAGATCTGAATCCTTCTTTTCATAAGAGAAAACATAGATAGCAGAGAAGCTATTCCATGGAGTAAATGTACGCTCCAAGGAATAATAGGGCTTGAAACTACTTTGCATTGATAATCATCGTATATTAAGGTTTAGGAATCGGTAATATAAGAAGAGATATTTCGAGATACGTACTGAGCTATATAATTTATATAATTCATAAAAATTTCTGAAAATATCGCGGATAGACCGCTGCAAGAGACATTACAACGTGCTGACATGAGGAAAGTTTCCAACCGATTTCTCATACACAAATAGCAGTTGACCGGCGTTGCCAGCTGAAACGTTGTTGTGATGCCTCGTGTAAGGAGGAGAAAAGCGTACCATCACGTTTCCGACTTTGATAAAGGTCGGATTGTAGCCTATCGCGATTCCGGTTTATCGTATCGCGATATTTCTGCTCGCGCCGGTCGAGATCCAATGACTGTTAGCAGAATATGGAATCGTTGGGTTCAGGAGGGTAATACGGAACGCCGTGCTGGATGCCAACGGCCTCGTATCACTAACAGTCGAGATGGCAGGCATCTTATCCGCATGGCTGTAACGGATCGTGCAGCCACGGCTCGATCCCTGAGTTAACAGATAGGGACGTTTGCAAGACAACAACCATCTGCAAGAACAGTTCGACGACGTTTGCAGCACCATGGACTATCAGCTCGAAGACCGTGGCTGCGGTTACCCTTGACGCTGCATCAGAGACAGGAGCGCCTGCGATGGTGTACTCAACGACGAACCTGGGTGCACGAGTGGCAAAACGTCATTTTTTCGGATGAATCTAAGTTCTGTTTACAGCATCACGATGGTCGCATCCGTGTTTGGCGACATCGCAGTACACGCACATTGGAAGCGTGTTTCCGTCATCGCCACACTGGCGTATCACCCGGCGTGATGGTACGGGGTGCCATTGGTTACACGTCTCGGTCACCTCCTGTTCACATTGACGGCACTTTGGACAGTGGACGCTAGATTTAAGATGTGTTACGAAACTGGCGTTCTACGGATCGGAGCGTGGAATGTTAGATCCCCTTAATCGAGCAGGTAGGTTAGAAAATTTAAAAAGGGAAATGGACAGGTTAAAGTTAGATATAGTGGGAATTAGTGCAGTTCAGTGGCAGGAGAAACAAGACTTTTGGTCAGGTGAATACAGGGTTATAAATACAAAATCAAATAGAGGTAATGCAGGAGTAGGTTTAATAATGAATAAACAAAATAGGCGTGCGGGTAAGCTACTACAAACAGCATAGTGAACGCATTATTGTGGCCAAGATAGACACGAAGCCCACATTTACTACAGTAGTACAAGTTTATATGCCAACTAGCTCTGCAGATGGTGAAGAAATTGATGAAATATATGATGAGATAAAAGAAATTATTCAGATACTGAAGGGAGACGAAAATTTAATAGTCATGGGTGACTGGAATTCGAGTGTAGGAAAAGGGAGAGAAGGAAACATAGTAGGTGAATATGGATTGGGGCTAAGAAATGAAAGAGGAAGCCGTTTAGTAGAATTTTGCACAGAACATAACTTAATCATAACTAACACTTAGTTCAAGAATCATAAAAGAAGGTTGTATACATGGAAGAATCCTGGAGATACTAAAAGGTATCAGGTAGATTATATAATGGTAAGACAGAGATTTAGGAACCAGGTTTTAAATTGTACGATATTTCCATGGGCAGATGTGGACTTTGACCACAATCTATTGGTTATGAACTGCAGATTAAAATTGAAGAAACTGCAAAAAGGTGGGAATTTAAGGAGATGGGACTTGGATAAACTGAAAGAACCAGAGGTTGTACAGAGTTTCAGGGAGAGCATAAGGGAACAACTGACAGCAGTGGGGGAAAGAAGTACAGTAGAAAAAGAATGGGTAGCTCTGAGGGATGAAGTAGTGAAGGCAGCAGAGGATCACGTAGGTAAAAAGAAGAGGGCAGTAGAAATCCTTGGGTAACAGAAGAAATACTGAATTTAATTTATGAAAGGAGAAAATATAAAAATGCAGTAAATGAAGCAGGCAAAAAGGAATACAAACGACTCAAAAATGAGAACGACAGGAAGTGCAAAATGGCTAAGTAGGGGTGGCTAGAGGACAAATGTAAGGATGTAGAGGCTTATCTCACTAGGGGTAAGATACATACTGCCTACAGGAAAATTAAAGATAACTTTGGAGAAAAGAGAACCACTTGTATGAATATCAAGAGCCTAGATGGAAACCCAGTTCTAAGCAAAGAAGGGAAAGCAGAAAGATGGAAGGAGTATATAGAGGGTCTATACAAGGGCTATGTACTTGAGGACAATATTATAGAAATGGAAGAGAATGTAGATGAAGATGAAATGGGAGATACGATACTGCGTGCAGAGTTTGACAGAGCACTGAAAGACCTGAGCCCAAACAAGGCCCTGGGAGTAGACAACATTCCATTAGAACTACTGACGGCCTTGGGAGAGCCAGTCCTGACAAAACTCTACCATCTGGTGAAGAAGATGTATGAGACAGGCGAAGTACCCTCAGACTTCAAGAAGAATATAATAATTCCAATCCCAAAGAAAGCAGGTGTTGACATATGTGAAAATTACCGAACTATCAGTTTCATAAGCCACAGCTGCAAAATACTGACACAAATTCTTTATAGACGAATGGAAAAACTGGTAGAAGCCGACCTCGGGGAAGATCAGTTTGGATTCTGTAGAAATATTGGAACACGTGAGGCAATACTGACGTTACGTCTTATCTTAGAAGAAGGATTATGGAAAGGCAAACCTACATTTCTAGCATTTGTAAACTTAGAGAAAGCTTTTGACAATGTTGACTGGAATACTCTCTTCCAAATTCTAAAGGTGGCAGGGGTAAAATACAGGGAGCGAAAGGCTATTTACAATTTGTACAGAAACCAGGTGGCAGTTATAAGAGGGAAGCAGCGGTTGGGAAGGGAGTGAGACAGGGTTGTAGCTTCTCCCCAATGTTATTCAATCTGTATATTAAGCAAGCAGTAAAGGAAACAAAAGAAAAATTCGGAGTAGGTATTAAAATCCATGGGGAGAAGAAATAAAAACTTCGAGGTTCGCCGATGACATTGTAATTCTGTCAGAGACAGCAAGGGACTTGGAAGAGCAGTTGAACGGAATGGACATTGTCTTGAAAGGAGGATATAAGATGAACATCAACAAAAGCAAAACGAGGATAATGGAATGTAGTCGAATTAAGTCAGGTGATGCTGAAGGAATTAGATTAGGAAATGAGACACTTAAAGTATTAAAGGAGTTTTGCTATTTGGGGAGCAAAATAACTGATGATGGTCGAAGTAGAAAAGATATAAAATGTAGAGTGGCAATGGCAAGGAAGGCGTTTCAGAAGAAGAGAAATTTGTTAACATCGAGTATAGATTTAAGTGTCAGGAAGTCATTTCTGAAAGTATTTGTATGGAGTGTAGCCATTTATGGAAGTGAAACATGGACGGTAAATAGTTTGGACAAGAAGAGAATAGAAGCTTTCGAAATGTGGTGCTACAGTAGAATGCTGAAGATTAGATTGGTAGATCGTGTAACTAATGAGGAGGTATTAAATAGAATTGGGGAGAAGAGGAGTTAGAGGCACAACTTGACGAGAAGAAGGTACCGGTTGCTAGGACATGTTCTGAGGCATCAAGGGATCTCAAATTTAGCATTGGAGGACAGCGTGGAGGGTAAAAATCGTAGAGGGAGACCAAGAGATTAATACACTAAGCAATTCAGAAGGATGTAGTTTGCAGTAGGTACTGGGAGATAAAGAAACTTGCACAGGATAGAGTGGCATGGAAAGCTGCATCAAACCAGTCTCAGGACTGAAGACCACAACAACAACAACGACCCGTGGCTCTACCCTTCATCCGATCCCTGCGAAACCCTACATTTCAGCAGGATAATGCACGACCGCATGTTGCAGGTCCTGTACGGGCCTTTCTGGATACAGAAAATGTTCTGCTGCTGCCCTGGCCAGCACGTTCTCCAGATCTCTCACCAATTGAAAACGTGTGGCCACAGGTAGCTCATCACAATACGCCAGTCACTACTCTTGATGAACTGTAGTAACGTGTTGAAGCTGCATGGGCAGCTGTACCTGTACACGCCATCCAAGCTCTGTGTGACTCAATGCCCAGGCGTATCAAAGCCGTTATTACGGCCAGCGGTGGTTGTTCTAGGTACTGATTTCTCAGGATCTATGCACCCAAATTGCATGAAAATGTAATCACATGTCAGTTCTAGTATAATATATTTGTCCAATGAATACCCGTTTAACATCTGCATTTCTTCTTGGTGTAGTAATTTTAATGGCCAGTAGTGTAAGAATACGAGGTTTACCGTCAGCATGGAACCAGTAACAGCAGGACTGGTGGGACAGGATATGTGTCAGTGACTTCGATCGTGACATCATGCTGTACGCTAGAGCACCGATGGCCAAGAATTCGGCTCGCTGGCTGTACCCTGGCACGAGTACCATAGCGCTCAGTCTCGTTAGTACGTTTTCCCCGCTACCACACCACGTTGTCTGGCCGTAACGGTGAAAGGTGGCGAGAATTGCAAACACGCCGCATTTAAATGGCAATTCAGTCACACTGCATTAGATTTGGTTTTATATTTCACATTTTTCAATAATATAGATCAAAAACAAGAATATGCAGTTTTATAAAATTATTTTTGGCACTCTGAAGACATAATATAACTTTTATCTCGTACAAACTGTTGTCATAAGGACACACACGGACAATCTCACGATTTTCCCACTCGTGTTGCCATGTTATCTTGACTTATTTAGTTTAATAATCGAATAAACGTGTATAACACACGTATGTTGCACTTCGGCAACCCCATTATGGAGATATGGAAACTATGCCTGAGGAAAGCACTGTAGATGTCCTGCATACTTTTAACGTTAAAGGAATTTGTCTCTAAAACGGGAATTACCTTGCTTGTCAATCTTACACCTGCACATGCACAGGCGTGCTTTCAACTGAAATGGCAAACGGTCTAGAAAACAGCTCGAAAACTGATGTAAGGGTGGCAGTGTCGTCATAACGTTTAGGAAACTATCCTTCTAGTTCTTTAAGAGCTACAATGAATTCTTGAAAATCTCACATTTTCATTAATATCAGTGAGCTAAGGCAACTGGACTGTGTCACAATGTGTCCCTTCTACAACGGGATTTTCTTTTTAAATGCATCCCCTTCAAACCTGAAAGAAGTTTTTCCTCACCTTGCAATGTCTTACTGTCAGTAGTGTTCAGCGAAATTCACTTAAAACGCGATGTCTGCATTCCAGGTGTTCTAATTTTTTTCCTGCTTTTCTTTGTCCCACATAAATTCAACAGAAGCGAGTTTCAAATCGATAAATCGTTCCAGCCACGCACCTTACCTTAACGACAGTACTTTGCAGAAATACAGAAGTCTCCACACTCTCTGTTTAGTTCTATGGGAAATGTTGGGACTTCATATATTTCAGTGTTTGTACCACCAGTTACTTCACTCCCTCCAAACTTGCAGTATCCGTTGCTCATGCGACTGCGTAACGTATACTGAAAATGCTCATACCTCTCTTCTGTTCAAATGGTTCAAATGGCTCTGAGCACTATGGGACTTAACATCTGAGGTCATCTGTCCCCTAGAACTTAGAACTAATTAAACCTACCTAACCTAAGGACATCACACACATCCATGCCAGAGGCAGCATTCGAACCTGCGACCGTAGCAGCCACGCGGTTTCGGACTGAAGGGCCTAGAACCGCTTCTTCTGTTGTTCCTACTGATTTTTGTAAGCTTGTGACGATAGATTACTAGAATAGCCCTTTCTGCACAAACAGCCGCTGGAACTGCGAACAAATAGTGAAAGGTAAACAGCGCTGACACCAGGGTTCTGCCAAACTGTGTAAAGTTCTCCCGACAACTAAATGCGTCACCGCGGGTCTCAATAAAATGTCGTACTGTTCCGGGTACTTTCGATAAGTACCAAGCTCAAGTACCAAGCTCGGGCCCGCAAACCTTGCATACGTGAAGTTTGCCACCCCTTGGCCGGCCCTGCCCTCTAGCAACACAAAGGAGGTTAGAATCAGTCAATTAAGCACTTCAGTTGTAAACTGTTTTCTTAGTTCAAACTCATGAGCAGTTTTGGACAATTATAATATTATCTCCAGATGTAGAAGGACTGTGTGGCTCGTGGCTTATAATTGACCGAAATCGGTCACGATTTCCACTCAGAAACTATTTACAAATGGTTCAAAGGGCTCTGAGCACTATGGGACTTAACATCTGTGGTCATCAGTCCCCTAGAACTTAGAACCATTTAAACCTAACTAACCTAAGGACATCACACACATCCATGCCCGAGGCAGGATTCGAACCTGTTACCGTAGCGGTCACGCGGTTCCAGACTGAAGCTCCTAGAACCGCACGGCCACAATGGCCGGCAACTATTTACAATTCAGGTAATTAATTATGTTATTTTACTATGAAATTCAGTTGCGGATGTCCTCACCAAATCCGTTGGAAGGGTTTGTCATTTCTAAATGTCTGGAGAACTTCACCTGTGTCATGAATAGTACCGGTTTAAGGCAGAAGCTACACAAGCTGACGCTTGGTGTGCCTAGCTCAGAGCTGCACCGAATGGGCTACATGCGTAAGATTTATTTACAGGACGTATCGCAATTATTAGCGGTGACACGGTGAGATTTGTATGGAATTCGTTTCACAATTAGTGGCGAAAGCTGACATGAGTGAAACTGTATGAGGGAAAAGGAAAGCAGCAGAAGGGGTCAAATGACTAGGCACTTGTGTGGAACAATGATCTCGAATCATTCAGCCTCAGGTTAACACCTTATTGGGAACATCTAACAGACCTCGGGGCTTTGACTTGCCCCGCAAAATCTGGTCTACCCTTAACAGGATCAGGACGAGCCACGGCCGCTGTGCGGACTCCTTGTACAAATGGAGCATAGTGCCATCACCACAGTGCGACTGCGGCGCCGACAGGCAGACAATTCACCATATCGTGGTAGAATGCCCTCTGAGGGCCTACCCTGGGCCAACAAGGGACTTCATGGATGCGACTAACAGTGCAATCGATTATATTTCTAACCTAGATGTTTGTTTGTGATATTATAACTGTTTTGTGTGTTATGTACTTTTAGATTTTTCATACGTCATTTGTACTTGCCATACGCTAAATAAAAATAATAAATCTCGAATCCGCCCTCATGATCTGCAGTGCCATCAGTGAAGTATCGGGTAGGCATTGTACGGTATTGGGAAAGATGCGACAAACTTTACACGACTGTGTACTGTGTACAGTAGAGGAACGGTTCAAAGACAACTGTTTCTGTCAGCATGGTAATGCATCCTGTCAAAGTAGCATTTGTGGGCAATAACATTCGTAAAAAGGACTGGGCTGCCTAGAGTTCCGACCTTAACCCAAAGTAAAACCTTTGGGACGATTTACAACGTCAACTTTGCTCCAGGTCCCAGCGTCAAACATCCGTACCTTCTCTGATTTCGGCTTTTGAGTATCAACGTGCTGCCATTCCTTCACAAACATTCAGAAACTTCGTGGAAAGTGCACCCAGCAGAGTTCAAGGCGTCATAAACCCTAAGTGTAGACACACATAAAATTAATGTTCACTAATAGGTGTCTAAGCACTTTTGATCATATAGGGTACTCGTGAAGTCAGCTTATGCAGAATCATACTGAGGTAATCCCACGTCCGTGGCCAAACCAAGGAGGTACTCACTCTCCTCCTGGAAAACTACCTTCCTGCAGTTTTTATACGCATGTTTAACAAAAGTGATGCTGGCAGCAGTGAACATTTACGGTTGCAGTCAGAGGGAAACTTGTCAGGCTGCAACACTTAGAGTATGTTACGATGGAGAAGGACTTCTGGTTTTATGTATGTGACATAAAAGAATATGATGAGCACGACATGTAATAAATGAAATAACAAATGAGTTTGTTAATGGCTCAACGCCGAAAGTAGGTAATAGAGCGACTGTAACAAAGCACAATACAACCTACAACGGAGAATGTATTCTTTTATTAGCGTGGCTTTTGACGTTAATATTTTCCGGGAAATCTACTCTTCCAACAGGCAAATTGCTGTGACAAATGCTAAGACCGGACATTTGAATAACGTATGAAACCCTGTTCAACAATCACAAGAGGAGGAGGTATGCTAGGAAAAGGCCAGGTGATACGGGAAGATTTCACTTAGATTACCATCATGGTCAGACAGAGATTCCGAAATCAAACAATGGATTGTAAGGTGTACCCAGGAGCATATATAGACTCAGATCACAATATAGTAGTGATGAAGAGTAGGCTGGAGTGCAAGACATTAGTCAGTAAGAATCAATGCGCAAAGAAGTGGGATACAGATGTACTAAGGAATTCCGAGACACGGTTGAAGTTCTCTAAAGCTGTAATACAGCAATAAGGAATAGATCTGTAGGCAGTACAGTTGAAGAGGAATGGAAATCTATAAAATGGGCCATCACAGAATTTGGGAAGGAAAACATAGGTACAAAGAAGGCAACTGTAAAGAAACCATGAGTAACAGAAGAAATACTTCAATTGATCGGTGTGAGGAGGAAGTACAAAAATGTTCCGGGGAACTCAGGAATACGGAAATACAAGTCGCTGAGGAATGAAATAAATAGGAACTGCAGGGTAGCTAAAACGAAATGGCTGCAGGAAAAATGCGAAGACATCGAAAAATAAAAAGTCAAGACAACCTTCAGTGACATTAAAACCAAGGGTTATGACATTAAGAGTAAAACGGGAATTCCAATGTTAAATGCAGAGGAGAGAGCGGATAGGTGGAAAGAATACATTGAAAGCCTCTATCAGGGGGAAGATTTGTCTGATGCGATGAAAGAGGAAACAGGAGTCGATTTAGAAGAGATAGGAGATCCAGTATTAGAATCAGAATATAAAAGTGCTTTGGAGAACTTAAGGTCAAATAAGACAGAAAGGATTGATAACATTCCATCAGAATTTCTAAAATCATTGGGGGAAGTGGCAACAGAAGGACTATTCATGTTGGTGTGTAGAACGCATGAGTCTGTCGACATACCATCTGACTTTCGCAAAAGCATCATCCACACAATTCCCATGACGGCAACAGCTGACAAATGCAAGAATTTTCGCACAATCAGCTTAACAACTCATGCATCCAAGTTGCCTATTAGAATAATATACAGAAGAATCGAAAAGGAAATTGAGAATGCGCTAGATGACCATCAGTTTGGCTTTAGGAAAGGTAAAGGCACTAGAGAGGCAATTATGATGTTGCAGTTTATAATGGAAGCAAGACTAAAGAAAAATCAAAACACGTTCATAGGATTTGTCGACCTGGAAAAAGTGTTCGACAGTATAAAATTGTGTAAGATGTTTGAAATTCTGAAAAAAACTCTGGGGTAAGTTATAGGAAGAGGTGGGTCACATACAATATGTACAAGAGCGAAGATGGAATAATAAGAGTGGACGACCAAGAACGAAGTGCTCGGATTAAAAAGGGTGTAAGACAAGGATGAAGCTTTTCTCCCCTACTGTTCAATCTGTACATCGAAGAAGGAATTATGGAAATAAAAGAAAGATTCAGGAGTGGAATTAAAATTCAAGGTGAAAGGATATCAATGATACGATTCGCAGATGACATTGCCATCTTAAGTGAAAGTGAAGAAGAATTACACGAACTGCTGAACGGAATGAACATCCTAATGAGTATAGAGTATAGATTGAGACTAAATCGAAGAAAGACGAAGGTAATGAGAACTAGTCGAAATGAGAACAGCGACAATCTTAAGATCAGGATTGATGGTCACGAAGTAGATGAAGTTAAGGAATTCGGCTACCTAGGCAGTAAAATATCCAATGATGGACGGAGCAAGGAGGACATCAAAAACAGACTAGCAATGGCAGAAAGGGCATTACTGGCCAGGAGATGTCTACTAATATTTAATATCGGCCTTAATTTAAGAAAGAAATTTCTGAGAATCTACGTCTGGAGTACAGCATTGTATGGTAGTGAAACATGGACTGTGGTAAAACCGGAACAGAAGAGAATCGAAGCATTTGAGATGTGGTGCTACAAACGAATGTTGAAAATTAGGTGGACTGATAAGGTAAGGAATGAGGAAGTTCTGTGCAGAATCAGAGATGAAAGGAACATGTGCGAAACACTGATAAGCAGAAGGGATAGGATGATAGGACATCTGTTAAGACCTGAGGGAATGACTTCCAAGGTACTAGAGGGAGCTGTAGAGGGCAAAAATTGTAAAGGAAGACAGAGATTGGAATACAGTTAGCAAATAATTGGTGACGTAGGTTGCAAGTGCTACTCTGAAATGAAGTTAAACCAGTCAGAAGACTGATGCCAAAAATAGGACGATACTGTGGTTTTTTTCCTAGTATGTCCTGTTGCTGATTGAGATACTAATATTTATTTCGGGGAGCAGGTGCAAATCATGAACTGCCACAAAAAGTGAAACGTCCTGAAGGAGTGTGTCCAGTGACACCGGGGTACAATATGTTCATACAGAGGGCGATCAAATGTCGGTGCGTTCTCCGTTTCGACTCTGCAGGCAGTGACCGTGCAGAGTTTAGATGTGAACAGTGGGTGCAATGCAGACAACCTTGTAGGTGGGGCAACCACAACTACGAGTATTCATCTTGGGTATCAATAGCCGCTTCAGCGGTATTTGGTCATTTATTACTGTATGATTACCGGTTTCATGGCGCTACGGAAGCAAAGGAACAAGAAAGCTTCAGCACAGATTTAAAAGTGATCAAAGACTGGGTGAAGAACAAAAGCTGACCGAAGAAAAAATGACCGTAAGGATAGGTATTCAACGAACATGAAAAAAAAATTGTCGACCGATCTATCTATAAAGACCAAATTTCTGAAAGTTATTTAAGTCAGAAGCGCATCAATCGCTCTGTGACCATACAGCCACTGAACAGATGATGACAGACTGATGAGAGACAGAAGACCGAAATATTGAATTAGGTCTTTCAAAACTGTACCTGTCTTAGATCGTAGCACAGTTCCTTCTTTCAATCGTCGTAAGAACTCCGAAACGTCAGATACTGCCGAAGAAAAGCAACTGCGAATGCTTAATAGTGGAAGAGCATCGGCGCCACGTGTGAAGCCTGTAAGATCTACATCTACATCTACATGGATACTCTGCATATCACATTTAAGTGCCTGGCAGAGGGTTCATCGAACCATCTTCATAATTATCTATTATTTCAACCTCGTATAGCGTGCGGAAAGAACAAACATCAATATATTTCCGTACGAGCTCTGATTTCCCTTACTTTTATCATGGCGATCGTTTATCCCTATGTAGGTCGGCGTCAACAAAATAGTTTCGCGTCCGGAGCAGAAAGTTGGTGATTGGAATTTCGTGAGAAGATTCCTCCGCAACGAAAAACGCCTTTCTTCTAATGATGTCCATCCCAAATGTTGTATCATTTCAGTGCCACTCTCTCCCCTATTTCCCGATAATACAAAACGTGTTGCCCTTCTTTGAACCTTTTCTTTGTACTCCGTCACTCCTATCTGGAAAGGAGCCCATACCGCGCAGCACTATTCAAAAAAAAGGACGGACAAGCGTAGTGTAGGCAGTCTCTTTAGTAGATCTGTTACATTTTCTGAGTATCTTGCCCTTCCATACAACATTATCTGTGTGTTCTATATCAATTTAAGTTGTTCGTAATTGTAATTCCGAGGTACTTAGTTGAATTTAGAGCCTTTAGATTTGACTGATTTATCGAGTAGCCGAAGTTTAACGAATTCCTTTTTCATGTGGATGACCCCACACTTTTCGTCATTTAGGTTCAACTCCCATTTTCACACCATACAAATATCTTTTCTAAACCGTTTTGCAATTTGTTTTGATCTTCTGATGACTTTACTAGTCTATAAACGACAGCGTCATCTGCTAACAATCTATGACGGCTCTTCCGATTGTCACCCAAATCGTTTATATATAGATAAGTAACAGCAAAGGGCCTACAATACTACCTTGGGGACGTCAGAAATCACTTCTACTCTTATTTCACTCGATGAATTTCCATCAGTTACTACGAACTGTGACGTCTCCGACAGGAAATCATGAATCCAATCGCATAATTGAGACGACATTCTGCAAGCACGCAATTTCACTACAGTGTCAAAAGACTACAGGAAATCCAGAAATACGGAATCAATTTGAAATCCCTTGTCAATAGCACTCAACACTTCGTGTGAGTAAAGAACTAGTTGTGTTTCACAAGAACGATGTTTTCTAAATCCGTGTTCACTGTGAGTCAACTGACCGTTTCCTTCGAGATAATTCTTAATGTCCGAACAAAATATATGTTCCAAAACCCTGCTGCATATCGACATTAATGATACGGATCTGTCATTTAGTGGATTACTCTTACTACCTTTCTTGATTATTGGAGTGACGTGTGCAACTATCCAGTCTTTGGGTACGGATCTTTCGTCGAGCATACGTTTGTATATGTTTGTTAAGTATGGAGTACTGCATCAGGATACTCTGAAAGGAAGCTAACTGGTATACAATCTGAACCAGAAGACTTGCTTTTGATCTTCTGATGACTTTACTAGTCTATAAACGACAGCGTCATCTGCTAACAATGTATGACGGCTCTTCCGATTGTCACCCAAATCGTTTATATATAGATAAGTAACAGCAAAGGGCCTACAATACTACAAGTGATTATAGTTGCTTAACTACTCCGAAGTTATCTTCTTCTATGTTCTTCATGTTGGCAGCTGATCTTGATTCGAATTCTGGAATATTTACTTCGTCTTTTTTATTGAAAGAATTTCGGAAGGCTGTTTTTATTCACTCTGCTTTGGCAGCACTGTCTTCGATAGTATCTCCTTTCCATCGCACAGAGAAGGCATGATTGTGTCTTACCGCTAGCATACTTCACTTATAAACAAAATCACTTTGGATTTTCTGCCACGTTTTCCAGACAAAGTTTCGTTGTGGAAACTTTTATAAGCATCTCGCACTGAAGTTCACGTTTAATTTCGAGCTCCTGTAAAACATCGCCAATCTTTGGATTTTGCGTCTGTTTAAGTGTGGCATGTTTTTAGTTGTTTCTACAGCATTGCTGTGACCGGTTTTCTGTAACATGGGGGATCAACTCCGTCGCTTACTAATTTATTTGGTATAAATTTCTCAATTGATACCGATACCATTTCTTTGAATTCACGCCACATCTTGTCTATACTTACATTTTTAATTTGGAAAGAGTGGAGATTGTCTCTCAGGAAGGCGTCAAGTGAATTTTTATCTGCTTTTTTGAATAGGTACATTTTTGGTTTATTTTTGGAGGATTTGCGGGTTACAGTTTTCAGTCTCGCTATGACAGCCCTGTGTTTACTAATCCACGTAATTGTGTTGATGCTCTTTATGAACTCAGAATTATTTGTTGCTAAGAGGACAAATGTTTTTTCACAACCTTTTAGTTTCCCGCGGGCTCATGAACTAACTGCACGAAATAATTTTCAGGGAAGACGTTTAGGACAATTTCGAATGATGTTTTATGCATTCCTACGGAATTAAACATGTATTTTCGCCAACGTATCGAGGGTAACTTAAAGTCACCACGAACTATAATTGTTTTAGTCGGGTACATAATTGAAATCAAAGTAAAGTTTTCTTTGAACTTTTCAGCATTTGCATCATCTGAACTGGGAGGTCAGTAAAAGAATCTAATTTTTATTTTATTCCGGTTTCCAACAACGACCTCTACCCACACTAACTTACACGAATTATCTACTTCCATTCCGCGACTCGATAAACTACTTCCAACAGCAACAAACACGCCACCACCAACTGTGTTTGCCTATCCTTTCAGAACACCGTTAGGCTCTTCGCCAAAATTTACGCTGAACTTATCTTCGGCTTTAACCAGTTGTCAGCGCCTATAACGGTTCGAGGCTAAATGCTTTCTGTTAGCGCTTGGAGATCTGGTACTTTCTCAACAAAGCTACGACAATTTACAATGGTTTCTATACTTAAGTTCTTCCTGCGTTCGGCCTGCACCCTTTGTGACTGAAGCCCTTTTTGTGTTTTCCCGAGAACCTATAACCTAAAAAACCGCTCAGTCCACGTCACACAGTCCTTGATACCCGCGTAGCCGCCTCCTGCGTGTAGTGGGCTCCTGAACCTACTCAGCAGAACCCGAAATCCAACGACCCTATGGCGGAATTTGAGGGATCTGCAGCCATCACTGTCGCAGAAGCGTCTGAACCTCTGTTTCAGATTCTCCACTCGGCTCTGTGCCAGCAATCGGTCCTGTTGACTATGCTGTAAATGTTTTGCAATTCTTTCATCTCGCAAGCAAGACTGGCAGCCTTTACCACTTCTGTTAGCCGCTTGAAACCAGAGAGAATCTCTTCCAATCCAAAGTGACGCACACCATTGGCACCGACGTGAGCCTCCACCTGCAGTTGGCTGCACCCTGAGCTCTTAACGACAACCGAAAGGCCCCGTTCCACATCTGGCATGACTCCACCCAGTGTGCACATGGAGTGCACATTGGCTTTCTTCCCCTTCTTGGCAGCCATGTCCCTAAGAGGCCCCATAACGCACGTAACGTTGTAGCTCCCAACTATCAATAATCCCATACTCCGTGACTGCCCAGATCTTACAGGCTGAGAGGTTTCCTCTGAAATGGGACAGGCAACAGCATCTGGCTGATTGACAGTGTCAGCCACAGAACAGCACCGTCTGTCAGACTAACTGAGGAGGCCCTAAGTGCGGCTCCCTGGGAAGTCTTTCGCTGTCTGCCACACCCCGGGGCGACATCCAAATCCTCTATGGGTCAGCGTCAATGCGAGGAATAACGGGGTTGGGCACTGGTGATGACGAATCAGAGGACTCGGACGTGCTGGACGTCCGTTGTATCCCTACGGCTGGCTCACAACATTGCTGCCCATCCACTGCAGCTTCAAGCTGTGTAACTGAAACCATCACAGCCTGGAGCTGAGAGCGAAGTGTCATCAACTTGGCTCGCATCCGCACACAACAACTGGAGTCCCTATCCATAATAAAGACCGTGGAAAACTAAACTACCAAGATAAGCGTACTATCGACACATGCTGCAGAACTCTACTGTACGCCCTGATGAAAACGTAGGAACTGTATCTAATAAACTAGATTAATACTCAGTGATTCGAAAACCTAACTATCGAAACACTGAGGTGAAACAAAATAATTCGCCACTGATTAGGAATTTGTAATGTCACAAAATCGGTTTACTTTCCGACACAAACGAAAAGGCGAGAACTGTGGCTATTAGACATTAAATTAACATGTATAAACTCAAGAAACAAAGCTATCGAAGCTCACAGATGAAATCACAATATCGTTTACTGTCCTGATGCTGCCTCTGTTTCGGACAGTTGCTGCTGCGTGACTGGATTATATAGATATTATGCTAAAGAAGTTGCTCCCCTTCTAGTAGTAATTCATCAATGGTTCTTATATCAACGTTCTAACTGCGTTCAGCCTGCAGCGTTTGTGACTGAAGCCCTTTTCGGGTTTTCCCAAGAACCACTAACCTAAAAAACCACCCAGTCCACACCACACAGCCCCTGCTACCCGTGTAGATAAATGATCTGGTAGATAACATTTGAAGTGCAGGTCTAGAAGAAGCCACCGACGCCAGACACTGCAACGAACTGCAAGAAGCCCTGTAGGGATTGATTACTGGTGCAGGGACTTTTAGTTAGTTACCTTGAACTAAATGCAATATATTCTGCACGAATACGTGGTGAAATCCACTACTGTGTTGTTATTATGTTGGTGAAACAGTGAAACGTTGGGAAACAGCAACTATCGTAAAATACCTAGGACTAACAATTCGGAGCGTCGGAAAGTGGAATGAGCGCATAACATAAATTGTAGGACAATGAAATGGGAGGTTGAGATTCACTGAAAGAAATTTAAGGGAATTTAATTCATTGACTAAAGAAGTGGTTTGTGTAACACTTGTTCGACCGACTGCTCATGTGTGTGGGACTCATATGAAGTTGTATTGATAGAAGAGATAGACAACATCCAATGAGTGTGTCATAAAGGGATCATTGCAGAGATGCTGAACGAACTCCAGTGACACACGCTAAAGTAAATCTTTTGTTCACTACCGAAAGGTTTGCTGCTGGAATGAGAAAGAACATTCCAGAAAGAGGAGAGCAATATATTACTTCCTTACACATACGTCGCGGAAAAGTCGAAGAAATTTGGGTTAACAAGGAGGTTTACTGCCAATCAATCTCTTCCCGCGCGATTCGCAAATGAAACAGAGAAGTGGCACGAGAAGTAAGATTCGCCATGCATCGTAAGGCGACTTATGGAGTAGGTGTAGATGTAGACATCTTGTTGAAAAGTATCGTATGGGTGTACGAAACTGGTCTGAAACAGATTTTCGTTCATACGATTAAATGATTAGAGGGACAGTGGGAGCATACGAGTTATCTTTGGGGCAAATGTGGCGCATGGCCCCGCCCACCTAGCGCTAAAAATTGGCGGGTCGGTGGGCGGCGCCCAGAATAAAACCGTCAGTCCGGCGGCGCAGCTCTGTCCTCCAATAAAAGAGAGGATGGGCAGCCAGGCCGTGCGAGGTTTTAATTAAAACGATGATCGACGCCGGGTCGCGCGCTGGGGCTGATGAAATTTTTACTTGACGCCTTGAAGATCAATGGGGGCACGTGAGTGCCAGCCGAGCGCCGACGAGCGTCCGGCCCATGTGGCCGAGCCAGCGCCGGTAGACACTGGATTAGGCCAGCGACGTTTAACACTTGGCATTCTGTCAGCGGTAGGGAATGCTACTGCAGGAGACTGGCAGTGTCGCCTTCCACTGTGTTGCCACTTCTGCAGCAAAAAGCATTATGGCTTTCTAGCCGGCCGCTGTGGCCGAGCGGTTCTAGGCACTTCAGTCCGGAACCGCGCTGTTGCTGTGGATACAGGTTCGAATCCTTCCTCGGGCATGGATGTGTGTGATGTCCTTAGGTTAGTTAGGTTTAAGTAGTTCTACGTCTAGGAGACTGATGACCTCAGATGTTAAGACCCGTAGTGCTTCAACCATTTGAACTCCTTGGACATAAGTGGGATACCAACCTGACCGTCTCCTGCCATACAGCCCGACAACCGTGACGGATTGTCTTGGATGCCATTTTTTCATAAAAAGACCCATTTCGTTGTCTCATCTGCGATACATGGACGACATTCCATCCCCCCCCCCCCCTCCCTTTTGCAAATTTGTGGTAAGTACTATGGGACCAAACCTCTGAGGTCATCGGTCGCTAGGCCTATGCGCTACTTAATCTAATTTAAATTAACTTACGGTAAGGGCAACATACACACCGATGCCCGAGGGAGGACGTGAACATCCGATCCCCCCCCCCCACCCTTCTTTGTTGGTCTTCGTGACAAGCCATCAAGGGCTTACATTAAGGCACGATCCCGTACACACATGGCAAGAGTTTCTCTTGCTTGTCCCCGTACTTGACAAACCCACCGTGGCCAGACAGATTGCGTGGGTCATGGGAGGTTGTAATGTTGGAAGGCGCCACTGCTATGTAAGCTTTGACACACACGCATCTACATCTACATCTACATTTATACTCCGCAAGCCACCCAACGGTGTGTGGCGGAGGGCACTTTACGTGCCACTGTCATTATCTCCCTTTCCTATTCCAGTCGCGTATGGTTCGCGGGAAGAACGACTGTCTGAAAGCCTCTGTGCGCGCTCGAATCTCTCTAATTTTACATTCGTGATCTCCTCGGGAGGTATAAGTAGGGGGAGGCAATATATTCGATACCTCATCCAGAAACGCACCCTCTCGAAACCTGGCGAGCAAGCTACACCGCGATGCAGAGCGCCTCTCTTGCAGAGTCTGCCACTTGAGTTTGTTAAACATCTCAGTAACGCTATCACGGTTACCAAATAACCCTGTGACGAAACGCGCCGCTCTTCTTTGGATCTTCTCTATCTCCTCCGTTAACACGATCTGGTACGGATCCCACACTGATGAGCAATACTCAAGTATAGGTCGAACGAGTGTTTTGTAAGCCACCTCCTTTGTTGATGGACTACATTTTCTAAGGACTCTCCCAATGAATCTCAACCTGGTACCCGCCTTACCAACAATTAATTTTATATGATCATTCCACTTCAAATCGTTCCGCACGCATACTCCCAGATATTTTACAGAAGTAACTGCTACCAGTGTTTGTTCCGCTATCATATAATCATACAATAAAGGATCCTTCTTTCTATGTATTCGCAATACATTACATTTGTCTATGTTAAGGGTCAGTTGCCACTCCCTGCACCAAGTGCCTATCCGCTGCAGATCTTCCTGCATTTCGCTACAATTTTCTAATGCTGCAACTTCTCTGTATACTACAGCATCATCCGCGAAAAGCCGCATGGAACTTCCGACAGCCGCTATTTCCGAAAACTGCACACTGCAGTTTCCCCTTCCGTCCCGGCTTGTCCTGACATTGGACCTGTCTCCATTGTGGGCAGGGCCATTCAACCGTCTCGGGATTTTGAAGATCTAATGCATTAATTGGACAGAATTTGGCATGGTATTCCTCAGCAGGACATCCAATAACTCTCTCAATCAATACCAAGTCTAATAAATGCTTCCATAAGGGCCAGAGATGGAACAACGCATTAATAGCTTGTTCAATTTGTGAAAATTCTTCTCTTTCATAAATCATGCATTTTTTCCTGAAACTGTAATTACACTCCTGGAAATTGAAATAAGAACACCGTGAATTCATTGTCCCAGGAAGGGGAAACTTTATTGACACATTCCTGGGGTCAGATACATCACATGATCACACTGACAGAACCACAGGCACATAGACACAGGCAACAGAGCATGCACAATGTCGGCACTAGTACAGTGTATATCCACCTTTCGCAGCAATGCAGGCTGCTATTCTCCCATGGAGACGATCGTAGAGATGCTGGATGTAGTCCTGTGGAACGGCTTGCCATGTCATTTCCACCTGGCGCCTCAGTTGGACCAGCGTTCGTGCTGGACGTGCAGACCGCGTGAGACGACGCTTCATCCAGTCCCAAACATGCTCAATGGGGGACAGATCCGGAGATCTTGCTGGCCAGGGTAGTTGACTTACACCTTCTAGAGCACGTTGGGTGGCACGGGATACATGCGGACGTGCATTGTCCTGTTGGAACAGCAAGTTCCCTTGCCGGTCTAGGAATGGTAGAACGATGGGTTCGATGACGGTTTGGATGTACCGTGCACTATTCAGTGTCCCCTCGACGGGTCACCAGTGGTGTACGGCCAGTGTAGGAGATCGCTCCCCACACCATGATGCCGGGTGTTGGCCCTGTGTGCCTCGGTCGTATGCAGCCTTGATTGTGGCGCTCACCTGCACGGCGCCAAACAAGCATACGACCATCATTGGCACCAAGGCAGAAGCGACTCTCATCGCTGAAGACGACACGTCTCCATTCGTCCCTCCATTCACGCCTGTCGCGACACCACTGGAGGCGGGCTGCACGATGTTGGGGCGTGAGCGGAAGACGGCCTAACGGTGTGCGGGACCGTAGCCCAGCTTCATGGAGACGGTTGCGAATGGTCCTCGCCGATACCCCAGGAGCAACAGTGTCCCTAATTTGCTGGGAAGTGGCGGTGCGGTCCCCTACGGCACTGCGTAGGATCCTACGGTCTTGGCGTGCATCCGTGCGTCGCTGCGGTCCGGTCCCAGGTCGACGGGCACGTGCACCTTCCGCCGACCACTGGCGACAACATCGATGTACTGTGGAGACCTCACGCGCCACGTGTTGAGCAATTCGGCGGTACGTCCACCCGGCCTCCCGCATGCCCACTATACGCCCTCGCTCAAAGTCCGTCAACTGCACATACGGTTCACGTCCACGCTGTCGCGGCATGCTACCAGTGTTAAAGACTGTGATGGAGCTCCGTATGCCACGGCAAACTGGCTGACACTGACGGCGGCGGTGCACAAATGCTGCGCAGCTAGCGCCATTCGACGGCCAACACCGCGGTTCCTGGTGTGTCCGCTGTGCCGTGCGTGTGATCATTGCTTGTACAGCCCTCTCGCAGTGTCCGGAGCAAGTATGGTGGGTCTGACACCGGTGTCAATGTGTTCTTTTTTCCATTTCCAGGAGTGTATTTGTTTGGCTGTACATCATATTTACAGGTTTCCCTCCCATTCGGATGATTCATTTGGGGTGTGTCATTTTCTTTATTTTGCTTTTTAGTCTGACAGTGTAATTTCGTGGAGGGCTGGGAACAGGCAAAGTCGGGATTTCGGCTGTCACTCGTCGTGGGTGTATGGGACTAGATTGTAGCTCAATGCGTCTAAGGGGAAGGGGGAGGGGCGGTGATAGCGTATGTTTCGGATGCCAGTATGCAGGGACAAATAATGTGGAACGTTTAGAAAGTGTTCCGAAACACCTCCGTGCGCGGGCGTGCTAACAGTCTCAGTTAGTTGTCCAATGTCAAGGTGAGTGTCGCTGTCAATTAGTCTAATCCTACTTCTTTTAAAGAGGCTATCTAATTAAGCATGGAGCAACTAGGTAACTGGAAATCTTGTTTAGCGAACGATATTCGAATGTATATTTGAAGTGTGTAGTTCTTGTGTACGTCCTTATGCTATCTGACATTAGACTGAGATCCAATGTTGATTACCGGGGAGATGGCAGAGGAAACCGGATGGTGATAGTGTAGTGGCTGCGGTGTGTCTTGTCTAATCCAGTAGTCAGAATAGAGAGTTTTGTGACAGTTCTCTGACTGCTACGCCAAAGGCCCTGCTGCAGTGGTAACACCGGTTCCTGCCAGATCACCGAAGTTAAGCGCTGTCGAGCTGGGCTAGCACTTGGATGGGTGACCATCTGGTCTGCCGAGCGCTGTTGGCAAGCGGTGTGCACTCAGCCCTTGTGAGGCAAGCTGAGGTGCCACTTGACTGAGAAGTAGCGGCTCTGGTCTCGTAAACTGCATGTGGCTGAGAGAGCAGTGTGCTGACCACTTGCCCCTCTATACCCGCATCCAGTGTCGCCTGTGGGCTGAGGATGACACGGCTGGCGGTCAGTACCGTTGGACCTTCCAAGGCCTGTTCGGACGGAGTTTACTTTTTAGTTTCGTTTTTAGTCTGACTGCTACAAGGCGCTGATCAGCAGTGTAAAAAAGTGACTATTTTAACCCCGTGTTGCTGTTCGGAGCGAGCCTGGCGACTTATTTATTGTGTCAGTAGTCTGAGGAGGTTGGTGCAGTGTACACGCAACATATTTCGACTCCGATGTGGGTATAACAGCCACCCACATGTAAGCAAAAGATTAGTATGACGTCCGTGTCCATCCGACATGTGAGCAGTAAATGCGGAAACGTGAATTATGGTGATGTTATTGCCAAACACTCCAAGAAGGACCAATGTACAGTTACAGTTCTTGGCTGCTGACGGACAAACACAGGTAGACAACTTTCAGACAATGAGGAAGGTGTATGGGGCAGCATATCTGTCGACAGTCTTCTTTGTGGATCGGTGCGCCAAGTTCCGTGCTGTTCGTCATTCGACCCAAGACGCCTGCCGATCTGAGAGGCCAGCCTCTGTTGGGAACAAGTGGGAGACATTCGAGCACCTGCACCATACTCCCGCTCTTTCCTCATGCGAATATCACGCCTTTGGTCCCTTCAAAGAGGCACTGAAGGGTCGATGATTCCTGCCGGACTAGCACGTGCACCAGGCTCTTACCGACTTCCTCACGCAGCGAGACACGGTGTCTTCTAATACTTTGGCGCGACAGTTGGGTGATTCCTAAATGCTCAGGGCGATTTTGATTGACTTTCATACTGATTAAGTAGTTCTCTGTCTAGGGGACTGATGACGTCAGATGTTAAGTCCCATAGTGCTTAGAGCCATTTGAACCATTTTGCATACTGATTCTGGACTGTACAACCCTTCGAACGGAAACTTTTTGACTGCCCTGTTAGATATATGAACACTACTGGCCATTCAAATTGCTTCACCACGAGGATGACGTGTTACAGACGCGAAATTTAACCGACAGGAAGAAGGTGTTGTGATATGCAAATGATTAGCTTTTCAGAGCATTCACACGAAGTTGGCGCCAGTGGCGACACCTACAACGTGCCGACATGAAGAAGTTCCCAACCGATTTCTCGTACACAAACAGCAGTTGACCGGCGTTGCCTGGTGAAACGTTGTTGTGATGCCTCGTGTAAGGGGGAGAAATGCGTACCACCACGTTTCCGACTTTGGTAAAGTTCAGATTGTAGCCTATCGCGAATGTGGTATATCGTATCGCGACATTGCTGCTCGCGTTGGTCGAGACCCAATGACTGACAGCAGAATTTGGAATCGATAGGTTCTGGAGGGTAATACAGAACGCCGTGCTGGATCCCAACGGCCTCGTATCGCTAGCAGTCAAGATGACAGACATCTTATCCGCATGGCTGTAACGGATCGTGCAGCCACGTCTCGATCCCTGAGTCAACAGATGGGGACGTTTGCAAGACAACAACCAACTGCACGAATAGTTCGAAGACGTTTGGAGCAGCATGGACTATCAACTCGGAGACCATAGCTGCGGTTACCCTTGACGCCGCATCACAGACAGGAGCGCCTGCGATGGTGTACTCAACGACGAACCTGGGTGCTCGAATGGCAAAACGTAATTTTTTCGGATGAATCCAGGATCTGTTTACAGCATCATGATGGTCGCGTCCGTGTTTGGCGACGTCGCGGTCAACGCACATTGGAAGCGTGTATTCGTCATCGCCATATAGGCATATCACCCGGCATGATGGTATGGGGTGCCATTGGTTTCACGTCTCAGTCACCTCTTGTTCGTATTGACGGCACTTTGAACAGTGGACGTTATGGGCCTTTCTGGATACAGATAATGTTCGACTGCTGCCCTGGCCAACACATTCTCCAGATCTCTCACCAATGGAAAACGTCTAGTCAATGGTGGCCGAGCAACGGTCTCGTCGCAATACGCCAGTCACTTGATGAACTGTGGTATCGTGTTGAAACTGCATGGGCAGCTGTACCTGTACACGCCATCCAAGCTCTGTTTGACTCAATGCCCAGGCGTATCAAGGCCGTTATTACGGCCAGAGGTGGGTGTTCTGGGTACTGATTTCTCAGGATCTATGCACCCAAATTGCGGAGAAAATGTAATCACATGTCAGTTCTAGTACAATATATTTGTCCAATGAATACCCGTTTATCATCTGCATTTCTTCTTGGTGTAGCAATTTTAACGGCCAGTAGTGTAGCTATGTATAGAGATTAGCTAGATTATGCATGAAACGGTTCCGAGGAAGTCTACGGAGCAATACGTACTGTAATTTTTCTCGTGCACAGTATGGTGAGACGAGTTCATGTACTCTGCCCAAGAACGCCAGAGGCCATAGAAGCTCCGTGGGCAGGACGAGAAGAAACGTTTCAGGCTAGCGCAGGATAGTCTTGTGTGGCGAGCTGCATAAAAACAGTCTTCGGACTGAAGACAGCAACACTGTAGGGATCTATAACATACCTACATTTCAGAAAAATTACGTATATTTTAAATACGAAATTGAGACCTCATTCTTGTTACAGCTAGTGCAACATAATGCGCCCTCAGCGCAGAAACGTATTTTCGTCCTGACAACTGGGCGAGTTTGTGCGTAGACTGCAGCCGTTTAAGTGCATCTGCTCTAGTGCATGGTGATCGTTCTAAAGGGATCGGCCACCACAACCGCTTTACTCTCCCCTATTGCGCTGCCTACACAGGTATGGAACAATTTTTTGGCGTGCATTCTGCTTCTCAAATATAGACAAGATGGCAGAAAAGACGTAGTTTTCCGAAATTTTAACACAGGAAACGCAACGCGACACGCAACTTTAGAAAGATTCATTGACGAGCAAAATATTTTATTTATTTACGTGTTTGATGTGATCTGATTAGGGTCACCAGGCCCTCTTTTAAATCGGTGGGTATTTCATACATACAGTGCCTTTTGTACATTTTAGTTTCTCAAGAAATAACAATTTTAACTTGCCAAGAAGTATCAGAATGATATAAATGAAGTGCGAATATGAGTGAATAATATTGACTACGAACTAATAAAATTAATGCTGCCAATAATAATAATTGAAGGTATAATGCAGGAGGCTATTCCAAAGCCCAGTTCCTGTTACTGAGAAGGCATTCGAGAAAATAGCTGAAGGATGGGGTGTTAGAGAAAGGATTTTACTCTGATGGGAACGGGCGTACCTGCCATGATCAGTTAAAAACCTTAACGTGAAGGAAAAATATGAGGCACAGTGTTCATTAATAAGACAACAGAGAAGGCAGATGGTATGGAAATTATCAGCGCTTGTCCGCACGCAGCCAGGATAGCTGTGCATTCGACGGTGAAACGTATTTTGTAAGGAGCGATCAAAAAATTTTCTTTGCATGGCTGTCCAGTACAGAATCGGTATGCCAATCACGGAAAACGGCCTAGAGCATTGAGGCGATTATCCAATCGACGCACCGGGTTGAAGGTGCCCATTTAATAAAACACTGTGTACTGCTGCGTTAAGAAGTCCGTAACTGCCTGCTACACACCCTCGTCCGACAGCAATCGTCGACCCTTCAAGGTCTTTTCTATGGGGCCGAATGTGTGATAATCGTATGGGGAAATACCAGGACTATAGGACTGGTGCTTGAGTGCCTCACATTTGAGTTGCCGTAACTTCCACGTTACAACATTTGCCGTATAGGGATGTGCTTTATCATGAATCAGCAGCACGGAATTTG
Organism: Schistocerca cancellata; assembly: GCF_023864275.1. NCBI lineage: Eukaryota > Metazoa > Arthropoda > Insecta > Orthoptera > Acrididae > Schistocerca > Schistocerca cancellata. The sequence continues at coordinate 980,991,521 of NC_064627.1, forward strand.
GCTCACCATTTCACAACAAATGGTTTTCGTACGACATGCTGGCCCACACACAGTCTTCATTCCCTACCGGATGCCTACCATGTGGATGCCTTCGGCAGCCAAGAAAAGCATAATGACACGTTGATCCTGTATGGACGAATTTGGTAATAACGTCGCCATAGTTCACTTTTCCGCATTTAATAAACGCACGTCGAAAGACACGAATGCTACACTAACTCCTTACCTACATGTCGGTGCTTATGTACCACCATCGGAGACATGCCACGTTGATTACTGGCTGCATAAATGCCCTCAAACTGCCCTAAGTAAGAATAATAAAATATTTTTGACATGATTAGAGATGCTATAGAATCTATTTCATAAATAAGCTTCCAAAGTTTTCCATAATTTGTGTGGGATAAACGGACTTCACAGCATTTTACTATTCCCGCGGAGAGCTGTGGTGGTTGTCACTTATCGAGACAACTGCAGAACTCCGGACCTTAAAAGTCAGATGCCAAGTAATTTTAAATATACTGCAGTCTCTACCGGTGCATAATTCGAGAATTATTTAAAGTCCAAACGAATTAGGCAGCGACGTCGGCGTCTAAATTTGGGGTTGCGGTGAAGTTTATTCCCTTGAATGTCAACAAATTTCGTATTCTGTCCGTATATATTGTTAACGGTAATCCCCCTGGCCGGCACAATTTATAAAAGAGCAGCACTTTCCGACAAGCTGCACCTGCCACGTGCAGCACTAGCATTGCTAAAAAGAAATTGAAACTTAGGGCCAAACTATCCCAGAACAGGAACGGTAAAATACAGACAGCGAAAATTATCTCTATGAATAGAAGGGAACAAAACTAGGCACTACTATGTAACGCAGTTACGCGGGCTTGAAGCCTATTCCCATGTTATTTAAACTATACTGTACTTTAAGTAGACAATAAAGAACATCAAGGATAAATTTTGAAAGGCAAAAAGAAACAATTACTTTCAAGTTCAAATAAAATGACACTACTTCAGAGACTTTATTGGTATCATACAAACATGATTTCATGTACATAGACCGAAGCAGCGGGTGAAAATTAGCGCCAAGGCCCGCCAGGGTGGCTTAGTGGCTAACGCACCTATCTAGTAAGCAGGAGACCCGGGTTCGATTCCTGTCCGGGTACAAATTTTCATTCGCCGTTCTTAGTCTTTCAGTCTTATTGTCCCCTCTAGGCTCGTGTACGAGTTATACATTACCCGTCTTACCCTTTAGTCTACCCCAATTTTTCTTGTAATTTCGAATATTTCACATTTCACATTGTCGAACGCTTTTTCCAGGTCACCAAATCCTACAAACGTGTCTTTCATTTTTCTTTAGCCTTCTTCCATTATCAACCGCAACTTCAGAATTGCATCTCTGGCGACTTCAACTTTTCTGAAACCAAACTTCCGTATATTGTTCTTGTCAAAATATTGGATGCATGAGCTGTTAAGCTGATTGTACGATAATTATCACATTTGTCGGTTATTGCAATCTTCGGACTTGTGTGGATGAGATTCTTCCGAAAGTCAGATGGTACACTCTACATATCGGTAGTTTTTTTCCTTAAAAAAACGTGGAGTTCAGTGTATTCATTCTGAGCGTGGAGATGGAAAATAATTTCCTTTCAAATTTAGAGTCCAGTGATGAATCACCACAATGTCGTTTACCGAGTAAGGACTTACGACCCTTTTTTTAAGAAGGAAAAGACAATTATATGAATCACGTACCTGGACGTGTAGATCTTGTTTTTTTTTTCACAATTACAGGAGCATACCGAAAATTTCATGTTTCAACAATACAAACTACATTTGTACTGGTACCCGCAAGGTATCGATTTAAAAAGATATATTCCATATATGCATACAAACAACCATCCGACCGATCGGCCGCAAGCGATGTTTAAATCGTAAAACACACATCTTTTGAGTTGCAGTCTTATTTCATGAGCAGTCCGTGGTTGGCAGGGATTGAGAGCTGCATCCATGATATCTGTCTCTGTGTAAATAGTAGCACACAGCCTAGGCATTTACTGGTGTGATGGAGCACTGAACAGACGAAATGTCGTACGATAAAAAATAAAAACAAAATGAATATAAAAACAGCGAAGCCAGGAAACTAATTTCTTTCAAGAAGTTTATAATAGCTGTGGACTCTGCTGTAATTAAAACTTCGGGTGAGCCGCGACGCCGTATGGCAACTGGAAGGTTAAATGTAAACTTTGGTCGCAAAGGTAATTGTAAAAAGCAATCGAAGCCTGTGTGCACTCACGTAAAATATATTCTTTCGTTAAATCGGATGGTTCTTTTGAAAATACATACTATGTAATGTTATTCGTAGGTTAAAATTTACACAGAGTTTATAGTGTCACCAAAATAGAGAAACAGTCTTCTCAAATTAGATGATTTTTTTCAAAACACCTCGTATAATAGGTTCAAGTGAAAGGTATATCGCTGACGCTCTGTCTGTGCAGGTAGTTTCCAGCATACATTCATATTCTGGGTGTGAAGTCTCTGTAGATTATCACGACTGTCAACCTCTCCTGCGGCACGTGGGAAGTCACCGCCCGAATATAACAAAGGATACGGCGTAGATGTATCGAGAAGAGAGTCAGATTGCAGGAAACGTCGACTGTCTTACAAAGAGCGACAATACTATCAGTCGGCAAAGTTGTCCAGGGCCTGCGAGACTTCGTGGCGCAGTAAATTTAAGCAGTTCGGGCGTGAAATACGAGTAATTATTATGTCGTGTGACTAGGGCCTCCCGTCGGGTAGACCGTTCGGCGGGTGCAAGTATTTCGATTTGACGCCAGTTCGGCGACTTGCGCGTCGATGGGGATGAAATAATGATGATTAGGAAAACACAACACCCAGTCCCTGAGTGAAGAAAATCTCCGACCCAGCCGGGAATCGAACCCGAGCCCTTAGGATTGACAGTCTGTCCCGCTGACCACTTTTTTTTTTTTTTTTTTACATGAAGAGGAAAAAAAATTTTGCATCCACCTATGCTTGAACCCATATTCTTCCATATCTCATTCCCGCGTGCTAACCACTGTTTTTTTTTTTTTGTCACGCTGACCACTTTTTTTTTTTTTGCAGACGCTCTATCCAGTTTTTTTTATAATAACAAACATAAACTGCTTCTAGCATTTTTTTTAATATATAAGACGATGACTATAAAAGAAAATGTTTCTGGGAAACGTAAATAAGTGGATTTTTTTAACATAATAGTGAAAAAAATAAATAAAATATCCTGCTTCTGGCAGTACAAACAATAACGGTCTACGTTCCTCTTTTAGGCGCGTACCTCGCTAATCCCGTCACACCTCGCGTTGGTGTCGGGTACGTCTTCACGTGTGTTTGTGGATCCTCTCCACTGTCCTGGTCCTTTCTTGTTCTGATACTTATAGACAATAATTACATTCTCCTACCCGGGACACCCCAACTGGGTGGGGGATCAAGCAAGGCACTCCCTAAAAAATTTGCGTAATATGTTCGATATCTCGGATGTCTCATAAGCTGTGAGTGATGTTCCTGTAGTAAGGCCCAAAAGTCAAGCACATTCTTACTGCCGTCTCGGAAAAGGTAACGCACAGTCAAACCTCGAATCCAAGTCACTGCGTTTGTCTTCGTTCGGGGATAATATGTCCTATCTGGGAGAAGTAGTGTGCGTGGTTCTATTGTTTGCGGCCCCACCCTAAGGAGGAAGGCGATCATTTTTTTGACCAAACACCAGACGTCCGCCGAAGGACCGCATATCAGGCGATGCTCCTCAGTGTCTATAACATTGCACTGCGGACACAGTGGCTCGTCCGCCATATGAATTGTATGCAACCTGGAACGAGTCACGTATTTCCCATTGACCACCTGATACCACAATGCGCGCGTTCCCGTATCGAGGTGTGGGTGGTGCACTGCACGCCATACCACTGACCACGTAACTGTTGGTTGGCGGCGCTCTACGGGATTATTCGGCCGTCGTCGAGTGAAGATGTGATATATATCACGTGCCGTTGCCGTCTTGGTAGTCGGTAGTTCCATATGGACATAACTGTGTTCCACAAAGAAGGTTCGCACATGGGCAAGCGATGGTGAGATGTGAGCCACCGTTACCGGAGCCGAAAGAGAAGGTGGAGCGAGTTCGTCTATCAAGCTGCCCGTCAGACTTGTCTGGTGTCGTGTCCACATCTTTATCATTGTGGTTACATAAACAGCCACTGCTCGGTCGCGTACGTGGACTAGTCCAAGACCTCCACGACTACGAGGAAGGGTGAGGGTTTCGTACCCTACCTTAAAAAGCAGACCTGTGCTCACAAAATATCCGAGTGCCGCCAGGAGTCGGCGGGCCAACACCACCGGCATAGGAAGAACTTGTGCCAGGTGGGGGATGCGAGAGGCTAGATAAGTGTTGGCAAAGGTGACCCGTTGTATCATATCCAGTGCCCTTAACCTGTGACTTCGGACACTCGCACGAATTGTTTGCAGAAGATTTCTGTAACTCAGTGCCACCGTGCGTCGAACGTCGGTAGTGAAGATAATTCCTAGGCATTTCATCTTGTTGATCGGCTGTAATGGTGCTACACTTCCTGTTGGGAGTCCTCTCCCGATGTTCATCGCTCCCGACTTTGCCATGTTCAGGCGACTTCCCGTAGCCATACAATACAAATTAATCCAATGCAAGGCCGCTCCTGCCTCGTCGCCTGACCTTGCTAAAAACACTAGGTCATCTGCGTATGTTCGGCATACAAACTTGGTGTGCCTTATCGTCATTCCTTGGAGTCGATTCCGGAGCCCGCAAAGCAGCGGCTCGACAGCGATGGCATACAATATCGTTGACAGCGGGCACCCTTGTCTGACCGATCGTGAGATGGTGATAGGTCCCACCAAGCGTCCATTGATGAGCACTTTGGATGCGGCTCCGTGGAGTAGTCGCATGACGACGGTGACAAAACTTTCCGGAAACTTCATTTTCATCATCACGTCCGTAAGATAAGCATGACTCAGCCTGTCAAATGCGCGATCGAAGTCTATCGATACCAATACACCATGGAGACGACATGTTGATGCCAGTGCGATAACATCGCGGTAGTCGCTGAGTGCCGTTTGTATATTGCTAGCTCCTCCTAGCTGGGTTTGGTCGAGTGAAATCACTTGTCGTATTACGCGTTTAAAGCGTGCTGCAAGTATCCTGGCGTAGATCTTGTAGTCGCAATTAAGAAGGGTCAGTGGCCGGTAGGCCTGTATCCCTGTGCCGCCAGATGGTTTGTGGATGGGGATGATCATTCCTTCCACGAAGGAGGGTGGAAGAGGCACGTTGGGAGACATCAATTCGCCGTACATGGCAGTCCATCGTGGAATCATGAGATCTTTAAATGTACGATAGAACTCTAACGGAAACCCGTCGGGCCCCGGCGATTTGTGCGACGCTCCCTTATCAATCGCTTCCATTACGTCGTCAACTGTGATTTCACCTGTTAACTCCAGGTTGGCCGACTCGTCGAGACACGCGGAGAGCGTTCGTCGGACCTCATGAAAGGCTGCCTGATCGTGTTCCGCTTCTTCATAGAGATGACCGTAGTGTTCCACGAAAGCGTTGGCAATGTCTTTTTGCGTTGTCATGCGGCGACCATCTGGCAGTACGACCGTCTGTATTAAGGTTCTGCGGCTACGTTGTTTTTCTCTAATAACGTGATACATCGACGGGGATTCTCCACGGACTCGTTCAAAGGCCCTTGCACGGATTGCGACACCCTCCAGTCGGCGGCGCGTTATGGAAATTATTTGGGCCTGTGCTCGTTTTATACCGGCACGACGCTCCTGTGAAGGTGCTTGTACAGATAGTTCGCGGAGCATCGTGAAATAAAATTCCGTCGTGTACCGCCTCCACATCATCTGCTCTCTTCCGTATGCAATTAACGCTCGGCGCAATGCAGGCTTAACGCATTCCAGCCACCACTGCAACGTCGTCGGATATGTCGGGAGGCGTCGTTCACACACATGCCAAGTGTCTTCGACTAAGCGTCTGCACTCAGGTTCCCTAAGCTGTGCTGTATTCAGTTTCCAAACACTGCGACTCCTCCACACCTGTTGACGACTCAGGGAGACCGTGCATATATATGCTATGTGATCTGAAAAGGCGACAGGCCACAATTCCGCATCGAGGATCGCAGGTTCGAGACGACGTGTTACGTAAATGCGATCGAGACGACTTGCAGAGTGACTCGTGACGTAGGTGTATCCACGTCTGTCGCCATGTATCTGCTCCCATGTATCAATGAGATTCATGTCCAGTATGAGTTGCCGCAGCTCCGGGCATGAAGTATAACGGGGGTGTTGATCTTTTGGTGCGAGCACGCAGTTGAAGTCGCCTCCAAATAAGACATGTTCATACCGACCTAAGAATAGTGTTGCAATCTCCTCTGCGTAAAATCGGGATCGGTCGCGCCGTCTGTCTGACCCCGACGGTGCGTAAATGTTAACGACCCGTACTCCCAACACTGTGAGCGCTAGTCCTCGCGCTGACGGCAGGTACACCACGTCCTCGGCGACTATGCCGCTACGTAGAAGTATCGCTGTTCCGCTGCCGCCGTCGGTAGTAGGTGTAATGTACGTATCGTACTCATAGAGGTCGGGGAAGCTCTCAACACATACTTCCTGCAGCAGAACGATGTCGACGTCTGATGCATGCAACATGTCTCGTAATAATTGCAATTTGACAGGCGTTCTGATCGTATTAATATTAATAGAGGCTGTTCGATATGCCTGCCGCTGTTCCTCAGTGCGTAAAGCGCACATGAACGCTTATGTTAATTTGTGTGCTGCTGCCCGGTGACATGCTGTCTGTGCGTCAGTCTGCATCTTCTGCGCGGTTAACATCCGGTGGACGCAGCACTCGCCATTGCGGGTGCGTCGTCGGTGTGGGGGTCAGTATCGGATTCGTCGGCCCAGTTCCTGTGCTGGAGGTCCAGCTCCCGTCGTGTCTCTCCGGCCGGGCTGACCGAAGGCGGTGGCGTTGCTGCGGTGGGTGGAGGGACTCCGTCCGTCGACTTTCCGTCCGGTGTGTCTGTATTCAACCCCTGCGTAGCATGATTCGCGTCGTACTGCTGTGTGGGAGGTAGATCCTCCCGTTGCGCATCCGGATGCACTGTATCGACGTTACACCCAAGTCCGTCTGACGTGGACTGCAGTAAGTAGGTATCCGACGGCGCGAGCCGTCGTTTCTTGTGGCGCTTCGGTGATCGTTGTTTGCGCGTGTGCGCCTCCGTATCCGAGTGCGGGAGTGACTCCCGGTGCTCAGGGACGAAAGCAGCTGTCGGCACAACAGCAGGATCAATTTCCATTTCTCCTACCGATCCTTTCCGCTCGGTTAAGTGCGTCGTCGGCGCCGGAGCGGCAGAGGTGTGCGTCGTTTCGTCACTGGAGGCGGTCTCTGCCGCAGTCGGTTGGCGTAAACTGTCAGGATTCTGTAGCTGGTCATTCTTCGGGATGGGATCCGTTCGAAATGCGTCCGCATACGTTAGTGGCAGCGGCGTCAACGTGGACGGAGGTACGGGTTCGCCGTTTGGAACTTGCACTATCCTCCGCTGCATACATTCGGAACGGACGTGGCCCTCTTTCCCACAGCCTGAGCATGTTTTGGGTTGTCCATCGTAGATGACTATAGCTCTGCATCCGCCGATGAACAAGTACGAGGGTACATGTCGTGTCAGTTCTATTCTGATTTGACGCACCCCGTTGAGAACGGGGTAAGTCGTGAAGTTGGACCATTTTTCCTCAACGTGGCTAAGCACTCTTCCATATGGGCGTAAGGCGTCAACGACCAAGTCAGACGGAACCTCGAAGGGAAGTTCGAAAATACGTATGTTCCGTAAGCCCAGTCCTGCATGATCAATAGTTACTTCTCCAACATGTCCATCAGAGTGACAAAATTTGAGTCCATGTTTAGTATCTCGGATGATTCTGTCACATACTGCGTCGTTAATCAGCTTGACGTAAACAACACTGCTCACTATGGAGAGGTGGATTCCGATAAGTTCGTTGTAGTCAAGTTTAACTTCGTCTCGTAGGAACCTTTCTATTTCGTAGGCTTTCGGTCTCGCATATTCATTCGAAAAACTAATCTTGAGAGTCGACTTTCGGTATGCATGTGCCATTCTATATCGAGTCGTCTAAACGCACTAGTACGCCGACGAGGTAAACAACTGCGCGAGCGCGAACTTCTCCGGCAGGGACGTAAACAGACGTCCGTGCCGTAGCACCGCCGAAGGCAGACTGCCACTCAGCTACCGGGGGTGGACCGTGCGTGAAATTACAGCAGGCTACGTCATGAATAGGTCTGTTCTGTGTGTGTGTGTGTGTGTGTCTTTCGACGCAACATTTAGTCTAGCTACTTGGCCACAGTCGGAACTATATGTTTGGTAAATGAACAACAAACGTGGATCAGGGCTTTAAAATGAAGGGAACGCTGCAATCATTCCTTATCTCTGATCTCTATCCAACGATTGGAGCACCTGTTACCCCCAAGACTTCTTAAAAGGCATAGATTGTAAGTCAACCGAGAGCACATTTGCTGAAGATAACTTTTGCAATTGGAGGAAGCTAATACGTCTTCGTCTTGTTGTAGAACGACGTCTTCAACGTATCTTTTCCACCATAGGCGCCTCTTTCAATTAAACTGAATACACTTCTCAACTTCACTCGATTACGCTCTGCTTCCGTCTAATTTATTGCAACTGTGATCACATAGCTATAGATCGCGTGTCTCACCTACTAATTGTGGATAAACTGAGAAATAATGTTTTAAATAACCTCTGCAACTCTGATCAATGCCTAATGGTCTGCTATATTACAGTTCTATTCTTGCAGATCACAGAATACGATACAATAGCCAGGTTCACAACAATGGAAGGTGGTTGTTGAATACGAGATGACCTAAAGAAATATTTCAAAAGAAAACAAATCAAATAACATTTTGCGCTTAAATCATGTTTTTGGTGTAATACCGATGTCGTGGAAGATTTAAATTTATATTGTTTGTTGATTGATTTGATTTATTTTCATTTCGATACACAGGTATGTAATAGCATAAGTGATAGAACAACCGATCAGGTTCAGTACCTTAAGTTTATATAATTGTTTTCCTGCGCTCTATACAGCTTATAGGAATATAATAACAGCTAATTTATCAACGCCAAACAAACTGGCATAGGTACGCGAATTCAAATACAGAGATATATAAACAGGCAGAATAATGCGCGCTGTCGTCTACGCCTATATAGGACAACAAGTGTCTGGCGTAGTTTTCAAATAGGTTACTGCTGCTAAATTGGCAGATTATCAAGCTTTAACTGAGTTTGAACCTGGTATTATAGTCGGTGCACGAACGATGGGTCACAGTATTTCCGATGTAGCGATAAAGTGCGGATTTTCCAGTGCGACCATTTCGCGAGTGTACCGTGAATATCAGGAATCAGGTAAAACATCAAACCTCCGACATTGCTGCGGCCAGAAAAAAGATCCTGCAACAACAGGACCAACGACAACTGTAGAGAATCGTTCAACATGACTGAAGTGCAACCCTTCCGCTAACTGCTGCAGATTTCAATCCTGTGTAATCAACAAGTGTGAGCGTGCGAACCATTCACGAAACACATCGATATGGGCTTTCGGTGCCTGAGACCCACTCGTGTACCCTTGATGACTGCGCAACACAGAGATTTACGCCTCGCCTGACCAATCCAGAGCGACATTGGACTGTTGATGACTGGAAACATGTTGCCTGGTCGGACGAGTCACGTTTCAAATTGTATCGAGCGGATGGACGTGTATGGGTATGGAGACAACCTCATGAATCCATGGACACTGCAGCTCAGCAGGGTACTGGTCAAGCTGATGGAGACTCTGTAGGGGTGTAGGGCGTGTGCAGGTGGAGTGATATGGGACCCCTGATACGTCTAGATACGACTCTGATAGGTGACACGTATGTAAGCATCCTGTCTAATAACCTGCATCCGTTGATGCCCATTGCGCAGTCCGAAGACCTTGGGCAGTTCCAGCAGGACAATGCGACATCTCACACGTCCAGAATTACTACAGGGTGGCTCCAGGAACGCTCTTATGAGTTTGAACACTTCCGATGGCCACGTAACTCCTCAGTCATAAACATTATTGAAAATATCTGGGATGGCTTGCAAAGGTGCTGTTAAGAAGAGATCTCCATTCCCTCATACTCTTACGGATTTATGGACAGCCCTGCAGGATTCACGGTGTCAATTCCCTCCAGCACTACTTCAGACATTAGCGGAGTCCATGCCACGTTGTGGTGCAGCAGTTCTGTGTGCTCTCGGGGGCCCTGCACGATATTCGGCAGGTGTACCAGTTTTTTTGTACAACTTAAGGTAGACAGCGGATCGCGGTGCAACTCGGCATTTTTCACATAATTCTTGTACACGAGTGAAAAAGCGATCCACCGCATCAAACTGTCATGTTATTGGGAGCTTTTAAATTGTGATGGCTAAATTGCGTGCATTGAAGCAGTCAAATAATTATGTAAAACTAATTAACTTGTAGTTGCGTCTCACGAAACGAACTTCGTATCTTCTGCTTCATACAGTTTATGGAACAATTTGAGGTCTCTACAACTGACACAAATCTGTGGCACTTTAATAGTCAAAACGCTGCTACGAAACGAGGAAGATACAACTATCCATTTTTACCTCAGAAGCGCCGCACTGTTCATAGCAGACAACCTTGCAGTGACCTATATTCCACTCTTTGAGATTCATACAGTTTGTTTTACTACTAAAAACAACCCTCTTTGGGCTGGTTAAAGAATGCTAACAATATTTTCCGTAGATCCTGGGTCCACATTGTCTGTGGTTTTTTTTGGCGATTCCATTGTTAGTTTCGTTTCACACTACGTGTACCTCGGCTTTCCAAGAGAGTTATAAATATCAGTCAGATTTAATCATAGACTTAAGCTATCGCATTTAATTACCGTGTGGCCAGCTCACCAGTTTCGTTCTATCGGATTTAAGGGGTTTTCGTTTAACGCTGAACGTAGTGTTCATAGGGAGAACCTGCCACTTGACCTTTACCTTGCTCTCGGTAAGCAACACAGTGTTTCATATTGTAGTACGTAAAATTGCAGAACGAACGAGTCCCGACGTATGACGAGTTTCTCCACGTATTTTATTCGTTGGATTTAACGTGTTTTTCACTCACTGGTGTCTGATTGGTGACATGCTTGTACTTATCCTGCATTTATACCAGGGCATTTAACTGTAACAGTTAAGCAGCCACAAATCCCCAGCAGATCTACCACGGAAACCTACCACGTCGATTGTTTGGAGTTTGAATGAATTGTTTCCGTTGCCTTTGTTGATCACTACCTTCCCTGTCTATCGCTAATATAAAACAAACTACATCTTCAGTAACATCCATTTTGCGTGTGTTATCAATTATGTTAAGGGATCATTTAGTTAAGTTTATATTACAGTTCTTTCATCTTGTGTTTCATTGACCGAAGTTGTTCCTATTTGCCTTTTCCGAGAAATCGATGGCAATCGTATGCGTTAAGAACTAATAAATGGTCTTCTTTGTGATCACTGACCTATCATCCATTACTAATACCTCGTACAGATGCAAACTGCTTCCTTCCTCGAAATTTAACCTTCTAGAAGAATGTAATGAATATTCAGAAAACGAGGTGAAATTAATTACTGGAATGCATTACTCCGTGCACGACCACGTATTCTTGAGCTCTTGCACTAATGAAAGTTTTCCATTAGGCAAAAAATCGATGGTAAAGATATTAGCGAGCCTGTTTGATATTACACGCAAGCTAAATGATACGTATATGATGTGATGTGAACATATGAGAATTAAAATATCCCCCTTTATTTCATATCACCCAATGGGTCCCTTACGGTCAGTCGGAGCCAAATTCGATTAAACAGTCCCTTTTAATTGGCGTCCTGCTCAGGATATTTGCCGGTCACCAGTAGTAGAAATAAATTCAATTAATCACGATCCTTTTGCCTGACGACCCTGCTCAGAATTGATTTCAACATCCCCCGTTTCACCATGCTGCCTGCATACCGTTGACTTTTAATTCATTTTTGTACCTCTGTATCATTTCGCCCTTAGGTCATTTCTAATAACCTCTCAACAGTTTTTTTAATAAAAGGATGTACGTCTTTAGTACATCATTTTTAGTTACACTTTAGAACACTGAATAAACAGTGCACAAGTTACGCCAGCTACAAAAATGTGTTGTTACAATGAGGATTCTGCTCGTATATTCTCAAACATCATATAAGGTACAACTGAACATTTTTGAATTTTTAAAATCTTGTACTTTAGTTTCGCAGCATATTGCCTATGGATGTTCAAGTCGCAACAGCTGGTTAAGTGCAAAAGTAATTTGTTCCCGCTGATTATGCTTCAAGTGCGACTATTACTGTTCTTATCATGCACTCGTGGGGCGTAATACTTGAATCAGAACCAGCTGTCCGACGCTCGAGAGCGCTCTTGAGATGCAAACGTATTGAGGTGTTTGTTTGAACACAACCGAGACGATATTGCAACAACATTGAGATTATGTTGAGTTTAATTAATCTCACTGTACTTAAAGCATGCCTGTAGTGTCAGTGAGAAGAAATTGCTTATGCTTACTGGCACATGAGATTCTTCTGACTCGAAGTTTGACTTGAATCGGTTTTTTGAGAATCCCAACAATAAACAATAATTCAGTCAACGCTTATAGCCTTACATGCACGGTATTAGATAGATATAGAATATAAATGATGCAAGAATGTATTATTTTTGTAAATTAGCTATGTACTAGTGATAGAGTTATTCCGGGAGAGATGGACCTCTGTTTGAGATGGATCAGCTCTTTAGTTTCTAACTAAACCTCCTGAATCCAGCAACGGCGGTCTTGTAGCAACGTGGCAGATAAGATAAGAGAGCCTTGTGCTTTTAACCGTTTTTTTTATTTTTTTGTTTTTTATTTTTTTGCACATTTCCCTATAAACAAACCTGCAAGGATGAATAAGGAAATATCAGAAATTTGTTTCATCATGCTGGAGAGTATCCTCTGGGACTACGATTTAGTCGGGAAGCCAAAGAAATGGCTCTGAGCACTTGGGACTTAAGTTCTGAGGTCATCAGCTCCCCAGAACTTAGAACTACTTAAAGCTAACTAACCTAAGGACATCACACACATCCATGCCCGAGGCAGGATTCGAACCTGCGACCGCAGCGGTCGCGCGGTTCCAGACTGTAGCGCCTAGAACCGTTCGGCCACTCCGGCCTCGGGAAGCCAGATCCAATTTTTAGTGTAGGTGAGATTCGTTTATAGCTGAATAATAAACCCGGGCAAGAAATAGCGAGGAGGAACTAAAAAAATGTGAGCATTATTACTAGTGGTGAAAAAGGTGAAACCATATCAGTTGTCACTTGTTTCAGTATTGCATTTTCAAAGGGTAAAATACGAAACAAGAGTTTACTAACGGAATTCCATCTGGATAACAAGTTGTGATGAATGAGAAGTCAGTCTGTGTCAGTTCTGACATGGTTTTTGCTTAGCTGAGAAATCATTTTCTTCCGAGGAAATCAGCTGGAACCTGTGCGAGTTCGGTCAGGGAGCTGGCTGGTCTCTGTAATAAAAAAAAGCTGAGTGAAGGGATCAACAAAGAACTTCAACGGATGTCATGTCACGTCCGCTACGACAAAAAAAATGTTTGAAACCATTTTGACTGTTTTTCGACCGTGACTGTCTCAAAAAAAATGTGAAGTTTTTTTTTTTTTAATTACCGCTATCAGTCACAAACTTTGTCAGCTATCGTATTACTTATTTATTTAGCGACATGTTTCGAGGTAAACCTCATCCTCAGGCTAAATGGCCTTATTTTAAAGTTGTTTTTGTAATGGCATTTAGCCTGAAGATGAGGTTTATCTCGAAACATGTCGCTAAATAAGTAAGTACGAGGTGCATTCAAGTTCTAAGGCCTCCGATTTTTTTTCTTCGGACTGAAAAGAGATAGAAACATGCGCATTGTTTTAAAATGAGGCCGCGTTCATTGTCAATACGTCCCAGAGATGGCAGCACCGTACGACAGATGGAATTTTACCGCCAGCGGCGAGAATGAGAACTGTTTTAAATACTTAAAATGGCGACGTTTCCTTACTTGAACAGCGTGCAATCATTCGTTTTCTGAATTTGCGTGGTGTGAAACCAATTGAAATTCATCGACAGTTGAAGGAGACATGTGGTGAAAGGAGTTATGGATGTGTCGAAAGCGCGTTCGTGGGTGCGACAGTTTAATAAAGGCAGAACATCGTGTGACAACAAAACGAAACAACCTCGGGCTCGCACAAGCCACTCTGACGACATGATCGAGAAAGTGGAGAGAATTGTTTTTGGGGATCGCCGAATGACTGTTGAACAGATCGCCTCCAGAGTTTGCATTTCTGTGGGTTCTGTGCACACAATCCTGCATGACGACCTGAAAATGCGAAAAGTGTCATCCAGGTGGGTGCCACGAATGCTGACGGACGACCACATGGCTGCCCGTGTGGCATGTTGCCAAGCAATGTTGACGTGTAATGACAGCATGAATGGGACTTTCTTTTCGTCGGTTGTGACAATGGATGAGACGTGGATGTCATTTTTCAATCCTGAAACAAAGCGCCAGTCAGCTCAATGGAAGCACACAGATTCACCACCACCAAAAAAATTTCGGGTAACCGCCAGTGCTGAAAAAATGATGGTGTCCATGTTCTGGGACAGCGAGGGCGTAATCCTTACCCATTGCGTTCCAAAAGGCACTACGGTAACAGGTGCATCCTACGAAAATGTTATGAAGAACAAATTCCTTCCTGCACTGCAACAAAAACGTCCGGAAAGGGCTGCGCGTGTGCTGTTTCACCAAGACAACGCACCCGCACATCGAGCTAACGTTACGCAACAGTTTCTTCGCGATAACAACTTTGAAGTGATTCCCCATGCTCCCTACTCACGTGACCTGGCTCCTAGTGACTTTTGGCTTTTTCCAACAATGAAACGCACTCTCCGTGGCCGCACATTCACCAGCCGTGCTGCTATTGCCTCAGCGATTTTCCAGTGGTCAAAACAGACTCCTAAAGAATCCTTCGCCGCTGCCATGGAATCATGGCGTCAGCGTTGTAAAAAATGTGTACGTCTGCAGGGCGATTACGTCGAAAAGTAACACCAGTTTCATCGATTTCGGGTGAGTAGTTAATTAGAAAAAACTCGGAGGCCTTAGAACTTGAATGCACCTCGTAATACGATAGCTGACAAAGTTTGTGACTGGTAGCGGTAATTTAAAAAAAACATTTACATAAAAAAATGGTTAACGCACCAGGTAGTAAGCTGAAGATACGGTTTCGATTCCCGGCCTTGGTATAAATTTTCACTCGCAGTTTCAGTTTATATACATAAAATCATATCTATAAGAGACCAGTAAAGCCTCTGACGTTGTGTCGTTTCATTACCTTCCCCTGATTGACCAAATTTGCCATCATTGCTATACTGACGATGAAACAGTTAGCAAAGACACTGCTTGATATGAAAAGCAAAGCATTTAGGAGACCTGGTCGTATGTTAACGTAGCTTCGTACACTACACACTGATCACGTTGATGTTGGGCTACATGGGGACGCGAGAGAAGGCATCGACGGAGGTTGCACAGTGGTTATCACACTGACTGGCATTTGGGAGGGCGACGGATCAAATCTGACCATACCTATAAGATTCTGTAAAGATTGTGCGATAGAACTTGCTCCCCTTGTAGCAGTAATTTACCGTAGAACGCTTGAGCAACGAAAGGTACGTAAGGATTGGAGAATAGAGCAGGTCATTTCCGTTTTTAAGACCTATGTAGTTGACGTCAATGTGTTGTACTCGTAGAATTAAGGAACATGTTTTTTGCTCAAGAATTATAATGCTTTTGGAAAATGAAGATCTACTTTTTAAAAATCAACATCGATTCCGCAAACAGAGGTCCTGCGAAATTAAGCTCACTCTATTCCTCCATGAGGTCCACAGCGCAGTGGACAACGGTGCTCAGGTTGATGCCGTGTTCCTAGATTTCAGTAAAGCATTTTTGACACCGTCCCACATTGCCGTTGAATGAAAAAATACGAACTTACGGAGTATCGGGACAGACTTGCGATTGCGTTCAAGTATTTCTTGCAGACGGAACTCAACACGTCGCTCTTAACAGAACAAAATCGACAGATGTGAAGATAATATCCGGAGTACCACATGGACGTGTGATAGGACCGTTGCTGTTTACAATACATCTAAATGACCCAGCAAAAAGCGTCGAAAGCTCTTTAAGGCTATTCGCATATGATGCAGTTATCTATACCAAAGTAGCAACGCCAGGAGATAGTAAGAATTTGCAGAACGACTTGCAGAGAATTGATGAATGGTGCAGGCTCTGGCAGTTGACGCGCAACGTAAATAAAATGGTTCAAATGGCTCTGAGCACTATGGGACTTAACATCTCAGGTCATCAGTCCCCTAGAACTTAGAACTACTTAAACCTAACTAACCTAAGGACATCACACACATCCATGTCCGAGGCAGGATTCGAACCTGCGAACCAGACTGAAGCGCCTAGAACCGCTCGGCCACCATCGGCCGGCGCAACGTAAATTAATGTAACATATTGCGCATACATGGGAAAATAAATCCACTACTGTTCAGCTACACTATTGATGACAAGCAGCTGGAGAAAGTAGGAAAGGCAGATACCAGACTCCGATTCATCGAAAGAATCTTAAGGAAATATAATTCATCCACGAAGGAATAGGTTCATAAGATGCTTGTTCGCCCGATTCTTATGTTCATTTATCTTGGATCTCTATCAGGTGGGACTGATGGAGAAGATCCAAGGAAGCGCAGCGCGTCTTGTCACGGGATCGTTTAGCTGGCCAGGGAGCGTTACGGAGACGCTAAACAAACTCCAATTGCAGACGTTACAAGAGAGTCGTTGGGCGTCACAGACAGATTTACAATTGTAATTTCGGGACAGCACTTCTCAGGAGGAATTGGAGAACATATTACTTCCCCCCACATATATCTCGCATATTGACCACAAGGCCGGCCGGAGTGGCCGTGCGGTTCTAGGCGCTACAGTCTGGAGCCGAGCGACCGCTACGGTCGCAGGTTCGAATCCTGCCTCGGGCATGGATGTGTGTGATGTCCTTATGTTAGTTAGGTTTAATTATAGTTCAATTCTTTTATCTTGGCGGTTCGCGCATGCCTACCCAGACGCGGGAGATTGCTGCGTTGCCAGTTGCAGGCGCCAAGCAAGCTTACGTTTAGGTGGGAGCGCGTAGTTTACGAAGTAAAGCCACCACGGCTGCATTAACCCTTTCGCTGCTACAGAGACGTGCTCCCCGCATTCCACGCTGTGCGCGATTTTGTCATCACTGCACTGTTCGCGTGTGCAGACACATGGTGTTCCGACTGCTTTGACACACTTTATCATTCGATTTCACAAAAACTATCTGGACCAAAAATTTGATTTTTGCAAATCTTCTTGACTGATTCCTTCCACCCATAAATGACTTAAATTTGTTTCGATGTTCAACGCAGTTATTGTGCAGTATTAAATGTAGTAAACGACTGCACGAAATTTTGAAGAGTTTGCAGAGGTAAACGTCCAGAGCGTATACTTTCTATACGGTCGATTTCAGTTGCCACTAGAAATTTCAAAAAATTACATTCAAACAAATAAAATTCATGAAGTAAAACACTTCGATATTGTTTTTAAATAAAGAAAATATTAGGCATCGAACAAGGGTTGAACTCGGAACTTTCATTTAGCAACCAAATACTTTAACCATTACGCTAACGCGGCTCGTCGTACAGTAGACTTCCTGGAGGATTTTAAACTAGGACGCAAAATACTGACAAACACTCTTGGTATGACTATGAATTACTCACGTTTCGTCGAAGTACAATACGAAATAAACAATTGGTGCTGTTCTTTATTGCGAAAAAGCGGTTAGTGAGAATGATAAAAACACCTTTCCTTGCTATCGCCTGAATTAGGAGGCTTATTGCTTGTTTGGTTTAATTAATTATAGAATATGAAGCAGTTGGTATAAAGAATGCTTTTTCCAAACTTTCTATAAAATAAATTCTGCTATCAAGACATTGCTTTCGTTCAGTTACTTTATTTATGACTGAACGTTTCTAAAACTGAAGACACTCGTCTGTGCCCTGTACTGCAGTCGAGCTCTGGCAACGTCGTTCTCTGTTCATTGGCTGACTGTGTTTTGTGACGTCAGATGCGCAGAACGAACCTAAACTCGGCCGCCGTCATAAATGACGCGCACTTTAGTTCTAAGTTCTAGGCGACTGATGACCTCAGAAGTTAAGTCACATAGTGCTCAGAGCCATTTTTTTACCACAAGGAGAAAATTCGAGAATTTACGGCCAGTACCGAGGATTACCGACAGTCATTCTTCCCACGCACTATTCGCGAGTAGAACAGGGTTGTAGAGATCAGATAGTGGTACCGAAAGCACCCTCCCCCTCACACCGTTAGGTAGCTTGCGGAGAATAATGTAGATGTAAATCTAGATTTAGGTTTTCCGTGATTTTCTTAAAACGCTCCAGGCGAACGGCGGCATGGTTCCTGTGCAAAGTGGAACGGTTGTTTTTACTTCCAAATCTGAGTTATGCTCCGTCTCTAAAGACCGCGCTGTCGACGGAACTTCGAACTCTGATCTTCCTTCCATCCTTTCTGAAAACAGTGATACCTGTCGTCAAGGTTCGGTCGACCGCGTCTGGCCACCAGAAGGGAGGAGCGCCATGTTATCCATCAAGCACATCGTAAGCCAGAGGCGGGCAGGAATCCTGCACATGTGCGGTGCACTTACACGCGTGCAGTTAACAGGTGTTCCGCGTGCACACAGGGGCAAGCTGGCCACCCGCTTATCTCCCATCCCTACCATACCTTCTGTCCGCTCCTTCCTTTCTAATGCGTTTTGTTTCCTAGGTTGCTTTATTGAGTCAATGAATAAGGTTAGTAGGAGTGCTTGAAAGAAATCATGGTTTGAAAGAGTACCTATTACCTACGATACGTTTTATTTAATTATCACAGGTGGAGTTTACAATACGTTTAATATCTGGAACAAAATTTCTACATACAGATAAACACAAACAGTTACGTAAATTTTCATCACTGATGTTTGCTCTTAACCGAGACTTATTAATTCAGCAAACGGTTTTCCAGCTCTCGCTAAATTAAGCGCAGTCTTATAACTTGCACATACCGCTGGGCTATTATTGTTGTCGTCCTGAAAACTTGAAAACAGTGCTCCATAAAATGTTAAATCAGTTAGATGAGAGACATGACGAGAGAAAGTCGCAGATCTCTCGTGACAACAGCAACTACGACAAATTCAAATGGCTCTGAGCACTATGGGACTTAACTGCTGTGGTCATAAGTCCCCTAGAACTTAGAACTACTTAAACCTAACTAACCTAAGGGCATCACGCACATCCATGCCCGAGGCAGAATTCGAACCTGCGACCATAGCGGTGGCGCGGTTGCAGACTGTAGTGCCTAGAACCGCTCGGCCACACCGGCCGGTCAACTACGACAGATTCATCTAGTATCGTCAGATCGCTCTTCTTAATCTCAGTCAATTCCCCATCCGCTCAGAATCCGACAATAAATTGTACTCGCCCTTGTGAAATTTATTATAATGGCCTTCAATACTAAACTTCCGCTGACCTGCGAGAATACTGTCACATATTAAACATTTCGAATTTTCACGTTTTTGCACAAAGAAAATATGATTCTCCCATTACTTTTTAAAAGATAGCAAATTTCCACTTCTCTGTTTCTTGAAATACAACGTTCACTACATAGTGCTCGCTTCGCATCAACGTCCGCAGCTTAGCCTGGCACTACACTGCCGCAACCTGCCGGCTGTCTCCACACCCCGTTCGACGCCTGCACGCGAGCAGCACACGTGCAGCGCTGTGCGCTCATGAGCCGCGTGCAACGTTTGCCCGCCCCTGTCGTAAGCGCTTCGTTGTGTGCCTGCCGTCAGACAACTACTGACGGACAGCGTGCCACGAACTGTGTCGCCCGACATTGTAGGTCGGAGAGTAGCGACAGCCACACTAGGGAACAATCGCCCCACGTGTAGGAGCCGTTAACACCACGATACAAAGAACAGCGTTTGGAGCGGTGTCGGAACAGGGAAGCGAGGACTGCAGCTGAGTGGCACCGCACTGTGTTCAGCGACGAATCGCGGTTCTGCACTACCCTCGGATGATGCTCGTAGGTCAGTATGTCGGCGACTTGGGGAGAGATCCCATTTTTTCAATATCTTGGAGAGGAAAAGTGGTGTTACACCTACAGTCATGGTGAACGGAGCCCTCGAGTATTAGTTCAAGGGCCAGCCGGTACTGGTTGAGGGTTCCACGACGACGTAAAGCTACGTCACGGATATCCTAAGCCTTCCTGTTTTACGTCTCGTGCAGCAGCACCGTGGTGACATTTTTCAACAGGACAGTTCTCACCCAGACATGTCGCGTGTGTATTTATGAACTGTCTCCACGATTCTGACGTACTCCCACGGCCAGCGAGATACCCTGCAGATCATGTGTAACACAATACCGGATGTCAGCTCCGTCGCAGTGACTGAGCGATACTGAGGGATATCAGGGACCAGTTACAACAGTCGTAGACCAGCTTCTCTCAGGTTGGGGATACAATGACTTTATGATACTCTTCCTGAACGAATCAGTGCGCGCATCGGGACCATAGGTAGTGCACTGTAATCACTGAAATAACACCATATACCCTCTCAACCCGTGAAATCTTATTTCGTTTCCTCCTCTCGTTCTGGGTGCTTCCCTTAGGATAACTTATGCATTGTTTAATCTCTGATTTTATCTTTAGGACTCGCGCACTGCGAGTTCCGTGGAAAGTTAATTGTGTATAGGCCTATAGATAGTTTAGCCATACCGGGAATCAAAGATACTGGCGATTTTTGCCTACTATCGATGCTGCTTATACCGGCAAAGTATAGGTCACAGGTTTACCAAGGCTTTCGTGAACGTTTTAATTTCAAGCTTGACGTTAGATAAGAAATGACAAAATAAATGTTTTTCGTATGATATAACTACAAACGAACAATTTCGGATTTTTCCCTTTACTTGTGTTGTGAAATCTTGCTTCCTTTCAAATTTCATAATTCTAGGTCAACGGGAAGGTTTTGATGAAAGAGCCGAGTATCAAAATGTGTGACATTAATGGCAGTGTCTTTTGACTGAATTGCCTTAGAGGGTTAAACTTTTTACACCGCCAGGGGCTACAGAGCTTAATGTGTGACATAAATATCCACTTTATTCGTCTACTCGTTCCATACAAAGAGGTTTATTAACATTATGACAGATAGAGAGACGAACAGACGAACGAACAACGAAGCGATACTGTCCGGATTCTGTTTTTACAAAATGAGGCACGAAACTGCAAAAAGTAATTGAACAGGCTACTATTAAATATCCTAAAGCCGAAACTGTACAAGCGTACTGAAATAAACTGGAACCGAACAGTTTGTCACACCTAAAATACAGGTAAAATACCTTCTGCACCATCCAAAATTTTTCGCAGTTTATATCCTTTGATAACTTGTACTGTTCTCCTGATTCTGAATCTTTAAGCTTTATCACAGAAACTATATCTAATACGTAATCGATGTAATACTGTATTTTTCTTCGGCCGACGTTCATCTGATGATTTTACTGACGTTTCGCCAGCACGAGTTGCTGGCATTGTCAAAGCTTCACCCTCCATTGGCGATGGTGAACTGGAGCCGAGCTCGCGGCCGCAGACTATATGTACCTGCCGCGCCAACGTTCGAGGGCTTCTCCGCGGTCATTTCCGGTGCGGTTCTCCTCTTGCTACCTGCGACGGTCGTTCGCTGCAGTACGGGAAGCCAGGATCCGTTTACCTTAAGGCTTTCCTATTTCTTGTTGAAGCTGTTCGCTTGTTTTTGTGTTCCTACGGCTTCTCTGAACAAGCAGGTGCGATAGTGCTTCTCTACAGCCAAATCTTGCGTCAGTAAAATCATCAGGTAAACGTCGGCCGAAGAACCCGAGAAAGAAGCCAATAGGCAGTTTGTCAACAAGTGGCCACGAAAGCCTTAACAACTTAGTAAAATATTGTAAATTACTGGGTAATAACCAAGGGAACTTAACTTTAACGTATCGATAGCAACAACAAAATGACACTAGCGGTAACGCTGTTTATCTTTGCATATGGAGATTCTCTGTCGCGTAGCGAGCAGAGAGGAGGCAGAGCAGCTTGTGTCATGAAAAGGAGCGGATGTTTTTGTTGGGCGCTCGGCTACATTCTTCGTCATCCGCACAGCTACAACATCGTAAGACTGTTAAGTCAAAAATTATGAGCTTATACAGGCATTAACCAGAGGCATTTCTTTTACAAAGTGTGACTAACTTGAATAGTAACCTGCAAAAGTGGAACTCGGAAGGCACCTGCGTTGTCATTGTCCTCAGACACTATTACCAAGCAGGGTTCGTTTCCTTTCCTTTCCCAGCAATCACCGAGTGTGGTAAAATTATGAAAACTGATTAACTATTTATTGACAATTTTGTATGGTTGGTAATGACCAGTTACATTCTAAATTTTCTGTCTCAGTAACTGTTCATTCTTGTACAGCATATCAGAGACTAAACTCAAAAAAATCTGTGTGAAATCTTATGGGACTTAACTGCTAAGGTCATCAGTCCCTAAGCTTACACACTACTTAACCGAAATTATCCTAAGGAAAAACACACCCACCCATGCCCGAGGGAGGACTCGAACCTCCGCCGGGATCTGCCGCACAATCCAAGACTGCAGCGCCCAGACCGCTCGGCTAATCCCACGTGGCAGAGGCTTAACTAATTTGTAATTTTGAGTATGAACTTCATTCACTTAAATTATTGTAAAATATTACTGGCAAAACTAATAAGTTAAGATAGAGCGCAAATTAAGAGTGCGCAATTTCATTTACTCTGTATTTAGCTTAGCGAGCGACTTCTGCTGACGTGGTATGTAATTTATTAATGTAGGTTATTTCTTTCAAAGAAGAAGACAGCAACCAGCCACTATAATACTGCTATTTAGTTTGGTAAAATAGCACCCTAACAGGTTTCGAACTGGCAAATTCATCATCAGACGGCTGTTCACATGATTTGCAAGATACACTTTACATAATAGAATAAAAGTCGAAAACTGACGATTATGTAAAGTGTATCTTGCAAATTATGTGAACAGCCGTCTGATGATGAACTTGCCAGTTCGAAACCGGTTACGACGCTGTTTACCTAAATAAATAGCGGTATTATTAGTGACTGGTTGCTGTCTTCTTCTTTGTAAGAATTAACCTACTCTGATTGTACACAGCCACGGTCTCACTATGTCAGTTTTAGACAAAATAGCATGTATTTTATTGTTATTACATTAAAAGTAAAATCAGCTGCTCATTTGCTTGAATGGAATTCAATTCTATCTCTCAACAATCAAAAGTAAATTGGTTGCCCTTTCCTAAATTATGCACTACGTTAGAGTGGGATGACTGAAAGCTTTTTTTAACGTAAGAAAGTTTTAGTTACGTTTATTTAATCAGTAACTTCATTTAACTGTACTTTCAAAATTTGGTATTCCAGAATAAGTAACTGCAAACTCAGTGCTTCCTGATTCATTTGATTTCACGTGAACTGTTGTTCTGTGGAACGGCGTGACAACCATCTGTTGCCATGCCATTGATCATTTACTTAAATTTCTGTGCCATTTCGTTTGTTAATATACTGTACATTCATTGCCCTAGCGCACTAGCGACAGTTTAATTACCTCCTCTTTAGCTAACCAGTGTTTTCTTTGTATTATCAGTAATTTTTGTTTTGTAGTAAATATTACGTGGTACCCCCCCTCCCCCCAACCCTCTCCTCCGTCCCGTGTGGGTAGTGAGCGATTGCAGTTCATTCCACTCAGTTCAAAATTCTCATCAGTGTTTAGATTAGGTTTAGAGTAGATTCTTCCTTCACAAGGGTCTGTTGTACACTTCACTCCAACTAGCCGGTGTTATTTTCCTTCATTAACGGTAGCCTTATTCACTGTAAAATTTCATTAGGCATATGCGATCGTGATCAGTAATATCGCAATCCAATAGGACGATTGGGGAAGGGGTGGTTGCATGTTGCAGGAAGCATAGAATCATTCTAATACGAGGGTCACTCCAAAAGAAATGCACACTATTTTATTAATCCATCTTTTATTCTACATGTTTGAAAGTTTTACAGTGTGTAGATACATCCTTTAGCAACAAAATTTTCATTTCTCCACATAATTTCCATCGCTCTCAACTACCTTACGCCATCTAGGAACCAGCGTCTGTATACCCGCACGGTAAAATTCTGGAGCAACTTGTTGGAGCCTCTGTTTGGCAGCGTTCACAAGGGAGTCATCATCTTCAAACCTTGTTCCACGAGGAGAGTCTTTCAGTTCCCCAAAGAGATGATAGTCACATGGAGCCAGGTCAGGACTGTAAGACGGATGTTTGAGTGTTGTCTATCCGAGTTTTGTGATCGCTTCCATGGTTTTTAGACTGATATGTGGCCGTGCATTGTCGTGCAACAGCAGAATATACTTCTTTTGCCGATGTGGTCGAACACGACTCAGTCGAGCTTGAAGTTTCTTCAGTGTCGTCACATATGCATCAGAATTTATGGTGGTTCCACTTGGCATGATGTCCACAAGCAAGAATCCTTCGCAATCTTAAAACACCGCAGCCAGAACCTTTCCAGCAGAAGGTGTGGTTTTGAATTTGTTTTTTCTTTTGCATGATGCCACTCCATTGATTGCCTCTTCGTCTCTACTGAAAAATGATGGAGCCATGTTTCATCACCTGCCACAATTATTCCAAGAAATTCATCTCCACCATTGTTGTACTGTTCCAAAAGGTCGCTGCATACCGCTTTTCTTGTTTCTTTGTGAGCCACTGTTGACAACCTGGGAACCCACCTGGCATAAACCTTTCTTAACGCCAACGCTTTCAGTATACTGCAAACACTTCCTTCCCCTATCCCAACGTAGTGAGGCGTAGCGCCGTATAACGATCCTGCCTTGGAGGCGGTTAAGTGGGAGATGTGTCTCAGAGCTGGATAGTGACAGATGGTGACGCGAGACTGGACGCGTACGTAGTTTATGTATCAGCCGATAGAGGACAATATTGGATAGGGGGACTAATTTAGTTTCGATTGTGCCCAGAAGAGTGCACTAAAGTAATAGAATGTTTTTCATAAACTGTTCTAGTATTTTCATAAAGTGTTATTATTTCGTTTTGTGTATGTAAAATGTTATAAATGTGTTTTAGCATTATGAATGATGCGTGAGTGTGATTTAAGGTTAGTATTAAGATAATTGTTTAACGACTTATGTAGTAGGATTTAGTGTGAGAACATTTCAAAGAAGTATGGATATGAACAAAGGGGATTTTTGTAGAATAGATTTGTAAAGTACGTTTATGGTAAAGGAAAAGTTTATTCAGGTATAAATAACAAAAGTAAATAACTTTATGCATAAACAAAATTTCAGCATATTAGATAATTACGTTGGTAAAAACTGCAGTCGTTAGGGTTACTATTTTGCGATTGGTTATTGATGAAAAGCATGGATTGACGCGGGAGAATGTTGTTGTGCTTTTGGCTGTTGAGTAAACTGACCAAAGGTAAAGCAATATTCTTGGCACGCCTTTCTCTGCTGGTAGAGAAGACTTAGAGTATTCTAGAGAAGAGTGGGAGCCTAGCCATGAAACATTTCGGACGTGTGTAGTAGTAGTTCCGATGGAAACGGTAAGTTGCCCGACCTAGCAGTGTTTCATGCAACAAAAGTGTAGTAAAGTGACGGCATAATTATTCCGATGGGGGTGTAGAAATTTCGGAATCTTTAAGTGAATTTTGTGACGATAAAATACATATACTCCGCGTGGCGTATTGAGCAGGTCGGTGGCTAAAAACTGTGACTGCATTTGGTACCGACAGACTTAATGTTTGGCGAGCATTCTCAATTAAAAACAACCAGTATTTTTGTAGCTATTACGTTTCCGGGAAATTCAACACCATAAACTTGCTAACGTGAGTGAAAGGGATTGTGAGTGACTGTGTTAAGACTAGCACGGGCTTGGCAGTGATACTTGTTCAGCTAAGTTTCAGAATATATTAATTGAGGACAAAATTTTCAACCTGTCATTTCGTGTTTCTCCCGAAACGTAGATTAGTGACTTTAATTGCAGCCTGGTTCACGTCGAAGTACAGTAGGTTTCACCCGGCTTTCCTACTGATGATCTGCTGAGACAATGTTCACAGGTAGGTGCAGGTCCGTCGTAAAGGGACGGAAAGAACCGCGCCGCCGCAGTAGCGAGATAATTCGTTCACTGTGATGCGTCTGTCAGCAGTCACCAATTCGTTAACACTCTGCACATTGTCTGGAGTGTGTGCAGTACGGGTACTGCCGCTGGGAGGACAATCCTCAATACCGCCGTGCCCGCTTTCGTAAGGTATCCCGCTTGCCCACCGACTAACTGTACTGCGATCGACAGCAGCATCTCTATACACCTTTTTCAACCTCTTGTGGATGTTTCCCACTGTCCCGTTTTCACAGCACAGGAATTCTATGGCAGCACGTTGCTTCTGACGAACGTCAAGTGTAGCAGCCAGCTTGAAGACATGCTGTGACAGCGCCACTCACGGGAACAGGTTGAACTAAGTTTGAAAACAAGAGGGAAGGATGTATCTACACACTGTCAAACTTTCACACATGCAGAATGAAAACTGTATTTTTTACAAAAACAGTGTGAATTTCTTTTGGAGTGAGCCTCTTAAATTCACAGAGAAAAAGTAATCGAACGCTATTTTTGTTGTGGAACCGTTGTACTTTTCCGCTAGGGTGATACTGAGACGCGGAGGATACCAGCGAAAGAATCGCGAGAGCGTGATTCAAACTGCGATCTTCTCCAGCACTAGTCTGCCTCCGTCCGTGGGAGCATATACTGTATCTCTCGGTTTACTCTCTCTGAACGTGCGCGACTGCAAGGTAGAGTGCTCCACGAGGCAGACAAGGGCCGGAGTGTCGCCTCGGCGCTTGCAGCAGAAACAATATCCGCGACACTGCGAGGCGCCTCGGCCTTTCTGTACTTTTTTGCCGGCGGCGCCGGCGAGGGCCCACGTGCGGCTTACGACCGCAGCGCGGCGCCACTGACCTGTAGCACAGCAGCGCGGGGTGGGGGCCGCGGGGGCGTCAGGCGACGGCGGCGCCGCGACGACTCCCAGGGGCCGCGTTCTGCCGGCTCTCCGGGGCGGCGCCGGCTCCCACGTGGCCACGTGTGGCAGCCACGCATTCAGCGGATGTAGGGCGAGGGCCAAGTGCCTGCCGCTCTTCTGCTTCGGAAACCGCCTTGCCGCACTCACAAGCGATTCCGCTACAGGGCTGCTATCTGTCTGCACTGGCCGATATCTGAGGGCGGCGTGGCAATATTTTTCAGTTCAACACCGAGCGAACTCGTCTGAAGAAAAATTCGTTACGCCACAAAAGCTTCATACTGGTGACGGTGTAGGACTTGTACCAAAAGGCCACCGCTTAAGTATAAGTCGTAGCAATGAAGTGATGTGCCTATAGATTTTTTGGAATCAGCGATGCTCAACAGGCGTAGCACACTGAACAGAATGGTGTCGAGGTCCTTGTACAGTCGTGGACAAAACGAGCGAGATCCCTAGCCTTTGCGTTACGCTGATCCGCACAGTTTTGAAGTCTGCTACACAGCATAACAGGCAAGGTGACTAAGTGCTATCAACATACTATACACAGGCGTGAAATTGAAAAACTATCTGAACTAGGTCAGAGCCGGCCGGAGTGGCCGTGCGGTTCTAGGCGCTGCAGTCTGGAGCCGAGCGACCGCTACGGTCGCAGATTCGAATCCTGCCTCGGGCATGGATGTGTGTGATGTCCTTAGGTTAGTTAGGTTTAATTAGTTCTAAGTTCTAGGCGACTGATGACCTCAGAAGTTAAGTCGCTTAGTGCTCAGAGCCATTTCAACCAACTTGGTCAGACTGTTTTTCATCATGTGTAAGACAATATTAACGCTGATTACTGTGTTAAACAAGTAAATATAAGATATAAATGAAAGAAGAAACTCTAATTAGTATGAACTGTACTAATAAAAATGAATTTCAGTTTATTGAGGTAACATAATTGTTTTAATAAGACAAAGTACCCCACATCGTTACGAATTAGCAAAATATTACGCGCATTCGGCCACGAAACGGTCTGTGTCATTGTTCAGACCAGTCACACTGGATTACCGTTGCTGACCTACCATGAAAGTGTGCAAATATAGCAAAGCATAAAGATTCATAACGAAATTCTTTTAAAAGTCATTCGTTGCCACACTTAAGTCAATTCAGTTATTGACAGAAGCGGAAAAAGTAGGCAGTAACAAAGTATGAAATTCCACAAGGGTTTCATATTAATATCCACAAGGCGCTGGTTCAGAATAAAGGTAGCAATAAAACGCATTGGGGCGCGAGAATTTCTTAAAATGGCTTTACTGGTACTCTATCTGCCTCCATCGAGATTAGAACCGAAAACAAACCAGACCCCCCTTGCAGTAGCTAATACCTTTCACTACACTAGCAGACACCCCAGGCCAACAGCCCTCTATTATTACCCCAGGCATGAATAAGCCGGCAATTTCGCAATGAAAATGGCAAAATGATCTACATTTTTTGTTGCATAGAGATTTCTGGACTCAAAAAATTAATTTTCTACCGTTATGTCACTTCTTATGTGACGATCATTCGGGATGTTTATGGAAATAACAAAACACTGTTATTTGCGAATAAATTTAGTAGGATAATTCTGCAACACCCCAGGAAATAAACGGCGACACAGCTGCCAAACATATTCTACAATGTTTCGAATTCTTCTTAGACTCACACCAGCTAGAAAACGTTCATTACAGGAAGTGTTTCTTAAGCTTGGTAACAATGGGAATGCTCTCACTTCTAAAACGCGGTGGCATTAATAATGAGAACTGAATTACCACGTGTATAGGCAAATGAACTTTATTTGCATTCCTGTAAACGTGATTTGGATCGAAAGCGTAACTACGATTAATATGCTGATGTATTGACTACAACTATAACATTTCTAATACAGAGTAGGGTGAATTATTCATTCCTTGTTAGGATTTCGTCACCTACACCAGTAAAAATGGAACCCTACTAGACTCACTTTCTTGACTGTCTATCTGTCTACCCAACCCTTGAAACCAGTTTACTTCGAGTAGGAGTAGACATAATAAGCGGAAATTTGTTGTACTTCCTGCGGTATACGGTCCCTTGGTGGTATAAAAAAGGTGAGCTTCTATGTCAACGCAATCTAAAGATACGGCCGTTTATGTAAAGAAAATTTACGAGAAAGGTAAAAAAAAATGGCTCTAAGAACTATGTGACAAAATTGCTTAGGTCATCAGTCCCCTAGACCTATAACTACTTAAACCTACACTTCTGGAAATGGAAAAAAGAACACATTGACACCGGTGTGTCAGACCCACCATACTTGCTCCGGACACTGCGAGAGGGCTGTACAAGCAATGATCACACGCACGGCACAGCGGACACACCAGGAACCGCGGTGTTGGCCGTCGAATGGCGCTAGCTGCGCAGCATTTGTGCACCGCCGCCGTCAGTGTCAGCCAGTTTGCCGTGGCATACGGAGCTCCATCGCAGTCTTTAACACTGGTAGCATGCTGCGACAGCGTGGACGTGAACCGTATGTGCAGTTGACGGACTTTGAGCGAGGGCGTATGTGGGCATGCGGGAGGCCGGGTGGACGTACCACCGAATTGCGCAACACGTGGGGCGTGAGGTCTCCACAGTACATCGATGTTGTCGCCAGTGGTCGGCGGAAGGTGCACGTGCCCGTCGACCTGGGATCGGACCGCAGCGACGCACGGATGCACGCCAAGACCGTAGGATCCTACGCAGTGCCGTAGGGGACCGCACCGCCACTTCCCAGCAAATTAGGGACACTGTTGCTCCTGGGGTATCGGCGAGGACCATTCGCAACCGTCTCCATGAAGCTGGGCTACGGTCCCGCACACCGTTAGGCCGTCTTCCGCTCAAGCCCCAACATCGTGCAGCCCGCCTCCAGTGGTGTCGCGACAGGCGTGAATGGAGGGACGAATGGAGACGTGTCGTCTTCAGCGATGAGAGTCGCTTCTGCCTTGGTGCCAATGATGGTCGTATGCGTGTTTGGCGAGCGCCACAATCAGGACTGCATACGACCGAGGCACACAGGGCCAACACCCGGCATCATGGTGTGGGGAGCGATCTCCTACACTGGCCGTACACCACTGGTGATCGTCGAGGGGACACTGAATAGTGCACGGTACATCCAAACCGTCATCGAACCCATCGTTCTACCATTCCTAGACCGGCAAGGGAACTTGCTGTTCCAACAGGACAATGCACGTCCGCATGTATCCCGTGCCACCCAACGTGCTCTAGAAGGTGTAAGTCAACTACCCTGGCCAGCAAGGTCTCCGGATCTGTCCCCCATTGAGCATGTTTGGGACTGGATGAAGCGTCGTCTCACGCAGTCTGCACGTCCAGCACGAACGCTGGTCCAACTGAGGCGCCAGGTGGAAATGGCATGGCAAGCCGTTCCACAGGACTACATCCAGCATCACTACGATCGTCTTCATGGGAGAATAGCAGCCTGCATTGCTGCGAAAGGTGGATATACACTGTACTAGTGCCGACATTGTGCATGCTCTGTTGCCTGTGTCTATGTGCCTGTGGTTCTGTCAGTGTGATCATGTGATGTATCTTACCCCAGGAATGTGTCAATAAAGTTTCCCCTTCCTGGGACAATGAATTCACGGTGTTCTTATTTCAATTTCCAGGAGTGTAGCTAAGCTAAGGGCCTCACACACATCCATGCCCGAGATAGGATTCCAACCTGTGACTGAAGCGCCTAGACCGCTCGGCCACCGCACCCGCTAAAACCCTTCTCACCATTAACAGAATTTCGTTATGAATCTTCAGGCATTGCTAAATCTGCACACTTTCATGGTAGGTCAGCAACGGTAATCCAGTGTGACTGGTCTGAACGATGACACAGACCGTTTCGTCGCCGAATGCGCGTAATATTTTGCTAATTCGTAACGATGTGGGGAACTTTGTCTTACTAAAACAGTTTTGTTATCTCGATAAGCTGTAATTCATTTTTATTAGTACAGTTTATACTAGTTATCGTTACTTCTTTCATTTATACTTTATATTTACGTGTTGTGTTTAACACACTTTTCAGTAATAATATAGACTTACACATGATTGAAAACATTCTGACCGTACGGATAGTTTTTCAATTTCACGCCTGTGTATAGTATGTTGGTAGCACTTCGTCGCCTTGCCTGTTATGCTGTGTAGCAGACTTCGAAGCTGTGCAGATCAGCATAACGAAAAGGCGAGGGGTCTCGCTCGTTTTGTGCACGACTGTACATGACACTTATTCGACCCCTGATGACGTACGCAGCCCCTGTCCGGGGATACGCTGCGCCCACACGCCTGCGCCGTCTGCAGATCTTACAAAACAAAGTACTCAAAATCATAAGCAATGCTCCACGATACACACGCATCGCGGACCTTCACCGGGAATACCGGCTTGAGACTCTCACGGAGGTAATCCACATCTCACCACAAGACTACACAGAAACTCCAGATATTCGCAGAACCCGTTTATTCTGAATCTGGGGAACTATGACCACAACCACAGATGGAAACAGAAAAGACCAAAAGACATACTTCTAAGGAACTAACATTTATGGCCAAGTACACGCAAAAACACAACGGTACATGTGAGCCGCTGTTAATCAGCCACCAATACTGGATATCCAGTTGGAACACACTTGCCGAATAACTGGTACAACACAGGGAAGCCGTACCGTACACTACATGCAGACAAGCTCGACACAACCACCCCCCCCCCCCAGGGGGATGATCTATGGCCGATCTCCCACTAATATATAACGATCCTGAATGATCCAGGAATGCAGCGGCTGCAGGAAACTCGGATAGATCGCCAGCGCCTGCCACGGTAATGCTGCATGATACCCATACTAACAAACCCAACCTTGCATGAACTATCGCAGCTACTAAGCCACTAAGCCACTACTGCCCACTGTCGCAGAGGTTTTTTCCTACGGCACAAGCCTTGGCACTTTTTTCCCTCTGCTCTTCAAATCGCTACCCTCACTAGCGTTTCGTCCACTATCTATCACCTGATAGACCGTGTTAATGCGTAGTCTTACCCAGACGCAAAGATAACATCACAGCCCAGGATCCTGTGATCCACCTGTTATATAACAAACATGTTGACGGAGGTGACAGTAGAACTTTTTGTTTGTTCACCACGTTGGTGCGGGTGTAGAGGGCCCCATCTCTATTTTAAAAAAAGAACATAGAGACGTGACAGAACGCAAAGAAATGAAACACCTGCAGCCGTCGGTTTGGCATTATTTTATTATATTGCAACTAGTTTCGGTAGCTAAATACACCATCTTCAGGCTTTAATTGACGCTGAGAGGATGAATTCCAATCAAATGGTTCAAATGGCTCTGAGCACTATGGGACTTAAGTTCTGAGCTCATTAGTCCCCTAGAACTTAGAACTACGTAAACCTATCTAACCTAAGGACATCACACACATCCATGCCCGAGGCAGGATTCGAACCTGCTACCGTAGCGGCCGCGCGGTTCCAGACTGTAGCGCGTAGAACCAAATGGCCACACCGGCCGGCGCGCCTAGAACCGCTCGGCCACTGCGAGCGGCGATTTCCTATCATATACACTATCCCGTCAGTGGCCAACATCTACGAATTGGCTTCCGCTGAATACTGTAAAAGCGATCTTGTGTCTGCTACCATCAACTGCCCTCCATTTACCCACGATGTGTTCATGTCCCGGATCAGTAATAAAATTTAACATTGACATACCTCAAATAATCTTGCATATTTACGGCTTTGCCATATTATTCATATGACACTCTTTTGTTTCTGACTCTAAGATGTACTAAAGGACTGAAGGTGATATTGATGACGTTTACACAGCAGGCGAAATAAAATAAAATTACTGTGTTCAGTGTAAATTATAACTATTTGCCTGTTTTATATGTACTGCAAATTACTTTTCATGCATATTGGTATACACTCATCACTCCGTCGTCAGGCCACGAGTGACCTACCGGGACCATCCGACCGCCGTGTCATCCTCATGGAGGATGCGGATAGAAGGGACATGGGGTCAGCACACCGCTCTCCCGGACGTTATGATGGTATTCTTGACCTAAGCCGCTACTATGCGGTCGCGTAGCTCCACAATTGGCATCAAGCGGCTGAATGCACCCCGAAAAATGGCAACAGTGCATGTTGGCCTGGATGGTCACCCATCCAAGTGCCGACCACGCCCGACAGCGCTTAACTTCGGTGATCTCTCGGGAAGCGGTGTATCCACTGCGGTAAGGCTGTTGTCTATATTAGTATACAGGGTGATTCAAATTTCTATCAACAATTTTGATACCTCTTAGCGTAAATGTATTTGCATGTGATGGATAATGTCAGGAACTACTGAAGCGATTTTCATACGGTTTTTGCTTATGCACAAACTGATTCACGTGTGAGGTTTCTGTATATAATTTATACTTACAGTAACGATAAGTGTGTGATACACGTATTGTTGTCTAATCCATATTTAATTGGCGTTTGGAGTGACATCTAATGGGAATGAAGGGAGCTACAAGCTGGTCAGCTACAGAGGAGGCGGTGTCTATTGGGGAAAGAAGTAAATTAAACTGTCCCCTCAACTCCAGAGAGCAGTGAAGTTTGATCAGAATCTATACGTCTATATATAACTACCCTATATATTATAAATTAAAGTCCTCCACCGTGTTTTTCTGTCTGTATGTATGCGAAGGCTAATCTGAGCGCTGCTGGAAGGATTGTAATACGGTTTTCACTAATAGATTGACTGAGTCACGGGGAAGGTTTGTTGGCCTGTTTGTAAGTTACGCACTAAGAGTAAGCATGGACCCGCCATGGTAGCCGAGATCGGTAACGCGCTGCTTCCTGGAATCGGGGAGGCGCGCCGGCCCCGGATCAAATCCGCCCAGCGGATTAACGACGACGGCCGGTGTGCCGGCCAACCTGGATGTGGTTTTTAGGTGGTTTTTCACATCCTACTATGTGAATTCTAGGCTAATACCCACGTCCCGCCTCAGTTACATGACTCTCAGACATTTGAAACACATTCACACAATTTCACGATTTACACTAGATACAGACAGCTGGGGTATGGAGTATGGGCGTCCCGGGGGTATGGGCTGGCGGCAGGAAGGGCATCTGGCCACCCCTTAAAATTAACCATGCCAATTCCGTACTTAACCCTTCCGACCCTAAGCACAATGCGGGATAAAGACAGTAGCGAAAGAAAGAATGTAAGCAAGACAAGTCATCTGGTGTAGTTGTTTAGAGTCACCCATGTGATGCCTGGGTGGGTCGGTAGTAATTTACACCTTCAGGTATTTATGAACCAAATAATACGATAGTATTTTGAATTGATGAAAAAATGGAGTGAAATGGAGTAGTTTTTGGAGACAAATGACTCTTGTGTGCGATATTGGGTGGGGACGGGAAGTTCCGATAAGGGTAGATGTGGTGTGAAGGGCGAGAGAGAGTTACAACCAGCAAATAGGGTGGAAGTGGGGGTGAGCTCTGGGTATGAATGTCTAAACTAACCCCACAATAATACAATTATTATCAAAAAATTCTTCTGAGTGGATTACAAGTTTACTTACTTACTCGTTTCCCAAAATGAATTTTTTGCCGGCCGTGGTGGCCGTGCGGTTCTGGCGCTACAGTCCGGAACCGCGGGACTGCTACGGTCGCAGGTTCGAATCCTGCCTCAGGCATGGATGTGTGTGATGTCCTTAGGTTAGTGAGGTTTAAGTAGTTCTAAGTTCTAGGGGACTGATGACCTAAGATGTTAAGTCCCATAGTGCTCAGAGCTATTTGAACCATTTTTTTGAATTTTTTGCTCTACCTCGTAGTGTACACCGACTTGAAATATCTTAGCAGATTAGAGCTGTCTGTGTGATAGGAGTGTCTCTCACAGATAAGTGCTCTACCTAGGAGCCATTCAGGCCTAATTCACGACCCTCCCTCACAATTTTACTTCCACCAGTACCTCTATCTTTTCTTCCAAAAATCACAGATATTAATCAGCATCCCTTTCGGGACCAGCACACTTTGAAGAAAGAAAATTGCGGAGAAATGGCTTAGTAACAGACTAGTGGACTGTTTGCAAAATCAAGTATTCACTTGTCAACCGAGTATGCGCTGCTTTGAAACCTTCTGGCAAAGTGGTGTCAGCCTGCTTAGGTGGCTGGTAACGTGCTCGCCTCCCATGCAAAGAGGCCCAGTGTAGGGAAGCAGCCTACTCACGCCGTATAAAATTCTCATCAGTCTTTCCGTTGTGTGCCAGCCAGTCTGCTGTAACTAGCTCTGACGTCATAAATGTTGCGCAATACTTTAAAAATCAAGTAAATAACCTGTAACGGTTCTACCATGTCAGGAGTTATACTAAATCAATATGTGTTGAATATCAGTTCGATAACTTTAACCATTTTCGAAATTTGGACGTTTTTCTGTAAAAATCATTGGCGCAACAGATAAGAGCTAGAGACTTAAAAATTTCTATTTAGATTCCTTTTTCATAATAATTTAATAGAAACAGTACTTTGGATCTCACAAATAAAGATTTTAGTTGAAATTCAATATTTTCTGGTTTTTGTCTTAAAAATTAAGGAAGCAAGATAGATTAAGTAGGCTAATAAATAAGGCTAGGATGTTTAAATTTAAGTAGAATGGAGATCCGCTATAATCATAAAGATGTGAGAAGTTTCAATTGAATAACTATATAACTATAGCGATAGCGTATCTCCAAAGGGCAAGTTCAGAGCTCGTCTACTGCGTGTAGTGTAATTAAATTAATTCTCTCGCCCAAAATATTTTACTTAGCCACGTCAGACTTTTATTATGATTACTTACCTGTGTGCTGAATGCACATTTAAATTAAGAGCTTCATCGGCCATCAGCAAAAGGAGCTATGATTTATTCAATGACTTAAAGTGGTGCATTACTAGCCCAGCGGCTAGTCGGGAGAGCCGATTTGATCAGGCGTTCCCTTAGCCGTCCGCACCGCGGCTTTATATATAAGAACGCTGCGCGAGGAAAAAAGGCCCTAGTTCTCTCCAGACGCTGAATAGCACACCATCTGTGTCGGGAGTCGCGTCGCGTCGGTATCATTGCTACAAACAGCCTCGGATGCCGTACTAAGTTACTCGGGATACGTGTAACCATGAAATCGTTTTCGAGTGAAGTGTAAATTCTGGGATGACTTTAATTATATATCTTCAGTTTGCGAATGTCGTATTTTCACGTGTCGCCGCGGGACAGACATTCTACCATTATGTGGCGTGGCGTTTGAAGAACATTATCATCAAATTATGGCGAGCATTCATTTAAACATTTAATTTGAACAGTTATAGTTGTATCAGCGCATTAGACTCTGAACTGCTCTGTTAGTTGGATTGTGTGGATCTTTTTTTTTCATCTGTGACTTCAGAATATATCGAACGTTTTTTTTTCACGATCGTTTTTGATTATGAATCCCAGACAATCTCCTAATTCCTCAGAGCTATAAGCTGTAGCTATAAGTGTGGCACTAGGAATTCTAATTACAGGCTTCGCGTTTTACTAATCACTTTCTGGTTGCCAATATTGTAATTAGAGAGCCAGTGTTGAGAACGGCAAAAGACAGCATAAATAATAGGACCATTTATATAACAATTAATTCCAGCCGCCGCTCCACATTTGGTTAATCGGTCGGGAAATGCAGTGTTTCTACAGTCAAATAAATAACAGTAACGTAAATTCCAACCAGCCGCCCCACACCAGGTTCGATTCCAGGTCGGGTTACAGATTTTCTCCACTCGGGGAGTTGGTGTTTTTTTATCCTCATCATCATTTCATCCCCAACACCGGCGCACATGTCGCCCACTGTGGCGTCGACTGAAATAAGACTTGCATTTGGCGGCCAAACTTCGCCGGTAGGGGTCTCCCCTGCCAACGATGCCATACGCTCATTTTCCTTTATTTTTGTGTTCACTCTTACCTGTTCCACATTATCCTCATGCGATTAGGTATTAAACACTGAGGTACGAAACAATCGTCCCTCGGTTGCACGTTCTACTGCGGTATTTGCTGAAACTCACCTTTGTCTTGCCGACTTTTGATACCGTCGCTTGGCTGAAGGAGAGCAGCAACGTATTCCGTCTCTTACACAGGGTGTAAACGATAACAGTGTCCATGATGCCACAGTGATGTAGGGAAAGTGAAGACGAACAATTTGATACGGGACACTTGTGATCTATTACATCGGGAAATTACCAGAAAATGACCTCCAGAAACCGACTACGCTACAACGCATGCGCGCCGCGCCAAGTTTCGAAAGTCCTCTCGCTTTCTTACGCCACTGCGTTAATCAGTTTCAACCGTTTCTTTGGGTCGTTAAAATCGTCCTAAAATAAGAAACACATCGTGTTCTTGCAATTAAAAAACGAAAGATTGACGTTTGTGTTAAATATAACTCAAAATTTCGTGAATTTTAATAGCGCAAACGTACTGTGAGGCGGAAAAGAAAATAATTATTTCTATAAATTTTTGCTGTTCTCAGCACAGGCTCTCTAACTACCATGTTGGCAACCAGAAAGTGATTATGCCTGTAATTAGAGTTCAATGTGCCCACTCTGATGGAGAATAAAAGTTATTGATTATTGAAGTTCATTACTCTGAGGATTTAGGATGATGTCTGGGATTCATAGAAAATGCAGTTTACTATAACCACTGCATTCTGAAAACGATAAAGCGTAAAATTCCAGACAAATGACTACCCATAATCTATTGTACTATCAGAGCTGTTCAGAGTCTATTGCGCGGATCCTATTATCCATAGATAACGAAACTGTTCAATAACCGTTATCGATGTAAATGTTCAAAGTGAATGCTCGCCAAAATTTGATGTTAATACTCATCAAACGCCACGCTAGTAATGGTAGAAAGTCGGTCCTGTGGCGACATGTGAAAATACGTCATACGCAAACTGAGAATAAATCACTGGAGTCGTTCCGTTATTAACTCTTCACCCTAATGCGATCTCTTTGTTACGTGCATACCCAGTTAGATAATACGGCATCGAAGGCTATTCCTGGCAACTGCACAAACGCGACGCGGCTTCCGACACGGAGTGCGAGCTGATACGAATCTAGAAGAGAACTGGGGCCCTGCCTTAGCTCGCACGGTCTTATTTATATAGCCGCGGTGCGGACCGCCGAAAACGCAGCCGACAACATTTGCCTTACTGACTACCCGCTGGGCTAGCAAAATACCACTTCAAGTTACTAAATAATTAGTTGCATCATTCGCTGAAGGCCAATGAAGCTCTAGATTTAATTGTGCAATCAGCACACATGTAAGTATCTATAACAAAATTCTAATGTGGCTAGGTTAAATATATTTGGTGAGAGAATTATTTTAGTTGTACTGCACCCAAAAGATGAGCTCTGAACTTGCCCTTTGGAGAGACGCAACAGGTATAGTTTTATAGTTACCTTTTTGAAACTTCTCACATCTTTGTTATTATAACGTATCTCCATTCTACCTAAACCTAAACATCTTAGCGTTATCTAAGCACTTACTTAATCTATCTTGCTTCCGAACTTTTATGACACAAAAACAGAAAATAATGAATTTCAACCAAAACATTACTTTGTGAGATCCAGCATGCTGTTTGCATTAAATTACAATGAAAAAGGAATCGGAATATAAACTTTGAAGTTTCTAGTTCCTTCCTGTTGCACCGATGATTTTTACGTAAAACGTCCAAATTTCGAAAACTGTCAAAGTTACTAAACTGAAAGTTAACACATCATCATTTTAGAATCATTCCTGACATGCTATCAACTTTTCAGATTGTTTACTTTTTTTAAAGTTATTCCGAAACATTCATGACGTCATAGCTAGTTACAGCGGACTAGGCTGGCACACAATGGAAAGCATATGAATTTTATATGGCGTGAGTAGGCTGCTTCCCTACAGTACCAATTAAAAGGTTTTGTTTTTCTGGCACTGTTACTATGAGACTGCTGTGGTTGGAACCGTTAAGTTTCGATCCAATTATAAACGTAACACAAAACAATGAAAGACACTACTTGAAAATTCGGACAGACAAAGCCAGTGACGTAAGAGCGCGAGCGAAAATTAAAAATCTCACGCGGCGCGCATCTGCTGCGACTCAGGCGTACTTTGAAGGCTAGTTTTAGTTTCTCAGCTTGGTAGACCCTCAAGTGTCTCACATCAAATTCTTCCTGTCGACTTCTTCTACAACACTGTGTAACTTAGTAGACAGTTACCGTTTTATTTGACTTGTAAATAAATCTATAACAGTGAAATCGGCAAAAAATAGTCCGTAACAAAATGCAAGCTCTTTGAATTCATTGTATTGGAACAATAATTTGCTGCTTCTCAGACGCTAATTAAAAAAATGCTCTAATAATTTCACTGTGGGCTCGTAGTGCTGCAGTACGGGTGCCCCCGGCATACTGAAAATATGCGAGCCGCTGTCGGCCGCTTTGCGGCGAGAGGCTATTGAATTCCAGCCGGAACGATTGAAAGCGCGCGTGGTTTTATTTCTCGACCGCTGCGCTGCGAACGGCCACTCATATTGCGTTTGCCGCGGCGTATTACACTGGGGACGTCCGGCTCATTCGCCGCAGCCAGCGGGGTGTAGCAGCGACAGCGCCGCGGAATGCGAGCATAACCCAGGCTAGTGTAGCGAGCGCGCTGGCTCTGCCCGACAGATGGCGCGCTCGTCTGCCACCAAGAACTAGAGCAACATCTGGGGCAGCCGTAAAATTATAATTATCACCTCGAAGAAATGAAGCTACGACCATGGCATCTGATGACGGCGCTGGTCCCTCTCTCCATACACTACTGGCCGTTAAAATTGCTTCACCACGAAGATGACGTGCTACAGACGCGAAATTTAACCGACAGGAAGAAGATGCTGTGATACGAAAATGATTAGCTTTTCAGAGCATTCACACAAGGTTGGCGCCCGTGGCGACACTTATAACGTGCTGACATGAGGAAAGTTTCCAACCGATTTCTCGTACACAAACAGCAGTTGACCGGCGTTGCCTGGTGAAACGTTGTTGTGACGCATCGTGTAAGGAGGAGAAATGCGTACCATCAGGCTTCCGACTTTGATAAAGGCCGGATTGTAGCCTATCGAGATTGCGGTTTATCGTATCGCGACATTGCTGCTCGCGTTGGTCTAGATCCAATGACTCTTAGCAGTATATGGAATCGGTGGGTTCAGGAGGGTAATAAGGAACGCAGTGCTGCATCCCAACGGCCTCGTATCACTAGCAGTGGAGATGGCAGGCATCTTATCCGCTTGGCTGTAACGGGTCGTGCAACCACATCTCGATCCCTGAGTCAACAGATGGGAACGTTTGCAAGACAGCAACCATCTGCAAGAACAGTTCGACGACGTTTGCAGCAGCATGGACTATCAGCTCGGAGACCATGGCTGCGGTTACCATTGACGCTGAATCACAGACAGGAGCGCCTGCTATGGTATACTCAACGACGACCCTGGGTGCACGACTGGCAAAACTTCATTTTTTCG
This sequence comes from Schistocerca cancellata, assembly GCF_023864275.1. Classification (NCBI taxonomy): domain Eukaryota; kingdom Metazoa; phylum Arthropoda; class Insecta; order Orthoptera; family Acrididae; genus Schistocerca; species Schistocerca cancellata. Next base: position 981,032,462 of record NC_064627.1, read on the forward strand.
AATGAATCCAGGTTCTCTTTACAGCATCGTGATGGCCACATCCGTGTTTGGTGACGTCGCGGTGAATGCACATTGGAAGCGTGTATTCGTCATCGCCATATAGGCGTATCACCCGGCATGATGGTATGGGATGCCATTGGTTACACGTCTCGGTCACCTCTTGTTCGCATTGACGGCAGTATGAAAAGTGTACGTTACATTTCAGACCTGTTACGACCCGTGGCTCTAACCTTCATTCGATCCCTGCGAAACCCTACATTTCAGCAGAATAATCCACGACCGCATGTTGCAGGTCCTGTACTGGTCTTTCTGATACAGAAAATGTTCGACTGCTGCCCTGGCCAGCATATTCTCCAGATCTCTCACCAACTGAAAACGTGAGGTCAATGGTTGCCGAGCAACTGGCTCGTCACAATATGCCAGTCACTACTCTTGATGAACTGTGGTATCGTGTTGAAGCTGAATGGGCAGCTGTACCTCTACACACCATCCAAGCTCTGTTTGACTCAATGCCCAGGCGTATCAAGGCCGTTATTACGGCCAGAGGTGGTTGTTCTGGGTACTGATTTCTCAGGATCTATGCACCCAAACTGCGTGAAAATATAATTTCATGTCAGTTCCAGTATAATATATTTGTCCAATGAATAGCCGTTTATCATCTGCATTTCTTCTTGGTGTAGCAATGTTAGTGGCCAGTAGTGTATGTAACCTACGATACAACACAACGTTCCCAAAGATGTGTGGCTTAGCACAGACCTTAGACGTAGAATGTGACGTAACGGAGTATAAGACGCTTAAGCGAGAGTTACAGCGGCTCATATTATATGCAAGAGACACCTGTGATCTTTTTGTTAAACTAATACTTTGCAAGACTGTGGGCAAATGCAAGGAGATACGACCTTTGCTTAGAGTAATACTATAGCTATAGCAAAAGCCCACGTATTGAACTGTTATAACACTAACTAGTATTCTAAATGGTAATCGGAGACAGAAGTATCTTTTTTATACAGTTCTGTAGGAATCCATTATAATTGTTACTGTCTGAACGTTAAATTTATGATTACATACTGGAAAACCTTCTTTGCATAAAAGAGAGCGAGAGAATTGGAAATTTGACGTAAGATCCTATGGGATCAAACAGCTGAGGTCATCGGTCCCTAGGCTTACGTACTACGTAATCTAACTTAAACTAACTTGCTCTAAGGACAACACACACACCCATGCTCGAGGGCAAGGCGCCCCTGACAGCGCGGCGGCGAGAGAATTGAAACGTTTTAAGTTTATGTAACATATTGAAACTAATGGTTAGGCAGCAAATTTTCACTGATGGAAATTGATACCACGTATGTCGAAGTAGATACTTTGGAAACTTTTGGCGTGGACGAGACGTGTATGTAGTGAATACATGGTGTGAACAGTTGTTCTACCTGCACAGTGGTTTTGATGAAAAAGTGAAAGAGAAACCTGTAATGATTTTGGCGGTGAGAAATTTAAGACCTGACATTGGAGAGCAATAATCGGACTGCAAAAATATGATCAGGTGGACAGGACCAAGGAAACGAACCTCTGGGTAAACAATCTCGCCTGAACGCTACGAAACCTAAAGACGTGTGTGGTGTAGTTATTAATAAGACTAGGAAAGTTCCATGACGATTGATTTAAAGGACTAGATACTGTCGTACGTTTTGTGTATCTATTGTGATCTCTTTCTAGGATATGAAATTAATAATAAATATTTGTCTTTGAATTCAGACTCGGTATTCTTCTATTGTCACGAACTCAAACACATGATTTTCAGCTTTATTCGTATGAATAGTGTTTTGTATGAATAGTGTTGCAATGTAGCAGAGATTTGAAGCTGAAGTAATTACGGCATCGTAGAAGTGAATGTCGACTATTCAATCATGTTAGTGAGCAAGTGTAAATTTACACTTCAGTCACTCGCTTTCCGAGTTGTTAACTTGTCGCTTTAGTCGACTGAGGGGCAGCAGCGTTCTTTAATGAAGCCCTTAGATCGTGGAAGTGTCTGTCAGATATTAAAGAAGAGACACTTTTACCCCACAGGCTACTGATTTGGAACAGAAGTGTTGTTCAACTAATGTACCATTTAATTCTTTGCAAGAAACTTTACGTAACTTTCAAATATCCTTTCACATGACGAACTTGATAATAGCTATGTGAGCTTACAGAAATTGTTTTTATGTATGGTTTCTTACAGTAGAACCAATATTCATTTTGTTGTAAAAATATTGCTGCATAGTAGATGAGTAAGTAAGAGCAAGAATAAATATTTTAAGAAACCGGCAGAGACGTTGCTAAGTGGGACGCATCTGCCGGCTACGCAACAACGTTGTAACCGAATGTCAGTATGGGATGCCAAAAGCACGAACAAGTTACGAGGTCGTATTGTCAGGGAGAGGGAACCCAAGAGCAACTGATTCAGCAGATTGACAACAGTGCGAGCAGACTAAACGCTCTATTGTAACGAGGCTAAATGCAGTAACTTAGAGATTTCGTAAGAACAGCTTTCAGAATGGAAACTTCGCATCCACGAACGTTCTGAGATCTTGATGTTAAATAGTAGAGCTATTAAGAACGCTGACAGGCTCAGAAAACTACAGCACATTCAGTCACCAGTGTGTGTGTGTGTGTGTGTGTGTGTGTGTGTGTGTGTGTGTGGATGTGTGTGTGGGCATGGGCGGGGGGGGGGGGGGGAAGGGTGGCTAACGCTTCATAGCCTTCTATAAAATCTCCGACCTCCTCCCGCTCATTCTCAAAGTGAGGACATTCCATCTACATCGAGGATACCGATGGAAGACTACCTTTGTTAAGTTGTAAGACGCTCTAATGAATTCAACAAGTGTTTACAAGCTGAAGCTGCTACCAACTTTGAGCCCACTGCTGCAAGTCCACAGCGGTCAAGGATACTTCTGGTCCGCAACCCGCAGTCCTGCTGGCCACAATGGTGATTAACTGAGGATTGGGGCAATGTCGATCTTCCATGGATGAAGAACCGACCTACACATCTGCAAGCTGTTCAATTTGGGAGCTGGGCACCTGTGTCGCCACTGTGGAACAGTGCCGTGCTACCGACTGGGCGTGCCAATTGCTCTGCCATTGCTGCTGTTGAGTCTTCCACCTTCGTGCCATCTGGGCCACCGCTACAGGGGTAAGCAATATTGAGGGACCATGCGTAAGCCCAGCTTCACTCACTGAGAGCGCTGAGGCTCGGACAGAAGTCCACACCCAACCTGGGCTGTGGGGATGCAGGGCTGTCGCACCCTAGTACGGGCTGCAGCACTCATTACAGAAGGTGCCTGGACTTGGCTCAACAGGTCTGGCCGGGAACTGAGGTGCCGCCTCGCGCTTTCAAACAGTTGGAGTAAACACGGTCGCTGCTAGGCAGCGCCGGGAAGAGGGCGGAGCTATTGTTAAAGTCTCGCCAATAAATGATTGTTAATTGAATGATGTTTCACTAGCGGCACAGCGCTCCACATGATCTTACAAGCCGGCTCTTTGCCCGACCTCCTGATAACAACACAACTCCAGCTAGAATCATAAAAGTACTGCCTATTAATAATGACATTCACTAGCGTTGATTAGTGCACTCATCAAAAGATTTAGGAGAACACGTGCATCAACGACCTGTTTGTTAAATCTAATTCGACACAGTCACCACTGGTGGTCTTACTGCATAGCTTGAGATCTTCACTTACAACTAAAGTCGTTTGTCGTTTATCGGCTGTGTTATGCATTACAGTTTCAGGTGACCCTTCAGAAGGACATGATACATGTCTTCCAATGTTCTCTAGTGAGATACACAGACGGCACTTGTCAAGTGCTGTAACATTCCAGGCTTATGGTTACAACCCCTGCATTATGTATTACTACATCAATACTCTTATATCTCCAGCTATAATTAAATTCAATTACTTTTCGATAATAGGAAACAACCTTTTAGAAGAATAATAGCAATACCAGACAATAGTAGTTACAATATCCTTTGCATCATAAACAACAAAAATCAGTTTCAGGAAATTAATATATGGAAAATGCTTATATGAAAGAATAATATATTTCGTCCTCATCATCTATAAATGGTAGGTATTAAATCTAGAGCCTAATTAACAAAATATAGATAACTGATCATTTAGCATTGTTAGAATGCTTATTTCTGCAAATTTTAATATTAATGTGATTTTTATGTGTTTATAAAATGTCTTAAACTTGTTCTAGCAAAGTAGGGAATATTATAGAGTGTTTGATAATGTTGTTAAACTATTTCATTATGAAACTTCCTGGCAGATTAAAACTGTGTGCCCGACCGAGACTCGAACTCGGGACCTTTGCCTTTCGCGGGCAAGTGCTCTACCAATTATGTTTTGTATTATTATAATCAGTAGTACATTGTAGGAAGTGTATTAATACTCGGACTCGAGTATTGTTACGGCAGATGAGTGTTGGACCCACTAGAGAACAGCCAGCCGAAGTGGCCGAGCGGTTCTAGGCGCTACAGTCTGGAAGCACGCGACCGCTACGGTCGTAGGTTCGAATCCTGCCTTGGGCATGTATGTATGTGATGTCCTTAGGTTAGTTAGGTTTAAGTAGTTCTAAGTTCTGGGGTACTGATGACCTCAGCAGTTAAGTCTCATAGTGCTCAGAGCCATAGTCACTAGAGGACCGGTCTGTGCGTACAGTTGAGATAAGTTCTTGGTTCATGATTGAGGTTTGGATTTACAGTAGAACAACTCGTGTGTTGGACATTGTCTAAAACAGCATATTAGAACAGTGCAGTGACGGATTATTTCTGAGTGTTAAACAGTTTGATTTAATATCGCAAAAGGCAGAATGATATGTGATTTTATTTTCGTACTTTGTTGAGTATTAGTGTTGAAAAATGGAATGGACCTCACACACGCATTTCTATCATATTACTGCGTCTGGACTATTTAATATCGCCAGTGTAATATGTGCAACCATCGCTTAGCCGTAGTAGTAACAACGAGGCTTATTACACCGATGATTGATCATGAGCTCATAAGATACAGGTTTTGAAATGGATAAACCTACGTACTTACTTTGCTTCAGTTGTGGCCTACAAGCATATTTTAGCTCATGAGGGACACCGGAGGCAACATATTCACAGGTATTTAAACCATTTTTAACAGCTCACTAACCGGTGGGGTGCTACAATGTGTAAGTTGTAATCAACCAAGCACATGCAAGGCGGCATCTTACTGCAGTGCAGGTTGCAAGAGCAGTCTGTTGGACCCAAGACGGATGGACTTTCCGTCATGTTTCTGCAGATGCCAATGGATAACCATCTGTCATCCATAGGTTGCGGACACGCTACAGACAGACACTTTAGTACACAAGGCGAGTTGGGAAAGCTCTTCGACGTATTACAGTCCCAACCGGAGATCGATGTCTGGCCATCTCTGCGTTGCAGTGTCGTACAGCTGTCGCCGAAGCACTGCAAGACACCCTCAGAAGGGCCACTGGAGCCGCTGTGTCCAATCATACAGTAAGGAACAGGTTACAAAAAGGACCTTACGACCCAGACGTCCTTTTCGAATACTCAGCTTAACACGACGACATCTCGCAGGTGGCCGTCTGTTCTGTCGTTCCTATGTCAACTCGGAACTTCATCATTGGCAAAAAGGATTATTTACAGACGAGTCCAGATTTCCTCTGCACAAGGTGATAGCAGTGATTGTGTATGAAAACGCGAGTGACCAGCGGTACCTGCCAAATGCTGTCCAGGAAATTGACAGATTCAAAATGTGCTTGTTAATTCGTAAGGGAGGGGTTTTTGGGCGCTCAACATCGAGGTCATCAGCGAATTCGTAAGGGACCAAACTACTAAGGTTATCGGTCCCTACACTCAAACACTACTCAAACTTACTTATGCTAAGAACAACACACACACCCATGCCCGAAAGAGGACTCCAACCTCTGGCGGGAGGGGCCGTGCAATCCGTGAAATGATTCCTCTGAACGCGCGGCCACTACGTGCGGCTTGACAGATTCGGCCAAGTTTCTGTGATGGTGAGCGAAAGCATCAGTGTTGACAGCCGTAAGGATCTTGTCGTTGTCCATGGTCGCCTCATCGTCTACATCTACATCTACATCCATACTTCGCAAGCCACCTGACGGTGTGTGGCGGAGGGTACCTTGAGTACCTCTATCGGTTCTCCCTTCTATTCCAGTCTCGTATTGTTCGTGGAAAGAAGGATTGTCGGTATGCCTCTGTGTGGGCTCTAATCTCTCTGATTTTATCCTCATGGTCTCTTCGGGAGACATACGTAGGAGGGAGCAATATACTGCTTGACTCCTCGGTGAAGGTATGTTCTCGAAACTTCAACAAAAGCCCGTACCGAGCTACTGAGCGTCTCTCCTGCAGAGTCTTCCACTGGAGTTTATCTATCATCTCCGTAACGCTTTCGCGATTACTAAATGATCCTGTAACGAAGCGCGCTGCTCTCCGTTGGATCTTCTCTATATCTTGTATCAACCCTATCTGGTACGGATCCCACACTGCTGAGCAGTATTCAAGCAGCGGGCGAACAAGCGTACCGTAACCTACTTCCTTTGTTTTCGGATTGCATTTCCTTAGGATTCTTCCAATGAATCTCAGTTTGGCATCTGCTTTACCGACGATCAACATTATATGATCATTCCATTTTAAATCACTCCTAATGCGTACTCCCAGATAATTTATGGTATTAACTGCTTCCAGTTGCTGACCTGCTATTTTGTAGCTAAATGATAAAGGATCTATCTTTCTGTGTATTCGCAGCACATTACACTTGTCTACATTGAGATTCAATTGCCATTCCCTGCACCATGCGTCAATTCGCTGCAGATCCTCCTGCATTTCAGTACAATTTTCCATTGTTACAACCTCTCGATACACCACAGCATCATCTGCAAAAAGCCTCAGTGAACTTCCGATGTCATCCACCAGGTCATTTATGTATATTGTGAATAGCAACGGTCCTATGACACTCCCCTGCGGCACACCTGAAATCACTCTTACTTCAGAAGACTTCTCTCCATTGAGAATGACATGCTGCGTCCTGTTATCTAGGAACTCCTCAATCCAATCACACAATTGGTCTGATAGTCCATATGCTCTTACTTTGTTCATTAAACGACTGTGGGGAACTGTATCGAACGCCTTGCGGAAGTCAAGAAACACGGCATCTACCTGGGAACCCGTGTCTATGGCCCTCTGAGTCTCATGGACGAATAGCGCGAGCTGGGTTTCACATGACCGTCTTCTTCGAAACCCATGCTGATTCCTACAGAGTAGATTTCTAGTCTCCAGAAAAGTCATTATACTCGAACACAATACGTGTTCCAAAATTCTACAACTGATCGACGTTAGAGATATAGGTCTATAGTTCTGCACATCTGTTTGACGTCCCTTCTTGAAAACGGAGATGACCTGTGCCTTTTTCCAATCCTTTGGAACGCTACGCTCTTCTAGAGACCTACGGTACACCGCTCTAAGAAGGGGGGCAAGTTCCTTCGCGTACTCTGTGTAAAATTGAACTGGTATCCCATCAGGTCCAGAGGCCTTTCCCCTTTTGAGCGATTTTAATTGTTTCTCTATCCCTCTGTCATCTATTTCGATACCTACCATTTTGTCATCTGTGCGACAATCTAGAGAAGGAACCACAGTGCAATATTCCTCTGTGAAACAACTTTGGAAAAAGACATTTAGTATTTCGTCCTTTAGTCTGTCATCCTCTGTTTCAGTACCATTTTGGTCACAGAGTCTCTGGACATTTTGTTTTGATCCACCTACCGCTTTGACATAAGACAAAAATTTCTTAGGATTTTCTGTCAAGTCAGTACATAGAACTTTACTTTCGAATTCATTGAACGCCTCTCGCATAGCCCTCCTCACAGTACATTTCGCTTCGCGTAATTTTTGTTTGTCTGCAAGGCTTTGGCTATGTTTATGTTTGCTGTGAAGTTCCCTTTGCTTCCGCAACAGTTTTCTAACTCGGTTGTTGTACCACGGTGGCTCTTTTCCATCTCTTACGATCTTGCTTGGCACATACTCATCTAACGCATAATGTACGACGGTTTTGAACTTCGTCCACTGATCCTCAACACTATCTGTACTTGAGACAAAACTTTTGTGTTGAGCCAACAGGTGCTCTGAAATCTGCTTTTTGTCACTTTTTCTAAACAGAAAAATCTTCCTACCCTTTTTAATATTCCTATTTACGGCTGAAATCATCGATGCCGTAACCGCTTTATGATCGCTGATTCCCTGTTCTGCGTTAACTTTTTCAAATAGTTCTGGTCTGTTTGTCACCAGAAGGTCTAATATGTTATCGCCACGAGTCGGTTCTCTGTTTAACTGCTCAAGGTAGTTTTCAGATAAAGCACTTAAAAAAATTTCACTGGATTCTTTGTCCCTGCCACCCGTTATGAACGTTAGAGTCTCCCAGTCTATATCCGGCAAATTAAAATCTCCACCCAGAACTATAACATGGTGGGGAAATCTACTCGAAATATTTTCCAAATTATCCTTCAGGTGCTCAGCCACAACAGCTGCTGACCCAGGGGGCCTATAGAGACATCCAATTACCATGTCTGAGCCTTCTTTAACCGTGACCTTCACCCAAATCATTTCACATTTCGGATCTCCGTCAATTTCCTTCGATACTATTGCACTTCTTATCGCTATAAACACGCCTCCCCCTTCACTGTCCAGCCTGTCTCTGCGGTATACATTCCAATCTGAGTTTAGGATTTCATTACTGTTTACGTCTGGTTTCAGCCAACTTTCTGTCCCTAGTACTATATGGGCGTTGTGACCGTTTATTAATGAGAGCAGTTCTGGGTCCTTTCTATAGACGCTCCTGCAGTTTACTATTAGCACATTAATATTGTTATTCCCTGTTGCATTTTGCCTACTCCTACCTTGCCACGTCTCAGGAGGCGTCTTGTCGGGCCTAGGGAGGGGATACTCTAACCTAAAAAACCCCCATGTGCACTCGACACGTACTCCGCTACCACTGTAGCCGCTTCCGACGTGTAGTGCGCGCCTGACCTATTCAGGGGGACCCTACATTTCTCCACCCGATAGCGGAGGTCGAGAAATTTGCACCCCAGATCTCCGTAGAATCGTCTGAGCCTCTGGTTTAAGCCTTCCACTCGGCTCCAAACCAGAGGACCGCGATCGGTTCTGGGAACGATACTACAAATAGTTAGCTCTGATTCTACCCCGCGAGCGAGGCTTTCCGCCTTCACCAATTCCGCCAACCGCCTGTACGAACTGAGGATGACCTCTGAACCCAGACGGCAGGAGTCATTGGTGCCGCATACGGTGGAGACCCGGAATTTCTTGGCTTTCACGGTAATGCCAGGGCCCATATGGCGGATGACACCAGTGATGTCTTGCGAAGCCTGAACATTCAAGTAATGGACCGACCAATTTTGAGTACCGACCTAAACCTCATCGAGCAAGCATGCTGACAGACGCGCTGGCGGTCATCCTGTTCCAGCACAGACTCTGCGCGAATTCTCAACAGCTCTCCTTGAACAATAGGAGCCAATAACACAGAGTGCGCGGAGTGACCTCCCTAGAGTTATACGGAGCATGTCACATAGGTGTCAGGCGGTGTTCAACGCTCACGGACGGCCTACACGTTGTTGGAGCTAACGAAATCCAATGAAAGGCGCTCAGGATGATGGGATGAATGCTAGATTCCACTTTGTTTTCGACACCTGTCGGATAATTCACTTCTTGTTATGTAACTGAACGAGGATGTAATGATATTTTGTTCTGTATTTAATTTGTGACAGATGAAGGTATAATTTGGTAATATACCCAGCCTTAATCATAGCTTAATGCTGTATGGTAGATGCCCGAAGTCACGTTTCCCCAATTCTTCTGAGCATTATATTACTGATGTTTGTGATTAAACTATTTAATTCTGTATATCAGCGAGGCCACAAAGTAATATCTAATTCAGCCACTGTCACTTGTCGTTTACCATAGGTCACCGATTTTATTATTACAATGATTGACAAAGTGACAGAAAATTATTGAATGCTTCAATACTTAACTACTTTTTAACATTTCCATTTTAGACAAAGAGTGAAGGAGACTGGTTGGTCACTACAAGAAGACTGCATTTTGGCTATTCATGAAGTGTTTCACTTCGAACATCACTTCGAACATCACTTCGTGTTCATTCTGCAAATGCTTGCCTCCAATGGTTTCTTCATCTGATGCAAGAGAGAGGTACTACTAGGTGTCACGTAGGGGGAATTCTGGTGGAGGTTCCGTGCAAAATTTGATCGCCTGATGAAGCAGCATGTGTGACTTTTCCATGTGCAGAAGGTGCTGGGGCATTGTCGTGCAACAGAAATAAATACTCCGTAAGGAACAGCTTCCTGCGTTATTTCCACTTGAAACGGTCTCTTAATCTCGTCAAGAGACTGCAAAAATACGTTCATGTCATGGTTTGTTCCTTCCTAACCATCGAAGCACCCCCCCCCCCCCGCCAAAAAAAAAAAAAAAAAAAAATACCAGCATTAATGCCCAGTGATAGTTGTCGGTCTTCGCCTTTTTCGGCGAAGATGCAGATTGCTTCCACCGCTATCTTTGCTCCTTTTTTTTATGGGTCATAGTGGCACACTCAGAAATCGTCCATGATGATTACGCGGCTATACAAGTCATATGGACTGGCCTGGCACAGTTGTTAACATTTCCGCTGCTGCCTCAGTTTGGCAGGCTTTTTGAATGGGTGTGTGCGCTGTCATGGAACACTGCGGGCAGTGACGTTTGTCACGTCCAAAATGTCGTCCAAGATATTGAATAACTAATCGATGACTAATTTTTCCTTTTAGGATTATTGCATCGACTATGACACGCCGGTGATGGGAAACCAGGGCCTGCAGTTGCTTTATAATCCTTAGGTCTTCAAAGAACTGTTGTGTGCCACATCGCCCTTCCTGATTCACACTTGGTCGACCACACTGGACTCTTCCGTACTATGCAACCATTATGTAATCTGATGATGCATTGTTGCCGCAAACCTTCACCAACTCAGCACGGATTGTTGGAACACTGTTTCCGTACAGATGCAGAAAATGAATTACGGCTGCGCCATTCAGTTTTGGTTCCTCAAGCTGTGTGTGACGGCTCTGTGGGGTGGGAGTTTATGCGTATAACAGAACTGCAGACAAGTAACAGCAACCAAATAAAAAAAATGGATAATGGATCTTTATTTTTTCGGGGAGATATTTAAAACTTAGTAACTGTCCCTCACATTTCAAATAACCCAGTGATGCATATTCTTCGACAGCTCCTACTACGCGTGTTGATGGTTTTAAATTTATGTAGCACTGATCACTGATTTCTAATATAGTATCTTTTAGCGCTGATTTCTATTCTAAAAAAATGTCACATCTCTCTTCTCCAATCAGGCTTATTTCAGGTGATGAACAGGGTGTCTCAGTGTCGACAACAATAATTCTAGAAGGCATCTGTCGTCTTACGAGTGCGCATGTGTCGTAATTTTCGGTCCTCAGGCCTTGGTGGCCCGAAGCTACTGACTGAGTGCTGTGTCAACCTCTACCAGTGGCATCATTGGGCGCCGTATGGAGGTACATGGGATCAGCACACAGCCCTTCCGACAGTTGTGTTTTCTTGACCTGAAGCCACTGCTACTAGCCGGCCGTTGTGGCCGAGCAGTTCTAGGCACTTCAGTCCGGAACCGTACTGCTGCTACGGTCGCAGGTTCGAATCCTGCCTCGGGCATGAATGTGTGTGATATCCTTAGGTTAGTTTGGTTTAAGTAGTTCTAAGTCTAGGGGACTGATGACCAAAGATATTAAGTCCCATAGTGCTCAGAGCCACATATAACATTTGAAACACTGCTACTCACTAGAGTAGCTCCTCAATTGGCCTCACGAGGCTGAGTGCCCCCCGTTCCAGTCCTCTCGCCAAGGAAAAATCCATTCAAGGAAATCGAACCCCAGTCCTCCTCATGGCAATCAGCCGCACATATATAAGTTCATAATTACAGAGAGTGAGTCAGCTGCTCCTACTGCTGTCGTTTTATACGACCTGTAATGTTATATCTAGCACTCGCAATCCAAGCAAGAGATTTTCATGTTCACTCGCTCGCTACACCAGAACTGTTGTGCAGAAAAAATGAGCTGGACCTTTTCTGTAGGAAATTTAATTGAGTTAAATACTGTAATGGTAAAAGTTTTTGGTGGAGGCCACGATTTCCGAGTTACTCCAAAAACAAATGTAGAACAGTGACCTTTAAACGCATCTACACTCCCATGCTCATTCCCAACCACTCAGATTTCAAGAATGTAATTCGTGAAACCACCCCCCCCCCCCCCCCCAAATGACCCATAGACCTTGCCGTTGCGGGCCTCAACGATACAGATAGCCGTACCGTAGGTGCAACCACAACGGAGGGGTATCTGTTGAGAGGCCAGACAAACGTGTGGTTCCTGAAGAGGGGCAGCTGCCTTTTCAGTAGTTGCAGGGGCAACAGTCTGGATGATTGACTGATCTGGCCTTGTAACATTAACCAAAACGGCCTTGTCGTGCTGGTACTGCGAGCGGCTGAAAGCAAGGGGACCCACAGACGTAATTTTTCCCGAGGGCATGCAGCTTTACTGTATGGTTAAATGATGATGGCGTCTTCTTAGGTAAAATATTCCGGAGTTAAAATAGTCCCCCATTGGGATCTCAGGGCGGGGACTACTCAAGAGAATGTCGTTATCAGGAGAAAGAAAACTGGCATTCTACGGATCGAAGCGTGGATTGTCAGATCCCTTAGTTGGGCAGGTAGGTTAGAAAATTTAAAAAGGAAATGGATAGGTTAAAGTTAGATATAGTGGGAATTAGTGAAGTTTGGTGGCAGGTGAATACAGGATTATAAATACAAAATCAAATAGGGGTAATGCAGGAGTAGGTTTAATAATGAATAGGAAAATAGGAATGCGGGTAAGCTACTACAAACAGCATAGTGAACGTATTATAGTGGCCAAGATAGACACGAAGCCCACGCCTACTACAGTAGTACAAGTTTATATGCCAACTACCTCTGCAGATGACGAAGAAATTGAAGAAATGTATGATGGAATAAAAGAAATTATTCAGATAGTGAAGGGAGACGAAAATTTAATAGTCATTGATGACTGGAATTCGGTAGTAGGAAAAGGGAGAGAAGAAAACGTAGTAGGAGAATATGGATTGGGGCTAAGAAATGGAAGAGGAAACCGTCTGTTAGAATTTTGCACAGAGCATAACTTAATCATAGCTAACACTTGGTTCAAGAATGTTAAAAGAATGCTGTATACATGGAAGAATCCTGGAGATACTAAAAGGTATCAGATAGATTACATAGTGGTAAGACAGAGGTTTAGGAACCAGGTTTTAAATTGTAGGACAGTTTCAGGGACAGATGTGGACTCTGACCACAATCTATTGGTTATAACCTGTAGATTAAAACTGAAGAAATTGCAAAAAGGTGGGAATTTAAGGAGATTGGACCTGGATAAACTGAAAGAACCAGAGGTCGTACAGAGTTTCAGGGAGAGCGTAAGGGAACAATTGACAGGAATGGGGGAAAGAAATACAGTACAAGACGAATGGGTAGCTCTGAGGGATGAAGTAGTGAAGGCAGCAGAGGATGAAGTAGGTAGAAGGACGAGGGCTAGTAGAAATCCTTGGGTAACAGAAGAAATATTGAATTTAATTGATGAAAGGAGAAAATATAAAAATGCAGTAAATGAAGCAGGCAAAAAGGAATACAAACGTCTCAAAATTGAGACCGACAGGAAGTGCAAAATAGCTAAGCAGGCATGGCTAGAGGACAAATGTAAGGATGTAGACGGTTATCTCACTAGGGGTAAGATAGATACAGCCTACAGGAAAATTAAAGAGACCTTTGGAGAAAAGAGAGCCACTTGTATCAATATCAAGAGCTCAGATGGAAACCCAGTTCTAAGCAAAGAGGGGAAAGCAGAAAGGTGGAAGGAGTATATAGAGGGTCTATACAAGGGCGATGTACTTGAGGACAATATTATGGAAATGGAAGAGGATGTAGATGAAGATGAAATGGAGATACGATACTGCGCGAACAGTTTGACAGAGAACTGAAAGACCTGAGTCGAAACAAGGCCCCGGGAGTAGACAACATTCCATTAGAACTACTGACGGCCTTGGGAGAGCCAGTCCTGACAAAACTCTACCATCTGGTGAGCAAGATGTACCAGACAGGCGAAATTCCCTCTGACTTTAAGAAGAATATAATAATTCCAATCCCAACGAAAGCAGGTGTTGACAGATGTGAAAATTACCGAACTATCTGTTTAATAAGTCACAGCTGAAAAAATACTAACACGAATTATTTACAGACGAATGGAAAAACTGGTAGAAGCCGACCTCGGGGAAGATCAGTTTGGATTCCGTAGAAATGTTGGAACACGTGAGGCAATACTGACCTTACGACGTACCTTAGAAGAAAGATTAAGGGAAGTAAAACCTACGTTTCTAGCATTTGTAGACTTAGAGAAAGCTTTTGACAATGTTGACTGGAATACTCTCTTTCAAATTCTAAAGGTGGCAGGGGTAAAATACAGGGAGCGAAAGGCTATTTACAATTTGTACAGAAACCAGATGGCAGTTATAAGAGTCGAGGGGCATGAAAGGGAAGCAGTGGTTGGAAAGGGAGTGAGACAGGGTTGTAGTCTCTCCCCGATGTTATTCGATCTGTATATTGAGCAAGCTGTAAAGGAAACAAAAGAAAAATTTGGAGTAGGTATTAAAATCCAGGGTGAATAAATAAAAACTTTGAAGTTCGCCGATGACTTTTTAATTCTGTCAGAGACAGCAAAAGACTTGGAAGAGCAGTTGAACGGAATGGACAGTGTCTTGAAAGGAGGATATAAGATGAACATCAACAAAAGCAAAACGAGGATAATGGAATGTAGTCGAATTAAGTCGGGTGATGCTGAGGGAATTAGATTAGGAATTGAGACACTTAAAGTAGTAAATGAGTTTTGCTGTTAGGGGAGCAAAATAACTGATGATGGTTGAAGTAGAGAGGATATAAAATGTAGACTGGCAATGGCAAGGAAAGCGTTTCTGAAGAAGAGAAATTTGTTAACATCGAGTATAGATTTAAGTGTCAGGAAGTCATTTCTGAAAGTATTTGTATGGAATGTAGCGATGTATGGAAGTGAAACGTGGACGATAAATAGTTTGGACAAGAGGAGAATAGAAGCTTTCGAAATGTGGTGCTACAGAAGAATGTTGAAGATTAGGTGGGTAGATCACGTAACTAATGAGGAGGTACTGAGCAGGATTGGGGAGAAGAGAAGTTTGTGGCACAACTTGACTAGAAGAAGGGATCGGTTGGTAGGACATGTCCTGAGTCATCAAGGGATCGTAGAGGGAGACCAAGAGATGAATACACTAAGCAGATTCAGAAGGATGTAGGTTGCAGTAAGTACTGGGAGATGAAGGAGCTTGCACAGGGTAGATTAGCATGGAGAGCTGCATCAAACCAGTCTCAGGACTGAAGACCAGAACAAGAATTCGTGAAATTCCCTCTACCACTGTTAGAAATTTTCGCATTCTACGAACTATTCCCGAAGCTCGAGTTTTTTTGTCTCCATTGCTTTCGTTTACATTATTATTGTAAACGTGCCAAAGAGAGTGATGAAAGAAAAACGACTTTTGCAAACGTTGCGCTAAAACTAGTTACGTTGACAATTCGATCCAAACTTAAACCCTCTCAACCACCGCATCTTCGTACTCAGAGGACCTGACGAATACAACGATCTAGTACTTTGTTTTATATTGTTAAATTTAACAATACTTTTTAGGTAAAATTCATAATAACGTCAATATTTCCATTTTTAAGTGCTCGACTAAGCTGGTGGTGTAATAAGGTGAATCAAAAATGGTTCAAATGGCTCTGAGCACTATGGGACTCAACTGCTGTGGTCATAAGTCCCCTAGAACTTAGAACTACTTAAACCTAACTAACCTAAGGACAGCACACAACACCCAGCCATCACGAGGCACAGAAAATCCCTGACCCCGCCGGGAATCTAACCCGGGAACCCGGGCGTGGGAAGCGAAAACGCTACCGCACGACCACGAGATGCGGGCAAGGTGAATCAAAGAAGATAAAAAAGTTGAAAGTGGGAAACAATTCGTGTAGTCGTAAATTTTGGTACAGTTCTAGGAGGGAGTGCTACGAGCAACATACTGCTGTGTATGAGAGTGGGGGAGCGTTATTCAGTCTTTAGTGAGAACGCATCCTTGTACAAAATTTAATTACATTAAATTTCCAACAGATAAGTTCCTGTTTATTTATTTCTGTAGGACTGATAGTTTGATCGTAGCCAGCGAGATTTATGAATGTCAGATATAACGTAGCGGGTTGCATAAAACGGGAGTGGTATGGGGAGTTGAATCACCATCATAGATCCGACGAGCATATCATTGTCTATGAGGCTGAATGTGGATTAATTTCACAGACATAATTTGTCGTCTGTCAGCATGTACCATTTTGTATCATGGCGTATCGTGGAGTGGCGGAATATTGTCAGTATTTCTACTAACTATTCCCAATTTGCTCTCAACGCATACACTTTGCTGAAGGCCATAGACATTTCCAAGCAAGCGCTGCTGATGATAAGAGAACTGCATCAGTAATAAGAACATTTATTGTATATGGTGCGGCGTGCGTGCCTGTATCTTTGTCCCCCCGGAAGCCGCGACCGATTGTAAATAACAACACAGCCATCCCAAATCCAAGAAAAGTCGCAGTAGCTTGTTGACATGTCAGCTAACGCCGACGCAGCAGCCTCAACATTCAAAACGGGCGAAAAAACCGAATTGTAAGTGGCCCGGTTGAGATTTGTCGCTATGACTCCCCCACACTTCTTGGCCATGTGCAGGGGGCACTTTCCTTTTGCCGCGCCACTTGCTGGAGAACTTGCGACGCGAAGACCAAGCCACCACCCTTAGTTTTGGAAATTTGTGGAACCGCGTGACCGCTATGGTCGCAGGTTCAAATCCTGCCTTGGGCATGGATGTGTGTGACGTCATTAGGTTAGTTAGGTTTAAGTAGTTCTAAGTTCTAGGGGACTGATGACCTCAGATGTTAAGTCCCATAGTGATCAGAGCCATTTGAACCATTTTTTTTTTTGTTGGAAATTTGTGGTAATTTTCTATGGGACCAAACTGCTGAGGTCATCGGTCCCTAGGACTACACATTATTTAATCTAACTGAAACTAGCTTACGCTAAGGACAAGACACACACCCATGCCCGAGGGAGGACTCGAACCTCCTACGGGGGTTGCCGCGCGAACCGTGGCAAACACCCTTAGTGTTTGTCACTGTAAAACGAAGTTAACGACACTATCAAACGAGACACCTAATATTTCATAAAAACAACCATTACGCTGGCTCGGATCAGAAGTGGTTGACGCAACCGACCTGGTCCGATAGATTGGTCACCTACGACTGTAGCCACGGCACCGCATCTCTGTTTCTAAGCGAATTATTTATTAATTCCGCTTATTCATGGATCACTTATCTTGTCATTGACGAATAACTTTCTCTTCCTCTGCAATATCCATATTAGGGCATTTGCGATCTGTTATGATTCCCACCTTTTTCTTGGTCTCCCAACATGTCTTTTCCCACTTTTTTAAAGTGACAGTATCACTGAATTCAATGGCGTCCGGATAGCTGCCGAGTTGTTGGACTTCTCCACGAGATGACCGCCTCTCCCACAAACGTTTTCCTGCTGTGAGTGCGTTGTAAAGGGCAGTAAAGGTCTCGAAAGAAGGGTAACAATGAGCATTTGGCGGAGAAGGGGCCAGTCTGTCGATAGGGAAGCAGTGTACCAGTGGACACTGTGCAGGCTCCGTGAAAGCTACAGGTATTTTTTTGCTATATTCTGCCGCCAGAACACAGCAGACGAGGTGTGAGGACTCTTATAAATGTGAGGCTGCAACTTTCTCGTCCCAAAAATACCTTTAGCTTGTAACGTCGGAAATGCATATCCTCCTATTTGCAGCTATTGTACTATAAATTTGTTTGCCTTATTTTTGTTACCTGAATATATGACATTTCTGTGTCTTTACATATTGTAATTGTTTATATATATTTATGCATTTATGTCGATGTATAATTGGTTTGTTTCGTAAATATTATTTGTATTTTTACGCTGGGTCTTGCCTAGGGAAAACTGCTATCGAACGATTACATCGATAGGTCGTGTGAAGAATCAAAGTGTGTAGGATCTTTGGTAGTGTTAACTCTGCCGCGTGGAGCGCGGGCAGAGAGGGAGTCTGGCTGGAGTAGCGAGTGGAGCAGGTGTGTTGTGTGACGCTCCCGTGAGTTGCCGCGCTTTCGGGGTTTGGCAGCATGTAATTGCGCTCGACTTGCGATGACAGTTTCTGACATGGTGTCGCGGACGGGAAGCATTATCTGGCGCACATAAAGAGCCCGTTTCGTCTGGTGACCGTGTCGAGAAGAACGCGCGCCAACATCCAGCTTCTGCAACAGCGACGGCCGACAATGTGTGACTGTCGCCACATCCTCGATCGACGGCTTCAAACCTTCAATCAACCAACAAGGAAGACTGGAAGCACGTAAAGTTTTGGAACTGTATGGCAGACCTCAGCTTTTCAAACTTTTAAAATTGTTGCATTACAAAATTACAGCAACTTAGCATGAACCTTTGTTGCTCATTGTCCCAATCGCATTACCAAGCAGGGTCCCTTCCTATTCCGAAATGAACCCGAGTGTCGTTGAAATTCAGACGCCAGCATTAAAGTACAATATAATTCAATTTCGCTGCTTTAATTTCAAAGTTTAGTTAAAGTATTCTTAGCTGGCTACAATATTTAGATTACACAAGCACAAATTAAGAGTGCGAGTTTTGTTACCGTATTTTAGCTTACCTGTGACTGCAGCTCAGCTTGGTACGTACTAAATTTTACTATTGTTAATTGTTCAGAATCATTTAATTCAAGTTCAAAGTTAAATCTCTTATTTCTAAATTGCGTAGATTCAAGTAGCTTTTGAAATGATTGTTGAGGTAGTCCAAGACTAACCGTATTTTACTGAATTTCAATATGCTTCAGAAAGAAAGCTCACTATTAACTTCAGTCACTAAATTAACTTTCGATTTTCCGGTTTTATTAATTCTTTTGCTAAATTAAGTCAGGGTGTAGCGAAATTTATTACTTCTGACAAACTTTCAGTTTTCACACTACACTTGTCAACCTTCAGTTGCCATGCTTCTAGTGCTAATTATATGTGTAATAATCTTTCTTTTTCAGTTACTATAGTAATTGTCCTTAGGACTGGCGACCGTAATTTCCCCCAAATCTCAAATATCTAATTACCGCTAGTTGATTGTTAACGTAACGGCCACACATGTACTTTCTTTATTAACTTTACCCCTATTTCAAAATTAATTTCACCAGTTTCATTAGCATTTTTCCTTTCATTTAGGTGTAACCCTTTCCTCCCTCTTTACCGACAAATTAACCTCGGTGACGATTGCTTTTCCCAAATTTCCATTAGGTACACGCGGTTTAATTTTTCACTGTCATTAAGGTCGATAAGTGAGGGGAGGTTACAAGTGGCGACCTGGTGACAGGACTATCTTCGGATTTGAGGTTGTTCTGGACACGAATTTTGCAAGCTGCACCCTCAGATAGATAAAGCAGATAGGAATCTAAGGAGGGTCATAGGAAAGAACATTTTAACGTGCTCCTTTGAGGCAACTACAGGACAGAGCCAAAACATATTCCTTTATTTAGCTGTAAGCCTCTAGGCGCTAAAGTACGGGAACTTCATTGGCCAGCCTGGTCAGAGGTAGTAGATTGGAAAATTATTGAGAGCTGGGAGGACACTCCAGAAGGACTGACATTTGTCACTGGATGACTGTTCGTGAGAGACTTCCGAAGAAGGGGCGAATGTTATGAGGGAGGACAGGAGGAACTAAGATGACTCTTCGTCTGCTGCTAATGAGAGAATCACTTCGAATATTGCTCTCAGAATCCTTTTGTGAGACAGTCATTTCGCATTCGAGCTCCAACTGGAGCATCACTTAATGTTTGCGTCAAGTAGTTTTACGGGATTCACAGGAATCGTCCAACATAGCCGACATCAGCACTGGCGGACAACACAACGAGGCTACCACAAAAATGGTAGTGTCTGCGTTCGGCTTCGGCGAGTATAGGTTGCAATCTGCTCAGTAAACATTAGTGTGTTAGTGAGTAGAAGGAAGACACCCTTCTGGCACGTATTATTTAACGAACTTAAATTTTGGAAATCACTGCCATCAAATCTCGGAAGCAAATAAGTGTGCTAATAATGTAGTAATCTACCTATAGTTTCCTGGTCTTGAATCTAAGCCAACTTCAGTTACTTGTAATTGTTCCATGTTGTTATGATTATTTGTCATTGAATAGGATGTTATTAAACATGCTCGTGTTACACTTCAGTGTAATTAATGCAATCGTTTTGAGTGAGAATTTATAATAAACAAAAAAAAACCTTTGGTAAGTTTGACTTTCATTACATACGTATCTTACCCAGTCACAAAATTAAACTACAGTGTCACTATTCCACTACCATTCTGAAATCTGTGGGGCCATAATTTTGCGTTAATGAAAGAGTCTTGGATCACAAGTAATATGTTACAGTCTTCATTGGGCCACTACATACCGATACAGGTTAATTATCTAAAGGCGTAGGCGATGGGGTAGAACCATTGCTAGTATCACGACAGTGATTGGAAACTTTGTTATGTGGTCACGAATAATAACTTGCACTTTTAAATTTTCAGAAATATTTTTAAAACATTTTGCCTAACGTAATGATCATAAAAGCAAAGAGAAGTAAAATTTTTGACAGTGAAAATTAGATTGGTTTATAATCATTTCTAGAAGCAAATCTGCTTTAGTTATAGAACTTCTGTTAGCACGAATTAAATAATCCATGTACGTGGTATTTCAGCTTTCTCTGGTTAATCTATAACTGATCTCTATCCTATAATGGTGAACAAACGTATGAAGTCATTTCAGCTCATCTGACAGACTGCACCCACCGACCAGAGTACCCACGACTGCCTTTGCCTTTAAGAAAATCACAGCTGAGTTACTACTGCGGCCAACCGTATCTGCCTGTCCGCTGACGCTATACCAATCGCCTCGGTAGGGTAAAAAATGGTTCAAATGGTTCAAATGGCTCTGAGCACTATGTAACTTAACATCTGAGGTCATCAGTCCTCTAGAACTTAGAACTACTTAAACCTAACTAACCTAAGGACATCACACACATCCATGCGCAAGGCAGGATTCGAACATGCGACCGTAGCAATCGCGCGGTTCGAGACTGAAGCTCCTAGAACCGCTCGGCCACTCTGGCCGGCTCCTCGGTTGGCGTCCTGACGTGCATAACATCTCCACTCGTCTCGAAAAAAATTCTCTTCGGTTCAGAACCGCAAATGGCGTCACTGTAATTGCTTCAGTTCTAATCAGTGTTAATTGGAGCTCAAGGTCTTCTTGGATGACTGCCACTTGAACGGCGAAAACAATTGTAACTTAGATTTGAACAAAAATAATTTTTTTCACCAAACAATATAAAAGACAACAATTCGTGCCATAATAGCATTAATTAATATTGTGCGTGAATATTTATCATCAATATTACGTTCATAAACGTGACAGCGTTAATAATTCTCTGCTAGCAAGGCAGCAACCGCTCTCGATTTGCACTGGCGCGAACACAGAACTGTTATACTCGGAAAACAGGATCTACTGCTATTAGCGGTTATGAATTTCGATGGGGCGAGGCCTTGCTGTAATATTATGCCACCGCAATATTTACAACCGTGCAACAGTAAATACATAAACAAAGCAACAAATATATGCTACTGTGTGCGTGGAACCCTTCACACGTTCCATCGTCAAACATTTTGTTACAATAACGCAACAGTATCGAAATTGGCAGAAATTGAATTACACCGAACTTGCATAAATGACTGATACTTTAACTTTACACTGAACTCTTGTCATTACTTTCATAGTTTCATTATGCATTTACCCGAAAATATCAGGTTATCGGCTGAGACACTGGAACAGAATCCGAGAGGAGCGGCGTCCAAGTATCAGTCCCGACGAGAAATTTCCCAAATACGTTAAGAATAACGTCGGAATTGTTCCTTTTGAAAAGCACATGACCGATTTTCTTCCCTGTCTTTCATGTATCCGATCTTTTGCTTCCCTTACCAACATCGTCATGTGCGAAATTTCTAAACACTAATTTCCTCCGACATCGCCGCCATGCGTTCTTTGGCAAAGCACTCCTAAATAACGTAAATGTACTGACACTCAGTCAGGATGAATTAAAATTACTTTTTGCGTTGCAGGGTTACACCGTTTTCTTAAATTTTTGACTGTTACCTGTATTGCTACATTCAGAGTTGTCTTTCAGGAGAAACGAAGAGATATTTTGATTCCTAGTTCTCGTTGCAAACCCATCGATAAGGAGAGAAGCGATAGTCTATGAACAGAGCTGAGCTGCCTGTCTCTCCTCGACAACTGTTTTAAGGGACGCTGCCACACGCCATAGGGACCAAAGCACACGCACGGCGGGTTGAGTTCTAACGAAGAGTTTCACGAATTGAAAAGTGGACAATTTCAAGGACCGACATCGTCATGAGCTCCATCAGAAGACGTCGTGTTCGGAGATAGAGAAAATTGGAAATCATCGATCAGACTTAGAAACGTAGAACTTTGTCATCAACGTCGTGTGCCGGTCCTCTATATAAGACTCGTGCCTGTCTTGCGTAGTACTTTCCTTGTTTAGGAAATGTTCAGCTCCTTTAACTGAATGGGTCAGTCTAAAAGTAAAGAACGTTTTGCACTGATGGCCACGCAATTTCAGCCCACCCCCGCCTCGGTGTCATAGATCTTCCTAATCGTCGACGCCGCTATGGAGCTAACAAGAGCAGGGACGATAGTTTATTGTTTATTTGCGCGGTTTCAAAATGTGTGACAAAATTAACGATCCCACCAATTGTGAGGCTCACAGGGTAATACTATTTCTGAATGCAAGATAGGTCCACCGTTCGAAATTTACTGACAATGGAGATTCACGAAAATGTAACGAATTAAGATTCCGTTCGAAATGATGCACCTTGTCTGGTAAAGGCCGAACGAATATTCTTGTTGAAGTCCGATCTTCAGTTGTGAGCGACGAACTCAGAGCAAAAATGAAGGACTATATTCAACGCGATGGCCTACAAAAAATTGTATGCGAAGTGAGTTCTTCGAGTTTTGAACAGAAAAAAATCTAAGAATGGGAGCTCCACTGACTTCTCCCACCCTACGAGCACGATGGTGGGGAGTTTTCCAACCGCATACTTGCTGAAGACGAGCTCTGTGTTTCGATCAAAAGTCTATAAAACTATCTCCAGCCAGTGGAACTGTTTCACTCCCGATCCCCAACATAACCAAAAACAGCGAAACAAAACTGCTACGGCCACACTGTTTAGGGTTCGAAAGGGCATCGTGCTCATCGACCTCATACTTAGAGGAGATACCACGAACGAAGCGTCATACTGTCATATCCTACTCCGATCAGCCGGCCGCGGCCGCTGTGGCAGAGTGGTTGTAGGCGCTTCAGTTCGGAACCGCGCTGCTGCTACGGTCGAAGGTTCGAATACTGCCTCGGGCAAGGATGTGTGTGATGTCCTTAGGTTAGTTAGGTTTAAGTAGTTCGAAGTCTAGGGGACTGATGACCTCAGATGTTAAGTCCCATAGTACTTACAGCCATTTGAACCATTTTTGAATTTAGTCGTCCATGCGGCACTGCGCTTCTTTACGGTAAGGGTAGCCTGCATTCTGCTGGGTTGACAAAGGATTTGCTCCGTAGTTCAAGTGATCGGTCTCTGAACAGCCGCCTTATAACCCCGAAATAACCCCGAGTGATTATGACTTTTTTCCAAAATTGAAAGATTTTTTGTGGAGAAAGTACTACGGAAATGAGAATGAAGTGCAAGTGAACATTAGTGACTTGTTCAACAACTTGGTGAAAAGTGATTCTGCAGAAAGGAATAGGAAAGCTTATGGTTCGCTCCGATAAAGGTTGAATTTGAACTGCAACTACGTAAAAAACAGCTAATTTATCAAAATATCTTGTAAAGTGAATTTTCTTTCATTGTCACGAATAAAATATTTGGATAAATAAATTTTCTTTGCTTTTGGGCTGACCCTTGTAACTATTGTGCAAGACTTCTTATTTCGTCTCATAAGTATTTGTGTGTTTTTGTTCATTTCTATAAAGCTTTTGACATTACTGATAGCAATAACCACTGAAAACTTGATATATTATTAAAAACCACTTTATAGACACGAGTCGTGTGGTACACACTGCCGTGGGAGTTAACGTCTGCAGAAACTTACAAAATTCAAGCTGAAAGAGGTATTCAGACTGTCGTCCCGTATCACAGAAAACAAGGATTGGTTATGAGACTGTCTTTTCCACTAGAAAACTGCGACTTCTTCTTAAATATTCTGGGATAATAAACGAAGAGCGCTAGTCCCTCTTTGTCTTACAGTTTTACTTTTATTGTGGTTCAAATGGTTCTGAGCACTTAACTTCTGAGGTCATCAGTCGCCTAGAACTTAGAACTAATTAAACCTAACTAACCTAAGGACATCACACACATCCATGCCCGAGGCAGGATTCGAACCTGCGACCGTAGCGGTCGCTCGGCTCCAGACTGTAGTGCCTAGAACCTCACGGCCACTCCGGCCGGCCTTTTATTATGATAACCGGTTTTCAGCTTTGAAGGCCATCTTCAGACATTTGCTGACAATTGTCGCCAAAGAAGTTAAAAAGGTTTGTGAACGAAATTGGAAAAGAAGTTACACATCTAGATTGAATCAGAAACGTACAGTAAATAACATTTTTGACAGTGTGGTAGTAATGCAATGTAGAAAGCTGAATAGTAAATGAATATAATTGGAGGAAACAATAAAAAAACTAATACAATACTGGAACTGCAAGTTACTTAACAATTTATATTAATAAAAAAGTCAATGAAATAAAATAAAGTTAGTGCTCGACAATGCCACTTCAGGATGTGAAAAACATGGAGAGTCATACACAAACCAATTTAAAAAAAGAATTATCAATGTAACTACAGGAAATATGAGGAACATAAACAATGTTCATAAGATAAAAAGAAATGAATGAATATAGGAAAATAGCGGAGTATGAGGAAACATACGGTAAATCCTACTTTTGAGAGTTTCGTGGTGTTGGATTATTTTCGTTCTGTAATTGCAGAAAGAAGCTGGATGTTTGTCTACATCGTAGATTCACTATTATTTTTTATGGGAAACACTCTCGTTTGTGTGAGGAAAGAATTACATTATGAGATAGGAGGTTGCCGCCAACAATGTCTGCACACATTTCTAACTTTCAAAACATCTGAGTGAAGTGTTGTATAGAACATATGCATTCTGTTGTATTCTGATGGTTTGTCTGCCATGAGTCAGCTATGTTCTTACCGGTTTCCTACTCGAAATGGTGCAAATAAGGTAAAGAACGTGTTCGTAGTGGATAATGTGTGTGTATTTGAAAAATCCTGTTGTTCTTCATTGAGCGGCGAGTAACTACTGATCTCAGCATTGCTTTTTTCATGCAATTAAATTACGACGTGCCGCTGAGAAACAGGTCCTGAAATGTGAAAGCTCAATGCTGCAATATGTCTCACCAAAATACTTAAGTGTGTTGCATGCTGAGACGGAGGTAGTCGCAAGCTGAAATGTCAGAATTACTATGACGTGGAAATCATCGTCATTTTATTCTTTGATAGTAAATATAAGCGAAACCAACACAGCGCATTTTTTTTCAGAGTTCGTGTTTAATATGGCAGAAATTATACGGTCTTACATCTCTGTAAACTGCTCCATCGGCAGGACTAAATATGTCAGCGCTGTGACTACCCGCATTCTGCGAGCTTACAAATTGTCTTCTCACTCTGCTCCATATTTACACAGGAATGAACAATTGCTGCTGCTTGTTACAGATTTTACGGAGCGATTTCCTCGGCTACTGTTGGAAGTACTAGGGTCTCCATACTTCCGGTAACTCCCGACACTTTTCTATGAGTAATATCTTGTTTCTTCCAGAACACCGGAGAATTTGGCAAAAGTGGTTTTACAACGCTTGGCCAGAAACTAGGCTCTTTCTTAATGAAACACGCGACTTTCGCTTCTGGAGTCATCATGACATATGTTGCATCAGGATGCCAGTAGAACATTTTTATGCTAGGAATTCTCCCTGAGAAAAGGTGATTGCTACTTGATATACTTTTCTTGAAGAGCAACGATATCTAAAATAGACGCTGATTTGTGAAAATTTAGATAATTAAATATTTTTTTCAATTTTCCATGCTGGAATATGATGGAGGAAAAGCTCGTAGTACTTTCACTCCAGTTGTATTTATTGACGAACAAATATTATATGCAGCTATTTCGAATTCAATACGTATCATCTGTCAGACGTTTAAATCGTAGCTAAATAAAACAAAGAAAAATTTGATTTAATAATTCCGTTCCTCTTCACATTCCTGATGATATACATGAAATATATTCAGTCTTTCCACCAGTTCCAGAGCATAATTTCAGTCTGCAACTATTATTAAAGCAGAATTTTCTGTGTAAAATGACATTTTAAGGAAGCCACTTGTCCTTTTTTTCCTGTTAGGGCGAAGTATCACTAGGGCTCGCCTATTAATGAGTGTGGTTACAGGAGTGTAATAATACCCACCATTTAATGAAATGAATGTCGTTGTACTTTATTCTGTACACCACAGAGATTTTGCAAATATATTGACGAGAAGAAAAATAAAAGCATTCTTCCATAGCGGTATCATCAATGTAATAGTATCGCAGAGCATTACTTTCGTGTATAGACAGAAAGAGCAAAGTGAATAATGTATCACTACTTGAACGAATTAAAATGAGTTACTTCAAGACGCTTTTCTTTCATTGCTTCTTTTTTCCTGTGCGCATACAATAGAAAGTTGACGTTAAGGCATTTTGTTGCGGAGGATTTTGTCCTGAACATTCACAGTGCTCACATTCAAATACTGAGTCAAGAATCACTATTTCCTTCCACATATGAGTCGCGTAATGGTTACTACGATAAAGCTGGAGACAATCGGGGTCCTAAAAACTTCGCTAATGACCGTCTTCTTTACCGTGTACTACTATCAGCGAAGAAATAGGGAGGGAACATAAATAAGTGTCACCTACCTCCCATCCTCGAGATAATCTTTGCACCTGCAATAGCGGTTAGTTACGTGTCAATTCCGCTACTAACTTCTTCAATCAGTAACTTGTTCAAGCACACGGGGGTGAATTTTATGGACCCCATTGTATACCTTTAAGCCTCAGAAAATACTAGAAATATCAGCGGAAACAAAACGGGAGGAAAAAGGAAACTCGGCTGCTCCACAGTATTATTAAATTACGCCAATTACTAGACCACGAGAGTGAAGTAAAAGAGATAAAGATTCTGCGCGTCCCATATTACGTACCCTCCTCCATACTTCGTCAACTTGAGCCTTCAATACCGTCCATCGTCCTTGAGCACTAGCGTAGTTCTGTTATGAGGAATGATGCCATTCGCTGACGAATTTACGCTCCTAATCAGTCAGATATTAAACAATATCTTCAGCTGATTTAATAACTAGAGAAAACAGTAACAGCAATTTAAATGAACTAAGAATCATTGTTGAATACATTTTCTTGCTCGGCGTGATAATTGGCTTGAGAGATGGAGGCTCAGTCAGTGTGTTATCATTCTTATTCTTATTATTATTATTTCTTTTATTTGTTCCCACTGTCGTGCTGGACTTCTGCTGAGGGGCTACTGGTGTCGTTTTTTATCTTTTGTTTCACTATTTTGTATAGTTAACCACCCCGTAGTTTGGCAGATATTATGTTAGATTTTAATCTGTCACTGGGCCAAACCCCCATTTCCTGTGCCTATTCCGTAAGCTCCTGTAATTACTAGTAAGAGTTTGTACGAGTCTGTATTTGATGATGGTATTTTTGCGCAATGGAAACGGGTGCCATCACTGATAGCCAATTTTAAATTTATCTTTGTGTTCCATTTCCGGGCTTGTCATGACGTCATTGGCCAAAGTCGATGGACTGTATCGAAGACTGTTACTTGTCGGCCACACTTGGTACAGAGGACTGTAGATTCCAAATGCACATTGATGTTGTTGTTGTTGTGGTCTTCAGTCTTGAGACTGGTTTGATGCAGCTCTCCATGCTACTCTATCCTGCGCAAGCCCCTTCATCTCCCAGTACCTACCGCAACCTACATCCTTCTCAATCTGCTTAGTGTATTCATCTCTTGGTCTCCCTGTACGAGTTTTACCCTCCACGCTGCCCTCCAATGCTATTTTTGTGATCCCTTGATGCCTCAGGACATGTCCTACCAACCGATCCCTTCTTCTAGTCAAGTTGTGCCACAAACTTCTGTTCTCCCCAATCCTATTCAATACCTCCTCATTAGTTACGTGATCTACCCACCTAGTCTTCAACATTCTTCTGTAGCACCACATTTCGAAAGCTTCTATTCTCTTCTTGTCCAAACTATTTATATTGTCCATGTTTCACTTCCATACATCGCTACACTCCATACAAATACTTTCAGAAATGACTTCCTTATACTTAAATCTATACTCGATGTTAGCAAATTTCTCTTCTTCAGAAACGCTTTCCTTGCCATTGCCAGTCTCCACATTATATCTTCTCTACTTCGACCATCATCAGGTATTTTGCTCCCCAAATAGCAAAACTCCTTTACTACTTTAAGTGTCTCATTTCCTAATCCAATTCCCTCAGCATCACCCGACTTGATTTGACTACATTCCATTATCCTCGTTTGCTTTTGTTGATGTTCATCTCATATACTCCTTTCCAGACACTATCCATTCCGTTCATCTGCTCTTCCAAGTCCTTTGCCGCCTCTGACAGAATTACCATGTCATCGGAAAACCTCAAAGTTTTTATTTCTTCTCCATGGATTTTAATACCTACTCCGAATTTTTCTTTTGTTTCCTTCACTGCTTGCTCAATATACAGGTTGAATAACATCGGGGATAGGCTACAACCCTGTTTCACTCCCTTCCCAAACACTACTTCCCATTCATGCCTCTCGATTCTTATAATTGCTAACTGGTTTCTGTACAAATTGTAAATAGCCTTTCGCTCCCTGTATTTTACCCCTGCCACCTTCAGAATTTGAAACAGAGTCAACATTGTCAAAAGCTCTCTGTAAGTCTACAAATGCTAAAAACGTAGGTTTGCCCCTTCCTTAATGTAGCTTCTAAGATGCGTCGTAGGGCTAGTATTGCCTCACGTGTTCCAACATTTCTACGGAATCCAAACTGATCTACCCCGAGGTCGGTTTCTACTAATTTTTCCATTCTTCTGTAAAGAATTCGTGTTAGTATTTTGCAGCTGTGACTTATTAAACTGATAGTTCGGTAATTTTCACATCTGTCAACACCTGCTTTCTTTGGGATTGGAATTATTATATTCTTCTTGAAGTCTGAGGGTATTTCGCCTGTTTGATACACCTTGCTCACCAGATGGTAGAGTTTTGTCAGGACTGGCTCTCCCAAGGCCGTCAGTAGTTCCAATGGAATGTTGTCTACTCCGTGGGCCTTGTTTCGACTCAAGTCTCTCAGTGCTCTGTCAAACTCTTCACGCGGTATCATATCTCCCATTTCATCTTCATCTACATCCTCTTCCATTTCCATAATACTGTCCTCAAGTACATCGCCCTTGTATAGACCTTCTATATACTGTTTCCACCTTTCTGCTTTCCCTTCTTCGCTTAGAAGTGGGTTTCCATCTGAGCTCTTGATGTTCATGCAAGTGGTTCTCTTATCTCTAAAGTTCTCTTTAATCTTCCTGTAGGCATTATCTATCTTACCGCTAGTGAGATAAGCCTCTACATCCTTACATTTGTCCTCTAGCCATGCCTGCTTAGCTGTTTTGCACTTCCTGTCGATCGCATTTTTGAGACGTTTGTATTCCTATTTGCCTGCTTCATATACTGCATTTTTATATTTTCTTCTTTCATCAATTAAATTCAATGTATCTTCTGTTATCCAAGGATTTCTACTAGCCCTCGTCTTTTTACCTACTTGATCCTCTGCTGCTTTCACTACTTCATCCCTCAAAGCTACCCATTCTTCTTCTACTGAATGAGGGCATTCCTGTCAATTGTTCCCTTATACTCTCCCTGAAACTCTGTACAACCTCTGGTTCTTTCAGTTTATCCAGGTCCCATCTCCTTAAATTCCCACCTTTTTGCAGTTTCTTCAGTTTTAATCTACAGGTCATAACCAATAGATTGTGGTCAGAGTCCACATCTGCCCCTGGAAATGTCTTACAATTTAAAGCCTGGTTGCTGAATCTCTGTCATACCATTTGATAATCTATCTGAAACCTGTCAGTATCTCCAGGCTTCATCCATGTATACAACCTTCTTTTATGATTCTTGAACCAAGTGTCAGCTATGATTAAGCTGTGCTCTGTGCAAAATTCTACCAGGCATCTTTCTCTTTCATTTCTTAGCCCCAATCCATATTCACCTACTACGTTTCCTTCTCTCCCTATTCCTAATATCGAATTCCAGTCACCCACGACTATTAAATTTTCGTCACCCTTCACTATCTGAATAACTTCTTTTCTTTCATCATACATTTCTTCAATTTCTTCGTCATCTGCAGAGGTAGTTGGCATACAAACTTGTACTACTGTAGTTGGCGTGGGCTTCATATCTATCTTGGCCACAATGATGCGTTCACTATGCTGTTTGTAGTAGCTTAACCGCATTCCTATTTTCATATTCATTATTAAACCTACCCCTCATTACCCCTATTTGATTTTGTGTTTATAACCCTGTAGTCACCTGACCAGAAGTCTTGTTCCTCCTGCCACCGAACTTCACTAATTCCCACTATATCTAACTTTAACCTATCCATTTCCCTTTTTAAATTTTCTAACCTACCTGCCCGATTAAGGGATCTGACATTCCACACTCCGATCCGTAGAACGCCAGTTTTCTTCTCCTGATAACGACATCCTCTTGAGTAGTCCCCTCCCCGAAATCCGAATGGGGGACTATTTTACCTCCGGAATATTTCATCCAAGAGGACACCATCATCTTTTAACCATACAGTAAAGCTGCATGCCGTCGGGAAAAATTACGGCCGTAGTTTCCCTTTTTTTCAGCCGTTCGCAGTACCAGCACAGCAAGGCCGTTTTGGTTAGTGTTACAAGGCCAGATCAGTCAGTCATCCAGTCTGTTGTTCCTGCAACTACTGAAAAGGCTGCTGCCCCTCTTCAGGAACCACACGTTTGTCTGGCCTCTCAACAGATAGCCCTCCGTTGCGGTTGCACCTACGGTACGGCTATCTGTAGCGCTGAGGCACGCAAGCCTCCCCACCAACGGCAAGGTTCATGGTTCATGGGGGTGTTGCACATTGATAACCTAAGAATAATCAAACTTCTCATGATTCAAAACAATAAAACTGTAGTCATGAACGTCGAGGTACTGTGAAAAAGGGCTTTGTTCATGTGATTCATAAAATTAACAACAAATTTCTTACGTAGTTCTCAGAATCGTTCTGTTTGCACCTGTTTCATGAATTGGTCTAAGATTCGGTAAGAAACCTACGACAAATCAGGATCTGTTCCATCTTAAGGCCGAACGAAATTCAAAAGCATAGGCGGTATTAATAGATTAACTATCGGTATTAGTTTTACTGGTAAGAAAATTATGTGTAACACGTCTGCCATAATTATATGAGGGCGTGGTTTATGGAGGGACTCCTACAAGGCTGGGAAGCTATATAAAATTATTGCTAAAAAGCAGCTAACTAACGGACTCTAATACTCCTTGCTGCTAGACGATTCTGGGCAGCGACTTAATGTTAGAAGTCATTAAGAGAATATATTATCCGAAATTAGCAGCAGCGCTTTAATGCTGCTCCTTAATATCCTTGTAATAAACTAACATTAAATCACTGTGAAAGAATGCAAAAGCGGAAGAAGTAAATGGTTCATCCGTGTCACGCCACTAAAACCCTGCGCTGGCACCAGAAGGAATACTACGTCATGGTGCGTGTGGACAAAAACGAAGATACAAAACGGATGCCTCTAACACATCCTGTAAGTAAAACAAAGAACCGAAGATGGACAACAACCAAGAACAGACGGAAAATATAAATGTACGAGGGTTCTCCAGAAAGTAATGCTTCACATTTTTTTTCTCAGCCGAAAACAATGCTACGAATGCGAAACGTTACGTCTGTACTATTTTCAATCTCCTGAGCGAGCGCGCCAAGATACAAGGTTCAAATGGCTCTGAGCGCTATGGGACTTAACAGCTATGGTCATCAGTCCCCTAGAACTTAGAACTACTTAAACCTAACTAACCTAAGGACATCACACAACACCCAGCCATCACGAGGCAGAGAAAATCCCTGACCCCGCCGGGAATCGAACCCGGGAACGCGGGCGTGGGAAGCGAGAACGCTACCGCACGACCACGAGATGCGGGCGCCAAGATTCAATCGCTTCCGACTGATAGCGTAGCTGCAGGACATATTCAAAATGCCATCTGTAGGTGACGTGCGTTACAAGCAACGTGCCGTCATGTAATTTCTCACTGCAGAGAAAGAAATTGGGGAATATTCACAGACGCTTGTGCAAAGTCTATGGGCCATCTGCTCTCGACAGAACTACAGTTAGTCGCTTGGCACGGAGGGTGAGGTCATCAGAATTCTGTTCGGGTGAGTTCCACGATTTGCTGCGTTCTGGGAGACCATACACGGCTGTCACACCTGACATATGGCAGCAGTGCATTACTTTCTGGACAACCCTCTTATTATTAGTTGTGCTACTATAACAAACTGGAAGAATTTAAAATGATTATTAACGCAGTTAGGATGGAGTTGAACGTTTAGAAGCAATTTATAATGCATTCCTTAATTTTTCGTCAGTTTTGTTTCCTTTTTTTCAGGTGAACTGTGTGAAACATTTTAGCAACATGGGACTTCCACATTTGATTCGATTTCTTTCAACTACCGTCCAGCGTGTGGAGAATGGGATGAAGATTTTCTGAACTTATACACTATTGGCCACAAAAATTGCTACACCAAGAAGAAATGCAGACGATAAACGCGTATTCATTGGACAGATATATTATACTAGAACTGAAATGTGATTACAATTTCACGCAGTTTGGGTGCATAGATCCTGTGAAATCAGTACCCAGAACAACCAACTGTGGCCGTGATAAGGGCCTTGATAAGCCTGGGCATTAAGTCAAACAGAGCTTGGATGGCGTGTACAGGTACAGCTGCAAATGCAGCTTCAACACGATACCACAGTTCATCAACAGTAGTGACTGGCATATTGCGACGAGCCAGTTGCTAGGTCACCATTGACCAGACGATTTCAATCGGTGAGAGATCTGGAGAATGCGCTGGCCAGGGCAGCAGTCGAACATTTTCTGTATCCAGAAAGGCCCGTACCGGACCTGCAACATGTGGTCGTGCATTATCCTGCTAAAATGTAGGGTTTCGCAGGGATCGAATGAAGGGTAGCGCCACAGGTCGTAACATATCTGAAATGTAACGTCCACTGTTCAAAGTGGCGCCAGTGCGAACAACAAGTGACCGAGACGTGTAACCATTGGCACCCCATACCATCATGCCGGGTGATACGCCAGGATGGCAATGACGAATACACGTTTCCATTGTGCGTTCACCGCGATGTCGCCAAACACGGATACGACCCTCATGATGCTGTAAACGGAACCTGGATTCATCCGAAAAAATTACGTTTTGCCATTCGTGCACCCAGGTTCGTCGTTGAGTACACCATCGCAGGCGCTCCTGTCTGTGATGCAGCGTCAATGGTAACCGCAGCCGTGGTCTCCGAGCTGATAGTCGATGCTGCCGCAAACGTCGTCGAACTGTTCGTGCAGATGGTTGTTGTCTTGCAAATGTCCCCATCTGTTGACTCAGGGGTCGAGACGTGGCTGCACGATCCGTTACAGCTATGCGGATAAGATGCCTGTCATCTCGACTGCTAGTGATACGTGGCCTTTGGGATCCAGCACGGCGTTCCGTATTACCCTCCTGAACCCACCAATTCCATATTCTGCTAACAGTCATTGTATCTCGACCAAGGCGAGCAGCAATGTCGCGAAACGATAAACCGCAATCGCGGTAGGCTACAATCCGACCTTTATCAAAGTCGGAAACGTGATGGTACGCATTTCTCCTCCTTACACGAGGCATCACAACAACGTTTCACCAGGCAACGCCGGTCAACTGCTGTTTGTGTATGAGAAATCGGTTGGAAACTTGCCTCATGTCAGCACGTTGTAGGTGTCGCCACCGGCGCCAACTTTGTGTAAATGCTCAGAAAAGCTAATCATTTGCATATCACAGCATCTTCTTCCTGTCGGTTAAATTTCGCGTCTGAAGCATGTTATCTTTGTGGTGTAGGAATTTTAATGGCCAGTAGTGTATTATTGCAGAATGGATTCCTGTTCCAGCATGAGTCATGCAAAAAAGGTACCTTACTGAAGACGTGGTTGCAACAGTGAGGATGAGGTTGAAGGTGAAGGAATAGGTAGTGATATCAGTATACAGTTGGCCCTTTGCTCTGTGTACAGAATATTTAAGCGATAAACGTTGCTCGGTAGAGCAATGAAGCACGCAGAAGGCATGCTCGTATGACAGAGTAAATTCGTACACACGCACGCACGCACGCACGCTCTCTCTCTCTCTCTCTCTCTCTCTCTCTCGCACACACACACACACACACACACACACACACACACACACACACACACACACACACACCATCGGCGAAAATGTAAATGATTAGAGTTACAATATTCTCTGTGAAATTAGAACGACGAGTAAATCGCGTTAGCCTTCTTCCCGTTGTTAGCAGGCCTGATAGGGTAGATAAGAAGAGTGAACAATGTCATATGTCGATTCATCTCTGTCAACATGGAGATGCCACATACTCGTGTGGAAACACGTTGTCAAAATCTTGTCACTGTGGCCCAACGTCGGGTTGTATGGGAACGTGACGACGGATGTGCTCGTCGTCAAGGTTTCGACCGACCACGTCCGTATCCCATTACGGAGGAGCGCAATATTGTACACCAGGCACATTGACACCCCTTCGCATATGCCCCTGCCATCCGAGTCTCTGCAACATTCTGAGTCATCCCGTAATTTTTGTCAGATTCTTGCAGCAACCGAACAGCCAGACACAGGAGACGGGCCCGCATCTCGTGGTCGTGCGGTAGCGTACTCGCTTCCCACGCCCGGGTTCCCGGGTTCGATTCCCGGCGGGGTCAGGGATTTTCTCTGCCTCGTGATGGCTGGGTGTTGTGTGCTGTCCTTATGTTAGTTAGGTTTAAGTAGTTCTGAGTTCTAGGGGACAGATGACCATAGATGTTAAGTCCCATAGTGCTCAGAGCCATTTGAACAGGAGACGGTCGTTAACATGAAAAAACAAACATGAGCACATAGAGTGTTGCCGTTACCTGTATACGTGGACAACTGATGAATGACATTCCATTGCGTTCAGCGATACGTAACCGTTTGGCACTAACCTGGATTGCCATCGTCGGCGGGTATGGCGACGATATGACGATTTTTTCCGTTTTTCCAGTGCTTTGGAGAGGCCTAACGGTGTTACTTCTGGCATCATGATCTGGCGAGCCATCGGATATGGCCGGCCGGTGTGGCCGAGCGGTTCTAGGCGCTACAGTCTGGAACCGCGCAACCGCTTCCTGCCTCGGGCACGGATGTGTGTGATGTCTTTAGGTTAGTTAGGTTTAAGTAGCTCTAAGTCTAGAGGACTGATGACCTGAGAAGTTAATTCCCATAGTGCTCAGAGCCATTTGAACTATTTTGAACCATCGGATATGCCTTCACGGATGGTAGTGATTGAAAGACCTCCGATAGCGCAATGGAACATCACGGAAATCCTGCGTCCTCACTGGTTATCTCTCACACGATAGTACCGTGGTGCCCTTTCTCATGAAGACGATGCTAGTCCACGCTCACACGTCACTCTGTGTATAGTGTGCATGATACTGAGGCGCGCATGTGGCTCGAGAGATCTCCAGCTCGAATGTCAACTCTGTCCCTGTGCCAGATCGGGGGTATTAAGGGCCTGACAAGTGGGTTCATACTTTTGAATGTTGGCAATCTTCCAATTTGCTTCTGTCTTGGGTTCTTCGACCGACGTTCGTCTGATGATTTTACTGACGTTTCGCCAGCATGAGTGGCTGGCATTGTCAAAGCTTCACCCTCCATTGCCGGTGGTGAACTGGAACCGAGCTCGCGGCCGCAGACTATATGTACCTGGCGTGCCAACGTCCGAGGGCTTCTCCGCGCTCATTTCCGGTGCGGTTCTCCGCTTGCAGCCTGCGACGGTCGTTCGCTGCAGTACGGGAAGCCAGGATGTGTTTACCTTAAGGCTTTCCTCTTTCTTGTTGAAGCTGTTCCCGTGATTGTGTATTTCTATAGCTTCTCTAAACATGCGGGTGTGATAGTGCTACTCTACAGCCAGAACTTCCGTGTCGATGAATTTTATTATATGGTCGGTCTCACTCAGCGCGTGCTCTACTTTCCGATTTCTCCAACTGCCCCAACCTGCAATGTCGCTTATGTTCATTGATCCTGGTGTTGATTGATCGTCCAGTCATTCCCACATAAACTTTTCCGCATGTGGATGGTAAAAGGTATATTCCCGTCATTGCAAGTGGGGTCCCTTTTATCCTTTGCCGATTTAAGACATTCTTTGATCTTCCATGTCGGTTTGAAAATTGTCTTGCACAAACACGGCGTAAATACAGTGATGACTGATATCAGTCGAAATCGATTTACAACAAGATAAATAAATTATGGTTCCGCGACTGGTTGCTACATTCCTTATAATTTAGGGTACATACTGTCACGTTATCTGTAAATTTGCCTCGATACTGTAATCACTAAAGTAACATCTTTGTAGTCCCAAAGCAAAGACTGCGCACAGATCAGTGCAGCGTCGCAAAACGCCATCAAGAAGGCGCTGATCCACGCACGACTGAAAGAGCGGACTGCGCCACACTTCCAGGAAGACAGAGTTCTGCGACCCTTATCGATGCTGATTTAACAAGCCGCCCAACAGCATCACACATTCTCAATTGCTGAAGTTTGATTTCGTTTCCTCTCCCATTTTCAAAACTTCACTTTCTTCTCAGACAGAGAATATAAGCCAATACTTTACTCGACACTCGGCAGTGGTCCATCTTGAGCGTGTCGCATTAGGTAGGACATATCCACACAGCAGTTTTTTGCGCATCTTTGAAGACTCGTTTTGCTAGCACGTTTGTAGCTATGAAAGACAATACTGCGTCATTATGAATCGAACTGAAAAGCAAAAAAAGAGGGGGAGAGAGAGGGAAAGGAAGAGGCAGAGGGAGACACGATAATTTATGTTTTCTTCCTAAGTATGTATATGTTCAGAAAAATTCAGGAATACAGAAATACAACTCACTTAGGACTGAAATAAATAGGAAGTGCAAGGAAGCTAAGGCGTAATGGCTGCATGAAGTGTGCGAAGAAATCGAATAAGAAATCATTGTCGGAATTCCTGAGTCAGCATACAGAAAACCATACCCCCTGAACCATGGACCTTGCCGTTGGTGGGGAGGCTTGCGTGCCTCAGCGATACAGGTGGCCGTACAGTAGGTACAACCACAACGGAGGGGTATCTGTTGAGAGGCCAGACAAACGTGTGGTTCCTGAAGAGGGGCAGCAGCCTTTTCAGTAGTTGCAAGGGCAACAGTCTGGATGATTGACTGATCTGGCCTTGTAACAATAACCAAAACGGCCTTGCTGTGCTGGTACTGCGAACGGCTGAAAGCAAGGGGAAACTACGGCCGTAATTTTTCCCGAGGGCATGCAGCTTTACTGTATGATTAAATGATGGTGGCGTCATCTTGGGTAAAATATTCCGGAGGTAAAATAGTCCCCCATTCGGATCTCCGGGCGGGGACTACTCAAGAGGATGTCGTTATCAGAAGAAAGAAAACTGGCGTCCTATGGATCGGAGCGTGGAATGTCAGATCCCTCAATCAGACAGTTAGGTTAGAAAATTTAAAAAGGGAAATGGATAGGTTAAAGTTAGATATAGTGGGAATTAGTGAAGTTCGGTGGCAGGAGGAACAAGACTTCTGGTCAGGTGACTACAGGGTTATAAACACAAAGTCAAATAGGGGTAATGCAGGAGTATGTTTAATAATGAATAGGAAAATAGGTATGCTGGTAAGCTACTACAAACAGCATAGTGAGCGCATTATTGTGGCCAAGACAGATACGAAGCCCACGCCTACTACAGTAGAACAAGTTTATATGCCAACTAGCTCTGCAGATGACGAAGAAATTGAAGAAATGTATGATGATATAAAAGAAATTATTCAGATAGTGAAGGGAGACGAAAATTTAATAATCATGGGTGACTGGAATTCGAGTGTAGGAAAAGGGAGAGAAGGAAACGTAGTAGGTGAATATGGATTGGGGCTAAGAAATGAAAGAGGAAGCCGCCTGGTAGAATTTTGCACAGAGCACAACTTAATCATAGCTAACACTTGGTTTAAGAATCATGATAGAAGGTTGTATACATGGAAGAACCCTGGAGATACTAAAAGGTATCAGATAGATTATATAATTGTAAGACAGAGATTTAGGAACCAGGTTTTAAATTGTAAGACATTTCCAGGGGCAGATGTGGACTCTGACCACAATCTATTGGTTATGACCTGTAGATTAAAACTGAAGAAACTGCAAAAAGGTGGGAATTTAAGGAGATGGGACCTGGATAAACTGAAAGAACCAGAGGTTGTACAGAGTTTTAGGGAGAGCATAAGGAAACAATTGACAGGAATGGGGGAAAGAAATACAGTAGAAGAAGAATGGGTAGCTTTGAGGGATGAAGTAGTGAAGGCAGCAGAGGATCAAGTAGGTAAAAAGACCAGGGCTCTTAGAAATCCTTGGGTAACAGAAGAAATATTGAATTTAATTGATGAAGGGAGAAAATATAAAAATGCAGTTAATGAAGCAGGCAAAAAGGAATAAAAACGTCTCAAAAATGATATCGACAGGAAGTGCAAAATGGCTAAGCAGGGATGGCTAGAGGACAAATGTAAGGATGTAGAGGCTTATCTCACTAGGGGTAAGATAGATACTGCCTACAGGAAAATTAAAGAGACCTTTGGAGATAAGAGAACCACTTGTATGAACATCTAGAGCTCAGATGGAAACCCAGTTCTAAGCAAAGAAGGGAAAGCAGAAAGGTGGAAGGAGTATATTGAGGGTCTATACAAGGGCGATGTACTTGAGGACAATATTATGGAAATGGAAGAGGATGTAGATGAAGATGAAATGGGAGATACGATACTGCGTGAAGAGTTTGACAGAGCACTGAAAGACCTGAGTCGAAACAAGGCCCCCGGAGTAGACAACATTCCATTGGAACTAGTGACGGCCTTGGGAGAGCCAGTCCTGTCAAAAATTCTACCATCTGGTGAGCAAGATGTATGAAACAGGCGAAATACCCCCAGACTTCAAGAAGAATATAATAGTTCCAATCCCAAAGAAAGCAGGTGAAAATTACCGAACAATCAGTTTAATAAGCCACAGCTGCAAAATACTAACACGAATTCTTTACAGACGAATGGGAAAACTAGTAGAAGCCGACCTCGGGGAAGATCAGTTTGGATTCCGTAGAAATACTGGAACACGTGAGACAATACTGACCTTACGACTTATCTTTGAAGAAAAATTAAGGAAAGGTAAACCTACGTTTCTAGCATTTGTAGACTTAGAGAAAGCTTTTGACAATGTTGACTGGAATACTCTCTTTCAAATTCTAAAGGTGGCAGGGGTAAAATACAGGGAGCGAAAGGCTATTTACAATTTGTACAGAAGCCAGATGGCAGTTATAAGAGTCGAGGGACATGAAAGGGAAGCAGTGGTTGGAAAGGGAGTGAGACAGGGTTGTAGCCTCTCCCCGATGTTATTCAATCTGTATATTGAGCAAGCAGTAAAGGAAACAAAAGAAAAATTCGGAGTAGGTATTAAAATCCATGGAGAAGAAATAAAAACCTTGAGGTTTGCCGATGACATTGTAATTCTGTCAGAGACAGCAAAGGACCTGAAAGAGCAGTTGAACGGAATGGACAGTGTCTTGAAAGGAGGATATAAGATGAACATCAACAAAAGCAAAACGAGGATAATGGAATGTAGTCGAATGAAGTCGGGTGATGCTGAGGGAATTAGATTAGGAAATGAGACACTTAAAGTAGTAAAGGAGTTTTGCTATTTGGGGAGCAAAATAACTGATGATGGTCGAAGTAGAGAGGATATAAAATGTAGACTGGCAATGGCAAGGAAAGCGTTTCTGAAGAAGAGGAATTTGTTAACATCGAGTATAGATTTAAGTATCAGGAAGTCATTTCTGAAAGTATTTGTATGGAGTGTAGCCATGTATGGAAATGAAACATGGACGGTAAATAGTTTGGACAAGAAGAGAATAGAAGCTTTCGAAATGTGGTGCTACAGAAGAATGCTGAAGATTAGATGGGTAGATCACATAACTAATGAGGAAATATTGAATAGGATTGGGGAGAAGAGAAGTTTGTGGCACAACTTGACCAGAAGAAGGGATCGGTTGGTAGGACATGTTCTGAGGCATCAAGGGATCACCAATTTAATATTGGAGGGCAGCGTGGAGGGTAAAAATCGTAGGGGGAGACCAAGAGATGAATACACTAAGCAGATTCAGAAGGATGTAGGTTGCAGTAGGTACTGGGAGATGAAGAAGCTTGCACAGGATAGAGTAGCATGGAGAGCTGCATCAAACCAGTCTCAGGACTGAAGACCACAACAACAACAACATACAGAAAAGTCAGAGCAACATTCCGTGAAATTAAAATCAAGGCTGGTAACATTCACAGTGCAACGGGCATCCCGCAGTCAATTGCAGTGGAGAGAGCGGATAGATACAAAGAGTACGCTGAAGGCCCGTATGAGGGCGAAGACTTATCTGAAGACTTGATAGAAGACGAAATAGGAGTCAGTTTACAAGAGATAAGGAATCCAGTATTAGAAACATAATTTAAAAGAGCTTTGGAATACATTAGATTGAATAAGGCAGTGGGGATAGACAACATTCCATCAGAATTCCTAAAATGTTAGAGGGAAGAAGCAACAAAGCCACTATTTCTGTTGGTCTGTAGATTGTGTGAGTCTGACGACATACTATCTGACTTTCGGAAAAATAACATTCACACAATTCCGAAGACTGCAAAAGCTGACAAACGCGAGAATTATCGCACAATCAGCTTTAACAGCTCATGCATCCCAGTTTCAGACAAGGATAATACACAGAAGAATGGAAAAGAAAATTGAGAATGAGCTAGATGACGATCAGTTTGGCTTTAGGAAAGGTAAAGACACCAGAGAGGCAATTCTGACGTTGCAGTTGATAACAGAAGCAAGAGTAATGAAAAACCGAAACACGTTTGTAGGATCTGTCGACCTACAAAAAGTGACAGTGTCAAATGGCAACATGTTTGAAATTCTGAGAAAAATAGGGGTAAGCTCTAGTGAAAGAGGGGTAACATAAAATGTGTACAAGAGCAAAGAGGGAATAATAAGAATGGAAGACAAAGAACGAAGTTCTCGGATTAAAAAAGGGTGCAGGTCTGGGACCTAGTCTCTCGCTCATAATGTTTAATTCATACATCGAAGAAAGATAACGATGATATGATTCGATGATGACGTTGCTATCCGCAGTGAAAATGAAAAAGAATTACAGAATCTGCTGACTAGAATGAACAATCTAATAAGTAGAGAATATGGATTAAGAGTAAATCGAAGAAAGACGAAAGTAATGAGAGGTAACAGAAATGACATCATCGAGAAACCTAACATCGAGACTGGTGATCTACTACCTAGGCAGCAAAATAGCCCATAACTGACGGAGCAAGGAGGACATAAAAAGCATATTAGAACTGGCAAAAAGAGCCTTTCTGGCCAAGAGAAGTCTACTAGTATCAAACACAGGCCTTAATTTGAGGAAAAAATTTCTGAGAATCTACTTTTTGGGCCCAGCAATGTATGTTAGTGAAATATGGACTGTGCGAAAAGCGGAAAAAAGATTCGAAGCATTTCAGAAATCGTAATGTGGAAGAATGTTGAAAATTAGGTGGACGGATTAGGTTCTTCGCAGAATCGTCGCGAAAGGATTGTATGGTAAACAACCGGATGATAGGACATGTGTTAAGACATCAAGGAACAACTTCCATAGTACGAGAGAGAGCTGTAGAGGATGAAAATTGAAGAGGATGATAGAGGTTGGAATAAATCCAGCGAAATGCTACTCTAAGTTGAAAAGGTTGGCACAGGAAAGGAATACGTGGCGGCCCGCATCAAACCAATATCAAACTGGTCAGAAGACTGGAAAAAATCCCACATGTATTTCTTTGTAAATCGAATGGGGAGAGAAGTTGTAGGGGCAGTATTTGTGTATGTGTTTCAGTCTCGGTTCTGATGTGACGCCTTTTCTTCTAATGCTTTACTTGTGAAGCAAAATAAATACATGGAGGAATGGCGTGATGATTTCCGCGTTTTCTCCCATTCATAGCGCAAACTGGCAATTTCTGAGAAATAGCGGAACAGAGAGCTTCGGACATCTATCGAGTCGCTGTACCTAGTGACAGATGTCACGGTGAAAGGAGAGGGGAGGGGCTGTTGGACGGGACGCGGGTCACTGCTCCTGAATTCGCTTTCTGCCCGCGGCGCTGTTTTTATTTCCGAGGTCGCCTCTTATTGAATTCCGCCAGCCTGGCACCCACGTGGATATCCCCTGAGGGCCTGCACGTACAACGCACGTGTGCCTCCCCCTGTCTCACCTACAGCGGTGAACTGCCACACAGATGTGGTCTGTGGTGACGCACGTGGTCTGGGTGCACAACGTTGGACCACGCATTCAGATTGCCACACTGCGCGCAGCTATTAATTCCGGAAAGAACATACGGGACAACAGCTGTGAGTAGAACAGGGAGATCTTGTTTGTCTTCAGTAAGGCTTTGGCTCCAGTTTTGCAGTATCGTTCAACAAAGAAAATACGAGCGTAAGAAGTTTTGGACCAGACGTGAGAGTGGATGAAGGATTTACTTGTAAATAAATCGAAACTCATCGTCACTAACGGAAGAAAAACCAAAAATTGTATAGGTAAAAAATGAAACTTCGTATGGCATTGTTGGCTGGAAAATCCTATTGGATGAGGTCTCCTCCAATGACACCATACGATAGTTTGTAGCAAGGGGGGGGGGGGGGGTTGGAGATTCGAACGCCACCACACACGGATGCATTAGCGACCTCGGCCGAAGAGATG
This sequence comes from Schistocerca cancellata, assembly GCF_023864275.1. Lineage (NCBI taxonomy): Eukaryota > Metazoa > Arthropoda > Insecta > Orthoptera > Acrididae > Schistocerca > Schistocerca cancellata. The sequence goes on from NC_064627.1 coordinate 981,076,095, forward strand.
GGTTGTATTTTTAATAATTTCGAAGATAAATGGTAGCTCACAAGCAGCCATTAAATGGTACAGTTCTCATCCTGTTGGAAACCTGGGAGGGGGGCGGCCCCCGCCTGTAGGGAATAGTGTTCTTCATGCGCGTAATGGCCCCTTCTTTTGCGGGCATGTGATAATTGTGTCGTGTGTGTAGTCGTATTGTATAGACGACTATATGAGTATTATTTTTGTGTTACATGATAATGATGAGAGAGGGGAGAAGTTTAAATCCGATGTTCTTTGCAAACAGCTCCAAGTAGGCCGCCGAGTTTTAACAAATCACTATCCACAGTGTCACGTGTCCTCACTTCCTGAGACACTTGGTAAAGCTCCGTATGAATATTTTCTCGCTGCAGACATTTCGTGAGACGTATGTGCGAGGAGGTAATACGTTGCATGACTCTTCCCGGAATGTACGCTCTTGAAATTTCAAAAGAAAATCTTTCCCTGACGCACAATGCTTCTCCTTCATTGCCGACGACTGGAATTTGTTGCGTATCTTTGTAATGTTCTCGCGGCCAATGAACGATCGCTTGACTGAACGCGACGCTGTTCATTGAGTCTTCTCTATCTTTTCTATTAATCCAACGATTCCCGCCGGAATCTAAAACGCAATGACTAGATAAAATTGTATGATTAATAGATTCCAGGCTGAAATTCAAGGAAATAATTTTAAACAATATAATTCATACACGAAAGATGTGGCTTACAATACATTTGTAAGTTCGATTCTTGAGTATTGCTCATCATGCCTGGACATTTAACACGTACTTTCGTCCTTAAATTCTGCACACCCGCGTATTTTGTCTCATGCATTTTAAAATCGTTTCACATTCTCACATACACTTATTTCCCGCAAATCAGTTAATTGCCAACAGGATATTTTCCGGCTGTCATTAACAGCAGCCGGAAATAACATCGAAAGTAATTAAAATTCTGAAGACCAATTAACCACAGACTCATATCTTTTATAATTCTGTCCTTTTTCTGCATTTATTGAAGTGTGTTACTTCCAGGGATCGAAGATAGCAGTTGAAAATGAACCATTCGTAGGATTATTATCCACAATTTATGATGGTTACACCTGTACTCCTTAAAAATCGGAATTGCCACATTTATCTTTTCATCAATATTGCCGCAGTCGTTAGTACGGTAAAACTGAAATCATAGCTGCTGCTCTAACCCACAGGACATAATCCGCTCTACAAGTGCCTACGGTTCTATGAGCAATCAACAGAAATAGTTAGAGCCCACTCCTGCTCTAAACAAATACTGGTTGTGCGGATAGAAACATTTACCATATGGTGAAATGATTCACCGAATTTGACATGCTGGGACTATTAAAACTTGGGATTAACGATGCAAGAGACGAAAACCACGAGTTAGCACACCGTTTAGACCATCATGAGACACCATGACGCACTCTATAACATCTTCAGCCAATATTTTCATACATGTGGAGCACAACCAAACTTTTAAAACCGCTCCCATTGGTTTAAAATATAAATTATCCAGGGTGGGGCAAATAAAAGTGGTAGGAGAATTTCCAAACCATTTGTGCCAACATTAACGGAGGAGAAAAAGACCTAAAGTTATTTCCAACAGGATGGAGCAGCTGCACACGCAGCTGGGCGAAACTTGGAGAACATTTACACCATCGCCTGCCTCAGTGGCCAACCGGTTCTAGGCGCTACAGTCCGGAACCGCGCGACTGCTACGGTCACAGCTTCGAATCCTACCTCGGGCATGGATGTGTGTGATGTCCTTAGGTTAGTTAGGTTTCCGTAGTTCTAAGTTCTAGGGGACTGATGACCTCAGAAGTTAAGTCCCATAATGCCCAGAGCCATTTGAACCATTTACACAATCTTCAGTCCTGATAGAGTTGTTGGCAGAGGGCAGTCTCAAAGTGCCTAGAGATGAATGGTGGCCACCTTCAACATCTACTATGGTCAGGTTAATACTGTAGTTACTTTCCCTGCTGTGTTTCTTCGTACCCTGGAACTCTGTTCTCCGGACCACTTTTATTTGCCCCATCCTGTCCTACTCTGTACTCCATATGCAACGGCGAGTGGACAAGGAGAAAAAAACCACTTTTAACCATCTCGGTTTTAACACCTATAAAATGTTTATACTACGCTGTGTACGGCTGGATGGCCTAGGTTGGCACTAGCCGCCGACCTAGGTTGGCAGTCCTTCCATATCCAGTGTATGTGAAGCTTCTCTGAGGAAGAAGTCGTTTTTCTGGGGTGCGCGCATGTTTTTGAGCGAAAGAAGGAAGTCGGGGGTACTATGTGACAGAACGGAAGGAGACAGGAGAAACCGAGACCTTTTTGTAGAAAGCGGGACGCCATGCTAGAACGCTGCTGTTTACTTGGTTGAGGATATGCTTGTAAGGGCGGTTGACTCCTTGCACAGAGTATGTAAGAGGCACTCGAAATACCTGTAGACGGCGGTGCATATGACGTGTCTGAGGAGGCCAGATGCCTGTAGTGTAAATGCAGCCGTTGTGTTGGTCGGAAGGTTTCCAACATTTTCTCTCACTTGGCAATATCATATCGCCATCATTTTTGGAATATCACTCTATGGTACGTCGATATCATACTGGCGTACCTTGTGGTTTGCTGCTTGTGTTCTGTTGATTGTGAAGCCTTCTACTTAGAGATTAGATGGCTCATTAAGTACGTTTTGTACAAAAGGGAATTATGAAGTGTTTGTTGTTACTATTTACGGTAAACTAGTTGATGCTCACCTGTGTCAGGTTGTTTATTAATAGCGCTGTCATAATGCCCCGGGCCGTGCTTATAGTGTAAAGTTCAGATGGTTCAAATTGCTCTGAGCAGTATGGGACTTAACATCTGAGGCCATCAGTCCCCTAGAACTTAGAACTAGACTGAAGCGCGTAGAATCGCTCGGCCACTCCGGCCGGCCCTATAATGTCAAGTGACGGAAGTTGCATTATGCCTGAGGTTTCTGTCTTCTGCCATCTACCTTGCCGCAATGGTAACACCGGTTTCCGTCAGATCACCAGAGTTAATCACTGTCGGGCATTGCTGGGACCTGGATGAGTGACAATCCAGGTCTGCCGAGCGCTGTCGGAAAGCTGAGTGTACTCAGCCCTTGTGAGACCACCGGATGAGCTACTTGACCCCGAAGTAGCGGCTCCGGTCGCGAAAACGGACAGCTGACAGAGGGCGGGAGAACGGTGTGATGACCGAATCCATATCCAGTAACGCCCATCAGCTGATGATGACAGTGCGGTCGGTCGGTATCGTTGGGCCTTCCAAGACCTGTTCGGACGGATTTATTCGGCTTATAGAAGTCATTGTTACTTCTGGTCTCTAATAGTAAGATGTTTCAGGGGTAAGAGGTGCTTTTGTCTTGTCTTATGTGGACTGAACCAGACGGACGGAGGATACAGACGGACACATTTCGTGATTAAGCGGGGGCTGGGACACGACCAGGCTTTGCAAAAAGGGGAGCTGTATTCTAATTATATTCAAATGCAAACTCTTTTGCCGGGCGGTATTAGCCGAGCGGTCTAAGGCGCTGCAGTCATGGACTGTGCGGCTGGTCCCGGCGGAGGTTCGAGTCCTCCCTCGGGCATGGATGTGTCTGTTTGTCCTTAGGATAATTTAGGTTAAGTAGTGTGTAAGCTTAGGGACTGATGACCTTAGTAGTTAAGTCCCATAAGATTTCACACACAACAACATGCAAACTCTTTGAGCATCACTATCAGCTAGTTGCCGTTGATTCTTTTACAAACTGTGAAACTAGTTAACTGCCTATTCACTAGAATTTTTGGTCTTGCTGTTCTTTGTAATCTTAAATGTTTTATGTCTGGTTTTGTTATGCTTATTAGTACTTCGTGACTCAGTGTGGAAAGAGGCAGTAAATTATACGAGGAGCACTCCAAAAGGAATGCACACTATATTTGTAAAAAGTACAGTTTTCATTCTGCATGTATGAAAGTTTTGCAGTGTGTAGATACACCCTTCCTTCTTCTTTTCAAACTTAGTTCAACCTGTTCCTGTGAGTGGCGCCGTCACAGCATGTCTTCGAGATGGCTGCTACACTTGACGTTCGTCAGAAGCAACGTGCTGTCATAGAATTCCTGAGCTGTGAGAACGAGACAGTGGGAAACATCCACAAGAGGTTGAAAAAGGTGTATGGAGATGCTGTTGTCGATCTCAGTACAGGTATTCGGTGGGCAAGCAAGTGACGTGATGAAAGCGGGCATGGCAATATTGAGGATTGTCCTCGCAGCGGCAGGCCTCGTACTGCACACACTCCAAACAATGTGCAGAGTTAACGAATTGGTGACTGCTGACAGGCGAATCACAGTGAACGAATTGTCACGCTACGTTGGGATAGGGGAAGGAAGTGTTTGAGAATACTGAAAGCGTTGGCGTTAAAAAAGGTTTGTGCCAGGTGGGTTCCCAGGATGTTGACAGTGGCTCACAAAGAAACAAGAAAAACGGTACGCAGCGAACTTTTGGAACAGTACGAGAATGGTGGAGATGATTTCTTGGAAGAATTGTGACAGGTGATGAAACGTGGCTCCATCATTTTTCACCAGAGACGAAGAGGCAATTAATGGAGTGGCATCATGCAAATTGACCCAAGAAAACAAAAATTCAAAACCGCAGCTTCTGCTGGAAAAGTTATGGCTACAGTGTTTTTCGATTCCGAATGACTCTTGCTTGTGGACATCATACCAAGTGAAACCACCATAAATTCTGATGCACAGGTGACGACACTGAAGAAACTTCAAGCTCGACTGAGTTGTGTTCGACCACATCGGCAAAAGCAGGATGTTTTGCTGTAGCATGACAATGCACAGCCACATGTCAGTCAAAAAACCATGGAAGCGATCACAAAACTCGGATGGACAACACTGAAACACCCGCCTCACATTCGTGACCTGGCTCCATCTGACTATCATTTCTTTGGGAAACTAAAAGACTCTCTTCGTGGAACAACGTTTGAAGATGATGACTCCCTTGTGCACGCTGCCAAACTCCAACAGGTTGGTCCATAATTTTACCGTGCGGGTATACAGGCGCTGGTTCCAAGATGGCGTAAGGCAGTTGAGAGGGATGGGAATTATGTGGAGAAATGAAAATATTGTTCCTAAAGCATGTACCTACACACTGTAAAACTTTCAAACATGTGGAATAAAAATGGATATTTAAAAAAATAGTGTGCATTTCTTTTGGAGTGATTCTCGTAGTTTACGTAGGATGAACAAAATTTTAATTGCGATAGTAGTATTTAAAAACTGTCATAAAAAACTTCATTGCAGATGTTAAATTGTGAATTTTATTGTCATTGTTGGTAAGGCTATAATGTAGTTTTAAGCATTTTTCTTAAGAAAATAAATTAATTTTGAAGTATTCCGTGAATGCGCTCTTCAAATAAAGAGAATAAAAAATAAACAGAGACTGATTTTTGCCGGATAACTCTTGTGAGAATTGTTTGTATGGTCGTTAGTGACCGAACTTTTGAGCAACTTTTATCTTAATTAATGTTAAAAATGTTAATGTTGTCCCTGCCCAGTCAATCGTTCCACCCATTCCCCACAGTATCCCAGTAAACTGTAACAGTATGTAATACTGAAAGAATCTAAGTTTGAAGGAAACTATCACAAAAAATAGAAGAAGCAACCAGGCAACTTTATTTACCAACGAAGAAATTCCCTTTTCAGAAATATACATCAAGATAACAAAGTGGAAGTCAGCAATTGTTTTGTTCATCCGTTAAAATAACGACTGTTGAATTGTCATCCCACATCTCATAGTTTTCATTAGCCACAAACAATTTGGAACATTTACAAAGCTGAAAGTTGTCAGAGACGGCTTCTTTGGCTATTTGTCATAATTTGATGGAGGCAGCTGTACAGTTCTATTAAAACCTATCGTAGTTGGAGACGAACAGGCGGAATGAGACAAGACAGATATCAGTTGATATCAAGCAGCTGCCATCCATGTAGCGATGTGCTCATTAGTAACTTGATCGGCAAAAATCGCTACGGAATCCTATGAGTACCCAAATCTTTGAGGATGACAGCGTTAACAGGTCGTTGTTAATATCTATTTCACCTGAAACGGTTGGCAGTCTTGTACCTACAGTTCACGAATTTGCTATATTTCACAGTTCATCCAAACGAAATGCACTAGCACTACTTTTCTTCCCATCTACGAACACTAACACTTTTTCTTTTTTTTTTTGCTGTCTGGTGCAGTTGCTTACTATTTGATAATCGTTATCGGAGTGTCCTTCGCCGATTTCCTCTATGTAAAGAAAATGAGATTTACGCATAGTTCGATTGAATTTTAAGAAGATCCTCTATGCTGGAATATTTGCAGCGACGAAACTAGATTTAATTCCACGTAGTGTGTCTAGTAGTGCTTCTCGGTGCGTCCCTCTATGCGCTTGCACATTAACATGATGCATTTTTATTCCATGTGGCAACCAAGCTATTGGTTCATTTCCTAGTCTAATGCATCCTTTCCATAGTGAAAGTACGATATTTTGTTATCTGTACTGCATTGCCTGCCTTGTGTAAGTTACTGTTCGAAATCACTAGTTTTTTATCATTTCTGTTTGGAAAATTACGAGAAAAATCCGCTATGTTCACCTACCGTCCAGAAAATAAAGGCCCGGGGCTGTAGTTCATCTTCAACATTAGAGCGATGGAGTTAGATCAACATCCCACAGTTCCTTCACGCTACGCAGGTCTTCGTTATTAATATCGTATGAGCAGATCAGTGTGAAAGGTGGTAATTTGTGGTAAGCTCCTATGGGACCAAACTGCTGAGGTCATCGGTCCCTAGGCTTACGCACTACTTAACCTAACTTTAACTTGCGATAAGGACAACAGACACACCCACGTCCGTGGGAGTACTCGAACCTCCGACGGCTTGAGCGGTGCGAACCGTGACAGGGCGCCCTGCACCCTGCGACTGCTCCGTGCGGTTAGGCTGAACGTCACAATCAAGTTTTCTTTTGCCCTCTCCCGGCATTCCATCGTACCCTCTTCTGATCCATTGCTATTTGTAGGTCCGCCCTTGAGCCCTAAAATCATCCAGACGTGCTCTGCGGCTGATGTTCGAGAAAAAGACTGTCGTCTTGCATCAACAATACTAGTGACGTATTGCCTGTTGGCTTCTATGTCTGTATCTTCGGCCGACTGCCTGAAAGTGTCAAAGTTTCACCCTGCATTGCTTGTGTCAGCTTTCAGTCCATCCACTGGTCAGAGATCATATGTACCCGTCACGTTAGCGTTGGTGGTGCTTGTTGTAACGTGTAGTATGGGAACCCAGGATAGCCGCGCTATTAGCCGAGCGGTCTGCGGCACTGCAGTCATGAACAATGTGGCTGGTCGCGGCGGAGGTTCGAGTCCTCTCTCGGGCATGGGTGTGTGTGTTTGTCCTTAGGATAATTTAGGTTAAGTAGTGTGTAACTTAGCAGTTAAGTCCCATAAGATTTCACATACATTTTTTTTTTGAACCCAGGATTCGCATACAAAGAGGTTTTCCTTTTTCTTGTTAAAAATAACGTCATGTTTACGAATTTCTATGGCTTCCCTGAATTAAAGTGTATGATACCTCATCTCCACATCGAGAACCAGCATGTTGGAGAATTATATCACGTAGTTGGTCTCACATAGCGAACAGCACTTCACGGCCGATTTATCCACTGTGCAAACCGTAATACCGTATATGTTCGATGATCCTGGTACTGATAGATCTTCCATTCATTCCGACTTTTCCACATGTACAAGATGCGCCATATAGTACATACATTGCGAGTGGGTCCTTTTTATCCTTTTCTGATCTAGGACACTCATTCACCTCCTCGACCAGTTTGTAAATAGTAGTTACACCGTGTTTGGGCAATATAAGGGCGATTCTCTACGTCACCCTGGGTGCACAGAAGTCGTATCCGACACTTGTTCCTCAGGTGCTTTATTTCGCCGGGTCTTAGGTTTCGCAACAGTACCTATGCAACTGATGGAGTACCCAATTCTCACCAGAAAGTATTCCACAAATTGCATCTCGCGTCCGAGGTGCTGTGGCTCTAATATTCGCCTTGTGCACGTCACAAGCGTAGTAACCGTACCAGTTTTCTGCTTCTGGTGATGATTTAAATGTATCCGGAGGTATCGGAATGTGTGTGTCACTTTTTGATCCACGTTGTGGCCATCACCATTCCTCGTAAAAAGAGAAGAACCACAGAGATAATGAGGAAAAGCACTTATAGCCTCCGGCCGCGGGCTCTACTGCAATCTGTCCACTGCAAATGGTTCAAATGGCTCCGAGCACTAAGGGACTTAACGTCTGAGGTCATCAGTCCCCTAGAACTTAGAACTACTTAAACCTAACTAACCTAAGGACATCACACACATCCATGCCAGAGGCACGATTCGAACCTGCCACCGTAGCGGTCGCGCGGTTCCAGACTGTAGCGCCTAGAACCGCTCGGCCACTCTGGCCGGCCTGTCAACTGCAATTGAGGGTGAATTTTTACGGTAACAGCCTCTCGTGCTGGCAAAAGTCAGTAAAATAGTTAAGCAGACGTCGACCAAAGATCCTGAGACAACGCAATACTCCAACAAGTGGTCATGAAAGCCTAAAAAATTTTGTAATGTAAGTACTGTTCGAAACTGATTGTTTTCAACCTCACGGTAAATGTACTAAGTAGAAATTAATTTCACAGTTCAATAACACTAGAAACACAATTAATTTCTGAAAGAGATAGTATAATAAACAAACACAAAAATATTTTTCCAAGGGAAGGGAATTGACATCTTTTACAAATTATGGAAATAAAAATGAGAAAAAGAAGAATAGTTTACGCTCTTATCCTCAACGTCTTAGGAGTAAGGTGTGAATTCAGGCCGAAATTTATAAAGACTCTGACAACCTTGCTGTATACACCATAATAATGAGTTTGGTCGACCACTGTTTTGTAATGTGGTGATCTGGTTGCCCAGCAAGGATATGGGAGCGGAGACTTGGATACACTACTCTGTTCTGTTATCATTTCACGGACATAGCTAAGCTTAGGTCCAAGCCGGTCCTTAATGTAACTGGAGGACCATTGTGTTCGCTTGATGACTGAATAGTGCGGAATTGATGAAAGGTGTTTCTCGCGGATTGTCTGTAGTTCGAGGTGAGGATGGGGAACGAATCAGGTATGCGTCTAAAGCGGTTTGAGAAACCAAGGATACTTAACGCTAGATTTATCAGCCCAATGGTTTGTTATTTCATGTGTAGTTTCATTGCTCCAGTATCTCGCAGGTTCACGCTTAATGAGTTACGCTAAAGCATTTCGTAATTACTTTAATTGGTAAACAATTTAGTTCTGAACATCAGAGTACATTTTTATGGACTATGCAGGTAGACAAGAGACGGACGATTAATTATTTTATTAACTACGTAATTGTGATCCGTAGATGGGATGGCCTGTAGGGATGCGGAGTGGATCAAGGTAAACTTGAAACAAAGTGTGGGAACTCGCTTAATGTTGAACTTTATCCTATTGTTTCCTTACTTGTATTAAAAAACAGCAGCTTGTTCATGAAAGATGTACTAAATTAATGAGGGTCCATTGTACGGTTGGAGGGATGGAAATACAGATCAATCAAACGTTGCTATCGAGATCAATAGAAATGGACGAACACAATACAAAACGCATAATACTTCATTAATTTATTAACACGAAATATTCCTATCATCTAGTTCAAGGTAGTGTACAAGTTTCTCTTAATCAAAGTAAACTCATACCCCCGTTTCTGTGTCATATGATCTACACTTGCTCTTGTGTGTGGTATGATATGTATACTGGAAACCCACCAGCTATCACTAAATGCACAATTCAACATCCTATAGAGGTACTACGATGCGGTACTTAATTTACGTACTCAGGAATTCTTCATCGCCCTTTTCTGACACGTGAATAAAGGTGTTGACTGGATATCCTGTGCAGCATCCATTCCCTACAGCATTATTGCTGTGCAATAGGAACGTCATAAATTCAGAATTTAGCATATCAAAACGTTTCCCGCCATTGTGCTCTCACACTCTCCACAAGAATTTAAAAAATCTCTTCCTCGCACGAGGCTGCGGCCAGAAATTGGAATATTTAGTCCAGTTTTATTGTGAAGTGATATGAAATGCAGGTTCAACGTATCATACTACGATGCCACACGAAAGTGGGCAGCTTATTAACGCCAATTACTCTGAAATGCGTGGCATCTGATCGCAACTGTCATCATGCGAGTCGTAAATGTTGGCTAAATGGTGCGGAACGATGTGGTAATTGGTGGTTTGGGCGATTAGCGTTCCGGCATCAGATTAATGGCATGCAGTTGCAGGCTTGTGGCTTGATGACGTATGTAGGACGTCAGGTTGTCAAATTTCTCTATCAGATACGGGACCGCGCATTGCAAACCGCGTATTAAATACGCACTGCGTGCTTTTCAGTTTAGAGCGAAATGCTCTTTGAAATGCCAACATAGTAAACAAGTGCAAAAGTCGATAGTAATTATTTATAAATTCCCCACAAACACCTTTGGTTGAACAGTTAAGCGCATGGAGAGGTGGTTCGTGACATGGGCATGAGATGAACGTGATAGATTCCGCGAGTTGTCTATTGTTGCTATTGTTGTTCTTTTCTTAGGTAAGCCTGAGTGAGATATTAGGCAGTTTTTCACAACTGTCTAGGTAAAATGTTGCCTACCGTCGAAAGAAGCAATTGGCACACATAGCATTCCTCACCTTGAGACATTGGTGACGGGAAGAAATGCACTGTCACAGAATTAAAAAAGTTAGAAAACATCCAGACTGCGGGTGCAAGAGATCGGGCATTAGTATCCCATCCTCCTCTAGACGAGACAATCACTGAAAATTATCTATTACGTATTTGTTTTTCATGTTGGTATTCCAGTTGCTATGCGTTTATTTATCGCTTGCATTTTATTTGTAGTTCACTGTCACTATTTGAGTTTATATGTTGTGATTTTTTCATTTGGAGATAGTGAATGGAGTTGTGGACCCTAGAAAATAGAGTGGAGAAATCGGAACATTTCCAACATACTCTTCTGTTCGAGTTCAATAAAGGGATGACTTCAGCGTGGGCAGCCAAAAATATCTGCGCCATATTTAAGGCTAACGCAATTGGACACAGCACTGTAAGAAATAGGTTTTCTCGTTTTAAGGAGGACCGTTTTGACACTAGTGAGTCTCCACATTCAGGAATACCTTTGCGTTTTGAGGAAGATCGCTTAAACCATTAATAAAAAATGATCCATGTCAGTTACTCGAAAACTGTAAAATGTGATGATCTGTGATCATTCCACCATAGTGCAAAATTTGCTTGCAATGAGGAAGGTTAGAAATCGGGTGTAATGGTACCGCGAGCTCCAAGTCAAAATCACAAAAATCAGCGGTTGGCTAAAAGCACATTTCTGCTCGCTAAGCATCAACTGGTGCGTGAACACCATCGACTATTCATATAATGTATCGTTACTGTTGACGAAAAATGGTATCTTATGCTAACATAAGGGAAAGAAAGGAACGACTGAGCCAAAACGAAGCAGCGTCTCCCCTGACAAAGACCTGCGTGCGGCACAAAAGGTAATATTAGCGTCTGGCTGGACATCGACGGTGTCATGTACTACAAATTGCTTAACCAAGGTGTAACCACCACTGCTGCTGTTTACTGTCAACAACTGAGAAGTCTTGCAGACGAAATCGACGAATAACGACCAGGAACAGTACATGAAGTCACCATACCCGGGAAACTGGAGCTGGAAAACGACGACGACGACGACGATGGTGATGATGATGATGATGATGATGATTAACACTGCATAATGTTATGCTACTCCACGATTATGCCCGCGTAAATTCTGCTAGACTATACAGGATTTGGGATGGGAAGTCATTTCGCATCCACCTTATTGACCCGATCTCGCGCCCTCAAATTTTCGCCTTTTCCACGCTCTATCAAACAACGTTCAAGGAACTTAACTTCCGGATGAAAATGCGATCCGAACATCGCCTCAAAACCATGCAGTCGTGGAACCAGAAGTTACCCCACCGTTGGAAGTCAGTTGGAAATGCGAATGTGGATATGTTATTGATGACTAAAGTTTGTGTTTTATGTACCCTTTGTGTTTACTAAACTTATGGAAAACGCTACGAACTTATGCACCAACCTAATATAAATTTAGAAAAGAAATTTTATAGCTGATATAGTGTAATATATTTGAGTGTAAAACATAGTAGTTGTATGGGCGAAGTTTAGTAACAGTAGCGATTTATATTATTATGTGCAACAATAATATACACTTGAAGAACAGCATTCTGTATCATTACTAGAAAACTATGAGAAACAACGAATCTAAGAATTTACATAATTTTACTTACTACAGTCTTTTAATTTATTAATTAGCAGTGAGAGTACACTTGTTTACTTTTTCCCTACGCTATTTATTGTAAGTTATATTATTATGTTATTATTTAAACCATCATTCACTGAAGAAAATGTCAAAATCGCAAGATATGGAGGACGCTACAAAACATTTGTGCGGCATCTCAGTAGCAACTGTATCTGCAACGTATAACTTGTCTGATGAGTGCCTTGTAACAGTTTTGAACTGATACAAGCTGACAGTGAGACGGCTTGGGGAATACAACTATACTGCTCTATGCACTGTTTGATACTGGCTCAAAACCGAGCACAGAAGTCGTTTAATATTACATCGCTAGCATCCATGTATTATTCATTTAACTATTCTTACTTAGCACGATGCATAGCATTTTGGTGATAATTAAATGATAATTGTGCAAAAAAAAAAACAGTAAGTCTGGTGGACGCACTGAGGCCCATAATACATAGCTAGCGATAACGTCGTATATTGGTAATCTGGAGGATTTCGACTGATTCTTCTGTCAGCTAACTGGTAAGCAATTTGTTTCTCGGGCACAATGGAACTTTCGCTTGCAAATTTTGAATGTTATGCATTAAGCATGACTGCCTGCTACCAGTTACAGGGCACATTTACCGCGGATACACATTACGTGTAATTAATGCCGTGGTTCTCACTGGCTCGTGTATCCTAAACTCGCTAGTCATTGCGGAGTCTCCTTCCTGTAGACACAGTTTCCAATCACACTGGCAATAGGGTGGCCCGAAACTGTATCCGTTCCTTCACGACATTTTGCAGTATCACTGGCAGAATGAGGGTGGCTCAGTCTATCGCGAGACGTCGGCCGCCTTTGCTTACGTTTTTCATTGAAAATCTAGGTAGTGGTTAGAATAGAAACGGGAACCATGGAATTCTGAATAGATGACTCTGAACATCGTGCATGGGAATTTCGAAAGGGAGCGTTTCAAGAGGGTGGATTTCAAGAAAGGTACCGTCGACTACATCAAATGCAAATATTTCCTTACGATCGTCTGATGGTGATACTATGCATCTTCACTGAGGACGGCGGTTCAAACCCTTGTCCCACCATCCAGTCTTAGGTATCCCATGAGTTCCATAAATCACTCCACGTAAATTCCGGGATAGTCCCTTTGAAAAGGGCACAGCCTATATCCCTCCCCAATCCTTAGAAATCGGAGTTTGTGCTCCGTCTGTAACGAGAGCACAGTCATCGAGACCTCAAACTCCCATCATCCTTCCTTCTTTTTTTTATCTTGAGTGAACATTATCATACTGATGATGACACTAATAATTGCTCACAAACATTGAGAACATCAGTAATCCAGTTAGGCTTTCCTGCTTCACAACCGACGTTAGTTTCGTCATGGCAGAAGGTCAGCGAAACTGGCCCTGCGGTAAGTGCATATAGTGAAGTCCACTATCTCTTCTACAAGCCTGTCCTCACGCCACCCCATTCTCAACCGAATAAAATGTCACCCACACGTCTCCCTCCTCTCTCGTCTCAAAAAATGATATACTCTCAAGACTGCAAGGCCTTAGCTGCTGTATTAATTCCTTCTAATGCATTATTTATAGAATATAAAACAGTTGGGTGTTGCAGAGGGAATTAGATTAGGAAATGAGACACTTAACGTAGTAAAGGAGTTTTGCTATTTGGGGACCAAAATAACTGATGATGGTCGAAGTAGAGAGGATATGAAATGTAGACTGGCAATGGCAAGGAAAGCGTTTCTGAAGAAGAGAAATTTGTTAACATCGAGTGTAGATTTAAGTGTCAGGAAGTCGTTTCTGATAGTATTTGTATGAAGTGTAGCCATGTATGGAAGTGAAACGTGGACGATAACTAGTTTGCACAAGAAGAGAATAGAAGCTTTCGAAATGTGGTGCTACAGAAGAATGCTGAAGATTAAATGGGTAGATCACATAACTAATGAGGAGGCATTGAATAGGATTGGAGAGAAGAGAATTTTGTGGCACAACTTGACTAGAAGAAGGGATCTGTTGGTAGGACGTGTTCTGAGGCATCAAGGGATCACAATTTAGTATTGGAGGGCAGCGTTGAGGGTAAAAATCGTAGAGGGGACCAAGAGATGAATACACTAAACAGATTCAGAAGGATGTAGGTTGCAGTAGGTACTGGGAGGTGAAGAAACTTGCACAGGATAGAGTAGCATGGAGAGCTAAATCAAACCAGTCTCAGGACTGAAGACCACAACAAACAACATAAAAGAGTGAGATTGTATTGGTATGACGTACTGCTACATTTCGATCGTTACAATTCTCACTCTCATACATTATGTTTGTAAGAAGGTAAATGAATTTTACTTTAACAGTATAAATGATTTCTTATCTGACAGCCCGACGCTTTGGATTTTCCGCCTTAACGTTATCCTTGAAGCGCTCATGGAACAGGTTTTTAAATAATACCACCGTAGTATGCAGTCGCCTAAGAATCTGTACATGTTCCGAGCTATTCCTCCGTCACAGCACTGGTCGAAATATTTGCTCACTTCTAGTCTACTCCGTTCTGTATAGTCAATTAACTGATATGCGCATTCTAATTCAGACTGATTTTTGACCTAGCTAAATGAGGCATATGGATTCTCATATCTTTGTCACAATGTTTTCCAAAATAACCTTTCACTATTTTAACATAGGGAAAGACTTCACTTGATCGATTTTACACATTTCCTCACTTTTCATTCCCAATTTCATTTTCCCTCATTATATCAATTTTTTTTTCAGTTGCACCTTACTCTCGCAGCCATTTCTCCGTTCCTTCTAGCCTATTAACGGACGTAGGAACCAAGATTCTTGTAAATGAATATACTTCACAGTCAGCAGGACTCCCGCTTCCCGAACAAGTGTAAGTACCACCAGGTAATAGCTCCCAGTCCTATGTTCATCCTCAGGATGATAGTTTGTGGTCTCACGTTTTGTCTGTAGCGGATAGCTTCGTAGTGAACAAATCCTTCGGCAGTGTTGAAGTTGCTCTCCGTAGAACTGGAGAGGGAAAACCACTTCAGAAAGGATACGCTTTGAGATTCTAAAAATTGAAATGTGATATACTGCGATAGAGCGCCACATTTAGATTTGGTAGGCTTTATTAAAACTGCCTCCATCGAAGATAGCGATGTGCTCGAGTCTCAAGGCCAACACAACAACGCAGCAGCAGCTGGTGATCATGCTGAAGCAGAAAATAGTATACGATGTCATGAGGTTCAGATGGTTCAAATGGCTCTGCGCACTGTGGGACTTAACTTCTGAGGTCATCAGTCCCCTAGAATTTAGAATTACTTAAACCTAACTAACCTAAGGACATCATACACATCCATGCCCGAGGCAGGATTCGAACTGCGACCGTAGCGGTCACGTAGTTCCAGACTGTAGCGCCTAGAACCGCTCGGCCACCCCCGCCGGCGATGTCAAGAGGAAAACTACAGAATACATAAATGATAGACCATCATAACATATGTACAGGGTGAATCACCTAAAACTTGCATCGCAAATATTGCAGTAATAGAAAGTGCTACTGATATGCTGTTTTCTCAGAATGGATTGGTAGCAAAAGGCTTGCATTGTTAGCTAATAAACAGATTGTGGTAATACTTAGAAAGCGTATTTTTGTGTAAACACACACTTTTTAAATGAAACAATGCATATTAACGCTAACAAGCAAAATGTAGCGTAAATAAGTATGTCAGAGGTCTTTGTTGTCGGATTATAGTGCGAGTCGTTGACGAGGTATCGTATTTTGAAAAGTTTCTACACCGGCATTTCTTTGTGCCATTCAACCTTCGTAGTTTCTAGGTACGCCAACGGCCTTGCCGTAGTGCTAACACCGATTCCCGTCAGATCACCGAAGTTAAGCGCTGTCGGTCTTGGCTACCACTTGGATGGGTGACCGTTCGGTCTGCTGAGAGCTGTTGGCAAGCGGAATGCGTCAGCCCATGTGAGGAAAATTGAGGAGCTCCTTGACTGAGGAGTAGCGGCTCCGGTTACGAAAACTGACAACGGCCGGGAGAGCAGTGCGCTGACCACACGCCCCTCCATATCAGCATCCAGTGACGCCTATAGGCTAAGGATGACACGGCGGTCGGTCAGTACCGTTACGGTCTTTCGAGGCCTGTTCGGAAGGAGAGAGAGAGGGAGTATCTAGTTACAATGCTCTTATGATTGGTTACAGTGTGATTGTTGGTTCCTTGGATGCACTGCGACTTGCTAGTTAATTAGTGTGTGACACTCCAAGCGGTAGATCGTGAGTGTACGATAGGATTTACCAAAGCAGGAAAAGCCGACGTGCGCATGGTGTATGGGGAATTTAGGAAGAATGCAGCTCGTTCTTGTACGGTGTATGCGTTAAGATATTCCAGTAGACAACAACCATCTCACGCCCGCATCTCGTGGTCGTGCGGTAGCGTTCTCAATTCCCACGCCCGGGTTCCCGGGTTCGATTCCCGGCGGGGTCATGGATTTTCTCTGCCTCGTGATGGCTGGTTGTTGTGAGATGTCCTTAGGTTAGTTAGGTTTAAGTAGTTCTAAGTTCTAGGGGACTGATGACCATAGATGGTAAGTTCCATAGTGCTCAGAGCCATTTGAACCATTTTTGAACAACCATCTCAGCAAATAATTATCAAAATCTTAACCAATTACGTGAAAGTGGTTGTGTAGCAACTAGAGTACGTGACACAATGAAAAAAAAAAAGGATGACAAAAGAGGGGAAAATTAATTTTCTTGGTGTTGCTGCAGTTGATCCGCATGTTAGTTCCTTCGCAATCGCACGAGGAAGTGGCTATGTCTCCATCGACATAGCTTGCAATCCCATCACATCCCTCTCTCCACGGAAATGGTTATGCCCCTTATGTTAAACTTCTGTACAGGGGTTTTGGCTGGCTCTGAGCTCTATGCGACTTAACTTCTGAGGTCATTAGTCGCCTAGAGCTTAGAACTAATTAAACCTAACTAACCTAAGGACATCACACACATCCATGCCCGAGGCTGGATTCGAACCAGCGACCGTAGCGGTCGCTCGGCTCCAGACTACAGGGGTTTTAAGACAGGATAGTCCACAAGGGCATTAAGACCGGATACTCCAGATCTATAAAGTAACTTGTTTAGTGATGAAGTCACATTTATCAATCATAGCCCGATAAACCGCTGAAATATGCACTATTTGTTTGTTGACAATCCCCGTTGACTTCGTCAACGGCGATTGATATATCGACTTGTGTTGCTCTCTAACGTGTCATACCACAGATATTATAGATGTGTCGATGTGGGAACTTTTCAGAATACTATATCTCGTAAACGACTCGCACTTGAATCCTGCAACAAACACCACTGACATCCTAATTTAACCTACTTTTAGTTTTTTGATGTCAATAGGCATAGTTCCGTTTAAAAAGTGTATATTTACTCAATAATTAACTTTCTAAGTACTATTACTATCTGTTGATTGGCGAACTGTACCAACCCCTGACTATCAATCCATACTCTGAAAACCGCTCATCAATGGCGCTTAACATTTCCGCAATATTCGCAGTGCAAGCATTAGGTGATTCACCCTGTATAATCAAGGGAAAGGAGAATAACGGAATAATAACCACTGAAGCTGTCGACAGATTTCATAAATCCATTTACAAAAGTAAATGGAAAATTCTAACGAAAATACCCATACGTTTTCAGAACATTCACGTCGTTCTTAACATATTCAGTCTGATACCTACAGATGGGGTGGATTTGCTGTTACATAGTGATGCTGTCAAGAGCATCGTAATATTCTGTTAAGTTTAAAACCGTAAAAAAAAAAGTGTGAGGCAATATATGTTGATGCGATTTTCAAGTACTGGACAAAGTTTCTTGTCAAACATTTACGTTCCGTGGGCGTGTTCATGGACATTGTATGCCAATGGTCTTTTTTTCCTTATTGAATGATAAGGAAACTTCAACTTACCAGTATGCCTTTTCAACACTTTTTGATAAATGTGATTATGTCTGAAATTATCTGCGTCAACCATGTTTTCAGTCTGTGAAGAAACCATAATGAAATCTGGAAGTGAAATGTGGACTAATGTAAGAATTCACAGTTGTAACTTTAATGTAACATAGAACTGCTGGTAAAAAATATAAACATTGTGACTTGCACATGACTCGTATTCCAGAAATGAAATCTGAAAGTTTCAGTGTTACATATTTGGTTAGCCAATGTTGGATTCTGATACGTTTGGTGACGGTTTTGTTCAGGATTTAATGTCAGCGAGGCCTGTCTGTGAAAAATTACAAACGTTCCGCGACTACTTAGAAGATGCTTACGAGGGTCACCTCAAAAGAAATGCACACTACTTTTTTAAAAAAAAAATCAGTTTTCATTATGCATGTGTGAAAGTCTTACAGTGTGTAGATACATCCTTCCCGCTTGTTTTCAAACTTAGTTCAACCTGTTCCCGTGAATAGCGCCGTCACAGCATGTCTTCAAGATGGGTGCTACATTTGACGTTCGTCAGAAGCAACGTGCTGTCATAGAATTCCTGTGCTGTGAAAACGAGACAGTGGGAAACATCCACAAGAGGTTGAAAAAGGTGTATGGAGATGCTGCTGTCGATCGCAGCACAGTTTGTCGGTGGGCAAGCATGTTACGTGATGAAAGTGGGCACGGCAATATTGAGGATGTCCTCGCAGCGGCAGGCCTCGTAGTGCACACACTCCAGACAATGTGCAGAGAGTTAACGAATGGGTGACTGCTGACAGACGCACCACAGTGAACGAATTGTCACCTACGTTGGGAGAGAATGTTTTGTTGTTGCACGACAATGCACGACCACATGTCAGTCAAAAAACCGTGGAAGCGAACACAAAACTCGGATGGACGACACTTACAGTCCTGACCTGGCTCTATGTGACTATCATCTCTTTGGGAACCTGAAACTCTCTTCGTGGAATAGGTTTGAAGATGATGACTCCCTTGTGGACGCTGCCGAACAATGGCTCCAACAGGTTGGTCCAGAATTTTACCGCACTAGTATACAGGCGCTGGTTCCAAGATGGCGTAAGGCAGTTGACAAGGATGGAAATCATGTGGATATATGAAAATATTGTTCCTAAAGGATGTTTCTACGCACTGTAAAATTTCAAACATGTAGAATAAAAGATGGATTTAAAAAAACAAATAGTGTGCATTTCTTTTGGAGTGACCCTCGTATAAAGACAAAAACATACTCTTCCCTCCATTCATATGGGCAGAAATAAGCTGCAACAGATAGAAACCAATGATGGTTGCGCAAGTACCCACAGCAAGTAGAATAGTCCTTTCTACTCCTGCAGTCCAGATATACAATATGTAAATTTCTTGAGATAAAGAAGAAAACTGAATGAAAGCTCTTGTCTGGATTTAAAATTCGCGAAGCAACAGGCGGCAAACTTCAAAGATGCAAAATTCACAAGAATGCAACAATTAATTAGTTTCTTATGAAGCAAAAACTGAAACAGTTCACACCTCGTGGTGCAACCTGGATAACAGCAAATGAACTGGTACAAAAACCACTAATTCATGTTTCTGCAACAGCAGGATGATCAGTCATTTTTTATTATTACTTATGACAAAAATTGTCTACGGCTTCGACTAGAAGTATGCATGTTGCTACCTGCTTTGAACAGCAGGTCTGAAGTCCTTCCTTGACCGCGGGAAACTCTGATTCTGTATCCCAAGCGCACCCTGTAAGGGTACGAGACATGAGTCCTATTTTTCTGACCGCGACAGGCTTGGGTCCTCCGTATCTATTTATGTCCGCGCTATTATCGCTCAACTGTTTTCTCAGTAGAGCGGCGACTATTTTCGGCAAATCCTTTTAGAGTAGAACAACATATCACGACGTGACGCATTTCTCCACAATGCAGGGCTTCTTTACAGCGGCCAACGCCGTTCCGGAACATCCGTTTTGAGACGAGCCGGCTGGCAAGCAACAAGGCTGAGTCCACCTACAGTCAGAAAAATCTCACAGAAACCGTGAAATGCAGTAAGAGCGTGGAGCGACTGTAGCGGTCAGAAGGTAAGCCATCTAGAAGCATTTGAACTCTACCAATTAGTGGCAAAAAAACACAGGCGTCAGATCCATTACACCTTTCTGTAAATCCAAAACATAAATTCCCACAGGCGTGTATATTTCATGAATAAGGTTCAAAATGGCTCTGAGCACTATGGGACTTAACATCTGTGGTCATCAGTCCCCTAGAACTTAGAACTACTTAAACCTACCTAACCCAAGGACATCACACACATCCATGCCCGAGGCAGGATTCGAACCTGCGACCGTAGCAGTCGCGCTCATGAATAAGGGAATCCTTCTCACTATAGTTATATAAACAGTAATTTTGTGTTCGGAATCAATCACCCGCATTGTTTATCAGTGTTTCATTGAGTAGTTTGTGTTAGTGTGCATTTCATAAATATTGTAATTATTCTCTCTCACAAAAATTTTGGTAATTTCCAAGAAGGATTGCCTATCGATTTGCTGGGTCAAAAATATATATATCCAACGTGTGATTGGAAATATGTCATGCGACGCGGGTGGCGGGCGTTGTGATCAATTATTTGTGATCGTCATTTTCATCTCTTTCCCATCGTGCTGTAAATTACATACCTCCGCAAATTATTTGAGAGTTGCTAGGGAAACCCAGACGATTTAACCGGCCGAAGTGGCCGAGCGGTTCTTAGCGCTTCAGTCTAGAACCGCGCGACCGCTACGGTAGCAGGCTCGAATCCTGCCTCGGGCATGGATGTGTGTGATGTCCTTAGGTTAGTTAGGTTTAAATAGTTCTAATTTCTAGGGGACTGATGACCTCAGAAGTTAATCCCATAGTGCTCAGAGCGATTTGAACCATTTTGAACCCAGACGATTTATGTCGTTAGTGAGTGGGATGTTTGGTGTTCTTGACGTTTCTTCGGCGGATTCTCTCACATGGAAGAATCTAATTCCATGTTTATCCAGCATAGAAAATTGTTCGACTTTTTATCGCAAATATGGAGTACTACCAAACGAGGGAAGAAGGGACTGTGTAGACTGTGGTGGTGCGAAGTGTGTAAAACTTCGTAAGAACAGTTTTGATGCTGAAATACCGTTACAATTTCATTGCGGACAGTGTGGAAAACGAACGAGTATCAGGAAGAATACATGGTTTACACTTCCAAATCATCAATTCAGACCACCGTAATGGACTTTCACATGACGACAACACCGACGACGTGTAAGGTAAGTCGTCTCCTTTGCAATTACAAGCATTTTTGTAACGCTCTTTTTTGTCGTTGCTGTAGTGACGAACGTAAGCATACTCATAACGCCCGCCACCAGAGTCGCATGATCGATTTACAATCGCTCGTTCCATATGTATCGTTTGGACCCTGCGACTTCGATAGGCAATCATTCTTGGAAATTACCCAAATTTTCAGTGGTATATGGTATCTGTATATCCTCGTATTGAAATTGTTCGATAAATCGATTGGTGTCACTGTGATGACCACATCACAAGTTTTCCATGCACATCTTAGAAATAATACATTTTTATTGGAATTTGTAACGATTAGAGACTAAATTTCAAACATAAAGTTGTATTTTTGTCAGAAAAGCAATCTGTCTATTGAATCATAGGTGTGTTATAAACAGAATGAGATGTGAACTGAAACTTTTTTTGCATACGTGTAATTAAATAAGGTGTGTCTGCTTCCGCCTTTATGCTAGTGCAGGTCGTATCCTCAAACCCAGGAGAGGTACGATCTTCTTTTTTTTCGTTTTATGTCACTAGTACTGAATAGGTAGAGACCGCTGGAATTTGGGCTGCTAATATGTCGATGCTTCTCACTGCTAGCATTGGCGATCCAAGGATACTGCGCTCAGTAGACCTAATAGCACAATTATTCGTCATTGCTTAATGCTGTGTTTCAGTCGGTAATAAGTAATTAATAACAGTGCGTATCATTTGTTCATGAGCTGTTACGCCATTGTGTGCCTGCTGATATGACACTGCTCTCTGAGCAGTGGTTGACCAGGTAACTAATTCGGTAACAAGTCGAGGGACTGTGTAACACTTTACAGCCTGATTTCACTTGATCGATTGTATCAGCATAACATTGCCATTTGTCATAAACCAGAATTTACGAAGCAATAGTTTGTGGACAATAACATTAGTGAAGTAGACTAGCCTGCTGAGAGTCCCGACCTGGACCCAATGCAACACCTCTGGGACGAACCAGAACGTCGACTTCGGTCAAGACGCGAGGGTACATACACTCCTGGAAATGGAAAAAAGAACACATTGACACCGGTGTGTCAGACCCACCATACTTGCTCCGGACACTGCGAGAGGGCTGTACAAGCAATGATCACACGCACGGCACAGCGGACACACCAGGAACAGCGGTGTTGGCCGTCGAATGGCGCTAGCTGCGCAGCATTTGTGCACCGCCGCCGTCAGTGTCAGCCAGTTTGCCGTGGCATACGGAGCTCCATCGCAGTCTTTAACACTGGTAGCATGCCGCGACAGCGTGGACGTGAACCGTATGTGCAGTTGACGGACTTTGAGCGAGGGCGTATAGTGGGCATGCGGGAGGCCGGGTTGACATACCGCCGAATTGCTCAACACGTGGGGCGTGAGGTCTCCACAGTACATCGATGTTGTCGCCAGTGGTCGGCGGAAGGTGCACGTGCCCGTCGACCTGGGACCGGACCGCAGCGACGCACGGATGCGCGCCAAGACCGTAGGATCCTACGCAGTGCCGTAGGGGACCGCACCGCCACTTCCCAGCAAATTAGGGACACTGTTGCTCCTGGGGTATCGGCGAGGACCATTCGCAACCGTCTCCATGAAGCTGGGCTACGGTCCCGCACACCGTTAGGCCGTCTTCCGCTCACGCCCCAACATCGAGCAGCCCGCCTCCAGTGGTGTCGCGACAGGCGTGAATGGAGGGACGAATGGAGACGTGTCGTCTTCAGCGATGAGAGTCGCTTCTGCCTTGGTGCCAATGATGGTCGTATGCGTGTTTGGCGCCGTGCAGGTGAGCGCCACAATCAGGACTGCATACGACCGAGGCACACAGGGCCAACACCCGGCATCATGGTGTGGGGAGCGATCTCCTACACTGGCCGTACACCACTGGTGATCGTCGAGGGGACACTGAATAGTGCACGGTACATCCAAACCGTCATCGAACCCATCGTTCTACCATTCCTAGACCGGCAAGGGAACTTGCTGTTCCAACAGGACAATGCACGTCCGCATGTATCCCGTGCCACCCAACGTGCTCTAGAAGGTGTAAGTCAACTACCCTGGCCAGCAAGATCTCCGGATCTGTCCCCCATTGAGCATGTTTGGGACTGGATGAAGCGTCGTCTCACGCGGTCTGCACGTCCAGCACGAACGCTGGTCCAACTGAGGCGCCAGGTGGAAATGGCATGGCAAGCCGTTCCACAGGACTACATCCAGCATCTCTACGATCGTCTCCATGGGAGAATAGCAGCCTGCATTGCTACGAAAGGTGGATATACACTGTACTAGTGCCGACATTGTGCATGCTCTGTTGCCTGTGTCTATGTGCCTGTGGTTCTGTCAGTGTGATCATGTGATGTATCTGACCCCAGGAATGTGTCAATAAAGTTTCCCCTTCCTGGGACAATGAATTCACGGTGTTCTTATTTCAATTTCCAGGAGTGTATTTCTACCGTTTCCGGTTCCTGAGGCAGAATGGGCAGTCATTCCTCCAAAGAAAAATTTGGAATAGGAATTAAAGATCAGACAGAAGAAATAAAAATTTTAAGGTTTGCCGATGACATTCTAATTTTATCAGAGACAGCATAGGACTTGGAAGAGCAGTGGAGCGGAATGAACAGTGCCTTGAAAGGAAAATATAAGATGGACATCAACAAAATGAAACCAAAGGTAATGGAATGTAGTCGAATTAAACCAGTAGATGCTAAGGGAATTAGATTAGGAAACGAATCGCTTAAAGTAGTAGGTGAGTTTTGCTATTTGGGCATCAGAATAACTGATGATGGCCGAGGTAGAGACGATATAAAATGTAGACTGGTAACGGCAAGAAACGCGCTTCTGAAAGAGAGAAATTTGTTAACATCAAATATAGATTTAAGTATTTGGAAATCTTTTCTGAAGCTATTTGTCTGGAGTGAAGCCATATACGAAAATGAAGCATGGACGATAAACAGTTTATACAAATAGAGAACATAAGCTTTCCAAATGTGGTGATACAGAAGAATGTTGAAGAGTAGATGGGTTGATTACATAACTAATGAGGAGGTACTGAATAGAACTGGGGGCAGAAGAAATTTGTGGCACAATTTGAGCAAAAGAAGGAACTACTTGAGAGCACACATTTTGAGACATCAAGGGATCACCAGTTTAGTACTGGAGGGAAGTGCAGAGGGAGACCATCAGATGAATAGAGTAACCAGACTGAGAAGGATGTGGGTTGCAGTAGTTATTCGGAAGTGAAGAGGCTTCCACAGGACACAGTAGCACGAAGACCTGCATCACCCAGTCTTCGGACTTAAAACCACACCACCACCACCACCACCACCACCACTACCAATCCTCCACAGACATTGGCACATCGTTGAAATAATCCACAAGATAGTTCAAGGCGTCATAAAGGGGAAGCCTGGACACACCCCATATTAATGTCAACTAATAAGTGGCCGGATTCTTTTGATCAGCTATGCGTACGTGCTAACTCCCTCGACAAAATGTACAGTGGCTAACTACCTCTGTACATGTATAAATGAACTTCACTTTCATTTAAATCTGCGCATCTTATTCCCTTTAAGGTAATCAGTTTTCGTTTACAACAGATCTTGCAGAACTAGAATTTAAATTCCGTGAAGTTCCGCGCTGGTAAAAAGAAAACTTTGTAAAATTCGGATGGAAATATCTTTCTACTTAGCTTCGTGAACTCTTAGGCCTTTAATGGAATATCCTATTATGTTTCATATGTCCGTCGAAATTACTGGTAAACTGCCATGTTCCCCAATTTTAACATTATGTGATAATCAGGCTTGTTACTCCTGAACAATGGGTGCTTGTTTACCCACACTGGATTGCTGCGAAACCGTATACAATTCCATTTAGCAGTCCATCAGTTATCATATTCCAGATTCATTTGCCGTCCGCAATCCGATGCCACAATAAAGTGAGATAATCCCGCAACTCGGTTCTGCAGTTATTCGGTTACTGCCGCTGTATGTAACCAAAGCAGCGTGCTGCTAATGCTTGTAATATGATATTGTTGAATTGGAAAAGTGAACAGCATTCAGAGAGTGACAGAAGTTCAGATATTGTGTTACCGAGGCCCTTCCCTCTCTCTGTTAACACGAATAGGACAGGATATCGTTTCTTTGTTTCGTTGAATGTCGGTGAAAAAACTTGTCGTTATTAAACCTAGATCATCGATATATTTTGTTTTCTTCTTTGTAAATGGACCTTAGGATGATTTTAAATAGTGATTTGTTTCCATATTTTTCATGCGTAGTGACCTGCTAAATACAACGTCCTCAGTAATGTGTGTTAGGTATACAAACATTTTAACGTCTGAGATTTGTGTTGTCCACTACTTCTTCCCGCGCTAATTTTAAACATCTTCACTCGAGTTTTACTTGGGTATCCTTACCCCGAAAATTCTCAGTTCCCATTCCCCGCGTCTTCATTATTCCATTTCATGTTCCCCATAGTTGTGGTTTCATATCGTGTTGAAAATTATAGTCACAAATTTTGACTGTTGGTGAAAGACGTAGTGCACCTACTAAGTTTATGCAGTCTTTATTTACGAGTGTGTGGACTAAAGATGACATTTTTTTAACAGTAAAAAGAAAACTATGAAACGTGTAGCTCGATAAAGAAAGGACTATTGGAGGTGTGCTGGTTCTGAGAATTTAGAATTGAGGACGCTAAATGTTTTTTCCGGTTATTATGCGCCGCACGTATGAAAGTACTTGGCAAATGAAAGATTCACGACCTGTCTCAGATGTTTCACTTTGAGCTTGAGTAAAAGAATTATCATCGCAAACCTTATACTATGTGTGTAGCAACTATGTAATTAATCACGGAATTGCTCTGAAAACAATGAGTTAAAGTCGTCGATCAGTTTTCCAACAGCAAAGAATTAAGTGTGATGGGCGTTCTTTTTGAGTGTGTGTTTCGCGCATCAACATTCGAAAAAGACTTATTTGTATTTTGATTTTAATCCTTCGGTAACAATTACAGCATTACAATTTACAGCATAACATATTCAGTGCGCAAAAGGAGCTACAACTACCACGAAGTGATTATTTTTCCCAAGCAGTTTAGCAGTCACCAGGAATATTCATCGAACTAAACCCAACAAGTGGGATTTATAATGGGAGTAAACAGCAACAAAAGAATACAGCTGCTCCCACCCTGATATGTCTGCGTTTGTTTTTGTTTTTGTTTTATTTGATAGCAGAGAGCAGTATCTTGTTGATGATTAAAACGTAATCACACGAAGTACCCACATGGGCCTGACCATTGTAGTCAGCGAATATGATTCCTACAGTGACTGTCTGGAATGCGTTGGAAAGATGGACTACAGTCCGTTAGCTGTCACCAACGTCGCTTATTCTCCTCAGACAAGAGATAAGAACACAATAATCTCTGTTTGGAAGAGATTTTCAGTTTTTGTTATTTTTTTCGTATGTAAATTTTAATTGCATGAATTCCTCTGTAGGATGACTAGTATCTTATGCTAAGGTTTACGTCTTTCTGTACTCCTCCAGGTACGCTATTCAAGAAAATATGCAATACACATGTCTATAAAACTGAGTCAACATGTCGACTCAACGTGCCCTCACAATGAAGGCAGCTTTGAGCTCAGTAAGATGAGAAGAAATTAGCATTTCCAGTAACATATATTATAGTTTTAAAGTATATTTTAGAATTACGGATATGTTTATTTATCTTTATTTTTACTAATCTGTACTCTGTGCTCTTTAAATAATCCTTTATAGTTCAGCATGTAATACGTAAGTGGTAAGCTTTAACTGCCATTTCAGTCATGGTTTTAGTTATCGTTGGAAGTCTCAGGGCAGTTTATAGTACCACTGTATTTGCTGGTAGAAATATATTTCATTTCAATTTTTTCAGCACATGAAAATTTAAGTGTGGCTCCTGTTCCATTATCAAGAACACAGTTCTCAGTGGAAAAAAGTACTAATATTAAAATTTTCTGACATTAAAACTGTGGGGTAGGTCAGGACTCGAGAAAGGCAAGATTTTGGGTTCTATTAACGGTCTGGCTGACAAATTTGATTTGCCAGAAAGTCTCTTACGAGATCTACGCTCTAGAGCTCTACGCTGAAGAGCGAAACATTGGTTCTGCAGTACTAATTTTCTTCTCATCGAGAACCATGCGTTGCTAGATGTACCCAGATAATGGAGTTGGGATCCAGAATTCCTTAAACAGGCTCTTACTATGAGTCCGATTATTGGTTTTAGCTGTTATTGTTGTGGTTCTCTTGTACAGTTAGAGCATTAGGCGTTTTGTTGTGTCCTTGTTCCAAAAAGACATCACAGATAAGTACTGGGTATAAACCGAATCATATATATATATATATATATATATATATATATATGAGAGTGAAGTAAATGTTATACGTATTGACTCATTTGTAAACTAATCAGACGTTTGAAGTTGATGTAAGCGAGAAAAAGTGTGGTAAAAATTCGAAATTATGTTTAAACTTTGTTGCAAATCGCTAAATGCTCTCATCTCAAATACTGGGTGAATGAAGTCCAGGTATTTGCGCTTCGTCAAGACAAACACATCGGTTGTAAGTATAGTACTCGTCTTGTAGCGTTGAACTTTTAACACAGGATTAACCTCTTAACGAGTCGATTAGGACAACAGTTTAAATTTTTATATTAAGCCAGTTACAACGTGTGGACTCGTGGTTACTTACAGGCTACAGAAATGTGTTGTGGACTGGCAAGACAGCCAATCCACTAGGAGGAAGCCGAAAGGCACGCGTTTAAGCTCACGCAGGCTGGCGTGAGGTCTGGAACAGGACAAGGTAATTATACTAGCAAAAAAAGTACGTAGCTGCTGGAATACTTAAATTTAATCCATAATTGGTGAACATCGCTCTTGACGGTACATGTTTTACAACATCAATAGTAACTGGTAATGGCGCCTTGCTAGGTCGTAGCAAATGACGTAGCTGAAGGCTATGCTAACTATCGTCTCGGCAAATGAGAGCGTAATTTGTCAGTGAACCATCGCTAGCAAAGTCGGCTGTACAACTGGGGCTAGTGCTAGGAAGTGTCTCTAGACCTGCCGTGTGGCGGCGCTCGGTCTGCAATCACTGATAGTGGCGACACGTGGGTCCGACGTATACTAACGGACCGCGGCCGATTTAAAGGCTACCACCTAGCAAATGTGGTGTCTGGCGGTGACACCACAAATGTACCCACAGATCAGCCCGACCGTGTTATCAATTATACTGAATGGGCCCATATTTAACGTCGTCTCTTCCGAAGAATTATTCTGTATATTTTGCAGGTACGTATTTTCAAAAAGCACAAACAAGCACTAGTAGTTTTTACTCTTGTAAAGATTCATGTTGTAAATATCAATTTCAAGCTACTTTCGTATTCGGATACATTACATTTTGTAATATACTGATTATTCCTTGCTACTGTAGTGTTCTCTTGAAGCTGTGAGAACGGAGGACAGGCGTTCCAAGGCGCGGAAGCAGAGTTGATGCTGAGAGGAGACGAAACTAGGAGAGATATTGTTACATGAAGTAAAAAGTAAGGCGAGAGCCTTGCGAAATTGCAGACGCCCCCAGACGCGGTCCCAAGGCGTTAGTTACTCTTCAAGGAATTAACATGTAACTTCATATGTCGTCTAGACGCTGTAGTAGGTTGTCACCGTAGAAGTTTGTAACCAACAGGCACGTACTAGTGTATAAAGCCAGCTTGATACCAGCCCTGAGAACAGCAACGTCAGTAGACTCACAAGGGTTAGAAAGAGAGCGGAAACGCCAAAAACAGTTGACCCAGCAGTCCCTGCTCCGGAGAGCCCGATGGGCGGGGCTAATTGACGTATAATAATAATGTTGCAAGCCTTATTTGGCAGAGCAGTTACTTTTAGCTTTCAGCTGAACAATGTTGATACCAAATACGGACTTAGTTAGTGCAACTGCATTAACATACCCGCCTTAGGAGCAGTAGAGGGTACCTAACTAAACCGTGATTGGCAGGCACCTGCAAGAGACCTACGGGATTGGCTGGATGGTTTTAAGTGGGAAAAACAGTTCCCCCACGCGACTCTTTAAAACCCCTAGATTCCGCATTTTGGCAGGGTTCTCAGTCAGACGATCTGGGCGCCGAATCCGCGTCAGTCGACTCCAGCCTCGGTCCAGCTCCGCAGAAGTCTGCTCTCTCTCACTTGGAGTGCTTCAGTGAACAGTGTCACATTCATTATGTTTTGTTTTGCAACTAAGTTGTTGCCTTAAGATGCTGCTAGTGTTTGCTACTGTGGCTAGCATTCACTCCTGGGACTTCTGCACTGGCTTCTGTTGTGACAGTGTTATTCATGCTTTTTCTAACCCTAGAACTAGGATCCAGTGTATTAGTTAGTCCTGTCTGGAATAAACAACTGTTTCAAAACCCTGTTTGTCCGCGAGTCTCCACAACGAGTTCCCTACCGACTCTCACCACTTGCATTTCTAGTAAATGCCTTCACTGTGAATTGTCCTTCTGCCCTCTGCTGTGAGCCGGCCGGAGTGACCGTGCGGTTCTAGGCGCTACAGTCTGGAACCGCGTGACCGCTACGGTCGCAGGTTCGAATCCTCCCTCGCGCATGAATGTGTGTGATGTCCTTAGGTTAGTTAGGTTTAAGTTGTTCTCAGTTCTAGGGCACTGATGACCACAGCAGTTAAGTCCTATAGTGCTCAGAGCCATTTGAATCTTCTGCTGTGTACCGCTCCGGAGCACAGACTGATCAGCAACCCCTTTTTCCCTCTCCCACCTATGTCAGGACACGACAATTTAATTTCTGTTGTCAAAACAAACAGAGATGCTGGCGCGTATTACTGAACAATCAAGCGCGCAATAGTGTTAAGAATATCTCTGATTTGTGTAACGTAACCGTTAAAATGTTTCACTTTTCAGTATTAACTTTCAATAAACTTTCAAAACTGTCAAGAACCATCAGATTAACTTTAATTTTTCCCACTGTAAATGAGAAGAAATTAAGTTTTTAAGCAAAAAAACTGAGTAGTCATATGATTGTCGTCTCTTTTTTAGCCGATTAGGATAATGGTTCAGTTTTGATTGCCAACATCAAGCACGCACACTTCCAAAACAAAAAAATTCTTCGACAGCAGATTGTTTTTCTTTTCACAATAATTATCTTCTCAGTTGGTTTGTTGAGAATTCTTCACAATACACATACTGTGGTTTATATCTCCATACAACGATTGACTTCAATGGAATACAGCAAATTTTGGTTGCCCCTGGAAGCATCTTGCTACCGGTATTGGGTAGCGGGGTAGCGGCTTACTGAAATAATATAGATGACTCGACCTTATGGTTCTAACATGCCAATGAGCGTGTGGATGTTAGTGTATTAAGTTCCAAGAATATAGTATTTTACACGAAATAATTTTCTTGGAGGAGCAAATAAGGAGGTGATGGAGCAAGAATGTAGACGTGAGCCTTGGATCGCGGTGCCGCTCCCTTCGCATAGCGGCCCGAGTCCCCTGCCTGCCTGCCTGGCTGAGGGCTCTGTTTTATATGTGCCTTCCCCCGGCAATAAGGCCGGAATAAGCGCGCCGCCGATATTGCGTGAAGCCTACTGGAGGTGCCCCGCACCTTCTCACCACGGCCGCTATCCGCATTCTTCAGAGCTCCTGCGTAAGTCTTACGTCACTTACTTCAGGCAGCAGAAACTTTTACTCGTCCTTTTGAAGCTCCCGTAAAGGCATATCTTAAATCTGTTTTACAGTCAGAAAATACCTTACAACTGTGCCTGAGGACTGGTTGGTGAACACACTGGAAAATGTTAAAAAAATATCAGTTTCCTAAATAGCGTAGCTCAAATGAATAAGAATTATTATTTTTACCAGATCCTTTGGGAACGTTTCGATGCTTTAGGTGTCACGCTTTTTTCTTAATTTTATTTTTTGTGTTGCAAGACACGTAAACCACGTTAATTGTATACGTGCAGCATAGGTACAAGTATCTCAAAATGAAAATAAACTAGAAGATTTATTATCTTCTAGAACTTTTTTCCACTTATCTTCAAAGCAGACTTTTAAAATGTTGCTGACATAAATTACGGTTCAAAATTTTTTAAACAATTGATGTAAAAAAATACAGCACTTAACTAATTGTTTTCCTTTAAGAATTCATTAATTTTAGAATTTAAGTCCTAAGAATTGTCGGCATTTAACATGAAGTACGGATTAAGATGGTACGCAAAATTTTAGCCCTCTAACTTTAATAAATATTAATCCTTGTGTGCCACAACATAAAATAGTTAAGTTTCGAGAAATTGATATTAAAGTTAAAACTCGTGTCTCCATCTGGCTTGCGTAACACCAATGTAGCCCAGGGCAATATTTATTTTGTTTCTACTGTTGTTCTTCCTCTCTCTTCTTTTTCAGACTACTTCTTATTCTTGCTTATTTGGCGGCTTCTCACACTGATTTCTCTGCTTCGAAGGGTCTCCTGCAGACATTGGAAGTTAAAGTTCTTTGCATACGTAGTCCACCAAGCACTCCCATCAATTCCACAACGTTAACTCTTGACTCTCAACCGTAATTAAAACATAGGACAGCATCTAGTACAGCAATTTTCAAACTATTTAGTACTACCAGAAGAGCTTTCGTTGTCCGTTCTTATACACTGTTGCTAAAATCCTTATTTGGGGTTTGTCTCACTGACATCCCTATATGCAGGTTTTACAAATTCCATTATAGCAAGTGGTAAATAATACTTATTACGAGAACATAATTCTGTTTTTATCAACGCTGTTTGCATGAGGAATTATCTTCGGAGCAAATTCCATGAAGAAAACTTTATCTTGTTCAGAAAACTTGAGACAATTTTTTAAGAAAGATATAAAAAAATCGATTTTTGACACTTATTGGTCTATTAATCCCCTCATCTTAGAATCTCACGCCCGCAGCAAGATAATTTGAAAACCGAATTTCATGTAGGATTTCGTTTCATTGGAACTGCCCGACGCCGCTGAACGTTACATTGCCGGCGTTTCTGTAAAATCTGTAAGTGTTTTTACATATGTATCGGAACACTCATCTACGAAATATTAATTATAGCTGGCATTCTCAGTCAATCCAGAAGATTACAGCGAAAACATGACAGAATATACGAACCAAAGTTAATCACCTGTCAGCAGTATAGTCAAGAAGCAGGGTTACAAGATTTTTCCTAACGAAACTCCTAATTATTTTTTCGACCCTGACACTTCTAAACTGAAAGAAATATGGGATTTCTTCGGAACTGACATTTCTAAAGCAAGGTGGAAGATACATAATTCTAAAATTCAAGACACAGCCTAAAATAATGATTTAAGGATTTCGAGATCGAATGATGAACGGAGGTTCTCTCTCTTGCAGTTCTTGCTCCCTTTTTTTGTTAGTTTCTCCTCCCTGACAAACTCAGATATGAGAGCATCATAACCTTTATGTTTCCTTCTGCCACTGCTAAAGCTTACATAAATCATGACTAAAGTTAATTTTTAATTTCAAATATGTATCTTTTCTGGCTTCCGAATTTTATTTGTTTTGCTGTCAGACGAGTCCACTTGTTAAAATGTTCATAAACGACAACCAACTGGTTTCATCGACTTCTGATACGCTAGGGAATGCGAGTATGTTTGAGGTAACAGCTGTTGCTTGCAGTTTTGCCAGCACAGCTCTCTTCGGGCTAAAACTTAATTTTTTTCGTTTACAAAATTGATATTAATTCCTGGCCAGACTATGTTAGTATCCCTTGCTTTCAGTTCACTTTCAGGAAATAATCGTCCAGTTTACTATGTTCCTATTTTAATTCACTTTTTTCCTGACGACGGTGTCCGTATTGTGTAGAGTTCGAAGATCGGCACAGTCAAACAAATTTTATCCTTAATACCCTGACGACAGATCAAAGCATTTCAATGCCTCGAAGTGTGTGACAACGAGCTTTTCGACCTCCCCGTCTTCATTTCACTCCTGTACACCCCATGTTTACTGCACCTGCATCACTTACCTGCTGAAATCCCAAGTCAATCGCATCGTCATTTATCTACCCGCGGATATTTTCGTCATGTCCGTTTCACAATCAGAAATTTGTTTCACAAAATTGGTCACATGTATAGCAGTATCACACACGTAATAGCGTTTTCCACACGAAAATAATTGTTGGAGTTGTAACAGAATACTGCAGCCTTCTTTTTCAGTTGTTTGATTTTCACCAATCTTCGCCTAACTATACGCGGATATTGTACAAACAGGGGAATAATCACCCTGATAAACGGAAGGTACGTGTATATAAAAAATGACCTTCCTTCAGTAAGAAATGGCTATTAAAATTATCATGCGACTGACACATCGTCCATTATAAATAACGTGTAATAAATAATCCATACATACGAGAAAAATGTATGCATGTATGATCCCCATTTCCTCTTAAGCCACTGGATCGATTTAAACCAAACTTTGTACGTGTTTGAAAAGAACCACTACGGGGGTAAGAACCAGATACTTGTCAAAGGGGTGAGGGTTCTGGTTGGGATGGGAAAGGAGCGTTGCATACAACGCCCTAATAGCCAAACTATATCCATCTAGTATTTGAGACTGAAAGGAATTACTGACTATCAACCAACTTTACACAGCATCTGAGAGCTGTACGAGAATTTTTCTTGCCGAAATCCCCCAAAGTTATGAAAGGAAAACTGTTTGTCGCTTACTACATTTTCGCTGTCCATGCAAGAAAACTGTGACATCTGGCACTACCTTTTAATTTATTACTTCTTTACTACTCTTACTTGCACTATATATATTGAAGCGCCAAAGAAACTGGTATAGGCATGCGTATTCAAATACAGAAACATGTAAACAGGCAAAATACGGCTCTGCGGTCGGCAACGCCTACATATGATAAAGTGTCTGGCACAGTTGTTAGATCGGTTACTGCTAGTACAATGGCAGAACAAATTTTGGAAATTTGTGGTAAGGACTATGGGACCAAAATGCGGAGTTCATAGGTCCCTAAGCTTACGCACTACTTAATCTAACTTAAACTAACTTACTCTAAGGACAACACACACACCCATGCCCGAGGGAGGATTCGAGCCTCCGACGGGGCGACCGCGCAAACCGTGATAAGGCGCCCAAGACCGCACGGCTACCCCAAATAGCGCAATTGCAGAATATCAAGATTTTAGTGAGTCTGAACGTGGTGTTATACCCAGCGCACGACCGATGGAACACAGCGTCTCCGAGGGAGCGAGGAAGTGGGATTTTCCGGTACGACCATTTCACGAGTTTACCGTGAATATCAGGAATCTGGTAAAACATCAAATCTCCGACATCGGTGTGACGGGAAAAAGATCCTGCAAGAAAGGGATCAACGACGACTGTAGAGAATCGTTCAACGTGACAGAACTGCAACCATTCCGCAAATTTCTGTAGATTTCATTGCTGGGCCATCAAAAAGTGTCACCTTGAGAATCATTCAAAGAACATCACGGGTATGGGCTTTCAGAGCCGAAGGCCCACTCGTGAACCCTTCATGTCTGCACGACACAAAGCTTTACGCCTCGCCTGGGCTCGTTAACACCGACATTGGACTGTTGATGACTGGAAACATGCTGCCTGGTCGGACGAGTCTCGTTTCAAATTGTATCGAGCGCAATGACGTCTACGGGTATGGAATTAATGGACCCTGCATGTCAGCAGGGGACTGTTCAAGATGGTGGAGGCTCTGTAATGATGTCGGGCATGTGCAGTTGGAGTAATGTGGGACCCTTGATACGTCTGGATAAGACTCTGACTGGTGACACGTACGTAAGCATCCTGTCTGATCATCTGAATACATTCATGTCCATTGTGCATTCCGACGAACGTGGGCAATTCCCACACGTCCAGAATGCTACAGAGTGGCTCCAGGAATACGTGTCTGAGTTTAAAGCCTTCCGCTGGCCACCAAACTCCCCAGACAGGAACATTATTGAGCATATCTGGGATGCCATGCAACGTGCTGTTCAGAACAGATCTTCAATCTCTCGCACTCTTATGGGTTTATGGACAGCCCTGCAGGATTCATGGTGTCAGTTCCCTCCAGCACTACTTCAGACATCAGTCCACTCCATGCCACGTCGTGTTGCGGCACTTCTGCGTGCTCGCGGAGGCTCTACGCGATATTCGGCAGGTGTACCAGTTTCTTCGGCTCTTCATTGTATTTAGCAGACGGTATTCACATACACACTGTTGAATGTAATTGTCAACAGGGTGACCAAGCGGTTCTAGGCGCTACAGTCTGGAACCTCGCTACCGCTACGGTCGCAGGTTCGAATACTGCCTCTGGCATGGATGTGTGTCATGTCCTTAGGTTAGTTAGGTTTAAGTAGTTCTACGTTCTAGGGGACTGATGACCTCAGAAGTTAAGTCCTATAGTGCTCAGGGCCATTTTGTCAACAATATACACAGAGTGACACCTAGTTCAGGAGATATAGCATCATAAACATAGAGCTGCGTAAAAACGTAATTCTAGGGCGACCCTTTTTTCTAGATTTTCGACCATCTGTTCGATATTACCCATCGCTTTTTCGTCATTCCAATGCAGAGCGAAATGGTTGCCGTGCTTCTCATCTTTTGAGATATTAGCTATCACCAAAATATCTTCGCATCTCGTAATCACCAGAATAAACATGCGGACAACGGCATAATCATAATAATCGATTATAACTAATTCTTCCTGTGATACTGTAGGGCAGTCTAATAAAGTAAAAACTTTTTCAGTTATTTCCTTTAATGTCATCTCAGTTTGAACATCAGTGTATCTTTGAGGCGCCAACAAATTAGGTACTTCGGGAGCGGTCTATTGACACACAGTCAACATCGTTCCTGTGAAACACAACTAGCTCTTTATTCACATGAAGTTTTGAGTGCTATTGATAGGGGATTTCAGATCGATTCCGTATTTCTGGATTTCCGGAAGGCTTTTGACGCTGTACCACACAAGCGGCTCGCAGCGAAATTGCGTGCTTATGGAATATCGTCTCAGTTATGTGACTGGATTTGTGATTTCCTGTCAGAGAGGTCACAGTTTGCAGTAATTGACGGTAAGTGACCGAGTAAAACAGAAGTGATTTCTGGCGTTCCCTTAGGTAGTTTATAGGCCCTTTGCTGTTCCTCATCTATACAGGGTGTTACAAAAAGGTA
Organism: Schistocerca cancellata; assembly: GCF_023864275.1. Classification (NCBI taxonomy): domain Eukaryota; kingdom Metazoa; phylum Arthropoda; class Insecta; order Orthoptera; family Acrididae; genus Schistocerca; species Schistocerca cancellata. The sequence continues at coordinate 981,113,044 of NC_064627.1, forward strand.
CGGCCAAACTTTCAGGAAACATTCCTCACACACAAAGAAAGAAAATATGTTAGAGCACATTTTATTACTTCTCTTCAAATCACATTAACCATGGAATGGAAAAACACAGCAATAGAACATACCAGCGTGACTTCAAACACTTTATTACAGGAAATGTTCAAAATGTCCTCCGTTAGCGAGGATACCTGCATCCACCCTCCGTCGCATGGAATCCCTGATGCGCTGATGCAGCCCTGTAGAATGGCGTATTGTATCATAGCCGTCCACAATACGAGCACGAAGAGTCTCTACCGGTGTTGGGTAGACAAGAGCTTTCAAATGCCCCCATAAATGAAAGTCAAGAGGGTTGAGGTCAGGAGAGCGTGGAGGCCATGGAATTGGTCCGCCTCTACCAATCCATAGATCACCGAATCTGATGTTGAGAAGCGTACGAACACTTCGACTGCAATGTGCAGTAGCTCCATCGTGCATGAATCAGATGTTGTGTCGTACTTGTAAAGCCATCATGATAACGTGCTCCATTGAGTGTAGGTGAGAGAACATTTGCACTGAAATGAGGATTAACACATTGTTGGATGAACCATCCGCAGAAGTGTACCCGTGGTAGTCCAATCAGCTGCTGATAGTGCCTGCACACGCTGGTTCTCCCGTAGCACTCTCCATACAGTAACATGGTCAACGTTAACTTGAACAGCAGCAACTTCTCTGACGCTGATATTAGGGTTATCGTCAACTGCACGAAGAATTGCCTCGTCCATTGCAGGTGTCCTCGTCGTTCTAGGTCTTCCCCAGTCGCCAGTCATAGGGTGGAATGTTCCGTGCTCCCTAAGACGCCGATCAATTGCTTCGAACGTCTTCCTATCGGGACACCTTCGTTCTGGAAATCTGTCTCGATACAAACGTACCGCGCTACAGCTATTGCCCCGTACTAATCCATACGTCAAATGGGCATCTGCCAACACCGCATTTGTAAACATTGCACTGACTGCAAAACCACGTTCGTGATTAACACTAACCTGTTGATGCTACGTACTGATGTGCTTGATGCTAGTACTGTAGAGCAATGAGTCGCATGTCAACATAAGCACCGAAGTCTACATTACCTTCCTTCAATTGGGCCAACTAGCGGTGAATCGACGCAGTACAGTACATACTGACGAAACTGAAATGAGCTCTAACATGGAAATTAAGCGTTTCCGGACACTTGTCCACATAACATCTTTTCTTTATTTGTGTGTGAGGAATGTTTCCTGAAAGTTTGACCGTACCTTTCTGTAACACCCTGTATAAGCGATTTGGGAGACAATCTGAGCAGCCGTCTTCGGTTGTTTGCCGATGACGCTGTCGTTTATCGACTAATAAAGTGATCAGAAGATCAAAAGCAACTGAAAAACGATTTAGAAGAAATATCGGAATGGTGTGAAAAGTGGCAGTTGACCCTAAATAACGAAAAGTGTGAGGTCATCCACGTAAGTGCTAAAAGGAATTAGTTAAACTTCGGTTACACGATAAATCAGTCTAATCTAAAAGGCGTAAATTCAACTAACCTAGATATTACAATTACGACCAACTTAAATTGGAAGGAACACAGGAAATGTGGTTGAGAAGGCTACCCAAAGAGTGTGTTTTATTGACAGGACACTTAGAAAATGTAACAGACCTACTAAGGAGACTGCCTACGCTACGCTTGTCCGTCTTCTTTTTGAATACTGCTGCGCGGTGTGGGATCCTTACTAGACAGGATTGACGGAGTACATAGAAAAAGTTCAAAGAAGATCAGCACGTTCTGTATTATTGCGAAATATGGGAGAGAGGAACACTGAAATGATACAGGATTTGAGCTGGACATCATTAAAAGAAAGGTGTTTTTCGTTGTGACGGAATCTTCTCACGAAATTCCAATCACCAAACCACCGAATGCGAAAATATTTTCTTGACACCGACCTACATAGGGAGGAACCATCACCACGATAAAATATGGGAAATCAGAGCTCGTACAGGAAGATATAGGTGTTCATTCTTTCCGCGCGCTATACGATCTTCTAATAATAGATAATTGTGAAGGTGGTTCGATGAACCCTCTGCCAGGTACTTAAATTTGAATTTCAGAGTATCCATGTAGGTGTAGATGCCCAAGGCGAAAGAAATCTGCCATGGTCTTGGGCTTCAACAGCCTCTATGCGAAAGGCCACAAATGTCACTTGTGTTTGTAATGAACTGTTGGAGAAATATTCTTTTCCTTCGGTTCTTGGAATATACAAAGTGCGTCTGAAAATTTTAAAAACCGCTACGATGAGGCCCCTGCGTCTACGCGTTGAGAAACATGTCAACATGCGCTCCCACGTGCAAATCATCTACGCGAAGCAGTGGTGCACGCTGCGACTAGATTGATGGATTACGTGAGAAGTCGTGTCATTGCAATATGGAGCAATGCGTTATTACGAAATTTTGCTTCATATTAGGGGAAATTGCGACGGAGACTCATGGATTTTAGTGACTGTGTACGGTGAGACTTAACCGTCCTGGAGACGGAAGGGGAAGTGTCAATTATCAGCCGCATTATGATCGCCCTCAATACTTACAGCTGCAGACAATCTCGAATGAGTGTGACGGATACTTGCGGACGATCGTCGGTTGCCTTTCAGAATGATAAAAGAGGAGTTTAAGGCAACCAATGACTGTGGAAGCACTATTGTTCATTGACATATGAAAAAGTGGGAGATTGGTGCCCGGCTTGTACCGCACATGCTGAACACGAACAGAAGCCAACACTGATGGAAACTTCTGGAGATTTTATCGACATGTGTGACCGGAATTCGCAGCTTTTGGAAATAATCATTACAAGAAATGAGGCGCTGTGCAACAAAGAGCATCAGAAGACCAGTCGTTAGTCAATGGCATGGAATCGTCTGACATCCAAGATTAAGACAATGTTGTACCCCTTTTTCAGCAGCAAGGGCTTGATACATCATGAGTTTTTAACTGAAAATCAAACTGTCAATGCGGAAGTTTACGAAAAAGTTTTGAAACGACTACTACAACGCAAGATGTATGAGACAGGCGAAATACCCTCAGACTTCAAGAAGAATATAATAATTCCAATCCCAAAGAAAGCAGGTGTTGACAGATGTGAAAATTACCGAACTATCAGTTTAATAAGTCACAGTTGCAAAATATTAATGCGAATTCTTTACAGACGAATGGAAAAGCTGGTAGAAGCCGACCTCGGGGAAGATCAGTTTAGGTTCCGTAGAAATGTTGGAACACGTGAGGCAATACTGACCCTACGATTTATCGTAGATGACAGATTAAGGAAAGGCAATTCTATGTTTCTAGCATTTGTAGACTTAGAGAAAGCTTTTGACAATGTTGACTGGAATACTCTCTTTCAAATTATAAACGTGGCGGGGGTAAAATACAGGGAGCGAAAGGGAAGTAGTGGTTGGGAATGGAGTGAGACAGGATTGCAGCCTCGCCCCGATGTTATTCAATCTCTATATTGAGCAAGCAGTAAAGGAAACAAAAGAAATATTTGGTGTAGGTATTAAAATCCAAGGAGAAGAAATAAAAACTTTGAGGCTCGCCGATGACACTGTAATTCTGTCAGAGACAGCAAAGGGCTTGGAAGAGCAGTTGAACGGAATGGACAGTGTCTTGAAGGGAAGGTATAAGATCAACATCAACAAAAGCAAAACGAGGATAAAGGAATGTAGTCGAATTAAGTCGGGTGATGCTGAGGGAATTAGATTAGGAAATGAGAAACTTAAAGTAGTAAAGGAGTTTTGCTATTTGGGGAGCAAAATGACTGATGATGGTCGAAGTAGAGAGGATATAAAATGTAGACTGACAATGGCAAGGAAAGCGTTCCTGAAGAAAAATTTGTTAATATCGAGTATAGATTTAAGTGTCAGGAAGTTGTTTCTGAAAGTATTTGTATGGAGTGTAGCCATGTATGGAAGTGAAACATGGACGATAAATAGTTTGGACAAGTAGAGGATAGAAGCTTTCGTAATGTGGTGCTACAGAAGAATGCTGAAGTTTAGATGGGTAGATCACATAACTAGTGAGGAGGGATTGAATAGAATTGGGGAGAAGAGGAGTTTGTGGCACAACTTGACAAGAACAAGGCACCGGTTGGTAGGACATGTTGTGAGGCATCAAGGGATCACAAATTTAGCATTGGAGGGCAGCGTTGATGGTAAAAATCGTAGAGGGAGACGAAGAGATGAATAAGCAGATTCAGAAGGATGTAGGCTGCAGTACGCACTTAGAAATGAAGAAGCTTGCACAGGATACAGTAGCATGGAGAGCTGCATCAAACCAGTCTCAGGACTGAACACCACAACAACAACACTACAACGCATGCGGCTAGTTCGATCAGAACTGTACTGGAGTGGACTATTACGTATTCCGTGCGCTCAACGTGAGGTGACTGCCCATCACCATCCTTATTCTCCAGTGTTGGCGCCGGCAAACTTCGTTTTGTTTTGCCGTCTTAAATTAGCCCTGAAGAGCTTGCGCTTCGCGGACGTTGCGGATATCCAAGAGCGCATCACCACGGTTCTTCGAGAGTTTCCACAGGAAGCGGCTGTTGAGAGTTTTCCAACAGCTTCACAACCGATGTCAGAAGGGTATTGTTGCTAATGGTGGTTGGTTTGAAGGTCAATAAAGATATTTTGCCTGTAACTCCTCTCTCCTTTATTTTCTGAGCCCATGCACCTAATTTTTCAGACGCTTCTTGCATTTTCGGAAAAATTGCTTTATGCAGTGAAAGTTTAATGTTTATACAAAGCCTTGTTCGGAATGTTGTTAAACAGCTGTGGTGGTTTGAGACAAAAACATAAGTGTTATAGTTTTCAGTTTAATTTTTAGGTATGCTGACAATCATCAATAATAACCCAACTATACCTTTCTCTCCTGAACAAAATCTCTTACCCCAGTCGAGAACTCAATCAGTGAACATGGCGATCACCATACACACCCTATGGTCGCCGTTTAATCGACTGGTAACGTTCTTATATAACATGGTTTTGATTATTTCTCAATGATAAGTAAGGACTGTTTTTTTTTTTAGAATCTATCTTGGGTCATCTACACTCCTGGAAATTGAAATAAGAACACCGTGAATTCATTGTCCCAGGAAGGGGAAACTTTATTGACACATTCCTGGGGTCAGATACATCACATGATCACACTGACAGAACCACAGGCACATATAGACAGGCAACAGAGAATGCACAATGTCGGCACTAGTACAGTGTATATCCACCTTTCGCAGCAATGCAGGCTGCTATTCTCCCATGGAGACGATCGTAGAGATGCTGGATGTAGTCCTGTGGAACGGCTTGCCATGCCATTTCCACCTGGCGCCTCAGTTGGACCAGCGTTCGTGCTGGACGTGCAGACCGCGTGAGACGACGCTTCATCCAGTCCCAAACATACTCAATGGGGGGACAGATCCGGAGATCTTGCTGGCCAGGGTAGTTGACTTACACCTTCTAGAGCACGTTGGGTGGCACGGGATACATGCGGACGTGCATTGTCCTGTTGGAACAGCAAGTTCCCTTGCCGGTCTAGGAATGGTAGAACGATGGGTTCGATGACGGTTTGGATGTACCGTGCACTATTCAGTGTCCCGTCGACGATGACCAGTGGTGTACGGCCAGTGTAGGAGATCGCTCCCCACACCATGATGCCGGGTGTTGGCCCTGTGTGCCTCGGTCGTATGCAGTCCTGATTGTGGCGCTCACCTGCACGGCGCCAAACACGCATACGACCATCATTGGCATCAAGGCAGAAACGACTCTCATCGCTGAAGACGACACGTCTCCATTCGTCCCTCCATTCACGCCTGTCGCGACACCACTGGAGGCGGGCTGCACGATGTTGGGGTGTGAGCGGAAGACGGCCTAACGGTGTGCGGGACCGTAGCCCAGCTTCATGGAGACGGTTGCGAATGGTCCTCGCCGATACCCCAGGAGCAACAGTGTCCCTAATTTGCTGGGAAGTGGCGGTGCGGTCCCCTACGGCACTGCGTAGGATCCTACGGTCTTGGCGTGCATCCGTGCGTCGCTGCGGTCCGGTCCCAGGTCGACGGGCACGTGCACCTTCCGCCGATCACTGGCGACAACATCGATGTACTGTGGAGACCTGACGCCCCACGTGTTGAGCAATTCGGCGGTACGTCCACCCGGCCTCCCGCATGCCCACTATACGCCCTCGCTCAAAGTCCGTCAACTGCACATACGGTTCACGTCCACGCTGTCGCGGCATGCTACCAGTGTTAAAGACTGCGATGGAGCTCCGTATGCCACGGCAAACTGGCTGACACTGACGGCGGCGGTGCACAAATGCTGCGCAGCTAGCGCCATTCGACGGCCAACACCGCGGTTCCTGGTGTGTCCGCTGTGCCGTGCGTGTGATCATTGCTTGTACAGCCCTCTCGCAGTGTCCGGAGCAAGTATGGTGGGTCTGACACACCGGTGTCAATGTGTTCTTTTTTCCATTTCCAGGAGTGTATTTTTTGTCTGGCTTGAAGCGGCCCGTCACAACTTCCTCTGGTGTTTCAACCTCTGAATCCAAGCTAAGCACTTGCACATTACGCCCTCAATTAGTTGTTGGATATTTTTCCTGTCTAGGTCTTCCCCCACATTCCCCTCCCCCCACCCCGCAGCTCCTTATAGTACCATGGTGGTTATTCTCTGATGTCTTAGCACATTACCTACCATCCTGTCACTTCTTCTTGTCATATTTACACACATTTCTGTCTTCTCCTCTTTTATCTTGTCTTATCTCTCCACCAAATTTTCGGCATCCTTCTATGACTCACACCTCAAGCAACATGTTTGTCTTTTTCTCAACTTCCTCCACAGTCCACGACTTACTTCCACTTAATAGTTTGGTCCACGAGTCCGTTTTCAGAAATTTTGTCCTCAGATTAAAGCCCCCCGTTCGATGCTAATAGGTTTCTTTTTCCCCGGAAAGCTGTCTTTCCTTGTGCTAATTAGCATTGTATGTTCGTCTTGCTTCCTCCATCATATTTCATTTTGTTTACAATGTGTGTGATATTAATTTAGTCACTAATCTTGTTTCTGCTACTGCTCACTTTCGCCTTTCTTCAGTTTACTCGCAGTTCACATTATACGTTCAGAAGACTACATTTCGTTCAGTATTTCGTGTAACAGTACTCGACCACTGCCGCTATTCTTTATTTAGAGGTTTTCTTCCACTGAAAGCGATTTGCCATTGAACGATTAAATTTCATTAGATATGCATCGACAAAAAAGAGGCATTGTCGTCTACAGTGAAGATATCGTTCGGATAATATTGTTAATGTGACAAAAGCTACATAGACTACAACAATTCTGTAATGATAGTCGGCAAAGCATAGAAAACTTCATCACAAAGATTTTTAGCACAATGCCGTGCCTTTTCTTGTAATGTTACAGTCAGCCTTTACTTGCTAGGTAGCTCAATACCCATTTGTTCTGCAATTTAATAACTTGTTCTAGCAGTTAATTTTCACAGACAGGAGCATTCTGAAAGCTACGCTCTTTGAACCGAGCAAAAAATTACTGCACTGCAAAATTTGACGGGATTTAAAATACAGTATTTTCTTCCCCTTCATCGTTTAACACAAAATCCTTTTAACGTGTAAAAATGTTTGGGTCACTCACTATGGTCGAAAGTGTTTCTGCATCTCAAAACCGATATCTTTTCGCGTTAAACCATTTTTGTTGTGGGTCAGGATTAAAAAAAGTTGTGTGAAATTATACAGTATTTTGTCGGGACATCGCTACTGTTTGATGTTAACCGATTTTGTGTTTTAATCATTTTGCCGCGTGTTTTAGAATTGTTAAATGTTAACACTCGACCACTGTACGCTTTTTTCGTTATACTGTACGTTAATGCAGGATGTTCCTAAACTATTCTCTGAAGGTAGGCCCATCTTCTTTATGCAGCCTTTCGCTGGGGAGCTATTGTTACCGATTGTGGTTGCCGACTTGCTATTCCGTTACTGTTGGATTACTAGTTCCGTTGTTCCTTCGATTTAGTTTGGGCAGTTGCTATGCTCGCTACATCACATCGCGCTCTGCAGGATTTGCGCGCATGTCCGAAACTGTGCCGTCAGCGCAATGCCGCGGACGAACTGCTTATGGTAATAACTGGGACGTGGGGCGAAGCTGGACTGTGATAATTATTACATGCTCGGTCCGCAGGCCGAATTCAATTAAAACGAGTAATTTCAACTAGCAGCGCGCAGGGGCCAGGGGAGCCAACCTCAGTAAACGAGAAAGCCCCGAGGGCAGCGTAGCTTGTTATTACGCTAGTCTGGGCAACCTCACGCCTGCCATTCGTGCGTCGTCTGGACACAAGCGGCTGCTGCTGGAGCGATGCTTGGTAGCACAAACTTTTATCTTTCCTCAACGAGAAATAATTAGGTGTCGTCTATATCACATAGCGACTAACCCAGTTGACGGTTCATAGTTCACAGTCAGAGTTGAGTTTGCCTAAGGCTCCGAGAGTCAACAAAAATTTGTTTATCGATATTTTATTTCATTCCTGACCGAATTGGTTCAAATGGTTCAAATGGCTCTGAGCACTATGGGACTTAACATCTATGGTCATCAGTCCCCTAGAACTTAGAACTACTTAAACCTAACTAACCTAAGGACAGCACACAACACCCAGCCATCAAGAGGCAGAGAAAATCCCTGACCCCGCCGGGAATCGAACCCGGGAACCCGGGCGTGGGAAGCGAGAACGCTACCGCACGACCACGAGATGCGGGCGGACGGAATTAAAAAATTAAAAATTATATCATAATTTAGTCATTAAGAGGTGGACTATTACGTTGAGAGTAAAAACAACTCAAATACTACAGTGGGAACTTTTTAATGCTTCTTTATTTACATCATACTTCGCAAGCTACTTAGGGTACTTCTAGCACCACTATTACCCAAGTAATATGTGCATTTAATATCCGGTGTAAGGCGTAAATGTAGCTTTAACTCGTATCGCAAATATATGTCGACGATTCACGGGTTATCGCAAGGTTTTGAAGTCATCAAACTACGTTTTTAGTCACCATTTTTCCCTAAATAAAAGTTTATGACGCACTGTCTCTGTGTAATGCGCTCTTCACGCCTATAAGGCTGTCTTGACTTAGAAATTATTCGATGGTCCACCTGACAGGTGAAGCAGCTAGTAAACAATTACTTTATCAGAAGAAAATCTTTGCACTTGCAAACCAAAAACCGCATTTTTTGTTATATGGTACGCGTAGCATAAAAATATTGTGCGAAATTAAGAAAATTAGACACTCTCAAAATAAAAGCTCATCTGGTTTTGATGATGTTTCCAACAGAAATTTAAAGATTTATTTCTATGTAGGAAGGTCAGTCTTATCTGATATATGTAACACATCACTAATTCAGGGTATTTTTCCAGAGAGACTGCAATATACCGCTTTCTAACACCTTTTTTAATGAAGGTGATAGGGAAGATTTCAAAAACTACCGACATGTTTCACTGCTGACACCATTTTCCAAAATTTTTCGGAAGGTTATGTATTATAGGAGAGTATCTCACCTTAGCAACAGTAATATCCTCAGCAAATCATAGTTTCGGTTTCAGAAGAGATGCTCTACTGAGTACGCCGTTTACACGCTCACTTACCAAATTTTACGAACATTAAATAATAAATTGGCGCCGGTTGCTATTTTTGCAACCTGACTTAGGCATTTGACTGTGTGATTCACAGTATCGTCCTAGATGTTTTATGGGAATTAGATAAATCATGTTTAGGAGCTCCTACAACATTTTAGTTCAACCACGTTGCACTTAGAATGATTGCAAATCTTTGAGAGAGACTAATCAGTAAGATGACATATTTTGAATATCTTCATTCAATACTGTCATAAAGAGTAATGTTCTGGGGTAACTCATGACATATTTTGGATATATTCATTCAATACTGTCATAAGGAATAATGTTCTGAGGTCTTTGCTGTCCGAAAACGTGCTTTAAGAGAAATATGTGGTGGTCTCCCATGATCATCTTTTAGACATCTGTTTAAGGAGTTTGGCATTCTGACTACTATTTCACACTATATTTATTCCCTCGTGATACTGGTTGTAAATAACCCTTTGCAGTTCAAAAAGAACAATGACGTACGTAATTACAATAACAAAGCGAAAAATGGCATTCATTTCACCTCATTAAGGTTGTCCTTAGCGAAGGGGTGCGCAATACAGGCAGATGACACTTCCCAGCACATTAAAACGGTTTGCGGTGGCGGGACTACAACCGGGAACCCTGACTGTCGAGGACAACGCTTTTAGCGACTGAGCTGCGCAGGCGCGACTCACGAACCAACGTCACTGATTCTCTTCTGCCAACATCTCTCTCTTACTGTCCGAACTTCACAGAATACACATCTTCCTAGAGTAGTACTTCAGGAAAAGAAAGTATGGTTCCGGTTTCGAGTCATGGTTAAACAGTCCACTTAAATGTACTTATTTGAAAATACAGTAAAAAAGTACCAATTAGGCAGTTCATTCTATACAGTGAAGGACTACTTATATGAGTAGAGTAGGGGTTTAGTTAAAAATGTAGCATCAGTAAATACTATGTATCGGTCACGTTCCTCCCAGAGTATCCCGATACAGTAGCTCCACATTTAAAATCATAAGTAATCAATCGCTCGCTGAAAGATCCTTACCTAAGGACTGGAATGTTTCACAAGTCACACCAATACGCAAGAAAGGATGTAAGAGTAATCCACTCAAATACAGATCAATATCACTAACGTTGATTTGCCGTAGGAACATATTATGCAATAGGAACATATACTGTGTTCGAACATTATGAGTTATCTCGAAGAAAACGATTTATTGACAAACAACCAACACATATTCAAAAAATATCGTTACTTTGAAACGCAACTAGCTCTTCGTTCTCACGAAGTAATGAGTGATATCGACAGGGGATGTCAAATTCATTCCATATTTTTAGATTTCCAGAAGGTTTTTGACACCGAACACACAAGCGATTTCTAATCAAATTGCGTGCCTGTGGACTATGGTCTCTATTGTGCGACTCGTTTTGTGATTTCCTGTCATAAGGATGACACTTAAAACTTTCGGGCTGATAGGCCGTGGTCAATGTATAAAACTCTCCCCTGACCTTTCGTATTGACTGCGGGAGACATCCTCCAAGGTAAAACGGCGAACTGCGAAGAAAACTCAGGGAAGCGTTGATTATATACACAGTACAGAGGGCGCCACTGTCCTATCACATGGGGTCGGCTATGAGACTGTCTCTGGTAATGTAAACTGTTGTGGACTGACAAGACAGCCAGTCCACAGTGACGGGTAACCGAAAGGCACGCGTTTACACACGCCGGCTGGCGTTAGGTCTGAAACAGGATACGTAATGAATGCTATAAAGAAAAGTACGTAGCTGCTGGAATACTTGACTTTAATCCATCATTTGTATACAGCATTCTGGATGATACAAGTGAGACTCTCTCTAGAAATGGTTAATGGCGCCTTGCTAGGTCGTAGCCATGGACTTAGCTGAAGGCTATTCTAACTATCTCTCGGCAAATGAGAGAAAGGCTTCGTCAGTGTAGTCGCTAGCAAAGTCGTCCGTACAACTGGGACGAGTCCTAGTACGTCTCTCTAGACCTGCCGTATGGTGGCGCTCGGTCTGCAATTACTGACAGTGGCGACACGCGGGTCCGACATGTACTAATGGACCGCGGCCGATTTAAAGCTACCACCTAGCAAGTGTGGTGTCTGGCGGTGACACCACATAAACATTCTCGATTGAAATGCGTAAGATAGCATCGTTTACCGGAATCATGGTAAATAACGACACAATATCAAAACTGACGAGGATACCATCTGGGCCGACGCTCTTTTCCTTTAACTTGTCAATGAAATGAGCTCAATTTTTAATATGACTGTGCGTCCTACCAACTTAAGGTTGCAGCCATGAGGCAAGGTGTCTCTCTAACTCGTGTGTTGGTCCGCCTATAGCACTGACAACTGGCCTCAAAGGAACCTCAGCTTTACGCACTCTGGGTAATCCATAAAGTCTAGGTGGGCACGCTTCTATTTTACAAAGCAGCTTCTTATTATCGGAGGCGAATGAAGACGCTTTCACCTGTCGATTGATCGTTCTTAAAATCTTCATAGTCTGGAGTTTTTTGTAATTGGAGGGAACCAAAATATCATTGGTCTTTTCCTGATAGTCCTCACTGTTCAGTAAGACGGTGGCATTACCCTTATCTGTATTAAGAACAATAAGGTTTTTATCTGTATTTATAGCCCTCAGCGCCTACGTATGTACCTGCGACAAATTATTGTTAGGTGGCTTACATGTACATAAAATCCCAGCCGTTTCCATTCTAATTACGTCAGCTGACTGCTGTGGAAGCTGACGGATACCTGCCTCAATATTTGCTACAATATCCTCTGTGGTACGTTTTGGGGCGTCACAGCAAAATTGCCTCCTTTCGCTAGTACAGAAATTTCAACTTTTGACAAACATTTATCAGACAGGTTAATAACAGTTCGAGAATTGTTCTCAAATGAACCTCCCGAAATGTTCTTCTGTAAGTTATCGGACTTCTTCTTCTGTCTGTTTACTGATATTTCTGCACTAACTTCCATAGTTTTGAATGTTAGACCGTCAATCTTATTCCAATCACCGCACTGCATTACTAATCATCAAGTGGAGATGAAAAAGCTTACTGCTGGTTTCCGCCAGAACTCGCCGCTTCTGATGGACCTTCTCACGTAGCATTGCAGATTCCATACGGTTGTAAATACGATGAGCCTGTGCCAAGCGATACATCCTCTTCACCTTCAGATATTTCACAACCGTCAAAGTGTTCCTGCAGCGTAACAGGAAGGTACAGAAAGGTACAGGAGAGTACACAGTAGTTGTGCTTTCTTCTTGCGAATTCCTTCAAATCGTCTAACCGATCCTGACATATCCTCCTTGTAAAGGCGTTTGATCATACAATGTAGACTTTCACGGCCGGTATTGGCTTCACTTAAAACTTCCCATGCCGATAGGTCGTGGTCGATGTATGAAAAACTCTTCCGTGACGTTTCGTCTCCGACTGCAGGAGACATCATTCGAGGTAAAGCGGCGAACTGCGAAGAGAACTCGAGGAAGCGCTGATTACATAGGCAGTACAGAGGGCGCCACTGTCGATCACGTGGCGTCGGCTATGAGATTGTCTCTGGTAATGCCAAAATTCTCGATTGAAAGTAATCGATCGTCACGCTTGCGGTGCAACGCTGACATTCAAATTTTATCTAGTTTAACACATTCGTCTTTCCTGTTAAAATTATTACTGTGTTTATCAGTCTAGATAGCCTCTCTATACATACGTGCATAATAATGCAAGGTTTTAGATATGACGCTCGTCTCGCTGAATTTTATTTCATGATCACGTTCCCACAGTTGGAGGCCAAACGTCAGGGGAGAGTGTTATACATCGATCACGGTCTACCTACACGGAAGTTTTAAGTGAAGACTATACCGGCCGTGAAAGCCTACATTGTATAAACAAAGTTTACTGTTGAAGCACTCTTAGAATGTTTGCAGATGATGCTGTCACTTACGGTCTAGAAAGTCATCAGACGATCAAAACAAATTGCATAACGATTTAGACAAGATATCTGTACGGTTCGGAAAATGGCAGTAGACACTAAACAATGAAAAATGCGGTCGTTGACATGAGTACCAAAAGGTATCTGCTAAATTTCGATTACGGGATAAATCACATAAATTCTAGTGAATACTTAGGGTCTGTAATTACGGATTACTTAAGTTGGGACGATCACGTAGATAATGTTATGGGTAAAGCAAACCAAAGACTACGATTTATTGGTAGAACAATAAGAAAATGCAACAGGTCTGACGAAGACACTGACCACACTACGCTTGTACTTCCTCTTCTGGGTATTTCTGTGCGGTGTGGGATTCGCATCAGATAACATCGACGAAGGACATTGATAAAGTTCAAAGAAGGGCAGCCCGTTTTGTACTATCACAAAATATGGGGAGACAGGGGGTGCCAATCACTGAAATAAAGGCGTTTTCCGTTGCTGCAGGAATTTCTCATGAAATTCAGTCATCAACTTTCTCTTCAGAGTGTGAAAATATTTTGTTGGCGCCCAACCACATAGGGAGAAATGATCATTCTAATAAAATAAGAAAAATCAGAACTTGCACAGAACGATTTAAGTGTTCGTTTTTCCCGCGATCTCTACAGAGAGAGGTGGTTGTTGTTGTTGTTGTTGTTGTTGTTGTTGTTGTTGTGGTCTTCCGTCCAGAGACTGGTTTGATGCAGCTATCCATGCTGCTCTATCCTGTGCAAGCTTCTTCATCTCCCAGTATCTACTGCAACCTACATCCTTCTGAATCTGTTTAGTGTATTCATCTCTTGGTCTCCCTCCACGATTTTTACCCTCCACGCTGCCCTCCAATACTAAATTCGTGATTCCTTGATGCGTCAGAACATGTCCTACCAATCGATCCCTTCTTCTAGTCAAGGTGTGCCACAAATATCTCTTCTCCCTAATTCTATTCAATACCTACTCATTAGTTATATGATCTAACCATCTAATCTTCAGCATTCTTCTGTAGCACCACATTTCGAAAGATTCTATTGTCTTCTTGTCTAAACTATTTATCGTCCACGTTTCACTTCCATACAAGACTACACTCCATACAAATACTACCAGAAAAGACTTACACTCAAATCTATACTCGATGTTAACGAATTTCTCTTCTTCACAAACGCTTTCCTTGCCATTGCCAGTCTACATTTTATACCCCCTCTACTTCAACCATCATAAGTTATTTTTCTCCCCAAAGAGCAAAACTCATTCACTATTTTAAGCGTCTCATTTCCTTATTTTATCCCCTCAGCATCACCCGATTAAATTCGACTAAATTCCATTATACTCGTTTTGCTTTTGTCGATGTCCGTCTTATATCGTCCTTTCAAGACACTGTCCATTCCGTTAAGCTGCTCTTCCAGGTCCTTTGCTGTCTCTGATAGAATTACAATGTCATCGGCGAACCTCAAAGTTTTTATGTCATCTCCATGGATTTTAATTCCTACTCCGAATTTTTCTTTTGTTTCCTTTACTGCTTGCTCAATATACAGATTGAATAACATCGGAGATAGGCTCCAACTCTGTCTCACTCACTTCCCAATCACCGCTTCCTTTTCATGTCCCTCAACTCTTATAACTGCCTTCTGGTTTCTGTGCAAATTATAAATAGCCTTTTGTTCCCTGTATTTTACCCCTGCCACCTTCAGAATTGGAAAGAGTATTCCAGTCAACATTGTTAAAAACTTTCTCTAAATTTAACAATGGTAGAAACGTAGGTTTGCCTTTACTTAATCTATTTTCTAAGATAAGTCGTAGGGTCAGTATTGCCTCACGTGTTCCAACATTTCTACGGAATCCAAACAGATCTTGCCCAAGGTCGGCTTCTACCAGTTTTTCCATTCGTCTGTAAAGAATTCGTCCGGAATATTTTACCCAGGAGGACGCCATCATCATTTAACCATACAGTAAAGCTGCATGCCCTCGGTAACAATTACGGCTGTAGTTTCCCCTTTCTTCCAGCCGTTCGCAGTACCAGCACAGCAAGGCTGTTTTGGTTAGTGTAACAAGGCCAGATCAGTCAATCATCCAGACTGTTACCCCTGCAACTACTTAAAAGGCTGCTGCCCCTCTTCAGGAACCACACGTTTGTCAGGCCTCTCAACAGATGGTCTTCTGTTGTGGTTACACCTACGGTACGGCTATCTGTATCGCTGAGGCACGCAAGCCTCCGCACCAACGGCAATGCCCATGGTTGTAGAGAGGGGTACAATAGATTAATAGCTTGAAGGTGGGTCGATGTGCCTTCTGCCAGGTACTTAATTGTCATTTACAGAGTAATCATGTAGATGTAGATAGCATACACTCTGCTCCAGATTTAAACGTCCATTCCGAAAACAAATAACTGCGTAATGCCTGTTATGTAGGGCGACGACAACAGTTTTATTGGTCCCGTAGTCCGACTGAGAAATGTTATCCCTTCAGCGTAAGTTATGCATTACCTAGATCTAGATATGTACACATATGAGCAAAAAAGTAACGCTCCGCTTTCTGGTTCAGGCTGTCTAACCGGGACCAACCGATCGCCGTGTCGTCCTCTGCCAATGGCATCTATTGGATGCGGTATGAAGAGGGATGGGGTCGCCACACTGCTATCCTCGGCGCTGTCGGTTGAAAAAATCAAATGTGTGTGAAATCTTATGGGACTTAACTGCTAAGGTCATCAGTCCCTAAGCTTACACACTACTTAACCCAAATTATCCTAAGGACAAACACACACACCCATGCCCGAGGGAGGTTTCGAAACTCCGCCGGGACCAGCCGGCTGTCGGTTCTCTTGACATTGGAGGCGCTGCTTCTTAACAAAGCAGCTATTCAGTTGGCTTCAGGAAGCTGAGTGGACACCGTTAAAGCCGTCCAACCAAGGAGAAACTCTTGGCAGTACCAGGAATCGATCCTGCGCCTTCTGCGTAGCACCCGGCACGCTAACTGCTGAGATAAAAAGGCGGACACACATACAAGCGTGATTTGTTGTTCCATTTTTTTTTCAAACGAGTTACTGTTAATGAAAACGTTCCCAGGAATAGCGCCTCCGCTCAAGCTGCATGGGTGGATGGTTGTAGAGGCGACCAGTCTCTCAGTCAATAAAATAAAGCAGGATTTATTTTAAAAATTAATTTTTATTGCTGAGCCAGGTCTATAGGCGTAGCCGGGAGCGAGGTGTGGGTCAGCGCGCAGCTAATGCGATAATTAATGCGACAGGTAAGCTCTTAATCGCATTGCATTAGCGGCTCAAACGGAATATCGCCTTTTTCCAAAACTGCGCTGGTTCAGTCCTCATCAATCACCACTCCATGCTTTTTATATTTTACTTTTTCTCGGCGTCAGCACTCTCAAATACGCACACGGGGCGGTATTTATATTTTATTTCCCGAGATTTTTCAATCACCACATTCCCGTTTTACCCTATACTGCGCTTTAAAATAGCGTTCTCTATTGGGGGGAGTTGACTGGAATACAGAACTGCGCTAAAATGCTCTTCCTGGAGAGAGACTAGGACTGTCACAGGCAATGCAATTAGTTCTACAGTTTGTCGCTAAAAGAGGTATTGGCGTTACCCTTCTTAACAGCCCATATCTGCGGACAATCAGCTCATTCCTGTAGAAAAATTTATCACAAATATCTGTAAAACAGTTTCACAATCAGCTCATTCCTGTAGCAAAATTTCTCACAAATATCTGTAAAACACAAGTTGTAGAAAAATTTCCACTACCAGTCACAGTAAAAGGTTATTTATTAGTCGCACGACCGATTTCGGTCTTTCACCCATCCTCAGGTGTTTATACACTCACGTACATGTTTGTGGTAATCACTGTATAAATACAAAAAAGTTATTTGCTGGTGAGTAAACAGATACAAGTGAGACAATTGTAAGTGGCAAGGCAGCTTTTGTCAAAAATATATCTGTACTTACATGAAGCATCATCATTATAGTTACGCTGTGGTGACAGTTTTTACACTTAGTTGCACAAATGCTGCCTTGCCACTTACAATTGTTTCACCTGTATCTGTTTAGTCACCAGCAAACAACTTTTTTGTATTTATACTGTGATCTCCAGAAAACATGTACATGAATGTATAAACACCTGAGGATAGGCGCAAGCCCGAAACGGGTAGTCTGACTAATAAATAACCTTTTATTGAGACTGGTAGCGGACATTTTTCTACAACCTATAAAGGAACAGTCACGCCGTTCAACAGCATCCACTATGGATAAAATTCATATCTGTAACACAGTTTCCGAAGGAATGGAAAAGTAGCGGTTTCTTGTCGATAGGTGAATCTGATCGCATTAGTAATACGCTTTGAAAACTTTGAAATTTGTAGCCATTTTCGCATTACAACTGGGATATAAAATTTTGTAATGTTCCACTTGAAACTATAGGCATTGCAGGTGGAACGTAATCAGATTGGTATAGGCGGAACGTAGGACTTTTTTTAATTAAATTGTGGACAGTACCAATCGTCACATACACAGAAGAGTCTGGGTAGAACTAGCGTAAAATACTAGCATCCAAATGCAATCAGTCATTTTAGAGTTTAGATGCCGTTAGAGGTACAAATAAGCTTCTGAAAATTTAGAAGGACGATCTAGCACATATATTCCTACAGAAGTGGGATAAAACATTTCGTCTGATGATGTAGGTGTATTTCTCCAATACGAATAGTAACTCGTTATAAATATTTTCATATTTATGTTGATATTACGATATGAGTCTGGTAATTTTAGATTTATTTATGTTATCTACCCTCTGTGAATATCTTATTCTTAAGGTTTTTGCATTAAGATAATATCGTCCACAAAATGTTATGTTTCAGTTGGAACACATTATACATGAAAAATGATCTTCGTACTTATAATTACAATGTAATAATTTTGCTTTTGGATCAATGGCCACAAAAAGTTTCACCCACTAAATGTAATATTCCCCCCTGCCCCACTTGCGTGTCTCGAAGACATAGATAGCGGTACCATAGCTGCTACAACGGGGGCGTCATCTGTTGAGAGGTCAGACAAACGCGTGCTTCCCGAAAAGGGGCAGCCGCCTTTTCAGTAGCTGCAGGGGCAGCAGTCCGCATGACTGACTGGTGTTATCTTCTAGCATCAGCCAACATAGACTCGCAGTGCTAGTACTGCGAAGGGCAGAAAACAAGGGGAAATTGCAGGATATGCAGCTCTATTGTACGATGGCCTTCTCTTGGGTAAAATATTTCGGAGGTAAAATAGCCCCCCACTTGGATCTCCAAGCAGGGACTACTCAGGAGTATGTTATCAGCAAGAATGAAATTGGCAATCTATGTGTCGGAAGGTTGGATCACTTAATCGAGCAGGTCAGTTAGAAAATTTAAAACGGGAAACGGGTAGACTGATGTTAGATATAGTGCTGATTAGCGTAGTTCGGTGGCAAGATGAACACAACTTATGGTTATGTACGAATAAGGTTAGAAAAACAAAGTCAAACAGAATTGATGCAGGAGTAGGTCTAATAATGAATAAGGAAACAGGAATTCAGGTAAACAAATAATAAGGCTTTATTATGGACAAGACATACATGAAACCAACACCCAACACTGTAGTACAAGTTCGTATGCCAATTAGCTTCGCAGATAAAAGGGATACTGAAGTGATGTATGATGAGATAAAAGAAATGATTAAGGTAGTTAACGGAGAGGTAAATTTATGGGTTGGCGGCCTGGGGCTCGATAGAAAGGAAGAGAAAGAGAGGAGAAACAGGGTGTGAATGTAGAGTGTGTAGAGTGGGGGAAGGTATGAAAGACGAGAAAGCCGCCTGGTACAATTTTACACAGACCATGATTTGCCGGCCGGAGTGGCCGAGTGGTTCTAGGCGCTGCGGTCGCCGGTTTGAATCCTGCCTCGGGCATGGATGTGTGTGATGTCCTTAGGTTAGTTAGGTTTAAGTAGTTCTAAGTCCTAGGGGACTGATGACTTCAGAAGTTAAGTCCCATAGTGCTCAGAGCCCCCCCTCCCCATGATTTAATCACCATTAACACGTGTTTTAAGAATTGTGAAAGAAGGATGCATACCTGGAGACATCGGAAGGTGTCAAACAGATTACATAACGGTAAGACAGACATTTAGGAACCAGATTTTTAATTTAAGACATTTCCACGGGCAGATGTGAACACTTACCACAGTTCATTGGTTATAAACTGGTAGAATAAAAGTGAATAATTGCAGAAAGGCGGGAAATCACGGAGATGGGTCATGGATAAGTTGAAAGAATCATAGGTTGTTTGGAGTTTCAGAGGCAGGATAAGGCACCAATTGACTGAAATAGAGGAAAGGAATACAATAGAAGAAAACAGGTCGGAACACTGTTTGAGAAGCCACGAAAAAAGCGTGCCAAATTTAAAAGAACGCATAATCCCCAACGTTGGCTAAGTTTTACAGAAGTTCGAAACCTAGTGCGGCATTGGGTAATGGCTTTAGTAGTTTCCAAAACGAAGGTCTGTCGTGAAATGTGGCAGAAAACTCAACATATTCCTTTCGTACGTGAAGTACACTATCGACAAGACGCATTCAACGTCTTCACTGCACGACAGCAATGGAAATGTTAGTGTTGTCAGTGCCGCTAAAGCAGGCTTACTAAACACGATTTCCCGAAATTCCTTCACCAAAGAAGACGAAGAAAATATTCAACAACAACTGCCAAGACGTGTAACATAGACGTAGTTATCCTCGGTGTAGCGAAGCAGCTTTAATCACTTTTTAAAGGCAAGGTTTCAGATCCAGTTACGTTCTTCCGACCCAGTTACGTTCCTTTCTGGGTATGCTCATACAGTAGCCTCATACTTAGCTATGACTTACAACCGATCGTTCGCCGAAAGATCCATACATAAGTTTCAAAGATTACGCCAATAGTCAAGAAAGAAAACAGAACTAATCCACTCAATTAGAGATCCAAAACCAACACTGATTTGCAGTAGGATTTGGTAACACATATTTTGTTCGAACATTATGAATTACCTCTAAGAAAACGATTTATTGACAAATAGCCGAAAGGGATTCAGCAAACATCGTTCTTGTGAAACACAACTAGCTCTTTATTCTCACAAAGTAATGAGTGCTGTGGACATGTGATCTCAAAATGATTTCATATTTTTTAGATTTTTAGAAGGCTTTTAACACCGCTCGTCACAAGCCACTTCTAATCAGCTTTCGTGCCTATGGACTATCAATTATGCGACTAGATTCGTGATTTCCTGTCACAATAATCACAGTTTGTAGTAACTGATGGAAAGTCAGTGAGTAAAACAGAATTGATATATGATGGTTCCCAAGGAAATATTATAAGGTCTTTGCTGTTGTTTATCTAAAGCAACGTTTTAGATAACGATCTCGGCAGGTCTTGAATTGTAAGCGGATGATGCCGTCATTTACAGTCTTGTTAATTCATCAGATGATCAAAACCAGCTGCAAAATGGTTGACACAAGACATCTGTATGATGTGGAAAGAGGTAATTGGCTCTAAGAAATGAAAAGTATGAAATCCAAGTGATCACTAAAGCAAATCCTTTAAATTTCAGTTACACAAGTTTTGCTGAATGTATGTAAAGCGCAGACTGACAATGCTACAAAAACGTTTTCAAAGAAGAGAATTTCGTTAACATTGAATATAGTTCTGTTTTACAAAGTCCTTTCTGAAGGTATTTGTTGGAGTTTAGCCTTGTAGGAAGAGAAACGTGGGTGATAAACAGTTCAGACAAGAAGCGAACAGAAGCTTATGAAATTCATTGCTATAGAAGAAACGTAAAGGCTACAATGGGGAGGTACTAGACAGAATTGGAAAGAACAGAAATTTGTGGTAACTTGACTAAAAGAAGAGATCGGTTGCGAAGACACATTCTGAGACATCAAGGCATCAACAATTAGAACTGCCGTCAACCTGTTTCAATCCACGATGGGGTCATCTTCAGGGCAATTTACACCGTTCGGTCTCTCGCTGGAGTCGTCGTCATGCCTGTGCACGTTTGATAACTATGTACGTTGTGCTCCCGACGTTCTTCTCAGAACTGTCTTTTCCACTTTAACACATATGTCTAATACTAACAGACTTTCGGCCAGGAATTTCTTGCTGCTGTGCTTCTTATATCCTATTTGAACCGTCTGTCATGCGTTGCCATTAGTGTCACTTCCGCTGCTCCTTAATACATTTGCTATTTTTTACTTTCTTTTCATTCATATTCTTTACCCATTTAAATGTTCTTTTCATACAACATGACCAGTAACTTTTCCTCCCGTTCACAGAGAACAACTATGTCGTAAGGAGATCTATTACATATAACTGATGTTGATTTATAATCGGACTTCTGAATCCTTCATTTTTTTGGAGATGCCTATCGCCCTTTTTAATTCCAGCATTTCTCTTTTGGTTTTACGCTGTTCCTTCCTTCACGATTATAATATATATTACATATTACCCGTCCTTCCCTACGACTTATACCTATTTTTGAGAGGATTTCAGCCACCGTGCAGCACTTTACAGTGCCGAAATATTTTTATACTTCGACAAGTCATATGTGACTAGATGTTTCACAAGACTCGTTTCCAAAATTAAAAGTGACTTCAGAACTATGTTCCTGGTGCCTTCACTTTTCCTGAAGCCAAATCGATCTTCAAATTTAGTTTCTGTTCTTCCGTATAGTATTGGGGTCAGAAAATTACAATCTTCAAACTATGTCGATAACTCTCCGGAAAATGAAAACCGACCTCTGTAAGTAAGTGAATGAAAATCAGAAATAGAAAAACCAGACGTTATTTTCCTAAAGTGCACTGAGTGAAACTGATACGACATACAGGGTGTTTCACGTGATATTTTGTATATGGAGGTGACAGTTATTGAACTATATGCGATAAAATCGTTATACAGTCTGACTAGTTTACATTAGGAAGTTCAAACTGCACGGTTCGCTGCGAGGCGAAACTGGAATTAGTATGCACACTGTTGTTTGCTTTAGTGATTAAATCCACTTTCATTTGGATGAGTTTGACAATAAGCAAAACTGGTCCATAAGGGATACTGAGAATCCGCATTTCGCGATCTAAAAGTCGCTTTCCCCCTCAACGAGTGACTCCATGGTGTGAAATGTCCTGTCACGGAATAATCGGTGCGATATTCCTTGATGGCACGATACTACCGAACGGTACGTGAAGGTTTTGGTAGATGATTTCATCCCCATAGTCCAAAGCGGCCGGCCACGGTGGTCTCGCGGTTCTAGACGCTCAGTCCGGAGCCGCGCGACTGCTACGGTCGCAGGTTCGAATCCTGCCTCGGGCATGGATGTGTCTGATGTCCTTAGGTTAGTTAGGTTTAAGTAGTTCTAGGGGACTGATGACCACAGATGTAAAGTCCCATAGTGCTCAGAGCCATTTGAACCATTTAGTCCAAAGCGACCCTGATTTCGACAGGATATGGTTCATGGAAGACTGAGCTCGATCCCATCGAAGCAGTGGTGTGTTTAATGTCCTGTAGGAGCACTTTGTGGACCGCATTCTGGCCCTGGGATACCCACAGGCTACTAACATGGGCCTCGATTGAACACCATATTCTCCGGATCTGAACAAACGTGACTTCTTTTTGTGGGGCTGTATTAAAGACAAGGTGTGCGGCAATAACTCGAAAACCTTTACCCAACTGAAAACAGCCACTGAGGAGGCCATTGATAACATCGATGTTCCCATACTTTTGAGGGTCATGCAGAATTTCGCTATTCGTCTGCGCCACATCATCGCCAATGATGGCAGGCATATCGAGCATGTCATAACCTAAATCCGAATATCTGTAGTGACATTTATATATTGCATAAAGTGGTGCACGCCGTAGTTTGAAACTAATTTACGTTTTTGCATGTAGTTCAATATTGTCACCCTGTATGTTATCAATTTCTCGCTACTGACACGTAAGTAATGCAGTGGCCTTTCAAATGTGACGTTCGGCCTGTTTAGTAAGTAATTTAATAGCTGTTTCCTCTAAAAACACGTACATCGGTTAACCGCATGGTCTCAGGTACGCATTACGCAGGATAATAGGGAGCTTATCGGCTAACCTCATGGTCTCAGGTACGCATTACCCAGGATAATCGGGAGCTTTTTCTGTTTAGGAAAGAAGACTGAAGCAGCCATTTGATAAACGAATTAACAAATAAATAAGAAGGAAGACTGAAAGACAGGTAGTTTCTTGTAGCAGCAACAATATCCCCCGCCCCCCGCCACACACACACACACACACACACACACACACACACACAGAGAGAGAGAGAGAGAGAGAGAGAGAGAGAGAGAGAGAGAGAGAGAGAGAGAGCGCTGTCTCAGCTACAAAACCAAGTAATCGAATCGCAGACTTCAGAACACCACTCGAAGCACAATTTACGTCCAGGCAACGACAGCAAAGCAGAGCTTGGCCGTGTTTCGAATGATTAATGTTGTATCTGCTGCAAGAAGTGAAGAGCGTCCACGAGTAGCAAGAAGACCCATTAACATTCCGACCGGAGTAATAATTCAATCCCTTTTGTGCGAACACGCATCACTGACGTCTATTACCCCCTTATTAAATGGGGCGTAATAAATTGCCGAGGCGTTGGCAGCCCATTCTACGCGCGCTATCAAAGGGGTTCAGGTGTCTGCATAGTGATCGGTACCGCCCGTCGGCACATTTCCGCTGTTCTCGTTACGGAGCGCAGCGCCTGAGGAAGCGTCGACGGGAAGTTGGCCCGGGCGGCTGCCTCGACAGGTGTTCAGCGGAGCCGCGTCTAAGCGGGGGCGTCGCCGGTGAAGCTCGTTATAAACGCCCAGCACCGCCCGGCTCTCCCAAGTTCCCTCACGGCTCTGTAGATGCGAGTCCCCAAATGCGCTCACTCTCGCGTCGGAGCACTCTGGCACCCGAATCGCCAGCTGCAAGTTTCTCCACTCGATTTTTGTGCTCGTCTGTAGGACGCTAAAATGTTGTTAAAAAGGTCTGCTGTGTCGCACGCTGAGATGTGTTTTGATGTGGGGCGGGTCCCGAGACTTGCTAAATGTTGGAGGTGGGGGATGGGATTGAAGTTGTGTAGCTCTTTCAAATGCACATGCGTTTTTCCCCCGACACCATGGAGCGGTTATGGATGGAAGATGTTCTGCCACCTTTGTTGGTTGCTCAAGTTCGGTTGCAGTACACTGCGTGGCTCTTTGAAGTACGAAGAAAAGGAAGTTCTAAGGCAGACCTCGCCATTTTGGGACCGTGTTCTGAAGCAGGCTATTGAAATGCGAGTGGCGTCCGGAACTGCGTGACTGCAACGGTCGCAGGTTCGAATCCTGCCTCGGGCATGGACGTGTGTGATGACCTTAGGTTAATTAGGTTAAGTAGTTTTAAGTTCTAGGGGACTGATGTCCTCAGATGTTAAGTCCCATAGTGCTCAGAGTCATTTTGCGAGTGGTTGACGGACTGATCAACAGAGACACTGGGTCACGGCACTCAGCCAAACAAAATCGCAGCTTCGGCCGAGAGCGACTTCCGTGCCCGATGCAGACCACAGGTGTACTGATAGACCAGGGTTCGCTTCCAGAATCCGGCAGCGCCGCCTCCCCCCTCCAACCCAACCCCCATCCCCGCCAGCCCGCAGCTCTGACCGTCGCGCGGCCCGCGACCTGCAGTGGAAGGCCACAACGACGGTAAGACTATAAACGAGGCGGGATGGAGCAAAATTGTTCATTCTGCCGGTATCACCCGAGGATGACGGCAAGCCACTCTGTCGAAGTATCGTGTTACGAAAACAGCTGCACCCGTCTGCACACCCACCAACAGTACAGACAGTTGATTCCACGGGAAAGCCTAAGGGCACACACCACATGTACTCTTTAGACTTTCGCGTTGACAACCAAAAAACATCGCTACCACAGAACTGGCACCCAATGCAGGCGCCTCGATCGCCATAGCCTAGATACACCACTGGGTAACTCAGAATCTAGACTAGAACGTGCACGTCATTAACCTAGGACGCTAAGCACTAAGGCTTTTCTGACTATACTGCTTCTCGTAGTCCTCTTTTTCTTCGGTGGTTACCTCGCCTGCAAAGGGGCCCGCTCGTGATAAGGCAATCACGCACCCCATGACTGACTTTTCCTCTTTTTCTGTTAGTAACTGTACACTATTCCTGTGCCCATAATCGTCAGTTGCCTTAGGAGGAGTAATCCGTATGTGCCATCACTATGCCAATCGTGTTACTCTACTATCTGTGTATACGTGCTTTGCTAGTTTGTATGTTGATTGCTAAGGTGATGATCCCATTATCCTACATAAGCGTGGAGAAACCACTTAAAATCGTACGTAGGCTGGGCAGTGCAGTCGAGAAATGGTAGCTATTCAGACACTTGAATCGTATCAGGGTATATTCTGCCTCTTTGCCTCCCACGCCAGCGCGCTTCACGCTAAACTATACGAGGTGAGTATCATATTTTCTTACTGTTTTAGCACAATATCTCACGTCGCAGAAAGATAATCCTTGACTGACGCGTAAGTATATCTGAAATGTATGGTAGTTCCGTTTTTGTATTTCAGTTGGTGTCCCTGTGCGTTCGAAGATTTTAATCGCATATAGCAGAATGAGAGTGATCTGTCATTCAAACAGCAGAAATAATACAGTCAAATTTAAGTTACACAAATCCGAGAGAAAAATGAAGCAATTAGATTCTTAATGCAAACATTTTGTTGTTATATTCAATGTTTAGCAAAAATTTTGATCAGCGTATTATTCCATTCAGCGTCAAAGTAAAACATTACATTATTTTCTTGATTTGGGTGAATGATATCCGTAGTTATTGTTCAATTACTTAAGGTATTTTCAATATGTCTTCGAAACTACTAAAAACGCATATTTTTACCAGAAGATGCCTGTCCTTTTATTCATTTAAAATGTAAATGTTAACAAAGTAACATTTATTAGTGTTTTATTGTATAGTGCAACAGTACAGGTGAAAAACAGGTCGAATATACTGGTGACATGCCCAGAGGAAAAGTGTGTAGTTGTATGCACACACTTCCTGATGTAAATAGGAAACTTCCGGTAGTGAAACCATTGCCGATGTTTTATTGAGCAAAACAAACCGCGATTTTTGGAGAATATACGCGTTTTTAATAATTGCAAAGACGAATTTGAAATACTAGTCACATTATTTCTTTCCTGTATGTCAATAAACAATTATCTAAATGTAATTATTATTAGCTTGGGCTATCAATAGAGGGCAGTTCTTGGCACGAATGGCACACGGCGCTTTTAGTAAGAATATACTGTTAATGCACTTTAATCGGTGCACTTTGACAAAAGGACATCAGCAGAGTGTAGGACTCTACAGAGCAGTATAGGAATAATTTATCCACTGTAGTGAGTAACGCTCTACTCTCATGTCTGTTGACAACATAATCACGATTTTCGCCATATGTTTTAATTCAATTTGTTAATTTTTATCAACATATAAATGACTTCAATTGATATTCAGTTTTTCTGTGTCAATACAGCCTTGTTGAAATACGTTTTCCTTCGACTTGGATCACAAATTCGAATGTCATGCTGACATTTACATGGTGGTGACAAAAGTCATGGTCCTGCTAATATCGTGTCGGACATCCGTTTGCCCGCGTAATGTAGCAACTCGACGTGACATGGATTCAACAAGTCGTTGGAAGTCCCCTGCAGAAATATTGAGTCATACTGCCTCTACAGCTGTCCATAATTGCGAAAGTGTTGATGGTGCACAATTATGAGCACGGCCTAACCTCTCGATTCTGTCTCATGAATGTTGGATGGGATTCACATCGGGCGATTTGAGTGGCCAAATCATTCGTTCTAACTGTCCAGAATGTTCTTCAAACCAATCGCGAACAACTGTGGCCCGATGATAAGGCGAATTGTCAATCATAAAAATTCCATCGTTGTTTGGGAGCATGAAGTCCATGAATGGCTGCAAATGGTCACCAAGTAGCCGATTCCCACTCAGTGATAGGATCAGTTTGATCAGAGTACCCAGTCCATTCCCTATAAACACAATTCACGCCATTGTGGAGCGCCGGCCGCTGTGGCCGAAAGGTTCTAGGTGCTTCAGTCCGGAACCGCCCTGCTGCTGCAGTCGCAGATTCGAAGCTGCCTCTGGCATGGATGTGTGTGATGTTTTGAGGTTAGTTAGGTTTAAGTAGTTCTAAGTCTAGGGGACTGATGACGTCAGATGTTACCTCCCATAGTGCTTAGAGCCATTTGAACCATTGTGGAGCCACCACCTTAATTTCCACATTGTCTTGTTAACAACCTGGATCCGTGGCTTCAGTGGGCCTGAGCCACCCTCGAACCCAACCATCATCTCTTACCAACTGAAATAAGGACTCACATGACGAGGATACGGTTTTCTAGACGTCTAGGATTTGACAGAAATGATCACAAGCCCAGGAGAGGCGCTGTAGGCTATGTCGGGCTGCTACCCAAGTCACTAGTGTCGGTCGTCTGCTGCCACAGCCAGTTAACGCCAGATTTCGCTGCACTATCCTGGCGGATACGTTCATCTTATGTCCCACATTCATTTCTGCGGTTATTTCACTTCGTGTTGCTTGTCTATCAGCAGCGACAAATCTACGCAAATTCCGCTGCTCTCGGTCGTTAAGTGAAGATCGTCAGCCACTGTGTTGTCCATTGTGGGAGGTAATGCTTGGAAGTAGATACGAGGGCTATTCGGAAAGTAAGGGACGATAGGTCGCGAAATGGAAACCACAGTGACAATCAAAACTGTTTTACTTGCAACAGTTAGCTACAACTTCCAGCTACTTATCTCCATAGTCGCCGATCCGACTTAGACGTTTGTCGTCGCGTTGTACCAACTCTCCAACACGCTCGTTACAGAAGGCAGCCGCCACTGCTTTCCGCCAATTCTCTACGCTGGCCTATAGCTCGTTGTCTGTGCTAAAATGTTGTCTTACAGCCAGCGGTTCATGTGAGCAGATATAAAACTCAGAGGGAGGCAATAACGGGCTATTTTGTGGGTAATCAAACGTCTCCAATTGAAACCGATGCAAAAGCATCTTCATTGCCCCTGCAGAATTCGTCTGAGAACTGTCTTGAAGAAGAAAACGCACAACAGTTATGTAATATTAGCTGCATAGCTTCAGGCGAAATTTCTCACCAGGCTCTCGTACTTGGCGGGAGACTATTGTTCTACATCTACATCTACACCTACATGGATACTCTGCGAATCACATTTAAGTGCCACCTTCACAATTCTCTATTATTCCACTCTTGTATAGCGCACGGAAAGCACGAACACCTATGTGTTTCCGTACGAGTTCTGGTTTCCCTTATTTTCTCCTGGTGATCGTTTCTCCCTGAGGAGAAAGTTGGTGATTGGAATTTCGTGCGAAGATTCCATCGCAACGAAAAACGTCTTTCTTCTAATGATGTCCAGCCCAAATCCTGTATCATTTCGGAGAAACTCTCTCACATATTTCGCAATAATACAAAACGTGCTGCCTTTCTTTGAACTTTTTCGATGCACTCCGTCAGTCCTGTCTGGTAAGGATCCCACACCGCACCAGCACTATTCTAAAAGAGGACGGACAAGCGTAGTAGATCTGTTACGTTTTTTAAAGTGTCCTGCCAATTTAAGTTGTTCGTAATTGTAGTACCTAGGCATTTAGTTGAATTTACAGCTTTTAGATTAGACTGATTTATCGTTTAACCGAAGTTTAACGAATTTCTTTCAGCACTCATGTAGATGATCTCACACTTTTCGTTATTTAGGGTCAACTGTCAATTTTCGCACCATTCAGATATCTTTTCTAAACCGTTTTGCAATTTGTTTTGATCTTATGATGACTTTATTAGTCGATAAACGATAGCGTCATCTGCAAACAACCTAAGACGGCTGCTCAGATTGTCTCCCAAATAATTTATATAGATAAGGAACAGCAAAGGGCCTATGACACTACCTTGGGGAACTCCCGAAATCACTTCTATTTTACTCTATGACTTTCCATCAATTACTATTGTTCGAGGTATCTTTATGTGCTCCCTGTGTGCTTAGAACTAAAAAGAACGACGAATGCGATCGACGGTCATACTAGAGACACTACTCAACACATCTGTGCAAAACGTCATCGGATTTTCACTGTGGTTTCCATTTCGCGACCAATAGTTCCGTACTTTCCGAATAACGCTCGTATTTTCGGCACTCTCTTGACCCCCTTCACTCTGTGGTTCTCGGTATACTGAATTCGCTAATGATTTCCGAAATGGAATACTCCATACCTCTAGCTATAACTATCATTCCGCGTTCGAAGTCTGTTAATCCCCGTCATGCGGCCATGATCAGGTCGGAAACCTTTCCACATCAACCACACGAGTACAAATAACAGCTTCGCCCATGCACTGCCCTTTTACACCTTTTGTAGATGAAACTACCGCCATCTGCATATGCGCATATTGCTATCCCATGACTTTTATCACCTTCGTGTAAAGTGATTGTAACTCAAAGGAAGACACCGCAAATATTTCGAGAAACATCTTAACAAACTTTTAGAACATTGTTTCATAGCAGAAACTACGAATAACTTTCAGCCTTTGCAGTACATACAGACTATTTCAAGGTCTTTGAGACGATCGTTTAAGGGTGATAGCTCACGTCATGGGGAACAACTTTTGCAACCTGCACCACGCAAGTAACGAGCAGCCCTTAGTGGCTCACCATAACAGTTTTCTTTATCTTAAATATCTTTGTGACTAATGCTCTTTTTGCATATTTATTATTTTATAAATGACATATAATTACTGCCAGTCTTACACGATGATTCCGTACTTATACTCATCATACGTTTTTAGTCATAATTCTGTGACCATGTTATCGAATATAGACCATTCTTTGATTTACATTCTGAGGAAGACACTCCTAGCAGTGTTGAAACAAGGTTAATTCGTTAAAAATAGTGACCGAGGGCTGTTTTGCTTTCAATGGTAACTATTCACGGTCCCTGAACGTGCAGCCATGTACAAAATTTTGCGTTTTAGTTATTCCAAAAATTACGTACACTTTATATTGTACTCCTGTCACTAGAAACGTTTCAGGTTTCCCCTACTTTAATATGTTTCTTCAGTTAAGTTCTACAACCATTCAAGAGATAAATTATTTTGTTAATAAGTTGTTCAACAAACACCTTCGTTTCAAGTCGAAATATCATTAAGTATCTTTCTGTTTCGTTACAAGATGTTGAAACAAAAAATGATCTTAACGTCTGAAAGAAAGGAACGTTGTAGTTCAATATGTGGTGCAATTTTTGGGGTGTGTTGCATACACACATCTGTGATTGGGGATCCCGTTTCTCGTGAAGCTTTCGTGTTCGTACGTCTCGGCAGTTCTGTAGCATACATCACTGCCATTCTTTTACTCTTTCACAGAATTACGGAGCTATTTTGAGGTCAATGTGTCAGTAATCGTGTACACAACGAACCTAAAATACCATATCGGCGATTTATGTTAAGAACAGAGTTCATAGAGGAAGTGTAGCCACGACATTAATTTCAACAGGTAGCTACGACGTGCACCGCACACACCTAACATTGAAGATAAGAAAATCGATATCCAAGAACTAAAGTTGGCACAGAATTGGTTGTTCATGCAAAAATAAATTCGACCGTACTGATCATGATTCGTATATGAACAGTTTCACAAGTAAAGACTTGGAATAAACAAGCAGACATCAACGGCTATGCTGAATACGTTGTGGAGTCCTTTTTGGCATATGCACATAGAACTACAATAAGGTTAAGAGCCAGAAAAAAATATATGATAAAAATCTGCGGAGAACACATGAAGCTCACATTGGCACTGAATAGAATTCTCAGAACGGAGCATTTTGTGTTGGCTAGAGCGAATGTCCGTGTCGTAGATTTACGCATTGTTTTATTCTGCGGCGCGTAATCGGATCAGTGAAATTTTCCGAGTCCTCTGCAGATTGCAGCAGAGAATAAAAGCATTAACGGCACGACGCGGCGCGGCCGTTCGCCGCAACAATCGGAGCTCTAAATCACGGCTCTCACAATTTTTGCTCCTTCAATTATGCAGCGTAATACTGCCAAGTGTTCCCTTTTTTGTCTCTGGCAGCAGACTGTAAATAAAACACAGCTGGTTCCCCAGTACAAGGACTTTTTGCCATGCCTCGCCACAAACGTAAATCTCATTGCCCGTCTGCTTGTAAATTAAAAAAGTTGCGGAAGAGGCAGTAATTGTGTTACTCAAATTTTTAATTTCTGTTGTTATTATTATTTCCATGCGTCTCCGCCCTCTGGTCTCTCGAGGAACGGCATTGCGTTATTACCGCGATGGCCAACTATACTCTCCGCCAGATGGCACCGATGTCGCTTTTTATTCGAGGAAGAGGTATGTGTGTATGTGATATAAACCGTAGACACTCCTGTTCTGACCCAAATGTAGGGATGAAACGTGCAATTTCTCTGCTCTTCGCGTTGATTCTTTCGCAGTATCGGAGAACAACTACTATTTCTTCGTATTATACACCATGTGATAAAAAGTATCCGGGCATTCCCGAAAACATACATTTTCCATATTAGGGGCATTGTGCTGCCATCTGCTGCCAGGTACTCCATATCAGCGACCTCAGTAGTCATTAGACATCGTGAGACAGCAGAATGGGGCGCTCCGCCTACCTCCAAGATATTCGTATTTTACTGTATTCGCTAGATGCACCTCTCCAAGACTTCTCCATTTTGTCCATATTGAAGGACAGTTTTGCAGCGCGGAGTGGCCATTCGGTTTGAGGCGCCATGTCATGGATTGCGCGGCCCCTCTCACCGGAGGTTCGAGTCCTCCCTCGAGCATGTGTGTGTGTGTGTGTGTGTGTGTGTATATATGTGTGTGTGGTGTGTGCGCGCGCGCGTGTGCGCGTGCGTGCCTGTGTGTGTGTGTGTGTGTGTGTGTGTGTGTGTGTGTGTGTGTGTGTGTGTGTGTGTTGTTCTTAGCATAACTTAGTTTCAGGTAATTGAAGTAGTGTGTAAGTCTATGGACCGATGACCTCAGCACTTTAGTCCCCTAAGAATTCACACATTTTTTTTAAAGGTTAGCTCAGAGCGTTGTACAGCGGAACAATTATCTCGTCGTTAAATCAAACTCGGAAGTCGTATCCCTTACTGGCATCATGACGTTTTGCAGACTGAAATTTGCTTTTGCTTTAATTTTTCCTTGTCGAAATTTCCTCTTTGATCCCCTGCTTCCCTCACTGACCTTTCGCCTGGTAATTGTTAAAACAGGAGCTTAGGCCAGCCGTGGATGTGATTTTGGGGTCTTAGTCACATCTGAAGATGACGAACAGCTGATTCCTGAAAAATTGTGCAGTTTACGTGGTACCATCCTACGCAACGCCCAGTAAATTATCTTTATGGAAGCGTCCAAATCTACCCTGTCTGTTTGATTAAAGCAGATAGATGCTTCTCACAGAATACCTGAAAAACAACGCTTCTGCTTTTCGAACGCCCTTGTTCCGATAATCTTTTTAGTCTTTGAGAAAGATCTACGAGGAATCAGTACCATTGTTAGTCTCTTTTTCGATATTTGATTATGTTTCAGTACTCATTATAGAGGAGTGTACGGTAAATTTATACCTCGACTTTGTCCTATTGTATTAACTAGAATTTCCTACAAAACCTTCACCGTTCCACTTGCCCTTTATTGTCGCATCCAGTAAGATTCAGTTCCCACTTATTACATTTATTCCTTGTTGTCGTTGCTGAAATACTGTTTGTGTGGCAAACTGTTTATAAACGTATGGAAGTAGTTCTACAGGACGCCAACGAATTGATGACGGATGGAACCAGAACAAGTTCAGTAAGTACGATGCCAAAGAAGTGCGGCGGCGGTGGGGTGGGTGGACTGCTGTGGCCTGTTGTGGGGTTGTGAACCACTGAGGGTTACGGCGGGACGAAGGCTCTCCGACGTTTCTTGGTCCCCGATTCAATACACACACATGCACAATACCAAAGCAGACTTTTAAGGCTAGCTCTCTCGTCGATCTGCTAATTCTTAATAGTCGTGGTAAAATTATCGACGACTTTCGAGTTTTGTTGCACTGAACATCCTCAACTTTAGTCTGATAACCGGAGAGAAGCAAATTGATGTGTTTCAGTAAGTTAACGGTCCACTGGAATTAATACTATTGTTTTTGTTTGTTTATTGTATTTAGATAATACGTAAAGAGTAGCAAACTACATCATAGATTTGAAATACATGAGATCGTAGTGACTGGTCTGTTCCATTATGCATCGATACAGAAATAATGAACGTGAAAACATTACGTCAAAAACTACAAGGGACATTAACACTGAAAGTGGGTGCGGGCTTCGCGCAAGCTCCTTGCGACTGTGCGTCCGCTTCTACTGAAAATTAATCTATTTAATAAGTCCTTGTGAGGTTCCTGTAACATCTACAGTGAATACTAAGCTTTTATTAGGGTGTAGTTTCGAAACGTTTTCAGTGAATGATACTTCTCAAGCTAAAAGTTGTCGTGGGAACTTCTGCAATAATGCAAGAAGAGAAAACAGTTACTGAGCAGGGTAGTCTGCTGCAGCACGTCGGCGTGAATGGTCTTGGGCGTGCTGGGACGCTCGTTACAGCTGGTTTCTGAAGTCGCCTCGTCCGATGCTTCATGTGGACCCCCTACCACACCAGGGAAACATCAGTCACGCCACTCATCTACAAATCGGCTCAGTCTAAATACGCTACGGGCCATTAAAATTCCTACACCACGAAGATGACGTGCTACATACGCGAAATTTAACCGACAGGAAGAACGTGCTGCGATATACAAATGATTAGCTTTTCAGAGCATTCACAAAAGGTTGGCGCCGGTGGCGACACCTACAACGTGCTGAAATGAAGAAAGTTTCCCATCGATTTCTCATACACAAACAGCAGTTGACCGGCGTTGCCTACCGAGCGAGGTGGCGCAGTGGTAAGCACACTGGACTCGCATTCGGGAGGATGACTGTTCAATCCCGCGCCCGGCGATTCTGATTTAAGTTTTCCGTGATTTCCCTAAATCGCTTCAGGCAAATGCCGGAAAGGTTCCTCTGAAAGGGCATTGCCGACTTCCTTCCCCGTCCTTCCCCGATCCGACGAGTCCGATGACCTCGCAGTTTGGTCTCTTCCCACAAACAACCCAACCCAACCCGGCGTTACCTGGTGAAACGTTGTTGTGATGTCTCGTGTAAGTAGGAGAAATGCGCACCATCACGTTTCCGACTTTGATAAAGGTCGGATTGTAGCCTATCGCGATTGCGGTTTACCGTATCGCACAATTGCAGCTCGCGTTGGTCGAAATTCAATGACTGTTAGAAGAATATGGAATCGATG
This sequence comes from Schistocerca cancellata, assembly GCF_023864275.1. Lineage (NCBI taxonomy): Eukaryota > Metazoa > Arthropoda > Insecta > Orthoptera > Acrididae > Schistocerca > Schistocerca cancellata. The sequence goes on from NC_064627.1 coordinate 981,148,138, forward strand.
GGTTCAGGAGGGTAATACGGAACGCCGTCCTGGATCCCAACGGCCTCGCATCGCTAGCAGTCGAGATGGCAGGCATCTTATCCGCATGGCTGTAACGGATCGTGCAGCCACGTCTCAATCCCTGAGTCAACACATGGGGACGTTTGCAAGACAACAACCATCTGCACGAACAGTTCGACGACGTTTGCAGGAGCTTGGACTTTCAGCTCGGAGACCATGGCTGCGGTTACCCTTGACGCTGCATCGCAGACAGGAGCGCCTGCCATGGTGTACTCCACGACGAACCTGGGTGCACGAATGGCAAAACGTCATTTTTTGGATGAATCCAGGTTCTGTTTACAGCATCATGATGGTCGCATCCGTGTCTGGCGACATCGCGGTGAACGCACATTGAAAGCGTGTATTCGTCATTGCCATCCTGGCGTATCACCCGGCGTGGTGGTATGGGGTGCCATTGGTTACACGTCTCGGTCACCTCTTGTTCGCATTCACGGCACTTTGAACAGTGGACGTTACATTTAAGATGTGATACGAGCCGTGGCTCTACCCTTCATTCGATCCCTGCGAAACCCTACGTTTCAGCAGGATAATGCACGACCGCATGATGCAGGTTCTGTACGGGCCTTTCTGGATACAGAATATGTTCAACTGCTGCCCTGGCCAGAACATTCTCCAGATCTCTCACCAATTGAAAACGTCTGGTCAATGATGGCCGGGCAACTGGCTCGTCACAATACGCCAGTCAGTAATCTTGATGAACTGTGGTATCGTGTTGAAGCTGCATGAGCAGCTGTACCTGTACATGCTATCCAAGCTCTGTTTGACTCAATGCCCAGGCGTATCAAGGCCGTTATTACGGTCAGAGGTGGTTGTTCTGGGTACTTATTTCTCAGGATCTATGCAACCAAACTGCGTGAAAATGTAATCACAAGTCAGTTCTAGTATAATATATTTGTCCAATGAATGCCCGTTTATCATCTGCATTTCTTCTTGGTGTAGCAATTTTAACGGCCAGTAGTGCACCATCACAGTCACACATACTTTGAGTGCAAAAGCCCCAGCTATTCATGGTGTATTTCTACAAACCTTCTCCAGTCTGCTGCACCCACACCTCACGAGAATAATGAAAATCTTGAACTGTAACTATTGGGTCATCAATAAATACGTAGATCCTTGTTTTCATGGTTTAGCTGTAAATTTTTCGTCAGCGTTCCAGATGAATACCGTGGAGAGAGTTTTTAGTTCTGCTTCATATTCTGCTCATCTGGATTTAAGGCGCTTCTTTTGCCAGTGGAAATAAATCTTAGTGAAGAGTAAATGACTCACTTCTTGAACCTTGCTGGCGAATGTTCTAGCGAGCCACCTTCCGAAGGAGATGACCTGGACATGTTCGATGGTGTCGGGAGACTGCATGTACGTGTAGATTTTACTGCGCAATATTCTACTGCAGAGTATACCAACGCAAGAGCGCTAAAGGGAAAACTGATGTATTTGCTTAGAGGTATACTACCTGCCAGCTTCCTCAGCAGGTTCATGAAGTGACCAATGTAGAATGGAACTATGAACAGAATCAGTGGCTCTTATCAAGCCGCAGGAAAAATTATACAGACCTCACAAGCCGGTAGTAGAAGCTATGGTTTTCTAATTTATATTAAGGCCGAAACAAAATGCGGAATAATAAAGGGTAATGCAAAAAGCGACAGGTCTGAAAGTGAGCTCTTGTTCTTATTCCCGGAAGACATTACACTGATGTGACATTGTGGTACCTCGGTAAGGCGTACTGGCTAAATTGGGTCAGTGTTCAATTAAGGAGCGAGCAGGAACTTCCCTTCCCTCCGCTCCCCTCTCCACCACGCCTACCCCTCCTATGGATGGAGGACGCGGCGCATCTACTTGGCAGGCGGCTGGCCCGTAACGCCCAGCGGTCACGCCACGGCGTTGTCCACGTGTAATGGGGCCACCAGTCTTCATCATAACTACAGCTCCTGATAACGAACTGATTTTGCGCCGCAGCATCCTTCTTCCGCGATGTCGTTAGATGTAAGACTAGCCAAAGTTTGCCACTGGTAATTTTAGTTAGTTATTTTAATAGTCCATGTCTCGTAGTTTTGATCTCTCACAACGATGGGGATCGAGTTAGTTTTCTGATTATAGTAGACTTCCTCAGTGAAAAATATTACACAATCTGACCATACTTGTGTGTGACTGTCTAGGGCTATTTATTAAAAATTATACTTACAAAAAAATCGAAAAATCTTCGGTCAAACACGGTTTGAAACGACTTGTCCAAAAGTAAGAAATAAAATAGCTTAGAGTAACATTTGACGCACATCATTTGTCGTACAGGATTTCGGGCATCATTCAAAGGTGCATCAAATGTTCCTATAATCTGCAGAGTACCTCAAACCTTTTGGCTCAAATTGAAACAGGTGATAGTGGGTCCAGAGCTGATTTTGCTGAGATGACGAAACAGTGGTCGGAAACGCTTATTTAATGTGTTATGGGCATATGTAGCGTATACTGCATGTCAACAACGTAGCTCATAGTAATTGTTGGATGTGACAATCGACAGTCTCAGTGCATGCATGGCCACGGCGCATGAAGATCTGCCACACACTCTCAAATATTTCTGGTGTCTACTGAGCCAGGAGACAGGCAGATTGGACCGCAAGCAGACAAGCTTCATCCGTTTCTCCGGCATTTCGTACATCAAAGTCTTGATGTAATCGCAGAGAAAAACTCCACAGGTTGAGATCCGGCGATGGCGCTGGCCATGGGACAGGACGTCCCCTCCAGTCGAACGATGAGGGTATGTGTTGTTCAGGTGCTCGTGGACATTAATATACAAGTGGGCTGGTGCACTGTCGTGTTGAAACCACATCCTTTTGCGGACAAAAAGAGGTAAAGTCCTCAAGAACTGTGGCAGAAAATCACGCTGGTAACGTGGACTAGCCAACAGGCAACAAATAAAGCCCTATTGGGTCATCTTGGACAATGACAGCCCATAGGTTGACAAGGAATTGTTACTAAAGTGCGCGTCATTTATGTTGGCGGTCGAGTTTAGGTTCGTTCTGCGCATCTGACGTCACAAAACACAGTCAGCCAATGAACAGAGAACGACGTTGCCAGATCTCGACTGCAGAGCAGAGCACGGACGAGTGTCTTCAGTTTTAAAAACGTTCAGTCATAAATAAAGTAACTGAACAAAAGCAATGTCTTGATAGCAGACTTCCTTTTATAGAAACTTTGGAAAAAGCATTCTTTATACCAACTGCTTCATATTCTGTTAATTAATCAAACAAAATAAGCAATAAGACTCCTAATTCAGGCGATAGCAAGGAAAGGTGTTTGTATCAATCTCACGAACCGCTTTTCCGCAATAAAGAACAGCGGTAATCGCTTATTTCCTATTGTACTTCGACCAAGTGTGAGTAATTCATAGTCATACCAACAGTGTTTGTCAGTATTTTGCATGACCTGTTATAGTCCTCATGGCGTTTTATTGCGGTACGAGCTGCGTTAGCGGAACGGTTAAGGCGTTGGGCTTGTATGCTAAAGGTTAAGAGTTCAACCCTTGTGCAGTGCTTAATATTTTCTTTATTTAAAAATAATATCGAAATGTCTTACTTCACGAATTTTATTCGTTTGAATGCAATTTTTTTAAATTTCTAGTGCTTTGTCTCTTCATTAACCCTTTCGCTGCTGCAGACAAGTGCTCCCCGCATTCTGCACTGTGCGCGATTTTGTCATCACTGCACTGCTCGCCTGTGCAGACACATGGTGTTTCGACTGCTTTGACACACTTTACCATTCGATTTCACAAAAATCTGATTTTTACACATCTTCTTGACTGATACCTTCCCCCCATAAATGACTTAATTTTGTTTCGATGGTCAACGCTGTTATTGTGCAGCATTAAATGCACGAAATTTTGAAGAGTTTGCAGAGGTAAAAGTCCATGGCGTATACTTTCCGTATGGTCGATTTTAGTTGCCACAATGTTGAGAATGAAATGTGGACAAGATACCTAAATTTCATATAAAATTTACTGTACAACAATATCTCATTTAATTTAAGTACCACATAGGTGTCGTATGTAATATTAAGAAATATTCCGTCTTTCGTGACTGTAATAAAAGTTTTATTTACACCGGGCGCGTTTGGCTTTATTTTATAGCACTTCAGTCAATGAAAGGTATGGCACATTCACAATGGTACTCATGTTCTCTTTCTTGTTTTTGTTCCACAGTCGCAGTTTTACCAATGGTATTGAAATATATTCCTCTTCTGCAACTGTAATAAAGCGACGTATTTAGACCAGATGCGTGTCTCTCTTTTGAAGCATCTTCAGTGGACAATATTTTGTCTCCTCCATTGCCAAGTCACCTTTCGTAGTTTTGTGCTGCGGTAACACAATATTCAACGTTTGTGTCGGCTGATCAGTGTTTTAGCAAATAAATGTTGTTTGTGTGTGCCACACACAAAAATTATATTTGACATATCTCAGACCACTTCACTGATAGACGGTATATTCAAGTCCTAATGTTTCTGTAAGTCTACAGTTTTGTTTAATTTATTTTGTCTACTTCCTTTTGACTGGCCGGCCGAAGTGGCCGTGCGGTTAAAGGCGCTGCAGCCTGAAACCGCGAGACCGCTACGGTCGCAGGTTCGAATCCTGCCTCGGGCATGGATGTTTGTGATGTCCTTAGGTTAGTTAGGTTTAACTAGTTCTAAGTTCTAGGGGACTAATGACCTTAGCAGTTGAGTCCCATAGTGCTCAGAGCCATTTGAACCATTTTAAACCCTTTGATTGATTGAAGTGCTTTAAAATAAAGCCAAACGAGCCCGGTGTAAATAAAACTTTTGTTACAGCCGCGAAAGACGGAATATTTCTTAATATTACATATGACACCTATGTGGTAATTAAATTAAATGAGATATTGTTATACAGTAAATTTTATATGAAATTTAGGTATCTTGTCCACATTTCATTCCCAACATTGAGCAACTAAAATCGACCATACGGAAAGTATACTCTATGGACTTTTATCTCTGCAAACTCTTCAAAATTTCGTGCAAAGGTTTACTATATTTAATGCTGCATAATAACTGCGTTGAACATCGAAACAAAATTAAGTCATTTATGGGGGGAAGGTATCAGTCAAGAAGATGTGTAAAAATCAAATTTTTGGGCCAAATAGTTTTTGTGAAATCGAATGATAAAAGAGTGTCAAAGCAGCCGGAACACCTTGTGTCTACACAGGCGAGCAGTGCAGTGACAAAATCGCGCACAGCGCGGAATGTAGGGTGCACGTCTTTGTAGCAGCGATAGGGTTAATGCGGCCGTGGAGGCTTTTCTTCACGAACTGCGCGCTCCCCCCTAAACCTAAGGTTGCGAACTATGCTATACTATGGCGCTGCTTCTCGTGGAGCGTGCGTCGTGTGCAACTGGCAACGCAGCAAACTCACGCGTCTGGGCGGGCATGCGCGAGCCGCCAAGATAAAAGAATTCAACTATAGTGGCCATCGGTGTGGGCTGCGTGTGGATTGTAGTCTGACCAGTCATGCAATAGATGCAATGAGAATGGCGGTCCTCGATTTGAACTATTATTATGAGCTACTTTGTTGTTATGCGGTGTACGCAGTGTATGTCCACAATACAATAAAAGTGCGTTTCCGCCCATTGGTTCCCTATCTCATACAATCGGTTGCGGTATCTTTATTACCTATTTCAACAAAATATTTCATACATCCTGTGTCTCACTTCTTATTTTAAAACAAATAATTTCACAAAACATTTTCGCGAATTCGAAAGTATAAGGCGTTAATAGTTTGCTAGAGATAACAGCATCCAAGAGAAGCGACAGCCCTCATTGCAGATATTCTCTGCAAATGGCGAAGAAACGTCGGATTTCTGTAAAAATGCATCCGATCACAGCACAATGCCCCGGAATAATTTAGTGAGTATGATCCTAAGAATATTATTAATAAAGTGGTATTAGCATTTCCTTCATATAGATGGTATATCTAACGTGGCAGAAATCTGGCACTGTCATCGCATTTTATCGTTACCAGACCACACGTGAGCGACGCAGGCGATTCATCATCTCCCATATCACAATGTTAAGGGTGCGCCGTTAGCTCCTCCCTCGAGGAAAAAGTAGCTGCCATCAAAATGAGCTTTCGCCTGCAACAACGTAACCACGACGCGTACTGTTGTCGATTGTCATTCATTGTAACAGCGGATGGATGAGCTAGTGTGAAGGGCATTTTGTTAGTTCAATGGATGAGAACCACATTTCAGGCTTACTAGTCAAAATAACCTTCTCACTATGGGGTAGATAAGCCACTATCAGACATGTTTTCTTCTACGCACAGTACGCTGCTGGGCGCGAAAAGGTGCAGGATGTCTCCTTGATTGACGAAGTCTTGGTGAACATGGTCCATGTTGTAGATCACATGAGGCAATGTATGGCCCATCATTCAGGTAGACGCTATAGATCTTCTTTTGTAAGGTTTACATAGAACGAAATGATGTTCCGGATTTTTCCGAATTTCTTTCTCGCCGGGTACATGTGGTTAATGTAACTAAATATATTCATTGTTTTTGCCTACAGATCGCAGCCTAAGACTTGCACGCTCAACTAGATAACGCATCACCCCATAAATCCTGAATTATGCCAGAGTGATTTGGGGAATACTACACGGACATTGGGGTACATCAGAGGCAATCTCTCTGCCTCTCTCTATCTATGTTCTATTGGTCTAAACTCTAGTAAGCACATTCCACAACCAATAACGTGTATCCACCTGGGAACAGTTTCCGTGAGTTGCGTGCAGTAGTTAGAACAGGATGGTGTTCGTCCTCTTTGACATTTCTTGGAGTACATGGTATTATGCGTCGCCGCAGTTGCATCACACAGGTTCCACTTCAATAGCTTACGAATATTCTTAGTGCCGTGCTACTAAGAATTTCAACACATTGAGCGTTGATACAACAAACATACAGTTTGACGTGAAATTCCAATTACATCGCATTCCTGGCAGCTACCCACACCCTTGAAAAGTGAAACTAGACTGAAAACATCCGTGGCCGACTACGATTCGATCCCACGACCTCTCTGTCTTCAGGCAAGCACTTTGTCGCTATATCACCGAGCCCGATAGTAAATTGCATACAGACGTGCGATAGGAAAGGTGGATACTGCCTCATGAAGGTTCCCTCCCAGCGATGTGACGACTGAAGGGACAGTCCCTTCCCCTATGCGGATACGAATGAAATTTTCGTATCGAGTCCCTGTATCCAAATTAAAATGAAGTTTACACAGCTGTATTATTGGCAGAGAGTAATTGATTCTTGGTACGTGATGTATGTGCGGCGAGGTTCGTCAGTTGTCTTTTCCCTTCCAATTACAACCTCTCCTACCCCAATCTCAACATCTCTCCCTTCACCCCTTTCTCTCTCTCTCTCTCTCTCTCTCTCTCTCTCTCTCCCTCCCTCCCTCCCTCCCTCCACTCCTCTTTACTTTTTCCTGTTCATGTAATTTCGAAAAGCAAGGAAGGTGCGCTTTGTTATGGAATGACTCTCGTAAATTATCTAGGACGTTTTTAAAGCTATGTTCTCCTATGGGGAAACGTAAATTAAAGGAATTGCGTTCGCGCACATACCTTACCTTGTACGATGTATAGTAGTAGAAAACAGCTGAAGACTTTAGCAGCAGCTTATATGTAAAATTCAGACCTCCTAAAACTAACATAGTAAATTAAAATTGGATACTAGTACATTATTGAGTAAGTATTTGCTTATTTATTAGTAATTTCTGCTACGAGTCACTCTTTTATCTCTTGTTTTATGTTTAATCTATAATAATACAACGTTTCGAACATGTTCTGTCCATCTTCAGGCGCTTATACATACATACATACATACATACATACAGAGACATGTTACTTAAAAATAAACCGTCTCAAACTAGATTAACCTAGAACACTTTGTCCATTATTTGTAACTGTAGTTCCTGGTGTGGCATTTGCGGAATTGGGGGGGGGGGGGGGGAGAGCGGGACCGTGGGATGACCAGAAATCGCTGTCAGTGATGTCTTCTGCTGGTTTTCTTACTTGTAGTTGATTATGTATGATAACACAGCCTGTACAGGAGGCAGATAGTTTTGCATCAGTTGCATGTAGCGAAAATAGCGTGAAAGGCTTTTACACGACAGTTGATCACTTACGATTTCATCACCTTGCAGCACTGCTGTAATGGCGGAGCTCTTGCCTAACATTACACTATTTCACACTGCATTCTGTCACTGATTTCCGACGTAATTGACTGCACAAATTGCTTCGACACACATTTTAACATCAAGCACGTAATACAAGATGACGGACTTGTAGCATGTGAGTCAGTAACGATTATCGAGGTTTTGTATCGATATTCTTGGTACTGACAGATTTGTAGTCATATATTTACATTGACACATCTTGAATCTATTGAGTTAGAACAGGCTTACGACTGATGAAGAATTTTGAGTTTTTGAATTCGGTTATCTCATTAAGAATGTTATCTCCATGCTTTGTATAACATATGAAAATTTTCATGTCTTCCATACTTTTAATTTTTCCTATTTTGTGTAAGATTTCGAGGTTGTCTTCGATTTGCAAAGGGTGGCCTGTGACTTTAATGTGGAACTGCTGATTTGTTACATTTATCACGTCTGTAGCAGTCTAAATGTTCTTTGAATCGACTTTTGACATTTCTGCCTGTTTGGCCGATATAATATTTATGACATTGGGTGCATGTAATTTTGTAAATGCCAGATGCAGCAAGACTTGTATCTGGTGGTAGTAAAAGAATGTATATCATAGAACAAATGGAAATCTTCATAAATTGTACAAGATCAGTAACCCACACAAATTTTTCCCAGGAGTTGTAAATTCATCAACATTCAATTCAATCAGATAAAAATGACACTACTAAATAAGGGTTTTAAGCGTAATATAAATCCAACCATCAATCACAACATATAAAAGACACCATATGCTTACTAAAGATAGCCAGTTACTTTGCAGTACTTAACGACATTGTACAAACACCACTAGGCCACAAGGCTAATTAAATTATACAAAAACATATAACCACTAAAGCAACAAGACAACTAACTTTGAAATAAATGTACTTCAATCAATAAATAAGAAACTTCAAAACCATAATTCCCTGGCAGTAAAATCTGATAAAGGTTCGACAACATTGTGTTTAAAGATGATTATATACTTAAAACATTCGAATTCTTTGCAAACACTCACATACATGAAGTCCACGTTTACTTCACACCAAAGTTTCAAGATAAAATAAGAAAATGCCTTAACATCAGTAACTTTCTTTTGCTAAGAACGTAGTACGAGATCTTACTGTGATGAACCCTATAGCCCCTAAACTCAGAGTACAACCAAGAGTCCATAAAATCAACACACCTGTCAGGCCTATTGTGAACGCAATTAATAGTACAGCCTACAAATTAATGAGAAAACTAAATGACATACTTGTAGAAAAATACACATTTGAAAAATCATATTCCCTAAAGAACAGCTATGAACTTATTAACAGTTTGAAAGATTTGACGGTAACACCTCAATCTAAACTTCTATCCCTCGATATTGTAAACCTTTACAGCACTATACCTGTAGATGAAACAGTTGAGATAGTAAGAATGACCTTACTGAGAAATAAGACAATTAGCGAACCAGAAATCATATAATTCATATATGTACGTATTTAAGTTCTCTCACATAATTGCTTCTTCTTTAACGATAAAATTTACAAGCAGGATTGAGGATTAGAAATGGGAAGCCCTCTTAGTGGCCTAATAGTTGAAATATTTATCTACTATATCGAAAATAAAATACTGATACTAAATGATAACTTCACAAGCAAAGGTAAATTCTATAAGAGATATGTAGATGACACCCACATTCTTCATTCAATTTTACGGCACAGAGGAAGAAGTGACAAATCTTTTTAACAAATTCGATAGCCTACTCGAAAATATACAATTCACCGTTGAGCAGAAATAGGCCAAAACCATACCTTTTCTTGACATAAGAATATCAAAGCAGAACCAAAAGATAGCTTCCAGTGTTTACAGAAAACGTATTGGCACTAACACCACTATATCAAACTCCTTACACATCCGCCCTCACACAAAAGAGCTGTACACAAATTTCCACTTGAACATACAGAACTCCAACAAGAAATAGAAACCATAACATATACTGCAATAAACAATGGATATGATCCTTTTCTAATTAATACCATGTCACTATAGATAAAAATAATAAACTCAACAAACAACATCAAACTCCACTCACAACTGACAGTGCCCCAGCCGTCAAATATGTAAAAATTTCGTATCTTGAAATATTGTCCGGCAAATTAACAAGACTATTCAAAAACAAAGAAGTAAAAATAAGCTTCATCACCAACAACAACCTAAAAAGAAAGATTATTGACAATATAAAACCACCAGAGACAAGTCTTGATGCATCTAGAATTTACAAAATTACATGCAGCCAATGTAATAAATATTATACCTGTCAAACAGGCAAAAATCTCAGAAGTCGATTCAAAGAACATTTAGACTGCTACAGACGTAACAAATGTAACAAATCAGCTGAGCCACTCACATTAAAGACACAGGCCACCCTTTGAAAATCGAAGACAACCTCGAAATTTTACACAAAGTAGGAAAAATTAAAAGTATGGAAGACATGAAAATTCTCATACGTAATACAAAGCATGGAGATAACGGAATTCAGAAACTCAAAATTCTCCAACTGTCTTAAGCCAGTTCTAACTCAATAGATTCAAGATGTGTCAATGTAAATACACTCCTGGAAATGGAAAAAAGAACACATTGACACCGATGTGTCAGACCCACCATACTTGCTCCGGACACTGCGAGAGGGCTGTACAAGCAATGATCACACGCACGGCACAGCGGACACACCAGGAACCGCGGTGTTGGCCGTCGAATGGCGCTAGCTGCGCAGCATTTGTGCACCGCCGCCGTCAGTGTCAGCCAGTTTGCCGTGGCATACGGAGCTCCATCGCAGTCTTTAACACCGGTAGCATGCCGCGACAGCGTGGACGTGAACCGTATGTGCAGTTGACGGACTTTGAGCGAGGGCATATAGTGGGCATGCGGGAGGCCGGGTGGACGTACCCCCGAATTGCTCAACACGTGGGGCGTGAGGTCTCCACAGTACATCGATGTTGTCGCCAGTGGTCGGCGGAAGGTGCACGTGCCCGTCGACCTGGGACCGGACCGCAGCGACGCACGGATGCACGCCAAGACCGTAGGATCCTACGCAGTGCCGTAGGGGACTGCACCGCCACTTCCCAGTAAATTAGGGACACTGTTGCTCCTGGGGTATCGGCGAGGACCATTCGCAACCGTCTCCATGAAGCTGGGCTACGGTCCCGCACACCGTTAGGCCGTCTTCCGCTCACGCCCCAACATCGTGCAGCCCGTCTCCAGTGGTGTCGCGACAGGCGTGAATGGAGGGACGAATGGAGACGTGTCGTCTTCAGCGATGAGAGTCGCTTCTGCCTTGGTGCCAATGATGGTCGTATGCGTGTTTGGCGCCGTGCAGGTGAGCGCCACAATCAGGACTGCATACGACCGAGGCACACAGGGCCAACACCCGGCATCATGGTGTGGGGAGCGATCTCCTACACTGGCCGTACACCACTGGTGATCGTCGAGGGGACACTGAATAGTGCACGGTACATCCAAACCGTCATCGAACCCATCGTTCTACCATTCCTAAACCGGCAAGGGAACTTGCTGTTCCAACAGGACAATGCACGTCCGCATGTATCCCGTGCCACCCAACGTGCTCTAGAAGGTGTAAGTCAACTACCCTGGCCAGCAAGATCTCCGGATCTGTCCCCCATTGAGCATGTTTGGGACTGGATGAAGCGTCGTCTCACGCGGTCTGCACGTCCAGCACGAACGCTGGTTCAACTGAGGCGCCAGGTGGAAATGGCATGGCAAGCCGTTCCACAGGACTACATCCAGCATCTCTACGATCGTCTCCATGGGAGAATAGCAGCCTGCATTGCTGCGAAAGGTGGATATACACTGTACTAGTGCCGACATTGTGCATGCTCTGTTGCCTGTGTCTATGTGCCTGTGGTTCTGTCAGTGTGATCATGTGATGTATCTGACCCCAGGAATGTGTCAATAAAGTTTCCCCTTCCTGGGACAATGAATTCACGGTGTTCTTATTTCAATTTCCAGGAGTGTATATGACTATAAATCCGTCAGTATCAAGAATATCGATGCAAAACCTCAATAATCGTTACTGACTCACATGCTACAAGTCCGTCATTTTGAGTCACGTGCATGATGTTTATATGTATGTCGAAGCAATTTGTTCCGTGAATTACGTCGGAAATCAGTGACAAAATACAGTTTGAAATAGTGTAATGTTAGTCAAGAGCTCCTCCATTACACAATGTGCTGCATGGTGATGAAATCGTAAGTGATCAACTAACATATAAAAGCATTCCACGCTATTTTCTCAACACACAATTCATGCAAAACTATTTCCCGCGTCCCCCAAATGCCACACCAGCCACTACAGTAAGAAACATTGGACAAAGCGTTCTAGGTTAATCAAGGTTAAAACGGTTTATTTTTAAGTAACATTTCTCTGTATGTGTGTATAAACGTCTGAAGCTGAACAGAACATGTCCGTAAAGCATTGTCTTATGTTAGATTAAACATAAAACAAGAAATAAAAGAGTGACTGGTAGCAGAAATTACAAATAAATTATTATCCCACACAGTCACGGTTCACAAACCTAGCAATAATGGCCGAAAATACGTATGTCCTTGGTACAGACAACACGACATATAGTTTTCATGAGAAACTAAGCTCTTGTATTGTAATACAGTAAATATTCGTGCATGAAAATTCTTGCTGCCTGAATATTTACCGTATTGATGAAAGCGTAGGCGAGTGACAGAGGGCTTGAGATAGTGTGAAACCATGAAGAGCAATCAGTCATATACTTACAGAAACAAGAGGGATGCAACACCACCCTTTCTGTTTCTGTCGCTCAGACACCCCTTTCAGTAGGCGATCATAACTGATAAAAGTGTTGGAGTCAGGTTAGTTTATCGCCCTGACAACTGTATCGTGATGCTAGGAAACACCGCGGAAGCGAACGTACATTTCACTAATCGATGACCTGCGACCAAGTCTGTGCGATTTGTGTTTTGGAAAATCATTGTGGAAGGTAGTCGTTGTTTTATTAAGATCTTCACTGTTCTACACCCTACTTTCAGTAACTAGGTCAAAACAAAATCTTCGGAGATTAATAAACGGTGACACACACACACACACACACACACACACACACACACACACTTTTCTTCTTCTGCGAAAATGGACAATATTATCCCTTGTCAGAAATACTTTAAAAATTACCAGTCCCTTAGTTTTGACAAATGTTTTCGGGAGGTTTCCTACGGCTGCAGGAAACAGTAATTCTCTTCCATTTATTCAAAGGACAAAGCTAGAAAAGACCAGAAGCGGTCAGGATAACTTCGCCGAAACCACGATCGAGGTAAAAAATAATTTCATATCTGTTACAGTTTCTTTTACAAAGTTAAGAGTGTGAAAAGAACTATGACGCCAAGCGTAATACCTACCTGCGACAGCTATAGTATCACCTGAGAATATGTTTAAATGACATAATGTTGTACAAGAGCGCTGTTCGAGGAAAATTATTCGATTCAGTTTTGGGGACAATTCCAGGAAGCACGAAATGGATACGCATATGGTGATTATGTAAAAGTGTCAGGTACTTGCAACAGATGAAAACTTGTGCTTGACCGGGACTCCAAGCCGGATTTCCGGCTTGGCATTAGCGGTCGCCTTAACCACTTTGGCTACCCGAGGTCGCCCCCCGGGCCTGTCCAAAACTCTATACGTCACAATCCAAATGCTCACACTTCCGTGAAACAGGAAGACCACTGTTATTTTGTATCGTCATTTTAGCCTCGCCAGGCACAATTAAATCTCTAATGGCGACACAGTCTATGCTGTCGCAGTGACTGCGTTTATTACTATACAATGGCCTTCAGAAATTCATGCGTGCCACGAGGACATTGTATGGTAACAAGTGTAGTTACTGCATCAACACAAACATTGTCGCCATTAATCATATAACTCCAGAAAGGCATAAACAGAGTATATTCAGCTCTCTGAGCATGAGATGCCATGTGTTAAACGCAGGGCATAGTTAAGCTGTTATAAATCGGATGGTTATGGACTCTTCGTCTCTAGAAATCATCAGAAAGGAAAATTATATTATAGTTCGAAATTCGTTGCATCAGTTTAGAAGAGTTGGCCGAATTTTACCAGAGGTTGTGAGTTATTTCTGGGATGGCATCAAACAACGTGAGTCAGTTCAGAATTTTTTTTAATTACTGGCGACTTGGACCGGCTTCACACGAGTAGCATTAAGTATCCACGGCCAGGCGACTTCACTCGGGTTACCGTATTTTGTTTGCGGGCAACGAAGAAAATTCAGAGAAGAACTCTAAGTGAGTGAATATCATCGCTTTCATAACACTTACGTGACTTAAATAAGTAGCTCACGGCAGAAAAGTTGTGTGGAGGCATTAATGTCACGTGTTCCGTATAGGATTGGCGTTTGGAGTGACATCTCGTGACAATGATGGGAGAACATCGTGACGAAAGTTACACGTTTACAACCGCTGTATATACTATACGCGAATCAAGTGTGTGTTTGTGTGTGTGTGTGTGTGTGTGTGTGTGTTAGTAATTCAATGTGTATCAGAAACCGACGGACGTGGCTTGACATAGATGTTTAGGTAGTGTTAGAGCACATCTCTTGTGAAATAATGTACTGTACGTAAACGAAGCAAAGTTGCTGAAGTAGCTTTTCGGAAACGTTTTACTTTTAGCATACAAAATAAAGCGCCATTATTTTGGTTTTGTAAGTTTTTCGCCATGTAGTTCTTCTCAAACGATTCCAGTTGAGGTCTTAATGAGAAATATTTGATTATTTCCAATTATAAGCCTCACGCCTCATGATGAAGTGGTTATGTCCTCGTTATTGGTCAAATTTATTAGAATACTTCAAAGTGAAGTAACTCACTGCTGGTTTGCAGTGGATTAAGAGTGCGAATGGCTACTTCTAATGTGAGTGAAACAGAACTTGACCTTCTGAAATTGTATTTCGTATTACGTCTCTTAACGATGTGTTGACGTTTTCGAGATCTTGTGTCTTCATCCGCAGAAAGTCTCCGAATCCCTACCAAAAAGATCGCACCCACGTTTTTACTGTCTTTAGAAGGCCCAAATCTATTTCTCAACACTGGAGATTCGTTTACCAGTTTGCTGTATAATTTGAAAGTATAGAAACAAACAATATCTTTCGCCCCACCATGAAGAGAATCGCGTTCGCATCTACGACCCAAGGAAGTCAGAAGGGTTGAGTTGTATGCTGCGCTGCTGCAAAACTTTCTTTATATAAACGAAGCAAACCTGCACCCTATGCTGCGTTTTACTTTATGCATAAAATAACGAAAACCACAGGTTTTGGATTCGCTTGTTTCTTTTCGCTGCGCAGTTGATCTGAAACGATTGCCATCAACTGGATGTTACTTACGCGAGTTGCATGTCCCCTGAAACCAGTTACCCAGTCGGGCGATGGGAAGGTAGAGTGTAACGTAGATTCATAGTCACTTCCGTTTCTGCAAATATCCACGTCATTGTGAGTGAAGGACGTCTTAAAGACAGAGTAAAAAGCAGTGACCCAGCCAGGATACGATCCTACAACCATTCGGTCACTTGCCAGAAGCTTTACTGCTGGATAAACTCAGCTGATGAGAATTTGGCAACTATTTCTCATGGCAGTGCTGCTCTCTCCAGCTATCACAGCTGTCAGGTGGATATGGCGTCGTTTTATAAATTATATACGAAAACATTTCTTGCGAACCGACGTATCTGTCAATGAAAACCTAACCAAAATCCCAGCAGTAGCTCCTGAGATTAGCCTTTACATACAGACGGACGTGAGGAGATGCGCTACATGTTTTAGAATTCGTTTCAGTCTTCTATACTCTTTCATCTCTCGTTACCGGATTGCTTGGAAGTACAATAAAATTCCAAATTTGGATGACCAGTTTTGCTGGCGATAACATATACAACAACAGTTTATGCACTATTTTTATAGAATAGAAATGTACAAAGCCACTGTCTTTGTACATTGTACTAAGCGAAGTCAGGGATAGCTCAAACGCAGGAAGACACAGGATGCACACTGCGTGGTGCATGGGAGGTAATATGTTACAGTGTGTTGTCACGTAATAAAAATTTTAGGGACAGACTTACTTTGGGTCGGCACTGCAGTTTAGTGACGACCATCTCGTAGATCTCTAAGATCTACAAGGTGGTCATCACTAAACTTTCGCGTCTTGAAAGGGCCCCCATGGCAAAGTGGTGATCGTAAGAGAAAGAAATATTGTGGAACGTTCTGTGAGGACATGCAGAAGAGAAATAACGAATAACCCATGGACAGAAACACATTTTAATTTCCACCTAAGAGGGAAGCATTTGTTAATTATGCACCATGCTTAAATTGCAGGTACTCATTGTGATGAACATCTGTATCCACGACAACATGGAGCCGCACTATAGATACCACTTCGCAATTCCAGAACGAGATTTTTACTCGGCAGCTGAGGGTGCACTGATATGAAACTTCCTGGCGGATTAAAACTGTCTGCCGAAACGGGACTCGAACTAGGGACGTTTGCATTTTCGGGAAAGTGCTCTACCTGTGCTGTTTGGAAGACAGGAAATGAGCCGTGGAAGTAAGGTTGTGAGGACGGGGCGTGAGCCGTTCTTTGGTAACTCACTCGGTGGAGCAGTTGCCAGCAAAAGGCAAAGGTCACGAGTTCGAGTCTCGGTCTAGCACGCGATTTCAATTTGCCAGAACGATTCACTTCACAGTTGTTAGCAGTACTTTTCGAACGGTGGACCATGGACTACTGAGTTGTTGCGAGCAATGGCAACAATAACTTCTCCAACAATTTGTGGTGCAGTTTGTCGTCAGCTTCTCCCAGGAGCAATTCACAAATCTCCACTTAATTCGAAATTCTGAATCACATTCCTCAAACCAGGCCCCGGAAGGAGACCTCTCCGTATTCTATTAATGTGTCGACACCTCCGGAGAACAACAGCACAATTGCTGTTGTTCTGATAAAACTGTTTTACGAGTAAAGCCCTGCTAATTTTGTCCACACCCATGTTGACTGTCTGCTACTGCAGTGTACACTGATGCTTGTGTTTCATCCCCACGTCGCCGTATCAGTATCGGTGCCTGAAGGCGTCATGAAACTAACAGAAGCACCAATGGAAATCCTACAGCGCACAGTCTGAACATCAGTCTTGTAAAGTTGGATACCATACGGTAAATAGTTTTCCGTCTACATTGTCTCAAGCAACGAAAGTTTAATTATTAGCACACTATACGTCTTTTCCACTGAGAGGTTATTTTAAATCAGAACAGTAGTTAGCACTGCTAGCAGGTTTCGAACATGTGAGCATTCTCAAGTGCACAATGGATGTGGATAGATCTTTTTCGTAAGAAGTATGAAATAAAGTTAAATACCAGTCACACATACAGTTAAATACCAGGCACACTTCTGCGTAGAAGGTCTTCATGTACACGAGCTGAGAATATAAAGGGTGTTACGGAAGTGATGGTTAATAATTCACACATGGAAATTACAGACCAAAAGTAGTTAAAATTCCTATAAACATGGCTCCACAAATCAGTCGTTGTCGACAGACAACACATTTTCTGTTGCGGTGCATCACTGTCTAGGAACATATGGAATCTTTAAACGTTAAAGGAGGTATTCGAAATGTTGTCCGTGTGTCTGGATGCAAAACTGGCGGGTGTGTGTGTTTGTCTTACGGATAATTTAGGTTAATTAGTGTGTAAGCTTAGGGACTGATGACCTTAGCAGTTAACTCCCATTAGATTTAACACACAGTTGAACAATCCGCAAGCGTAATTCCTCAAGAGAGTTGACTTCGTGTAGTGGGACGCGAAATTGAAGCGTCACCCATCCACCAGTGTCAGCCCAGTTTGCAGGTGACTGTAAGTTTAATTTAGTTTGTTTATATATTTTTCTTATTATTGGTAATAGATGTGAATTATCTAAAAGTTTTTTTTTTTTATGTGTTTCATGTACGGAGAGGGCGGCGCAACGAACGGAGACAGCATCTTCGTTGCCGCGACCAGAGAAGAAATTGCTGGCCGCTATACGTCGCGGGTCGACAGCCGAGGAGCAACAGAAGATCCTGGAACCGAGTTGTTGCGTCGTGCTTCTAAAAATTAAAAATGAATTTGTATACTCTTTTTGTACAGCAATGACGTCATATAGAGCTTAATCTTGTTGAGAAGTCAGTCCTACTTTGTTAACCGTCAAGTTCACATATGTATGTACGAAGCTAATAAATTAGTGGAGGTTACTAAAGTTGAAACACGTGTTCTGAGGATTTATTTATGGAGAATTATGTGAGCTGATTAATAGTATATTTGACAAGATTATTGAATTTTGACAGTGGTCATCGCAACTTTGAATCTAAAAGGTTTAGTCAATGTGTGATTCTGATATCGATTAAGTCAAGATAAAGTGTGTCAATGTAAGTTCTGAGGAGAAACAAACGAAATTTAAATTGAAAAAGTTTACGCAAACCAATTGGCCCGAGTGACGAAATTCTTTGCTTACGACTCAACTGATGTTTTACAGTTTCGTTCAAGAACCCTTCTGTGACAATTTAAAAAGAATATAAATCATTTTGAAGTGGGTTGTAACTGACGTAGGTGACGAAGTCTGCACATGGTCATAGGTCGAAAGAAAACCATTTATAAACAAACCTATACGTCGTTACACTACATTCGGTAGCATAGACCAGGATTTTCACGTGACTCCGCACACAGAAATCCATGGGATTTAAATCCGGAGAACTTGGGGGCTACGGCACAGACCCTCCTCTACCTATCCAATGCTGACCATACGTCCGAGTTGGAAGTTTGCGCATTCGTAAATGCAAATGTGCTGGAGCACCATCATAGAAGAACGTCAGTGGGAAATCATCATGTACATCTGGAAGTACAATCTGCAGAAACCGCATGTATTGCTATGACCTTAGTCACTGTGGTAGGAAGTGTGGTCCAAAAATGTGGTCTCTGAGTAGTCCTGTCCAGACGTTCAATTATGGACCATCACATCTGAAACACCCTGTATATCGATAAACCACGAGTAAACCACTGTTTGTCGATAGTTATTTTAAGACTGTGTACAAAAAGACAATTAGTACTGACATAGGCCGAAAAATGCAGTCACGGGTAAATTCAGCATTATTCGTGAACATAATACCGCTTACAATCAGGGGAGTCAGGGTACAGTGTTGTTGCACCCACTGGTAGAATCTCTATCTCTAGGAGGGAAGTCTGCATGGTTGAGGGCTTGCACTCGCTGGAGATGATATGGATGGATGGAGTACTTGCCGATACAAAATCCGCCACGCACTGCAGTGACTCAGGAAACGCTCTTGGATAGCAATCCTCCTTGCTGAAGTACTCAGCCGTTCATATACAATGCGTAATACCCTTTCCTCAACGTCGGGTGTTATCTGTCTGGGTCGGCCTTCTAAAGAGGAAAAGTTTCTTCATACAATCGTGAGCCTCAAGGGCACTGCCATTCGCTTTGCCATACATGAAGTGCATGTCGGCGTACTCTTCGTGGTGCCTTCACGTTCGTAACTGATTTTGAGGCTGCTACGGCACAGTGCACTAAGCGAGAAACCAGTAGTTGCGCATGTGTAAACAAACAAATAGTCGACCCCAAACCTTGAGATACCAACTTAAATACGGCGATATCCAGGTGCGTTTACAGTTGGTTCCCAACTCGAATTAATACGATACCTCTGAAACGGTTGATTTGCGTACACATGTTTATTGCATCCCTTTAGCTTCTTTTCGCCTGTACCCTTTGCACTTCCCACGTGTGAATTATGGACCACCACATCTGAAACACCCTGTATATTGATAAACCACACGTAAACCGCTGTTTGTCGATAGTTATTTCAAGACTGTGTACAAAAAGACAATCCTCTTCGTAACTGTGGATGGCTTGTGATTTATACAGGGTGTCTATTAATTATCTTGACAACGTAATAATGTAACTCAGAGCTTTTTTTCCTTGAAGGTGACACAGAATTGAACTCGAAAACCTGATAAAATGTGGACGTCAGAAGAAAAACCTCTCTGTGTGCACTGGTTCACACAAATGACGTCCGAAACCCAAGTGCAACGAAACATTCGATAACTGTATGGAATGCTACCATCGTCTCGACCAACTATTCGGGCTTAGCATACTTCATTTATGGAAACAGGTACTACATAACAACGGATTGGCCCTCTGTTTCAGATGCCAACGTGGACAATCAACGGCAGGCGTTTTAAAGAGTCCGGCGACAACGGTGAGTATGGCGGCCAGAGGGCTGGAAATGAGATTATTAAAAGGGCATATAGTCTTGCATAAGAGGTTACGGCTATATCCCTACGAGCTGCATCTGCTTCAGATATTAAAGGCTACGGACAAGTCTCAGCGTGAGAAGATTGCTGTGGATGTGCTGGGCGAGACTGACGCAAACAATTTTTTGGAAAGGATTTGTTTCTCCGATGAAGCGACGTTCATGTGTCCGGCAAACGGAATCGTCATAACGTTCGTGTATGGCTATCACAGCATCCTCATGTTACCGTGAAATGGAAAGAGGCAGTCCCAAGAGCAATGCTTGGCGCGGACTTTTTTTCACTTTCACAGCAGTGGTGTTTATATGGACATCATAGAAGCGTTTGGTGTGCCACAATTGCAACACCTGCTACCTGATGTCAAATTGCAGCAGAATGGGCACGAATTTGCAGATAGATGGATTGGACGAGATGGTCCAATTCCATGGCCGCCACTATCTTCTGAACTCACACCACTAGCCTTCTTCCTAACGGGTTTTGTGAAGGATCTCGTGTACCAAACCAAGTTTAGGGACCTACAAGGCTTGAAAGTACGCATTCGTCATGCATCTGAAAATGTCACAGTGGAGACTTGGACTCTCACTTGGAGAGAAACGGAATCCAGACTAGACACTATCCGTGCCATTAAGGGTGAAAACATAGATGTGTATGAATGAGGAAACAATAATTTATGAGATGCCTTATCACATGTTGAAAACCATTTGTTAATAACTAGTATAGTTTTAAAGGTATTAAAGTCTTAATTTATAAAAATTTATCGAACCCTGTGTAAGTAGACTGTTTAGGTTTTTATGTTGGTAACGTCATCTAGCGCTCTGTATGAAAATCACTGGCTGTGCTGTGTGCAGTCTGTGGCTGGTTGGAATCGTTGGAATATTCGCCACTGTAGTGTTGGGCAGTTGGATGTGAACAGCGCGTAGCGTTGCGCAGTTGGAGGTGAGCCGCCAGCAGTGGTGGATGTGGGGAGAGAAATGGCAGAATTTTGAGAGCGGACGATCTGGACGTGTGTCCATCAGAAAGAGTAAATTTGTAATATTGGATATCAAGAACTGATACATATATATGATGACTTTGGAACACTATTAAGGTAAATACATTGTTTGTTCTCTATCAAAATCTTTCATTTGCTGACTATGCCTATCAGTAGTTAGTGCCTTCAGTAGTTTGAATCTTTTATTTAGCTAGCAGCAGTGGCGCTCGCTGTATTGCAATAGTTTGAGTAACGAAGATTTTTGTGAGGTAAGTGATTCATGAAAGGAATAGGTTATTGTTAGTTTGGGCTATTCTTTCGTAGGGATTATTGAAAGTCAGATTGCGTTGCGCTAAAAGTACTGTGTGTCAGTTTAGTGTTGATCAGAATAGCTAAAGAGCGAAATGTCTGAGTACGTTCAGTTCTGCTCAACTGTTTGAAAATCAAACAATGGAAGAGGTTTATCAGCACAGTCATTCATAAATTTTTCTATGGGGACGTTTCATACCTGTGTTTTGATCTATGTACGAGGATGGTTTATCCACATACGGTACTGCTCACTTGAAACTGAGCATACGCTCGAAACAAGCGGGTAGAGCGAAGTATAGTACTGGTTTGGAATAAAATCTCAGTGGAAACGATGAAGATCCTTAAGAAATATAGCGACGCCCTTGTATCTGTGAAATGAAGGATTAATGTTATAATTAGGACGGCTTTAATTCCATCTACATCATATGTACAATGATTTTCCTTCAATAAAAGTGGACAACTGTGGTGAAGTTTGGCTCTTGGGAGAAAGTCTGAAAGGCAGAAACCACCAGAAAGTCAGATATATGTGGTCAACTGTTTTCACAAACAACTCTCACGATTACAGCACAGCCCGCAGAATACCTGAGCGAGTCGTGATTTGAGCTCTCTCGTGAAGTTACGTCACCGAACCGTTACTGCTAATGCTGCCCGCAGTACTCTTCTCTTTTCCCTCGCAAAAAACTGGCAGAATGAGCTGAGAAGACGCCAATGGCGGGCTAGTTAGCCAGCTGCGGGGGTATTTAGCAGGAGCCGCCGCGACTGGCCCAACCCCGTTATTTTTAACGAAGCTACGCGGGAGAGGGACAGAGCGGCCGTTCGTGATAAGGCGGAGTAATGAAATGGTTGCAGGGGCGGCGGCGACGCCCTATCAGCGCGCAGCCGGCTAAGGAAGATAAGTGGATCCAATTAGAGGCGAGCAGGGAGGCGGCGGGCCAGGTGGACGGCCAACCTCCAGGGGCTGACCCGGAGGACCGAGCAGCGTGGGGTCACCTGCGGGCCTGCCTGCCTGCCTCCCTCCCACCACCGTCGTTTCCGTACATCACTAGCAGTGGCTACCACCCAACTACTCAGTGGACTGATGTATAGCTACGATCCACACTACGAAATAAGAGCCCTGGAAGGTGAAGAGGGCTTCGCGCGGCTATCAAACCCAATCACGTAACGTGACGTTGAAATTTCTCTGTGACAACGCCTCAGTGTTGGCGCGCATCTATAGACGAATATATACTTGCATGGATATGGCGACACCATATCCATATAAGCATATAGTTCCGGCAATACTGGCCATGACCATCCTCTTCTGTGCGGATGCCCACATATTGCACGAACTCTCACGGGACTTGGTAAGAATGTCTTCCACGAGTAATGAGTGTGTTGGGTAGGAACACGACGAATGTGGTGTGTGGACATATAAGGTGAGAATGTGGGTCTCGCGGGAGAAGTGCGTGAGATAGTCCCTACAGTCGCACTACCTCTGTGTCCTCGGTGGCTCGGATGAATAGAGCGTCTGCCATGTAAGCAGGAGACCCTGGGTTCGTGTCTCGGTAGGGCCACACATTTTCACCTGTCCCCGTTGATATATATCAACGCCCGTAAGCAGCTGAAGGTATTAATATACAATTCTAATTTCATAGACGAATATTGTTTTCAGCATTCCGCAGATGTGCAATGTGCCATCCACTTGACGTAAGAAAAACATATGGTACTGTGTAATGCAAGAGCTCTATGCGCCTTAGAGCCACTGCATCAGTGAAGCAGCTCGTTGTTAAGAAAATCACGTTACACAGTTTTAACCAAACTGTGGCTGTTGAAACAGAGGACGTAAATTCCTTATTTTTGCTGAGTACTGGCTGTCTAGGTACGATGTACCCTAGGTAATGAACGAATGAATGGGGAAATGAGCGAGTGAGCTAGCAACACCAGGGAGACCCCAGCCAACATTAGCCTCAACTTACCTCGTGCCCCGAGATTCAGAGGCGTCAGTCCATCTCAAGCCTGACACATCCCAATTTTATAACGCTAGTTCTATCACTATTAAGAGTCATACATCGAGCAATCCATTTAATTTCATAATTAAAGTAATGTTATCAGTGATTGTAAGGTTCACGCCATCTTCTTCCACTTATTAGCCATACTTATTCTGAATGGGTATACGTGAATATGTACCGTTAGTTTTTGAGGTCTACAGCTGAGGTCTGACAAACCAGCAGTTAACTGCATCTGGGACGACTGGACGAGATACCCATATTGAGACGCACAAGGGCTCCCAAACTTATGATCCCACCGAGAAGGGATAGGTAGTATCTCTGTACCTTTGGTCTAGCTAATCTGCAGACTCTTAAACGCCCCCACACACAGGCTGAGCCATTGACCAATCCCCTTGCCGAGTGGATCTGCTCCAACCCATTTATTTGAGTGTGGGCAATTTTACAATGGTCAGGTCCATGGTCTGGGTGCTTTGGTTTTCCGGAGGACCTCTACCTGATAGCTATGAATGCTACCTGCCATCACATATTCCGTCAGTGCACACATGTAGAGTCCGCCAAGCAGTCGCTGTTGCTGACAAAGAGTCAGATGGGACAGTGAGCGGGTTTGTGCATCGGTCGGGCTGTGAATGGGTAGCTGCACTGTCCGATTGTGATCTGGCAGGTAGTGGTTGAGGGTAGCAGGTAGAGATCTGCCAGCAAACCGACATACGCAAACCATGTACCCGTCCACTATAGAATCGCCCACACACAGAGGAACAGATTGGGACAGACATGCTCGGCGTGAGTGGTCGGTTGACTGGTCAGCTGATTGTGTGGCGGCATTAACTGTTCAGTTTGGTGCCCGTCTGTCGGCCGACGCAGGCTTGTTCGATGAGCTATAGAAATTCAATGCACAATGCACAAGTCCAACCAAAACGTTAAAACGATGAGCCGTGGAGACATGCCTTTACTAAATAAATGGCCAGTTTTACAACTACATCCAGGTGCACCAAAGCGCTCTGCAGTTCTCATTATGCGTAGTTCGGTGACCTCTTGGAAGGCAGTTTAGATGAAGGAACAATCTGAACAGATTCTTATTTCCCTGCCAAACGCAAAACGCCACGCTATTCGCCATTGTCTCCAGTGTTTCTTCGCCACTGAGTGAAAGTGCTGTGTATCCATCTGAGGCCAAGCGACGGTCAGTGAAGGATTCTTCCACTGACGTGCTAGAAAGAAGCTTATTCGGCACTCTTAAATAACACTGCTGAGAGTGGGAGATTTGGTGCCATCTTTCTACAAGTTGAATGCATGAAGACCTTTCTTTCTGTGGTGTTTCCAAAGTACTATCATCCACGTGGCTGGACTTCTGGGGTGTGAAGGTAAATAGCTCGTTCATCTTTATTAGTCTGAAGCATGATCTTGGGCTCTGGGTGCACAGTACCTTGACCCTGTACCACCGTGCAGCTTCCAGAAAGCTGACATACTCAAGGTGCCTGGATGTCAGATGTAGTGCTTCAAACTTGTTGAGGAGTTTCATAGAGGATATCCGAAACAGTTCCCTGGAAAGTGGCATGTCAAACACACGGTCAAAGTCCTAGATCCTGGCCCAATGAGGTGCACGGACTATAGCCCGTAAGCATCAATTCTGGACTGCCAGGAGGAGATCTAAGGATGAGGGCAAACTGTGTCTCTTGTCGAGCAGCCATAAAGAAGTGCTGAGAGGATTGTTGCAGAATAAAGGCCAAGACTGGAACTGGTCCGTAGACCCGTGCTGGCTAGTATAGGGTAGACCTGATGAACAATGTGTAGCAGCTTGAGTCGTTACTCTCTCTTACTTGTGTGTTAAAAAGTAGCTTCTTGTCCAGGATAATACAAAGAGATTTAACTCTGACTATTTAGTTGAGTGACCGACTGTGCAGAATCCGGCGATCACGAATATTGGGCTGGGCTGGGCTGTTTTGAGGGAAGAGACCAAACTGCGAGGTCATCGGTCTCATCGGTTTAAGGAAGGACGGGGAAGGAAGTCGGCCGTGCCCTTTCAAAGGAACCATCCCGGCATTTGCCTGGAGCGATTTAGGGAAATCACGGAAAACCTAAATCAGGATGGCCAGACGCGGGATTGAGCCGTCGTCCTCCCGAATGCGAGTCCAGTGTGCTAACCACTGCGCCACCTCGCTCGGTACGGATATTGGGGCATTGTCGTGTAAACACCACGGGCTTCGTCTCTTTTGCACTGAGTTTAATACAGTTTTGCGCCGCTCATTTTTCAGTTAACGTCAGCTGTCGCTGGAGGTGGTTGATGACGGCAGTGACTCGTCGGCTACTGGTCAACAAAGCCGTGTCATCAGAAACTTGGGTAAGCAGAACTGAAAGGTCCTTTAGGACAGATGACAAAGATAATTGTTGACAAAAACCGATCCCTGTGGAATGCCTTCCAAAAGGTGTTTGAGACTGATGCGTTGTTCTTGTATCTTAACTGTTATCTTCCTGTCCAGATGGTCGACTTGATACAGTAGTCAGGAAGGACGTGAAGGTCATACAATTTCGTGATCTGTTTGTCACGCCCGACAAAAAAATGACGACGGTAAAATTAAATACATTAATATTACATGCTATATATTCTGAGAGACGTAGAAGTTGTAATTCTGCCGAAGGCCGAGAGTGAAAGGCGAACGGATCCGGTTTTATCATACCCTCGTCGAGGATTACAGGTCGTATCCTGCATAGTAGCAACCGTTGAAGAATTTTGGACATTGTCGACAAGAGACTTATTGGTCGATTATTGTAGGGCTGGCATATATCTTTTGAGGCATCTTCCGGGGTTGTGAGAAGTACCCCAACGACATGGAGCTGTTGTAGATACGTGTGAGCAAAGCAAGTGGCTCCCGGGGGATGTGCTTAAGTTGGTCATACGCAACGCCATCTGGTCCCGGAGCGGAGTGGACCCCAAGGTTATGAATTATCCGTTGCTTGCTGGGCAGTCTCTCTGATTATTTGTGATCCCTGCCTGAGCCCACACACTTTGGAGTGCTTCGTAAATCGAAGCGAAAAGTTTTGCTTTGGCGAGTGGATCGTACGACAGTCCCACGGGTCACCGGAGCACTCGGTTCAGTGGTCGCGGATTCCGTAGGGTGTAGACAAGGCTCCATTCGGTTTGGGAGTGGAGCAGGAGGGTTGACATTTTGTCGTCCGACACCTCAGTTCAATGTTCTAAGACACGTCGCTGAATTTCGCGTGTGAGGCGTTTCATCTCCCTCCGATTTTCTAGGTTTCGATAGCCCCTGGTCCTTTTATGGAGAGTTTCCAAATTTTGCATGAGCAGGGAGAGGTACTCTCGATAAGGCATAAGGCAGTTCGTGGTGAGTGAAGCCTGCTTGTGTGCTCTTCTAATTGGGGCAGTTAGTTTGTCAATGACTTCATCAACAGGGGCTGCAGATGAAACGTCTGTAGTAGGTTTAATAGGTTGGGCGTTATTTTCAGCCACCGATCAAACTGGTTCCAATTCGTTGATGTTTGTGATGGATATCGCGTCGTGAGCAAAACCTCTGCGATCACGACCAAGACAGGTTGGTGGTTGGAGGTCAAGTCGTTGATCGTCTGCAACTGCAAGTCCAACCTCAGGTTCTAAAACATTTCCACGTCCGGAACATCCGTTCTACGATGGGCATTCGACGGAATGTGCGTTGGAACGTGATAGCGCCAAGTCTTTCTTCCAAAGCGTAGAGTGTCCGACCCCTCTGGTTGCTGCGTTGAGAGTGCAATGCTAAGTGCTTTGCACTGAGGTCACCTCACATCAAGATTTTCTCAAATTGGTCAAATGTAGCTAGGAAATCCCATCCAATGAATTGCAGTTGGGGCTGAGGTACGCAGTGAAAACCGTGATGTGGCCTTAGACAGTAGAAACTGTGATGGCCGTAGCGCATGCAGACCGCTGATTGGTGCACTATGCAGAGAAGTGATATATGTTTGCAGTCCAGAATATTCTGGAAACAATATAAGTTGGAAGCTGGCTGACTGGAGAACGTTTTATGCAGTTGTTTGGTGGCAGAATTACAGCCGCTTGACAACTATATCATTGGTTAATGTTGTGCAGAACTTTTTCTCAATGGCGGACAAAATATTTTGGCGTGCACTCGTTGCTGAGCAGGGACAGAAGACGCAGTTTTTGGTCGTCACTTCTTTCACAGGTTTAGTGCATTTAATTTCGATTCCAGATTAGAGCAGACTTTTCTCTTGGGTACAGGGACGGATGGACTGTAACCTTAAGAAGAACATCAGCGCTGTCAAGGGGGCTAAGAGTTGACTGCCGAGTTCCAGCGGCAGCCATCTACACCATCTACAATCTACATTTCAACACAAGAACTACGGTGAGATTATTGAGTGGCATCGGCTTGTCCGGAAGGAGTGAGTTTGGAAGTTTTCTGTTCTTTAAAACCGAGTGAGTAGGGGTCGTTGCATGCTATTTTCTCGTAATCTTTGGCACAGTGTTACAATTACTGCCTGTTTACTATGACTACGTTTGATAAAGTTAATATCCTAAGATGCTGATTGCTTTTGATTTCTGTCTGCATTTTTTAAAACTTTGCCAAGGTAGCTGATGCTAGTGTACCTAAGTAATATTTTCTTATTAGATGTTTCTCACATTATGTGCTGAATTAAATACTACGCTGTTAATGGTTCAAATGGCTGTGAGCACTATGGGACTTAACATCTGACGTCATCAGTCCCCTTGAACTCAGAACGACTTAAACCTAACTAACCTAAGGACATCACACACATCCATGCCCGAGGCAGGATTCAAACCTGCGACCGTAGTGGTCGCGCATTTCCAGACTGAAGGGTCTAGGACCACTCGGCCACACTGGCCGGCTAATTTAGTAGTTAGTGAAACTCTTTTTCATTCAGTGTATTTCACTGATATTGTAAAGGCCAATACAGTTACAAGGGCCACCGGATGATACTGTCAAATCTGTTGCGCAACAGCTACTAATTTAGTGGTCCAGTTCATAGGGAGCACTCAATCTCAATAGGCCCAGCCAACGCAGATCCAATTGCTATCCGATGGTAAAGGAAAACGTACCATAAATTTCTATCTTTATTCACGTGTAAGATACGTGAAAGTACATAACTCTTATGTAATACCCCTTGCTGTCACCAAGAGAGATAGCGTACTGGTCAAGTGCCGAATTTGTTCGAGGGTTAGTCAATAAATAAGTCACAGACTGAGATAGAGACATCACAGACGCATTTGCGAGCCTGTAATATACACTCCTGCAAATTGAAATAAGAACACCGTGAATTCATTGTTCCAGGAAGGGGAAACTTTATTGACACATTCCTGGGGTCAGATACATCACATGATCACACTGACAGAACCACAGGCACATAGACACAGGCAACAGAGCATGCACAATGTCGGCACTAGTACAGTGAATATCCACCTTTCGCAGCAATGCAGGCTGCTATTCTCCCATGGAGACGATCGTAGAGATGCTGGATGTAGTCCTGTGGAACGGCTTGCCATGCCATTTCCACCTGGCGCCTCAGTTGGACCAGCGTTCGTGCTGGACGTGCAGACCGCGTGAGACGACGCTTCATCCAGTCCCAAACATGCTCAATGGGGGACAGATCCGGAGATCTTGCTGGCCAGGGTAGTTGACTTACACCTTGTAGAGCACGTTGGGTGGCACGGGATACATGCGGACGTGCATTGTCCTGTTGGAACAGCAAGTTCCCTTGCCGGTCTAGGAATGGTAGAACGATGGGTTCGATGACGGTTTGAATGTACCGTGCACTATTCAGTGTCCCCTCGACGATCACCAGTGGTGTACGGCCAGTGTAGGAGATCGCTCCCCACACCATGACGCCGGGTGTTGGCCCTGTGTGCCTCGGTCGTATGCAGTCCTGATTGTGGCGCTCACCTGCACGGCGCCAAACACGCATACGACCATCATTGGCACCAAGGCAGAAGCGACTCTCATCGCTGAAGACGACACGTCTCCATTCGTCCCTCCATTCACACCTGTCGCGACACCACTGGAGGCGGGCTGCACGATGTTGGGGCGTGAGCGGAAGACGGCCTAACGGTGAGCGGGACCGTAGCCCAGCTTCATGGAGACGGTTGCGAATGGTCCTCGCCGATACCCCAGGAGCAACAGTGTGCCTAATTTGCTGGGAAGTGGCGGTGCGGTCCCCTACGGCACTGCGTATGATCCTACGGTCTTGGCGTGCATCCGTGCGTCGCTGCGGTCCGGTCCCAGGTCGACGGGCACGTGCACCTTCCGCCGACCACTGGCGACAACATCGATGTACTGTGGAGACCTCACGCCCCACGTGTTGAGCAATTCGGCGGTACGTCCACCCGGCCTCCCGCATGCCCACTATACGCCGTCGCTCAAAGTCCGTCAACTACACATACGGTTCACATCCACGCTGTCGCGGCATGCTACCAGTGTTAAAGACTGCGATGGAGCTCCGTATGCCACGGCAAACTGGCTGACACTGACGGCGGCGGTGCACAAATGCTGCGCAGCTAGCGCCATTCGACGGCCAACACCGCGGTTCCTGGTGTGTCCGCTGTGCCGTGCGTGTGATCATTGCTTGTACAGCCCTCTCGCAGTGTCCGGAGCAAGTATGGTGGGTCTGACACACCGGTGTCAATGTGTTCTTTTTTCCATTTCCAGGAGTGTATTTTCCTTTCAAACATACACCCCTTGTAAACATAAACACTTATGCCATCGGTTGACAAGGTGTTAATAAGCCGCAGCGAAGAATTCTAGTGGCAGCTTTCGCATCTAATGAGTAACCTCTCTAGATATAATAACTTTATTTGGTTCTCTAACTTGCTGCAACCCACCGGACTGATGCGTTCTGGAGATAACGATATAACCCTGGATCCGGAAACTAGGTGACATCAGCAGGTAACCAGGGCGGCTAGAACGCTACATGTTTGCGAATTTTTGGTCCTTTGTTGAGTTCCTGTATCTATTGATTCCATGAAGTACAGCTCTAACTATACAGGGAAGAATTTCGCTAGTGACGTGCTCAGTCAGTCCCGCGCAGTCAGTCCCGCGGCTCACAAAAATTTGTTGTTGTAATCGGGTACACACTTGTAGCACAGCTGTCATCTTGGTCTGACTTCATATCATTAATAACGCCGTGGAATACTGTGTATCGGCTTCCTTCCATGTGACATCTTCTGCCACCTTTAGAACACGTATAAGCACGAAATTTAAAGTGTTATGCGGTATTCTGGCGTTTGGGACTTACTTATTGACTCATCCTCCTACGCTGTTAGGAAAAGACCCAAATACGCTACAGTAACAATGATTTAGGTCTTCAACAGCGTCCCAGACATCTCTGAAACTGATCCCTTAACAGACTTTTTTAGTCCAATCCTAGTCCTGCTGCGATAGCTTGTCATTCTACAATGACATACATCGTGACAGTATGACGTTTCTTTCCATCTAAAGAAGAACGATTGGCTTGGTAAGCGATATGCGCCAGTACGTCTTTGGGAGAAGAAATATCAGTTAGTTTCGTGCTTCGTATAAAATGCTCAAGATAAATGCTGTAATGTAGAACGTGACAGTTCAACAAAAGGAAGGACAGAAAATTCCGTTTTAACGTCCCGTCGACAATGAGATCATTAGCGACGTGGCACAGGCTCGGTTATGGGAAGGCTGAAAAGAGAATCATTAGAGCCCTTTTGAAAAGGAGCCACGCCGGCATTTTCCTCAGGTGATTTACAGAAATCACGGCAAAGCTAGATCAGAATGGCTGGACAGCCATTTGAGCCGCCTTTCTCCGAATGCGTTTCTAGCGCCACAAGACCTAAAGAATGTAATCACGTGTTTGTCTGTGAATTGTTTGTAATATACTACTTACTTCTTTCTCAAGAATTCTTTTGCCGTGGAGAACGAGTTGCTAAGAAATATCAACATTACAAACACAGTATCATCCGAACAGCCACAGCGTGGAAATACACAGAGTGGATGAATGAAGAACAACAACTGTTAAACGATCTTTTGTTGAAACGGCCGGTTTCGCAGCATATAGCGGCCTTCGCAGGTAGAAAAGTGAGGGATAAAATAAAATGAACAATGCTGTATATTCCCCAAATTAATAAGGATGTAGTAAATAACGGGTAATTGCACTCACAATTAGTTCATAAAAAATCCAGATTAGAGTTAAATGGACCACCCATCATTATGATTCCAAATCAAAACAAGACTTCTGTAGAAGGTACATTAGTCAGATTATTTACTACACCCTTTTTAACTCGCGGAATAGGCAATATTGTTTATTTTTCCTCGTTTTTTCTACTCAGATGTATGCCTGAAGATGCAGCTGCCGAAGGAAAGGTTGTCAGATTATTTATTACCTCCTTTTTAACTAGGGAAATAGACAGTACTGTTTATTATATAGTTTACGCGTTTTTTCTACTGAGATGTACACCTGTGAAACCGATCGTTTCAATAAAGGCTCATTAACAGCTGTTGCGGTTATTTATTTTTCAAGATATGTCGACATTAATTAAATTTGCAAATAATTGTGTTCTTTGGGAGACGTTTTATTTACAATAGCAGATTTTCATGGATCATCAGCTTTCTTTATCTCTCTATGTGCCAATATTCACTAGCGGAAACTACAGATAATTTTCCCTGTTTTTGTCGTGTTTGAGGATACTTCTATCACTTTCAAACTGTAAAGCATTGTTTACAAAAAATTTCATGGCTATATGAATGTCCGGGGAGCTGTGATTACCATTCACAATTTCTTTAACTGCGGCACCTGCAAGATGTACGTGTGTCACTCCCACTGATGCTTATAATTACTTTGCATTGTGCTATCGATATTTTCGTGTAATTGAGGAGCTATACCAGAATATTATCTCGTACGACATAAGTGGTTGAAAATATGCAAAGTATGTAAAATATATCAACTTGCAGACTTCTTGTCCGCGAAGTTTGCAATTATTTTAAGTGGATAAAACTGCACGCTTTAGGAGCTGGATTTACCAGTTTAAAATTTTATCAATACGCATACCCAGTATCGTACAACTTTTTCATACTGGGGAGGGGATTCAAGTTAGCCCACAAAATAGGAGTAGAGCTTGGCACCACGACCTCTACAAAATACTAACGGTGAAAAATTGTTTTATCGTGATTCGAACCAGTTACTCCGAACCAGCACCACTGCACAGTCCTGCGATATGCATAAACGCCACAGTGGAAAGTGGATCGCCGCCGCTGTGGCCGAGCGGTTCTCGGCCCTTCAGTCTGGAACCACGCTGCTGATACGGCCACATGTTCGAATCCTGCCTCGAGCATGGATTTGTGTGATGTTCTTAGGTTAGTTAGGTTTAAGTAGTTCTAAGTCTAGGGGACTGATGACCTCAGATGTTAAGTCCCGTAGTGCTTCGAGCCATTTGAACCATTTGAAAGTAGAT
Source organism: Schistocerca cancellata (assembly GCF_023864275.1). Classification (NCBI taxonomy): domain Eukaryota; kingdom Metazoa; phylum Arthropoda; class Insecta; order Orthoptera; family Acrididae; genus Schistocerca; species Schistocerca cancellata. The sequence continues at coordinate 981,181,485 of NC_064627.1, forward strand.
CATTCTACTCTCTCCATTACTTCACGGTGATCCCCTAAATTAACAGAACGGCAAGTATTTCTGATAGTAAAAAACTGGACATGAGCAACGTTTCTTCAAAATTTAAATCAAAACTTGTTAATGACTCTACAAAAACAAAGTTTACTATTTTCTTGTTGGTGATTCTATTCTCAGCATTACAATAACACTTGTCATATCTGGAAAAGTATAACTAATTCTGCCTCCTGATCTCAGTAACAGGGTAGATCATTATATAGACTACTGGTTTTATCTAGTTGGTGTCTAACAAGTTTCAAATATTTGTCGAAAATCAAGTTGCGCACTGTCTGTTAATATCAAATTCTTTCTTACTCCTACCAGTCTCCATTTTTATTTATTATCGCCAGACTCAAGATGTTTTTTCAGCTACAGCTCAGTGTCGGTACAAACATTACGTTCCATCTTATTGTATACAACGTCCAAAACATGAAATGAACAACAGAACTCAATACAAAATATTATTCAAACGATCAAATATGTGTTTAATATGATAATATACTCCCTACAAAACGTGGAGAGTTTTTCTGGTGCGATGCACTCTGCAATTAAGTTCTCCGATTGTCCTGAAAGTCTGGTTACCCGTATTATTCTTCCGTTCCTTAGACCGCCTGTAGGAGACAAGCTTTGCTGCCTTGTTAACCCCCAGAGTTAGTGTTCGTATTCTGTCACGGAATCTTCAGCTCATGTTCCTTGCTGCGTTTCTGAGGTCTTGACAATCGTTGGCTCCCTTAGCTCCGCGCACAAGTCAGTGCCCAATTTAGACTTATTTCGTTTGCTAGGAACATTACTCCGGCTTTGATGATTCGCCCTACATTCCTGGTGCTTCACATGCGGTTTGTGGGAACGCCTTCATTTACATCGGTGACTGCAAAGGATGACCATGGTATAGGATGCGCATTTGTGGTGGGCGAAGAGCTATTCAGACATCGGCTTTTAGACTAACACTAATTTTACTGTAGAGCTTTTTGTCCATCTGTAGGCCACCTTGTGGAACCGGCAACATGCAATCTCTAAATATATTGTACGTTCGGATTCCCTGCGGGATGTACAGGATTATTACAAATGATTGAAGCGATTTCACAGCTCTACAATAATTTTATTATTTGAGATATTTTCACAATGCTTTGCACACACATACAAAAACTCAAAAAGTTTTTTAGCCATTCACAAATGTTCGATATGTGCCCCTTTAGTGATTCGGCAGACATCAAGCCGATAATCAAGTTCCTCCCACACTCGGCGCAGCATGTCCCCATCAATGAGTTCGAAAGCATCGTTGATGCGAGCTCGCAGTTATGGCACGTTTCTTGGTAGAGGAGGTTTAAACACTGAATCTTTCACATAACCCCACAGAAAGAAATCGCATGGGGTTAAGTCGGGAGAGTGTAGAGGCCATGACATGAATTGCTGATCATGATCTCCAACACGACCGATCCATCGGTTTTCCAATCTCCTGTTTAAGAAATGCCGAACATCATGATGGAAGTGCAGTGGAGCACCATCCTGTTGAAAGATGAAGTCGGCGCTGTCGGTCTCCAGTTGTGGCATGAGCCAATTTTCCAGCATGTCCAGATACACGTGTTTTGTAACGTTTTTTTCGCAGAAGAAAAAGGGGACGTAAACTTTAAACCGTTAGATTGCACAAAACACGTTAACTATTGGTGAATTGCGATTTGCTGCACGAATGCGTGAGGATTCTCTACCGCCCAATTCGCGCATTGTGTCTGTTCACTTCACTATTAAGAAAAAATGTTGCTTCATCACTGAAAACAAGTTTCGCACTGAACGCATCCTCTTCCATGAGCTGTTGCAACCGCGCCGAAGATTCAAAGCGTTCGACTTTGTCATCGGGTATCAGGGCTTGTAGCAATTGTAAACGGTAAGGCTTCTGCTTTAGCCTTTTCCGTAAGATTTTCCAAACCGTCGGCTGTGGTACGTTTAGCTCCCTGCTTGCTTTATTCGTCGACTTCCGCGGGCTACTCGTGAAACTTGCCCGCACGCGTTCAACCGTTTCTTCGCTCATTGCAGGCCGACCCGTTGATTTCCCCTTACAGAGGCATCCAGAAGCTTTAAACTGCCCATACCTTCGCCGAATGGAGTTAGCAGTTGGTGGATCTTTGTTGAACTTCGTCCTGAAGTGTCGTTGCACTGTTATGACTGACTGATGTGAGTGCATTTCAAGCACGACATACGCTTTCTCGGCTCCTGTCGCCATTTTGTCTCACTGCGCTCTCGAGCGCTCTGGCGGCAGAAACCTGAAGTGCGGCCTCAGCCGAACAAAACTTTGAGTTTTTCTACGTATCTGTAGTGTGTCGTGACCATATGTCACTGAAAGGAGCTACAGTGAATTTACGAAATCGCTTCAATCATTTGTAATAGCCCTGTACACGTAACACGCTTTAGTACAGGGGTTACAGAAACGCCTGTAAATCGGGCGCTGACGCTGGGACCGATGTGCCGTTCACATGGGTTCCTGGACTTGCCAGCAGGACGGGGAAAATGAGGCTGAAACTCTGTCACCTAGTTCTCTTAGCAGTTCTATCCCCTCGAAAGAACTCAGCGTCTCTAGACGCAGAGGCACACAGTCGCTCTGGTACGAACACTGGTTGTGTCTCCGCGGGAACAAGATCAGGGAGTGAAAGCAGTCCCTACGGATTGGGCGACTTCCACTTGTCCGTCCTTTCTCAAGGAGATACATTTAACCCCCGAACGTGCTCGACGGATTGTCTTCGGGCTGCCTAGCGGCACTGAGCCGAGTCCTCGACGAAAGGTTCTCGGATCGCAGTTTGCAACATTCGGGAGCGTGTAGAAAATATATTTAGAATTTTACAGCAGCTGCAAGGGCCCACTTGATATTTTCGCATTCAGTTTTGACGATATCTTGTTAAGGGGCTCCGGAACGCCCTATACTTGCAATGTTAAAATAACGCTTATACATTACATCTTTCCTCACAAAGTATTTGAGGTAGGAAGTTGAACATTTTGCAGATTATTTATTGGAATATGGGCTACAACTTAACACAGGGATTTTCCAAAATTTTAGTCCAGTTATTAAAGATGATTTTTTTTCAATTGTAATGAAAATTCACAACAATTTTTTGCAATTTTTTATTTATATATTCAAAAATATACAGTTTTTTGGAAAAAGGCTGTGTTAAATTATGCAGAAGGTACTGTGTAACATTTACTGAAAGTTTGAAACAAATATGTTCGGAAGATCCTTAGAAAACATGTAATTAGTATGAGAAAATGAAAGTTTTGGGAATCGAGCGACAAAAATTGGATTAACTTTTTAGTGCATTCCAGGTCCATAGGATGAATTATCTTCATCCTCTGCAAACTCCTCCTCCAACTTCCTCTTGTTCCTCCTCCTGTTTACTCTTGCTTGTATTTCTAGACTCTTTACAGCCCTGTCTGCAGCCCGAAGGCGTTCCTTGTCTAAAGCAAGCATCGCTCGTACCATGTTAGAACCTATCTTCATTCCCATATTTCTAAATACCTTGCACCTTACAATGTTGCCATCATTGAAAGTCGCAACAGCAACTTTACTTTTACTCATTATTACACTTCAACAAAAGAAACAGAATTAATTACGAATATTTTCGAGATAACGACAGAGTAAATAAACATGAAACAATCGAGAATCACACCAGCGATATATATTGAACCATCACAGGTTAGCCACAACACATACTTTATCTCACATCACTAAAATGTACCTGATGAACTCGGACGTTAATAATAACACCATTTGACAGCAGTTTAACAGCGCCACAGTGGGTCACGCCCATGTAGAACACATTTTAAAAAAAATTTAAAAATAGTTGTAGTCTTCGGAATTGAATAAATTATATATCTATTAAAAGGTAATAGTCTGCAGATTCAGAAAACGCAAAAAAGTAAAAATTGAACTTTTCATGATTTTGAGCCTTTCCGGAGCCCCTTAAAAATATGAATAATGAGACGAACAAATATGCTGAACAGTTTGGTAAGTTCACATCTGGGTAGACTGAGACGACAATCGCATGTACACAGATGGGTACAAATCAACAAATGAGTTTTCTACTTTTTGTTAGAAATGTTGCTCCTACAAGGTATAATTCAGAAATCGGATTTTGGAATGTGTTATTCAAGGAAAGAAATTCTTAAAATATTTATTTTCCGAAAATGTTTCAAATGGCTCTGAGCACTATGGGACCTAACATCTGAGGTCAGCAGTTCCCTAGAACTTAAAACTACTTAAACATAACTAACCTAATTACATCACACACATCCATGCCCGTAGCAGTCGCGCGGTTCCGGACTGAAGCGCCTAGAACCGCTCGGCCACCGCGGCAGGCTTATTTTCCGAGATGTATTCTGTATGCATTCGCTATTCCAGCAAAAACCTTCACGAGATTGTCAAAATGAATCAATTGTAACTTGCTTATTTTCGCAGTATACATACCTGCTGCCGAAAGCTTCGAACTGCTGACAACGTACAATGTAACAATCACTCTACTTGGAAGAAGTGCACCGAAATGTGCCACAGTACGTCGCGCTGCAAGAAAGCACCACGTGATACGGGAGTACAGATGTGAGTAGACAGTGGCACAACGAACAGCTCTGTCAAGGGGTCAACTGTTATACGTGTGGGGCAATGTCTTTTCAGCCGTAATCAGCTGCTAAGCGGCAGATCCACACCACTATGTTATCACTATGACGAATCATTAGCAGCGCGCCAATTTTCCAGCCGGTGTCAGTTTTCTTACCTTTTTGCCCATTAATGTGGATTCGTCGTCTGAGGTATCTCAGATTTAGCAGATACAGTACGAGCTGTGGAATGCGATCTACTCTTTTCTCGCCGTAGCAGCGTCGTGAAGGAGATTTAAGTTTCATCCGTGGACACCGATTGGCCTAGAAACTATTAAGGAACGGGTTCTTAAAAAAATGCAGAGTCGTCGTAATTGTTCACGTGAACGACAATCAGCTCAGAAAAGGAAAGAATAGAAGCTTTGGTGAAACAGAAGAATAATGAAGGTTAGATGGGTAGACCGTGTAACTGCTGAGGAGATACTGACTAGAAATGGGGAGAAGTTTGTGGCGTAATTTGATTAAAAGAAGGAATCAGTTGACAGGAAATGTCTCGAGACATCAAGAAATCGTCAGTTTAGTATTGGAGGGAAGTGTGGGTTTAAAAAAACTGCATAGGAAAACCAAGAGACTAGCACAGTAAGCATGTCTCAAATGTTTGTGAGTTGCAGCAGTTATTTGGAGACGAAGACTCTCCAAAGAAGAGAGTATCGTGGATAGCTGGACCAAAGCACTCTTTAAACTGAAGACTTAAATATTGCAGCCCCTCCTTACATATCTGGTCTTTTTTGAAAATTAAAACTCATTTGAACTGGCCATGAACAGTTTCCATATTACATATAAAATAACGAATTTCCGTTTTAAAGTAGAGAAAATTAAATAACAGGCTAATAAGAACCAACGGAATAGAGTATTATATGCAAGGGAGCATAGGTATTTATTCAAAGAGTTGCTAACGAACGTCCCTTTACTCCGCCACACACCGTCAGGTGGCTTGCGGAGTATGGATGTAGATGTAGGTAACAACTATATAAACCCAATCTGCAACTCGTGGCGTCACGGAAGCGTTCTCCCTTCCCGAGCACGTAAAAACCGAGTTAAGGAAAAACTATAGTGTCCTACTAATTCGAACAGAGTATCACGAGAAGCGAACCGTGTATTCGATTATCTCTGGGCAACAACAATAATAATGAAACAGTTTATTCCACATTGATATTTAAGGGAGTAATTTTCAACGGACAAAACATCGTACTGTGTTAAACGAACTCTTTTGAAGGAGTTAATTCGGTGGACATGTGCTACGCTAATCAAAGATATCAATTCATTCCGAACGGAGACGATACAAGGCCCATGTGTCATGCTGGAAAAGCCAAGTCGGAGATTCCGGGTTACGGAGACGCGTGGATAGTGGCGATGGTATAGCGCTGGCTCCGTGTGACTTCCTGTAAGATGAAATGCGAGTGAATTTGTCGCTTGGTCCAGAAAGCTCCCTCGGAGTAAACTCGCCTCCGAGAGCCCGTGCGCCGGTCAAGTACAGCCCCTAATGCTGTCGGTCTTGCTTGCTGTCAAGTGGCTGCAGTGAGAAAGGGGTCCCTGGGTCCAGCGACCGTTGTCGACGCTTAGTTCTGCATCTGGTGGCTGTGTGTGGTATGGCCGCCCTCGTCTGACGTCTGCTAGAAAGCTGGCTGCCTGCGTAACACGTATGTGATAGGTGTTGCCTGTAGAGTAGGCGTAGCCCACGATACAGTCAACACCTTTCCACTAGGTTTGTTGTTATTCAAGTAGCGATCCAGGTACATTGTCATTATAATTTTAGCTAAATACGAATGTCGTTCAGGTTCGTATTTCTCAACTAACGTCAAGAATCACTAAGTCCTCTCACTGTTTATGCGGTGTCTGTTTCGATGCACAAGCCCGACAGAAGTGACACGACTCGTGATACCGCCGCAGCCACATACATTTATATGAAAAAGAGAGTGGCGAAAGTGAGGGAAGATATAGGTATGAATTCGTGAATTCCCGCCACACGTGGAATTGTGGCAATGCATTGGTGGAGGTTGAAAATTTATACCGGACCGGAAATCGAACCCAGTCATCGTTTCTCATGATCGGTTGCCTGAACCACTTTGGTCTTCCAGGTACGGCTTCCGACCGACCCAAATTTCTACTTCAATTGTTTTGCGCTCTAAAACCGCAACAAACTGAGTAACTGCTAAATGCATGAAATACGAGGGTGAGTCAAATAAAAACCTTAAATATTTTTTAAAAATATTATTTATTGTGCAGAAATGGTACAAAGCTGTATCACTTTTCAACATAATCTCCCCCACGCTCAATGCAAGTCCTCCAGCGCTTACAAAGTGCATAAATTCGTTCAGAAAAAAATTCTTTTGCTAGTCCCCGCAACCACTCATCCATCGCGTGGCGTACCTTTTCATCACAACGGAACTTCTTTCCTCCCATTGCATCTTTGAGTGGTCAAAACATATGTAAATCACTTGGGACAAGGTCTAGTGAGTATGGTAGATGAGGGAGACACTCAGAATGCAGGTCTGTGATTGTTGCAACTGTTGTACGGGCAGTGTAGGGCCTTGCATAGTCATGTTGCAAAAGGACACCTGCTGACAGCAATCCACATTGCTTTGATTTGGTTGCAGGCCGCATATGATTTTTTAGGAGATCTGTGTATGATGCAATGGTGACAGTGGTCCCTCTAGGCATGTAATGCTCCAAAATGACGCCTTTTTCGCCCCAAAAGAGAGTCAGCATAACTTTCCCTGCAGATGGTTCTGTTCGAAACTTCTTTGGTTGTGGTGATGAAGAATGGAGCCATTCCTTGCTCGCTCTCTTGGTATCCGGTTGGTGGAAGTGAACCCAGGTTTTTTTCCCAGTAACGATTCTTGCAAGGAAGCCATCACCTTCTCGTTCAAAGCGCCGAAGAAGTTATTCACAAGCATCAATTCGTCGTTGTCTCATTTCAGGAGTCAGCTGCCGTGGTACCCATCTTGCAGACACTTTGTGAAACTGGAGCACATCATGCACACTGTGGTGTGCTGACCGGCCGGCCGGAGTGGCCGAGCGGTTCTAGGCGCTACAGTCTGGAACCGCGCGACCGCTACGGTCGCAGGTTCGAATCCTGCCTCGGGCATGGATGTGTGTGATGTCCTTGGGTTAGTTAGGTTTAAGTAGTTCTAAGTTCTAGGGCACTGATGACCTCAGAAGTTAAGTCCCATAGTGCTCAGAGCCATTTGAACCATTTTTGGTGTGCTGACCCATGACTAATCTGTAAACATGCTGACATGGCATTCAGTGTCACTCGGCGGTTTTCCTTCACTATGGCTACAACTGCTACAATGTTCTCTGGAGTCGCAACTCGTTGTGCCTAACCGGGACCAGGAACATCTTCCACTGAAGTCAAATCATTTGAGAACTTCTTACTCAATTCGTAGACTTGCTGCTGTGACAAACATGCATCACCATACTGAACCTTCATTCGTCGATGAATTTCATTAGCTTTCACACCTTCACTGCGCGAAAACCGAATAACAGAACGCTGTTCTTCCCTGTTGCCAGTCGCAAGTGGGGCGGCCATCTTTATACTGATACTGCGACCGTATGTGTGCATTTGCACTATGCTGCCACTTACAGGCCATTGTGCACGTTATTTGTATTACGCTTGCCAACTTACAGGATAACGGCGAGAAATTTCGATTTGTTATTAAAAAGTTAAGGTTTTCTTTTGACCCACCCTCGTACGGCTAAAAAATGCATTTTCATTCTCTGTAGTTCTTTTGTTGTATCCCACAACCTGATTGTTGCACTTATCAGGGAATGTGATCCTGTACTACTGAGTTACACAGTCTGCGCAATAGGCACTCCATTTATGTGAATGCCGATACGCTCCGCTGTCCCATCTACCGTACCCGCGCCAGTCTGTGTAGTGCGCGGGGGCGGCCAATCACGGAGATTGCCCGGCGAGAGTCCTCTTTCACAGCACGACGCGCGTGCGCGTTTCCGCCCTACGGGAACGCGACGCAGTTTGCACTGCACTCCATCTGGCGGAAGGTACAGCGAGCGCGGCTGCAGCTTCCAAATGCCAGCGCTCCCGTCCCGTAGCCGTCAAAGCAGAGCGCCGGTGCGTGGTTTCCGGCCCTGTAAATAAGGAGACGCACCTCGCGTGTCTGCCGGCTGTCTAACCCGGCGGCGCAGAAAAGTGGGCACCGGCCGCGCGCGCGCTCCAGCAGGTGATTTAGTGCGTGCCGAGTGCGACGCCGCGGGCGCTGGTGACGTACGCGGCGGCGCCCGCGCCTCGGGGGGCATTAATCACCCCAGCAGCAGCAGCCGCTGTAAATACTGCCGCTGCCGCTCACGCCCTCAGTTGTTCCCGGCCGCTGCCCCTCGTCGTGAACGCTGCTGCTTCTCAATAAACCCCATGCACTCTGTAGCTAGCAGCAGTCGCTGTCACGCTTCAGCCGAGTTAAAGCGTTCGATTTGAGATTTCAGATTTACTTCATACATTGCACATTAAATGTAGAATCGTTTAAACAATTTGTTAGTAACGTTGAGCACTGTTGAGTGTAATAACACATACTCGCTTATGTTTCAACTGCCATGAAACATTATTGTCTCAGTTTTATTACATATTTCTTATAGGAACTGTATACAGGGTGAGGAAATAGTCTGGATGCAGCCCTATAAAAGTCGAATGCTGTGATACATCATAATGGTGCAGTATGGTGTGTCTGTAGGTGGGGGTAAAATTTACAGGAGCTATGGCGACAGCGGCTTTCGTCTTGAAATAAAGAGGGTCATGTGACACATGATTTTGAGCTCCGTCTTTCTCAGGAATACGCAGGTGAAATTTGTTTTAAGATATCTTTATTTGCTCTAGCAATTATGACTTTTTAAAGTTCAAAATTGCAAGGAAGTGATCAACTCTGCTGTCCTGGCGGAGGTTCGAGTCCTCCCTCGGGCATGGGTGTGTGTGTTTGTCCTTAGGATAATTTAGGTTAAGTAGTGTGTAAGCTTAGGGACTGATGACCTTAGCAGTTAAGTTCCATACGATTTCACACACATTTGAACATTTGATCGACTCTGTTTATAGTTGCAGGTGATCCACAGTTTCACTCACACAGCAGGAACGCAATGAAATTTTGTTAATGAGTGGTGGAAAAAGTACCAGAGTGATTGCTGCTGACTTGAATGGCCGGCATCTAGTATAAATCAGCTTTCAATCCTGTGTGTGTTACATGCACACCAACGTCGCCCACACAAGTTACAGTTGCAAAATCATCTCTCCGAATATGACTCTGATCGGCGGGTGCAGTTTGTAGAATGGGCTCTGGGTCAGTGTAACAGGAAGCGAAACTACGTACGACAGGTGTTGTTCAGTGACGAACTTAATACTTATGTACAAGGAGAATCAAACAAACAGATTCTTCGTTACTGCTCAGATCCAAAGCCCTCTTAGATGGATCCCTGTGAATGTGCTGATGGTGAAAAAGTGATGGTTATGTGTGGGATTTGGGACACAGTAGTCATGTGTTTGGTGTTTACTGACGTAATGTTGAATGGGGAGAATTATCTTAACATGTTCCGTGATTATGTGCTTTCGACGCTGTTGAATCCTCAAGGTGATTTCCCAATCTTCTGCGAACAGGGCGGTTCACCCCCCCCCTCTCCAACTATGCTACTGATCTCTGAGAGTTTAGTTTCTCAATGAACAATTCCTAGGTCACTAGATAGGTAGGACGGGTACTATCGAAATGACCACCAGGGTCCTCCGATCTTACACCTCTTTAATTTTTTGGGTCGTTTGAAATCAATTGAGTATGAGGTAAAAATCTTTAACGCAGCTCATCTTTGGCTACGTATTTAGGATGACCCATAGATCCTGAAACGTGTGCAACAGGACTGGCAAAATAATTTCGATTGTCATAATCAGCATATGCTGTAATGCCAATTCTGACAAGTGTCCGAAAGTTTAACAGGTCACAACTCCTACACAAATAAAGATATCTTGAAACAGATTTCATATGTGTATTCCTGAAAGAAAGGCAGCTAAAAATAATGTGCCATATGTCACCCTTCCCGTTTGAAATACGTAACCCGAATTCAAGATGGCGGATTTCAAGACTGCCGCCGTTATCATCATAGCTGCTATAGGCTGTGCCCCCAGACGCCATTATGATTCCTCACACCGACTTTCATAAGGGTGTATCCCGACGTCTGCCTCACCCTGTTGACAAATGAATTAAGCGTTGACTGCATGGACAATTAGCGTTACTGTCAGGCAAAGATTATCAACTGCGAGAAAGAAACTCTCTGAAACGTGGAATATTCAGAGACATTATTGGGTCGAGGAGGTGTAACGGAGATTGTTACTTCTGTCTACAGAGGATGCAGCGAATACACGTCGAGGAGTATGCGGAAATTTTGCGATTGTTGAAGAGCCGCCACTGTGATATTTTTTTAAAGACAAGAGTGTATTTAACCACTAAGGCGTATAAAAGTCAGTTTAAATGTAATGAAATGCTAGGCAAGAGGAAGAGAAAATTAAACAAATAAAAGTTTGTGAAAAGCTGAGCTACTTTTCATTCGCAACTGACTTTACTGGAATGTGTAAATATTCACACGTAAGTGCATAGACAGTCGTCTCCGTTGATGAATGAATGCCGGTTCTCCTGCGCACGGTCCAGATCCGTCAGAAGAGGTCTCCTTTCATCGGAACTGTTTTAATTTTACTAACAGCTTTCCCCCAATGTGACACCATCATTCAAGAATCATCGGAATGTACCACTGTACCTACGCCGTAGACTCTCTGTCTATAGCGAAGCTGTATAAATACAGAACGTTACAGGGAACGTCACAGCCTAGCAGCAGCAGCGACACGGAGCTGCAACGTTCAAGCACAATTGTCTTCCAGGTTGCGGAGACTGTAGAAATTCAAGTAATGTAGAAATATTTTCAAAAGATGCTAGATAAATTCTATACTGACAAATGATGCTTGGCATTCAATAAGCTACACAGAATTCATAATATTGCAAATTCCGTCTACATAGACTTTTCAATACTACACATTCTATATTACAACCATTAAATAAGATATGTCTATGGTGCAACCTCTCTGCCGGCATAATCTGTCGATGACGAAACAAGCTCACACTTTCACCTGCTCCATCGCTGCTCCTACTCGCTACGATTCTCGCCACTCGGAGGTATCAATTTGGTTTGTGTTTGGAGTAGCGATCATCGAAGGCCGTCCAGAAACTTGGTTCAAATGGCTCTGAGCACTATGGGACTTAACATCTATGGTCATCAGTCCCCTAGAACTTAGAACTACTTAAATCTAACTAACCTAAGGACATCACACAACACCCAGTCATCACGAGGCAGAGAAAATCCCTGACCCCGCCGGGAATCGAACCCGGGAACCCGGGCGCGGGAAGCGAGCAGAAACTTGAGCAGTGATTATATATATTATTTAGGTCGGACATGTTTGAAAGAACAGACACCATACATTCATGTAACTGATAAGCCTCAGTGGACTATGAATCGACAGCCTTCTTTGCGGATGCACTCCAGGGGGAATCTAAAATTAGCGAGGTTGGAGGACATGGACGTAGACTGCGGATTAGTGGTACTGCTAGGTGGGACTGTGGGTTGGCAGAGTAGCGTGCGAGATAGTCCACGCATTTGAGATTATCCCTTTACCTACAATGGGCTCTCAGAGACCCGTCCGTGATATTTAATATCTTCTCTAGCAGTAACTACACGTCATTAATTTGTCAAGTTAGTCACAATTTTCGGTAAAAAATTTATAAAAATTAACCTATGGTTTTGTGTTAAAGTGATGGCGCACGTTTCCTCCCGTACGGGCCTCGCAGGTCCGTGCGGCTAGATACAACTTTTCAACTAAAAGATGTCTGTCTGCGCAGCGACTGTTACGCCATTTCTCATTGTTGATTCGCGCTGTTATGATATCAGTGATCAATAGTCTTCCCTGTGATGACCACAAGTTTGTTTTGATGCACTACTTTACAGCAATTGTCTGCTTTACAAATTGAAAATGTTACGGAGAAGAGGACTGTCAGACAAGAAGATAAGAGAATTGCTGGAGCAGTCTTCTGATTCCGAAAATCCACCTAGTGAATATGGATCTTCCAGCGATGAGGATAATGAGGTAGATGTCGCTGAAAACTCAGAACTACACGAAAATTATGATGATTACAAATTCCTTTAGGAAGATGGAGAAGAACAATTTAGTACGAATTCTACTGAGTTTGACTTATTGTTTTCGCGTATTGGTAATGGATTACGGGCTACAGATCCTCAAGCTGGAAGCCCGGAAGACGGAGCAAAAAGGATATATTCAAAGATTAGGTACATACAAGTTATTTTATTAGGAACTGTGATAATGAAGAATCTTGTCTCAAGTTTTTCTTCCGTGTACCCCTCACTAACAAAGTGTGTTGTTGTTGTGGTCTTCAGTCCAGAGACGGGTTTGATGCAGCTCTCCATGCTACTCTATCCTGGGCAAGCTTCTTCATCTCCGAGTAACTACTGCAACCTACATCATTCAGAATCGTTTAGTGTATTCATATCTTGGTCTCCCTCTACCATTTTTATCCTCCTCGCTTTCCGCCAACACTAAACCGATGATCCCTTAATGCCTCAGAACGTGTACTACAACCGAGACCTCCTCCTAGGCAAGTTGTGCCACAAATTCAAATGTTCAAATGTGTGCGAATTTATGAGGGGACAAACTGCCGAGATCATGTGTCCCTCGACTTACACACTAACATAAACTAACTTATACTAAAAACAACACACACTCCCATGCCCGAGGAAGGACTCGAACCTCCGGCTGGAGGTAATCTGTGACATGGCGCCTCAAACCACGCGGCCACTTGGGGTGGCGTCACAAATTCCTCTTCTCCCCAATTCTATTCAGAACCTCCTCAATAGTTACATGATATACACATATAATCTTCAGCATTCTTCTGTAGCACCACATTTCGAAAGCTTCTATTCTCTTCTTGTCTAAACTATTTATCGTCCATATTTCACATCCATACATGGCTAGACATTAGATAAATACTTTCAGAAAAGACTTTATGACACTTAAATCTATACTCTAAGTTAACAAATCTCTCTTCTTCAGAAAAGCTTTCCCTGCCATTGCCAGTCTACATTTTATATCCTCTCGCTTCGACCATCAGTTATTTTGCTCCCCAAACAGCAAAATTCGTCTACTGCTTTAAGTGTCTCATTTCCTAATCTAATTCCCTCAGCATCACCGGATTTAATTCGACTACATTCTATTGTCGTCGCTTTGCTTTTGTTGGTGTGAATCTTATATCATCCTTTCAAGACACTGTCAATTCCGTTCAGGTGATCTTCCAGGTCCTATGCTGTCTCTCACAGAATTACAATATCATCGGCAAATCTCAAAGTTTTTATTTCTTCTCCATGCATTTTAATATCTACTCCAAATTTTTCTTTTGTTTTCTTTACTGCTTGATCAATATACACATTCAGTAACATCGGAGACTCTTATAACTGCCATCTGGTTTCTGTACAAATCATAAATAGCCCTTTGATCCCTGCATTTTACCCTCGCTACCTTCAGAATGTGACGTAGAATATTCCAGTCAACATAGTCAAAAGCTTTCTAGAAGTCTACAAATGCAATAAAGGTAGGTTTGCCTATCCTTAATCTATCTTCTAAGATAAGCCGTAGGATCGGTATTGCCTCGTGTGTTCCAACATTTCTACGGAACCTAAACTGATCTTCCCCGAGGTCGGCTTCTACCAGTTTCTTCATTTGTCTGTAAAGAATTCTTGTTAGTATTTTTTAGCCGTGATTTATTAAAGTGATACTTCAGTAATTTTCACACCTGTCAATACTTGCTTTCTTTGGGATTGGAAGTATTATATTCTTCTAGTAGTCTGAGGGTACTTCGCTTGTCTCGTACATCTTGCTCACTAGATGGTTGAGTTTTGTCAGGGGTGGCTCCTCCAAGGCTATCAGTAGCTCTACAGGAATGTTCTCTACTGTTGGGGTCTTGTTTCGACTTACGTCTTTCATTGCTATGTCAAACTCTTCACGCAGTACAGTATCTCCCATTTCATCTTCATCTGCGTAGTCTTCCATCAAAATGGTTCAAGTGGCTCTGAGCATTATGGGACTTAACTTCTGAGGTCATCAGTCGCATGGAACTTAGGACTACTTGAACCTAACTAACCCAAGTACATCACACCCATCCATGCCCGAGGCAGTATTCGAACCTGCGACCGTCGCGGTCGTTTCCAGACAGAAGTGCCTAGAACCGCTCGGCCACTTCGGCCGCCCCACTTCCATCTCCATAATGTTACCCTCAAGTACATCACCCTTGTATAGACCCTCTATATACTCCTTCCATCTTTCTGCCTTCTTATCTTACAACTGATTTTCTATCTGAGCTTTTGATATTCTTATAAGCGGTTCTCTTTTCTCCAAAGGTAGGCAGTATCTGTCTTACTCCTAGTGATATATGCCTCTACCTCCTTACATTTGTCCTGTAGCCATCCTTGCTTAGCCATTCTGCACTTCTCTTCGATCTCGTTTTTAAGACGTTTGTATTCGTTTTCACCTGCTTCATTTACTACAATTTTATAGTTTCTTCTTGTATCAATTAAATTCAATATCACGTCTGTTACCCAATGATTTCTACTAGCCCTCGTCTTTTTACGTACTTGATCCTCTGCTGCCTTCACTACTTCATCTCACAAAGCTACCCATCGTTCTTCTACTGTATTTCTTTCCACCGTTCTTGTCAGTCGCTCCCTAATGCTCTCTCTGAAACACTCTACATCCTCTGGTTCTTTCAGTTTATACAGGTCCCATGTTCTTAAATTCCCGCCTTTTTGCAGTTTCCTCAGTTTTAATCTACAGTTCATAACCAATAGATTGTGGTCAGAGCTCACATCTGCCCCTGGATATGTCTTACAATTTAAAACCTGGTTCCTAAATCGCTGTCTTACCATTACGTGATCTATCTGGGATCTTCCTGCGTCTCCAGGCCTCTTCCACGTATACAGCTTTCTTTCATGATTCTTAAACCAAGAGTTCGCTATGATTACGTTATGCTCTGTGCGAAATTCTTACAGGCGGCCTCCTCTTTCAGTCCTGACCCCCATTCCACATTCACCTACTACGTCCTTTTCCTCTTATCGAATTCTAGGCCCCCATGACTATTAAATTTTCGTTTTCCTTCACTATCGGAATAATTTATTTTATCTCGTCATACATTTCTTCAATCTCTTGGGCATCTGCGGAGCTATTTGGCGTATATACGTGTACTACTCTGGTAGGCATGGGCCTCGTGTCTATCTTGGCTACAATAATGCGTTCCCCACGTTCACTATGCTGTTCGTAGTAGCTTATCCACTTTCCTATTTTTTTATTCATTGTTAAACCTACTCCTGCATTACTCCTATTTGATTTTGTATTTATAACTCTGTATTCACCTGAACCGAAGTCTTGTTCCTCCTGCCACCGAAATTCATTAATTCCCACTATATCTAACTTCAATCTATTCATTTCCCTTTTTAAATTTTCTAATCTACCTGCCTGATTAAGGATCTGACATTCCAAGCTCCGATCCGCAGAACGCCAGTTTTGTTTCTCCTGATAAAGGCGACTTCCTGAGTAGTCCCCGTTGGAAGATCCGAGTGTGGGACTATTTTACCTCCAGAATATTTTGCCGAAGAGGTGCCATCATCATTTAACCATACAGTAAAGCTGCGTGCCCTCGGGAAAAATTACGGCTGTAGTGTCCCCATTCTTCTAGCTGTTGGCAGTACCAGCACAGCAAGACTGCTTTGGTTAATGTCACAAGGCCAATCAGTCAATCATCCAGACTGTTGAGCCTGCAGCTACTGAAAAGGCTGCTGCCCCTCTTCAGGAACGACACGTTCGTCTGGCCTCTCAACAGATACCCCTCCGTTGTGGTTGCACCTACGGTACTGCTGTCTGTATCGCTGAGGCACGCATGCTCCACACTTACGGCAATGTTGGAACGAAGTGTCTATGTAGGCCAAAAAAGAAGTTGAATCGCTTACAAGGACTGGGTGGAAATAGGTATGCATGAAATGGAAAACGTTTCTTGGTGTTCTCATCCTGACTGGAGCTTAGAAGTCAAGAAATGAATATATCAGTCAGCTGAGGAGTGCTCAGAAGGACCGAGCGCTGTTCAATGAAATTATTGTTCGCAACGCCTCCATGATACTTAGAGGGTGTTGCGCCTTGACAGTGCAGCAGCGCCAAGAGACAAACTGGAACCAATCAGAGAAGTTTTTGAGATGTGTGAAATTATCCTTAGCGGTGCCTACATTCTAGGGTATCGCATGACCGTAGATGAATTGTTGGTTCATTTCGAGGTCGCTGTCCGTTTCGACAATAAATCCCATGAAAACCTGGTAGATATGGAATAAAGATGTGGGCAATTTGTGACAGTGCAACAATCTACTGCTGGAAGATGAAAGTGTGTTTTGGAAAGGAGGAAGAAACCAGAGCCTTGCGACTGGGAGATAATGCTGTGAAAAACCCGGTGATCAAACTTGAAAAGTCTTAACGTAAAATCACCTGTGACAATTTTTTTACATCTCTCAATTTAGCTCATTGTTTGTCTAAAAATTTCTGACACTAGTAGGTACTATCCGAAAAAACGAAGAGGAACTGCTTGCTGAATTTATTACACCTAAATGACGTGAAGTATACACTACATTATTTGGTTTTCAACCAGTTGTCATAATAGCCTCCTAAGTTTCTAAGAAAAATGAAGTTGCTACCGTTCTTAGCTCTTTTCATGATCAACCAACGGTGTCATCATCTCAACTATGAAACCCTGAAATTACAGTAAAATACAATGAAAGAAAGGCTGGAGCTGACACCATGAAGCAGAAGCTGCGATGCTACAGTGTGAAGAGAAATCAAGGCGCTGACCGTCGGTGGTTTTCTT
The DNA here is from genome assembly GCF_023864275.1 of Schistocerca cancellata. NCBI lineage: Eukaryota > Metazoa > Arthropoda > Insecta > Orthoptera > Acrididae > Schistocerca > Schistocerca cancellata. The sequence continues at coordinate 981,199,100 of NC_064627.1, forward strand.
CGACATGATCGATGTAAGTGTATTGAATGTATACATAATGTGTCTGATGGTGGATAGCAATAAAAAACAATGAGACCTCGGACTTTAATCATCAATTTGAGGAAACAATTTGGGGTAAAGAAGTCAATAAATTCATCAATAGCACGGGATATAGGAAGGGCAGAGAAACCACCAGCAAAGAAAAGAAGAAGCTGTGCATATTGTGTAGAGACGAAAGATATAAAATGTCAACTTACATATTATATGTGCCCAAACCTGTAAGCTCGGAACATTCTGCTACTGTCTGTAGACCAAGCGCAAATTCGCAAAATCCACCAGTAAAAATATATCATGTCTTTTTTTTAATGTAGACTTCAAATAAATAAAATTATTTTAAAAATGTTTATACCTCAAAAGTCATTCACATCATAAGCAGTCAAAATCGTGTTAATTTATGTCGACTTAAACCACACATGCCGGCTGGTGTGGCCGAGCGGTTTTAGGCGCTTCAGCCTGGAACCGCGCGACCGCTACGGTCGCAGGTTCGAATCCTGCCTCGGGCATGGATGTGTGTGATGTCCTTAGGTTAGTTAGGTTTAAGCAGTTCTAAGTTCTAGGGGACTGATGACCTCAGATGTTAAGTCCCATAGTGCTCAGAGCCATTTGCAACATTTGGACTGGTGGGCGGTGCTATACAGATTTTCTGGTAAGCAGAGGGTTAACACCGTGTTCGGGTGGTGCAGTGGTTAACGCAACTGTCCAGTAACCAAGAGATCCGAGTCCCGATCCGGCACAAATTTTCTCTCGTTGCCGCTGATTCTGCGTAAGGTCCCGAGTCAGCTGGTATCTAAAGTTCCTTCCCTCTCGTTTCCTTTACTTTCTCCCTCCCCTTGTGTGATTGCTTCTCGTTGCGCGGTTTTCCGCTCACCATGTATCTACACTGTCTGATCAAAAGTGTCGGGACACCTGGCTCAAAATGACTAACGAGTTCATGGTGCCCTTCACCAGTAATGCTGCAATTCTGTAAGGTGTTGGCCTACCTTTAGCCTCGATGACAGTGTCCACTCTCGCAGGCATGCGTTCAGCCAGGTGCTGGAAGATATCTTGGGGAATGGCATCCCATTCTTGAAGGAGTGCTGCACTGAGAAGAGGTATCGATGTCGGATCGCCACATTGTGTACCGTGATTCGTCACTCCATACAACGTTTTACCGCTGTTCAGTCATCCAATGTTTACGCTCCTTACACCGAGCTAGGCGTCGTTTGGCATTTACCGGCGTGACGTGTTGCTTATGAGCAGCCGCTCGACCATGAAATCTAAGTTTTCTCACCTCCCGCCTAACTGTCATAGTACTTGCAGTGAATCGTGATGCAGTCTGAAATTCCCCTGTGATGGTCTGGATAGATGTCTGCTTATTACACATTACGACCCTCTGCAACTGTCGGTGGTCTCTATCAGTCAACAGACGACGTCAGCATGTACGATTTTGTGCTGTACATGTCCCTTCACGTTTCCACTTCAATACCACATCGGCAACAGTGGCCCTAGGGATGTTTCGGAGTGCGGAAATCTCGGGTACACACGCATGACACGAGTGACACCCACCCACCTGACCACGTTCGAATTCCGTGCGTTCCTCGTGTTCCGCGTGTTCTGACGATGTCTAATGACTACTGAGGTCGCTTATATGGAGTACCTGGAAGTATGTGGCAGTACAATGCCCCTAATATGAAAAATATATGTTTTTGGTGGTTTCCGGATACTTTTGGTCACATAGTGTACATCCATACCTCTGTCAGTGTCCATACTCTGCAAACTACAGTAAAGTGCATTCCAGGCGGTACTTCCCACTGTACCCCATATTAATGTTTCTTCCTATTGCATTCGCGTATGGGGCGAGAGAAAAAATACTTCGTAAATGTCTCTGTGAAAGCTTTAATTAGTTTCATCTTGTCTTTCCGACGACCGTAGGAGCGACGCGTAGCAGACTTAGTATATTCCTGCATTCCTCACATAACACTGGCACTATCAGCTCTGTAACTAATCTTACGAGAAACGGGATACTTCCTAATATCGTGTCGGACCTCATTTGCCAGGCAACTCTACGCGGCATGGACGCAACAAGTCGTTGGAAATCCCCCTCTCAAATATTGAGACATGCTGCCTCTATACCCGTCCGTAATTGCGAATTTTTTGCCGGTGCCACAATTCCTACTCAAATTGACCTCGTGATTATTTCCCATAAATGTTCGATGGGAGTCACGTTGGGTGATCTGGGTAGCCAAATCAACTGTCCAGAATATTATTCAAACCAATCGCAAACAGCTGTGACCTTCCATTGTTGTTCGGGAACATGAATCCCCGAATGGCGGCAAATGGTCTCCAAGTATCCGAACGTAACCAGGACCCAGTCAATGACAGGTTCATTTGGACCAGAAGCACAGTCCATTCCATGTTAAAATATCCCACATCATTATGTAGCCACCAGCAGCTTGTACAATGCGTTGTTGACTACTTGGTTCCTTAGCTTCTTGTGGTCTGCGTCACGCTCGAACCGTACCATCAGCTCTTACTACCTGAAATCAGGACTCATCTGACCAGGCTACGGTTTTCCAGTGGGTCTAGGGTCGAACTGACACGGTTACATGCCGAGGAGAGGGGCTGTCGGACTGTTATCAAAGGCACTCGCGTCGGTCGTCTGCTGCCGCAGCCCATTAACGCCAGATTCCGCCGTACTGCCATAACTCATACGTTAGTCGTACATCCCACATTTATTTCTACTGTTATTTCATGCACTGGTGATTGTCTGTTATCGAATGACAACCCACCGAAACGTCGCTACTCTCGTTCGCTAAGTAAAGGTTATCGGGCACGGCGTTATACGAGGTGAGGGGTAACGTCTGATATTTGGTGTTCTTGGAACCTTCTTGGCACTGTGTATCTCGGAATATTGAATTCTCTACCGATTTCGAAAATTGAATGTCCCCTGTGTCTAACTCCGCTTTCAAATTCTGTTAATGCCCGTCGTGCATCCATAATCACGTCGGATACATTTTCAAACGAATTACCTTTTCATATGGGTTCATTTCCCTCTACAGGCCCTGGAAGTTTGTAACGGGGATTTCTGAACACCCTGTACACTCTGGTCAGACTTATTACGCCATGTGCAGCTGGTTCCGTGTTGATAATTTTGTAAGTGTGCTCCTATGGTGTACTGCTGTGGTCTGTTTACTGTGTGCTTAAAGCCCATGTCTCGTTCTTTATGACTATGACGGGTGAGTTTTATATTGAGTTACTTTTGCACAATCTGACGAGGGTCCCAAAATTGCCAACTTTTTATTGAAATTAAATAACTTTCCAACCTAAACTGTTTTTAAAGTTGAAACCTGCCACTTTTCGTGCTGTCCATCTTTTTATAGTCCCAAAATCTCGTAATACTTCTGTTTTGTATGGGTGCCACATACTTGAGCAGTATTCTAAGATCGTGTACTGTAACCTGCATGCATTTTCGATGTGTTCCGGCAATGCAACAACCGTACACAGATGGTAATATTCGTTGTGAGCTTATGAGTTAATTTGAAGAAAGAGAACTGCAACTGACGGCTTTGAAAAGGCATTTATTTCATTTAATTTTTGGAAGTTAGTGCCTCTGGTTCGCCTAATTTATTCGTTTTTTTTTCAACAGAAACCAGCACGAAAATCTACATGTGGCAGGTGCAGCACAAGGAGTAATGTGGAGAAAAACTGGTGAAATATTACCTCAGGGTGAATAGGCCTACGAGTCACTGATCACATTGATTAAGTTAGCAGTGATAGGTCAAACTGTCATATTTCACTATTCTGGTCCAATAACATTTAAAATAAGCTTTCGTAAATGTCTGAGTAAGTGCTCTGGATAATTTCTGAGGTGTTGTTGGAACTGGTGACAGTGTCTACGGTGATGGGCGTTCCAAGGGTGCATGCATATATATTCTTATTTTTTGTTGCCAGTAACCACATTTTTTGACATGAAGAAAGAACTATTACTGTAGTCAGGCAGTGCCGAGAATATCGCTTCTGCTTAGCAATGTACGTAATCCACTCAACAAGTGATGTGAACAGATGGACTGTAAAGGCACCCGGCGAGAAGCGCGATACCTGCGCGACCAGAGATGTACCAACAACCAGGCTGCAGCTTAAACGTAACAAGACTCCCAGCCAGCAACGAGATGCGATGTGCCAGCGGCGAATAACGAGGTGCCAGCAGCCAAGCTGAGGCATAAACGTGCCCTTAGCGTACTTTTCTGCTGGAACTGCCCGCTGTACGGCTAGCGGTAACAACTTGCAGACGACGACCGTTACCTGGAAAAGGAGCAAACCAACTGTTGCTTGAACTGCTAAGCAGTCTACGGCCGAGACGTTATCGATTTACTCTGGCAACTTCTGCAGCTCGACCGCTGAAGGAGCAGTCCGATGGTTATGTTGCGATTGCTGGGTTTTCTAAATACGGTGCGCATCATGTACTGTTGCAAAGGTCGGCAAACAGTCATCGTGTAATTTTACAACACAGTATATTGTGTCACTTTGTATGTTTGTATTATGTTAACTGGATCTTACATAAAAGCTTTTGTAAGCAAATACTTAACTGATGATGTGTATGCCATGTGTGTATAGTATTAGTTTTGTCAAGTTAATCTTCTTGTTATTGTTGAGAAATGCATACAAATTTCGTGAAAGGTTGAAAACGTTAAATAACTGATCTTTATCTGGTGGTTCACAATACTAGAACTGAATGTGATATCGTAGCACTCAAGTAGGCAAAGTATGACGCCTTTTAATTTTCATCTGCATCTACATCTACATGACTACTCTGCAATTCACATTTAGGTGCTTGGCAGAGGGTTCATCGAACCACAGTCATACTATCTCTCTACCATTCCACTCCCGAACATCGCGCGGGAAAAACGAACACCTAAGCCTTTTCTTGATCTAGAGAGTAATGTTAGCGGAGCACTTATTATTCGTTAGCATATATTAGTACAGTGAACTCGGAGGCAGGCAGTCCGTCAAGAGGAGCGGTGATGTACAATGACTCGCGATGGACATTAGAAAAGTTTTTAAACGAAGCACAAAGTTGTGTCCTTTACGTTCATGCTTTCGCCTTTGTTCTTATGCCTCTTCAGATTATATACCAACCTAGTACCCGGCGTTTCCCGGAAATGTAGATACTTGAACTCCAGTACTCCATCTCCTCTTAACGCTCTCCCTCAGTACCTCTCTTGTGTCGTTCAGTGTGTCCATCTGCCTACTTTCTCCTCTTTCTCACCTCTTCCTCCTCTTCTCTCTGTCCATCTTTATCACCCCCCCCCCACACCCCCGAAACTCCGCTTGTCCATCTCCATTGTCTTTCCTTTCCCTGTCCATCTCCACCTCCCTTTTCTCAAAATCGTAGAGTGATATAATTTTGTAGCCACATTCAGCGGCATATGTAGATACTGTCTGCTGAATGTGTTGCCATTGGAGTTAGCAGCAAAGAAGTAATAAATTTAAACGTCGTGTCGTCACGCCTGATTCGTGGATTACAGCTGTGCTACCTTCCCTCATTTCAGACTGCTTTTAAACGGTGTAACATCAGAGAAATCACCTAGGTCCACCAATAAAAGTTTCCGAACAAAATTTTGGAACCGCTCCAAAGAGAGCGCAGATTCTGAACACGGCTGCGACTGCTGATCAGTGCGTTGCTCTAAATGGTTCAAATGGCTCTGAGCACTATGGGACTCAACTGCTGAGGTCATTAGTCCCCTAGAACCTAGAACTAGTTAAACCTAACTAACCTAAGGACATCACACACATGCTTAAAATTCTCCTGTTTACTCCAAAGTTTACATTCACACCATTTCATAATTATGAGGATCTCTCTAAGTATCAATAATGTTGTCTAGATGTCATTCTGTACTTGTTTATCTATTACTGTCACTGATACAGTCCTACCTAGCAATACGCGGCAGTGGTCCTTGAGATTACCCAGTCACCTATTACCAGACGAAACGTAAATGGAAACACAATTAACACATAAGCACTAGGTCTAAACTTCTGCTTCCGCCGTTTTCTCTCGAAGTTCGAGGCGTTACTGTGGAAAAACGAACTACAAATTTGTGATAAAAGTACTGACCAACTTTGGCCACTATTTTCTCCCATCTATCATACGAATCCCTGTGCGTCTTTTAACGTAATCCATGAATCGATACAATTTTGTACTTGATCATACGACCAGACGAGCTGGTCGACCACGTTGTGCGCCGTTTATCAAAAAAGGTGGTAGTGAGAGAGAACGATGTCTGCAGAACACGGAGGTTGGGGTTGGACTTATCATTCCAAAGTTTCAAGTATGCTTTGACGGGTTTTGCGAGATGGAATCCTGCATTATCCTGCTTCAAAATTGTCTTTTCACATCGATGTATTGTAGCCGTTCGTCTTTCAGTGCTCGTCAAATGCTTTCGATAACGATCTCCTGCGATAGTTTCTGTCGGTTTCAGTAGTTCCGAAAACCTTCTCGCTTCCATCACCATGACGTTTTACGACGTCAAAATCGCGTTTCTTGAAGAGTTGAACCATTCTCTGCACGTTCGTTGACTAATAGTTGCCTCACCATAGGTCTTACCCAGCATTTTATGAGCCTGATACGCAGACGTTTTCGTGTTAAAGTAGAAAATTAAAACTTGCAGCAAATTACGAGAATTGGGTTCATAAACTGGAATGTTCCATCGAGAATAACTTTACAATGGAATCATAACAATTCTAATAATATTTTGATGGCATTACTTTTACAAACGCATAAGATTATTGCATGACACTTACGACCTACCACCTGCACCAACACCTGCCACTACTGCCATCTATTGCAAAACGCTGGAAGCAAAGTTGTAGATCTAAGACTATCTTGTTAACCAACTGCTACTCTTTTCATTAAATAGCACTATTGTTGTTCAAGTAAGTTGCTTCTGCTATGCCCGGTCAGACTCTAGTGTGATGTTGACGAAATTCAACAACTTCCTCACACACAGGAAGCCCCTCCCTATTACTGCTTCTCCTTTTAATACTTGTACTATCTTACAAAAAGTGTCCGGCTGCTCCTATGTAGCGCGAAACTGATCACTAGATGCCACGAGAGTCGAACTCGCCAGCATAAGAGGAGGAGGGGCGTATCGTAGTAACAGAATGGGTCGGTCGGGGCTGCTCATTGTATGCCACCTGACTAACAAATGTATCAGTGACAATTCAATCCTTCTGAAGCGCCCAAATCCGACTGTCTGTGATGTAACTCACACATGTAAACGTGAAGAACCAATCACATTTAAACAAAATTCAGCAGACCTCAAGTACCGACGTGCAGATACCTTCGAATATTTCGGAGTGTAGTGGTACAAAATCGCACGAATCCAGTGGAAGAAACTGCTCGGAATTTCACACTTCTTTCAGCAGTCCAGCAAGCACAATGACTGTACGTAGCGAATGTAAAAGAGAGGGGTACAGTGCTCGAGGTGATCCACATAAACCACACCAGTCTGTTGGTACTAAGCTACGCCTGACATGGTACAGATAGTGACGCTATAGGATAGTGTATGAATGGCACGAGTGATCTGAAGCGAAATTTATTCCATTACATTCCACCTAGGCGTGGTAGTAGAGCAACCTTCCGTTGTTACTAGTTAAAAAAGTCTTAGGTTACACAATGTTCTTTATAACTCAAGAACGACGCGTTTCGCCTGGAAAGGGCATCATCAGCTTATCTGAAACTAGCCGGCCGGAGTAGCCGAGTGGTTCTAGGCGCTACAGTCTGGAGCCGCGAAACCACTACGGTCGCAGGTTCGAACCCTGCCTCGGGCATGGATGTGTGTGATGTCCTTAGGTTAGTTAGGTTTAAATAGTTCTAAGTTCTAGGGGACTGATGACCTCAGAAGTTAAGTCCCATAGTGCTCAGAGCCATTTGAACCATTTTTATCTGAAAATCAAAGGGGACGGTAACATTACAAAACATCGGCAGTGGTCCCATCCTAGACCACTTGAGGTTGAACGTTAATAACACCGACAAACTGCAGGGGCGGATTCGTGACTGTAAATGTACGAAAACTGATCCTATGAACAAGTGTCCGGAAACACATTGTTGTCTCGGTAGTTGGCGCTGACGAATGAAAGCTACTTTGACCATGTGCTGTGTGTTCGTTGCGTGTTGCAGGTTGCGTGATTTACGAAGTGTACTATAAGCAGCAGAATGGTCCGGTATTCATGTTTGGAACAAGCCGAGATGGTGTTTGCGTATGTACAAGAGGAAATGGTCGAGAGGCAGCACGGTTATACCAAAACAAGTACACTCACCGACTCAACCACATCATACAACATTTCAAGTTTTTTTTGGGCTTTTGTGTGATCATGTGTTATTTCAGACAGACGAACATTCTGGGAGGCGGCGGACTGTTCGTACACCAGATGTGGAGGACCGCGTTCTACAGGATATTCAGACGAACCGTAGTACAGGCAAAGTGGCTCGCCAGCTTGGTGTAAGCCAGAGTACGATTCTGTGTATCTTGCACGACAACCGCTGCTATCTCTATCGCATGCAACGAGTGAAAGGATTATCGGCAGACAGTCGATTTCCTTCTACGAGGAGGATTTTGTTGACGATTTTTTTAGCAGACCGTCACAACTACTGGATTTCTGTCGTCAGTACTCTTTAACGATGAAGCAACCTTTACCAAAACCGGTATCATCAGTCTGCATAATCGTCATCTGTGGGTTGCATACACGGCACGTGGTCATACGAAGTTTTATTTGTCAGCGCCATCTACCGTGGCAACGATGCATTTCCGTACAAATGTCCAAATGGCCTTTTTTCCTCCATTATGAGTCAGGAATCTGTCCCAGCAGTTTGTCGGTTTTACTGATGTTCAAGCTGTATAAAGGCAAAACGAGCTTCAAAAACCGGCCGAATAAAATAACACAGGGAGACGTACTGTAACTCACGTTAAAAAATATTACAAATCATCTTCCAAGAAGCATCAGTCAACAAGGCATGATACCAAATCAAACGTACTAAAAGACAACCTACACGGAAAAAAATATTGAAATATTAATGAAATAAAATCACAGGGATCTGGCATGAGCAGAGAACGAAGGAGGAATAGAAAATATGTATTATCTCATGGAGACGAAGCCAGGCGTAGCAGCGCAGAACAAGACCTCGCTCGCACACAGTAAACACAGCCGTACGCTACAACGGCCCCAGAGGCCCGTCCGTATACACATAGTGCATGCTTACGAGTGACAGAAGCTCATGAAAAATATTGGGCTAGTAGTAATGTCACTACTATTTGAATTTTACGCCCGCCGTTGTCACACAGGACACCCGACGGCAACACCGCAGGGCCACTGTCATTACTACTGGTCCAATATTTTGCATGACTTCCTATCGTTCATATGTACGTACTATATGGATACGGAAGGCCCTCTGGGGACGTTGTAGTGAACGACTGTGTTTACAGTTTGCGTTCGAGGCCCTGTTCTGCGCCGCTACACCTGTCGTCGTCTCCATGAGGTAACCCGCATTTTTCGGTTTATCTCCGGACCCCAGCGTCCAACATCTCTGGTTTCGACTCCTGAGGAATAATAGGCTACCATTCCTCCACAGATAATGGCGCGTCTCATTGAGTGTGTCCGTACCACAGTTCAAGCCGCTATTAAAGCGTAGGGTGGACATATCCAGCATTAATGATCATTAGAATGTGACTAAATGCTTACGCATGCATTCACGTATACCACAACAAGATCACACAAATCAGTTACAAGATGCGGAAGCATGCAGAAAGCAAAATTACCATCTGTGTACCTTTATAACTTGTTTTCTAACTCTTAATCAAAATCAGCCTAAATGCTCTTTTCGTTCAACTTAGATAGCGCTTTTTATATCTCTCACTTCATCGGCTATCTAGTACACGAAGTCGTAATAATAGGTGAACTGCATTGTGGTACTTCCGAGGGACTGAATGGTAGTGTTCTATCAGCGTAAGCTTCCGAGAATGGCTCACGGAATGACTGATAGGGGAACCTAAGTTATTTGGAAGAAACGGAAGAGAACTACGTATATGTTGAAGCGCAGAGACGGCCTTCTCGTGGTATTAAGAGTACACTCTTAGCTAATGCTAGCTATCCGCGTACGAGTATCTTGCCGGGACGGAGCTTTAAGTTGTCACATATAATAAGCATGCTTTATTGCATATTAGCTTGAAGTTTCAAAGAACTTTTTGCGTTGTGCGTCATCCGTATCTTCCTAATGTTCACTTACTGGTCGTTACGGCCTCCCTCATCCAATAGGCAATATATCTGTTTCAATGACACCTGGTTAAGCCAGTAACACAAACTTCTGGAGTCACGAAGCCAGCTGCGGCAGTTCCCCAGCTGGCTGTCGCCATACCCTGAGTTACGGCTTCCCGCTGACGTTAGTGAGGTTGGTCACGCAAGCCAGTTAACACAAAAAGGCGGCAGCCAGGGCCCGGATATTCTGAGTGGCGGAAAAGCCATGCCACGTGCAAGACACTGGTCACGAAAACAGCCCATGTTTCGTCACAGTAAGTTGGTCGTGGTTTTCCTTTTCGGAGTATCTATCTGAGAGCAGGTATCCGATAAATGATTCCCACTTTGCTTTTCACTGAGTCTCTCCGATAATCTGATGGTAACTTCGCACATTTTTAATGTCACGCAGCATTGGAAATCGCTGTTTTCCCCTTTCTCTCTCAAAAATGGCTCTAAGCACAATGGGACTTAACATCTGAGGTCATCAGTCCCCTACAATTAGATTTACTTAAACCTAACGAACCTAAGGACATCACACACATACACGTCCGATGCAGGATTCGAACCTGCGACCGTAGCAACAGCGCGGTTCCCGACTTAAGCGCCTAGAACCGCTCGGCCACAGAGGCCGGCCCCTTTCTCTCTTTATCTGATATTGTCCTTGAATGACTCTTTATTACTGGTAACTTCTTCGCAATGCATGTCCCAACTAAAAAGTATTGCTCATTTTCATGACTTCCACTGTTTTTCCTTTCTTCTCCTGTTTATAGAAATACTAGTTTGTCGTTCATGCAGCGCATTCCACTTTTACAATTCTTCTCCCCAACAATATTTTCCTAATTGTTTTTGGTTGCCCATAATTCCTTACCGGGTGAAACTCTTAGCGAACCTCCAATTTTAATTATATCTGATCTAATTTAACCTTGCCGGCCGAAGTGGCCGTGCGGTTGAAGGCGCTGCAGTCTGGAACCGCAAGACCGCTACGGTCGCAGGTTCGAATCCTGCCTCGGGCATGGATGTTTGTGATGTCCTTAGGTTAGTTAGGTTTAACTAGTTCTAAGTTCTAGGGGACTAATGACCTCAGCAGTTGAGTCCCATAGTGCTCAGAGCCATTTTTTTTACTTTAACCTTCAACAACTCTCTCACTTCGTGAAACGTTTTTTACATGTAGATGTACTACTGCTAATTTTCTCCACACGGCTTCCATTTTCAACCGACATCCTAAGTATGTGAAACATTTTACTTATTACTTCCCCGCCTGACTAAAAGGTGAAGCACCCAAAAGGGAGGAGGAAACGAAATGAAATTTGGTGAGTTGAGAGAGAATGTGTCCTTTGGCAGACATATCTGAGGATCTTGCTGGCCATAGTAGTACCTCAACATCAAGGACACCATGGACGCAAAAGCCATGTGTGGACTAGCAGTGTCATGTTGGAAAATGGCACCAATAGTGTGTCTCATGGGAGGTAATGCATGAGGATGTAAGACGTCCGTGATGTGTCGTTCCACTCTCGAACGGCACGCGGGAAAAACGAGCACTTAAATTTTTCTGTGCGAGCCCTGATTACTCTTACCTTCTCGCTTCCACCACCATGACGGTCTACGACGTCAAAGTCGCAGTTGTTGAAGAATTGGAACCATTCTCGGCACGTTCGTTGACACATCATAGGACTTACCCAGCATTCTATGAGCCACAGACGCAGAATTTTTCGCGTTAAAGTAGAATGGTTCAAATGGCTCTGAGCACTATGGGACTTAACATCTGAGGTCATCAGTCCACTAGACTTACAACTACTTCAACCTAACTAACCTAAGGACATCACATACATCCATGCCCGAGGCAGGATTCGAACCTGCGACCGTAGCAGCAGCGCAGTTTCGGACTGAAGACCCTAGAACCGCTCGACCACAACACCCGGCTAATCACTACCAACTGTAACCTGAAATAATACCCTGCAGTTATCCACAACATGACACCAAGAGTAACACCGCTGTGCCTCTTCAAAGGACTGGAAGAATGGGACCTCTCCCTAGGTCGCGAGCATACTCGCTGACGGTGGTTATCCGAGGTAGTGCAGAACCGCAGTTTATTCTCGAATACAATGCGACGCCATTCACAGCAGTCCATGCCCTTCGGTTACTGCACCGCTCTAACTGCTGTCGTTTGTTTTGTGCTGTGTTGACGCCAGCCTACGCATGGTACGGTAATTTGCTGGTATGGCTGCTGCTAGTACCCGGAGAGTGGTGCGGGATTCAAAATGTTCCAGGCAGTCCATTTCTTGTTCTCGGATGGCAGGTGCAGAGGTGAAGGACATACACTGAGCTTGGTGTGCCTCAAGACGAGCCTCCCTTGATGTAGTCGGAGGTGGTCCATTGGAACCTTCACGACGAGTGAGCCTCATGTTCCCATGGAGTCCAACATCGGACCAATGTCACAACATCCGAATGCCCCACAAATATGGATGTTGTACGATTCGACTAGCTAGACAAATGAAGGTCGACTAAGAGACTCCTTATAAACTCTGTCAGGTGCTGATAACGCCATCTAACACAACTTCACAGTGACCACTAAGACTTGGCGCCCCTTATACACCCTGTCAGGCTAACAACAACACAAAGAAACAACAGAAACGCATCCTGGTGGGCGCTCTAACTCATCTATCTGCCATATATAATTACAACGCTACTCACTTACACACCCGCCAGTGATGTGTACATGTACGAAGTTGTACTGACATTTTCCCATGTCTTCCGGGTGCACCACTTTTTTCTTTTGCCAGACAGGTTAGATCATTCCTTCGACTGAAATTTTATTTAACCTACATATTTGACGATTCTCAGCATTTTGGTCTCCCTGACATATAACTTAAGCCCATTCTGTTTTCCCATTCGTACGATGCTCTCGATCATAAGCTGTAGTTTTTTTTTTCAGATTCGGCCAACACCGCTTGATAATCTGCATAATTAATTTCCCTTATTCTTGTTTCTTCCACGGCTAGCCTCTTCCTTCCTCTAACGATTGACCCACTGGTTTCTAAGCACAGGTGTTGAAACGTGTTAATGCCTACCAATAGTCGTCTTGTCAGTTTCCTCGTCCCCACTCCCCTTGCTACCACTTTTTGTATACAGTTTTCTTGTCAGTTTTCTGTCGTTTCATTCTGGTCGTGGTAAGGACCACTTTTTCTGCCGTTTTGTGTAGAAACGGAATAAGTACTGAAAAGTAAAGCCTCCGAATTATTTGTTCTGTTCTCAATATCCGCTGGGGTTTTACATGTCATGCATATTACTCGGTCAACTTTCCCGCTTCGTTCACCCTGGTTGGAACCCCTGCCACTAGAGGTCTCCGAATTGCAGACGGAAACATAACGGCGTGTAACGTAACTGTGGCGGTGCGTGAGGAACTGTAATCGAGTTCGAATTCGAAGAGTTTGTCCACACAAAGCATCGACAAAGCATCCTCCATTTCAGCTCGACAATGCCGGACCACACACGAGCGTTGCGACACCTGCAACAATTCGACGCCTTCGGTCATCCTCCGTACAGTCCCGACTTGACCCCGTCCGAATTTTATCTGTCTGCTGTATTTAAAGAACACAAGCGAGGACTTCATCTGCATTGTAATGAAGCGATATAACCACAAGTGAGTCGTGGCTCCACCAGTAAAGTAAAAAATGCTATAGTGACAAACTGGTCTTTCATTTGGGGAAATGTGATCGTCGCCATGGTGCCTAAACTTAGAAATAAATATACAGATATGAAGATTAAGATATAGAATATTAAGTTTGTTTCATTTAAAAAGCTTTAAAAGCCCTCACATAAAAATTCCTAGGCTTTACGTTTCAGCACATCTTTGTATAACATCGGTAATCGAGACGAAATTAATTTTTCGTACAATGTTTGCAAGTTTTTTTCTACGTACCTCAGCACCTCGAACAATCTACATTTACGATACCACTGTGTTATGAGGAAGACTACGAACAGTGTATCTCGTAATTACACACTGCTACATTCGCGCCCTCGTCTTAGTTTCACTGTATCATAGTTACTACAGCCATCTACCCAGCAAGTCGATGAGATCGTGCGTGGAACAACAATGACGAGGGATATGATTTGATATTACCATAATTACCTTTTCTTCTTTGCGTTTAAAAACTTTTTATTTTATTTTTCTAACAAATAAAAGAAAACAAAGATATAACTGCCATTAACTGTGCCAGAAAAGAACATAATTAATTGTCTTATACGCAAGTAGCAATCTATTAATTTACATAAAAACTAGCGTTCGTGTCAGTTTTCTAGATATTGCTATTTTATAGTGTTACACAAGTTTGTTCGGGTCCACATCGCGTCAAAATATAAAAGCAATCTGTCACTGGAACGGATATTTGAAAAAGGCTGCAAAATCTCGTTAACCGGAAAGTATGTCCGGTCATGAAGCATATAAGGCATGCAAGAGCTTTATTCTGCATAATATGTGACATTCCAGCTTATTTTATAAGGAAAAAATACGTTCCGATCTCACGACCATTATTAAATATATTACCTATCTGCATCGACTGACGTTTAACAGTGAAGCTCAGCTTTCATGGTATCCTTTAAAATGCTTAATGCTTTATTTTGTACTGTTGAAAATAAAGATATCATATATGAAGTAACAATGACGCGTTCGTACTATACAGAATGGAACAAACAGGTCATCTGAGAAGAAAATCAATTAATAAATATGTATTTAAATAATGAAACAATATTTTTTCAGTGGGATGATTAGGTACCACTGACGAAATTTATAAACACGTGTAACGAATTTTGCTGGCGATGATGATGTTCACTGAACGGCCATTAGAATCATGATCTATGCATTTCAAGAGCATCAAGCAACAAAAAGGAGTTTCTTAACGGGCTTCATAGAGAGAGAAAAATTCTGCGAGAAATAGATAAGGAAATGTGAATGGATGATATTAGGAAAAATGAAAATTAAACTCGGCTACGTAATAGTTTAATATTACCTAGCCAGGTAACTCGAGTGTTTATCTTAAGGAGGCCTTTAATCAAAAGTGCATGAAAAATAGTGTATGTTTATGATGATTTTCACAAAAGTTATTTTGTTTGACTTGAGCTGTGTCTAATATATAGCGACGATGTCCGTCAGTTGTCGACGTGTATATTCAGTAGTGTATGTAGTTATTAAGATGAATTAAACGCCAGGCAAGGTTGCAGCATTCGATTCAATGAAAGGAAGGTCACTGTTTGTTACTGCCATCCACTCCCCACCACGACACCCCACCACCCCACTATCATCAATGTAATTTTCAGTCACCCCCACTTTTATGAGTCACAGATGCATAAGATTTTGACAACAACGTATTTATAATGTTTCTGTGTAATAATAATTTGTTTCCCACAATTCAGAGAAGTACACTGTCCCATCGCGATTTGTGGCCACCTGTCAAAAGCCTAAATAACCAGCTTTTGCAGCGCGATCCGTTGCGAGAAGTGCAGGAAGAGTTAGTGAGGTTCTGGAAGACTCCATTGCCATGGTCACCAGCGCTACGTAACTCGGTTGAGGATCCATGGCACCAACAGCCCAATCGAGGTTGTCTCACAGATTCTCGGCTAAATTTAAATCTGGGCAATTTCGTGGCCAGGGGAGTACGGTGAACCCATCCCCGTACTCTTCGAACCATGCGCGTACACTGCGTGCTGTGTGACACGTTGCACAGCGCCGCTGGTTGATGCCATCGTACCGAGGAAAACAAACAGCGTGTAGGGTGGACATGGTATTCAAGGATAGATTCATACTTACGCTGATCCATTTTGCCGTTCCGAATGATGTGATTATCCAGGGAATGCCACGGAAATGTTCCGCAGACTATAGCTGTTGCCGGGTGTTTGCATTCAGGCGTTTCAAGGTGTATACTGCGGGCTTTCAAAAAAAATTATGGATGTGGCCCTCAACTACGCACCCTCTGACTCAGTGTTGAAATATCAAAAAGCTTTGGCTGGTTTCGTTGTCTACGGGCTGGGATACGTAGTTGCCGCATACAAGCCAAATACTGCTGAGTCTACAGTACACAACATGAATATACACATGAATCGAATGGTCGAAGGTTCCTATCACTCAGTAATAGAGAAATTTCAATGTAACATTTACAAATGAAAGATTGCAATTAAATAAATTCTGCAGGTACTATTTTAACGAATTTAAATGATGAGTACGATAGCAGAAGTACCTATAACAATGCCGTCGATGGTCCATCAATTAAATAAAATATAAGTTGAATAACAGGGAAACAATAGATTCCTACTTCACGTAATCAGTTATGAGCAACAACATGGCTCGCGAGATATTCACTTCTAAACGCATACTACGTCCTCACTGCAGAAGGCACGGAACTATCACAAGTGCACAAGTCGCCACTACGACATAGTTCTATCATTCTGCAACCATGTGCAAACTGCTCAACTCTCCAAGTCTTGCCCGCGACTATGCATCTATCGCCCCGTACTGTTCAGAACTCACTGTGTCCTATGCGACTGTCCGTCACGCCGGACTGTTCAGAACTGCGTTGTCCTCTTCTCTAGGCGCTTCAGTCCGGAATCGCGCTGCTGCTACGGTCGCAGGTTCGAATCCGGCCACGGCCATGGATGTGTGTGATGCTCTTAGGCTAGTTAGGTTTAAGTAGTTCTAAGTCTATGGGACTGATGACCTCAGATGATAAGTCCTATAGGGCTTAGAGCCATTTGAAGCATTTTCTTTCCTCCTCTCTGGAAATGATTCTCCTCTCCCACTTCCATACAGTCTCTCCACATGTCCCTTTTGGAACTATCCCTGTGATTGGCTAGAGCGCTTCCGCCCTGTCTCCAAGCCAACGCACACTCACAAACGTAATGAAACACATTCGAAATACTGGATTTACATTCAAATAACTTGAAATTAAATAAATATTCATAGGGCTGGACTATAAATATATATAATATATAATATATAATATATAATATATAATCAAATTAAATAAACATATATCAAAGGAACAGAAGCAAAAGGTACAGCCATAGCCTAAAGTCTGTGCTTTTTGAAACAGTAAATATTTGACCAATTTCTTCATGAATAGTCTATGACGGATATAAACAAAGTCATAGATGAATAAATATATTTATAAGCATGCTGCTACCGTATTTTCGTGTAACTGTGCAGAACGTATGGCCTAATACGATCGATAGTAATCGGACACTTTGACCTCCAATAAACGATGTACTATTTAAGTTACATGTCTGTAATTTATACCAATTTAGATTTACGCTAATAGCTTTCTAAAGACATGTCTGTCGACAAAATGGGATGAACCGTTTAAATATTGGAAATTCGTTGCTGGGTGTTACTTGTATAATTTATCGTCAGATACTAAACTTTAGACAAATAAAGATTTTGAAAATCTTATTGCACCATCAGAATCGTCGTGCAAATAATAGTAATGTACATGATTCCAGAATGAGATTTTCACTCTGCAGCGGAGTGTGCGCTGATATGAAACTTCCTGGCAGATTAAAACTGCGTGCCCGACCGAGACTCGAACTCGGGACCTTTGCATTTCGCGGGCAAGTGCTCTACCATCTGAGCTACCGAAGCACGACTCACGCCCGGTACTCACAGCTTTACTTCTGCCAGTACCTCGTCTCCTACCTTCCAAACTTTACAGAAGCTCTCTTGCGAAACTTGCAGAACTAGCACTCCTGAAAGAAAGGATATTGCGGAGACATGGCTTAGCCACAGCCTGGGGGATGTTTCCAGAATGAGATTTTCACTCTGCAGCGGAGTGTGCGCTGATATGAAACTTCCTGGCAGATTAAAACTGTGTGCCCGACCGAGTCTCGAACTCGCGACCTTTGCATTTCGCGGGCAAGTGCTCTAGTTTGGAAGGTAGGAGACGAGGTACTGGCAGAAGTAAAGCTGTGACTACCGGGCGTGAGTCGTGCTTCGGTAGCTCAGATGGTAGAGCACTTGCCCGCGAAATGCAAAGGTCCCGAGTTCGAGTCTCGGTCAGGCACGCAGTTTTAATCTGCCAGGAAGTTTCAGTAATGTACATGTTTCTTTTTGAATTATCATAATTCACCTGGCTACAATTAATTTCCGTACGAACTGTGAAATCTGTACCATGATGGTTTCACATAGTCCACCATCTTTGGCACTGTCGGCATACAAGTCACCAAGGAATTCCCAGCCACGGGGTCGACCAGGACCCCGGCTGACGTTCTGCACCACGCGGCCGCCGACGAGCCGCGGCCTGCCAACTACGAACTTAGAATATTTTTAGGGCGTCACAGCTCGCCCTTTGCCTCAGCGTACGCCAGGGGCCATCTGTGCGATGGAGCATGAAACGTCGTTTATGTGAAAAGGCCACCTGTCGCCAGTCAGTGGACATCCAATAGTGGTACTGGCGCGCAAATCGCGCACCCTTCGTCGCCGATGAACACCTATCAGCGTGGGTGCATGCAGCAACGTTTGCTGATCGGTCGTGGAAGAGACGCTATTGCAGCCACTTGGTTCATCAGGGCGCTCAGCTGCTTCACACTTGCACCACTCTTCGCCCTTTCACATCTCCGTAGTCGTCTTTCACACGTGTTATCTACAGCCCGTTCTCGATCGCAGTTGCCTCGGCACCGTTTCCGGATAGCTCCATTTTGCTATGCACGGTATACTTTAACCATTACGGCACGCGAAAAGTTTACGAACTTAAACGTTGCTGTAATGCTTCCACTGTTGGCCAGAAAGCCAATAATCGTGCTCTTTTGGACGTCAGATAAATGGCCCCGTTTCCGCATTGCGGCGGCGACTGCACTATTTATGCGTACACCGACATGCTTTACGTGCCACCCCTGCTACTGCTGCTTCCTACCGTCTGTGAGTGGTTACTGCACGTAGGCGTCGAACATAAGTGGTGGTCACATTGACGTCACTGGGTCGTGTACACTGGATGTGTCACGCAAGTGATTTAAGGGCTGTAAATGCAACATCACAGTTCACTCGACACAATTTTTCTGAACACAGTTCTGGAAACTACGCCATGGCAAGCGAGTAACTGGAAAGGGGGACTAATAAGATTTCCTTCAGTCTTTACTGCCTACATTCGGGAAAAGTTAGTCTTTCTTTTCCTTAGGTAAGCATCTTTCCCCCTCTCTCTTGCCTTTCTCGATTTTCTGTGGTTTGCTGGTATCACTTTTGCGTTCATGAATCGAATCGGATTTGTTGTTGACAACATGGACAGCACATGGACTGGTCACCTTTACCAGTGTGCAATATTGACAAGGCTGCAAGGCCATTCACATTGCTAGCTCTCAGTCTATCAACTATTAAATATCCCGTTTTAAACACAGCACATTATCTAGAAATTTCGAGAGCCTTAGCTTTCACGCTACTTTAGTCTGCGAAAGCTAACTGAAAAATGTGGAAATAAATGTATGTAAATAATGTCCTTAGGGGGCGGGGGAAAGAAGTCAAGATCCTTGTAAACTACTCCACTGCCCCCCCCCCCCCCCCACACACACACACTTTTCATCGGTGCTTTTGAGAGTTAAGGAGATAATGGGACGGAGTTCGACGTCCATACATCAATAGAGGGCATTGTGACGATCCATATACCTGTGCAACAGTGAGTGGCAGCGGAATGCAGCGGTAAGGTACAAGCATTTCCGGGCAACGCTTCATTCCTACTTTTTTTTTTATATACACCTGTACGTGTACCATTCTTGTTTCAGTCACGTAGTTAACTACGACTGCTGTGGCCAGGATGCTTCGTAGTCAGAAGCGTTAGTGTAAAACGACCCGTCGTTGGTGTCAATAGTTTTGGCGCGTGTAGGACATAACATAAACAGGAAAAGTAAAAGACTGTGTCCTTGCTTAAGAAAATACTGGATCACTGCCATGCATACTGGATCACTGCCATGCATACACACACACACACACACACACATATATATATATATATATATATATATATATATATATATATATATATATATATATATATATATCCTGGAAATTGAAATAAGAACACCGTGAATTCATTGTCCTAGGAAGGGGAAACTTTATTGACACATTCCTGGGGTCAGATACATCACTTGATCACATTGACAGAACCACAGGCACATACACACAGGCATCAGAGCATGCACAATGTCGGCACTAGTACAGTGTATATCCACCTTTCGCAGCAATGCAGGCTGCTATTCTCCCATGGAGACGATCGTAGAGATGCTGGATGTAGTCCTGTGGAACGGCTTGCCATGCCATTTCCACCTGGCGCCTCAGTTGGACCAGCGTTCGTGCTGGACGTGCAGACCGCGTGAGACGACGCTTCATCCAGTCCCAAACATGCTCAATGGGGGACAGATCCGGAGATCTTGCTGGCCAGGGTAGTTGACTTACACCTTCTAGAGCACGTTGGGTGGCACGGGATACATGCGGACGTGCATTGTCCTGTTGGAACAGCAAGTTCCCTTGCCGGTCTAGGAATGGTAGAACGATGGGTTCGATGACGGTTTGGATGTACCGTGCACTATTCAGTGTCCCCTCGACGATCAAAAGTGGTGTAGGGCCAGTGTAGGAGATCGCTCCCCACACCATGATGCCGGGTGTTGGCCCTGTGTGCCTCGGTCGTATGCATTCCTGATTGTGGCGCTCACCTGCACGGCGCCAAACACGCATACGGCCATCATTGGCACCAAGGCAGAAGCGACTCTCATCGCTGAAGACGACACGTCTCCATTCGTCCCTCCATTCACGCCTGTCGCGACACCACTGGAGGCGGGCTGCACGATGTTGGGGCGTGAGCGGAAGACGGCCTAACGGTGTGCGGGACCGTAGCCCAGCTTCATGGAGACGGTTGCGAATGGTCCTCGCCGATACCCCAGGAGCAACAGTGTCCCTAATTTGCTGGGAAGTGGCGGTGCGGTCCCCTACGGCACTGCATAGGATCCTACGGTCTTGGCGTGCATCCGTGCATCGCTGCGGTCCGGTCCCAGGTCGACGGGCACGTGCACCTTCCGCCGACCACTGGCGACAACATCGATGTACTGTGGAGACCTCACGCCCCACGTGTTGAGCAATTCGGCGGTACGTCCACCCGGCCTCCCGCATGCCCACTATACGCCCTCGCTCAAAGTCCGTCAACTGCACATACGGTTCACGTCCACGCTGTCGCGGCATGCTACCAGTGTTAAAGACTGCGATGGAGCTCCGTATGCCACGGCAAACTGGCTGACACTGACGGCGGCGGTGCACAAATGCTACGCAGCTAGCGCCATTCGACGGCCAACACCGCGGTTCCTGGTGTGTCCGCTGTGCCGTGCGTGTGATCATTGCTTGTACAGCCATCTCGCAGTGTCCGGAGCAAGTATGGTGGGTCTGACACACCGGTGTCAATGTGTTCTTTTTTCCATTTCCAGGAGTGTATATATATATATATATACACTCCTGGAAATGGAAAAAAGAACACATTGACACTGGTGTGTCAGACATACACTCCTGGAAATGGAAAAAAGAACACATTGACACTGGTGTGTCAGACCCACCATACTTGCTCCGGACACTGCGAGAGGGTTGTACAAGCAATGATCACACGCACGGCACAGCGGACACACCAGGAACCGCGGTGTTGGCCGTCCAATGGCGCTAGCTGCGCAGCATTTGTGCACCGCCGCCGTCAGTGTCAGCCAGTTTGCCGTGGAATACGGAGCTCCATCGCAGTCTTTAACACGTAGCATGCCGCGACAGCGTGGACGTGAACCTTATGTGCAGTTGACGGACTTTGAGCGAGGGCGTATAGTGGGCATGCGGGAGGCCGGGTGGACGTACCGCCGAATTGCTCAACACGTGGGGCGTGAGGTCTCCACAGTACATCGATGTTGTCGCCAGTGGTCGGCGGAAGGTGCACGTGCCCGTCGACCTGGGACTGGACCGCAGCGACGCACGGATGCACGCCAAGACCGTAGGATCCTACGCAGTGCCGTAGGGGACCGCACCGCCACTTCCCAGCCAATTAGGGACACTGTTGCTCCTGGGGTATCGGCGAGGACCATTCGCAACCGTCTCCATGAAGCTGGGCTACGGTCCCGCACACCGTTAGGCCGTCTTCCGCTCACGCCCCAACATCGTGCAGCCCGCCTCCAGTGGTGTCGCGACAGGCGTGAATGGAGGGACGAATGGAGACGTGTCGTCTTCAGCGATGAGAGTCGCTTCTGCCTTGGTGCCAATGATGGTCGTATGCGTGTTTGGCGCCGTGCAGGTGAGTGCCACAATCAGGACTGCATACGACCGAGGCACACAGGGCCAACACCTGGCATCATGGTGTGGGGAGCGATCTCCTACACTGGCCGTACACCACTGGTGATCGTCGAGGGGACACTGAATAGTGCACGGTACATCCAAACCGTCATCGAACCCATCGTTCTACCATTCCTAGACCGGCAAGGGAACTTTATGTTCCAACAGGACAATGCACGTCCGCATGTATCCCGTGCCACCCAACGTGCTCTAGAAGGTGTAAGTCAACTACCCTGGCCAGCAAGATCTCCGGATCTGTCCCCCATTGAGCATGTTTGGGACTGGATGAAGCGTCGTCTCACGCGGTCTGCACGTCCAGCACGAACGCTGGTCCAACTGAGGCGCCAGGTGGAAATGGCATGGCAAGCCGTTCCGCAGGACTACATCCAGCATCTCTACGATCGTCTCCACGGGAGAATAGCAGCCTGCATTGCTGCGAAAGGTGGATATACACTGTACTAGTGCCGACATTGTGCATGCTCTGTTGCCTGTGTCTATGTGCCTGTGGTTCTGTCAGTGTGATCATGTGATGTATCTGACCCCAGGAATGTGTCAATAAAGTTTCCCCTTCCTGGGACAATGAATTCACGGTGTTCTTACTTCAATTTCCAGGAGTATATATATATATATATATATATATATATATATATATATATATATATATATATATATATATATATATATTACTAGCAGATTTCATGGTAGTACAGGGTAATTCTGTGACGATGCTACAAACTTGCAGAATGATGGAGCAGATGATTTTCGAAATTTTACCTCACTATTCTGCTGTGTATAGAAAAGGAGGTTATTTCACCTTTAGACGTGGACGTGTGTACATTTTTCGAAATTATTTTTGTATTTTAGGTAGGTTTCTTCGTTTAGAATATTACTCTGATCTTTGTTTGATGTGACTACTAATTTCCATTTCCTTGAGGTAGATCTGATATCTGCTTTCAACAGCTATGTGTAAAACTGACATGCACTGTGATGTGTCTGTCGCTTCATGATTTTGTTCTATAATATGTACTATAATATGTGTACAGCACGTGTAAGGGATCCGTGTTCCCACGAACATAGATCGTAGTATCCGACGCCCGGGTCGATAGGAGACAGGAGTCGATTGTCGAGCGCTGCAGGAGGCAGTGAGACGAGTGTCGAGTGCAGAGTAGCACGGGAGTGTGTCGAGTGAGCGGTGGTGCTGGAGAGACGGGCAAGAATGGTGGTCGAGTAAATTTACCGGAGTGTAACAGATGAGCGCGTCCCCCTAATCGTCGTGGGGTGGACCCTCATCGATACCAATTCGCGAGTGATATGACACCAAGAGTGACAAGTGCCGAATTCCGTGTTTCGCGTCAACCGCGTCGCCCAGCAACAACCATGGATTGCAGTGAGGATTGTTGTGAATGTTAACCATCAGCATTGCATGTGACGAAGTACTGGAAATCAGC
Organism: Schistocerca cancellata; assembly: GCF_023864275.1. Lineage (NCBI taxonomy): Eukaryota > Metazoa > Arthropoda > Insecta > Orthoptera > Acrididae > Schistocerca > Schistocerca cancellata. The sequence continues at coordinate 981,223,172 of NC_064627.1, forward strand.
AACCAATAAAAAGATATAACTGTGATTAGACGTGTAAGGCAAAGGTAGCAACTGCTTCAGAATTTGTGTGTTAGTAGGAAATATATATCAGTTTGTACATCGCAACCTTTGTGACCCTTAATAATAAACAAACTTTCAATCATTCCACTGTTCAATCTCAGAACAGCCGCACTCGGTTGAAATACCCCCAAAACCACAGCAGAAAAACCGATAGCCTTTCATCCATTAAGCACACGGTCATATAATCATAATAATTAACTGTTTGGCGGCTTCGATAAATTACACAAAACCCAATGAGGAATTTTAATCGGGGGTGTTTCAAACGCTGATGGATTATTTTCATCATTATTCATCTGTTCATGGTATCTCGTTTTAAAATGTCTCCCCGTTTAAATTTTAGTTCACAATCTCCAGATCGAGAAAATTTTTTGGGTTGTTCTAGTAAATGCCATATGTGTGTGTTGGACATTGTAATCAAAAATTATAAACGAGCCCCAATCCCCATGGCATATAGCATTATATATTGTACTGTTGTGTACCTTCTGTGTATATATTGTCGTTCTTCAAATTCTCGAAAACCTTCATGAGGACTATGATTGTCTAAAAATTGAGCATGAACTGTAGCTTGTATAGTACTACTGTAGACCTTTGCCATGCTTTCAAGGCTTTAGAAACAGCACATGTTCCTACGAACTGTATAATTTACAGAATCGCTGAATCGTAATACGGTATTTTCAGAGACATAATTGTGAAACTGTGAAGTTAATTTCCACTCGAAGGCTTCTTTACTGTCGTTCCCTGTACTGTGTGATCTCTTGCGGTATTACAGTTTAAGGAAAGTGCAGAGATTCACAAAGAATACAGGTATTTCTACTTTTTGAAAGGGCGGCCAGAACAGTCATATTAGGTCGCAGTATTCGTGAAAGCCATTGTTTAAATGTGTAGGAGCTCCTAGCACACACCCCTGTACTGTATAAATATATTTCATCGTGGTATTTGTTGCCAATGACACGAACCGATTCAACTACCTCTGCAGCATTCACACGGTGATCACTGGCCAGAAAAATAAACTGGACATTCATAACGTTATCGTGCAGCATGTGCACAAAGAATGTGTACCATTTTGCACGTTCTGCGAGACAAAACCCAGAATTTGAAACCTAATTGCAGGTTGCGAGGCGTCAAATGTGTTGCTCTCAACCTGTTGTTTATTTGTACACATTATCGCATGTCCTTTGTCTCCTGCTGATTATTAAGTAGAAATTAATTAGCATGCCATGAACTACACGAGTATTAAAAAAACTTTCAACAATCGTGTAGCATCAACTGATATAGTCCTATGTATCCATGAAGTACAAAAGTTTAAAAAAATTAATATCAAATCGCCATATAAAAAAGGCTACAGATCTTAAACGTTTATTAATAAAGGCAATAAATTCCTTATATGAGTCTGCGATCATTATGGATTTCTAGCGGAGGAAAAGTATAACTGGAGTACTTGTTTAGATGTTTGGCATTCTGGCAGACGTGGAATAAAGTAGTGAAAAGAAGCGTGAAAAAAATAATAATAATTTCAACCGATCTATACCAGAGTGTTGTGCAAAGCAACACCGCAAGTGAAGAGTTATAATAAATTTAGCATCAAATATTTAATACACAAATGACGCTGATGGCAGATGACAATTGATCCTCTCACACTGAAGATGTGTACGTAGTGATCGCAACAAATATTCGTAACCAGCAACGTGTAATAATTAGATTTTCGTCATAGTGTGGAACAGTGCTGGAAGGACACTAGCTTCCTGGGATTACTAGTACGTGAAGCCTCTGCACGTGCAGAAGTGTGAGTGCATCAAGTCGTTCGTTGGCCATCCGCAATTTTGCAGTTGCCTGTGTAATGAGCTTCGCGCGTAATGAGATACCAAAGAGGGGTACTTTATACCTCCTAGTACGTTGTTTCTTACACAGAGAAAATTCTGTTGAACCACTCTAAGTGTCTGGAGAAGCTCTCTTCCAGACGTGAAATGAAATCTTCAAAAACTTCAAGGCAATTTGTTGTCTGCCGCTACTCTTACACTCGACAAGCTAAACTTCCATTTTCATCAGACATTCCATGTGATAAGTGCAAATTGTTACCTATCAATGTACGTATATGTCGCTGACATTTACTTTACAAAATTGAAGTGAAACTACTGTATTCTTTTTAAGATGCCACACCACGCTCTATCGTGAACGTAGCACAGCAAGGCACTTCATGTCGTTCTGAAGCAAGCCGACCTCGGTTCGTGGGGACAATCCTCTGGCCTGGTTTAAAGTGTCAATTATATTTTGACAAGTTACATTGCTTGAGTTACTTTGGTAGGCGACCACCTCTCACTTTACTTCTCACCTGTTCTGTTATTACTATCATAATTGCAGTGTTGCAATATGAGATGGTGCATTTGAATTGTGTACCATAAATTAAGAAGAGATGCTGTCTGAAATCCCTATTTACCAATAACTGGATTCAGTATATGACACAACCAGGTTGTCTAGTCTAATCGGCTCCCACAGTTAACAGTTGGTACGAGACGGAAATTAGGTTACCAATTTATTTGCATCGTCCTCTGGCTTCAAATAATAATGCAGCGGGTGCTCTGCTGGTCGTGATAGTGAAATACTACGTACCAAAACACTTGCATGTCTTCCCTCTCGTATCTCGCTGCAGAAAATGATCTGCACGAGTTTAATGGCAATATTAAGGACACTAGCAATATATAACATAAGTTCAGTGTGATGTTGTCCGTAGCTGAAGGTTACTAATTTTCCGTCATGTTATAGACTTCTGGCCTTTCCCTGTATCTCTGCACCGTACGGCAATTGAACCCCGAAACACATCCAGTTCACGGCCGTCCTGCAAAATCATAATAGAAAAATATTCCAGCAAGGAGTCCTCGAGTGTGTAGCTGTTGTTTTGGAAGTACTACACAAACGAAAATTTCAAGTCTGGTGCAAATTCACAGTTTGTATCTCCAATAAACTCTCTTTCCACAGTAACATACCAGTGAACTTAAGAGTACCGTAGCTTTCTTCACATTTACGATGAAGAAGAATCCTGGTGATTAGTACAGTACAAGATAATTCCTCCACGTAAAGCCGCTTCGCCAGCTCTGAATGACTCACTTTTAAGGAATCTGCAGTTCGTTTTATTTGCCATAGGTCAGTGTCATATTCCCTCACTCCACGAGACACTGCGAAGAGAGTCTTATAATCAGACTCATGGTGTTAGTATATTGTATGACATCCAAAAACTGTGGGCTGTGCCAATACTTTTAGTCCCCTTGCGAGCCAAATACTAGCGATAATAATCCTTTCCCCAAGAGTATGTGAAAGGGCTTCTTCAGAATCTAGACACAACTTACGAGGGTAGATTGAAAAATTCTTCCAACATAATAGAAACGAACGAATATTCAGAGTAGTCTCTCAGAGGACTAATGCACTTGGTCCAGTGATGTTCCGATGCATGGATTACATATCGAAAATTAGATTCCTCCAGGCCTCCAAAATAATTGTCTTTGGATGTTAGTTCGTTGTTTGAACGAAATATCTGTCCACCGAGGAATATTTCGAACTTGTGGACGAGATGGAAAGTTGATGGAGCCACATCAGGCGAAGAACGGCGGATAAGATGGATTTGGCAATAATTTGTACACTACTGGCTATTAAAATTACTACACCACTAAGATGACGTGCTATAGACGCGAATTTTAATCGACAGAAAGGATGCTGTGATATGCAAATGATTTGCTTTTCAGAGCATTCACACAAGGTTGGCGCCGGTGGCGACACCTACAACGCGCTGACATGAGGAAAGTTTCCAACCGATTTCTCATACACAAACAGCTGTTGACCGGCGTTGCCTGGTGAAACGTTGTTGCGATGCCTCGTGTAAGGAGGAGAAATGCGTACCATCAGGTTTCCGACTTTGATAAAGGTCGGATTGTAGCATATCGCGACTGCGGTTTATCGTAACGGGATATTGCTGCTCGTGTTGGTAGAGATCCAATGACTGTTAGCAGAATATGGAATCGGTGGGTTCAGGAGGGTAATACGAAACGCCGTGCTGCATCCCAACGGCCTCGTATCGCTAGCAGTCGAGAAGACGGGCATCTTATCAGCATGGCTGTAACGAATCGTGCAGCCACGTCTCGATCCCTGAGTCAACAGATGGGGACGTTTGCAAGACAACAACCATCTGAACGAACAGTTCGACGACGTTTGTAGCAGCATGGCCTATCAGCTCGGAGACCATGGGTGCAGTTACCCTTGACGCTGCACCACAGACAGGAGCGCCTGCGATGGTGTACTCAACGTCGAACCTGGGTGCACGAATGGCAAAACGTCATTTTTTCGGATGAATCCAGGTTCTGTTTACAGCATCATGATGGTCGCATCCGTGTTTGGCGACATGGCGGTGAACGCACATTGGAAGCGTGTATTCGTCATCGCCATACTGGCGTATCACGCGGCGTGATAGTAAGGGGTGCCATTGGCTACACGTCTCGGCCACCTCTTGTTCGCATTGACGGCACTTTGAAGGGTGGACGTTACATTTCAGATATGTTACGACCCGTGGCTCTACCCTTCATTCGATCCCTGCGAAACACCACATTTCAGGAGGGTAATGCGCGACCGCATGTTGCAGGTCCTCTACGTGCCTTTCTGGATACAGAAAATGTTCGAGTGCTGCCCTGGCCAGAACATTCTCCAGATCTCTCACCAGCTGAAAACGGCTGGTCAATGGTGGCCGAGCAACTGGTTCGTTAGAAGACGCCAGTCACTACTCTTGATGAACTGTGGTGTCGTGTTGAAGCTGCATGGGCAGCTGTACCTGTACACGCCATCCAAGCTCTGTTGGACTCAACGCCCAGGCGTATCAAGGCCGTTATTACGGCCAGAGGTGGTTGTTCTGGGTAGTGATTTTTCAGGATCTATGCACCCAAACTGAGTGAAAATGTCATCACGTGTCAGTTCTAGTGTAATATATTTGTCCGAAGAATACCGGTTTATCATCTGCATTTCTTCTTGGTGTAGCAATTGTAATGGCCAGTAGTGTATTTCAGATCATGTGTTTTGGTCACATAAACAAGAGTTGTGCATGGGTGCGCACTGTTTTGATGAAAGATGATTTCATTCCTTGCCAAACGTTACCTTTTGTTCGCCTATATTTTGCTATAGTTGGTCTACGATGTTACCGTAGAATGGTCTCGTAACGGTTTGACCAATGGAGAGATAGTTTATAATGAGATTCCCTTTCGCATCTCAGGAAATCGTATAGGTATTCGTTAGCGTCCCCAGTATATGGTCATATAACATCTTCTTTCTTTGGTGGTGTTAGGCTATGGCGTGCAATAAAGGGTCATTACACAGTACACGGAAGTCTATTTTATCAGTCGATTCGCTGAGTGGTGTGCATCACTTGAAACCATTAGACTGCTAAATACCCCTACGCCGTGTACTCACCCCGTCTTGGCGAAGTTGGCCCAGTAGCGCATCATGCGGCGGCTCAGCTCGACCTCATGCGGCGTGTAGCCCTTGCGCGGGTCGAGCGGCTCGCCGAACACGTAGTTGATCTCGTCGCCGTGCATGACTCCCGTCCACGACGGCCACGGGTTGCCGGCGGAGCGGTGTTTGAAGTAGTACATGTACACGTTGTTGCCCGTCTCCGCGTAGCGGTGCGCGAACTCGTTCACGTTGCACGTGAAGTGGTAGTCGCCCACCATCTTGTCCAGGGCGTCGCGGTTGCCGATCGGGTCGTCCGGGTTTGCCCAGTCGGTGTACTCGAAGACGATCGCCTGGCGCGCCACGTTGTTGACGTACGGGTTGAGCTCCCGCACCGCCTTGAGGTACTCGTCGCGGCTCACGTACACGTCCTCCTCCTTGCGGAACAGCTCCGTCAGGTAGTAGATGATGAAGTAGTACCTGCGGGAGCGTCAGGGTATCTTCAACTCGTACCGAAGCCAGGCTGCAGTTACAAGTGAAAAAGAACAAGAGAGGAAAGATTTGTTTGGGACAGGAGTGAGAGATGACTGTGACATATTTCCGTTGCCACACTGCGTTAGCAGTAAACGAAATCGAAGTGAACTGGATGTTAAGTTCACGGCAAGAAATAATAATAATAAAAAAAAAGACTGAGGCATGCCGCTGATGCTGTAATACTGTCGGGAATGGCAAAGACGCCGTAATACTGTCAGAATCTGCAAAGGTTGCAACATCAGTTAAACGGAATGGAGTGTCTTGAAAAAAAAATTGTAAGTTGACTGTCAACTAAAATAAATTAAGGGCACAGGAATGTAGTGGAATTAAATCAGGCTATGGGACAGTAAAAGTAGTAGACGAATATCGCTACTAGTGCACAACGTAAAGAAGGACGTAAAACGCAGATTAGGAAGAGCTAGAATAGAGTTCCTGAAAAAGACAAGTGTTATAATGTGCAGCATAAATTTAAGTGTCAAAAGTCTTTTCTGAAGTATCTCTGCTTGGATTGCAGCCTTCTACAGTAGTACAATGTGGACCAAGATGGGAATACACATTTTCGAAACTGGGAGCTACACACATATGTTGAAGGTTAGATAGGTAGGTAGGTCGAATGCTCAATGAGGAGACACTGAATGGCAATGAAATGAAGTTTACGGTAAAACGTAATCAACAGAAGGTATCGCTTGCTAGAACACATCCTGAGGCATCAAGGAATCGTCAGTTGGTAGTAGAGGCAAGTGGTTGAGGGGGGGCGGGAGGGGGGGGGTAAAAATTGGAGAGTTAGAACAACCCTTGGACACAGTCAACAAGTTCAAATGGATATATGTTGAAGAATAGGCCAAAATGAAAAGACTTTAAGAGGAAAGGCTACAGTGGAGAGATGCATAAATCTGATCTTCGGACAATAATCTGTGGTGGCTAATGAATACAAAAAGAGGTAACTCAAACTACACAGTTACTCTAAAGAGACATTAAAAATAGGTTTGATTTGGTTGGCTGTTCTCTTTAGTTGTATATTTATTACCTTATTAATTATGAACGTGATGGCACTCACCAGCTCCCGTTTACTTCATGGGCGTTAGTTTTCGATCAACACATTTAAGGAGCGTACATGTAATGTATAATTTGACCGGTTATTCTTTCTAAAGACATCATCGTCACATTTGACTATTAAAACAAGTTATCACCATTGCATTGGATGCAGGTTAGCCATTTTGAAGTGGTGTACAAGGAAAGTTTAGTACTCCAGTTCACCCAAAAATATGAAAAGTTCTATATGAAGCTGGTATCTGTACAGATACCATTGGCGACTTGCAGCTCTCGAACAATGAAATTACAATGCCGTTAGTAATGAGTGTAGTGGGCAGGGGCACTACAAATGTAGTGTGTGGACAGAAAGTTGGAAATGTGGGTCGCACGGGGAGCGTGCTATAGAACGTCTGCCATGTAAGCAGGAGGTCCCGGGATACAGTCACGGTCGGGGTATACATTTTTCAACTGTACCCGTTGATATTTATCAACGCCTGTAACCAGCTAAAGGTATGGATTTCATTATAATTTCATGAAAAATTCTTTCCTGTATATATGGCATCAGATCCACGAAATGAGAAAGTAACGTTCTTGGCAACTCTTTCAGAAGTGCCAACAACGTTAAATAAACAATCTATGGATATTATGATGACATATAAATTAGTCATTCCTTACATATACTACAGCGTGTTCCGCTGACGTCCAGTTCAAAATTGTTAAACATCGAAAACTGTAATAGTGGAAACATTAACTTTGAACCTCAGCCACTGATGTAATGTGACTATTCTCTCGCATCGGGAACATTATGCGGGCATCTCCACGACGGAATTAAAGGTACCTTTACAGTTGTGCGACTTTCCGTGCGCACAAGGTGTACGCAACCGTTGCACGTAGAGGCGGGGGAGCATGCACCGGTGTAAAGTTGCGCAGGCCTCAGAATTGTACTCTCAGATGCGCAGAGGTCTCCCCCCACCGAACGGGAGATACGTGTCTCTCCTTGCGCGTGGGGAAAGCACAGCCGAACGACGACTAGCCGCAAGGCAGACAGCTGTTAGCGCACTTTGGAATAATGCCTAGCTCCTATTAGCTGTGCTTTTGTCGGGAAGAGACCTTGGAAAGTACATTACCATTCAAATGTATTATACCTTAAAATCTGTAAGTGTACTAATAGCTCATGCTTACTTCAGTGAAAGACCATTTGTATTGAAGCCTTGTGAGCTGAAGGTGACGGCGTACGTTTTATACAGTTCAAGCGACCAATTAGTAAACATGCGCCTCGGCTTTACCATGGATCATATACAGTTACATTGTCTCGAATTTCGCCCCCTGACTCAAGTAACGCTGACCGTTGCAGCTTACTATATATGATCCGAACCATTTCACTTTTCTGATACTCTCAGCAGATATACCACTGTCTTGAATAATAACGGGCAGGGCTACGCGCCTCTCCACTTACGTTGTAGCTACGGCAGGAACGCAATTGAGGCCTACAGTTTATCCCCAAGGTTACCGTGAAATACTGTGAAGTTAACAATTACTGTAAACAAACTATGTAATAACGAATGAACTGTCGGTATTTGTTCTGTAGCTCCAGTGGCGTACATCGGGTAATTGCCGCCCAGTGAAACTGCGACTCTGAGAACCGCTACCCCTCCGAGCGGAAAACTATGCCATCCTCCCATCCACGACCGTTTTGGTTAGCTCCACATTAATGTTTAGCCTGTTTTTTTTCGTTTATTTAGACCAATATTACTTTATAATTCAGTGAAAGATAGACATTTCATTAAGTCTACAGTGTGTGATGTTATTCCAAATACAAATGGTTCAAATGGCTCTGAGCACTATGGGACTCAACTGCTGTGGTCATCAGTCCCCTAGAACTTATAACTACTTAAACCTAACTAACCTAAGGACATCACACACACCCATGCCCGAGGCAGGATTCGAACCGGCGACCGTAGCAGTCGCGCCGTTCCGGACTGCGCGCCTAGAACCGCGAGACCACCGCGGCCGGCTATTCCAAATACAGAAAACACGTAATCCAAACCGGCATGCTTGCAACAATATCATTCCATTTTCATTTTTTATATTAGATCTATGAAAAGGTGCGATAAACAACAAACATAAAATGTAGTAGATACGCTTTAACTGCGTTGGCTCATTTCTCTTAAGGGGGATAGGACATCAAACGGGGCGACTTGGAGCAGGAGAGGCACCACAGGACATTTTAATTTCCTCTGTCTATACTTTTAAAAATAAATTCATAAAACTTTAACAGCATGACCAGGAAGGATTCAGGATTCATATTCATAGCAGTGGAAGCTCAAAAACGTAACAAAACACATTTCGTTTACATGTGAAATTTCATCATTTTTTCACTTACTACTGGCTGCATTTGTTGCTATAGGTACACTTTTCTTCCTAAGTAAGAGAGATTCTTCGATGAATTTTGCGCAGCATACAAACCATAGTTACAGGTGTATGAAACTCTAGAAGTTATTTAATTTATGAACAGTTGCTCAACACATTCCGATCTAGATTTCCTAATTTCCCTTCACACATCTCCGACCCTTCCAGATTAATGACCCCTAACACTTCTTGCATTACTTTTTCTTCTCTCACCAACCTCCCACCTCTTTCTCTCTCTTACCTACTTCTGTAACCATTCCCCACTGTTTTCGCCTACCACAACTGTAAGAATTCCGCCCCTATGGAAACGGTGTCCAGAGCAATGCCCCAGATACGTCACTCACAGAGACCTTGCGATTTGATGGTAAAAGTGTAGGGAGTAATAGCTGGTTGTTACCCCTCTTCGGTGTTGCTGCCCATCATGATGTTGGTCTTCTTGAAGTTCTTGGCGGCCAGCGAGCGCTGGGGAGTCTCGTCGAGGATGGCGCCGTCGATGATGGGCACGAAGGGGAACTCGCAGATGCCGAGCGTGCCCCACTCGTTGTTGACGAGCTCGGTGGCGTTCTTGCGGCGCAGGCAGTCGATGACGGACGGCATCTCCGCCTTGGTGTGCGGGCAGCCCACCGCCTCGGCCAGCCGCAGCCCGCGCAGAATCGACTCCTCGCGGTCGATTATGGCCCACGGCGCGGTCGGCGAGCCGGACTGCATTATGGCCTGCAATTGGGTCGCCATCATTACTGCTCATTCGCCCCCAGAGGCATAGCACGCAAAAAATCTGGTGCAGCTTACGTTTACTTATTATTATTAAGTTTTGGAGGCATTCGTAACCGTATGGTCACATCTCTGTCGGCTCCCCTCATCAATACCGTTCTACGTCTGAAAGCGCGAATTGTAATTGTCGACCACAGGAGCTACGGTTGCAAAGTAGTGAGACTTGAGACGTTCACGCGTCTGAATAATGAAGTCATAATCATGCTAAAAGACATTATTTAGAGGTCAGACGCACACGTTCGATCAGGAATATTGTGAGTTAAATGTTACATAAATAATGTAGCCTTTCGAATATGCGTGTCGTGTCGTGTCGATTAATAATTACGAGAATGAGTAAATAAATAAGCCACAAATTGGGATCGAGACATGAACCGCGTGTACCAGTCTGAATCTTTCTTTTCAGCATACAGCCTTTGTAAAATTAAACACTTATCTCATCAGTCAACAAGGCGTTAAAAGACTGCAGCATGGAAATCTTTTGGTAGCGTTTGCGTATAACAAGTGACCTCCCGGAAAATAACAAGTTTATTTGGTTCCTTAAATTACTGCAACCCACAAGACCAATGTGTCCTGGGTGTAGCGAAAAACCTCTAAACGGGAAAACAGTGTTCCGTCACTGTATTAACAAGGTGGCTACGACGCGCCTTATTTGTGAGTCTCATGTACTTTGATGAATTCCTGTATCCAGCTGAACACAAATTTTCACCAAATACACTCCTGGAAATAGAAATAAGAACACCGTGAATTCATTGTCCCAGGAAGGGGAAACTTTATTGACACATTCCTGGGGTCAGATACATCACATGATCACACTGACAGAACCACAGGCACATAGACACAGGCAACAGAGCATGCACAATGTCGGCACTAGTACAGTGTATATCCACCTTTCGCAGCAATGCAGGCTGCTATTCTCCCATGGAGACGATCGTAGAGATGCTGGATGTAGTCCTGTGGAACGGCTTGCCATGCCATTTCCACCTGGCGCCTCAGTTGGACCAGCGTTCGTGCTGGACGTGCAGACCGCGTGAGACGACGCTTCATCCAGTCCCAAACATGCTCAATGGGGGACAGATCCGGAGATCTTGCTGGCCAGGGTAGTTGACTTACACCTTCTAGAGCACGTTGGGTGGCACGGGATACATGCGGACGTGCATTGTCCTGTTGGAACAGCAAGTTCCCTTGCCGGTCTAGGAATGGTAGAACGATGGGTTCGATGACGGTTTGGATGTACCGTGCACTATTCAGTGTCCCCTCGACGATCACCAGTGGTGTACGGCCAGTGTAGGAGATCGCTCCCCACACCATGATGCCGGGTGTTGGCCCTGTGTGCCTCGGTCGTATGCAGTCCTGATTGTGGCGCTCACCTGCACGGCGCCAAACACGCATACGACCATCATTGACACCAAGGCAGAAGCGACTCTCATCGCTGAAGACGACACGTCTCCATTCGTCCCTCCATTCACGCCTGTCGCGACACCACTGGAGGCGGGCTGCACGATGTTGGGGCGTGAGCGGAAGACGGCCTAACGGTGTGCGGGACCGTAGCCCAGCTTCATGGAGACGGTTGCGAATGGTCCTCGCCGATACCCCAGGAGCAACAGTGTCCCTAATTTGCTGGGAAGTGGCGGTGCGGTCCCCTACGGCACTGCGTAGGATCCTACGGTCTTGGCGTGCATCCGTGCGTCGCTGCGGTCCGGTCCCAGGTCGACGGGCACGTGCACCTTCCGCCGTCCACTGGCGACAACATCGATGTACTGTGGAGACCTCACGCCCCACGTGTTGAGCAATTCGGCGGTACGTCCACCCGGCATCCCGCATGCCCACTATACGCCCTCGCTCAAAGTCCGTCAACTGCACATACGGTTCACGTCCACGCTGTCGCGGCATGCTACCAGTGTTAAAGACTGCGAGGGAGCTCCGTATGCCACGGCAAACTGGCTGACACTGTCGGCGGCGTTGCACCAATGCTGCGCAGCTAGCGCCATTCGACGGCCAACACCGCGGTTCCTGGTGTGTCCGCTGTGCCGTGCGTGTGATCATTGCTTGTACAGCCCTCTCGCAGTGTCCGGAGCAAGTATGGTGAGTCTGACACACCGGTGTCAATGTGTTCTTTTTTCGATTTCCAGGAGTGTAGAGTTCTAGATTATCTGACTGCAGACGAGGAATCATTGGCCACGGAATAATGTGTATCGGCTACGTTCCACGCCACATATTCTGCATCCTTCCAGATACGCATAGATGCGAAATTTAAAACTATATGCGGCATTCTGATGTTTGCGACTTATTTACTGACTCATATTCGTACCTGTATCATGGCGATTTCCGGGAGATGTGAACGCTCGTAGACTTGGTGCTTTAGGATGAAACAGTAATGCAAGACAAAGTGTCCGCTAAATGAAAATATTTGACGAGTGGCTAAACATTCACATTTTTAATCGTGTCGTGGAGACTACATGCATCCGCGTCTCGACGTTACGCTCGTACACATGGACAGGAGTGTCATGCAATCTTGTGAACTTTGTAGAATGGGACGAAAAACATTAAATTATTGCAAAACTGTGTCAATCAACAATTAAAATACAAGTTCGAGTAATTATAGACTAATTGGAGTGCAGCCCATATTTTAAGTATATTTTTATCGTATGAATATATAAATTCTACGACATTCTCGCGTGAGTGATTCCAGCGCGTCCTTCTCAAGCATTGAAGACATTAACTGAAGAGTGAAAATGTCACACACTCCGTCTTTTACAAAACGCGTTTTCTGTGCTATTGGCCTTTTGTCACTCTGTTTCATTCCCCTGGACTTTTTCCAAATGCTAAATCGTGGTGAAAATGTTTAAAACATTCATCACTAGATGGTGGATGATGTTTGTGTCAAGTAGTGCTTCCCTCTGGATTTTCACGTCGCATGAGTCAAAACCTCCTCCATTTAGTTGATGCACAAATTGTGTAGTAGGCAGAGAGCATGTAATGCTTTGAGTGTACCAATGAAACATAATTGTAATGGAAGAAGATGAAGTGGGTTTCAAGAATTGTAAAACGAAGTTGGAGAAGTGTGCAGAGGTAAGACATGTTTCTCGGAAATATTATGAAAAGTCTTTTCTTCTTCAATAGCACACGGAGCTCTTCAGTGAACCTTGCAACGTCTCATCTCAAAAAGGGAGTTGTGCAAAGAACAGAAGTCAACAGCGAAAGAAGTTTTTTATTGAATTTAGTGTTGTTATTCTCCTGTAAAAATTTAAGGGTCAGAAAACGTTTTTTTTTTTACTACAGTTCTACCATTTAAAATATTATTGCTCTATCTCTTGAACTGTATAATCATAAATCAAATGTAGAGTTTCAGAATTAATGACAGCTGAAACAAAAACTTCCTTAGCGGCACTTACAGTCAGTCAACAGGTACCGCTACTGCTAGTGATTATGTGTTTAAGGAGACGTAACATCTAAGGGCATCCCCCCAGTTTCGCACCGAACTATATTATTCTCGTATGCTGTAGGTGAAGTTATATTTTAATTATTTTAGCGTAATATATACCTTTCCTCCTTGTCATGAGACTCATTGTTGTCCACTTCCGTTATTGTGAAAACTACTAAATCATAAGATCTCCTTTCTTAAATGCTGGAATTTCTCAATCACTCAATTTATAAACATTTATGGACATCAAACACTGTGTGCCATTCTGCCACTTATATCTGGCTTCGCTATGGAGCAACCTCTCTCTCCAGCCTCTCACACCCGACTTCCACGCACGGACTCCAACACTCGACTACTGCTTACCCACTCCCACATTGTTGACTGCACTGCAGTCTTTGCTTAAACCGCGTATGATCTCTGCATAGTGCATAATCGATACTACGTAAGGGTACTGTACCCTCAGAACTCCTTAGGACGGAAATAGAGAACACCATCTGTCTGCTCTTTGAGTTAATTCTACTGATAAGTGTAAAAAAGTTTTCTAAACATTTATGTGTCTTGCAACTAAGGAGGGACGTGGGAAGAACTCCGGTATTCACCTCGTGGGATTGAGAAACCACCTAAAAAACACGTCCAGTCCGGTTGGCACACCGATTCTCACGGTTATTCCGCCAGGCGGATTCGAACCGGGACCGGCCGCCTCGCCGGTCGGGAAGCGGGCGTTTCAACAAGCACCTAATATCCGAGCGGGCTTCCCTGGTTTAGTGCCTAGATCGTTCACAATGCCTTACTTATTTTCTAATGTGTCTCGTTATTTTTGCAGTCATCACGTTGGCAGTCTATTCTATGGTATCAGAATAGCTTCTGAGTTTCTTGGATACAAATAAGTTACGTGAGATAACATAAATTGTATTTGATTCCACGGGAAAATTTGATATTTGGCACATCGAACGTTTGAAATTTCCAAACTCAAATTTATTACAGAGACAAACGCTAATGGTCAATCACGAGCATGTGGCTGAGCGCACTGCGACAAGTTATGTACCCGAACATAAACATGCACGGTGAATAGCTATCAGTACATAGTGAAGTGGAAGTCGGGAAGGGAGTACAAGTCAGGGATGTTATTCAGTTTGTTCACCGAGCAAGCTGTGAGGGAAACCAATGCGAAATCTGGAAACTGAATTAACGATCAGGGAATAGAAATAAAAAAATTGAGAAACAGTAATTTCTTCAGAAGTGGCGAAAGTTTTGGAGAAGCAGGTGAACGCAATAGGCAGGTTTCTTTTTTTCCCTTTCTCCCATTATAAGTCTCCATTCCGGAGTATCACTTGCACCAAACGTCCTCAATTATCTGTTGGATGTATTCCAATATCTGTCTTCCCTACAATTTTCACTTGAGGTACCTCAAGTAATGTGGAGGTTACGTCTTGATGCCTTAACACATGTCCTGTCATTCTGTTCGTTCTTCTTATCAGTGTTCTCCCCATTTTGCTTTCTTCGACGATTCTGAGGAGAACGTCCTCATTCCTTGTCAGTCCACCAAATTTTCAATATTCTTCTGCTGCTCTACATCGCAGCAGGTTCGGTTCTCTTCGGCTTCGGTTTTCCCACTCACTATAATTCACTTGTCTGCAATCCTGTCCTCCAAACGTACATTCTCAGAAACTACATCCTCAAGTTAACGCCTATCTTAGATACAAGAAGTCTTCTTTTGGCCAGAAATGCCTCCTTTGGTTGTGATTGCTTGCTTTTTATGTCGTCCTTTGTTCGTCCGTAATGGTTATTTTGCCCCTAAGGTAGCTGAATTGTTTAATTTCGTGTACTTTGCGACCACCAAACATGTTTGTAGGTTTCTAGCTATTTTCATTTTTGCTACTTCTCATTACTTTTGTCTCCTTCCAGTTTACCTCCAATCAACATTCTGTACTGATTAGACTGAATATTAGATTCATCGGCTCCTCTAATTTTTCTTCACTTTCACTGAAGATACCGATGTCATCAGCGAATCTTATCTCAGATTTCATTTCTACCAGAATTTCAGTCGCGCTCTTGAACTTTTCTCTTTTTAATTTCCGCCGCTCCTTCATCGACGTATGGACTGAAGAGATAAGGCGAAAGACTGGATCTCTGTCTTACTTACTTTTTAATACGAGCACTTCGTTCCTGGGTTTCTAATCCCATTGTTCCCTCCCGGCTGTTGTACATATATTATCCGTCTTTCCCCGTATGTTACTTCGAGTTTTCTGAACATTTCGAACATTTTCATCATTTCACATTGTCGAATGAATTTTTTAAATCGACAAACCCTATGAAAGTATCTAAATTTTTCTTTGTTCTTACTTCCGTTATCAAATGAAGGTCTGGCCTGCCTCTCTGGTGTCCTTACATTTCCTAGAGTGAATCTGATCGTCATCTAACAGATCATCAGTTTCTCTTTTCAGTCTTCTCTACGTTTTCCTTGTCAGCAGCTTAGATACATGAGATATTAAACTGATCGTGCGATAATTTCCGCACCTACCTGTGCTGACTATCTTTGAAATCATGTACATGACGTCTTTCCGAAAAGCTGATGCTATGTCACCAGTTTCACAGAGTGTAGAATAATAATTTCTACCAGGTGAGTGATAGCGATTATTATTCTGCACCCTATAAAGAAACAGTCATGGAGTTAAGCTGCACTCATTATGGATAAAAGTCTTATAGATCTTGCACAAGCTTCACTAGTCTTTTGCTTGCCGTTTCCGCCAATGATTTGATAAATTCAGATGGAATGTTACCTATCCATGCTGCTTTATTTGATCACAGGCCTAGCAGAGCTATGAACTGAAGACAAAGTCTGTAAAGGAGTCTGCGATCATTTTGAGGCACTTTATTTTTAAAGGTCCGTCTTGTCACACGAAACTTTCATAATTCACTATTACCGATTCCTGCTTCTGCCATCCTCAGGTCTGTCACAAATAAAAAGTAGTGGTGTAGCCAACTAAGTTCTGTTAGCTGAAGGAATATCTATAACAGGCCTCGCGATACACGAGAAAAATAAAAAATATTTTTTATATATATTTAAATGATTAACAGTCATGCATATCAGACATACATAACGTAAGATATTCTGATTGTGGTAGCAACGTCATAATTATACATGGGTCAGATAGTAAGCGCTGGTGATGGCTTGGATGCGTCTGATGTTTATACAAATAACTGAGACCAGCAGAGGGCACTATAGTTAGGGTACATGAGTAATCAGTAAGGACAATTTAATGGTTAAAATGCAGTATGCTTAGTCATTAATTAAAAATTTCTTAACACATGACAATGGGCACCTCGCAACGAAACATGTGCTTACACACAATAGGTGGAATTAGACACATACTTAAAATCCACATAAAAGGTTCAATTAATAATAATGAGAAGCTTTTCGCCAGCAAGTAAAAATACACGATTGTGTAAAAGCAGCATGAAAAGTTTAAAAATAAAATAACATCCAAAAATCGAAACCTTTCAGCATGACAAAGAAATGGTTCAAATGGCTCTAAGCACTATGGGACTTAACATCTGAGGTCATCAGTCCCCTAGACTTAGAACTACTTAAACCTAACTAACCTAAGGACATCACACACATTCATGCCCTTGGCAGGATTCAAACCTGCGACCGTAGTAACAGCACGGTTCCGGACTGAAGCGCCTAGAACCGCTCGGCTACAGCGGCCGGCCATGACAAAACAATTAAACCGTAACCATAACGAAACAGCGGCAGTCAGTTAAAATGTCGATAATCGATAACACATTCGGAATGGGATCTCACGGCGCTGCCTCGAGGCTTCTCTGCACGAAGTTCTTGTTTTCCTGTAGCGGAACTCGCAGAAGAAGGTGCAGTCTCTTGCCGCTGGTGGCCGGCGCACGCAAACGCACGCCAAGCTGCTGCGGCGGTCCATGTTGCTCAAACTAGTAGGTTTCTGAATACATCAAAATAAGCACTCAGGTTAAACTCATTCGGTTCACTCAGCAAGAATTCCGGTTGCCGTTTTCTTTGTACATAAATCTCCATTTCTATGAGTAGGTTCAGTAATTGCCCCTTTGGTACCTTATGCAACACTTTCACATTACCCTCTATGTTTTCCACTGTACGTTTTTCTTTATGCAAAAAATCTTATTTTGACTCTCTCTCAAATGAGTCTTTAATTCCTTCCTGTTTTCCAGCCTGACTCTTTCGGCAGTTGATCTTGTAGACACCAGATTCTAAATATGTGTGCAATGCCGTTGGAAAATGCACCATTTTATGGTATGGCAACAAACATCTTGCCCGCTGGAGTTGTTGTTTCCTCCTCATCAGTATTTTGCGACTGCACTTTATTATAAAGGTTCATTACATCACGGTCTTTACACCCGCTTACCCTGGCTACTTGTCTAGTTTTCGCATTCTGTTGATCATGGCTCTGAGTATGCCCATTTATGCTCCTTAGGGTGGCAGGATTTCACATTTATAAGCGACGAACGATGGACTTTACCGTTGGTGGGGAGGCTTGCGTGCCTCAGCGATACAGATGGCCGTACCGTAGGTGCAACCACAACGGAGGGGTATCTGTTAAGGGGCCAGACAAACGTGTGGTTCGTGAGGAGGGGCAGCAGCCTTTTCAGTAGTTGCAGGGGCAGCAGTCTGGATGACTGACTGATGTGGCCTGTAACACTAACCAAAACGGCCTTGCTGTTGTGGTATTGCGAACGGCTGAAAGCAAGGGGAAAATACGGCCGTAATTTTTCCTGAGGGCATGCAGCTTTACTGTATGGTTAAATGATGATGGCGTCCTCTTGGGTAAAATATTCCGGAGGTAAAATAGTGCCCCATTCGGATATCTGGGCGGGGACTACTCAAGAGGACGTTATCAGGAGAAAGAAAACTGGCGTACTACGGATCGGAGCGTGGAATGACAGATCCCTTAATTGGGCAGGTAGGTTAGAAAATTTAAAAAGGGAAATGGATAGGTTAAAGTTAGATATAGTGGGAATTAGTGAAGTTCGGTGGCAGGAGGAACAAGACATTGGTCAGGTGAATACAGGATCATAAATACAAAATCAAATAGAGATAATGCAGAAGTAGGTTTAATAATGAATAAAAAAAATAGGAGTGCGGATAAGCTACTACAAACAGCATAGTGAACGCATTATTTTGGTTAAGATAGACACGAAGCCCACGCCTACTACAGTAGTACAAGTTTATATGCCAACTAGGTCTGCAGATGATGATGAAATGTATGATGAGATAAAAGAAATTATTCAGGTAGTGAAGGGAGACGAAAATTTAATAGTCATGGGTGACTGGAATTCGAGAGCAGGAAAAGGGAGAGAAGGAAACATAGTAGGTGAATATGGATTGGGGGTAAGAAACGAAAGAGGAAGCCGTCTGGTAGAATTTTGCACGGAGCATAACTTAATTAAAGCTAACACTTGGTTCAAGAATAATAAAAGAAGGTTGTATACATGGAAAAATCCTGGACATACTAGAAGGTATCAGATAGATGATATAATGGTAAGACAGAGATTTAGGAATTAGGTTTTAAAATGTAAGACATTTCCAGAGGCAGATATGGACTCTGACCACAATGGATTGGTTACGAACTGTAGATTAAAACTGAAGAAACTGCAAAAAGGTGGGAATTTAAGGAGATGGGACCTGGATAAACTGAAATAACCAGAGGTTGTATAGAGTTTCAGGGAGAATATAAGGGAACAATAGACAGAAATGAGGGAAAGAAGTACAGTAGAAGAAGAATGGGTAACTTTGAGGGATGAAGTAGTGAAAGCAGCAGAGGATCAAGTAGGTAAAATGACGAGGGCTAGTAGAAATCCTTGGGTAACAGAAGATATATTGAATTTAATCGATGAAAGGAGAAAATATAAAAATGCAGCAAATGAAGCAGGCAAATCGTCTCAGAAATGAGATCGACAGAAAGTGCAAAATGATTAAGCAGGGATGGCTAGAGGACAAATGTAAGGATGTAGAGGCTTATCTCACTAGGGATAAGATAGATACTGCCTACAGGAAAATTAAAGAGACCTTTGGAGAAAAGAGTACCACTTGTATGAATATCAAGAGCTCAGATAGAAAACCGATTCTAAGCAAAGAAGGGAAAGCAGAAAGGTGGAAGGAGTATATAGAGGGTCTGTAGAAGGGCGATGTACTTGAGAACAATATTATGGAAATGGAAGAGGATGTAGATGAAGATGAAATGGGAGATAAGATACTGCGTATGAGTTTGACAGAGCACTGAAATACCTGAGTCGAAACAAGGCCCCAAGAGTAGACAACATTCCATTAGAACTGCTGACGGCCCTGGGAGAGCCAGTCATGACAAAACTCTAACATCTGGTGAGCAAGATGTATGAGACAGGCGAAATACCCTCAGACTTCAAGAAGAATATAATAATTAAAATCTCAAAGAAAGCAGGTGTCGACAGATGTGAAAATTACTGAACTATCAGGTTAATAAGTAACACGTGCAAAATACAAACGCGAATTGTTTACAGACGAATGGAAAAACTGGTAGAAGCCGGCCTAGGGGAAGATCAGTTTGGATTCCGTAGAAATGTTGGAACACGTGAGGCAATACTGACCCTACGACTTATCTTAGAAAATAGATTAAGGAAAGGTAAACCTACGTTTCTAGCATTTGTAGACTTAGAGAAAGTTATAAGAGTCGAGGGGCATGAAAGGGAAGCACTGGTTGGGAAGGGAGTGAGACAGGGGTGTAGGCTCTCCCCGATGTTATTCAATCTGTATATTGAGCAAGCAGAAAAGGAAACAAAAGAATAATTCGGAGTAGGTATTAAAATCCATGGAGGAGAAATAAAAACTTTGAGGTTCGCCGATGACATTGTAATTCTGTCGGAGACAGCAAAGGTCATGGAAGACCAGTTGAACGGAATGGACAGTGTCTTGATAGGAGCAACAAATGCAAAACGAGGATAATGGAATGTAGTCGAATTAAGTCGGGTGATGCTGAGGGAATTAGGTTAGGAAATGAGACACTTAAAGTAGTAAATGAGTTTTGCTATTTGGGGAGCAAAATAACTGATGATCGTCGAAGTAGGGAGGATATAAAATGTAGACTAGCAATGGCGAGGAATGCGTTTCTGAAGAAGAGAAATTTGTTAACATCGAGTATAGATTTAAGTGGCAGGAAGTCGTTTCTGAAAGTATTTGTATGGAGTGTAGCCATGTATGGAAGTGAAATATGGATGATAAATAGTTTGAACAAGAAGAGAATAGAAGCTTTCGAAATGTGGTGCTACAGAACAATGCTGAAGATTGGATTGGTATATCACATAACTAATGAGGAGGTATTGAATAGAATTAGGGAGAAGAGAAGTTTGTGGCACAACTTGACAAGAAGAAGGGATCGGTTGGTGGGACATGTTCTGAGGCATCAAGGGATCACAAATTTAGCATTGGAGGGCAGCGTGGAGGGTAAAAATCGTACAGGGAGGCCAAGAGATGAATACACTAAGCAGATTCAGAAGGATGTAGGTTGCAGTAAGTACTGGGAGAAGAAGCAGCTTGCACAGGATAGAGTAGCATGGAGAGCTGCATCAAACCAGTCTCAGGACTGAAGACCAGAACAACAACAACAACAAGTGACAGAATTGCACAAGTTTTCAGAAAAAAATAAGTTAAAAATTGCATTTCAAACGGAAGGTACAATTGGTTCTAGGCTACGCCACGAAGGTGGCAACAACGGTAATAAATATTTAGAATCTGGTGTTTGTAAGATAAACTGTTGGGTCTGTGACAAAGTTTATATAGGTCGGAAGAGAAGTAATTTAGAGGCGCGCTTTAAAGGGAATAAATATTGCCGAAATAACAGCGCTTTCAGTACAGTTTTGGATAAAGAAAAACATATGGCAGGAAACATAGAGGATAAGATGAAAGAGTTGGATGAGGTACCAATGGGATAGCTACTGAACCTACTCGAAGATACCGAAACTTACGTACCCAGGATACGGTAGCCGGAGTTAATGCAAATGAACAGAATGTTTTTAACCTGAATGCTGATTTTGATGTATTCAGAAATCTACTAGTCTGAGCAGCGCCGAGCGCCTAGCAGCTTGGCTTGCGGTTGTGTGCGCCGTCCACCAGCGGCAAAGGGACTGGGACTTCTGGCGCAAGTTAAGCCACAAGAAAACAAGAACTTCGTTCAGAAAATTGGAAATTTGTGTTAAGGTTCTACGGTACCAAACTGCTGAGTTCATCGTTCCCTAGGCTTACACACTAATTAAACTAACTTAACCTAACTTACGCTAAGAACAATACACACACCCATGCCCGAGTGAGGACTCGAAACTCCGAGGGGTGAGGGGGGGGGGGGCGAACCGTGACAAGGCGCCCAGACCGCACGGCTACCCCGCTCGGCCTTCGCACACAGAAGTCACGGGTAGCGCCATTGAAATTCCTCTACGGGTGTGTTACCAACTATCGACTTTTTAATTAACTGTCACTATTTCTGTAATTACCTACACTTGCAGTTATTATTTAATTGCTTTGTCATGCTGGAAGGTTTCGATTTATAAATGTGATGTTATTTTTAAACTTTTTGTACTGGCTTTTACACGACTGTGTGGTTTACTTTGCCAGGAGAGAAGCTTCCAATTATTATTATTAGCACCTTTTATGTGGATCTTAAGGATGGATCTAATTCCACCGATTCCAGTCTTTTATCACAATATCAATTCTTTTGACGATGACCGGTTACAGTCAATAATGACCATCCTCAGGTCTAGAATATAAAAATGTATACATGTAGCAGACTTTTTAAATGTAGATAACTATTATAGAAACCAATTGTGATACAGTAAAAGACGAATACAGTTACCCATACTGTATCACAGTTGGTTTCTATAATAGTTATCTATGCCAGCCGGAGTGGCCGAGCGGTTCTGGACGCTACAGACTGGAACCGCGCGACCGCTACGGTCGCAGGTTCGAATCCTGCCTCGGGCATGGATGTGTGTTATGTCCCTTGGTTAGTTAGGTTTAAGTAGTTCTAAGTTCCAGGGGACTGATGACCTCAGAAGCTAAGTCCCATAGAGCTCAGAACCATTTCAACCATTTCAGTTATCTATATTTAAAAGTCTGCTACATGTATTTGACCTAATGTGTTTTTATTAGACTAAGTTTCTTACGTAAATGATGACTACATTTAATCCCACAGTAGCGACATCTATGTGGGATGTAAGCAAACCTATTGCTGTTAGCTACTGTAGTTCAAAAATGACTGTGTGTACGATATGACCTATTCTACACCTTATTTCAGATCTATGTGACGATGTTGTTCTGAGTACATTTATATGTTTTGACGATGCCATTACGGCCTTTTCACTTCAGGATATGGTTTCACCATATTTTATCTGAATATTTCCCTGGTTATATGATAGTATATTGTGATACGTAACGCTATATTGTGTTGAAAGACACACTGCTCACTAGTTGTATATATTTTTGTATTGTAGATCTGAGGATGGTCATTACTGACTGAAACCGGTCATCGTCAAAAGGATTGATATTGCGATGAAAGACTGGAATAAAAAAGATTTGACAGTATTGGATCACTGTTCATGTACGCGACTATGTCGCCGCGGGTTTGTACATGTTTTATTGTCAGACACTCACTATACTGTCTGAAGTAATTTTAATTAATGACTACGTATACTGCATTTTAACTATTAAACTGACGATACTGATTACTCATATATCCTAACTACAGTGCCCTCTACTGGCCACAGTTATTTGAATGAATATCAGACGTTTCCAGGCCATCACCAGCGCTTACTCTATAACACATGTATAATGTTGATTTTGATACCTCAATCAGAGTATTTTATGGTATGTATCGCTGATGAGCCTGTCTGTTAATCAAGTAAATATTTTTTAAATTATTTTTCGTATGTATCATCAGGCTCGTTACGGATTTTCCCTCAGATAACTGAACTTAGTTGGTTACACCACAACGCTTTGTAACAGATCTGAATACGGCAGTTGCCGAAATAGAGAACTGTAAAAGTTTTGTGTGATCAACACGGCCCTTTACAAATAATCAACCAGACCCTTTTAAATTCTAACACTGTTGGCGTGTTTCTGGGGTCTCCCGCGAAGCCGACAACCCGCAACGTAGCACCGCTATGCGGGTCGTCGCTACAGTTCCATAGGCGCACCGACCTAAGTCAGCCGAACTTCGCCTGACCTGCATCAAGCAGGTTAGTTCAGAGCGCGCGCTCAAGAGCTGTAGAAGCCGCCATATCTCTGGACCATTTGCTGCTTCCGCCAATCCATTTTCCTCAGACAGTCCGAGGCCTCATCGCTAGACCATTAGCCACCTGGTAGTCATCCGCCATGCGGACGTAACTGCCCTCGCCCGGTGAGCAGCAGGCAATAATATATTCCTGCCTACTACTGACGTCTAAGAGGACAGGCTGTTTCGTTTGCGATAGAACTTTTCTGAAGACAGTGTCATGCAGAGATTTACTTCTGTTGTTTTCGAACAACTTTAAGATGTCAAAGAAGTCATTCCTTTATTTTCAAGGACTTTTCTTATTTTTTTGGACTGTTAACGGACCCTGAACTTATATCTGTGAACATAAACTGAGGGTTCAATAAATTGATGTTTGAGCGTAATTAACTGAACTGTGAAAGTGCCCCAAACCGGGGAACTTCAACTGGATCCTTCATGTCTTTCATACCGACTCCACTTTCATATCCTATCGCGTTATCAGCAAGTCCTCCGTTCACAGAGACCTTCAGTATACTCTTTCAATGTATCCGCTCTCTCCTCTGCGTTAGCAGCGGCTTTCCCATTGCAATCTTAATGTTACCACAGGTGCTTATAATTTCACCCAAGGTTCGTTTGACTTTTCTATATGCCGAGTCAGTCTTTCAGAAAATCATTTCTTTTCCGATTTCTTCACACCTTCCCTGAAGCCATTTCCGCTTGACTGGTTGCACTTCTTATTAATTTCATTTCTAATGGATTTCTATTGCCATATTCCTATATTTATTGAACGTTTTTGTACCACCTACTTTCGTAGATCAGTTATAGTAATGCTTCAGTTATCACAGATTTCTTGGCAGTTACCTTTCCTGGATCTATATTAGTCTGTTCAACACATGTGATTACCATTTTTGCAGATGTCCTCTCTTCTTCAATTGAAATCCTTACCGTGATACTCCTTACCATCGCAGTATCCACATTCTTAGCGAACATCAAACGCATCTCGTCATTCCTCATCACTTCAGTATCCCACTTCCCTCCAAACTGACTCTTCTGTGCCATTGTTTACTCTTCCTCATTACTAAATTGTGATCTGAGTCTGTATGTTCTCCTGGGTAAACCTTACAATCGAAATCTGATTTCAGAATCTTTGTCCGACCGTGATGTAACCCAGATGGAATCTTCTTGTGTCTCCGCGCCTTTTCGAAGTATATCAACTCCTCTTGTGATTCTTGAACATAGTATTCGCTATTACCATTTCAATTTTATTGCAGAACCCAATCAGTGTTTCTCCTCTCTTATCCCTACTGCCTAGCCCGTATTTCCGAATAATATATTCCTTCCCCAACAAACGCTTTCCAGTCGTACACGATTAATAGATAATAATTTCCCTACACGTACGTAATTACTCGTTCAGTATCCTCATATACTTTCTCTCTCCGTTCATCTTCTGATTGTGACTTTGACATCTATACCTGAACAACCGCTTTTGGCGTTGATTTGCTGTCGACTCTCATGAGAACAACCCTATCTCTGAACTGTTCACGGTAACGCACTCTCTGCCTTACTTTCCTGTTCATGACGAATCCTCCTCCCATTATATTGTTTTCTATAGCTGTTGATATATTCGTCGGTCCCGAAATCCTTATTTTCTTTCCATTTAACTTCTTTGGCACCTACTTTATCTAGACTGAGCCTTAGTATTTACCTTTTCAGATTTTCTAGCCTCCCTATCACGTTCGAACTTCTGACACTCCATGCCCCGACTCGAAGAACGTTATCCTTTCTCTGGTTATTGGATGTTTCTCTCATGATCACCTTGGCAGTAACCTCCAGCAGATCCGAATGGGGACTAGTCCGAAATCTTCTGCCAAGGGAGAAATCATTTTGAATCACAAGCCACGCGTCCAGTCAATATACATGATGTGTCTTAAAAACAGTGGTCTCCATCGTATCCTGCATCCTCGAGCCGTTCATCATTGTTGATTCTTCTTCCTTGTTGGGGCAGTTTCCAGCCCAAGTGCAAGAATGAGTCCTGAACCTCCGTGCGCTCCTTCGTGCCTTTGACAGGACCATTGGCAAGCCAGGGTGAGTTTTTACGCCGTAAATTTACGTTCGCTACTGCTGATAAATTTTATTGAGAATTTAAGCTATGGTGGATATGAACCCGGGACCGTGACGTTTTGATTACTAATAAACATCAGCAAAAGGAAAACAAGGTAATCAGTATATGGTCGAACTAAATCAGTTGAATCTGGGTGAACTTAGACACTAGGAAATTAGACACTAAAAGTAGTGGCTGTGGCTTGTTTCTTGTCAGCCAGTTGACTGTCGATGGTCGAAGCAGACGAGGTGTACAGTACAAACTGGAAATATCAAGATAAACGCTTCTAAAAAACGGAAAGTTGTTAGCACTGACAAAATATTTAAATTCACAAAGCTTTTTTGAAGTTTTTTGCAGTGTATCTTTGTTTAGAAGTGAAACGTGGTCGAGAAACTGTACAGAGAAGAGAGAGTCGAAGACTTAGAAATAGGTTGCGATAGAAGAGTGCTTCAGATTTTATCTGTAGATTAGACAACTAATGGAGAGGTGTCATATCGAATGATGGGGAGAAAATTTATTTATATCACTACTTTATTAAATAAATAGATAAAATGATGGAGGAACATACCGTATAGAACGAGAAATTCATGCGTTTGTAACATTACACTGATAGCAAGATGAGATAGCCACCAACAACAAGTAGATGTAGATGAAGATGAACGTAGGTTGGGACCTCACTGAAACTCACTAAAAATATCGTACAGGTCACCGTGCCATTTATTCTATTAAAAATTTATGTAATCTTACTCTTTACAATTATACATATATTGACTGTTTTCTTTGATAATCTTGTTTGGTTAAAATTAGTAGGAGATAAACAGCATAAAAAATACAGCTAAGGCAAACTGCGTTCTGAGATTACTGTGAGAAGTATTTTGCACAGCACAACGCGCGATAGAATATTAAGTAACTCCACGAAAGAAAAATGTATTTCAAATGATTAAAAGAGAGAACCTCGCTTTATGTATGTACAAAGTGATCTACCCTGTGGAGCCATATCAACGTTGTTACACATATTACAAAGACTGGACTATCTCTCTGCTGTCCGTGCGAGTCAACGCTACAATTTCATGTCTCATCGAGGCTTCAGTTATCATATTCCAGTCGACGAGAAGTTTCCGAAAGCTTTATTCGATTAGAGAAGACTATGTTTCCTGCATGGACACTGATAGAAACTAGGGGCAAACAGTAAATTACTCGTTGCAACTTAGAAGATTACTTTGGCATCAGTTTGTTGGATCGCGTATTCGACCTTAGGGATCGCCGTGGTGCAAATCGCTCGGTCGCTCATACCCGAAGGTGCGTCGAGTCGAGGTAACACAGAAAGAAAGGTGTTTCGCGTTCTTCGTTTAAACAGATATGATTAAGTTACAAATGTTCAGAGTTATTTCTGGCCGAAGAGTACGGCACTGAATCATCTACACGGCAAAGTATTCGACTATGGCGCCAGCAGTTTATTGACACTCGTCATTTATGTACGATTCAACTACGTTCTTCACGTAGTTCGTAGACGTCTAACCCGGCTCTGTGCCGAGGTCGCTAATGCTCGCTCCAGCGATGGCACTCGAATTGGAGCTACACGTCTTCGACTCCTAGTAGTGGGAGATTTTCACTTTGGCCAGCAGGTGGAGGAGAAGTGGTGGTGTGAAGTTCCTGCCCGCCAGTCACTGCGCCAACGTCCTGGGTTGAACTTCAGACCTCTACGCAGTGTCTCATGAAGCGAAGGCATGTCACACTGTTGATGGCGTTCTGTCCGTCGGAGGAGGACGTAAATTTTGGCGGACCCCTTGGTACTTTTTGAGAGGAGTAAGCTGCAAATATGTGCTGGCACTGGGTTTCACCCTCTCTCTTCCCTACACCCATAGCTACAGGAACACAACACTATACTCAAGGCACATTTATATGCATTACACTTCATAACAGGTCGGAGGAAAGCATAGGGAAAGTACCTCCACTAGGACCTTGAGGAGAGCGATGATGCAGGATTCTCCATCTGCACCCGTGTGACCATTTCCTGAATATGGGATTAGTCTGACTTTGAATTGAGTCCACTCGTTATGTTAGCCGAGAGTTTGTCGCATAGCAACAATAGTGAACGCATTAACTCCAGACATGCTCGCAAATGAAGGAGGCGAGTTTGAATGCCATCTGGATCTTATTTTTGCATACGATGGAGGACAGCTTGATCATCTGTGGAAGGTAAAAGAAAACTGTCTCCCTATATGTAATAGTGAAGGCACCCCAAGGCTGCACGTCGAAGTACGTAAAAGTCATACTTTTTTTAAATCGGATGCTTCTTTTGAGAATAAGATCTCTGCATTCCTATTTGTAAGCTACAATCCACCAGAGGTCGGTATCAACAAGTGAACTGGACATGACATGACATGACATGACATGACACGACATCAGATGTTCCTGCCGTGACGGATTTGTTCACGACGATATCTGATTCTCAGTGATAAAATTCCTACGAACAGCAAACTGCACAGAATGCATCTCAGTACAACAGCTGCCTGCCACAATGAGGAAACGTTGACTCGCTCACGCACAGATTTGTTTGTGGAGCAGCGGAAGAAACATATAATTCTGTCAGTCAGTTACTAGCCATCACTGATAGAACGATCGCTTGCTATCTGCACGTTAGGGAACTGACGTGGCCTGACAGCACGCGATACCCGATTGCCAAACAGCTCTATGGACGATCGGACGTACGATACAGCCACCTACATTATTGACAACCGAGATGCTAAATTCTCGGAATAGTTCTCCCTGTAGATTACTGGTGGCCAATATTATCGAATCGTGCAGAATGTCTATCATAGGGAAACATTTCACAACATGCTACATATCATGATCAATAAATCGGCGCAAGTAGTCTCAATCACGCCTGTCACTAGATAATACATAATCGATACAATGCGATGGCAGAAACCACAGAAGAGTCTCTTAAATTATTATAGCTGTTTCATGTAAGTTACACTCCTGGAAATTGAAATAAGAACACCGTGAATTCATTGTCCCAGGAAGGGGAAACTTTATTGACACATTCCTGGGGTCAGATACATCACATGATCACACTGACAGAACCACAGGCACATAGACACAGGCAACAGAGCATGCACAATGTCGGCACTAGTACAGTGTATATCCACCTTTCGCAGCAATGCAGGCTGCTATTCTCCCATGGAGACGATCGTAGAGATGCTGGATGTAATCCTGTGGAACGGCTTGCCATGCCATTTCCACCTGGCGCCTCAGTTGGACCAGCGTTCGTGCTGGACGTGCAGACCGCGTGAGACGACGCTTCATCCAGTCCCAAACATGCTCAATGGGGGACGGATCCGGAGATCTTGCTGGCCAGGGTAGTTGACTTACACCTTCTAGAGCACGTTGGGTGGCACGGGATACATGCGGACGTGCATTGTCCTGTTGGAACAGCAAGTTCCCTTGCCGGTCTAGGAATGGTAGAACGATGGGTTCGATGACGGTTTGGATGTACCGTGCACTATTCAGTGTCCCCTCGACGATCACCAGTGGTGTACGGCCAGTGTAGGAGATCGCTCCCCACACCATGATGCCGGGTGTTGGCCCTGTATGCCTCGGTCGTATGCAATCCTGATTGTGGCGCTCACCTGCACGGCGCCAAACACGCATACGACCATCATTGGCACCAAGGCAGAAGCGACTCTCATCGCTGAAGACGACACGTCTCCATTCGTCCCTCCATTCACGCCTGTCGCGACACCACTGGAGGCGGGCTGCACGATGTTGGGGCGTGAGCGGAAGACGGCCTAACGGTGTGCGGGACCGTAGCCCAGCTTTATGGAGACGGTTGCGAATGGTCCTCGCCGATACCCCAGGAGCAACAGTGTCCCTAATTTGCTGGGAAGTGGCGGTGCGGTCCCCTACGGCACTGCGTAGGATCCTACGGTCTTGGCGTGCATCCGTGAGTCGCTGCGGTCCGGTCCCAGGTCGACGGGCACGTGCACCTTCCGCCGTCCACTGGCGACAACATCGATGTACTGTGGAGACCTCAAGCCCCACGTGTTGAGCAATTCGGCGGTACGTCCACCCGGCCTCCCGCATGCCCACTATACGCCCTCGCTCAAAGTCCGTCAACTGCACATACGGTTCACGTCCACGCTGTCGCGGCATGCTACCAGTGTTAAAGACTGCGATGGAGCTCCGAATGCCACGGCAAACTGGCTGACACTGTCGGCGGCGGTGCACAAATGCTGCGCAGCTAGCGCCATTCGACGGCCAACACCGCGGTTCCTGGTGTGTCCGCTGTGCCGTGCGTGTGATCATTGCTTGTACAGCCCTCTCGCAGTGTCCGGAGCAAGTATGGTGGGTCTGACACACCGGTGTCAATGTGTTCTTTTTTCCATTTCCAGGAGTGTATATACAGGGTGGCGAAAAACTGTGACACGAAATTTTAACCCCGGGTAGCTGATGTCAATAGCAACCCAACTTACTAATGATGTGTGCGTCGACAACGCACCATTTTTAAACTACGGAAACATGGCGCCAGTTGCTCCGATTGGCCGTGTGAT
The DNA here is from genome assembly GCF_023864275.1 of Schistocerca cancellata. Lineage (NCBI taxonomy): Eukaryota > Metazoa > Arthropoda > Insecta > Orthoptera > Acrididae > Schistocerca > Schistocerca cancellata. The sequence goes on from NC_064627.1 coordinate 981,253,736, forward strand.
TGCCTCGTTGCCCTTCGTCGGTTGACAGGCAGCGCTATGGGTGTCGGTTCACACATACAAACGATACAAACGTCCCTCACCCCGTCATTGCCAAAAGTGATACGCAAATGTGTCGAATAGATCTTGCTTTTTCTCTCCACCTCACGTCAGAGGCATTCAGACGTAAGCTTCGCTTCGGAGCACACACGTCACCTGCGGTTTAGTCATACAGTAAGCATGGCGTCATAGGATTCGTTTGAAGAACAACGAGATGTGGTTTTTGTTTATGGACTAGACGACGGTAATGCGCATGAAGCTCGACGGTTGTTTGAGAAAGCAAGACGCCACCCACACCGGCAAACGTTTACAGCAGTTCACCGGCGACTTGGCGAAACAGGCTCGTCAGCGGGATAGCATGGTGATGCTGGAAGACCTCGACCACGACGGGATGCTGCATTTGAACAGAGTATTCTCGACCACTTCGAGGAAGCGCCTACGACAAGAAGTCGAGCGGTTGGACACGACATGGGGGTCACTCATCGGTTAGTCTGGGAGGTTTTGAGGGATGACGGCCAGCATCCATTTAGTTTCCACCCTGCCCAAGACCTGAATCCTGTGGCGGACTATGAACACAGGTTGGGGTTTTGCCGGTGGTTTCTGCGACGTATTTCACGAGATCCCGACTTCCCCGCCATTGTGTTGTGTCCCGAGGAGTGCACCTTCCATCTGAATGGCACTTTAAACACTCGAAACGTTCATTTCTGGGCAATGGAAACCCTTACGTCACGTACGTCCACGGACACAAGGAACGATTTTCGCTCAACATTTGGGCAGGCCTTGTGGGGGACCATATAACTGGGCCGGTGCGTCTACCTCCTCGACTTGCAGGGGCCAATTTCTTTCACTTTTGGAAAGAAACTCTACATGGACTGCTGTAAGATGCTCCCCTGGACATACAGCTACGCATGTGGTTGCAGCATGATGGGGCGCCCGCACATAACAGTCGTGCTGCGCGCGGATATTTAAATGAAGACTTCGTCGGCCGGGCAATTGGCAGAGGTGATCGTAGGACATGGCCCCCGAGATCACCAGACTTCACGCCAACGGACTTTTCCCTGTAGGGATTCTTCAAGGTTCTAGTTCGCCCACCCAGACGCGAACCACCTAGAAGCGAAGGGGAATTAATGGATCGCTTTCAACGTGCCGCCAATCACATCACGGCAATGGCAGGAATCGTTGAAAGAGTTTGGCAAAGCACCATTCGCTTCTGTCGCGTCAGAGGTTCGCCAGTCCGAGCACCTGCTTTAAGTAAACAATGTCATAGCTATAAAAAAAAGGCCATTTTCAGAGCCGACACAATGTGTAAAATACTTTCTGTACGCGAAATAACAGCTGTTGACGGGTTTGTTCCCCGTATGTCTCATCATGAAACTACAATAGATGTGTCGGGACCCCGGCGGATTCGCCCCCAGGCCCCCAGAGTGGAAGGCAGGCGCGCTACCACCGAGCGTGGGGGCCGCGCCTGCGAGATTTCCGGTAGGCAAAGCATTCGCGGTCATGCGTTTTGCAGAACTTCCAGCATCAGGGCAATCCTGTGACCAATAGGAGTGCGAAGCGCCAAATTTACGTAGTTTAAAAATTGTGCGTTGTCGACCTACAGAACATTAGTAATTTTGGTTCCTACTAGAGATGAGAAAAGTTGTTCAACATTGAGAACTTGTTCACTGGTGATCTCTCTTTGTTAGGAAACGTTCATTTTTACTCGTTCACCGTTCATTGTGCTTGGTATATGGTTCTTATGAAAAACTGAAAATTAGTAGCCTAGGTGACTGAAGGATGGAAGGAGCCTAGAGGGGGCACTTGCCTCCCCCCTGGAGTACAGAATTTTTATTCGCAACAGAATTCTCACACCCTTGTAATTTTCGTGATTCTGCAAGACAGCTCGTCTAGCCAACTGTAGCTTTACGTGGCTGATCGAAGTACAATAATGTAAGGTGGCGCACGAAAACCCGGTCCCGAGTACAGACTACTCGCCAATTACGCACCATTCGTTGACCGATACGAGCTAAATAGATAAACATGTAATAATTAGGCAGTGGAGAAATACCAAGCCAATCCAAAGAACTTCGAAACAAGAGATGACGATTGGTAAGCGACAATGAGTAGTCTAGTACTCGGGGCCGATATTTCGTGCGCCAACCTCTACTACTGAAATAGCATTGTAGGAGTTATCATATTCTCTTTAAAAAATGTGACACCAGACACTCGATTACGAAGCGCGGATTTCATTCGATTATAAGCCGATCTGCCTTACATAACAATGAACATGTTCTTTTACCTTGGAAGAGAAAAAAGACGGAAAATGGCCACTCGTGTGTGCCGTGCCGACATTCTTTGCAGGTGTATAACAAAAAATCTTGCCTTTTTACAATTATTTCTTCTTCTGTTTATCGACATAATGAAGTAAGCTGATACGCCGTTTTCTTACCTGAAAAGGTGTATGTATTACATACCACGTACTTTTTCGTAGTTTACGTAATTATAAGATACATTTTCATTAGCGTTAGTGGACGCTGAATAGAATACAAAAAGAATCAGCAGTTCAGAGCTCAAAAAAGGTTTCAAACAGATCTAGAATGGACGTGCGAAGCGAACGAAACGAACAACGACAACTCGATACTAAACCAACTAGGAGCAGTCGACAGTGGAACTGCGACGATTGGCCACGCGAAGAAGGACGAGTCCGGCTGAGCGCAACCAAGACCGAGACACACGGGAACGGGACCGAGGTTGGAACGAGACCGGCCGACGTGCCGTTGCGGTAACGAGACCGAATGGTTTCATCAGTTATGAAGGGTTAAAATTCCGTGACACAATTTTCCTGCACCCTGTATACAGGGTGTTACGGCCAAACTTTCAGGAAGCAAAGTAAATATGTTATGTGGACATGTGTCCGGAAACGCTTACTTTCCATGTTAGAGCTCATTTTAGTTTCGTCAGTATGTACTGTACTTCCTCGATTCACCTCCAGTTGGCCCAATTGAAGGAAGGTAATGTTGACTTCGGTGCTTGTGTTGACATGCGACTCATTGCTCTCAAGCACATCAGTACGTAGCATCAACAGGTTGGTGTTCATCACGAACGTGGTTTTGCAGTCAGCGCAATGTTTACAAATACGGAGTTGGCAGATGCCCATTTGATGTATGGATTAGTACGGGGCAATAGCCTTGGCGCGGTGCGTTTGTATCGAGACAGATTTCCAGAACGAAGGTCTCCCGACAGGAAGACGTTCGAAGCAATTGATCGGCGGCTTAGGGAGCACGGAACATTGCACCCTATGACTCGCGAGTGGGGAATATCTAGAACGACGAGGACACCTGCAATGGACGAGGCAATTCTTCGTGCAGTTGACGATAACCCTAATGTCAGCGTCAGAGAAGTTGCTGCTGTACAAGGTAACGTTGAACACGTCAGTGTATGGAGAGTGCTACGGGAGAACCAGTTGTTTCCGTACCATGTACAGCGTGTTCAGGCACTATCAGCAGCTGATTGGCCTCCACGGGTACACTTCTGCGAATGGTTCATCCAACAATGTGTCAATCCTCATTTCAGTGCAAATGTTCTCTTTACGGATGAGGCTTCATTTCAACGTGATCAAATTCTAAATTTTCACAATCAACATGTGTGGATTGACGAGAATCCGCACGCAATTGTGCAATCACGTCATCAACACAGATTTTCTGTGAACGTTTAGCCAGGCATTGTTGGTGGTGTCTTGATTGGGCCCCATGTTCTTAGACCTACGCTCAATGGAGCACGTTATCATGATTTCATACGGGATACTCTACCTGTGCTGCTAGAACATGTGCCCTTACAAGTACGACACAACATGTGGTTCATGCAAGATGGAGCTCCAGCACATTTCAGTCGAAGTGTTCGTACGCTTCTCAACAACAGATTCGGTGACCGATGGGTTGGTAGAGGCGGACCAATTCCATGGCCTCCACGCTCTCCTAACCTCAACCCTCTTGACTTTCATTTATGGGGGCATTTGAAAGCTCTTGTCTACGCATCCCCGGTACCAACTGTAGAGACTCTTCGTGCTCGTATTGTGGACGGCTGTGATACAATACGCCATTCTCCAAGGCTGCATCAGCGCATCAGGGATTCCATGCGACGGAGGGTCTATGCATGTATCCTCGCTAACGGAGGGCATTTTGAGCATTTCCTGTAACAAAGTGTTTGAAGTCACGCTGGTACGTTCTGTTGCTGTGTGTTTCCATTCCATGATTAATGCGATTTGAAGAGAAGTAATAAAATGAGCTCTAACATGGAAAGTAAGTGTTTCCGGACACATGTCCACATAACATATTTTCCTTCTTTGTGTGTGAGGAATGTTTCCTGAAAGTTTGGCCGTACCTTTTTGTAACACCCTGTATACAGTTACATAAAATGCATAGAAAAGAAATATGTAGCTAATATTTCCTTGTCGTAAGGTGATGGGACCTTGTTAATTGTTCCTTGGAGAAATAAATTACTGATTTCGAAGAACGAGCTGCGCTGTGCTGAGGACTGGGCGCTCACCTGTGAGAAGAGGTTTCTGCTGAGGGGGCTCAGCAGGTGGATGCTGACGGAGACCGCGCCGGCCGACTCGCCGAACAGCGTCACGTTGTGCGGGTTGCCGCCGAAGTAGTGGATGTTGTCGTGCACCCACTGGAGCGCCATCAGCTGGTCGAAGAGCCCCGCGTTGCCCGGCACGTCGCTCGTGTCGAAGAAGAGGAAGCCCAGCGACGCGACACGGTACTGCATCGACACGAGGATCACGTTCTCCTCGGACACGAGCGTCTTGTGGTCGTACACGTCGAGCGTGGCCGTGCCCGAGTAGAAGCCGCCGCCGAAGATCCACACCATGACGGCGGCGTTGCGCGGCCGCGGCTTGGGCGCCACCACGTTGATGTAGAGGCAGTCCTCCGACAGCTGCGTGTTGGGGTTCCAGATGACCGAGCCCGGGAAGTCGCCAAACACCTGCGGAGCACAAAGTCCGTACAACGGAAGTGGAGCGAGAGCCATATTTAACTGACGTCAGTTTACTTTAACACGATGTAGCACAACGTTTTCGAGACGTGTGTTGTGGGACTGGAGCTGCCTTCCTATCACCAATATGCGTGCAGCTTTTTATTACACTACCGGACATTAAAATTACTACACCACGAAGATGATGTGCTACAGACGCGAAATTTAACCGACAGAAAGAAGATGCTCAGAGCATTCACACACGGTTGGCGCCGGTTGGCGACACCTACAACGTAACAACATGAGGAAAGTGTCCAAGAAATGGTTCAAATGGCTCTGAGCATAATGGGACTCAACATCAGAGGTCATAAGTCCCCTAGTACTTAGAACTACTTAAACCTAACTAACCTAAGGACATCACACACATCCATGTCCGACGCAGGATTGGAACCTGCGACCGTAGCAGTTGCGCGGTTCCACACTGAAGCGCCTAGAACCGCTCGGCCACACAGGCCTGCAGGAAAGTTTTCAACCGATTTCTCATACATAAACAGCAGTTGACCGGCGTTGCCTGGTGAAACGTTGTTGTGATGCCTCGTGTAAGGAGGAGAAATGCTTACTATCACGTTTCCGACTTTGATAAACGTCGGATTGTGGCCTATCACGATTGGGGTTTATCGTATCGCGTCATTTCTGCGCGCGTTGGTCAAGATACAATGATTGTTACTAGAATATAGAATCGGTGGGTTCAGGAGGGTAATACGGAACGCCGTGCAGGATCGCAACGGCCTCGTATCACTAGCAGTCGAGATGACAGGCATCTTATCTGCATGGCTGTAACGGATCGTGCAGCCACGTCTCGATCCCTGAGTCAACAGATGAGGTCGTTTGCAAGACAACAACCATCTGCACGAACAATTCGACGACGTTTGCAGCAGCATGGACTATCAGCTCGGAGACCGTGGCTGTGGTTACTCTTGACGCTGCATCACAGACAGGAGTGCCTGCGATGGTGTACTCAACGACGAACCTGGGTGCACGAATGGCTAAACGTCATTTTTTCGGATGAATCCAGGTTCTGTTTACAGCATCATGATAATCGCATCCGTGTTTGGCGACATCGCGGTGAACGCACATTGGAAGCATGTATTCGTCATCGCCATACTGGCGTATCACGCAGCGTGATGGTATGGGGTGCCATTGGTTACATGTGTCGGTCACCTCTTGTTCGCATTGATTGCACTCTGAACAGTGGACGTTACATTTCAGATGTATTACGACCTGTGGTTCTACCCATCATTCGATCCCTGCGAAACCCTACATTTCAGCAGGATAATGCACGACGGCATGTTGCAGGTCCTGTACGGGCCTTTCTGGATACAGAAAATGTTTAACTGCTGCCCTGGCCCGCACATTCTCCAGAGCTCTCACCAATTGAAAACGTCTGGTCAATGGTGGCCGAGCAAGTGGCTCGTCACAATACGCAGGTCACTACTCTTGATGAGCTGTGGTATCGTGTTGAAGCTGCATGGGCAGCTGTACCTGTACACGCCATCCAAGCTGTGTTTGACTCAATGCCCAGGCGTAACAAGGCCGTTATTACGGTCAGAGGTGGTTGTTCTGGGTACTGATTTCTCAGGATCTATGCACCCAAATTGCGTGAAAATGTAATCATATGTCAGTTCTAGTATAATCTATTTGTCCAATGAATACCCGTTTATCATCTGCATTTCTTCTTGGTGTAGCAATTTTAATTGCCAGTAGTGCAGTATGATGAAACAAAGAGAAATGAATGGGTATTGAGTGAACGATCCTTTAATATGAGTAAATGCTACGTTGTGACTTCAGAGAGTAAATTTCACGTGTCGTTCAATGCTAAGAACATTGCGCACGCGAGTGGCACATTGTCAGAAGTGAGTAGGTCTACATGCTCCGGGTTTGTCGCAGACATAATTTTGAGTCGGTACGGGTAATAAGTGCATTAGAGCGTACGACTGAAATGGAACTGGAAACGTCCACCAGAACGGAAGTATGAGAATTATACGATTCTTGAGGACGGCTCGTCTGTATTACACACGGAGCCACCTTGAGTATCTGGCGGTATGTCGAGCAAATGCTATGTTACATCAAGCCGTAGTGAATTTATGTCAACATTTTGGGCAAAGCTGCACAGACGTGTGTGATGCCGATCGCGAAGTTAAATTCTAACATGGTATTTCCTTCTTTTCGGCAAGCTGAAAGAATGTCTGGGGGATATTTTCCAACGATGAGGACGTTAACACAGCAGTTCTCGAATGGCTTCGTGCACAACGAGCGCATTTCTATCGTGAGGAATTAAACGATTGGTAGAAAGTTTCCACGGCTGTCCACAGAGACTAAGGTGACTATGTTTAAGGGGGGTAGGACGTCAAACGGACCGACTTGGAGCAGGAGAGGCATCACAGGACATTTTAACTTCCAGTGTCTATACTTTTACAAATAAATTCATAAAACTTTGTCAGCATCACCAGGAAGGATTCAGGATTCACACTCATTGCAGTGGAAGTTCGAAAACATACCAAAATAACTTTTTACTTGTGAAATTTCATCATTTTTTCACTTACTAATGGCTGCATTTGTTGCTATAGGTACACTTTACTCCATAAGTTAGAGAAATTCTTCGATGAATTTTGCCCAGCATACATACCATACTTACAGGTGTATGAAACTCTAGAATTTATTTATGTAATTTATGAAAAAACGAATGATCTGTTGTATTTTAAACTTCATGTTTAGAAAAAACACAAATTTTGTAATTAATTACTTCAATTTTTACCACAGTTATTAATAGATTTGGAAAATTCTAGAGTTTCATACACCTTTAAGTATGGTTTGTATGCTGTGCAAAATTCATCGAACCATGTCTCTTACTTATGAAGAGAAGTGTAACTATAGCAACAAATGCTGCCATTAGTAAGTGATAAAATGATGAAATTTCACGTGAAAAAAAAATTTATTTCGTTATGTTTTCGAACTTCCACTGCTATGAGTGTGAATTCTGAATCCTTCCTGGTCCTTCTGAGAATGTTTTATGAATTTATTTGGAAAAGTATAGACAGTGGAAATTAAAATGTCCTTTGGTGCCTCTCCTGCTCCAAGTCGGACCGTTTGACGTCGTACCCCCCTTAAAAATAATGTGATATATTCGTGCCACTTTGAAATCAGATGCACCGTTCAATAACAAATTGCTTGGCTTTCCGTAATAATGTGTACGTTATTTTTTGAAGATCCGTTTCGATATTATCTTAGTAATTAAACACACAACTACCATCAGTTTATTATTTATCACCGAGGTGCTTAGCTAGGAACGTAGTAAACTCACTAGATAGCCCACTACATCAACTGCTATCCCCTGAGTTTTAAGAAAATATTTAAGATAAAATCAGGGACAGTTGCTTGTGGATACGACCGACTGTGCTCGAAGCGCCTTTCTACGACAGATTTTGAATGGCGAGGTTCGCTCCCATTCAGTAGTTCACTTAATTATTTGAATTCATCGAGAACGCTCGAACAGTAACGCCATGTGATCCGCGGCTCCAAGTGAAGATGAGCCAGACTCTCATTATATTCAGCCTTAAAGCATGGTCCACCACCAAAGCCCAAGGTCGCCCTCTTAGAGAGAGTACAGAGACTTAAGAGAATGGATAAATCTCCGAGGGACTGCTTCCTCTGTAAAATTAATGTGTGTGTGTGTGTGTGTGTGTGTATTTTAAACTGGCTCTCTAATACTCCATTTTAAATTAGAGCACACTTTTCCCACTGCTAGAAGCCCGTCGTAGATGGTCCTGATAGGACCGTTTTTTCACTCAAAATTCTCGTAAAATTTCCTTAAGATAAAAATATCACTTGCATGGTTTTGAAAGAAAGGAAATCACTTTTATCCACGGTTGCAATGATAATTATCATGATCATTTGCACAGAATCACATAACCATTGCCTGCAACTAGGATCTGGCATAATCTAAAACTGGAAAGTCTTCAGAATGTAAATGTATACAGCGTTTTATAACTAATGCAGACTATTTTCCTCTACAATTTATTCGTTTATGTAACTCTTCCAGTTTGCAGCGTCACAAGTACACTAATACGCTGACGTTGTTCAACCAAATTCTTCAACATATATAATGAATTTATGCAGACCGGTATAATCTTATTTATGTATTTAATTTACCTGCCTAGATTAGTACCTTCAGGCACTCTCTTATATGTAAAGACAAATTTTTAGAGAGATACACTGATGAAACAAAAAGTCATCGGATAGTGATATGCACATATACAAGTGGTGGTAGTATCGCGTACACAAGGTAGAAAAGGGCAGTGCATTGGCGGAGCTGTCGTTAGCACGCAGGTGATTCGTGTGGAAAGGTTTCCGACGTGATTATGGCCGCACGACGGGAATTAACAGGCTTTGAACGCGGAATGGTATCTGGACCTAGGCGCACGGACATTCCATTTCGGAACCCGTTAGGACATTCAGTATTCCGCGATCCACGGAGTCAAAAGTGTGCCGCGAATACCAAATTTGTGGCCCGGCCTCTCACCTTGGACAACGCAGTGGTCGACGGCCTTCACTTAAAAAAAACGACAGAGAGCAGCCGCGTTTGTGTTGGGCTGTCAGTGCTAATAGACAAACAATTTTGAGTGAACTAACCGCAGAAATCAATGTGCGGCGTACACCGAAGGCATACGTTAGGACAGACCGGCGAAATTTTCGACGTTAATGGGCTATGACAGCAGACGACCGACGTGAGTGTCGTTGCTAATAGCACGACATCGCCAGTAGAGCCTCTTCTAGTGATTACGTAGGCTTTCCCGGCGTAATAAGTCTTGAAAGTCTCTTCGGGTTTGCTGCCGGATCCTAAAATCAACTTGACTCGATATTTCGGCGATCCAACTGTTCGCCATCTTCAGGAAATGCTGCTTCTGCTGATGAGTCCCGCTGAGAACTGACGCAGGATTGCAATTCGACGTCCTATATAGGCCACCGTTCGAACTCCCGTGTCAATGTGGGAAAGCTTACGTTGGCCGTTCTATTCGCACAGTGTATGACAGGTGTGTGGAACATCGCCGTCACACGAGGCTACAACAGCCGGAAAAATCGGCCGTAGCAGAACACTGCCTAAATGAGGGACACAAAATGAAATTTGAGGAAACTGTTGTGACTGCCAACATTTCCGGTTTTTGAAATAGTGTCTATAAAGAGGCGATTGAAATTAGGTTGGCTGGCAATTTAATCAACAGAGACAATGGGTTTCCTCTTAGCAAAACGTGGAATCCCGTATTATCTCGCATCAAAACTGAACGTTCTTCGGTGCGGCATGGATTGCGATATATCGCTGCCAGCAGTGTTTCACTAAGGGCGGCGCCACCTCCCTGTTTTGTAAGGCAGAAACCGTGATGAGCGGCACATGCGCCGTGTACTGAACGGTGGCCTATATATGACGTCGAATTGCAATCTTGCGTCAGTTCTCAGCGGGACTCATCAGCAGAAGCAGCATTTCCTGAAGATGGCGAACAGTTGGATCGCCGAAATATCGAGTCAAGTTGATTTTAGGATCCGGCAGCAAACCCGAAGAGACTTTCAAGCCTCTTGTAGGTTCGTGATCATAGCGGTTGGGCCATAGACCAATGGGAAACCTTGACTTGGGTCACTTAGTCCCGACTTTAGTTGGTAAGAGCTAATGGTAGGGTCCGAGTGTGGCCCACACCCCATGAAACAATGGGTCCGTGTTGCGAAAAAGGCACTGTACAAGTTGGTTGTTGCTCCATAATGGTATGCACTGTTTTTACATGGTACGGACTGGGTCCCTGGTTTAAATGAACCGATCACTGACTCAAAATGATTATGTTCGGCTACTTGAAGTCCATCTTCATCCGTTTTCCAATACAACGACGGAATTTTTATGGACTGAAGTGAGCAATATCACCAGGCCACAATTGTTCCCGATGGGTTTAAAGAACATTCCGGGAAGTTCGAGCCACCATGATTTGGCCACGAAGTGAACATTTATGGGACATAATCGAGAGGTTAGTTCGTGCACAAAATCCTGCACCGGCAACAAATTCGCAACTATGGACGGATACAGAGGCAGCATGACTGAATATTTCTGCAGGGGACTTCCAACGACTTGTTGAGTCCATGACACTACAACGAGCAAAAGAAGGATCGAGACGATATTAGCATGTACCCCACGACGTTTGCCACCACATTGTAATGCTGAAATGCGTGAAGTACGTGGACTGTACATAGTGGTACTGGCAGTCATTAGTTAGTGTAGAGGTTTCAAATAATTGATGACTTTATTTCAATTTGAACTCAGCGGAAACATAAAAACAGTGTGAAAAGTATTTAAAATTAATGACATCTGTAAGTAGAGAATAAGAAGCACTGACCGTGTCGATGATCTGGACGCAGCTGTTCGGAGGAGTGGTGGTGTTGAGGATCTCGCCGTTGGTGTCCCAGCGGTCCACGGGCCTAGGATGGCGGAACCTGAGTGGGCCCACGGGTTTCTGCGCGTATGGGATTCCCATCCACACGTCCACCAGCTTTCCCGTCGTCGCAGCCAGCGTTACGCCGCGAACCTGTAATCAGAATACCGCAGTCGCAAGTCACTGTTGCCTCGCAGGCCATGGGCGATGTTCAGTGGTGTGAATGCAAGCATTTCCTCGCAACGTGCACATCAGCACCTTCTCTTTGTGAAATATTACTGTATTTCATAAGTGTAGCTGCTAATGTCATAACTATAACTGCTATGTGTAGCCGAGTAATTCATAAGATTAAAGTATTGTGTTAGAGAATTTATGAATGGGAGAAATGAGAGAGTGAACCCTGAATCGCTTCTAGCTTACCATTATCAGTTACCACAAAGTAGAGTTTATTGTTTAGTCTTTTCATCAGGGTCGCTATTTCGAAACGCATTCTTCCAGAATTTTATTTTCTCTGTGTCTCATACTGTGGCCCATTTTCTTGCTGGAAACTGTTGATGACAGAAACGTGTCCAAACGTTAGATAAATACTGATCTATAGCTGTACAATATCTGAGTTAACTAGTCACTTCCAAAGTAGGCCTATTTACTTGCTGTTTTGACATGGAATTCAAAAAGTTTCCAGAGTAAAATCTGTTGAGAAAATTCTGATTTTTAGAAGGTAAGCTCAAATGATGCACATTAAGAAGAATCATTAGGTCATTTAAGTTGTTTGTAAATGACGTAAACGAAATCAGTTCAATCCTGTGGCTTCCAACTTGCGAAACTTTGGCATTTAATCCTCTAGTAGTACTGAAGGGCCGGTCATACTAGTGTTCAGTACGTAATGTTCTTTATATGTGTTTTACTTTCCCAGACTACTCCCAATAAACTGAAGTCTCTTCTAAGGAAATTTATGTTTGTGAGTCGTGGTTCTAAATTTTGTTCCATGTTGAATGATTTTTTCGTGGCTGCCAATTTCTTTCAGGTGTTCATTAACTTCTGTTTGCCAGTTGTGGTTTTTCCACTCGTAAGGCTAACTTCAGAATTTTATTTACGAGCCTGTCGTTGTCCACTCTATGTAATGCCATATGTGATGTTATGCTGTAGCTCCTAGAACTTCTATGTTTTCTTTTTCATCCAAGTTTCATTTATGGCTTTTGGTCCTAAGAATTTTCTGAAAATCTTATTTCTTTTTTTATTAATGTTTCTTTCTTTGCGATCTGCCACTAGTTATAACGGTTCCATAAGCTTGATGAGCTTTTGTTGCAATAACTGTATTATAAGGTAATTTTCCCTTTTGTGGAATTGATCTTTTAGTTGTATCTATTTAATGTGAGCTTTTTGATCTTTGCTGCTTTGCAGTTATTTCTTTGTAAACTTCCCAAATTCCCCATTTCGCTCTCTCGGTTCAATAATTTCTCATAAATGGATTTAAATTTTTACTCTGCTGATGCAGTAAATTTAGAACTTGACTTATTGTACCACGTTTTAATTTTCTGTTTGGAAGACACTTGGAAGGCGTACGATTCTCCCCCACTTGTTGCACACGTTTTATATTGGAGACTTGATACTGTTAAATAGTGTTTTAGAAGGAATATTGTGACAGGGCATCTTATGCAGTAATTGCAACTAATGTGGGTTTCCAGATATGTGTTTCGAAAACTTCTTAAAAGTAATAGTGAAAGGTCTCTGTCAGATTCCTTTCTCGCTAATTTCCTCGATTTATTGTTGTTTACGTCATACGTTTGCACCTCTAAATTTACTGTGGTATTTCTAAATTTATCTGGGAGGAGACTTGACATATAAACAAGAACAACTTGTCATACAACATTTTCAAACACAATTTTATATGTAAATCTTATCGTACAGTTTCTTATGAAATTCACATCCGCCTCCTTTACGTAGTGTATATGTCTTAACATACTGTCATCTCCTTCCATTCTGATGTGAAAGGAAGAATGAGTGAGAGTATTTGTAGTGGCATGCTCGGTGGTAGCAGAGGAGTTCTGTCTACTAGAGAGCAGTAGGACCAACGTCTGAGTAGGTAGATACAATTTCTACGGCAAAGAGTTTTGTCTCCTTGGTGTGCTTCTGTCCGTCCCTTGTCAGGTTGGTAAA